>NW_027132342.1:33877500-36277500 GCF_026122565.2 Emydura macquarii macquarii
TTCTCCTGTTGTACGATATAAACTGGGAATCCTGCCGAATAAGCAGTTGCAGACAATCTGATGGCAGTACCAACATGAGCTATATACAGCAAGTTAAAATGACAAATGGTCATTTTACTTGCATAGAATAGCAGGAGCTATGCCCCAAATGAAGTCTTTATCTAGACTAACTAGATGACATTATGAATACTAAAGGGTATAATCTCAATTTTCTAACTCCTAGAACAAAGGAAACCTATTTATTAATTTTTTGAATCCCCCGCTCGCCCGCCCGCCCCGAAGCATTCATCCTCATAGCTACTCTCTTTGGTCTTATCGCAACCTAGCAATGACATGAATCTTGATGTGGGAGTCTAGGATCTCTCTTACCTTCATATTCTCAGTCAGACTCATTGCATCATACCATTCATAACAATAGCTGTAATATTTGTAACTTGCTGGTACAGTTAAAGGGAACAACTGTAGCATCAGCAGCAAAGGAAATGGAATAAATTATTAGAATCCGCTGCAAGAGTGTTTTATAAAAGACACAAAGATTGTCAATCACAAACAACATTCATAAGATTTAGATTTATTTAAAGTTTTTTCTAGCCTCTCTTGAAATAAATATGGAGAACCTATATGGCTGTTCATTAAATGATGGTGTTTTCATTAACAATACCACCCCAAGAGAGAATTTCTTGTAAATTTGCTTGAAATTGTCTTGTAAAAATGTTTTAAGAGTAGACACTTGCAAAACAAAGGCTGCTGCTGATCTTGAAGGCTGATTGATTGATGGGACCGAGTTCTGGGTACCAACATCTATTGAGTTCTGGGAAGTGGGCAGGCACACCCTTCCCCCAGCTTAAAGGGAGGTACTACTGAGCCCAGGGTTCAAATCATTATGGGGGATAAGAAATGGAAAAACAGGGACAATAGAGAAAGTAAATAAGGAAGTGTTATTTACTCCTTCTTCTAACACAAAAACTAGGGGGTCACAAAATGAAATCAATAGGCATCTGGCTTAAAACAAAAAAAAGGAAGTATTTCTTCACACAATGCTCAGTCAACCTGTGGAATTCCTTGCCAGAGGATGTTGTGAAGGCCAAGACTATAACAGGCTTCAGAAAAAAAACTAGATAAGTTAATGGAGGATAGGTCCATCAATGGCTATTAGCCAGGATAGACGGAGGCTGGAAATGGCTGACGGGATGGGTCACTTGATGATTACCTGTTCTATTAATTCCCTCTAAAGCACTGGCATTGGTCATTGTTGGAAGACAGGATACTGGGCTATATGGACCATTGGTCTGACCCAGTATGGCTGTTTTTTATGACAGGAGTGAAGTTACAGGTTCAAAATCAGGGATCTGGAAGGGGACATCAAGCAGAGAACCCTGGACAGTGCCTACTGCTCCTCAAAGATGTCTAGGGAATCAGAGGACACAGCCCAGAAGAACTGTGTCTGGATATGTGATTTGAAGACAGGAACAGAAATAGGCTCCCACAGCCACAGAGCACCTCCCCATCCAGCATCCTTCTCCTCGTTTTATTGCTGGCCACCTTGGCCAGCGTCAGGCAGAGGTTGATGAGGAGGTCTCGCAACTTCATGGGGCCATGAATGGGGTGTGCACATCAGAAGGTGTGGGGAGAAATGTAGCCAGAACCTTAGGAGAAGGTTCTGGAGGAGCCAGAAAAGGGGCTTCAATCTGGCTCACTACAGGTAAACCTGCTCCAGGATCTCCCTCACAGCACAGAAGGGGCAGGTGACAGGAATGGGAGTGAACAGTACCAGGTACACACCCGGGCTCATGTCTCCATGAAGGAGTTCTCAACTAATATCCCCGGCAGGCCATGGGACCAAGGTGGAATACTGGCTGGCCCACCGGTGTTCCTCATCCTCCACAGGTAGTAAAAAATCTTGCCACTTTTGTCAGGATGAGATGAGTGTGTTTCTGGAAACCAACAGCTGAGCCAGCACTCTAGTCACTTAAACACCAGTTATTGCCTGCCAGCCTGGACCTGATGGGGCCTAATTAGTGGATTAGAATGGGCTGGGGAGGACTATTGAACAAATGGTCCCATTAACACAGGAGATAGAAGAAGGCACAGGAAGGCAGTGCAGGTAGAAGAGAGGAAGTTGGGGGAGGGAGAGAGAGAGCTAGAAAACACGCATGCACGCACACTCTGCCCTCTCCTTGTCAGTGAACTGAGGAGAAACAAACTGTAAATAATGTGGTGTATGGATCAGTAAGTTGGGGGGAAGAGCTAATGTAAATAAAGTGCACTGGAGTGTTTAATACTGAAGGTCCCCCAGTCTATAGACAGAGCAGAAGATAGGAGAGAGATGTCACCGTGTCACAAATGGAAACTACTAGAGTAATAAATATATTGAGCTAAGAGGAATGACTGGTATAGAAATGCGCCAAAAAAAACCCAAAAAACCCTCCCTGTTATAATGCAACATTAAGGTCACATGTTTATAATTAGAAAAAGTCACGAAAGGTGGCTGTTAAACTTCCCCCATCAAGGTTAAACAGTGCATGATGTGGGTTTTGTGTTATGTATCCCACAATAAACAAACAAGCCACACATCTACCTAGAAAAACTAGGAAATTACAGGTCAGGTTCAATTCTCCAAATGTCTTGGGGATATCTGAAATATTAATATAATCAGTTCTTCAGGTAAATTGATTTCAGTTTCTATGCAAATTTCACACAAAGGGACCGAAAATAATTTAGGTTACCTAAAATTCAGATTAGCAGGAGCTTTCTGCGTCTGCTGTCCTTACATTTTTTATTATGGTTAGCGTTGTCCACTTCTGCTGGGGAAAAAAAACACTTTCTTTTTTCAGTGTATAGTCAATTGCGAAAAGAGAGCCAGACAAACCATGTAACAAGATTTAAAGGTAAATTAAATAATTTTATGACCATTAACAACTTTTTCCTTTGTGCCAGCCCAGGAAATGCTGCATGGGTAGAGATGAGTCTGCTAATGCTCCCATTTAAGTCACTGAGAATTAGCAATTGGACTTGATTCAATCCTGTGGAACACAGGCTATTGGTCCCTGGCAGCACTTAGTCCGCTTAGAGGAGATACACAGCCATAGAAGGTACGCACAAATCCCTGTATACCTGGGGGTCTGGAGGCAACTAGTGCAGTTTCCATGGTGGGTAGTGCTGTCCAAAGAAGAGGCATGTCCAGAGCATTGAGGACACACACTGAATAAGTCCATCTCCTTGGCTGCCTCTGCTGGCTGGGCTTCTATGGAATCTGACAGAAATTTAAAGCTAGCTAGCTGTTGCTGGAGCAAACTTGAGCCTGAAAGTGTTTCCTGATCATTTCCCTGGTTCAGGAAAAAAAAAAACATTTTCTTCCTGTTTCATACCACTACCCAATATTTGCGGTGTTGTGAATCTAATTTCCTGTGGAGCATTTGATGGCCCCTGCAGGAGTTGTTAATACTGAGCTTTGACATCACACTTCATCAGTAGATCTCAAAGCACTTTACAAAGGAAACTGAAGGGGAAACTCAGGCACAGAGAGGTGAAGTGACTTGTCCCAGATCACCTGCTAGCAGAGCCAGGAATAGAACCTAGCACTCCTCAGGTCTTGTCTAGTGCTTACCCCCAGGATGGTGGGATACTGTAGAAGATGACTCCTTGGTCTGATTCTGTAGTATAATGTATTTTTGTTTTAAACCTCATAGTGAGAGTTGGCTTTTTTCTCATGATCTGTTCTTCTTGTTAGGGAGAGAAAGTTTTCTTTGAGGAAATAACAGCAGGCTGATGGTGGGCCCAGTATGGTCCCTTATTGCTCTGTGCTTAGCTCAACAGGTGCCCAGCATGATATGCTCTAAAATTCACTCACTTTTATTTTTGTTTTGATATATTGGTCGAACTTCCCCCCTCCAAATGGCTTTTAGTGCTCCCTAGCATTGGGCTGTCATGGGAATACTAACACCTTCACTACCTCAGCCTCAGCTCCTCTGCCCCTTTATGTAAAGTATATTGAATTTCCACAAATTGCAGGGTGGAGATATTTTTGCCTCTTGAAAAATAAGAAGTCTTTGTCACTGCACTTCTGGGCCATTATCTGACATTCAAATGAAGCTTAATAAACCAAACAAGATTGCAAAGTAAAGTTTAAATTCGGTGAATCTGAGTCCTCGTTTGAACTTTGGGTGGCTCTGAGTTATCCCAGGTTTTTCTGCATGAACCATTTTATAATAAAGGGAAATAGAATAGGAAAAAAATCTTGAAATCTGCAATGAGGATAGCAAAGAACGCACACAGTGCCCACTCTATAGATCTCTGTTTAGCCTTCTTAGTTCTGTTTTCATTGATACCACATCAATGTTTGTGGCTGGGTTTTTGCATTTTTTGCCCTTTACCACTTTGTCATTTCTTCAGGACAAATTTCATTTAGGCCCCGATTCACATGCTTAATTGAATTGCTGGATTGGAGCCATAGTGTTCAGCTGTTTGCAGGATCAATCCCCACTGCTTATAAATGCCCACTGTAACCAAATTATGGGTGCATTCATAATAAAGTATTTGTTATTTTTTAATGAAGAGAATTGCTCTTGGAGCAACTATTGTTTCAGGTTGAAGTCTCTACAAGGTGGCACCTCTGGCCTTGGTTTTCCTGCTCTTATCCTCTCTGTCCTTGCTGCTGCCACACCCTTTAGTTTATAATGCAGCTCTAAATATAAAGTAAAAATGGTGCAATGTATTAAAAGCTGTAATCTCATCAACAGAGCATTTTGTTTTCCAACGATGCCATGCTGTTTAAATATAGAAATGAAACAACATCTTCCTTCTCCTCCTCCTCCTCTCATTTATTTTATATTTGTTACTATTCATCTTTATTCCAAAAAATAAATAACAGAAAAGATGGCAAATGCTCAGTATTGTGAACATGATTCTTACATCTATTTTTAGTAGGCAAAGTGTTTTTTCTCTTTCTCGCTCTAAAGATTCATAACCCTCTTTTCTTATTCTGGTCCCGCTCAATCTCTCAGAGTAAGCTACAAACAGTAGTTCACAGGCAGCTGTGATGTCTTTTAACTTTCACTTTTTATTTAAAACCTTAGCCCAGAAAACCTTTGTGATCTTAATTTAAGCTGACACTTTCTAAGTTAAAAGTTAATATCTAGAACAACCATAGAAAAGCATTCTTGAAAACCACATACCCACTAATGTCATGACTGGGAAAAAATGGTTTATGAAACTTGTTTGAGAGAGAGATACCGCACACACAACCTTCAGGATTTAGCATACGACATGGACCTACAGTCCTTATGTTCTCTAATATCCTAGTGTACTCTTATATCATGTTTTCTCCCTCTGATGATGTTTTAAATACTAAGATGATTTAAAGTACTATGGGGTCTTTAGACACAGGTTTCCCTGTGATTTGGCCCCAAGTCTGTAAGGAGAAGAAACATTGGGGTCTGAGGATCTTTGATTGGTATAAATTGGCATTGATCCATCCACTTTAATTGAGCTATGCGAATTTACAGCAGCTTGTATCATACCTAGTCACACAACCACCGGGGTATCTTCTTCCCCCTAGCTTTCAGGCAGGGAAAAGAGGTATTTAGTTATGAAAGTTTAGAGCCACCACTAGGTGGCTTAGAGCAAGGAAGTAAGACTGTGTAAACAAGAAATAAAGACAATCTTGCATTCACCCCATTCACTGTGTGGTGCATTTCTATAATCTCTGCAGCAGTGAATCTCAGCCAGGAGTACGCGTATCCTTGGAGGTACACAGAGATCTTCCAGGGGATACGTCAGCTGATCAAGATATTTGCCTAGTTTTACAACAGGGTACATGGAAAGCACCAGCAAAGTCAGTAGAAACTAAAATTTCATACAGACAATGACTTGTTTATGCTGCTTTATGTATTATATCAGTGTTTCTCAATCGAAGGGCCACAATTCATTTTATGATTATATGGTAAAAATGAGAAAGTAAGCAATTTTTCACTAATAGTGTGCTGTGACACTTGTATTTTTATGTCTGATTTTGTAATCAAGTAGTTTTAAAGTGAGGTGGAACTTGGGGTACGCAAGAGAAATCAACCTCCTGAAAGGGGTCCAGTAGTCTGGAAAGGCAGAGAACCACTGCTGTACAAGGAGGGCAGTGTTCCCCTCCAGCTTTGAGGCTGTGGCTAAGAGGAGGGAAGAAAGCACATAAGAGATCAGTCCCAGCCCCATAAGTGTGTGAAGCAGTAGTAGGCTTTGTACTTTCTTCTCCTCACTTTGTGGGAGCTGTCTAATAGCTTATGAGCTAATCTGTGGAGACTCCGAGACAGTTGGGAGAATCAGATGAAAGAGTCTAGCTCTCCTCCTGCAGCTCCACTCACAGGAAGGGGAAGGAAAAATGTGTCCCCTCCTTGCCCCTACAGCCTCCCCAAGGCCTAGAGTACATGGGAGGAGGCAGAAGAGACCTCTGGAGGTAGGAAAATATAGATGAGAGTATCCCTGTTTTGGAGAATGACCCCAAAGGGAACAGAGACAGAGAACAGAGATGAGGTGACAGCACTGTGGGGGGCACGGAAATACAAACATGGGGGATAATGCAGAACATGCACGGAGGTAGGACATGGCATTGGGGGAGCACCATAGAGAGCCCAGAATGTGTTGTGTGGAGATGGAGTCCTGAGAAAGACAGCCATATTCGAACATATGCACAGTCATGCATCCACACACACGCATGCATCCACACACACTTGTCTGGCATAAATGTACTACTAAGTACTGCTGCTACTAAGGAGCTTTGGGAAGGGGAACTGATCTCCTCTGTGCAGTCAATTCTTCATCCTAGGCCATGTTTAGGACAAAATTAGTCCGCTTTTCTGTGGTTGCCACTATAGGCCCATGGTCTTTTTCCCTCAGCTCCTTATACAAATGCTTTGACCATGTAATATTTTGTCTGAAGAGAACTCTCAGTGAATCACAGTTAATTTTGCTAATGGACTATAGTGTATAATTTTTCGAAAGCATTAACCAATGTGGAATTTTTCCAAAAGGCAGTTCACCTGCTGAATTATACACTAAACTTTTGAAGAAATATTGTTTTTAATTGTATTAGTGGGTAGCAAGTTAAGGCTTACAAATAAAATTGAAATATGAATCACTGATTGCAGTACTGAAATATTCAAAGCTTTCGATTATCATCATTTGATTGACTACTATAATTGAGAGCCATGAGCCTGTCAAAACACATAGCTTAGATTATTACTTAATACAATAACTCTAAGGCAGGTTTCCAGAGAAGAAATAATACAGGTTAAGTAATTAAAGACTATTATAATGCCCTGTCACAAGGGACAGCTACAGAAATAATTTTACCTTGATCATCTCCTAACTAGTGTAATCTTAACATTATTTTAATACCACTTTTTACATGGAATTTCCTAGGGGTCTTTCAAGAAAAGAGTTCAAACATAGGAGCTGCCATACTGGATGAGACCAGTGATCCATTTAATTGAGCATGCTGTCTCCAATAGCAACCAATTGCTGCAGAGATGGTGCAAGAAGCCCCACAAAAGGCAGTTATGTGATAACGCATCCCCAGGGAAAGATCATCATATCCCTTATGAAACTCTCGTTAATTTTAAAAAATATTTACTGTTGTAACTAGGTAGTTCTGTTATCCATATAAATGGCCAGTCCTGTTTTGACTATTGCAAAACTATTGGCATCCATGTTATCTTATTCACAGATTCCAAGGCCAGAAGGAACCAATGTGATCATCTAGTCTGACCTCCTGTATAACACAAGCCATAGAACATCCTCAAAATAATTCTTAGAGCAGATCTTTTAGAAAAACATCCAATCTTGATTTAAAATTGTCAGTGATGGAGAATCCACTGTGACCCTTGTTAAATTGTTCCAATAGTTAATTACTCTCATTGTTAAAAATGTATGACTTATTTCTAGTCTGAATTTGCCTAGCTTCAGCTCCCAGCCATTGGATCTTTGCTACACTGGAGAGCCCATTATTAAATATTTGTTCCCTGTGAAGATATTTGACTGTTATCCAGTCACCACTTAACCCCTCTATTTGTTAAATGAAGTAGATTGAATTCTTTGAGTCTATCGCTATAAGGCATGTTTTCTAATCCTTTAATCATTCTCATGGTTCTTCTCTCAACCCTCTCCAGTTTATCAACTTCCTTCTTGAATTGTAGGCACCAGAACTGGATACAGTATTCCAGCAACAGTTGAACTGGTGCCAAGTACAAATGTAAAATAACCTCTCTACTACTCAAGAGTCCCTGTTTATGCTAGGATTGCATTAGTTCTTTTGGCCATAGCATCTCACTGGGAGCTCATGTTCAGTTGATTATCCACCGTGAGCCCCAAATCTTTTTCAAAATCATAGCTTTTCTGGATAGAGTCCCTCATCCTGTAAGTATGGCCCACATTCTTTGTGTATACATCTATATTCAGTGGTGTTTAAACACACATGGTTTGCTTGCAACCAGTGTACCAAGTGATCCAGATCACTCTGAATCAGTGACCTGTCCTCTTCCTTATTTACCCTCCCCCAATTTTTGTGGCCTCTGCAAATTTTGTGATTTATGTTTTATGATTTTATGTTTTCTTCCAGGTCACTGATAAAAATGTTAAATAGTGTAGGGCCAAGAACTGATCTCTGTGGAACCCTACATAATGATGCCATGTTTACAGTTACAAGTTAGCCAGTTTTTAAATCATTTAATATGTGCCATGTTAATTTTCTATAGTTCTAGTTTTTTAATCAAAATTTCCTGAGACACCAAGTCAAATACTTGACAGAAGTCTAAGTATATTACATTGCATCAACACTATTATCTTCATCAACCAAACTTGTAATCTCATTAAAAAAATCAACTTTCTCTGACAAGATCTATTTTCCATAAATCCATGCTGATTATGCTGATTTGCATTACTTATATTACCGTCTTTTTAATTCTTTAGTAATCAATTGCTGTATCAGCCATTCCATCATCTTGTCCATGGTTGATGTCAGGCTGACAGAGCTATAATTACCTGGATCATCCCATTTACCCTTTTTAAATATTGACACAACATTAACTTTCTTCAAGTCTTCTGGAAATTTTGGTGCTTGTGGCAATGAGTTCCATAGGCTAATTGTGCTTTGTATGAAAAAAAGTATTTCCTTTTTCCTATAGTAAATACTGCCGAATCATTACCATACTAAAAGCCTATTTATGTTTATAACTTTGCCTGCATAATTCTCAGAACCACTAGCCACACCTTCAGTTCTCCCCTGACCCTTTCATAGCTCCATGCCACCTAAGAGAGCCACTGTAGAATGCAGGGGACATGGAATCCCCTTACACTACTTCTTTGTGGCAAGCTTTAAATGATGCTGGATTCCGGGAACCTTCCTAACTGGGAATGGTAGATTTTTTTCCATACTGGAACAGTAATGGGATGATGTAAATGATGAATCAATCCCATTGCTATAAGCAGGTAAGCATCCTTTAATGGATCTTGTTTCAACAGGTGGTCAGTACTTTCAGTAGTTTTACATATCTTGTTAAGTATGCTGAAAGTATGTCTGTCTAATGAAAATGCTGGAGTTATGGAAATATGAATGAAATCATGCAATATTTTGAACAACATATAAATAAATATACTGTTACTTCTCTTTACTAATAGTGCTTTGCAACTTGTGGCATCCCAACCAGATCTACGTGACTTTCTGGCAGAATCAGATGGAGAACTGCAGTATTGAGATGGATATAGAGAATGCTGAGGATGGACTATATTCTCTGCTGTTTTTGAATGACAACTTCATGGCTAAAGTCTTCTAACTGAGGATGATATTGACAAATTCTTCTTTAAGAGAAAGGTATTGTTTTTCTTCTAAAACTAGTACTTTTAACCATTAGTGAGGGTCTCCTGGCTGTTATGTGCCAATTTACCAAGTCAGATTATACACTTCCAGTTTATTTTGACCAAAGGAGATTTCAAAATAGATCCGTAATAAAAGAGCAGCACATTTAGAACTTAATATTATTTGTTCACTTTTACACAAGGAATTCTTTAGTATTCTTAGTTAATTGTTTTTTATTACTTATTAATAGTACAGGCTTTGAAATTAGACTTTTTATAGGTGGGGAGAAAGTATATTGCTTGTTTTCTGTTTCACTTAATGAGACATTAAATTACATTCCTGATCATGGGCTACAAATTAAATATGTACAGTATATATTTTACATTCTGTCAAAGATAATGTTGGAGGCCCAGTACAATTTGAGTTGCCTGACCACTATCCTACAAGCCTAGCATAGCTTCAATTGCTTGCTTGGCTATTCTGACCCCTGTAGCATGACATCTTCCAGTTGGCAGAGAAGAATAGGACTACTGGGTGATCTTGCAGATGTCTGTTTCTGCATACCATGGCACATTACAAGACAAAATACACAACATGTATGCTTGCAGCTGCACATAGATAACGGTGATGGGAACAAGTTATCCTTGAACGTCTGGGGGTACACTTTTTCATTGACAAGGGTCATATTTTTACACTGCCCCTCCTACCACCTATCCGACCCAATTATCATGGTGAGAATGGAATGTAGTTAAGGGTGAAAACCCAATGTAGGTAATTAGCATATCTGATAATGAGGAGAGAGGTAATTAGGTGAAAGCTGTTTATGGAAGGGTATAAGAAATCACTACTTAGACAAAGGGGCATGCTCCATCAACACCTGACTCCATGGGAGGTGCTGCTGGTCAGACCAGAGGATCCACTAACTCCCTCCCTGGTGGGGCCCCGGAAGAAAGCCATGTCTGTATACAGCCTTCTGAGTGACTGCTTAGCTCTCCAGGCTTAGTGAGTATAATATATTGTAGTTAATTTGTATTCAACTAATATATCTATAGAAAACCTTGCACATTAAACCTGATTGATTTGCATATTGGGCGTACCATGTCTCACTGGTATTCACACTGATCATTAAGTGTCCAGTATCAACAGATAAGGGTACTGTGGAAAACTAATATGTGATCATGTAATTTAAAAATGGCATCGTAATGCATATGCACAAGGAGGCAGCCCTGTGTTGTACAGGCAACCTTAATTCTAGCATTTCCTAACTTTTTGAGCATTTACAACCTTAATAATGATCTTTTAATATATGTTGGAGCGTGTGTATGTGTATGTGCATAATTTCCTAGACTTTTAAAAAAGCAAACAGAAATAAAAGACATTCCATCATGTGCTATCATGTTGATACCCACATAGGTCAGCAGGATAGGAACTTTTACATCCACCGCACAAAGCTCTGCCACTTGAACTAACAAATAGTAGTGATAGCATAGTAGGTTGTCATGCTCTGTGTGGACCAGCACTAAAAGGGAGAGACATTTTGTCAGTGGATTTCACAAATATTTGTTAGCAGCAGAGGAATGGTGAGACTCAGGAATCTTTGGTTACATACCAGGTTCTAGGGTTGGAGCAGGAGTGTTCTCTAATGAGCACAGACTCTTCTGCCTATTAGTCCTTCTGCTCCTTCCCCTCCAACCGATCCTTGCTCTCCTCCTGCCTCTTTTCCACCCCTGGTTCCTTGTCCCAGTGCCATTCTTTGCCCATCCAGTCCAAGTCTCACCTCTCCAAACTCCTCATCCCAGTCTCCCACACACACTCTGTTCCCTTGCTCAGCCATTTCTAGTTCACCTCATCCCCCAGTTCCTTGTCCCCAGTCTCCTTGCCCAGTCAGCCCCAGTTCTCTCACTCCCAGTTCCTCATCCAATCTCTCTCCCCATCCCCTTGGCCTCCATTTTCCTTCCCCTTTACCCATGTTTCCCAAGCCCCTAGTTCCTGTCCTGGCTTCTCCCCCTCGTCTCTCCTCAGATTCACTCCTTTCTTCAGTCTCTGTGTCCCCATCCACCCATTGTCTTTCTCCTTGCCTCACGAGTCCCGGTGTCTCCTTTACTCCAACTCTTAGTCCAAGTCTTTCCCTCATGTGGCTCCTTGTCCCTAACTATAGAGCCCTGTGCGGAGGGGAAAATTTGTATCCGCATCCGATCTGCAAACGTGGTCTGCGGATGCAGATATTCATGGAAATCTGCAGATTTGCAGGGCTCTTCCAATCTATTCCCCCACACTTCACAGGTCCGGCTGTGGTCTCCCTTGCATTCAAATCAGGCAAATTCCTCCTTACTACCTGGGCATCAGAAGAGTGGTCACCAAGAGCAAAGAAACACTCTCCATGCTCTCAGTTCTGGTGCTCAGCATTGGCTTGTTCTGCAGCAACCCAGAGCTACAGTTGCAGAGAAAGTTGTGCTCAACTGCAGACTGGATCATACCTACTGCAGCTGGAATTTTCCAAGGAATACAGCTGCAAAGCTGTGGCAATCCTCTAGTGAGCATGTATGAGCTCTGATTTTTTTCAAAGGCTTATAACTTGGCCAAACATAGGGAGATTTTCACAGGGATAGCAAAAGATACATCCCTGGAAAAAAGGCCATCCACTGGCAAATATCAAGTCTCTGCTCCAAGTCATGGGGTGCTAGAACTTCTCGAAGAAAAAAATCATCAGAATTTTGTAACGTGGGCAAAACAATGTATTTCCCTACCTTCAGTCTGGGAAACAGCGAAACGGTTTTGTTTGAAATTTTCCAAAAACATTGAGTCTGAGGTGTACACCCAGCATGGAAAATTTCAGTCCCAGTGGTTCAAGTTTGGCAAAGTTATAAGCAACAATAAACAGGATCTTATAATGGAAAGTGTAAGGCAACCTTAATCATAGGCTACCAGGTTTGCCTATAAATAAGTTTCTAAAGAGTTGTGGTAGAGTTATAGACACACACAAATACACGAGGCTTCTCTTCTGGAATAACTCTATTAGACTTCAGTGGGTTTACACCTGAAGAGAATTTAACCTATGGTCTCTGGCTCAAACGGTGTACAATCTTAGCATCTGAAACAGTAAGCACTTGCTACCAGACGTTACCCATTGACTTGAACAAGACTTCTCTTTGTAGTAAGCACAATACTGCAGTGTTTGTTTGCAGGATCAGTTCCTAAATAATATCAGCTAGGAGTGTATCACCATGACAGTAGTAGCTGGTTGCCAGTTTGTCATCCCACTAATGAGAAATCTTCCATTATCTTTCTTATAAAAAATACCATTGAGTAAGAAGACTACAGCTCCCAGCACTCCTTAAGACATTATAATTCTTAATCCCAAGGTGGGTAGACATAAATCATACTGTGTGCAATCTAAATGATCTGAGTGAGGCTTACATTTGCCTTCTGTTGAGCAAATTTAATGTATGTTCAACGCCAGCTAACTCTTCCTTTTTTTTTTTCTCCCAACATGTCTGTTATGCCTAATTTGTGTGTGTACATGTTTTACCATATTTACATTGATAGCTTGCATAGATGTGACTGTGGATTACTGCTCCTGCAAAATAAATGAGACCAAAACAAATTACAGTATTGCCTTTCAGAATTATTTGGCCTAAGTTTTATTACAATTGGATCCTGACAAGTTACTGCCAGTAGTGCAGTTTGCAAAGAGAAAAATCATGCTTTTATTTTTTGAGAATTTTTTGGCCTTTTTCATGGCAAAATGACTTTTTTTTTTTTTTTTTTTTTTTTTTTTTTAATTGGTGTGCAAGGCCTTTCTGTTTCACAAAGGTCAATGGAGAAATTAGAGGCAAATTTGTAAAATAAAATATTTGCCAACGGTGAAAATTTTTTCAATCAACCTTCATTGGCTGCCTATTGTGCACCAGTTTACTACAGCTGAAAACTAGATTTAGAAGTGATCCTCTCAATCTGTTCCTTTCTTATCACTCCTGAGTTGGTTGAGTCCAAATGGATCAGACAGAGGGCATTTGGGGCATTGTACTTTCAGGTGCCATAGCCTGCCTGTCTGTCTGGACATATTCTCCACTTGCAATCATGAATGATAATCAGAAAGAAAGCATTGGTGGCATAATAATAATTCATCCTTTATATATTTCGCTGTTTCTTGAGTCTTGTATTAAAATAGATTATCAGACCTTCAGGGCTGGGATGGTTTCTTTGCCCTGGTCCACACTCACCTGGTGATTCGGCGGCAGTCAATGGGAGTTATGCAAACTATGCAGAGTAGCTTGCATAACTCACATCGACTGCTGTGCTTCCCTTCTGCGCACTGTCTGCACTGTGCTGATGGGGACAGCGTTCCTGTCGATGCAGCGCTACGCTACTTGACAGGGTGGTTTTACTCAGTCAACTTCCTGATCGATTGAGCGGGTCTACACCAGAAAGATCGATCTGGCGGCGGCAAATTTGCCGCCGTCAGTATAGACATGGCCTCACTTAGTATTTCTGCAATGCCTAACACAACAGGCCTTGATCCTTATTTGGGGCGTCTCGGCACGGTTGTAATACAATTACACATGAAGAAACCCAATGTTTAAAACATTCTTTAGGATGCAAAGCTAAGCACTCAAAAGTTAGGAAAAGCTAAATTAACAACTGAACATGCAACCTTAGTTCTGCCCCCAGTACATTTTCCCCACCTACCGGTGCTACAGTTGCTCCAGCAGCTCCCTGGTGTTCTGGGAACAGTTTGTGATGGTGGCAGCAGTGGTGCTGTGGCTGCTTGGGCAGCAACATGAACCTAGCCTCGGAATGTTTAGTGTTTTGGGCAGGCTGGCAAAAATTCTAATGAACACAAGTCAGAGAAGGGAAATAGCTGTTATGACTAGCTCATATCTCAGCTGAATCTGAGTAAAATTTCAGAGGACAAAGAAAAGTTGCTGTAGTCTGAATGGATTCCTCTTGGTGAATAATAGACTTGTGTCAAACAATGGAATGTGAGAATTGCTCAGAGAAAAGGTCACAAGAATCCTTTATAGTGGAAAGTGTTACGCAACCTAAATATAGGGGTCACTAATAGCTCTCAATTTAATCACTCTAACTTCCCTTTTTATAAAATAATCTGAGAGATGGAGAGAGAGCAGGACCTGGTCCACACTGAAAAGTTATATTGGCATAGTTACATCAGTCAGGGTGTGAAAAAACCTGCACCCCTGACTGATGTAGTTAGGCTGACATAACCCCCAGAGTAGACACAGCTTTGTCAACAGAAAAAGACTTCTGTCGACATAGCTAACTTCATTTGGGGAGGTGGTGTTCCTACATTGATGAAAAATACCTTCTATTGGTGTATGCTGTGTCTACAGGGCTATGCTGGCATAGTTATGCCTATGTAGTCTCTGTAGTGATATATTGATATATAGGTATTATAACATATTGAACTAGAGAAGCCTGTTGATGTGGGTAGGAGAAAGATATAGATGGATTTGGGGTAGTACAAACTGAAATCCTGGAATAAAACAAAACCCTCATACATAAATAAACAAGAGCGCACAAACAAAACACTGATCCAAAAAACCAGTGCTGGTGGTTTTAGCTTTTAAAGGTACTATATTTGACTTTGAGACTATGCTGGCTGATCTATGTTCTTTATAAGGTCAGCTGAAGATTCAGTATGTATGCCATTGTCAAGATGATGCCTTGTGAGGATACTGAAATATTTCAGAGTTCACATTTGTTTCAGACACAAGGAAGCAATCTGACAATGTTTTAGGTAATCCCAAATAACCTTAGGAAGACATTGAGAATAAATTTCCAACTGATGAAAAAACAGGCATGTGATACAAAAATAAATATGAATGTAATATTTATGGTCAAGATTTTTATAAATGACTAGTAATTTTCAGTAACTGCTGAAAACCCACCTCCTGAAAATCAGGCACCTATAAGAAGTCTCAAGTTGGGCACCCAACAATCGAGGTACGTAAAATCACTTGTCATTTTTTAAAACCTTGACTCATAGCCACAATTTTTCTCTGGGGTTCTTAGAGATTTGTAGCCCCTAAAGACTCTTTCCAATTTAGGCTGCTTTAAACCTTCAATACTGAATATCCCATATAGCGACCACCATCATATTGGCCATGGCTGACTGGACAGAACTTTGTTGTTGTCCTTTTGTCACATCCGGACCTAAATAGAATAGATTTAAGTAGGTTACCTCATTATTCAGCCAGAATATTGAATGTATTATTGTGGTCTCCTCTTTTAGTTGCTTAATACTCTGCCTTTGAGCACTCCCATCCCAGTTTTGCAGCCTGATCTTCAACTGCGTGTATCCAGATAGCTCCATCTAGTCTCTTCATTCCAACACTGTAAACTCAGTGTATGGATAAGTAGCCCAGATTTGGGGATTTTACTAAATTTGAACTTCAAAATTCATAGGGGCTTAACCAATCACTAGTAAGATATATGTCTGCTTCAAACCTGCACGGGATTATTATGAAAAGGGAGTGAAAAAAATCAAATTGTTAGAAAGTACCTTGACAGCTTCCTTTCATGAATGTATGCTGTTCACTGAAATACATTTTCTCATAGTTTCATTTTGGTACCTCATATTTTCACTTTCATATGAACCTTGGCAAAGTAATGATGATGTCCTCTATATGTCAAAGGCCAGTGTGGACTGATAATATTGCTGGAGTGATGGTTGGTAGAAGTGAACTAGCAGAGGGTGAGTGATCATTATTGGCAGAAGCGCTTGTTGTGTCCTCTAGCATGTCTCTGATTGTTAACCTCTACAGTTTGCTGGAATAAAACCTGGTACATGTTGTCAGTGTCTTCTTTTGTTCTTGAATAATGCAGTGGACATTGTAGAAATGAACAGGTAGGAGAGTAAAAATATTGGGCTTGATTCTGAGCTCACATTTGTTTTACACCTGTGTAATTCCATTAAGGGAGACTGGTCTTGTGGCTGATACAAATAAATAAATAAACAACAATAATAATTAACTAAGCATTGGATTGGGACTCAGACAATCTGGTTTAAATTCCCAGCTTGGCCACAGACTTCCCATGTGATCTAGGGTAAGACATTTAATCCTCCTGAGCCTCAGTTCCTCATCTATAGAACAGGAATACTACTACTACTACTTTCATTTGAGGATTAATTCATTATAGTTTGTGAAATGCTCAGATACTAGAGCAGAGGAACTCATATGAGAGGATGGATGACCGCTTTGTAAGTGAGATCAGAATCAGGCCTTTTATGTGATCTCACAGATGAAAAAAGTTAAATGTTGAACATTAACATGAGATTACATAAATTGATACCTACCAAAAATCTAATGTGTAAAATGGAAATAATCTGGGATGTGATTGGATGGAGTTGGGGAAGGTGGAATTATAGCAGCATTGCAATATTTTTGTGATGGGGTAGCCTCAGACTTTAAAATGGAGATTAGGCACATTGTAGAAGTTGATCACTGGTGGAAGAAAAAGAAGAGGCAAATGCTGTAGTTTTGAACCCCCTCTTATCAATTGCTGGGATGGTGGTTTTCAAATAGGTGGTAGAGAGGATGAGAAAAGAAACTTAAATCTAAACGTCGTCTTTCTTGGCTACACAAGGTCCCCACAACTATATAAATAGATGGCATATTCTGCTATCACACATGCTGAATGTTGCAAATGAAAGCTCTACTGGATCTTATATACATATAGGACTGGATTGTGCCGTTTAAGCCACAGCCCTACGTAGGGCCATACTGCTCCAGGAGGAGCACAGAAGGGCTTAGATTAAAAACAATCTCTCGAGTGCTGCTCTTGAGCTTGGAGGGTGACAAATAAGAACATAAAAATGGCCATACTGAGTCAGACCAGTGATCTATCTAGCCCAGTATCCTGTCTTCCGACAGTGACCAGTGCCAGGTGCTTCAGACAGAATGAACTGAACAGGTAATCATCAAGTGATCCATCCTGTCAGCCATTCCCAGCCTCCGGCAAACAGCAATCCCAGCCTATCCTGTCTAATAGCCTTGATGGGACTATCCTACATAACTTATTTTTTTGAGCCCCGTTATAGTCTTGGCCTTCACAAAATCCTTTTGCAAGGAGTTCCACACGTTGACTGTGCATTGTGTGAAGAAATATTTCCTTTTGTTCATTTTAAACCTGTTGCCTATTAATTTCATTGGGTGACCACTAGTTTTTGTGTTATGAGAATGAGTAAATAACACTTCCTTATTTACTTTCTCCACACCAGTCATGATTTTATAGACCTCTATCATATCGCCCCCTTAGTCACTTTTTTTCCTAGATGAAAAGTTCCAGTCTTATTAACCTCTCCTCATATAGAAGCTTTTCCGTGTCCCTCATCATTTTAGTTGCCCATTTTTGTATCTTTTCCAATTCCAATATCTTTTTTGAGATGGGGCAATCAGATCTGTATGCAGTACCATGGATTTATAAATAGGCAATATGATATCTTCGGTCTTATTATCTATCCCTTTCCTAATAATTCCCAACATTCTATTAATTTTTTTGACTGCTGCTGCACATTGAGAGGATGTTTTCAGAGAACTATCCACAATGACTCCAAGATCTTTCTTTAGACACGATCGTTTTATATGTATAGTTGGGATTATGTTTTCCAATGTGTGCATTACTTTGCATTTATCAGCATTGATTTTCATGTGCCATTTTGTTGCCCAGTCACCCAGATTTGTGAAATCCCTTTCTAACTCTTCAGTCTGCTTTGGATTTAACTATCATGAGTAGTTTTGTATCATCTGCAAATTTTAGCTACCTGTTTACCCCTTTTACCAGATCATTTATGAATATGTTGAACAGTACTGGTCCCAGAACAGACTTCTGGGAGACACTACTATTTACCTCTCCCCATTCTAAAAACTGACCATTTATTCCTACCTTTTGTTTCCTATCTTTAAACCAGTCACTGATCAGGAGAGGACCTTCCCTCTTATCCCATGACTGCTTACTTTGCTTAAGAGCCTTTGGTGAGGGATCTTGTATTTATCTATGTGTCTGATAATTCTGTTCTTTACTAGAGTTTTGATCACTGCCTGGTACTGAAGTTAAGCTTACTGGCCTGTAATTGCCAGGATCGCTCTGGAGCCTTTTGTAAAAAATGGCAGCACATTAGCTATCCTCCAGTCATCTGGTACAGAAGCTGATTTAAATGATAGGCAACATACCACAGTTAGTAGTACTGCAATTTCACATTTGAGTTCCTTCAGAACTCTTGGGTGAATATCATCTGGGACCTGGTGACTTATTGCTGTTTAATTTATCAATTTTTTCCAGAACCTCCTCTGACACCTTAATTTGGGACAGTTCCTCAGATTTGTTACCTAAAAAGAAAAGCTCAGCTTTGGGAATCTCCCTCACCTCCTCAGCCATGAAGTTTCTTCACAATAACCTTATCTTCCCTGAGTGCTCCTTCAGCATGTCGATTGTCCAGTGGCCTCAATGGTTGTTCAGCAGTTTCCTGGTTCTGATGTACTTAAACATTTTTTGCTGTTACTTTTTGAGTCTTTGGCTAGCTGTTCTTCAAATTCTTTTTGGTCTTCCTCATTATATTTGTACACTTCACTCGACAGTGCTCTTTTCTATTTTCCTCAATAAGATTTAATTTCCACATTTCAAAGGATGCCTTTTTGCCTCCAACTGTTTCTTTTACTGTGTTTTTTAGCCACAGTGGCACTTTTTTGGCCCTCTTACTGTGTTTTGTAATTTGGGGTTTACGTTTGAACCTTTATTATGGTGTCTTTCCATGCAGCTTGCAGGGATTTCACTTTTGACACTGTACCTTCTTAATTTCTGTTTAACTAACATCCACATTTTTGTATAATTCACCTTTCTGAAATTAAATGCTATTGTGGTGGGCTGCTGTGGTGTCCTCCTACCTCCCCCCCCCCCCCCTGGATGTTAAATTTTATTATGTTATGGTCACTATTACCAAGCGGTTCTGCTATATTCACCTTTTGGACCAGATCCTTTGCATCACGTCAGATGAAATGAAGAATTGCTTCTCCTCTTGTGGGTTTCAGGACCACCTGCTGCAAGAAGCAATCAGTAAAATGTCAAGAAACTTTATCTCTGCATCCCATCCTGAGCTGACATGTATCCAGTCAATATGGAGATATTTGAAATCCCTCATTATTATTGAATTTTTTATTTGTATAGCTTCTCTACTCTCCCTGAGCATTTCACAGTCGTTATCACCAACCTGGTTAGGTGATCGGTAGTATATACCTACTGCATATGCTTATTATTCAAGCATGGAATTACTATCTATAGAGATTCTGTGGCACAGTTTGAGTTATTTAAGATTTTTATTTCATTTGACTCTGCTTTCTTTCACACATAGTGCCACTCCCCCACCAGTACAACTTAGTCTGTCCTTCTGATATATTTTTACCCTTGTGTTACTGTGTCCCGTTGATTACCCTCATTCCACCAAGTTTCTAAGATTCCTATTATATCAATATCCCCTTTTAAAAGGAGGCACTCAAGTTCATCCATCTTAGTACTTAGAATTCTAGCATTTGTAAACAAGCTCTTAAAAAAATTGTCACTATTTAGCTGTCTGCCATTATATGATGTGATTGAATGGGTCTCTTTTTCCATTTGACTATTTCTCATCAGATCCTGCCCATATTTTATCCTCTTCCATCCTCTCCACTTTACTAGGATGTACATAATCTCCATTAACAGATCCTCCCCTGAGGGATGTCTCTGTCCGAACCACGTGCTCCTTCTCATCTGTCAGCTTTCCCCCAGACTTTAGTTTAAAAAGTGCTCTATGACCTTTTTAATTTTACGTGCCAGCAATCCAATTCCATTTTGGTTTAGGTGGATCCCATCCTCTGTATAGGCTCCCCCTTTTCCAAAAAGTTTCCCTGTTCCTAATAAATCTAAATCCCTCCTCCCTACACCATCGTCTCATTCACTCACTGAGACTCTGCTATTTTGTCTGCCTAACTGGCTCTGTGCTGGAACTGGAAGCATTTCTAAGAATGCTACCATGGAGGTCCTGGACTTCAATCTGTTACCTAGCAGCATAAATTTGGTCTCCAGGACCTCTTATCCTTCCATATGTCACTGGTACCTGCATGTACCATGAGCACCGGTTCTTCCCCAGCACTAGACATAAGTCTATATACATGTCTCGAGAGATCCACAACCTTTGCACCCAGCAGGCAAGTTGCCATATGGATCTCCCGGTTATCACAAACCCCATCTATGTTTGCAATGATAGAGTCCCCCATTACTGTTACCTGTCTTTTCCTAATAAGTGGAGTTCTCTCCCTCCGGAAAGGTATCTTCAGTGCGAGAGGATGCCATGACTTCATCTGGAAGGAGGGTCCCAACATGGATCATTTCCCTCCACTCCAGTTTGATGTTCTCCTTCCCTGAGACTTTCATCCTCCTCAACAGTACAGAGGCTGTCATAGCAGGGGTGGGACCATACTACTGCGTCCCAGAAAGTCTCATCTATGTACCTCTCTGTCTCTTAGCTCCTCCAGTTCAGCCACCCTGGTCTCCAAAGCCCATATGCGGTCTCTGAGGGCCAGGAGCTACTTTCACTGAATGCACACATACGCCACCCACCTGTAGGACAGGTAATCAGACGTTGCACTCAGTGCTATAAAGAGGATAGCTCCCACTCTGTTGCTGGACTTCTGCCTGCATTTTCTTTACTCCTGCAGTTTTCTTTTATTGTTTGTTTTTTATTGTGGGGAGGAGTTATTTTCTTTACAGAATGTTAATGAAGTGTATGTACCACCCCCACTCTACAGCCTTGCAAAACTCCTCTGGTCACTTAGGAGTGGGCTTTTTAAACCCGGGTGCTCCCTGAGTAGTCCTGCCCCCTGGTTAAGGGTTGATGGGTGCTAAAGGGCTTGAGGATCAAAGCCTCATTAAGAAGCTCTCAGCCTTACCTACCAGGCCCGCTAGGATCAGCACATGGTCCCCCAAAGAAACAGACCTCACAATATACTTCAGTCAAGCAGCAACACACCACAAACACAATCACACACACTACAGACGACAAGCTCACCCCAAGGGTCACACAGTTGCTCCTCCTTCACCTGGAGAACTCCCTTGCAGAATCTGTTCTGTTCATTAAGATGGAGCAGATTGCTTCCCTTGGTGCACCAGCCTCACCCCGTGGGAGAATGCAAAGGGGAGGGAAATAGGGAGTTGGGAGAAATTGGGCCCTGACCCTCCCTCCTCTTCACAATTCTCCACTTCCTCTTCTGAGTCCCGTGGAGAGGAGGAGAACAATGCATTCCTCAGAGTACATGGCTGGCTACTCTGAGTGGCCCTTGCATAGCTGACAAGGAGAAAGGTAGAGGACTTCTTGCTGATCCAGGGGATGCTCACAATCTGAGCAATAGCTATGGCAAGAGTAACTCAGTCTTATTGTCTGTCTTGAGCTGAATAGCAACAGCTGCTTGGTGGCAGGGGACATGGTAGGATCTAATCAACTTTTCTGCTACTGTCAGGAGACCTTGATTAATTACTTTGTTTATTTTCTACATCTTCCAGGATTTTTTCTGCTGTTGACACAGCAAACCTTGATTTTTATCCAATATTCCATTGTTGTGAGAAAAAAGGAGGATATGGTTCACATTTTCTCAGATTCACTTCAGTGAAGAGTGTAATTGTATGATCTTTGTGTCAAGGGGACATTTAAAATAACTTTAACTGATCTGAATGAAATAGGTTCCCCAGATATTATTTATTTTGCAAAGCAACAAAATGCTAGACTGAAACATAATAAAACATTTAATGGATGTGATCAAAATTGGTAAGCTACAAAAATGAACTGCCCGAAAAGAGACTAATTCATTTCAAGTGTCCAAATAATTACTTTAGTGTTTAAATAAAAGGAAGCGGTGTCTGCCAAAGCTGTTTGGATGGAAAATCAAGCAGCAGTGGTTGTGATGAAAGCTGCACAAGTAACCTCAGCAAATAATGATATCAACAATTTCAGCCACTTTTTCTGGTTGCAGAATGGCCATGAACAGATCAGGATTTTCTCACATTTATTTAAAATGTACTTGTTTTACAAGCTATTTGTGGAAGGGAAGGAAGAGGATTTACTCTCTGGATCAGTTCTGATCAGTTTGTTGCAAGTATCTGACACTCATTATTTGAAATTTGAGCTGTTCTGATTGGTTGAAGTGATCGCATAAGTCACATGATGCTGTTTCTGTTCCCAGAATGGATAAGCATGATCCTGCAGAGCATGATCCTGCCACTTTTTCCACATGGGCAGACCTAAGAAGAGTCCTACTAAAGTCCATCTGCATGGAACAACTTGTAGGATGAGAGCCACAGTTAGGAGGAAGGCTTGAGGAAGCTAAGGAGGATTGAAATCTCTCAGGAAGCAGTAGAGGAAGCACTTTACAGAAATGTACCAGATAAGTAGGATAAAGAAACTTTAGAAAAAAGATAAACCCGTTTATTCCTTTCTGGGTCTCACAACCCTTGCCTGAGCTATCTTTTTTAGAAATAGTAGCTGCTGTTAGATGTATTGGCTAGGTGCAGAGTTTTAATATAAGCTTTACAAACAGGAGGAGTCCCTTTTAACTGCGCACAAATTATCCATGAACAGTTTAATTATTTGAAAAATCTATTGGGGGAGTCCTTCCATTGATTTCGATAGGTTTTAGATCAAGCTTATAATGGAGAGGCTTTCTAAACTCTCTTCCTCACCGTTGCAGAATGATCAGAGGTTCTAATCCCAGAAACCTTGGGTTTCATTTGTACTCCCTTCACCTTCACCATCTCCTAGCTCTCTGACAAGTCAGCTTCAGAGGTGACATGCTTCCAGGTAATTGCCAGGCAGTAGCTGCTTAACATGGTCTGGGGCCACCTCAGGCCGCATTAAATTTTCACTGAATTTTCCCGAGGCCTTGTAGTGAATGATGTGCATCCCTCCCACATCCTTCCTGCTCACAACTCCCTAGCCCTGCAGAGGGGACACACCACCTTTTCTGCACTATGCCCTGGCAGGTTGAGTTTGGTTTCTTTCCATGCATGTTAGTAGAAGGGAGAATAAGGCCCTGACTATAATAAGCATTATTAAAAGATTTTTCATGTTTGACTATGGAATTTCAAGCTAATGAGATGTTTATGGTAAAGAAATAAAACATTGTAAAAGTAAAGAAATCTTCAAAACCATCTTTAGTTAAGAAATGAGAATGGTTCTATATAGATTGTTAGGTCAGCAAACACACCTAAAACTACTTTCCCATTGATTTTTCTTTTAATGGCGAGATTTTGTTAAGTCCTAAATCTGATTTCTGTACTTTCCAGTCTGTCTCATGGATTATTTGTGGATCGCCATATAGAAGGATACAGCATTAAGTATAAACCTGTTTTATTTTTCCCCCTTGGACATCATTCGTAACTATTAGGTACACCCACTGAACTGTTGCAGAATTTACTGACAGTGAAATGATTCTTTCTGAAGACATGTTTATGTTAGGTGACAGCTGGAGGGTCGATAATAAATTTCACTGGTTACCGAACACTGTTTATCAATTCAAACCCACATATTTATACTGTGTATTGTATTTTGTTTCCAGATGTTTTGTTTAGGAGCAAATTATGAGGCACAGTATATAACTGCAGTCTTACTGTGTTTTAGAAATGGCAAATGGACTGAGGGGGCTTGTTCCCGCATAGTATCAGGGCTATTATCAGGTAAGAGAGCAATGTGAATATTTTCAGCATAGTGGAAAGCTTTGAGGAATTAGGTGCATTGAGCTTGTTGTAAATGGAAACTGCACACTAATGATGAGGGCCCCAATTCAGCACAGCTCTTAAACCATCTTCTTAACTTTAAGCCTGTGCTTAAGGCCCATTGAAGTCAGCGAATTGGTTCATAGATCCTGCTAGTTGCACAGCATCCTCTTTAACTATAAAAGCCAATGGGAGATAAGAGTCCTCAAAACCTTGCAGTATTGATGGTGGAACCAGGGGAGAAGCGGGGCAGGGTAGTTAGGGAGGGTAACACCCCTGCAGTGAAAATATTGTGGAGAATCCACCCCCTGTATACTTGTACCTGTGGTGGGAGGGGGCAGAGGTGAGAACAGGACCCAGAGGGGCTGGAGTGGCCATGGTGGCACCCAGGATCAGGTCAGTGAGCAAGTAGGAACTGCTGGGACTCCTCAAGCTGATCCAGGTGCCCCCCTCCACCTCAAGTAGCTTCCGTCATTCCCTCCTCTTATACCTCTGCCCCCCAACCATTCATAGTAAGATTCTGCCCCACCTTGCAGGACCAAATTCCTGATTCTTCGGTCTAAAAATGGTACTAAACTTTCCCAGCCACTCCCTGTCTCAGGTATTACAAGATACATTTGCCTGATGTCCAGAAAAAAAACCCTGTTAATCTTAGAGCAAATTTTTTTAATGACCAAGCCACTCAGTGGTATATGGTGAGAGGCAGGTGTGGAAATATGAAGTTTGTCACAAAGACAGTTTGAGCATGTAGCTGAAGGCTAAGAGGAAGTTAGGAATGTGCTAATCGATAAGTGTGGTCAGCTAGGCGGTGGGCGAAGTTTTCTCTGAAGCTAAATAAGATAGCCAACTGTCACAATTTCAGTCAAAAAAAATAATTTTTCCAATTTAGCAATAAGCTATGTGCATCCCTTCTTTTGTAACCAAATACAGGAATGTAACCAAATACGGGAAGTTCCTTGTGCAGCTGTATGCATGACACTGTTTGTGCAACTCACCATTTCTTCTTTGTATTACACATGCTTAATGCATTTTGCTGTATAATAATGACTTGGTAATAAGTCTGTATAAAAACCCTCACGCGACGCAGATCAGGGGCGCAGTTCAGCTGAAGCTGTTGGCCCAGGTAATTAACTTATTAATAAAGGTCTTTTCCTTGCCCACCCAAACAGAAGTGAAGACTGTGTTTTCTTCTACACAGGTATAACCCAAGATACCCATTCATTTGCCAAAAGAAAGGACCCAAAGGACTACGTATTCTGCATAGTTACCAGATTCAATCTGGCATAATTTCACAACTACTTTTCAAAATCTGCGAGCTGTCTAAATATACATGCAGGCAAGGCAAGTTCAAAGGACAGTTATCCTCAGCAATACAGTGTAAGTTTAAAAAAAAAAAAATGGGACAAAGTAATTCAGTAAATAGTGGGTGCCTCTCACATATTTATTTCAAAACCAAAAAGAAAAAGTTCTGAGAAGCCATTTAAGTATTCGGAGTGAAAACACTGATCGGTCATATCATTTCCAAAAAACAGTGCTTAAAAGCCAGGAAATAAATAGTTAAATCCATTATAAAATTTACATTGTCCTCGTAATACAGAAATTATTCTTATAAACTGTAAATAATGCACGTTTCAATATAATAACCTTCCCTCTGACCCAAAATGAATACTATTCTTTCACAAGCAATTTCAAAATATAAAGGAAACACCATACCTTTTTTAGTATTACATGTTCAAATTAAGGACACACAGAATGCTATTAACTGTCCTTAATTTAGAGCTCTTTTTGGAAAAGAAAAAACCGTAAAAGCACTTGACCCTGGAATAAATATCAAGGGAAGTGGTCATGGCACTACATATATTGAAGTGGGAATTATTTAATGAGAAACCTGGCAAAATGCAGGTCATTTTATATGGTACAAATGACAGTAGGGTTAAAAAATCCAATCTATGAAGATATGAAACAGAAGTCTTCACCTTCTGTGGCTGTCACTCTGTCAACTTTCACTTCCTGGGTGGAACTTCCTCTGTTGGCCATCTTCTCTGCTAAAGGTGGGTGCGGCGCTGCTGTTGCTGCTGCTACTGAATGGAGAAGCATAGATTTCTCCCTCTTCCCGACCATGATCTGGCCACCTTGTACTGTCTCCCTATTTCCTCCTTGGCTATTGAGTCTTGTCCTTCACTTCTTTTTCTGTTCCTTTTTTATTTGAAGTTCTTCTTTTGTTGTTGTGCTTATTTTATTTTAGCTGTTTGTCCCTTCCCTGTCATCTTTTTTACTTCCTCCTTTCCCTTCCCTTTTCCAGTCCAGGCCTCCCTTTGGTTCCCCCTTATCCTTCTCTCCCTGTCCATACCTACAGTGAAGAACGTGGGAGATATCTATATTATTTTTATGTACTTCTCTTTATTTGATTATTGTGCTGTCTGATACATGTGAACTCCTGTAGGAAGTCCCCAGGAAGGCAGCCAATGGCTTTAGATAACCCAGTTACTGGTACTGAATGGACAATACACTTTGAAATTTTGCCTCTGATGGAACTAAGACCAATATCTCTAGTTTCTGACAGGAAAGGGGGCTTTAGGTGGAGAACCTGGACCAAAGACCTCTAGAATAGATGATAACCTGAGCTCCAGGGAGACAGTGTCTACAGGAAAGCAGATGGAATACCAGTCCCCAGAAGCAAGGGTACCTGGGTTGAGCTGGGCCTGTCTAAGCTTTGGGGGAGTGCTAAGCTTTAGATAAAACAAGATGTGCATAAACTTCTTTGTTGTTTTGCCCCTTTTCTCTGATTGTTATAGTCCTATAGATAAATAAACAATGCTTTGTTTCGAAGAAGCTGTTCTGAGTCACTGCATTAATCTACAGGTCACAGCTCCTGAAAGGAAGTCTCTTGCAGGTGCCAAACCCAGCTGGATCTGCTGAGGAAATATGATCAGTAATCAGGGCTGCTGCAGTCTGGGGCACCTGGCCTATGAGTGGGAGTATCACAGTATTCATCCTGAGAGGAGTGGATGTGAAGGGCTTGTCACTTGAAAAGGTACGCTCAGGAAAGACTGGAGATATGTTGGGGTACAGCCTAACCCTGTAACTGTGACATCTGCCTAGGGAATCCTTTTAACTTTTAAGGGACAGGTTCCCCCAATCCTTTCTCCCCTTTTCCTGGTCACATTTGTATTTCCATTTCCTCCTTCCCTCTACCCATTATTTCATATCCAAGTGCTCCTGTTGCACAATCCCCATCTATGTGCACAGGTATGGAGGCCCCCTCAGTGCACTGGAGGTTGGTGAGTGTCACCAGTCAGAGATCTCTTGGACTACAGTTAGCAGGGTTGGGTGGACCCCACAATGCTCACCTTGTGCATGGGGCTGCTCTCCCTCATGTTCCTCGCTGTGTGCTTGAGGAGATGAAGTCTATTCAGTTCCTTGCAGGTCCTGGGTGGGCGTGCTCCCTGCCTGCCTATATCATCTGGTCCTCAGGAGCTTGATTTCAGGTCCCTATCCCAGTTGCTTACAATGAATCCACATTGGCTTACTGCTCTCCAGCTGGTCCGCCTCTGAACTGTGCCTCATGCTCCATACTCTCCTGTTCCTCAATTTCATGTCCTTCCATGATACAAAGTGGTGAGACCTTTTACCACCTTTGTAAGGCAGAGATCCCCTGTGGGCCAACTTTCATTCCACCTTGGTTAAAAAGCCTGCTGGGGACATAAGTGGGTGTTACCATCACAAAACTGCAAAGATGGGCATATTGTTGGTATGATTTACAGTCTCCTAACACCTGCCATTCCTGTGGTGACATGGACAGGAAACCCTGGAGCATGCTTCTTTTCTTAAATCACACATGTGGTCAGAGTTCACTGATCCACTGATTTCCTAGAGTCTTTCACATGACAGTAGGTGTTGTCCAGAGTTCTCTGCTTTTTGGCCTCCTCTGGTTCCTTCATTCTGTCCCTATGACCTGCATTCGTGTTCTTGCATACTTTGTCCCCCATAATTTAATTGATCTTTGTTCTTCTATAGCCTGCCACTCCCTACTTTTTGTTGAAAGGTAGCTAAATGTGTTTGTTTTGAAGGAGTCTTTTTGGATAGTCTGGCAACATTCATGAGCAGTCCGTTAGCATTTAAAAAAAAAAAAAAAAAACTACGGTTACCAGAATACCAGTATTTTGAAGAGAATAAGGTGCCATCCTGAAATTACAAATGGATGATTTATAGTGAACAGCCTCGTTTTACAAACTAAATCTATTACATCATATTGATTTATTTTGTAGTTCATGACCATAATCAGTCCAGCACTCTTGTTAGATATGTGGCAAAAAGGCTCAAGAAGATGAAAATGACTGCAGTTCACCAGCATGAAAAGCCATCTGGACTGGTTTTCTTCCTGCTGTGCTAACACCACCCACAAATTCTAAGCTTAGTAATGAGGAACATGGTGGGGCTGTGAGTGACTTCTTAAAAAAAAACCAAAACACATTAATTACAGAAGAAGTCAAGATGCATTTAATGTGAAGTGAAGATTTAGATCTGAAGGATCAGATTCTGCTACCCTACTCACATTGAGTAATCCCTTAGTCCATGAGGAAAGAAATGTGTCTACTCAGAGGGGGAGGTACTACTTTACATGAATAAAGGTGGCAGAATCTGGGGCCAGGGTCAAGTGAGTTATATTTCAGTCTGCTGGACAGATGCCAGTTGGCGTGTTTACAGATTGAAATAAATAAACTCTAGACCAAATATTAAAAGTGTAGTCAGACTTATCTGATGCCATTAACCTCCTCCATGGCTGTCTTGTAACTATTCTGATGATCAACTAACAAATGTGAAGGAAACATTTAGTTTTCTTTCTGTTCATTTTTCAGTAATCAATTATTGCTTACTTCGGTGCACATTCCTGTTTTAGTCATCCAATAAAGTTAATTAATCTCTTATTGCTTTTCTAAATATTCTTAGTTAATTATTCTTAATTTTTCCTATTTGTAAGGAGTGCATTCACAAAGCATTCTTTTAAAAACTAACAATGCTACATTTTGATTGCAGTGACTAAAAAGCTTTGCTTTTACTAGCAATTAACTTTAACTACTTATCACTTGTCCATGTTAGTTTTGAAGGTCAGTTCAATTTTTTGTAGCAGGAAATGCTCCTCCTCTGTCAACTCTACTATCACTTTACATTTTAAATGCCTGCTAATAAATGTTACCAGTTCATTTCATTTCAGATAACCCTCAAATTTAACCTTTTATAGAAATGTAATTAATCTCTTTGTGCACCCCTAATTTTCCCATGGGTTAAAGTTGAGAACTGCATTGAACTGTGATCACTATTTTCAAAATCATCCTTACTAGTTCGTTTACCTATGGGTAAAACTGGGTGCTTCCTTTAGCATATCTTCATCTGCTCAAATTTAGTCTAAAATGGCTAGTTGATTCTAAGACATACTAATTTTAGAAAATAGATTCTCTACAAACCAGCTTCCATTCTGTTCTTATTGACCTGTGATAAACTCCTGTTATTACTGTGAATCCTAGATTGATAGGGTTAACTATCTCATCTAGTGTCTCTTATAAGATTTCAGCAGCTTTCTTTAGTAAAGATTTCCTATGAAAACACTTACCCCTTTGCCCCTTAATTCTTCAGTTCAAACTGACTCGACATTTCCTCTTATTTAAACAAAAACAAAACCCACAAACCACCCCTATCCCTGAGCTACAGTTTATCATAGCTGGCATGGATTGCAACCTCACCCTCTTCCTCCCTTTTCTTATTAATATTTTCAAATATCTAAGTCAACTAGATTAATTGTTCCACCTAATTTAATAATTCTTACAGGGATGAACCGTGTCTGCCCCTGCACTGGTACACTAGAAGGGAAAAAGGGTGCAGAGATCCAGGATTCACCCTGAGGAGCGAGGTAAAAAGGAGGGGTGCCTTCTAGTGATGTTAATGGGAGACACCAGTAGCAGTAATACTTGTAATTGAAGGCAGAATTGGACAGCATAGCTTTTTTTATTCCTTCTCACATAAGGGGATGAATTGCTTTTAAAAAACAAAACAAAACCCAAAACACCTTTAGAATGTTTCTTAATTTTTGGCTTCCACTAAAGTAATGAAAATTGCATATGGAGCTTGAGAGGAACTCATTTACCATCAATTCCCTTCAGAAAGCAAGAAGTCTGCCCTCTTACATAGAATTAACAGTTAAAGTAAAGAAATTGAAGTAAAGACAAAACACTTGTTCCAATGAATTACAATAGCATTTGATGGCAGTTAGAATCTTCAGATAAATCAAGTTTGGTTAGCGAAGTCACTTACAGTATATATTTCACAGAGAAGGTCTTTTGCTGCAACTGCAAAGTGATTCAGTTTATTTTTGAAAGGAAAAAAGCAATTTGAACTATCTAAATTGATACAGCCCCATGTGGGAGAAATGCTTAATAAGTTTATCAGAAACATAGTGTAGCTGATGATGGGAATAGAATAAATGGGAATCACATCTATAATTGAATGTTCACCTTCGGAGCATGTAGTTTTGTTAATTTGCATTGTTTTTTTTTTGTTTTGTTTTTTTAAGTTTTACATATCTTTCTATAGATGTTATGCAATGTAATATAATGAACAAGATAAACTCTTTGGCCCTAATTGATTCTTACTTCTGTTAAGGCCCCTTTAAATTGCCAGAGAAGTGTAAATGGGCATGAATGTGAATGAGAATCAGTCCCTTTATTTTAAAATTAAGGATTTGGGGGGTAGGGTTTCGGTTTTTTGGTTTTTTTTAAATTTATATTTATACAGCATATTTGCTGCCAAAATGTTTTGCAGCCTGTATAACATACAACCACTGAAATACGTAATAGCTGAGGAGGAAAACAGAAGACAAGCAGAGCGTAACATAACTTCAAGGAAAGAAGAAAAAGTTTGGGCTAGGAAATTAGGGTAAATCCTAATCTTAGGAAAGGGCTTATGAGATCTTTGCTATTCATATCGTAAAGACAGAACTGCAGATTTTTTAAGATCTCAGACAAAACCAAAACAGATTAAATTGCATGGCAGTTTAGTCTATCATCTCAGAAGGAGAAAGGGCTAAATCAGTCCTGTCAGTATTTGAACTTATAGTTCAAGAGAGTCTGGTGGTCCTTAGTGTGCTGCTTTATCACGTTATACTGTGGCTGGATAAACCATTTCATCAGACCAAGTAACAAACACTGATATACTCTTGCATCTAAATCCTTAATCATAAAAAGAGAGCTTCAAGGCAGACTTCTTGATCCTATCCTCAATCCACAGAGGCAGTTTTCTTACAGTGCTGCGTATAAAAAAACATTTCAGATTTTCTAGCTATCTTTTTCCATATCTACCTTTACATCTATCCATCCATTCATCTGTGCAATTCAATCCAAATCCTAGTAAGTGGGTTGATTTTTTGTAGTGGTTTCTTAGTGAATTAGAAATGAAAAAGCAGACAACTATAACAAAAAAAAAAAAAAAAGCGCCACCATTCAGTCATATTTGGTTTTGGTGCATAAATATTTGACTTGGGTAATATTTGGGCAATATTTACTTGAGGGGACTGGGTTTTTCACCAGTTTTTTCAAACTTAAGAATTTTTTTTATCTTTCATTATCTCCCATTCACTGGAAGGAATCAAACTAGTTAACCATAGCATTCCAGTACAAATATAATATAAAAGCTATCAATATTTTGAATGTATAGATGAATGTGAACAAACACTTTTGCTCCGAAATGAACCACTGAAATACATAATAGCTGGGGAGGCAAACAGGAGACAATCAGAGCATAACATAACTTCAGTGAAAGAAGAAAAGTTTGGGCGAGGAAATTACAATATATGAGAAATGTTGGAGTCTCTTTCAACTCTGTACTGTGCCTCATAAAAGAGAAAGTAATGTCATAAAACACATTTTACTTCCATATAGCTACTCCAGTATGGATTAAGTATCAGAGGTTCTCTTTGTTTTTGCATTTGCTTTTTAAGGACTTCTTTTGTCTGTCACATTGCATTACATTCTTTGCATCAAGAAATATAGGACCTGATTCTCCATACCCCTGCATCTGGTGTAATCATTTACATCAAGGTGAGGTATTGCACAGTGGATGTAAAAAGCTACCACGTCAGAATGATAGCATTTAACACCCATTTTGCCCTGGTGTAAATGAGGACACAAGGACCACAGCAATGTGAGTCAGACCTCTGGGAGGCAGAAGATGCCCCAAGGTTCTCTTTGTAGAGTATCAGAGGAAGCATTCCTCAATTGGGAGGGGGTTTCGGAGCCTGGAAATTTTTCAGAGAGCAAGGCCTTCCAGGCTCAGAGATCCACAAGGTTTATGACAAAGGGACTCACTCTGCAAAGGTTAGAGCTATCCTGTATATACTGCTGCTCCTCTATGCTGCTCACCCATTCCTATGGCTTAGGGTGACCAGATAGCAAGTGCAAAAAATCGGGACAGAGAGTGGGGAGTAATAGGTGCCTATATAAGAAAAAAACTCTGAATACCAGGACTGTCCCTATAAAATTGGGACATCTGGTCACCCCATTATGGCTCCACCGTGCCATAAACATTTTGCCAAGCAATGTACAAGTTTTCGTCTGCTCTAGTTGACTGCAGTGGATCTTAGAGAGACAGAATTGATCAGCAATGTCAACATTTCTAATTTGTAACCATTCCCCTCCCTAACGGCTCTTTCCTTGGAGAACCTATTGAAAGGAAAGCAGCAGCTAGGAGACAATTATAAGCAGCAGCACATTAGGCAAATTTGCATATTTTCCCCTTTGTGAATAGTATGTTTTGAATTTACAAACATTCCCTTGTGATTCCAAAATATGTAAATGAGGACTACTAATGACAGTACAAACCATGGGCTCTGTCTAGCTGAAATTATATTATTGATGTGATGCCAAAATTTTAACACATTGCTGTTAAATTGTTCCACCTTAATCTGCTGTTGTTCATCATTGTAGTATGGTGGTTCCTAGCTGCCCCACTCATGACTCAGGGACACATAGTAGAAACACATAACAAAAGGATCCCACCTTGAAGACCTTACAGTCTAAGTACAATCAGTGATCAGCAATATATGTTGCATCCCCTCAGTAAAATACTCTTCTTGCGCTCTCTCAAAAAAATTCCACTGGTTGATTGGGTAGGGAGTGGGTCCCTTCTGGTGAACAGAGAGTTGTGGAATGGTTTCCCTTTGTTTTTTGCAGTGATCAGGTTTCCTCTGACTATAAATGGTCTACCCTACCTGATACAATGTTGCCAACTCTTGCAATCACAAGTAATGTGATTTTGGGCCCCTGCTCAAGCCACTCTGCGGACATGAAACTGCTGCCCTCACTCAATTTCCATCCTGGCAAGAGGAACCCTCTCCCTCCCACCTGGTGATTGGCTGCCTTCCCCAGTTCTCTGCCTACTGGGTATGAGATAGGCACTGCTCTCATTCCACACACACCCCAAACCTCCTTTCTGCTCCTGAGGGAGTAGGTGAGGGGGAAGAGGCCAACACCATTCTCACAAGAGGAGGGGGAGAGGAATAAAATGCCCAGGAGTTCAGGGTGGTTCTGTTCCCTCCTCCCCTCCTGTGAAAAAATGGCTCAGGAGTCTACTCTCTTCTCCTCTCTCCTACATCATAAGGCTTTGGAAGGGGGAGAAGAAGTGAAGAATGCATGGAAATTCAAGTCCCACAGGCTTGGAAAGTGGTAGAAGAGGCATTTAATGCAGCTACACCCTGGGCCTGGAAGAGTGGGGTGAAGAACCCCTGGAGCTGCAGGAGGAGCAGAGGTGAGAGGGCCAGATGTAGGGGTTTGGGGTGCTGGGCTGAGAGATGGGCAGATGTGGGTCTATTGGGGCACAAAATTAATTAGAATTTTGAGGTTTGGGGAGGAGCTGAATGTTCAGGCAAATGGTGAGAGCTCCTGTAGCAGGGGCCAGAATCACCTTACTATACATCTTGGAGAATTGGTACCACTCTAACTGCTCCATACACTGGAAGTGGACAGAATGAGATCAAAAATCAAAAGACAGATCAAAACAATGAGAAGTTTTCAAATAACTCTCATGATGTTTGGAGCAATCTCATGGTTTTTGGGTTTGGCAATACTGCTGATGAGTGAGGGTGGGGTGGGAGAAGGCTTTCTCCTGGCTCATGTAGAGGGTAGGCTACAGAAGCAAGTTTCTTCTATTCAGTGTGTGTTTGTGTAGACGAGCACTGAGAGGAAGAACTCAGCTGAGGGACAAGCCACAAGGAGGAGGGCTGTGAAACCCTGAATCCAAGAGGAGAGTCTTCAGGACAGCGAGGGCAGGACTTGAAACACACAGCCCTAAGGACTGTGAAGCCCCTGAAATGAAGGGAGGATGAGCTTATGGACCTGGGAAGCCAAAACTAAAAGCGCACAGCCCCAAAAAGGAGGGCTGTGAAGACCCTGGACTGAAGGGGAGAGTTTACAGGTCAGGGAAGCCAGAGGTTGAAGCATACAGCCCCAGGAAGGGGGCCTAGAAAACCCTTAATCTAAAAGAGGCACTCTTTATGGGCAGAGCTGGCTAATTTGATTAAATTAGGCCCAAGGGCAGGGGAATATTAGTTTTAAAGACTCTGAGTATAAGTGGGCTATTCTGAGGATGAAGGGCTATTCTGAGGACTGAGGCAGGACTCCTGCCAGACAGTCCCAGGCCATGAGAGGGTGCTCTGGGACAGCACCAGTCAAATAATATACAAATATGTTGACAGGTGCTGTCCCAGAGCCCCGTCTCATGCTATTTAAATATTTTATATTATAAATTTTATAATTTATATAGAACCATCTGTGTGCATAATGCTTATAGGTAAATAAAAGCACAAAGGGTTGTGGTGATCATAGAATCATAGAATATTAGGTGTGGAAGGGACCTCAGGAGGTCACCTAGTCCAACCCCTTGCTCAAAGTTCAACTAAATCATCCCAGCCAGGGCTTTGTCAAGCTGTACCTTAAAAACATCTAAGGATGGAGATTCCACCACCTTCCTAGGTAACCCATTCTAGTGCTTCACCACCCTCCTAGTGAAAAAGTTTTTTCTAATAATAACCTAGACCTCCCCCACTTCAACTTGAGACCATTGCTCCTAGTTCTGTCATCTACTACCACTGAGAACAGTTTAGCTCCATCCTCCCTGATATACAATTGGTATTGGAATCTGTTTTATAGTGAAACTGTTAAAGACAGAGTAGGTAGTGACACCTATAGCCTAGGTTGCGTAACACTTTCCTTTATAAAACCCTCTTTTCAGTTGCTTATAACTTGCCTATCTTTAAACCATTCAGCCTGAAGATTTCTATGCTAGATGGCTGCCTGTGGCTGAACATTTATGGCATGTTTCAGCTAAAAGTAGATCAGCCATTTCTCAGAGATTAGAGGAAAATATGGTGTTTTGCCCACATTAAAAAAAATCTTCCAAGTGTTTTGTAGAGAAATTGTAGTGCCTTCATGTTTTGAAACAAAGGCTTGAAGTTTGGCAGGGAGCACTCTGGTATCAGAAAATGTGCCGTTTCTCCTAAATTTGGCCAAGTTATAAGCCTCTGAAAAAAAACACTGTTTGCACATGCTTAGTAGAAACTTGTTAGTGTTCGGCAGCTAAAGATTCCATCTAAAAAGAGAGTATGCTCCACCCCCTTTTTGACTACTATAGGCCAAATGAACTGTGCATATGCCATCCCTAGAGAGTGACTGAGTATGCTCTATCCCAGGGTTGTGGGACTGAGCACTTCCTGGGTTCTGGACACCACTATAGCAAAGAACTGAGAGCAGGGAGAGTGTTCTCAATGGTTCCCCTGCTTGCATTCAGAAGAAAGAGGGAGAAGCCTGACCTGAATGAAAGATGGAGACCATGTGGGTGCGGGGGAGAGGTACAGGGCAGGAGAACAGAGGCAGGAGTTCAGGATGGAAGGGGGATAGGAGGCAAGGGCAAGGAAGGAATAGTTGAGAAGAAGAAGTGGGCTGGAGCAGACGAGAGAAGAGGGGCAAGGGCATGGGATAATAGGAGCAGAGAGAAAGGGAAGGGACAGATTGGGGGAGAATATAGGCGTGGAATGGAGAGACAAGTACAGGAGCAGGAAGTGGTGAGGACAGGCATCAGAGCAGGAGAAATGGGCGAGGGATGGGAACAGGAGCAGAGGGAGGAGGACAATGGGGAATAATGGTGGGGGGAGAGGGACAGGAATTGGGGAGGGGAAGATAGAAACAGAGGGGACAATGAGTAGACCCCTGGGGCATGATTTACAGACATGCTGAATAGAAGCTTTGCTTTGAACATATAAAACTGCTATAAAAATGCTAAGTAGTCCAAAAAATCAGGTCCTTAGTGTCTCAAATTAGGCCCCAAATGCAGTGGACACATTTGGTAATTTCAACGTTGATCTGTGTGTCACAGTTGCCATGTTGAAATGGAGGTAATATCATCCTTTTACCCCACACCCAGATTGCAAAGATGAATTCATTAAAGGTTTTAAAGAAATCAGTTATGATGATGAGAGCTGCACAGAAAGTCCATGAGAGAAATGAATAATTCCATATTCTGTGCTGGGAGGGCTGATTCTATGCACAGGCGAGCAGGGTAGCTGCCCTTGTTGCCAACTTCCAGATGGCTCTGTACCATTGCACTGCCTGACCTCCCCCCATGCCTGCATCCACTCCCAGGAGATTGGGAGGGGAGGAGGCAGCACTGAAAACATTTTCCTCTTCAGGCAAATCAGCTGGGGCTGCTCTTCAGTGCAAGGTTTGGATGGTGCTCAGTAATTATGCATGGAGCCATTCTTGGAATGATGAGGATAAAGAGAAACACTGAGCTTCCTATTCAGTCAGCATCATCCATCCTGTGCACTGGACGATGCAGTGGATCCTGTGCTAAAAATAGTATGTGATCATGTTAAAGAATGTATCGTAATGTATAAGACATAATGGGTTCAATGAAGCAACTTTTGGAAGGGAGTTTTTGATTGTGACTTCAACAAGACAGAATAATTCTTAGTGGGGAGGAGAATGGAGAGGGATGGTACAAGGTCTAATCCAAAGCCTATTGAAATCAATGGGATCCTTTCCATTTTCTTCTTTGGCCTTTGGGTCAGGTCCATAAAGGAGTATTTAATCTCCTTCCTCTTGTTTGCCTATGCAGTATGTACTAAAAATAGTTTACATAGGTTGGCCAATTCCCCCTCCCCTCCCCCCCCCCGCCTCCTGTGAGCAGATCTTGACAAATACAGTCTAGAGATGTGTCCATAGATCTACCAGATGATATATTTTAAATTGTTAGCACTAAATACTAAGTGTGGAAACATTTGATCATTTTATAGTAACTGTGACATATTACACCCCTGTGTTGATGTCCGACATGCTACTGTAATAATATTTGTACAAGGTATTGTGATGCTCACACTATGGTTACCCTGAAAGGGTTAATGTAGACTGAGGCGGAGTGTGGGGGGGAGGGGGGGCTGATTAACCTGATAAGCCACAGCTGAGGGGAATCAGGTGGCTAAGGAATCCCCTGACTGAGTGAAGGAGCCCATCTGAGGAGAAAGAGCCAGGCTGGGTTTATAAAGACAGGAAATGGGGAGTAGAGGGGTGCTGTTGGGAAAATTTGCAGTCATGCCCTAGAGGAGAAGGGAGGCGGGTTTAGGGCTACAGAGACAAGTTACTCTCTGGGAGGAGGGAGTTGGGAGGCTGGCAAATCCAGAGAGAGGGAGAGGTACCAAAGGTTAAGGCAAAGGCTCAGGGAAAGGCAGCATGGGCTAGGAGAGAACAGATGTTAGCTGCTGACTAGAGGGTCCCTCAGCTGGAAGCTAGAGTAGTGGTTGGGCCAGGGTTCCCCTACCACCTGCTGAGGAAGTGGTGCTATGGGGTAATGAAGGGGAAGACTGCCTCAAACTGAGGAGGAAAGACTTTGATAGTGACCTGGCTGGAGTGCTGAGTCATGAAGATGAGGTTGCAACTCATGGAGTGAGAGAGGGGCAACAGAGAGATGGCGTGCAGCTATGGGAAGGAGTGTTGACCTCACAAAGCTAATCCCTAGAACGGCCTAGTGGTGGCACCATCCTTGTGGTGAGTTGAGCAGCCCAATTCCTGTGAGCTATCACATTAAAAACTCATAATATCAGGCAGAATGCAGATAGCAATGTTATATGTAAGCTTATGAGCATCAGCTGAAATCATGACTGAAGTAGGTTTCCCAGATAAATCTGGGGAATAGCTAAACCAGTTCCTCAAAGACAAAGGGCAAGCAGTTGCTGCAGCCAGGTGTTAACAAGGCTGATGGACCATTACCTGCTAACAGTGATTTTCAAACTTTTTGAGCTCAGTCTCTCTCCCCCCCCCCCCTTTTGAGTTACCATTTTTGGTCATGCCTCCCCTGAGGGGGCTTCTGTCCCACAGTTTGAAAACCTCTGTGCTAAGTGGCCATTCTTTGGCAGGGTAGAGGGCCAGGACAAAAATCTACATCATAGCAAAGAAACAACATGGAGTTTCCTTTTTTCACCAGCCTGCCTTTTGCCTGTCTCCCAGCTGGAAACACTTCTCAAAGTGGGGACAGGATTATAAAAAGAAGGGGAAGGCACACATACCCCTTCCCTGCCCACTGCATTTGCTGCACCTGAGGGGAAGGAGGGAAAAGCTGTTGGACTGTGTGGGAGGTGTCCTGTCCTCAAGACTATAGTCAGTAACCTTGAATCTAATATAGTTTGTTAAGCATTAGCAAACATCTTATGTTTTTTCTTGTAACCATTTCTGACTTTTATGCCTCATTACTTACACTCATTTAAAATCTCTTTGTAACGAATAAAATGGTTCTTACTGTTTTATCTAATCCAGTGTGTTTAAATGGAAGTGTATGGATAACTAGTTAAGATAATCAATTGGCATATTATTCCCTAAAGGAATAATGGATTTAATATATTTGTTCTCTCCAGGGAGGTCTGGGCAGTACAGGACATACATTTCTGGGGGAAGATCCTGGAAACGGGGTGTGTTGGGATCTCCCTGCAGTAATAAAGGCTGGTGGGAGCCAGGGTGTAGCTGGCAGGCTGCAGTGTACACACAGACATTCAGGATGTGACTTGCATGCTGGAAGGCTGTTTGTGAGCAGCCTAGATGGGAGCTGCTACAGCAAAGCATTTTAAAACACCCGAGGTTGCAGGGTTGGGGTGACACCCTCCCCCAATAGACTGATTGTGCCCCCTATGTCAGTAACTATCCTAAAATGCCAAAATGGATTTACAAAAATTGAATCCTCACCCCCTGTGGCACCTGAATGCCATCTCATAATGAAAAAGATATTACTCAAAAAACTGCTACTGCCCCTAGCCACCTACATCATCACAGATGACCACACACACACACACACACACACACAAAAAAAAAAAAAGAAAGAAAGAAACCCCCTACAGCATTTGATTTAAAACCCCCACAGTCAAGGAAACTCCAAAGGCACAATGAAGCTTATTTAGGAAATGAAATGTAACATATTACTGATTGCTATATGTAGGTTTGAGAGAGGTGCAGTAGCTTAAGTTGTTCATGATGTAATTGGGTAAATGTTCAATATGATAAATTATTCATAGATCAGTTATAACTTACTCTTCTTTTGCAAAGGCATGTGGACACATAAGGCACATTGGAGATGTGGTAGTTTTCAGAGACAAACACACACAATGTACCAACCCTGCTGGTGTTTAATATAAATCATTTTTAGATTGCCTTTAATACAAACAATTTCTTCTTCTTGAAGACTATTGGTGTCCTATATTTATTGAGCATTACCTGTTATATCTGTCTAGGTTCTTGTGCCTCACCTTTCCTCATAATATCTGAGCTCCGTCTTCTAATTTCTTTACGAATATATGCTCTTTGTAGTTAAGTCCCTAAGAGGTAATCCTCAGCTGGTAGAAATTACATAGCTTCATTGACTTGGAGGAGGATCTGAGCATCTTCCTGGTTTTTCAGTTCAAAAAAGAATTCTCACTTTGAAGAAATATTCAAAAAAAGTGCTAATGTACCACCGTGAGTGAGATTTCAAATGACATTGCATGCCACTCCCTATCCTATGAAAATAAAATACTGATTCAAGCTTGACAAACTCCCCCACAAAGCTTAAAATAGCACAAATAAAATAAGGAGGTTTTTTACATGATGTGGAATCATGTGTGCTGACTTATTAGAGAGCTGAACCAATTTATTTCAGTTCTGCTACTTGCAGTTACTTTTATAACTTAAGGTTTTCCCCTTGCAACAATCACCGAACGGGAGGATCCCAATGTCCTCCCTCCTATCTGTGTGACTTCTTATAGACTCCATAAAGGTGAAGTGCAAAGGTTAGAGCTAAAAATTCAAAATATCTTGGATCTCAGAGGGGAAAAATTTGAATTAACACTGTGTTATAACAAAATTTGAAACAATCACAATCTTAGATCTGGAGCTGAGCCAAAATCCCTGGTTCAGACACCAACTCCATAAACTCTGGTCTCATTTGAATCTGAACTTTACAACTAATGAATTACCTTAATTCCTGAGAAATTTCAGCTGCAGTTTTCCTACTTCCCACCACTAGAGCAAGTGAGATCTCAACTACTATACCCATAGGTCTAATCCTGGAAACATCAAAGTATGTATGTAACTGTATTCATGTGGGTAGTTCTGTTGAAGTTGATCTGATTAATCACATGAATCAAGATACCCAGTGATGTGACATAATTTGCATATGTAAAGAGTGGTCAATTGACCTAACATTGCCTCCATTGACTTCAGTGGGAGGAGTGCTATGCCAGTGCTGAGTGTTTCTGAAAACTCCACTCTAAATGTTTAGAGAGAGACTCATTCTAAATATCTTTATTTTCACTCCATAACTTTCCCAAAATCTTCACAGATTAGTCTCTACTGAAAGGTGATTTTCTGAAAGTTTCAACAAAAATTTGAGCTATTTTTCACAGATGGGAGATGGTGGGGAATCTCCTTATCCTGAAAGAAGAGGTAGCTACACAATCACAGCAAAAAAAAATTAAGCTTCATATATCAGTAGAATAGATATTCCAATAATTTTACTGTTGACAAGTGGTGTGGCAAAGAATAATGGTCCTTTTTACAGTATTTCTAATGCATTATTCATAACATACACTAGAGGATAGAGAAGGAAGAAAAATGTTTAGAGATGAAATTACACAATTATAATATCTGTGTTAAGTCAGAATAGGGTTCAGGGTCCTTTTCAGTTTGGGGCTCTGATTCATGTCCGTTCCAATTTTACTCAATTTTTTTGCTATTTCCTGCTTCTCCAGATGCTATGGTTCACTCTCGCAAATTGTTACAGATTTATGTAATTTTAATTCTGCTGGCTTTCTCTGCAGTTATTGTGTGTGGGTTGATTCAGGGAAAAAGCTATTTAAATATTGCAGTGTTTTCATCTGGGTTTATTCTCTTGCCTATGTAGGAGGCCCTTTCTGTCCAGTCACTTATATGGGCCATACTCCAGTCAAACTCTTAAGCACATGTTTAACTTGAAGCACATGAGAAGTCAGTCCCCTTATTATAACTTCAGTGGGGCTACTTTCATGTTTAAAGTTAAACATGTGCTTAAATGCTTTGCTGGGATCAGGACCATGGCTCTCACTCAGCACAGTAATACTGTAATGCCTAGGCATGAAGAGAGTAGATCCAGATTTTTTGCCTCTTTGGGTGCATAACAATGCATTTACCTCCTTGTCATGGAAACATGGCCACTGCCTGAGTTTCTCTCTTCTGTACCTGCGTAGTTAGGGCTGCCTGGACAAACAAAGACCGTTCTATGACTTCCAGACTAATAAAGTCCCAACATAAAATATGCTTTAACAGAATCAGCCCTTGGACCTGTTCTTCTTCATCTGGGCCAAAACCCTCCCTCTTTTCGTAAGTCTGTAAGTCCTTTGGTGCAGTGGTTCCCCCTTCTTGGAATATCCACAACACCTTCTAGTGGACACTCAGTCATAGTGGAGCTCAGTTTCTCCATCTTTCACAAGCTATCTCCTTGGGGCCCCAGACAAAGGAAGTGGCCATCTAGTCTGTCCCCCAAACTATTTCCAATTCTCTTTCCTCCAGGGCTACTTCCTACACTCTACCCCAAGTCAGGGTACTCAAAAAACCACCTATAACCAACTCCTGCATCTGCCCATTGAGCTTTGTACCACCCTCCCTCTTAGCTTCCTTTTTCCTTTGGTACCTTCTTTTCCTCTTAGCTCTCTTCCCAGGCTTTCCAGGTTCCCTCCTAGGAACAGGAGAAACTAATCCCCAAGCAGTCTTTTGAAAATTATATATGGTCATCTCCTTTCCAGCATGCCTTGCCAACCCCTAATTCCCACAATCCTTCTAGAGTACAAATCTACAATATATGTTCTGAGTGAAATCCAGGGCAGCGAGGGATCTCAAACCTATTTTAAAACATTTTTAGCTTTTTTGTAAATCTAAATAAACTAATACATCAAATAAATTGTGACAAGGTGGAATGGTTCATATTTGTAAATTACTTTTAGGAGCTGCTGCTGCCCTCCTGCTCCTTTAATTTTAATCCCCTGCTGCACAACGTAGTGAATAAGACATAATTTCTAAACTCCCATAACCCTAACCTTGAAACAGAAATGTTCTTTATAGTTAATGAGCCTGATTCTTTTTTGATTACCACCAGTTTTACACCAGGGTAGATCTTTTGACTTTGTTGTTTCTTAAGTACACTAAAGTAAGTGAAAGAAGACTCAAGCCCAATGTTTACAAGTTAAAATATGCTGACATTCCTAGGCCTCTTCTATGCTCAGATTTTTACGTCTACCCTGCAAGCTGAAATTTCTGCAGCGTTCTAAACTTTTTGCAAAGCCCGGCAAGCCTGAATGGAACGGTGTGAAACTCAAATAGACAGAGTTAAATTCACCATTGCTGCCACCTGACACTTTTTTATTTACATTAGAAAGCAGATGACACAAGGACTGAAAAAAGATATTCCAACACCAAAGCATTTTGTTGGCCAAATGTTTAGTAAGACCATAATACTCTTCCTCTAATATTTGTTAGCATAATTGATCTTATCAGAGCTAAAATTCAATTAGCTGCTTGTTAGTCTAAATAAAGACACAATTTTTATACATCATTGTGATTTTTCTCAGTGATTTCCCTAGGTTCTAGTAAGCTTCATAGAGTAGGATCATAAGTAGGAGCTGATCTTTTAGCTTTAAATTCAAAATACCCTTTCTAATACAAATTAAAAAAAATTATTATTTTTTTTTTAAAGTTTCCCTAAGAGGCTTGGCAAACTTCTGACAGGACTATTTGCTGATAAAATTGCATAGTGACTTGAACATTTAATACTGTCTGTCCAGCCATCTTGCTAATAAGACCCTCATGGGACCCCCAGAGTAACCAAAGAAGGAGCATGCATGATCTTGTGGTTAATGCACTAAACTGGAACTTGAAGGATCTAGGCTCAAGTCTTGACTTTATTACAGACTTTTTGAGAGTCTTAACAAGTCAGTTAATCACTTTGTGCCTCAGTCTACCATCTGCAAAATGGGGATACTACTACTTCTTGCACATCCTTTTAATGTCTTGTCTTGTTACATGTAAGCTACTTGGGGCAGGAACTATCCCTTTATGGAGGGGTGGATGTTCTCTGCTCACCCACCAAGAGGAAGAAAGGATAAGGCAACTTCCTGCAAAGGGAGAGAAGCCCTGCCGTGCACTGAGGGCTATGGGTTAGCTATCAAATGTGGAGGAGTAGTGGTGAGCTAGACCTTGATAAGGGAGGAAGGTGGGCATTGGAAGGGGGCCCTTGCACTCAGGGAGAATCTCACTGGCATCCTGTACCTTGACTGGAGATGTACTTGCTTTCAGAACCCAGTGGTGGTCTGAAAAGGAGAGAATTTGAATTCATGGAAGAAAGTAATCTGAAGGGACTGTCCAACTGTGATCTCTCTTTAGGTGGAGCTGTTACTCCAGTAAGAGGACCAGCCCATGAGGTGTTCATGCTTTTACTATGCATTTGTACAAATTTTGGTGCAGTGGCTGGAGCCTCTTGATGTTACTGTACATTGTTGCCAACTCTTGTGACTTTATTGTGAATCTCATGATATTTGGTGTTCGTCTTAAAGCCCCAGATTCGGGACTCTTGTACTTATATAAGAATCTCAATTTTTTTTTTTTTAAAGTAAGTTTCTAGAGATTAAAGTCCAGGACCTTCATGGTAGCATTCTCTGAAATGCTTCCAGTTCCACATGCAGTGCCAGTGAGAGAGGCAGAACTGCAGCGTGTCAATGAGTGGTAAAAGGGAGTAGGGAGAAGGGATTTAGATTTATTAGGAACTAGGGAACATTTTGGGTAAGGGGAAGACTTTACAGGAAGGATGGGTTCCACCTAACCCAAAAATGGAACCAGATTGCTGGCACATGAAATTAAAAAGGTCATAGAGCAGTTTTTAAACTAAGGGCTGGGGGAAAGCTGACAGGTAGGGAGAAGCATGTGGTTCGGTCAGAGACATCCCTTAGGGGAGGATCTATTAATGGAGATTCTCTATATCCTAGCAAGGAGGAGAGGATGGAAGATGATAAAATATAGGTAGGATCTGAAGAGAAACAGTCAAATGAGAGAAAGTCCCATTCAGTCACATCACATAATGGGAGACAGCTAAAAAGTGGCAATTGTTTAAAGTGCTTATATACAAATGCTAGAAGTCTAAATACTAAGATGGGTGAACTTGAGTTCCTCATATTAAATGAAGATATTGATATATTAAACATCACAGAAACTTGGTGGAATGGAGATAATCAATGGGACACAGTAATACCAAATACAAAACATGTCAGAAGGACAGATTAGGTCATACTGGTGAGGGAGTGGCACTATGTGAAAGAAAGCATAAAGTCAAATGAAAGAAAAATCTTAAATGACCCAAACTGTGCCCAGAATCTCTATGGATAGTAATTTCATGCTTGAATAATAAGTATATGCAGTAGAGATATACTACTGATCACCTGACCAGAATGGTGATGATAACTGTGAAATGCTCAGGGAGATTAGAGAAGCTATCCAAATAAACAACTCAATCATAATGGGGGATTTCAACTATCCCCATATTGAGTGGGTACATGTCCTCAGGACGGGATGCAGAGAGAAAGTTTTTTGACACTTTTTAACGATTGCTTCTTGCAGCAGGTGGTCCTGGAACACACAAGAGGAGAGGTAATTCTTGATTTAATCTGAAGTGGAGCACAGCATTTGGTCCAAGAGGTGAATAAAGCGGAACCGCTTGGTAATAGTGACCATAACATAATAAAATTTAACATCCCGGGGGGGGACACCAAAGCAGCCCACCACAGTAGCATTTAATTTCAGAAAGGTGAACTACCTAAAAATGTGAATGTTACTTAAACAGAAATTAAAAGGTACAGTGCCAGAAGTGAAATCCCTGCAAGCTTCATGGAAACTTTTTAAAGACACCATAATAAAGGTTCAATATAAATGTATACCCTATATTAGTAAACATCATAAGAGGATAAAAAAAAGTGCTACCGTGGCTAAACAAGAAAATAAAAGAAGCAGTGGGAAGGAAAAAGGCATCCTTTAAAAGTGGATGTTAAATCCTATTGAAGAAAATAAAAGGAAGCATAAACTCTGTCAAGTGAAGTGTAAAAATATAATGAGGAAGATCAAAAAAGTATTTGAAGAACAGCTAGCAAAATTCTCTAAAAGTAACAGCAAAAAAACCCTTTAGTACATCAGAAGGAGGAAGCCTGCTAAACAACTAGTAAGGCCACTGAATGTTTGAGATGCTAAAGGAGCACTCAAGGAAGATAAGGTTATTGTAGGAAACTAAATGAATTCTTTGCATCTATCTTCATGGCTGAGGATGTGAGGGAGATTCCCAAACCGGAGCCATTCTTTTTCGGTGATAAATCTGAGGAACTGTTCCAGATTGAAGTGTCATTAGAGGAGGTTTTGGAACAAATTGATAAATTTAAACTAACAATTCACCAGGATCAGATATCATACACCCAAGAGTTCTGAAGAAACTCAAATGTGAAATTGCAGAACTATTAACTGTGGTATGTAACCCATCATGTAAATAAGCTTCTGTAGCAGATGACTGGAGGATAGCTAATGTGATGCCAATTTTTTAAAAAGGCTCCAGAGGCAATCTCGGTTATTACAGGCCCATTAAGCCTAACTTCAATATCAGGCAAATTAGTTAAAACTATAGTAAAGAACAGAATGATCAGATACATAGATTAACACAATTTGTTGGAGACGACTCAATATGGCTTTTGTAAAGGGAGATCATGCCTCACCAATCTACTATATTCTTTGAAGGGGCCATCCAGCATGTGGACAAGGGTAATCCGGTAGATATAGTATACTTGGATTTTCAGAGAGCCTTTGACAAAGTCCCTCACCAAAGGCTCTTAAGAAAAATAAGTTGTCATGGGATAAGAAGGAAGGTCCTCTCTTGGATCAGTGACTGGTTTAAAGATAGGAAACAAAGTGTAGGAATAAATGGTCAGTTTTTAGAATGGAGAGATCTTTACTGAGACCAGTACTGTTCAACAAATTAATAAATTATCTGGAAAAAAAGGAGTAAACATGAGGTGGCAAAATTTGCAGGTGATACAAAACTACTCAAGATAGTTAAGTCCAAAACAGACTGTGAAGAGTTACAAAGGGGGCTCACAAGTCTGGGTGATTGGACAACAAAATGGCAGATGACATTCAATGTTGATAAATGCACATTGGAAAACATAATCCCAACTATACATATAAAAATTAGCTGTTACCACTCAAGAAAGAGATCTTGAGTCTTTGTGGATAGTTCTCTGAAAACATCCTCTCAATGTGCAGCATCAGTGAAAAAAGTTAATGGATAAGACAGAAAGGGTTAAGACAGAATATATCATTTTGCCTCTTTATAAATCCATAGTACACTGACATCTTGAATACTACATGTAGATCTGGTTGTCCCATCTCAAAAAAGTTATATTGGAATTGGAAAAGGTACAAAAAAGGGCAAAAAAGTTATTAGGGGTATGGAACAGCTTCTATATGAGGAGAGATTAATAAGCCTGGGACTTTTCATCTCGGAAAAGAGACTACTAAGGAGGGACATGATAGAGGTCTATAAAATCATGACTCGTGGAGAAAGTCAGTAGGGAAGTGTTTTTTACCCATTCACTTAACACAAGAACCAGGGGTCACCCAATGAAATTAATAAGCAGCAGGTTTAAAAGAAACAAAAGGAAGTACTTCACACAACATACTGTCAACCTATGGAACTCTTTGCCAGAAGATGTTGTGAAAAAAAGTAGATAAGTTCATGGAGGATAGGTCCATCAATGGCTATTATACAAAATGGGTAGGGATACAAAACCATTCTTTGAAATGTCCTTAGCCTCTGTTTGCCAGAAGCTGGAAATGGGTGACAGGACATGGATCATTTGATGATTACATGTTCTGAAGCACCTGGCATTGGCCAATGTTGAAAGAAAGGATACTGGGCTACCTGAACCATTGGTTTGACTCAGTATGGCCATTTTCATGTAGGCCTCATGGTTCTGGAGAAAAAGCTGGAAATGTGAATCCTGAAGGTTCAAAATTCAAACGTAAGATAGACATTTATTTTATTATATATCACATGATTTTTAAGCCATTTGTTATTTTGTTGGCCTGAGTCATGATTTTTGAATGCGGCTAATAATAATAAAAATGTTGTTTTCCCATACATTCTAACCCTGACATCCTTGCTTAGTACCCTGCAGAAAAGCCTGCTTGTTTGATTGAATTACAATCTTATCTCCTGAACCCCACCTTATTTACCAACAATATCCTCCTCCTCCTCCTCCTTGCATGTGGTGTAGAGTTCCATTTGAGCATTCATTCAGCAATTGTATGTGGCAGACCTCAGCAAGTCCAGTGCGTTGTTGGTCAGGAGGTTGAAAGAAACCCATCCTCCTTCGGGGCGGTGGATGGGGCATTCCTTCACAAGATGGTCCCCTGTTTGTATTTCTCCACACTCGGAGGCTGCAGTAGCACAAAGGTTCCAGCTGTGCATGCAGGAGTTAAAGTACCCGACATCAGTCCAGAAGCAACGGATGGTGGTGATTTCTTGTATTACACGTATCATATAACGGTCTTGGAGGTAATTATATAGCTTGAGGAGAAGGCCACTAAGCCAGACAATGTCTTAGGCTGAGGAGAGGTCGATAAACATGGCACCACACTGTTGGTTGGACTCAAAAGCAGCTTTATTATAGTCTGTGGCTGCAAGGACCTGATCTTCTGTACTCCTATTCTTCCTAAAGCCGGCCTGCTCTTTAGGTAAGGCCTGCTCAATCTGTGGCTCAATCCTGTTTAATATTAAGCATTCCATAAGTTTAAATGGAACTGACAGGAGGGAAATGGGATGGTAGCTCTTTGGATCATTATTTGGTTTATGTGGTTTCAGAATGGCAACAAGCCGCTTATTTTCCACAGGTGGAGAAATTTTGCTCTGGCTAGGCAATATGACATGAAGTCCCTCAGCCAGTCTAAGAGTAAATGACCTGCATTGATGAGCAGCTCGGGATGTATGTTGTCAGGGCCTGGTGCCAACCCAATCTTAAGGGTGTCCAATACAGATTTGAATTCATATGAGGAAAATTCTCATGACAGGCCGAGGTCAGCAGATGGTGAGTGTCTTGCCTCCTTAAGCTTGTTTTTTGACCAGGTGTCAGAAGGCTCTATCTGGCTGAGTGTATTTTCCATTATTAAGAAGGGTGTGTGGACTATTGTCCGCTGACACATTGCAGAGTTCTCGCTTCGCCGACTTCCCTGTGAGGCGGTTGATTGTCTGCCACACTTTCCGGCTTTAGTGAGTGAAGTTGATTCCTTCAGCTGTCTCTTTCCATCTTGTTTTCCTTGCTTCGTCCAGTCTAGCTTTTAGGTGATGTGCTGCTTTGGTTGCTTCCTCTTCATTTGGTGTGTTTTTAAAGTTCAATGTAATCCCAACCTGGGATGAAAGTCCTGAATCTGCCGCAAGAAATGCATGACTTGGACAAAGTGACAATTCTATCACAGAAGGCAGAGTAAGTGTTATTAATGTCTGTAGAGTCTGAATGGGGTAGAGTATGAACTAAATCGTCAGTTAAGTTGCTGAAACAATCCCAGTCGGCCTTGCGGAAGTTCCACCTTTTAACAGGGAGTGAAGAAGTTGGGGTAAGTAATTGGGGTGGCTTTGAGGAGAACTGGTCTGTGATGGGAGAAGGGGAAACAGTCAAGGACTGTTCTACTTGGTATATCACATGTGCTGCCACTCCACCAGGTCAAGTCTGGGCTAGTTGATGTATTCCAGTGACTTGAATAAAAGGTGCCCAGTTGTTTGTTATTGTGGAGTAGAGTCAGGTCCAATTTGGAGGCCCGGTTGCTTAACGTCTCCCCGTTTGCTGTGGAGTAATTATAGCCCCAGTCGGTGTGCTGACAGTTGACAACTCCAATGTACATTGCGGATGATGGAACCAATGGGAGGTCATTTGGTTGCAATATAGTGGATGGGGGTTTATACACATTCACTATGTGCAGGCTTTGTACTTTGATGGGTGCCATTGTAGCTGTATGCTTGGTGAAGACATAGTTATCGTTATGTAGTCATGTACAGTAAACCTCACATAGGAAGCGATTCTGTGATGGGGACTGTCGGTGAAGGCAAGAAGTTTGAAGCCTGGGATGCTAGCTCTACTCTTATCACAAAGGTGCATCTCTTGCAGCAACAAAACAAGCACATTGTTAGCGTTGGCAATGTGTAGCAACACATCCCTCTTGGCCTGGGTGAAACCCTCAACATTCAGCAGTAGGATCCCGGGGATGGCTGAGATTTTAAACTTCATAACAAGGCAAAAGGTCAGCGCTGATCAATGCTCAATAGGAATCTTGAATAGGAATCTCAAAACTGAATTACAGGGTGGAATTACAACTGACCACCCTGGAAAAGTTGTATTGATGACTAACAAGTTGTAAATTCGGGTTTCAGTTTCAACAATATCCCTTATGCCATCATTGTATCAGTGCAGACAAATGAACATTTATGCAGCTTTGAAGTCAATTTATTTCCTGCAGATCTATATTACTGTAACTCGGAATAGAATATGGGCTCCAACTTTATAACTTGTCAACAACCGTCATGCTCAATACAATCTAGGAGCATTGAAAGAGCCATTCAAACCATCTTCCAGATTCTTGAAACTTGCTTGACTTATTCCATCCATAATTGGGATGAAAAGAGAGAGAAAATGTTTGTAGCACTGATATAGATTGTAATGGAACAGAATATTAACTGGCAGTCACAGCAAGAGAAATTTGTTTTTTAGTATTGGTCTCAATGAAAGACAAAATGGAGCTGAGGCATTTGAAATCATCCTGTTGCTTAATTACTTTAAGTCCTGGCAAACTAAGGTCCCTGCTGACAGGATTAACTGCTATATTTAGCTTGAAGGTAGGGTGGAAATTGACTTAGTTTTAATCACAAATATTATTTGAAAGTCTAAATTTTATATTAATAACCGTGGAAAACTCTAATTTGTCATTCATTCTTTGTGTGATACTGATTGTTATAAGTGTTTGTGCAATGTTATGTATTAGGCTGTTAAACGGAGAGTATCCACTTTGCCTAAATTGGAATCCTTGTGTGTTGTGTTCTCGTTATGTCAGGGTACAGAAAAGTTCATATGTTGTTGCAATTAATGTTCTAAGATATCTAAGAAACAAATCCTGCAAAGGGCATACAATAAAACTTACTAAGTGAGGCCTAGGCAATTTTTCCTTTTTTTGTTGTCATTGTTCTTTGTTCTTCTCAAGGGTGTATTTTGTCGTGTTCTCTAGTTGCTCCAGACTTGATTTATAGTGAATACTCAATTTGATGGTGTTTAAGTTTCCCATGAAACACTCTTTAGGCTCACAGACAAAAGGTGGAGTGTGTGGGCTTGTCTACCCAGTGAGTTAGTGTGCAGAAAGCCAGGCTGTGCCTCTGCAGTGCGGTAGCCTCCCATGCACTAAGTTGCTGTGTAGGCCCTGCTACAATGCACTAACGACTCTGTAATGCTTTGACATACTCACATTTCAAATAGCAATATTTCAAAGCACACTATGGAACATTTGGTAATGTCTGGGTCTACACAGTCACTTAATGTGTGGCAAGCTAGTGCACTGTAGATGCACAACCGGGCTTGCTGTGCACAAAGTCACCATGTAGACAAGCCCAGTGACTTAGACACTAGAGAATTGTTACTCAATTGCTCTGAACAGCGATCACCCCCGCAACCCCTCCCCACCCCCCACCCCCAAAAAAGAGAAAATTATACAAGGTAATTGACTGGAATTTCAAGTCTGTTTGATATATAAAAGTAATGGAAATACTGCAGTCCATTCAACATACACTGATTTTAAATGGAGGTATAGCTAACACATTGTTTCAGGCTGGGCCAGGGACAAAAACATCTTACAACCTCCAGTGATGACAGGCCAAGCTGTAGTATTGAAAGTAAAGGTGAGAACTTTAAAGAGACAGCACAGTACTGCTAGGAATCCAATAGAATAAAAAGTAGGAGGAGTGAAATGTGAATAGAGAATTGGTTCATTCAGCCCAACTGAATAGATGGATGGTGTGACCCAGAGACATCTTGGTGCTAATTGGCAGAAGGCACAGAGGTGCATAAAGTTTAAAGGGATCCCCTGGGTCTGGTAGCAACATAATAGTTCACCAAAGAGTGTCATGTAAGGTCTCTACTGAAAGGCTGTGTCATACTTATCATTGTAGTCATTGTAAAATGTATGTACAAATAATATGTACAGAGTTTATGTATCTATACTGAAAAATGTTCTTAAGCCATGTAAGTCAGGTCAACAGAAGGTGATAAACATGTTCTGTTCAGACAAGGGATAGGAGACACTTATCTCCCTGGCTGACCATTGTGTATTGTTTCTTACAATCTAAGTATATATGCATATGGAATCGCCAGCTAATCAAGCTTGCTAAATCAAGAAGAGATCTTGAAATCTACAGGAAGGCATACACAACAAGAGCATGTCTGGTTCTGCTGGCTAACATCTGAACCTCTTTTTTTCTTTGTTAAACAAACCTAGGTTCATTTTCACTGTAAGCAAATCGAAGAGCTGAGTGTTAAGCTGAGCTGGGGTCTAAGGTGTAGCTGGTAAGCTGTGGTGTACTGTTCCTTTGGGAGCAGTGGGTCTGGTAATTCTGTGAGTGCCCATTGGGAAGCATCACAGATGGGAATGTAAAAGAATAAACGGAAAAATGTTAACTAAACTTTCTGATTTCCAGCGTTGCAGGCTGGTTTGATGGGCTTCATGCTGGAATTACTGGGTGAGATTCTATGGTCTGTTTTATAGAGAGGTCATACTAGATGATCCACTCTGGCCTTAAAAATCTATCACTCTGATGGCCCACCCCCAATTTTAATAATGGAAATTTTCTGTCTGGAATAGATTCCACTCCATTTTCACAGTCTATATTAGCATATTTAGAGACGGAAGGGATAGATTTTTATTTTTATCAGTAAGTGTCATTTAAACGTTGTTACACTGTACACACACAAACCTGCAAAAATATTTCCATTAATAATAATCGAAATATACAGGTAGGCAAAGTAAGAAAAATGCTTCTTGAGACCTTATTAGAGTTCCACCATAATGTGTGTGAAATGTGTTGTAATGAATGTTACATTAGGCACATATTTAGAGCTCTGCTAAAACAGCTGACTAGCATTAGTAGAGCTGGAGATGAGGATGATTATGCAGCATTCATAAAGCTTTGACTGTTTGAATCTCAGCATCTAGTGCCATTAAATAATTATTGCATGACATGCACCCCCATAAATTCTAGCAGCTGTGAAAATTTAAATTGATAAAAATCTAAAAAAGCTTTAAAATATTGATATTAGCCACCAAAATAATAAAAAATAAAAATCAAATTCTGCTAAGCCTAAGTATATTCCATGTACTTGTATATAATAAGTTCTCAGCTGTGGGCAATGAAGTGCTTCCAGGTGGTCTGAGGAACTGCTTTTGTCACAGTAGTGAAACATCTGTTAGTCTTGAAGGAGTGACTGAAAACATTTTGAAAGGCTTCTTTCACCAACTCATCTGCAAAGAAGCAAGCACTTCCCTGCCTTCTGTGCATGGTTGCTGCTTCATGTATCTGTCTGTCAGTGTGTCGGGGTTTCCTTTGGGGTAAATTCAACTCTGAACAAATGTGCAGGTAGCACTATATGAATCAGGACAGGAACAAACTGCAAAGAGAGTTGGTGAAATTAGCAAAGGGGTTCTTTGATCTGCCATGGGACAAGTGGGAAATCAGGGGACTGGACAGACAGGCAGCTGTAGGCTTGGCACAATTTGATTTTTATTTTTTGACTTTATGATAATTTTGATATATAATAGTGAAGTTTATTTGTAAACACTTTTTTATTGTTTTACAGTTGTGGGAAATTATGGGGAGATCAGATAATGGGAGGGTCAGATGATAATTTGTTAATGACAGCAGACACTGAGATTAAAGCTTTATCTGTTAAAACACAAATTGTCAACATCACATGTAAATATCCTTAAATTTAACTAATTACTCAAGCAGTATTTTTCTTAGTTAGCTTATCTGTTATTGCCTTTTGATTATTATCTATAGGAATACTTTTTGGCAGTTTGAGTGTATTGTGAAATGGACATTTATTGACATTTACTGATGATAAAATCTAATGCTTTCAAGTCTGTATGTCTGTGAGAAGATCTGGCTCTTACAAAAGTGGTCCAAGATATTGGAAACATTTGAGAACAACTGAGGTATAATGCTTCATTTGTATCAGTTATGCTACAGTCTAAGAAGTGCTTTATTCTATCCAAAGACATGAAAACAGACTTTGCCACACATTCGAAAACCTGTGATTGTGCACACCAAGCTACCCCTTTGCTCAGATAGTGATCCCTCTGAAACGTGAGTAAGTTGCTTGGGAAGGGTAATGTGAGGAAGTCCATGATGTCAGCCTGGATGTCATGCCTACAGGATCAGGTCCCACTTGGGAGATAGGTGGAGGAACACCTAGTTTGAGAATCTCACTTCCAGGCCTCTGGGTCTTTGTCTTGAGTGAGGGCTCCAAGTTGCTCATTAGCTGTGCTGCAGCATCAGTGCTTCGAAGGCTTTGCAAATGCCAGTTGGTGGAAACTTAAGCACTTAGGGGGCTTCAGTGCCTATGGGGTTAGTTGACAGCTGACAAAGTATGGGAGCATAGTGAAACTAAATAAATATTGCTGATATCTGAGTGGAAGTTTTAAAAATGTCAGTGGCACTTGAATGATGGATTTAGGAGACTCAAGATGCAGATAGGTGCTTAAATACCTTTGAGAGTCTGTGCCCTGGGGTCTGAATCCCCAAGCAACCTCAAAAAACTTACCCTGACCATATTAGCCACTAGGAAAAAATAAGGGATGGCAAATCCCTACCAAATGATGAAACTTCCCAGCAAGGAACAGTGTTCACCTTCCTGTTTGGCGTAGGCAAGGGAATTAGATTGGATGGAACTGAAAGAGGAGCATGACAGACATAGAGCTGCTCCGTAATAAATTATTAATACTGGATGATAACCAGGTTGCTGGAATGTGTATTGTATGACTGTATCAGGTTACATCAACAGGGCTTTTGAGGTAAAACAATGACTTTAAGATAAGAAACCTCCCTCAGCAAATAATTGAGGGTTGTAACAAAACATTGGCCCTGTGTTGATCTCCTGCTGGACCCAACTGGATTTTGACTAGCAAGGCCAAAAAGCCAAGAAACTGAAGACAAAGGAATTTGGGCTAGATATAAAATAACTATCTGTAGGGAAGAAGAGGTTGTTGGGTAACTGGTTAGACTGATACAGGCACTGGGTGCAGATGTCTGAAGAAGTTAGTCCTACCTGGGTCACCAACACAGGCTCATAGGGTTCAGGTGTTAGACGTGTGCAGGCTGTTACTTTAAATAATTTTCCTCTTACATTATGCTAGTTCCTACTGTTCAGATTGAACAATACTTTGGCCCTAAGAAGGCTGTGTGGTCACCACATTCACTGCTAGTCACAGACTCCCAAAGGAAAGAACTGCAGGTGCGAAACCAAGGATAACTGAAGGCACAAAGCCTGATACCTAAAGGGGTGCACTCAGACCACGAAAGTGCAACTAGCCCTGTACTGGTGACAGAGCACAAAAGGGATATCAACAGCTCTTCAGCACACTTCCCATCCCATGGGATACTGCAGAGTTCCATTGCATACATACTGAGTGCTGGAGCCCCAGGCTCTAGACAGGATATGTCAAGAGCAGAATGTTCTGTGGAATCAGGGGATAATTTTTGTCAGCAGTGTGCTGTCTTCCTAAACTACTGGATTGCCCTGCACAGCCTTGGGAAGAGACATGGGAAGCCAGTATGAAGAAATAAGTCCCGCAGGGCACTCTGGAGAGCAGCACAAAGGAGATGGTTTAGATTCCGTGGGATTTTGCTCTGCTTTCTCTACTGATCCTCATGATCTGTGTGGTTTTCAGGCTGCATTTCCCCTGCATTCTGCAAAGCCATAAACATTCTCCTTTTGAGCTTTGAAAGCTGTGTGTGGTTCAGTTTTGAGGTGTGCCTCTTGGGGTTTTATTTAAGTAGTTTTTCTTCTCCAATGATGTATTTATCATAAAGGAAGCATCCAGCCCATACAAAGCCTTAATACAATTCCGATTGAACTTATACTTGCTAAGGGATATAAAGAGGTATAAATGCTCCCTCCTTTCCTTTACTATGTCCCAGTAGCATTTGTGGAAAAGGAGACATACTGGAAGAATGTACAGGGTCATGCAGCTGTACTGTTTTTGGAGAGGAGTGGAATTGTGTAATCTGGTGGGGAAGGTACATTAGACTTATATAAAGTTATAACACTATCCGACTTCCTCAACACTATGAAATGTACAACGCTAAGCTGGACCCTTATCAGATGCATAATCAGTGACCACAACTTACACTGGGTGTCAAAGCATAGTGCAAACCAAGTGAAGAATGATCTTGGAATCAACTGGGTAGGAGAGTTAAAAGACTATTTCAACTCTGGTGTCCAAAATGCAAGGCACTAAGAGAAAATCTGATGAACTATCCATCAGAAATGATGAAAGGCTGAGCTGGGGGTGGGGGGAAACTGCACGACCGTGACAGAAAGGAGTGAGGTGGCAGAGACAGCTTAATGCTATACAGTACATTGTTACCACCTTAGGCATGGACAATAAGGACAAATGGACATAGGAGATCAGACATGAAGATAATTGAGGCCTGGTCTCTTTTATTACATTTTAGAAACACTTTGTACAGAGTACAAAGCATTGTTGAATTAATTGCTTGCCCTGCCCTGGAACAATGGTCTCTCACCACAGGGGGCACTTACCTAACTTTGACAATTTAAGAGAAGCCAGTAAGAATAGCTAAGTGTGAAGGAAACAATTTTACCCCATCATTCTTTGGTCTGGTGAAATTTTACACAGGAATAAAAGAAGCAGGACTGAGGAGTCTTTAGAACTAGAGAGAGAGAGATGGCTGCTGAATGGCTCTCTGTCGCTATGGTGAGGATCTTATTACAAAGAGAGAAGCTCAGAAAATATCAGCTGAACCAGAAAGCTGAGCAGAGAAAGTAGAGGGAAAAGACAGAAAAGGAAGATTCCAAACAAAGAGTTTAGTGGACAAATCAATGGGGCCCAATGGAAGTGGGGTAGCCAACCAGTGAATGACAAAGAAAACTAGTAAATGCAAGTAGAAGTTTCCCATGCCATGTGAGATGTCAGCAGGGTAGCAGCTAGAGTGATCAGATAGCAAGTGTGAAAAATCAGGTCAGGGATCGGGGGGTAATAGGCACCTATATAAGACACATCCCCGCATATCGGGGCTGTCCCTATAAAATCAGGACACGGTCTCCCAAGTGGCAGCACGTAAAAATCATACTCAAGCTTAGATATGAAACCTGGCTGTCAATGAGATTAGACCAGAACTGGTGAAAGAGAAAAATAGACCAGACCCCACTCTTCAAAAGACATCTGCTCTATCTGCTACATCCCACCCTGGCTGAATAATTATGAATTGGCTGGGAAGTGATTTATGTAAATCCAACCATGAAAAAACATAAGTGACTCATCTAATTCCTTGGCGGTTAGGTGGGGGCCCCAATATCTGTGAGGTAATTACTAGTGGTTTTCTAGTATGCTGGTACTTTTTCCCAATGATCATTCAGTGGTATCTGCAAGGTATAAACCATCTGTAACTCTGGGTCCAGTAAGAAGATCAGAGAAGAATATCTATAAATTCTGTAAATATCTAGGAAAAGATTTGTCAATTGATTTATTCTGTTTACCACAGGCTGTTTTCTAGATTAAACTGTGTCTGCTTCCTTGGAACTGTCACTGAAGTGTTTCTCTGTATTCTTTGTTTGGCTTCAAGGTAAGAATCACTGCTCTGTATAGGGAGGGGGTGGTCAGACCACTATTATACAGTTTTTTTTCACACGTGGATAAGAAATGTGACCAGCTTACAGAGAGGGTTAATCATATTTGGAAGTGAGTGGATAAGCTGGAGAGAGTTTAATATAACCCAGAAACCACCAAGACATTACTAGGTGTCAGGTGTACTGCTTAAAGAAAGCATATTTTGTTAAGAACAAAAGTGAGCGTTTGAAAAATCAAGTAGTGTTGTACAATGTATAGATAATAGGATTGTCAGAGAGGGCATTAGGAAGAGACATCACATTGTTGTTTGAGATCAGGTTGCTAGAATGTATAAATTCAAAAAAGGATCCATCACATACATATGCGTCGCATATCGGCCTTGATTCTGCAATGGGATTCATGTCCTTACAGAATCCCATTGAAGTCAATACAGCTAAATGCTTTCACAAAGATCTGCCTATTATAGGCACAAGGTTCTTTCACAACCCTATCAAAACTACAGCTCTTGTTCATATCTCAGAGTTGGGAGACCTGGGGGAATGAGGAAGAATAATAATTAAATTGAAATATATTCCACTATCTCAGCTATGAAATCTCCTTGGACATAGGCCACACAATGAAATGAACCTTTGGACTTTTTGTTGACAGCAGCAAAGGTTTGTGTAACAAAGGGAGTGATGATGGTTTGTGACAGCAGCAAAAAACAAGTAAAGTTAGGAGAAGAAAACATCAGGGATGCAGAGAACTGTTAATGAGTGGAAGAACAGCAGCAAGTGAGACACAGAGGGTCTGTCTACATGAGAAAATTGCAGCAGTATAACTTAAGGTGTAAATTTAAACTGATGTATTTAAAGCAATGCGGTGTAAAGACTCTTACATTGTTTTGAAAGTAGCTTATTTTGGTTTAAATAATTTCAATAGGAACAGATCTAACTTTAGTGAAATAAGCCACCCCTTCTGAAATCAGAACTATTTGCATTGGTTTAGCTATATTAGTGATAAAGCTGATTCAAGTTATACCAGTGCAAGTTTCTCATTTAGACGAGTTCAGAGATGAGAAACAAAGGATAAATCTTTATAGGGCAAGAAACAGTTGCTTACCAAGGGAGCTGACTGTGGAAACAGCCAGTCTGAAAAAGCCCATTTTTGTAACAGCTTTTCTTAACATTAATCTGTATTATTGGAGTTGCTTAAAATTACTTAGCAATTAGTGATAAAATTTGCTGGTGACTCTGTGAGCTAATGACCAAAACAGTTAGTTTCAACCCCAAGTGGCATGATGCAAATCAAAGTTATCATGGTTTTGCCGCCATCAGTGTAGACATAGCCTTAGTTTAAAAGAATCTTTTTGGACCATGGTGATGAAATCTGGTTGCATTGCAAATTTTGGACAAAGGAGAAGTTTGTATCTGATTCAAGCAAATTGATCTTCAATAAATTTGTCCAGCATGGATTAAATATAAATATATATGTGTGCATCTATATGTGGGAAATAGTGATAGTTGTGGATTTATTTGATAGAATCTTTTTTGTACATTGACCTATTCATCAAAATATGTATATCATCATGTTACCTTGTAGAATTATAGAAATGTAGGGCTAGAAGGGACCTGACAGGTCATAAACCTCAGCTCCCTACCCAGTGCTGAGACAGGATTAAGTGTACCTAGTTTAAATCCTTTAGAAATGATTTATTATTTAGTTAACATTTGTATTACAATAACACCAGTCATAGATCAAGTCCCTATTGTACTAGGCATTGTACAAACATGTAACAAAGAAATGGTCCCTTCTCCTGAAGAGTTTACAATCTAAGTCAGTCAGTTACTTTGTGAACTTATTGACTTGGGATGGATATTGCCCTTTGTAAAGCAGGATCATTGGACATGACAAATTCATCTGGAGCTACATCCTGAAAGCAAAGTTCCATACTTGAGTGTGTGGGCATTGGCTTCAATGGGGCTGATTAATTAGTTAAATGTTTGTAAAGTGCTTTGAAGATGAAAAGCGCTATATGTTGTTATGCTTGTTGATGGCTTGTGAGAAGCATGACATGCTTCTCTTTTTGCTATTTCATGAAATCTCAGGGTGAATCTGATTGGCTGATTCATAAGGAATTGTTTAACTTATGCTGTGGCCATGTGGGAGGCAAAGAAGTGGATTTTATGGAATTAAAGAGAATTAATGTGATTTATACTGGGAGTGAGAATCAAGTGTAGTCCCTGTGAAAAACTTTCCTGGAAATTTCAGTTATTGCAAGATATATGCAAGTAAATTGATATTCCTTTGCTGCTAACAAATATCTTTGGGAACTGAAGTAAGAATCACTTTTACTCAGTTACCTGTCCATTACTAATTCCAAGATAGTCTGCTTTGCAATTAATTGGTACCAGAATAAAGTATAAATTTTCATCAAAGGGCAGGGAGGACAGGACACAGATTGGTTCCTCTTCTACCTTGAATATAAAGAGCTTGCCAATGAACTCAGCAGCTAGTTTCACACTACTGAAGCTTACTTATTTGTCAGATAATTTGATTTATTATTCTATCAGAGAAAAGTCAGTCCCTAGTCTTCACAGATAAGTTCCATCTATGATAAAGATGCAACTGGATAATCTTCATAATTGATAAAGCATAACCCTGCTCCCCCTCATTTTGCACTTATTTTAAAATAACGCTTCATTTTGCAGTGTGTGCAGCAAAAATACACACAGCAAAAGAAGATCTTCAAAGCAAATCATTGTGTGTTTTTTTGAGGAAAAACATGTTCCATGTCCATCTCTCACTATTTTTAATATGTAACAGGTGAAATGGATGGTCATCTCTTCTTTCAGTGTAAAGCTAGACAGACTGTCTGTTGCCCCCAGGAGACTTATTATAATTACTTTTGGTCTGCTACATGATTGAGCTGTGCTTGGTTTACTTTGTTAACCTAATAAAACCCAACACCCAGATCTTTCATTAGCTTCCACTGTTTTTTTAAAAAAAACCTGGTTATCTGGGCCTTCATCTTTCCAAAATTCTCATTTGCAAAATTAATTTGCTTCCATTTTATAAAAGGGCTGGAATCCAGCTCCTGGGAATACGTTGGAAGATTTAGATGTGCCTCTGTGTGGACTATGTTATTTTCTCCGTTCCTTGTAAATGAGAATTTGGAAAAGCTTTCTGTGTTCCTAGCCTCCAAACTTGAAATATTTGAGGGTGCAATAGTGTCCTATTTATCTCTGGCAAAATGTGGGTTCTGGGCTACTGTTTCCCAAGAAGCACAAGACGTATTCCTTAGTTTATTTAGGGAATAAGGCCCAGATTCACAAAGGGATTTAGGCATTGTTTCCCTAAATGTCACAACATCTAACTTTTAGGTGTCTAGAAAATCACTGTAACAGCATTCTGATCCACATAGCCTGAGTTAGGCACCATGGCTTCTAGTGCAATGAAAGTGGAGAGATAGGCACTTAAGAATGCAACCCACAAAAGCCGGCACACTAGGAAGAAGACCATCTAAGCTAAACAATGGGAGATGCTGAGAAGAGAGGTATGTTGTAAGCCCCACCTCTCTCACAGAGGAGGGGAAACCCTTCTCCTGGAGTAAGGCTGCTTAGGGGCCTAACCCATTTTTTGTGAGAGTATTTTAAATGTCTATCTTGCTCCACACAAGGTAGTGGAGCCCACCTTATAACTTTTAGCTCACTGGTTAGAACAATCATCTGGGAGGTAAGACTCCGGGATCAATTCTCTCTTCAGGTATAAGGGGAGACTGCTTTAACCACTGGGCTATGACATACCCTGACAGCATGACATGGAGTTCCCTCAATCTTTGAAGCTTGTTCCACTTTGGATAAACACTTAGTCATGGGGCCAAAGGGAGCAAGATAAAGAATGACTCTCTAGTTAGGCCATCCACTTGGGAGATGGGAGATCAGAGTCCACTCCACCTACTCCAATGACTCTAATTTTTTACACACAGTGAAATAGCTTCAGTGGGAGAAATAAAGGATGCCCCAGACCAGAATCTCCCATAACCCACTAGTTAGAGCATGTGTCTGAGAGGTGTGGGAGACCCCTGTTCAAATCCTACCTTCCCCCTCTAACACAGTTAGGCAGGCAAAAGCCTATCCTTCCCCACTTCATAGATCCCACCTACGCCACAGTGTGAGATAGGTATCCGGATGCCTAGAAGGAGGCATCAGTGCACATGTCTGGGTTTAGAAACTGAGGCACCCAGAGAACTTTTACAATGAAAATTTAGGTGCCTGTAGGGTTTAGGCAGCAGCCAAAACAGAGTTTTGTGGATTGCACTGGGGCCTAAAAGTGGAATGTTGAGGCCTAAACCCCAGACTTGGGCCATGTCTACACTACAAAATTATGTCAACCTAAGTTATTTAGGCACACAGCCCGCCACAGTAATTAAATCATTTTTGCATGTGCACGCTACGCTCTTTGTGTCGGCGGTGTGCGTCCTCATTACCAATGCTTGCATCAATGCAGAGAGCAGTGCACTGTAGGTAGCTATTCCACTGTGCAACTCGCCATCGTCTAGCGCAGGGTGTTTTGGGAAGGTTTTGAAATGCCTTAGGTGGGGCCTAATGTGCCATGCAGGGTGACTGGGCACATTATTTCACTGTCCCATAATGCAGTGTTCTCCATCCTATAATTGTATCCGCATCCCATAACGTTTCACACCTCTTTTAAAAAATCTCCACAAACCATGGATCCCACCTCACTGTCTGCCATCTGTATCAGAAGCCCGGAGCCTGCACAGCTCTGCGCTGTTGTGAGGAGCATTCTGAGTCTGGGGCACCTGATCCTGCAGTGTTTGCAGAGCCACCAGAGGAGCCGCGGGGAACATGATGATTCCTTGGGGAATAGATTGCTGAGAGACCTATAAAGAAACAATCTACAGTTGTTGGCATCATTCACGGAGCAGCTTCAGATGGTAAAGCGCCAGTTCCCTGTATGTGTGTGCAGAGCTCACCTCAGCCCTCCAGCACAGCGACACCAAAATGAGATCTGCGCTGACAGTGGAGATGCTAGTGGTGATCACTCTGTGGAAACTTGCAATGCCTGAGTGCGACTGATCACTCGGGAATCAATTTGGAGTTGGGAAATCCATCGTGGGTAGTGTTGCCATGTAAGTGTGCAGAGTCATTAATCCCTTGCAGTTGTGAAAGACTATGACTCTATGTAATGTGCAGGACATAGTGGATGGTTTTGCAGCAAGGTGGTTCCCAAACTGCGGTGGGGCAATTGATGGCATGCAATTCTCTATTTTGGCACCAGACCAGCTTGGCTCAGACTGCATCAACAGAAAGGGCTACTTTTCTGTGGTATGCAAGCACTACTTTACGGACATCAGTGTGGGCTGGGCAGGGAAGGTGCGTGATGCACACATCTTTAAAAACACAGGGCTGTTCAGAAAGCTACAAGCAGGGACTTTCTTCCCAGACCAGTGGATTACCACTGTGGATGTTGAAATGCTAATAGTGATGTTGGGAGATCTTTACCCCCATGGCTTATGAATTCATACACCAGCCACCTCAACAGCACCAAGGAGAACTTCAACTACTGCCTCAGCAGATTCAGAATGACAGTTAAATGTGCCTTTGGTCATATGAAAGGTCGCTGGGGCTGTCTATTCATGAGATTAGACCTCAGTGAATAAAATATCACAATGATTACAGCTGCCTGCTATGTCCTGCAGAATATCTGTGAAGCAAAAGTGGAAAAGTTTCTAGTGGAGTGGAGGGTGGAGGTGGAAACAGCTGTCTGCTGATTTTGAGTAGTTGGATACCAGGGCTCTAAGAAGAGCTCAGTGCAGAACTATTCGGCTCAGGGAGGCTTTGAAAGACCATTTCAATAATGAACCACAGAAATGTGTGGTGCTGTAGTGTGTGCTGCCTGGCATTGCTCTTTTGCACCCTGGTATGAACCTTCTAATGAGTTTCTGTGTGTGTAATAATATAACATTGAAAATGCCCCTGTTATCCATGAATGATGTGAGCCCCAGACAGTGTATATTTTGATCTATGAAGATGAATTAAGTTTCTAAAAATAGTTTTATTCCAAACAGACACATTTATAAGTGACTAAAAATTAATAAATAAAGGGAAAAGAACTTTGTGAAATGGAAATGTCTGATCTTTTCTCTTCAAAACACATACGCTGACCTGTGAAAGACAACCTTGGTATACGTGCAACTGTGATTGTCTGTACTCTCCCCTGGGGTGGAGTGGGAGGGGTTGTGTAGCAGTCCTGAATGCCACATGGAATGTGGGGGGTGGGATGTAGGGAGGTCCTGGAATTCAGTTCTTTATGGGTTGCAGAGGAGGCAAGCATGGCTCTGTTGAACCTGAAGCTCAGTTAGAGTTTGCATTATGTCTGTTTGCTGCTCGAGTAGTGCTAGCATCTCCTACTGCACATCCCTCTCCTTTTCCTGCACCTTTCTGGCCGTGCTGTCCACTAGGGTGATTCTACAAGCCCTGTGCTCGGTATCTGAAGCAGCAGAGGCTTGTAGGATCTTTTGGAACAAGTGATCCTGAGTCCTCTTCTTTCTCCTCCTTATCTGGCTGAGCCACTTCACTAGTGTGGATGAAAAGATTCTCAAGACCCCATTTCCAGCTGCAAAAGATACAATGCCCAGAGGTACTATTGTGAGTGTATTCATGACATAAATGGTATACTGAACTCACTCTCCTTGAGCCACACAAGTTGCAAGCACCACATTTTCACTTGGGATGTGTACAGAGTGGTAGCCGTCCCAGACATGATGTGTACAGCCTTGGGGAGGGAGCGAGTTGGGTCAATAAGTGGGAGATAGCTCACAGGCATAAGTATATGTGTATAGGGCAATTGAACTGAATACTGGCTCCGTTTTCCACAGTTAGTGGTGATTTTAGCTGATCTCACTCCTGAGGGTAACAAAGGCTGAGCGGGAACAGCTCCTGCAGGCATCCGGCTGCAGACTGGGCTGTGTGCTGCTGGCCAGAGTGCTGCAATGCTGCCCGCTGAAGTAATTGCTGAGTGGCATGGGAAAGTGTCCTACCACAGCAGAAGAAGTAAGGCAGCCCTCCCCAGAAACCTTTGGCAGAGGATTGTAGACTATCCCCAGGAAAGTTTCTTCAAGATTGCTACAGAGGATTTATGGAACAGCCCAGATCACATAATCTGTCCTGCCAGGCCTCCCTCTGTCTAACTCTACAGGGGAATGAGAAGCAGTAGCAACTCCACCTCGCGTTTGTTTTACTACCTCTTTTAGTGTAAGTAAAAAAGAGTAAATCAACAGCTGTGTCCTGCTACTCTGGTAGGGTTTCCATCCCTGCAATTTCAAAGCAAACTGCATACTCCAGAGGTTCCTTCCCCTGCATCAGTCTCAACCATGCTGACTGTTGGGACTGGCTGGATTGCCCAGGAGTCAAAAACAGGGCCTGGCTCACTGCACTGCCAGTCCCCCCTACTCCACCTTCTCCTGCTCCTCTGTTCACAATGGGGGAGCCTGTGACTTGTGCTCCTCTGAAGTATCTATGGGGTTCTTGGGAGTGGTGATTGGTTCTCCACCAAGGATGGCATGAAGTTTTTGGTAAAAGCAGCAGCTCTGTGGCTCCACACCCAAGTGATTGTTAGCATTGCCACTGGTATGCCTGCCACAGCTCCTTGGCTTTCACACATCAACACTGCTGGTCCCTCTTGTAGCCCTTCTCATCCATGCCCCAAGCAATCTTGTCCTAGATGTTGACATTTCTATGGCTGCATCAAAGCTGTGTCTGCACAGTCTCTTCTCCCTACAGATCCAGGAGATCCAACACCTCCTGTGTACTCCAGGCAGGAGTGCGTCTGCAGCATGGAGCTGGCATGGTCACCTGGGCAGGCATTAGGTGAGTTCTCCAAACTGAGCAACCAGCAAATGGAATTCAAAAATTCACGTGGCTTTAAAGGGGAGGGGTGTCTTCCTGTGTATCTGCCCATTGAGCATCAGAGTTCAAAACGGTGACCAGAACAGTCACGGTGAGACGTTGTAGGACACCTCCTGGAGGCCACTGAAGTCAACATAAGTAATGCAGTGTCAAAACTGACACTGTGTTGACTTAATTACATTGACCTAAACTCTATGCCTCTCATGGAAGTGGAGTTATTAAATTGGCATAGCGGGTGAGTTACATCAGCAGGAGGGAAATTTTAGTGTAGACCCATACATAGTTAGGTCAACATAAGCCTTGCATCGACCTAACTCTGTAGTGTAAACCAGGTCTTAGGCACCTAAGTAGCTTTTGTGAATCTTGGCCTGAGTGCTGAGGGACATGAGGTGCACTTTTCCTCTGTGGGATGAGAGAATTGACTCCACAGCACTCTAAACACACATGCCATCAATCTATTGTGTGATGAATTGGATGAGCAATAACAGGTCAGCAGAAGGCAGTGTGATTAGAGCTGCTAAAAGTAAATTATCTGCTTGTTTCTCTTTGGAGAGTGAGAGGTGGGGAGGAAGGGAAGGTTGTGTGGTGATTGGAATGACAGTTGGGGAAGCGTGGGTTACAGAGGCAAGGTCTCGGGGAGGGGAGGAGCAAACAGAAAAAGGGAAAAAGCTTTAGTGAAGAAAATGGGCAAATGTGAGAAGTAGCTTTTGTGGTTTATATTTTTTTATGCTATCTAGAAGAACATACCTTTGCGGTAATTAAATCCTGAATTTACCAGTTTGGTGGTGGTAGAAATTAACTTTAAGCATGATGAATCTCAAGGTGTTCAGGTGGATTCAGAGGTTGACTTCTTTTTATAATACCTTTTTAAGTTCTGATCTGTCTGTTGCTGCTCTTTTAATTTGGAAACAAAATTAAAAGGTTCAAACTCTTTTGGTCCTGAAAGGAATAATGATATCAAAGGATTTATTACAATTGTTCAAGTAAAGAAACTGGATCACTCAGGCATATGAGTCTTTTCAAATCTGAGGTGCTTGCCCTGCTGTGTGCCATGAAAAGAAATAGCACCTGTCAGGGATGGGCTAGATCAGTAGTTCTCAATGTATTTACCATTGCGGGCTGCACATGCAGCTCTTGATGTGTTGTGTGAGCTGCAGCTGTATGCTGATTGGGCTGCACGTGGCCCTTAGGCCATGGGTTGAGAACCACTTGTCTATATAATGCTTAATTCTGCCATAAGTGCAGAGGACTGGACTAGATGACCTCTCGAGGTCCCTTCCAGTCCTACTATTCTATGATTCTATAATTCAAGATTGCTGCTAGCATTCACAGAGCAGCTGCATGAGGTGCACCGTCAGTAATGGGCTTGGGAAACAAGCCCTGAGTGGTTGAATCACATTGTGTTGCATGTCTGAGATGATGAGCAGTGGCTGCAAAACATTCGGATGCGCAAATCCACCTTCCTGGAACTGTGTGTGGAGCTTGCCCCAGCAGTGCAGTGCAGGAACACCAGAATGAGAGCTGCCCTCACTGTGAAAAAGCAAATGGCGATTGCTGTGTGGAAGCTGGCAACTCCAGACTGCTACCAGTCAGTTGCGAATCTTTTCGGAGTTGGAAAGTCCACTGTGGTGTTTGAGATGATGCAAGTTTGCACAGCCATTAATTGCCTCCTGATATGAAGGAGAGTGTCTGTTTGTAATGTGCAGGAAATAATTGATGTCTTTGAAGCAATGGGATTTCCTCACTGCGGGGAGGCGCTAGATGGAACACATATCCCAATTTTGGCCCCAGACCATCTGGCACCAGAGAACATCAACTGAATGGGCTACTTCTACATGGTCTTGCAGGCACTGGTGGATCATTGGGGCCATTTCACTCACATCAATGCAGGGTGTCAGGGAAGGTGCATGACGCACACCTTTAGGAACACTAGACTGTATAGAAAGTGTGCACTGGGACTTTCTTTCCAGACCAGAAGATTCCAGTGGGGGATGTGGAAATGCCCATAGTGATCCTGGGAGATCCTGTCTATCCCCTTGCTCCCGTGGCTCATGAAGTCTTATACTGGGAACATAGACAACAGCAAGGAGCGCTTCAACAACAGGCACCGAATTACTGTTGAATATGCCTTTGGTCAATTGAAAAGTCATTGGTGCTGCATTTTTGGCAGAGTAGACCTCAATGAGGAAAATATTCCAATGGTCATTGGGGCCTGCTGTACTCTACATAACATTTGTGAAGGGGAAAACTTGTTTTACCCGGAAAGGAGTGCTGAGTTTGATCAGCTGGCTGCTGATTTTGAGCACTCAGATACCAGGGCAATTAGAGGGGCACAGAGGGTGCGTATTTGAATCAGGGAGGCTTTGAAGGAGCATTTTGATGATGATTCCCAGTAATGTGTCTTTATGTGATGCATTTGACTAGGTAATGTTTACTTGCCACCTTGAATGACCCCTGTAGTGCTTGCTTCCTTAGTGTTAATTGTACTGAGCAAATATTCCTGCCTATAGCCAGTGTGTTTGAATGTTAGCACTAATTAACGTGTGTATAACACAAATAAAGACTCATTTTATTTCAAAGACTCAAGTTTAATAACAGGACAAAACACAAAATTTTGGTCAAACAGGGGACAGGGGACAAGTCTCTCAGTTACGGCTCTCATAGCTATATGTAACTCCAGCTTTCATTATGAAACTAGTCCCTAGGGGTGGAGTGCACGGGAGATTGAGAACACACAAGGAATGCGGTGTTGGAGTTTGAGGAGGGCATGGAGCAGAGTTCTGTAGTGGCTGCATAGGGAGTCGTGCACAGATTTTCTCAGACTGCGGTGTAATGAGGGACTTCAGCATTTCTTTCTGGCCCTCCACTAGTTTCATCATCCAACGAAGGCGCTCTGCCGGTGTGGAGGAGTGGGTCCTCAAGGGTACATCTGCAGAAGCCAAAGAAACAATAAACAGAGATAGTATTGAGGGTGTGATCACAGCCACAAATCACAAAGATTACACCCGTCTTTCCCTCTGTTCCTTGGTTAGCACACAGCTTGGCACGAGTCCCAAATATGGTGAGTTCACTGGGGGGTGGGAAGTGAGAATTGGCAGGCAGGGACAAAGGGTTTGGATGGTTTGCAGTTAGGAAGACTTCTCTGAATATTGGTACCCTTTTCCATAGGCTACGGTAATCAAACCCGATATCTAACCCATGATACAAGGGTGCATCTTCTGTGTGTGGCATCAGACTAGCTCCATATGCTGTTTGCATGTATGCCACTCTGTTCCCTGCAGAAATAATTGCTGGGGAGTTGCAGCAAAGTTTCCTATTGTGAGGGGAGAAAGAAGGCAGTTCTGCCAAGAAACTTGCAGTACAGGACTGCAGAATACCTACAGGAAAGTTTCGTAGAGATCTCTATGGAGGATTCCCTAGACAGCCCAATGTACATTAACAAACTTTTCTGATGGGTCCATGCCTCTTGTGAGGTGGTTTTATGATGTCAGTGTAGCAGGGGAGTTACATCGGCGGGAGGAGCATTTCAGTGTATACACCTCTACTGTTTTGTCCACAAAAGCTGACTTTTGCCGACAAAACTGTGTAGTGTAGACAATGCCTAAGTGACTTGCCCAAGGTCACACAGGAAGTTTGTGGAAGAGCAGGGAATTGAACCCAGCTCTCTTGAATTCCCTACTAACCACTGGCCATCCTTCCTCCTCTTTGTAGCTTATGTGTTTCTGTATTCCATAGCTCTATTGCTGTGTCCCAGAAACTAGTCAGTCCCTTCATCTTAGGTAGCTTATTTTTTTAAAATTATACTGCTAAATTTTGGCTTAAACTGTGAATGGATTAAAACATTAAAGCACATCATGCCTTGCATATTTTCTCTGCTTTCACTAATGTAATACATTTAGTGATCTATGGGATTTTACTTCTTACCATTTCTCTTTTGGTTTGTCATTTAATATTTTTAATCATGATTCATACATTGCAAGATGTTAATCAATTTTTATGTGTATCCTGTGTGTGTCCTTATAAGGAAAAAGAAAAATGTTACCTGCAACAGTTCTAAATCGTGCTGTAGGCAAATGATTTGTAAAATTGTCCTAGTCCTTCTCAGTAATTTGGAATCCTGGTACAAAGGAAATATTTGATTTATTTCATTTGATCTTGGCATTCCATTCATCCACTACATACAGAGTCATTTACTCTAATGCTTATCAATAAACTACAGCTAGTGAAAGCCACAGTTTAGCTTTTTGTCTGAGCAACAGAAGCTTTTACATTCAGTGTCTGCCAACTTTTATCTTAGAATGACAATATGGTATCACTAAAAGGGCCTTTGCTACAGTTTTGAGGACTATATAGTACCTGGCTAGATCTGTTTTATGATGCAGACTCCAGCTAAAATGCTTTCTACTTTGTTACCTAGCATTAGCAGCTCAACGCTATACTGAATATACTAGTTACTTTCTGGACTCCGAACAAAACTGTCAATGGGCATAATCATCTTTCAACCCATTTATTTCATATACATAGTTATATACAGCATGAACTAATTTGTGGATTTAAGTCACTCAAGCTTTTTCCAAATTTACAGCAGCTGTTAAAAACAGTATGTGTTTCAGTTCTGACATTGAAATCACAGATGATCTCAGACAAGTATTAAATGCAGTAATATTCTCTTCTAGTACTGGGTCCACATCCTGCTTTGTTTTATCTTGTGACTGTCGAGACAAAACATGTAAGTTGGGGTTTCAAAGCTGTGATAAGCATATTTTGGTTTTGCCCTATGTACTAGTGATGATACACCCACTCATTTTGGCTCATTACCTTACTCGTGACTAATTCTTTTTTGCAGGAAAAAAATAACACAACATAACAAATTAGTCAACTAGAGCTGTAACTGAAAGTAAGCACAGAACATTAAAGACTTATTTTCAAAACCCAGATAAATCTGCTTGATTCTCACTACTAGCATCTGACAAAACTGGCAAATATTCTGTGATGTCTCAGAAGCATAAAACATACACAAGCCTTTGATGTCTTATTTGTTAGAGCAAGTTGTGAAAAATATTGTCTGTTTCAGAGTGGAAAGTAGAACTCTGTGAAACTTGATGGGTTTTTCATGTGGGTTTGCAACCCCAAATGTTTACTCAGTGAATCCACAAATAAAGCAAAATGCAAGTGATATCAACTATTTTGCCTGACTTCCACCAAATTCCAAGAACTAATCGTTGATATGGTTTAAACTCAGGTTCACAAACATTTCAGCAAAGCTGGCCCAAGCTTCGTGTTTCATTATGAAAGTTTTGCGTAGCTCATGTGAAAAGTGCCTAGTATCAACCAGAATTCTTGAGACAAATGCCTGTAATTCTTTCCAAAATTTAAAGCACTTAGGGCTAAATTCTGGCTGATTTTGAGTGGAGCTCTAGAGTGCAGGGTGGTTTCAGGGCTCCTCTTTCCACCTTTTCCCTCTCTGTGTGCAAAGCAGTTGAATTGACCTTTTGTAATTGAATATTGAGTGGGGGACTGTTGGGACGGTGCTGAATCACTATATAGTATCACAATGGACAAGTTGGGTGAACCTGAGTGCTAGAGGATTCTGGGAGCAGGGCCTCATAGCACTAGAGTGTGGAAAATCACTGAAAAGGACAAACTTGCACTTGGCATCAATATGTGTCACAAATGTTTGTCCAGTTCCTGTGTAAGCAGCTATGCTGATGTGGAAGACCAATGGTCATGGCCAGCCAATGGCCAGTTCTCCTGTTGTCTACATGTGGAAGCATGTAATAGTGAATCTGGGGTGAGCTGACCTGAGTCAACTGACCATATAAAATGACGTGACATCAGGTGCTGGAGGGGAGTAGTCCACGATAAGTGAATATTAGCCAATCCCTGCAGTCCCCGCCCAAATTATGAATTAATTGGAATATGCCATATATTTTGCTGGCAAAGCATATTTTGGGGACATGTGACTTCTTTGGGAAGAGGGTATAAGTATTGGGAAGATCACATGGTAGCTAGCTTTTTCTATCTATATCTCATATATCCAAGAGTGCCAATGATACTGTCGGACAGAAGAAGGATTAAGACCCGAGGGCCTCGGGGTAACCTAGACCCTGCTCCGAGGGATCATCGATCAGAGGGTTTTGGGGTAGCCAAGATCTCACTACGAGGGTATCAGAAAATAGACCAAGGACCTGAGGGAACCTGAAGGAGGAAGAGACAGTCGTCACCTAGGAGTGGTAGCAATCCCACTTTGTTTACCAATCAGGATACTGTGTGGGGCCAGCATAGATACTGAGGGTTTATGCCTGGGAAATTGAGGCTTACTAAGGAAAGGCATTGTATAGTCCTTTCTATTTGTCTGTGATATCTGCTTTTCAATAAACAATAGCTCTGCACTGAAGATACTGACTTTTTGGTCTTCGCTGGCATGGTCACTGAGTGCCAAGCTGTGGGCACATGAATTGATCCCCAGCTCAACAGTTGTCTTTGGGGTGTGTGACCCAGATCATTACACAGTGCAAACTGCACCTTTTTAACAATAAACCTGGCCCATCACCCCAGAAGGCATTCCTTATGCCTCCACACTGCTTGAGCATTAGGGGTCCCTCAAACGTTCTACTGTCATGGCCCTGAGAATATTTACAATATATTTTCAACATCTTGAAAATATATTTAGCAAAGTGAAATGTACATGCCACTTTTTTAATATGGGAAATTTGCATAATTTGTTCAATTATTACTGAATTTTGGGGCTGTACACCACATTTGATCAGAAAACAGTGCCTTAGCTTCAGTATCCTCCTTCCCCACTCCCAACACAATGAGGTAAGAATGAAAACACTTCTACAGTGCTCTCCAGGAAACAGAGAAATTTAGAAGGAAAGGTTTTTTTTACAAGAACCCTCCTATCCCCTGAAACAAAAACAAAACCAAAACATACATGATTTATGACAAATGCTTTAGAAATAAGAGTATTGAAATTAAATGAATCATACAGTTTGCTCATGATTTAAAAACCTAGTAAGCAATTCTGATTGCAATCCCAAATCACGCCCACATACCTCCCCTGAGTTAGCTACATTTTTTTAACTAGAAATGACTGATTGAAGAGCAGATTTTCCAGCTGCAAATAGGTATAAAACACTTGGGGCCAAATTCATCTCCACTGAAGTCAATGGAATTACACCATTGATTAAAGTGATCATTCCTGGACCAAATTCTAAGTTACTAAGTAACCACCATTTTTAGTAATAATACTTAAACTAAAATATTTCTGATTTTTCTCTCTATATATACATACATACTTCTCAAACTGATCTCTCTCTCTGCCTCATAGAGCTAAGGTCCAGAGAGATGGAAGTTTATTTCACCCACCTCCTCCCCCCTTCATTCTAAGTTCAGTTCAATTCTTGTGCAAGGCTGCTTCCAAAAATCCACTCTTGGACCCATATATCCACAAATGAGACAATTATGCCCCTACTCCTCCTCATATACACACACTTATTTTTTATCATTCTGTTTCTTCATCAACAGGTTACATAATTTCTCCATTCAGAAGAATCATATAACAGAAGCGTAGCTGGACTTGGAAAACTGTTTGTATAAAAATGGCATCTTCCTCTCAACAAAACTGTAATCTTTGTATATTTGGAGTCTTAACCACTTACGGTGGTGACTTATTTATTTATTTTACTTTTGTTAGTCCAGCAGAAGCAATAGAGCTAAAACTGAGCTAGCTGGATTCTATTACCCTTTGCATATGTTCCATAGAATTATTAACTAAGACTTTGGTTTAAGTACAATTTGTTATAAACTTAATTAAGCCAGTGCAAACCTTTGTGTGGTCACACTTCTGTGTGTTTACCACTGCCTTATATTGATTTGGCTTAACTAAAAAACAAAATCTGCATCTGATGAACTGGGTTTCTGCCCACGAAAGCTTATGCCCAAATACATTTGTTAGTCTTTAAGGTGCCACAGAACTCTCGTTTTTTGTTTTTTTTTGTTTTTTTAAAAAAGTTAGTTAAACCAATGCAACTTTTATATGTAGAAAAGGCCTAAGTGCCAACTAAAAATCTGTATTATTGGTGATGAATGATGCATGAATCAGGAAGAACACACTGCTTGTCTGTCAGTTCTATAGAAGAATGGGCAGAAGTGATAGTCAGAAACACTACCTTTTTGCTTGGGAGCAGTGCTTATTGGATATGGACATCAGTGAGAGAAAATACTCATGGAATCTGTGATGACATTTTTAAGGAGGCACTTTTGAGAGGATTGCTACTCTTCAATAGTTTGTGAAGGATTGAATCCATACAGATACCGAGATCATGCCCTTCTTTCCCCACTAGAACCCATTTTACTTTTGGATTCCGGAATGTCATTTGTCTCTCCAGCAAGTAGGTACCTTACCAGGGCAGTATTACTTTTGATTAAGTGAAATATTCATGAAAATGTATTGTTCTGTTGTACTCTAAAATTCCTACTCCATGTCCATCTTTTCAACCTTGTAGATTCAATTTTCGCCTTGAGGGAGTTATAGCCAGCTGTATTTTAGCGTTCCCATAAACCAGTTACTCATGCCACAAGTGAATTATGTTCTTTTCCTTTGGATCCCCCCACCAAATTTTTCTCAGAATATGAGGCCAGACATATCTCTAGCCCAGTCTGCCAAGGAAAAAGCAGTAATCTTACCAAAAAAAAAAAAAAAAAATCCATCTGCATTTGATTTAGCTAGTTTGTTAGCACATTAGCCCTGCTTGTTCCTGCTGAAAGCTGGTGTGAGGGTTAAGATCTGCTAGGCTAGTCTATAAGTATTTGATGTTTGTTTTAAAACATTAGCACCTTTACACCTACGACCCAACAGGCACCCACTCCATCTCCCTGTTGCTACACTGAGTATCACACAATAATAATATCACACTGCTAAATGATCAAAGCCTGCTACAGAATCTTCCCTTTGTGTAGGCAGAGACCTAACAGGCTTCAGTTTGGTGTCCAGGTATTTCACTCATTCTAGGCTGCAGAATATAAAGCAGCCTGAAGATTTCAGTCAAAAAATGAAATTTGTTACTGGCTTCTCCATATGTGCCAAAAGGTACCTCATCTGAATATAGATCTGCTGTTTGTGAAATTTAACCAATAGAAAAGTTGCCTTTTCTGTTGATTTACTCTGTGACAAAGTGGTCTGGTGCCAAAATGGGAATATGTGTGCCATCTGTCTCCCCACTGCAGTTTGGGAACCCCATTGCTGCAAAACCATCCACTACGTCCAGCACATTACCCAGCACATTGTCACAGTCCTTCGCAGCAGGAGGCAATTAATGGACTTGTAAACTTGCATCACAACAGCCCCCGTGAAGGATTTCCCAACTCCAAATTGATTCCTGACTGATCAGTATCATTTGGGCACCGCAAGTTTCCACGGTGCAATTGCCTCTTGCTTCTCCACTGTCAGTGCAGATCTCATTTTAGTGTCGCTGGCTGGGGTGAACATTCTGCAGTCACTGCTCCTCATCCCAAACCCGCCTGACACAATGCGATCCCACGAGTCAGTACTTGTTTCTCAGGCCCAGAACCAGCGCTCCCCCATCTGAAGCTGCTCCCTGAACACTGTCAACAAACTTGAATTGTTTCTATGTTCCACAGCAATCTAGCCTCCAAGGAATCATCATGTTCCCCACGGCTCCTTTTGCGGCTCTGCAAATACTGCAGGATCAAGCAGCCTATGCTGGCAATGCTCATCACAATAACGCAGAGCTGTGTGGGACCTATGTTTCTGTCACAGATGGCAGACAGCGAGTTACATGGTAGAATAGCTACTCAGGGTGCATTACTCTCTGCATTGATACAAGCGCTCCTATGGAGGACATGCAACACAGACACAAGGAGCGGAGCATGGACACACATGCAATGTAATAACTGTGTCGGCTAAACACCGACGTGACTTAGGTCAACATAATTCTGTAGCATAGACATGGCCCCACTTTGTAATGAATTAAGCTAAATAGGAACTCTTGTTGCAGAATAGGGGAGCCCACACCTGGCGTTATTCAGGAACAGCTACTGCTCTTGAAATATACACCCGGCCTTAATCCACATTAACTTTCGTGGACTTGTCCACATTTGAAATACTAAAGCGGTGCAGCTGCGCCACAGGAGTGCTTCAGTGTAGACACTACCTATGCCTTTGGGAGGGATTCTCCTGTCAGTGTACGTAACCCACCTCCTTGAGGGACCATCTCATAGAAGTTCCATACAGGCATTGATTTCTTCAATTTCTTTGTGAAAAACCTCATTATCCTCTGTATCCTGCATGACTAAACTATTGTTGTGCTGCTTAAACTTCAGCCTAATATTTTTTTTTTATATTTTTTTCAATAATTCTCTCAGGATAACTGTACAGTATTTCATAATGGGAAAACAGAACAGCATTTTCTGTTTTGATCAGGCAATGCTTGAAGTTGACATGAGTATCAATGTTCATCTACACCAGCCCCTCTCCACGAGGTAAGGGGAAATGAGGGCGGAGGGAGGGGAGACATATAAACAAAACAAAAACCTGTTATAAAGAGTTTTGCTTGTTAAACACACAATTCTGATGCTCTTATTCACACTGAGGAGACTAATCATAGATTACCACACTACTTAATATGAACAAGAGTGTCCATATCTAACCATAAAAGTGCCAAAGTGGAATACAAGTGCATGTAAATACAATTCAAGACTTGTAGCTGTGAGATTAAAGTATCTGGTGTACCACAAAACCTGAATGTAAGGAACTAGAATATTCCTCTGCAGCTGGTTTTATGATGCAGAATATTTAAGTGTGCTTGAAAGAGATAGTTAATTTGTTTTGAAAATAAACATGCTTTCATACAGTATTTGCTGATCAATTTTGGCTACCCTTATCCTTGCTGAATAGTAATTTACTTAAAGAGTAAACTCTTTGATTTCAGATCTAGCTGCTAAACCTGGATCTAAGGAGAAAACTGTTTAGATATATGTTCTGGTTTGGTTTTGAATTATCCCAATGATGCATGAAGAAAAATAACTGATATGTTGTCACAAAGAAGAAATAATGCCATGTCAGTGTGTGTGTTTTTGCTCCTCTCCCACTTATTGAGCGTTATTGGGACATATTTAGACATTTGAACTCAGAACACTTTCTTTTTCAACATACCAGAGTAAGTGTTGGTGCCTTAGAATGCTGGACACAATGAAGGACAGACAATACAAAATAAGCAAACACAACTTATTTTGATTGTAACCATGGTTTCATCAGTGAGCACTTCTATTGTTAGTACATCATTTTAAAGGGGGTAAAACAACCGCTCTTTATGATACCAAGATAGATTTGAATTCAACATGACAGAATGTTGAAGGAAGACATGATACTTAAGGAAGTATATTACAGTATTTATATCATTTCTAAGAGGTTTTATAATTACTGAAATAAGACAACTGTAAGTATGAATTGGTTTATCTGGATTATTATATTCTTTCATGAAAAACTGAAATTTTGAAAGGTGACATTGTGAAATGCTAAAGTAACATGATATACTGATATTTATCTAGTTCAACTCATTAGTTATTAAATGACAGTATCATCCTTAACATTGATATCACTTTGTGGTTATTTCACCTAATGAGTGTTTGTGGATGAATTTGATGACTTCACAATACCTAGACCCTGAAAAGACACTCTGAATAAATAAATAGTTTCCCAGATATTTCTCTCTGACAGCATGACTTGTTTTAAATTTTATACAAAACATGGAGAACTACAGTTCCTGAGACCCAGAGCAGGCTAACTACTTTAGAGATGTTAATTGTGAGTATTGAGGTCACACACAATGAAAGATGCAAACCAGTGGGGGAAACCTGTCAGAAACCAAATAGATGCAGATGAATTCCAAACTCTTTTCCAGAAGGCAGCTTTAGCAGAAGAGAAATTTCTCATGAGCACTTCAGATACTGACTGCCAAAGAACTAGCATTAGTACAATATTAAGGCTACAAGATCAAGCCTTCCAAAGTTTGTCTTTACATTAGGAATTTCCAAAGATACCATATTTTCCATTGTACATTTTAGATAAGGTATACTTAAATAAATACCTTAATGTATTGCTATTATCAGCCAAAATCAGGAATAGAAAGATGAATGTGTGTAATAGAGTCAGATGAACAGTGTTGGATCAATCTGATCTGTTGGAATGTCCTGACTTTTGAGTACTCAATCTCACAATCATAATGCTTCATTAGTACTAGTTTGGGGACATATTTTTGTATTGTTTCCTGGGGTCATCAATTTACGAACTCTGTTAACTGTTAAATATTTTGTCTCTGTTGCTATATATCTTACACAAGTTATAATCTCTGCTGATTTTGGACAGCAGTGTGCCAGTATTTTAATTTCATGTATTTCATTCCTATATTTGTTTAATGTGCTTTGCATATTGTGGGCCAAATTCTGCTCCCAGTTACACAGGGACAATACTAAACCACAAAGTTGCATTAAAATCAGAATGTAACCCAATATTTTAATTTTGTTGTTAGTCAGCTGAACATGAGCTTCCAGTGCAGTGATGTAACCAAATGCGCTAATATATAATCCTTCTGTATTAGCCTTCTGTATACAATCTCTTCAGTTGAGCAGATAAAGTTATAAAAAAATTCAGTGGTTGGAAGTTGAGGCTAAACAAATACAGACTGGAAATAAGGTGTAAATTTTTAACAGTGAAGGTAATTAATCATTGAAAAAGCTTTCCAAGGGTTGTGGTGGATTTTCCATCACTGGTCATTTTAAAATGAAGATCGGATGCTTTTTCTAGGAAACATGTTCTAATTCAAACAACAATTAATTCAGGGGCCTTTTATAGCCTGTGTTCTGCACAGGATCTATTAATTTATGAAGACAATGGAGCTATGACAATTTGCTCCAGCTGAGGATCTGTCCCAACCAGGGGCGTGCACAGGAATAAAAATGTAGCTGCTTTTGGAAGGGCACTTTTTGTGCCTCCCATGGCCAGAGGAGCTTGCTGCCCTCTCCCCTTCATGGCCACTGTGGAGCTACCTCTCCACTGAAGGCCGGTGGAGCTATCACCTCCCATCCCAGTGCAGGGCAAAAGGAGCTTGCTTTCCTGGCCCCGAAGTTCTGTGTCCCCACCAATTGGGGGGACCTGTGCCCCTGCCTGGCCCCCTCATGTACACAACCTGGTCCCAAAGGGGAAAATCCTATGCCTGTCTTGCCAGCTACATAGGGTTATTAATATTGTCAACTGATCAGAAATGTGAATTTTATAGAATATTCAGTCTTACAAAACATATGAAATCGATGTCTGTTCTAGCTGATATGACAAATATAACAAGAAAAACTTAAATATAAGCTTGTCTTGTTCTAAATATGGATTTTATTTCACTTGCTATCTCTAAGTATAGCTCTAGAGATGTCATAAACAAACGCAAACCTTTGCAAAATTTGCATGTGCAACTTACACATCTAAGCATAATTAGTTACCATGGTAAATATCCAGTATGCTGTCCAGGAATTTAATCTTACAATGCATTTTAATTTAATTGGAAATATGGACCATATCACTTATTAAGATATACTAAAATAAATCGTCTCATTTGAAATAATCCATCCTGAGTGATTATTGTTTAGTGGGATTGTTAAAAGTGTATAGAGTAGGAATCAAGAACTATATTAAGGAAAGGCACCAAAGCTAATCAATTTCTATATCAAAAGCAACAAACAAATGTGCTAGTTTTCCCCACGCATAAGAACCATCCACATGAACAAGGTAAGTAATGGTTCATCGTGGTATATAATACTTATATGAAAGGTATGGCAGCAATCATCCAACTAATCTGATTATTCAATAATTGTCTCACCTATGGAAGGGAGTCTGCAGGGAGCCAGGCTGCAGAGACAACCAGATGATTTAAATTAGTCTCAGAATGACTGGTTTGTTGCCAATAATATCTCTTGATTTTGGTAATTGGCCATCCTCTGCATCAGGAGGTGATGTTTAAGAATACATAGTTGCTTTACCTTTTTGGCTGGATTAGCTACTGCAGAACTTGCTGTTTGGATGGGGAAGACAGGCCAAATGTTTAACTATCCCCCATGCTATTTTTAGGTTTCTTCCAAGTCCCAGATTGATTTTATAGGAGATTGCGGTCAATAAATCTTGATTTATCATCCCTTTTTCCTTCAGGTTTTCAGAACAAATCTTTCAGTTTTTCACCATTAATCTTCTTCTCTGACACTAACCACTCTTTTTCCTCACACAAAACATTAAAAGAACAGGAAAAAAGAAATGAAGTGACCTGCCTCTTGGAAAACATTCTGCCACAAGCAGCATTATTTTTCTCCTTCTCTGTCCTCCTCCTCCTTGTAGTCAGAGGGCTGGATAAAGCATAGGCATTATAAGCCCATGTCACAGGTCCTGGAGTCTTGTGATTACATCAGAATTTGAATTTACTTTCTTTGAAAAAATGAAGGTGTCTAGCTGTTATGGTTGCAAAAAAAAGCTTGAAAACGTGACACTGGCACAGTAGTCACCTAATGCCTCCCAAGCACCCTCTCATGCTTTGGGTTCCCTCTCTGGCCACCCACTTCATCTTCCCCTTCATTTGGGCCTCCTTTAAGAACTCACTCAGTCTCCAGTGACCTTCTAAATTCAACCCTTTAATTTGCTTTTCACTAGTTCTTCAGGAGTTCTGGCCAGAACTCTGCAGGAGCCATACTTGCTCCTCAGGACAGGGGGGGCTCTCCTGTATCTGAAGCTGGGTGGTGCTGCCACTTCAGGTGAAAGAAATGGTCCTCTGCCATTCCCCCTGGCTCTCTGGGAGGTTTGGGGTTTCCTGCCACTGCTGATCTAAGTAAGAGATGAGGCCATGGCGAAGAAGTGGAAGTACAGAGGCAGAACCATGGGGGTCCCTTACTTAAGCATGGGTCGGGCCCTGGAATGTCTTAATGCAACCTTGGTCATCTATTGTTATTAGAGGTGGCTGGAACACAGGATTTCCATTTTGCAGGACATTTCACCATTTTGAAATCTGGTTTCATTCCAATTCAGATGAAGTAATTTTTTCAAAATTTCCCGTGAACCTTAAATACCCTGATATTTTTATTTTGGAAACACCAACACATGTTGAGTTTAAATGATATACATTCCTCAGGACTTCAGCAGCTTCTGACTGACATTCATATGGTTTCCCAGCATCCTGGGGAGCAAGCTGACCCAAGAATCTGGAAGCACTAGGGCAGTTCGTATGGTGGAGCTGTGCTACAGCAATGGATCTGGAAGCCCAGGCTCCCCAGCAGCCTGCCAGGCCATAATTCATAACTGGAAACCCAGATTACTTATGCATTACTCTTGTTCAAGATAGGTATTAGACTTGTAAGGGTGTGTTTGGTGTTTAGACTCTATAAAATGCTTGTAAGTTACTGCATGCATTGATCATACTTGTAAGGTCTGTATCCCATGCTACAAGGTAAAACATAAGTTTGTTTTATAATTGTAAAAATGTCTGCTCTGAACTTGTGAATTCAGAGAGGAAGGATAGCTCCCCATGCCCATCCAGGAGGACTATCAAAATGAAATGGGCTATAGAAGGACAAAAGCTTTGTTGATAGCACCACACACCCAGAGAGAAGTACATGCAGAAGGCCTCATCCCCTTGGTTTGAATACTAGAAGAGGGAAATAAAAAATAGTTGACATGAAGATTTTTCATCTCTTTCCTGTTTGGATTCTTACAAAGGCTGGAACTAAGAAACAAGAAGCAGAGATCCTCTGAAAAGCTATTAATTGCTGACAGATTATTACTTTTGGAACCATAGACTAAACTCATTTATACATACAAATTGCCTGCTTTAACCTGTAAATAACTCTCTCATTTCATTTTCCTCAATGAATCCTTAATTAGTTTACAACATTGCCTTTTTATGAGATCTAAGGTACAAATCGATCTTGGGTAAGTGACTGGTCTGTTGAGACTGGGAGCAACCTGAATACTTTGTGATTTTTGGTATAAATGACCACTTATCACTAAGTCCAGCTTGTTTTGATGGCAAAATAGATTGGAGAGCCCAAGGAGACGGACTGTGACTCCATGTTAAGACTGTTACAGTGAGACAGGAGTTCTCATTTGCTCCTGGGTTGGTGAAATCTAATTATAGAACATATCACCAGTTTGGGGTGTCTGCCCTGCTTTTGACAGTCTGTCCTGGGATTGGCACTCTGTCGTGAACCACCCCAGACAATGTGACATCTGGAACTTCCACTGATGACAACTAGTAAGCGGCCAGGCTTTAGCAGACGCTCTGGAATAGTGATGGTGCCAGGCTTTGCCTCATTTCATTAGGAGTGAAATATACCCCTTTGTAGAGGGCCCTCCTCTGCACTATAAAAGCCCTGCAAAGAGATGGGGGTGAGAGAGCAGAAGAGCCATGCACTTTGCACTCCAACTCTAAATAGATCCATATGGAGGAACATATTGGAGCCAGGCTAGGTGGGCAAGTTAGGGGGTCTGTGGAAGAAGGGTACAGAAAGGCAGTAGTGTATCATGGACTGTGCAGTAGGTTCCATATCTCCATATAGTTCCCCCAGATGAAGCTCTTTTATTAATAACATTTATCTTAAAAGCCCCTTCACTTTGAAATAATATTATAAGCCCAGAGAGTCTTCAGTCTCATTTCTTAGCTTCCATCTCTCTTCTGTGGTTAATGATTTAAATATTCAGGTTTTGTGTACAGTCAGTATATTTATTTTTACAAATAATGTGTGTTAAATTGGCAGACAAGTGAGGTTTAAAATATGGGCCATCTGTTTAGTGTTATTTTATGTTAGCTGCTATCAGATTCATTTTTCTTACCTTATAATAGACCTAACTTTTTAATACTTTTGTATGACATATTAGATATGTATCAAACTAAGTAGTAAAGGATTTTATTCTGTTTTACAGAGACTGAACAGAATGATATTTAACAAATGCTAGTAACTGTGATGTCAGAGTCGAGGTATCCAGCTATTCTATCTCACCCAGAAAAGGGAATGCCAAGCAATTTTAATGAATGATTCTTATGGAAGGTTAAACAGGGTGAAATCCTTGTCACATTGAAGTCAATGGGAGATTTGCCATGGATTTAAATGAATCAGGATTTCACCCATAGCTCCTTAGGCCAACACATACCATCTATATTGCTGTATATCTTTATTTAAACAGCACAGGTTCCAGTGAGCTAGCAAATGTATGTGTTCACTTTTTAAATGTTATTAAACTAAGTATCTTACAACCATTTGGATGGTAAATATTTTATTTTATAGGTGTTTAAACCATTGAGAAAAAGATTTGTGAAGTCTTTTCGCCTTCTGTTCAGGTGTTTATTGCTCAAATAGACCTTACTTGTAAATTTTGTCTTTTTACTTCTGGAAACTAGTTGGTGAAATACCTTCTACAGTGTAAGGCCCCAATTCTGCAAAAACATAGCCACATGCTTAAATGTAAGCACATAATTAGCTCTGTTCAGCCCTTATATCTTTTTGTGATATTTGGCGTTTCTACATGTATAGTTTTTCCTTCCTGGATGAAGAATTTTCTGTATCAAATTCAAGCTTCTTATCCTTGCATTCAAAGCTCTTAACAAGTCTTTCCTTAGTCTATTTTTTGTTGTCGTTTCTTATCACATGCCTGCTAGGATTGGAATTCCTTCTCTCTCACTGTGCGCCAGGATTTAGGCACCATTGCCATCCACAAAACTCCTTTTCAGCTTCCACCTAGCCCCCAGTAGGCACTTCAACTTTTTCTGTAAACATCCCTAACCACCACAGTTTCTGCCTGTGGCATGCACACCACTGCCTCAGGCAGATACTCAGATGATTAAACCCCATCATGATCCTCAGTGAAGGATCATGTGAAGACAAATGTTGTTTGCCCCACCTATCTTACCTATGGGGCTGGAAATGATAGGAGTGCTCTGAGCATGTCTAACTCCATGCAAAATACCACGAGGGTAGAGGAGGTCTCACTTATAACCTTTAGCCCAATGATTAGGGACTTCAGCTGGTGAGAAGGGATTTGAATGGGACACTCACCTCTCACAAGTGAGTGCCCTACTCACTGGGTAGCTTTCTTAATCACAGGGGATTTCTTAATCTCTCCTGTTGAAGCTGTTCCTCTGTGTATAAATAAATACATGTGCATTGAACCAGAGAGAGCAGGAGAATGACTCTATATTGCAGTGATTAGTGATGTGGAAAGTCCATGGTCAAATCACTTCTCAGGCAGAAGAAGTCATGAACCACAGTCTCCCCCATTCCACTTAAGTTCCCTAAGCACTGGGCTCAAGGTTATAAGAGAGGCCTCTGCCTTTCCCCTTGGCTGTTTTGTGTGAAGTTAGGCATGCCCCACCATTGTTCTTACAAGAAATGGCTTAGGTACCTGACTCCAGGAGAGTGGTTCCCAGCTGAATCCCAAGCAGCGATAGGTTCCTTCTTGCAGCTTGGACTAAGGTGTCTAAATCCCAGGGAAAGGTAGGACTTAGGACATCTCTCTTCTCAGCACCTGTTATTGGCTAGCTTAGGTAGCTCCCTGTCCGGCAGGTTGGCTTTTGTGGATCTCATTCTCAGCTGCCTAACTCTCTCCAACTCTTGTATAAGGAGTCGAAGTGCCTGAGCCACAATAGCCACACTGCTATTTTTAGCAAGCTAGCTTGAGCCAAGCTAGCATAAGCCTGAGTAGCTGGGCTGGGGGGGCTTGCTCCCAGCTGCACTACTGCAGCTTAAAAGTTATACAGTGAATGCTTAAGTCTCTTTGGGGTTCTAGACCCAGGTCTCCCCAAAAGCATTTCTGCTGCATTGTCTAGACTATAGGTGTTTCTGTTCAGTCAAGTTAACTTAATGTGATTGAAAACCCACTTAACACTAATGCACACTTAACACAACATTAACTCCTTTAGCATCATTCCAAGATGAAATGGGACATCATCTTGATTTTATAGATAGGGGAAACTGAAGCACACAGAAGTTACAAATCCATGGCATAGAACTCAGGTTTCCTGACGCCTGCTCTGGTACCTGAACCATTGGACTGGCCTGGAGGTCCTAAAGTGACAGCAAAAGAAACCTTTCAGCTTTGTAATGAATATTTTTGGCTTTTGGGAAGTTAGCTGGAAACCCATCTCCTTGCTTCGATGTAGCTCTGGAAAACTTTGGCTTTCTCTATTAATCACCAGCTGAGAAATAACAGTTGTGTTTTCTTAATGAGACTGCTAGGCAGGAGCTTCTGATTGGCTAATTACATGCAGCTGTGTGCTGCCTTGAACAAAGTTTGCATGTAACCCCTCTGGAGAGCTGCTTTTTTTGTGTAAAACTTCTAAAATTTTCTCTCCCATGCTAATGTTGGGCAGTTTTGTTTTCATTTTTAAAAAATAAAATAACCCATTCATCCGGGTGTATTAGATTTGACTTGTTTCCATCTTAAGAAACTAAGGAAAAATCAGAACCAGAAGAATTTCTTGAAGAAAAAGAAGATTGTTTTAGAGAAAATTGACTACCCGCTTTAAGTTTTGAAGTATTAAGCTCAAAAATTATTCTACCCTTATGGGAGAATGGACACTGAGAATGGAGGAGCAAAAAAATCCACTAAGATACACAATACAAACTGGAGTGAAGGAAGAGCATAAACAAAGATGACAGTAAGTTATTTTTGTAAAAATTTTATCATTAAGGAAATCCATTTGCTGTATTTTACAGTTGTGTTTGTTAGTTGTAAATACTATGATTAAGGTTGAAATACTGCTTTCAGTGGTACTTCTGCCTTTTCACAAGCTTATATGATAACTTTCTGGAATATTCTCTTTTTGGGGCTCAAATTTTGCAAGCTTGTTGTGAGTTGAAAGATGTTTTTGTGGCTTGCTCTATTATTATTATTTATTATGGGGGCAGGTAGTTCATTTTGTCTATGTTTGCCTTTTACAAAGAGGGAAAGAAAATATTTTTCCCATTTAAAACAAAAACCAGCCAACCTTGCTCACCTATTATTTCTCCTCTTCCCCGCCTCCCTTTTTTTGATAACCGATGATAGATGAGGTTTTGATATCTGGCATGTAAATAAATATTATAGACATCCTTGGTCATTACTAAGTTTGAAAATAATTTGGATAATAACGGTATAAATTGTTAATGCTACTGTATGTGCACACAGAAAAATTCACTAGTTTTTAGCAGTGGCACTCGAAGATATTGCAAATACATGTATTTTTGTCTTAGTATTTGCTTTCCCATCTCCCTTATTCTTCCTTAATGCATTTCTTTTTTAGCACATTTGTCTTCATTTAATTTCCTAAGTTAAAGAAATGTTAAGGTTGCACGGACACTTAATATCACTAAATAAAAGGACTGCTATGTCGAGTATGTTCTATGCCTGCCTATCACTAGCTTGCTTAACAGATTATGGTGTTATAAAAATATATATCTCAAAACATACAATGAGAGTAACAATACTGAGTTAATATGGTCATTGTAATCTTAGTTTTTGTATTTTCTCAGTTAGTAATACTTAGGATCCCACAATTGGGTACACACAGGTGGCCCCATGATGAAATTAGTGGTGTTTCCCAGAACTGTACAGAAGTGGGGAAGCCTGATTGGTCTGTGTTGGTGGTGAGGAAGTTCTTGAAAGCTGGCATTCATGAATTAACAGATCTAGAGCTGAATTAACACGGGGGGTGGTTGTGCTAGTTGTGAAGTGTGTGTCTCTGGTTACAAGATAGCAAATGGCATGTTGTTAAATGGCTTAATTTCTCAACTTCTTGCTTTTGAGGTTTTGTTGGGTATATATTGTGTGTAGCATCTTATCTGATGTGCAACATAGTCTTTTGTGTATTCATACACATATGCCTACACTGGCTTTCAAAATAAAAGTGAATGGGTATTTCTGCTGCCCCAGTGCTTATCCAGAAGTGTGTACTGTCCCCCCACACACTCCCTTTTTGTTGGTCTGGTTGCAGGTCTGATTGTGAATCCAAACTTATACCGTACACTGGTATACTTTTATATACTGCAATTTCTGCCCTACCAGTGCCAGGTTTTGTTAATTTAGAAGACAACTCCATATAGATTGGTCACTTTCAAGAATTTCTTCCTTCCCAGTCATCTTTCTCCCAGTCTGTTCTGTGATCATAACTGAAAAGCTCTCTGTAGTGAGTAGAATAGCTTCCTTTTCTATAAGGCCCTGACCTTGTACCTGGCTCCCTGTATGATCAGTTTTAATGTTCCGATAATTGTTTTTCTTGTTTAAATGCTGAATTTTTCTTTTAAAAGATATTAATGCCAGAAATCCAGCATTTGTCTAACCCCCACACCCCAAACACACCAGAACAAACCAGTGTGTGAGTGCAGTGAAGGGGGATAAAGAAACAGATTTCAGTTTCAAGCCTCCAAGTGATTTATTGTAAAGATTGTGGTGGTGGGAGGTGGGGGAGGAGAAACGTTTTAAATATCATGAGACATTGATTCTTGGTAGCAGTTGCTTACTTCCTCTGTTGGGAGTCTGCAGAAGCTGCATTGCTTAACCTTGCAGAGAGGGAGGAGGAGGAGGATGCTTCATGTCCTTGTGTTGCTAAGAAATGACTACTTTCAATGATGAAATGTTGACCCCTCTCATGTGCTAGATCTGGATGGACAGTGTAGGATTTTAGGAACATACAAATATGCTGGCGTGTCAGACCGAGAGTCCACCTAGCCCAATATCCTGCCTTTGACAAAGGCCAGTACTGGGTGCTTAAGAGGAAGGTGCAGGAAATAAAAAATGAACAATTATTGCATGATGGGTCCATATGAGACCGTTTCACCTACCTTTATGCAGTTTGTTGGTTACTCTAATACATGACTGTCACCCTTCATTTTTTATTCTAACTGGAACAAACTGGGATGCTGTTACTCCTGCTTTGCTGTAGTTTTTAACATGGAATGTCTCAAGAGTAGACTACATTAAAGGGAGTAACAAGTGAATAAACAGTTTAATGTTGTTCATTAGGGACTGTAACAAAGGGAGGGAACACATTTGGGCAAACAAAAAACTGCAAACTGTACTCACTGATCACATAAAAGTCACTTCAGTACTCTAGCTTTTACATATAGGTGAGTCCAGTAACTTGGGACTTTCCAGAAGATACTTGGTGGTCAGACCTTTAAACTAGGTCTTCACTAAAAGCATCTTTGAAAAGTTCCACAAGGCTGAGAAGATAGATAAACCAGCAGTCCCTTAGCTTTCAGTGTTCACTCCCCAAGATTAAGGCAGATATAAATTACCCTTTCCTAGCTACAGGCTACCTTCAGCTTCACTGAAAGGGACAAGCTTTGCCATCCGATTTGTATGCACAACTTTAATTGGCTCGTAATGAGTGAGCATGCATATTGGAACCCAGCTTACCTCTCTCTTCACCTGAATGTTTGAAATGGGGCACCTCAAAATTACCGTAGTGACTTCTGATGCTACCTGTAGAATGTCTTTAGGGGGAAGAGAACTGCTTTAAAGAAGTCCTGAGTTCTCCTTTGCCAAAAGGATTGTAGCCATCAACCAGAGATTCAAAAGTAAGACATGTAAAGTGAGGTAGCATGGGGAGCCCTTGAAGCCATGATGGGTTTGTTAAAGGCCATTAGGAAAAAAACTTGTAGATTGTCAATGTGCTTTCACACAGGTGACACTGTAATGGCACTTGTTTAGTTTATACCCCCATAGTATATGTTCCTCTCTAGACCCTTTCCAATCTCACTTTCCCCTGTACTCCACTGAAATGGATCTCACCAGATTCTCTAATGACTTCTTCCTGGTCAAAGCTCAGAACCGGTACTTCATACTCATCCCTCTTGACATGTTGGCTGCCTTTTGCACCATTGAAACTTTTTAAATTTTGTCCTCCCCAGGTTCTCCTCCTATCTAATTGCTCCTTCAGCATGTCATCTGGAGGATCCTCATCCCCCTTGAATTTTCTCTGGGTTCTGTAGGCTAAGTCTCTGATTCCCTCCTCACACTAAAGAGATTCTCTTTGGGCAATTTTTTTTTTGTAAACACATATTCAGCAATTATCCCTGTGCTGATGGTTCACAGAGCTACCTCTTCCCTGCTGATCTCTCAATCTTCCTTCTCCCTACTCCTTTCTCAGTCACTGTGGACCACCATCCTTCCTGTCACACAGGCCCATGATCTGGGTGTCATCTTGGACTTGGCTCTCTATCTAGGTCCTCATATCCAGGGTGTCTCAATATCTTGCTGAGTGTTTCTGCATAATATCTAAGATATGGGCTTTCCTATTCATCCACACAGCTAAAACTCTCATTTAGGCCCTCATCATTTTGACTACCGTTCTTCTTCTCTGGCTCCGACAAAGGCAATCTTGTCCCACTTACAGCTATTCAAAACGCTGCTACAGAGATCACTTTCCTGCTCATTACTTTGACCATGTGAACCCTTTCTTTGCATCCCTCCACTGGCTCCCCCTTTTCCATGGCCTCAAACATAAATGACATGTCTTTACTTTCAAGTGTCTTCATGTCTTATCTATCTCCCCTTAGACACACTGACAATGTCAACTCCCACCTCCATTCTGCCAATAGGGCCAGCCTTCACTGCCCACTTGATTAAATTTTCATACAAACAGCCTGGTACTTTCTCCCATCCTTGCTCTCATGCATGGGGGAGGAGCCCATCATGATAGCCACAAAACCACCACATTGTCCTTCTTCAAATACCTCCTTAAAAAACTCTTCCCATGATGCCTACAAATAACTTAACAGCTAGCTGATGTGCTGAAAGCACTACCTAACATGCTGATCAATATTGTCTCCGTGTCTTCTCTCTGCATCCACATATTTTTTACTCTTCGATTCAAAGCTTTCAGAAGCAGAGACTTTTTGCTATGTTTTGCTATGCCATCTTTTTGCTGTTTGCCAAAAAACAAGCAAGCAACCCCCACATCAACAATCCAGAGATGTGCTATCTACGATAATGCCAGAACATAGAACTTTTGTGGTGAGATTTTTAGTATTTGATCCTTTTTGCATTGGCACATTGAACGGATTTGGTTTGCGTGCTACAAATTTACATAACCTCACAACACAAGTGTGCATCTGAGATCTGGTCATTGTGCCTAGACTTAGAATGTGCACCGTACAGGAAAGAATGGCTCAGGGGAATTGTTAATGGGGTGCAGCCTCCCTTCCTTTCTGTGTTTTCAGTCAAACTCAGTCCAGAGAAGCTTCTGTTGCATAGCTAAGTGGAGTATCTCTGTCTTTAGCACTATTAAAATAAAACCTGTTAATAGTGAAAACACACACTATGCAAATGGTCTTGAGTTTCTGAAGGAGTTCCTGTTAGTGCAAGAAACAATCTTGTGGGATGGCCAAAAGGTACCACTACCTGGGAGCAATGGCATACCATGGGTCTCTGGCACCCGGGGGCCAATGCTTGGATTTGCGCCCCTCCTCCCTCGCCCGCCTCACGGTCCCCGCCACAGGGTAGGAGGTGTCCCTGGCTTCCACCAGATGGCGCCATCCTCCAGCTGCCCTGGGCAGGGAGGGGTCTCTATCTGCAGGGGACACGCCACTTTCCTTCTCTTGCACCCCAGGGACTTTCTGGCAGAGCCGGGCTCTGCCGCTGCCCCCACTTCCCCTACACTTACCTGCCGCTGGCTTCTCCCGCTTGAGCCCCGCAGCCCAATCAGATCTGGCGCCGGCTCCCCCTACTGAGTGGGGGGAGGGGCCTCACCCCGCAGCGAGCAGGTAGTGGTGGTGGGGGAGAGGGACTTCCTCCTGGTCACTCACAGCTCTCCGCCTGTCCCTGGGCTCCATCCAGCTGCCCCTCAGAGGCTTCTGTGCCCCACCCCCGTGCATCATGAAGGGTCTTGCCCATCCCCCCCAGTCGGCATCTGGGGGCCTGGCCCCTTCCCTCCCTCCCCCCGTTAATATGCCACTGCCTGGGAGGCTCACATATACTAATTCAGCTGGATTCTCCAGAGACAAACAGACAAAGAAAGGACTTTTTAAAGTCAGGCTATACATCCAACTGACTCAAGGCCTTCTTTCTGATCCAAGAACTGTACAGGACCGTCTTTCCCGGGGCAATCCTTCCTGGGAGGACTTGGAAGGATTTTGGCCTTCAGAAGTCCTATAACCTCTGGTAAGCTTTATAGGAACTTTGGTTTTTTATATTTTTTTTCTCTATTGTTTTTAACTTTAAAAAAAAATGCTTGCTTATAAAGCACTATGTGGTAACACATAACCACTGGCAATTATCAAGTCTGGTAATGTGTGTAGTCTTTGAGGGGAAAGCAAAGTGCAGATGCTGGCCTATTTAGGCACTCTGGCTTGCTGGCAGTATTAGTGTAAGCAGAGAACTATGCAGCCTGGAAAAAAACCCTGGTCAGGAGGGAGAAGGAAGTAGGTCCCTCTCCAAGAGGGAGGTGATGGTTACTTAACCCAGGGCCTAGAGTTGGTGCCCTCATGGGACCACAGCGGAGGAATACAGGTGCAGTTGCCCGGAACTGACTCTGAGGAGCAACTTCACTCTCCAGTAACCTCAACATCATAAGAAATTATTCTGAAGCCACTTACTCATTGGTGAAGTTGGCAGCTGTGAAGCTGGGGGCAGCAGGTCAAGTAGAGCAGTATCACATGTAGCAATAATAGTTTTCCACTTTTAAAGGAGAAATTCAGAACACAAATATTAGAGGAGGAAGGAGGTCAAAAGGGGAGGAGGGGGGAGGAGAGAGAGAGAGAGACTTTCTGAATTATTCCACAGTCTATTTATACATCAAATGAATGGGAAGGAGGGCTGTGTGTATTGGTTAGAACCCAGGAAGGATTCTGACATAGAGAATGACTTGACCTATCCAAGGGAATGCAAATCAGTGGGAAGTCCATTTCCTCTCTGGGTCTCCAGTTGCTTGCCTCATAGGAGTGTTGTGAGGTTTAATTAATATTTAAGCACTTTGGAACCTTCACATTTAATGGTGACAGGTACGAAGGACTATTTTAGACAATGCTCACTATCTATTAAGAATTGTGTGTCCCAGGATGACTGCTCCCTGTATGGGGGAGATAAGGACCCAGCCCCACCTGTGACTAATCAGCTATGTTGCAGCTGAGACTAAGGGTCCAGAGATAGCTGGGAGGACACCTAGTGCTTATAAAGACTGGCAAGAACTCAGCTGAGCTGGAAAATAATGGGTGACCTGCTGGTGGAGTTCAGAATTGCAGGAAATGTAAAAGCTCCTGTGGGAGTCCCTGAGCAGGGCATGGACTCCGAAAGGCTGAGGGAGGTGAGGGGAAAGCCTCTGGGGATTTTACCCATATTGGGCAAAAGAAGTATTTTACTTCGGTATTTTGCATACATTTTCAGTTAAACCAGTAAATTATGCCTTGAGTAAATTAGTAAATTAGGTAAATTAGTAAATTAGGCCTTAAACTCAATCCTTCTTGGCCTGGTGAGCAGCCCACTGACTTACAGACTGGTACTTATTTTTTCTTTGTATCTGTGTTTTATTAATGGCCTTGCCAGCATTCCTTAGCTATTTGTATTTCACCGTTCACTTGCATATGGGTAGCAACAGTGTCAAGAACAAGCAAACGTGGAGGCCAAACCTTCTATTGTAAAGTTGATCAGCCACCACAGTGGTGAGCCTGGTAAAAGAATCTGAATAGAATAGATTGCATTGGCTGAGTGGTTGTGCGTTTGTTCTCCTTCTCAGAAAGATGAATGTTTACCCAGAAGCTTAACATTAAAATTCACTTGCTGAAATGTTTTTCTCCCTTATCAAATGAAAGTTCATGCCAGGTTCATGCTATTCATGCCAAACCAACAATCTAGAAATCATGGGCCAAGTTTTAACTTAACTCTTATTTCCAGTTAATATAGAGTCCAGATTGCTGGTTTGGCATCAGTAGAGGAACTTTGAAAACCATGATTGTAAATTTATTTTCAGTAATGTATTATCCTACTTCTTCATTGGTTCCCAACCTCTTAATGTAGGAGCTGCATGCCTCAGGGATGGATGAACACATGGGTGCCCCAAGTTTCTTTGTACCATGTCACTCCAGTTTCCTCTTTCAGTCCATTTTTTTCTCTTGTTTTCTGCTGTTCCCCCCCCCCCTTGCTTTTTTATGTATATTTGTATGTGTGTGTCTCACTCCCCCCCGCCCCGTCTTCCCTCCCTGACTTTTCTCCTCTCTGGTAGGTATAATCCCCACTCATCAGAAGGTTATACTTCTCTATGTGAGTGGGAGGGAGAGAGCTTCTATTGGTACTGACACTGGAGTTTTGATACTCTAGGTAAAAGGAACACTGTCCACTCAAAGCTCACTCTTTAAAATTTTATTTTTAGCTGTTAGTATTAAGGAACCCCATAGATTGCTGTGACATAAAGGCCCAGATCCTTGAAGGTATTTAGGTGCCTAACTCCCTCAGTCCAAACACACTAAATAGTTCTCTTGCCCCTGTTGTTTTTCTTCTAACTTGTTTTTCACATCTGACAGTGTTTGAGGTAGTTTTGCTAGCATGGTGACCTTACATGCATGTAATGTTGTGCAACTATGCAGTCTCTCCATGCTATGGACCTTGACACAGAGCAATCAGGTGGGTGTCTCCCATTTTGGGAAGCCTGTGGCGGGAACAGAGGTGTAGACAGAAGGGCTTCTTTACGACCTTCCTGTCTCCACAAAGCTGAGGTGAGGAGACTCAAACCTCAGAGGGAAAGGACTGTCAGAGCAGCTCCTACACACTGAACCTCACTGGGGATATGGTAAATGAGCCTAGGATAGGGGGATAGTCTTCCGTCTTGAGCAGCCCATGGGGACTGACCTGCAGATAGAGGTAGAAGCTCCCCTGAGGTCGGAAAGTCACTGAAGGAAGAGGGTTGCCCCAGCCATAAACAGTCTTCACCCAGTGGGGAAAAGAGAGAGCCATGAAGAAGGGTGGGGGAGAAGGACGGGAGAGAAAACAGTGGTGGGCTTGTTGCATTTCCCTCTGCAGAGCCAGAGGGCAGCAGAGTGAAAGGGGGGTTTGGTGAGGAGCGATCTCCCCTCTCCAGATCATTCTGCGTGAGATTGAAGATGCAGAGAAGATCACACCATGGACCCACCTTGCGAGGGGCCTTGAGGTGGAAGTGGAGTTTACAGCAGGAGGCATCTTCATTGCCTGAACCTCAGAGGGTTTAGGATGTTTTAGGAGTTGGGGAAGGGAGGTTAAGAGAAACAGAGTAAGGAGTGATTATTTTTATTTATTTTTATTGCTTCTGGACCCCTTGATGGTGGGGAGTCGGATAGAGAGAGAAGATTCACTCTGTTGCCCTGAGTGTGGGATGGGGATGCAGGCAAGAAAGATCTTCATTAGTTGGACACTTCTATGGAACCCAGATAGCAGCAGTTACATGAGGGAGAGGTACAAGGGACAAGAGCATCACAACTGGTCTGGGAAATGAAACCTAGGCAATCCAGAGGAGTAGAGAATCTTCACTCTCTGGGCCCATGAGCACTAGCAGAGTTGCTGAGAGCAGGGGATGAGAGCTCTGGAACACTTAGTTGATCACAAGCATGAGAACTGCCATACTGGGTCAGACCAATGGTTCAGCTAGCCCAGTATCCTGTCTTCAGACAGTGGCCAATACCAGCTGCTTCATAGGAAATGAACAAAACAGGCAATTATCAAGGGATCGATTCCCTGTCATCCAGTCCCAGTTTCTGGCAGTCAGAGGCAAGGGACACCCAAAGTCTGGATTTGCATCCCTGACACTCTTGGTTAACAGCCATTGACGGACCTATCCTCCTTGAACCTATCTAATTCTTTTTTGAACCAAATTATACTTTTGGCCTTCACAACATCCCTTGGCAATGAGTTCCACACGTTGACTCTCTATTGTGTCACGTACTTCCTTTTGTCTGTTTTTAAATCTGCTGCCTATTAATTTCATTGTGTTATTTGAAGGGGGTAAATAACTATTCCCTATTCACTTCTCCACAGCATTCATGATTTTGTAGACCTCTATCATACCCCCCTCACCCCCCTTAGTCATCTCATTTCCAATCTCTGAACCATCCCAGGCTTTTTAATTTCTCCTCATACGGCAGCTATCCAAACCCCAATCATTTTTGTTGCTCTTCTCCGTACTTTCCCCAATTCTAATATGTCATTTCTGAGATGGGGAGACCAGAATTGCAGGCAGGATTCAAGGAGTGGGCAGACCATGGATTTATGTAGCGGCATTATATTTTCTGTCCCTCTCCTAATAGTTCCCAGCACTGTTAGGTTTTTCTTTTTTTTTTTTTACTGCGGCTGCACACTGAGTGGTTGTTTTCAGAGAACTAGCCACAGTGACTCCAAGATCTCCTCCTTGAGTAGTAACAGCTAATTTAGATCCCAGGGTTTTGTATGTGGAGAAAGGGGTGGGGCAATAGACTGTCTCCACACACCTTGGGAGAAGAGAAACCCTTCACTAGACAAAAGGGGGAGGGGGGAGACATCGGGTTTGAATGTCTGACTGAAAGGTGATAGAAGGTCAGACTGGAGTGTTGAGCAATTCATTCATTTTCAGCAGCACGCTGCTGCCCGGGAAATCTCCTCAGCCAGCAGACCAGAGCAGAGCGCTGCCCTCCCGCTCGCGTGTCCTCTTGCCTCGCTCGCGGCCCTAGCGTCTCTCTTCGGAGGGGCGGGTGTCCGAGCATTAACACTGTGGGAGCTGCGGAGCAGCTGCAGCTGGGGAGCCGGGCGTGCGTGAGGCAGGCAGAGCAGACGTGATTACTTCAGAATTTATTTAAGGGCTGGTGGAAACCACTGCAGCAGCTTCCAGGGGAAGCCCCAGCAGAGGAGGAAGAGAGAAATCACCCCCACCCCCGGCAGCTCCTTCCTCCTGCCCTGGCCCCCTGTTTGCCTGTGCCAGCAACGCAGGCGCACCCTGGTGGGCGGGACGCTTTGGCAAGAAGTTGCTTGGCGATTGATAGTATTTTCAGACCGCAAAATCCGATTCAATGACACGGCTGCAGCCGGCGCTGGTCAGATTATGGCAGCTATTGTCCCTGCTTTGTCCCGGCCGGATTACAGTAGCGGATCCAGGCTATTAGCCTTGCTAGCCGATTAGATGCGATGTAGGAGCATTTGCCCGAACGCTCCAAATGAGAGCAAAGAGCGGATTCGATTTGGCACGTGGTGGCTTTAGATCCAAGCAGCCCCTGGAACCCGGCCCCCGGGGCTGCTAGTCCGGATTCGGGAGCAAGGCCACACGTTTCGGGAGCTAAGGGGGGAGGAGGATCGCTGGCTTGGCCCCACGCACACCGCGCCCCTGAGCGCAGACTTTCCCCTTGCCCTGCAGACCGGGATCTGCGGGTGACTTTCATGCGGATGGCCGGTGTCTGAAACTCCAGCTACAAAAGCTAAATCGCCTGGGTTCCCTTGCTCCCTTACACCGGTGCAACTCCACCTAGGGGCCTGCAGTCACTCGTGGTGTAGCCCAGGAGGTGGGAATCCGAGGGTGAGAGAGGCAGGAGTGTCCTATGGCCAGCAATCTTTTCTTTTACTAGTGCCTGTTCTTACTTCTTCTAACCCGTGTGCACGTCCCTCCTTATACACACTAGGGCTGCTTAGCTTGGGGAAGGGCAGATTCTGACGAATGGGGCTTTCAGGCCGCACTTAATAAAAACACTCACCTTCCCCCACCCCCAGTCTCCAGCTGTAAAAGATGCTGCTGCTGCTTGAAAGAGGCTGCTGGAGCTTTAAGAGCCGCCTTCCTCTCCCCTCCCCTCCTCCTAACAATGGTCTGAACCAAGCTCTGCTTCCCAAAGCAAAATTTGTAATATGCCATTTTTCCCATGGACGCTTTTCCTTTTGGCTGCTGACGAAGTGCCCGAAGAAAATGCCCAGGTGCCGTGCAAATACTTCTGCCGGGAGAAGGGCGCTAGGGCTTTGGTTTTCTCTGAGCAACGCCTGTGTCGTCATTGCTAGGAAGATGCTCCAGGACTGCCCAGCTGTGTGAGCCCCCATCAAAGCCGGCAGAGACTGCGGTTGTCATTGATCAACGGAAGAAGCAGACGCCGAAGTAAAAGCCACTAGGTACTGAACCCTGCATCTCTGAGATACAGCGTCCCTCCGTAGCCCCAGCCACCTCAGGGGAGATGTGAGGCAAATGCAAATTCTTCCTCTCTGCTGCTTGCTGTAGTATGCCTTGTCTTATTTAAATGTGGCTCTGTAACGGTCTTTGGGAGATGGGGGGATTTCATTGTGAAAACCATGAAGTCAACTTCTTTTTGGGTGGAGGTTGCCGGAGTGATGTCGTGCAGAAGAGGTGGCTGGAATAGGGCATATGTTAATGCACCGGGTTGATTACCCGGCTGTGTGTGAAAGGAGTGCAAAATGCTTTGGTTAAAGGTGATTTCACAGTTTAGTGAAGATTCTGGGAGGTAAGGCGTTAACTAGGAGGAGGAGGAATATGCATGTAATGCAACTGAGACAATGGCAAGGATTTTCCATAAGGAATTACACTGTGTGGGTTAAGTGTGGTGTTGTTGGGAGCATCTGAAAATAAATCATTTCAGTAAGAACTGATTGTACCGATCACTATCAATTTTTTTAGTTGAAAATACAAAATGGTTCAATAAAGGGATGGAGTGCCGGGTGAGTGAGTCTTCAAAGCTGATGTCACTGTAGACAGAATCAGATCAGAGTGTACTGTAGTTAAATTTCTACTTAGGGCATTGTTAATGGGAAAAGTAACTTGAAATTATGACTCCTCAACCTGGATGCAAAATTAATATTTGGGTATACCGAAGTCAAGGGGTTTAAGATCAAGGTTAGGTATAAAGGTGATGGGGTAATATTAGAAATACTTCCTTATAGCTGGAAGTCTTCAAGGTGAGCTAAATGTATGCTCCTCTAATAAGAGCTTTTGTCAAGATATAATAAATATCATTTCTGCTTCCCACCCCCAAAATCTCCCCTTATGAAAGGAGTACTGGTGGCAAACAAAGTCCCAGACCACATAGGTAGGTATGATTTACTCCTGAAGTGGAGGATTTTGTTGTGGTCCTACAATTTTTTTTGTTTTTTAATAATTGGGACACGAGGGAATCAAGTTGGGTGGGGTCAAGTGAAAACTTTTTATTTTTCCTTACTGCACACATCTTCTGTGCATTCCAAATACCTTATCTTCTGAGAATCATTCAGAATAAAGCAAATTTTAAATGTGCTCTTACAGTCCAGGGGTGAAAGTAACTCTCTGCATCTGTGAGCATAAGAAATATAAAAAAGGAAAAAAATCAACTTAAGTTATTCGGGGTGCTTTTGAAAAGACATCTTCTATAACTGAAATATACAATTTGTTTCAATTCATGTCCAGTCACTTCATCTTTAATTTTAAGCTGAGGTCTGCAACCTAAAGATGAGTCAACTACACAGATTGTTCTTGATGAGGACATGTGTTGCAGGTAACTCAGTAGATAACTTGACAGATCTGTAATGCAGTGACAATGAGCTATTTTTAGGAACAGACCACTTCTGAGGAAAGACTATTTTTTAATTGTCATTTAAAATCTCTGTTGACCACAGGGGGAAAATGTACAGATTTCACTTAATATTCTAAGCGTTGGCCAAATGATATCCACTTTGATCTGGCTGATACAGACTGACATGTCAGATACTTTCCATGTACACATCAGTGTTTGAAGGCAATAACATGATATGAATTTGAAGGTTTGCACATTTCAGTGGCTTCTCCTATCATCTACATGGAGCCTGATCCAGTGACCACTGAAAATACTACTACTGGTTACAGCGGGCTTTGGATCAAGCTCTATGAAGATGATAGGGGAAACTACTGAAATGTGCAAACCTTCAGATTGGTATCATGTTGTTTCACCATACACTGTTACAGATATAAAATATTGTTCTGTGAAATGATAGTATAGACTCAAGTATTCTAAAGCTACATAAAAGTACACTACGTGTATGTATTTTCATAATATTTATGGAATTCTCTAGCTGAACAAGTCAGCGGTATGAGTATTAGGAGTAAAATACATCATTTAAAAAATAAAATGAGGCTTATTTTTAGTTCTTTAATATTAAAGGTGAACTGCAAAATTAAAACTGATTTACTTCCAGTAATGTGGAAGTAAAGCCATTCAGCCCTTTTCTGTGTGCCCAAACTGAGCACATCACTACCCAGGTATGAGGAACATGCGTTCAGTACTGTTGGGCTCAGTTTAGACCCTGATTTTACAAGGTGCCACACACCTTCAGCTCCCATCATAGTCATGGGGCAATTCAAGGCACTCAGCACCTACCTTTTTTTGGGGAAAGGGGTTTTAATCCATGTCCTTGTCAATATTTGTTGATGAATCCAAGGAGCAATATTGTGTCTCTTTCCAAAGTGATGTAATGGGCACAGTAAAGTAGTTGTGCTACTGAAGGGGACCCATTCTGAACTGTGGGATTATTCCTCTCTCTCTCCCCCCCTTGTTCAAAACTAAAGATTTAAACATTCCAGTTCAGAAACATTACGCATAGTTTCAATTTCAATCAGTTTCTTACTTGAAAACTTTTTTAAAGGAGCCTAGTAGTTTGTCTCTTTTTATTAATTCAGATAACTCCATACTTAGTCTTGAACAGTTCACATTACAACAATGATTACAGGTAATTATTTTACAGGCTTAGGGGCTGCTGGCCTACCTTAAAAAAAATCATAAAACGTATGGTACTTTCCGCTTACCATTATTCTTTCCTCTATCCATTTTTAAGGTTCTCATGAGGCACCCATCACCTTCATAGCTAAGCCCTCCACCCTTGTCTATCCATATTATATATCCACAATTTTAAACCAGCACAGTGAAAATTAAAGTGAAAATTAAATCCTCAGATGCCACTTGGATGCCTTACCTCAATTTTCACTCTTTGTATGCCTCCTAGGTTCTCTTATTCAATATCCTGGTGTTTCCTCACTTTTATTCAAATAATATGTCATAGTTAAATCTCTAGTCTGCCTAATTTTTTTTTTTTTACACTGTCTTTAGAGAAAAGACTGTGTTTTGTCTCCATCAGACCCCAATTTTTGAGCCTGTTTATGGTGAAGAATTCAAGTCACCAAATAATCCTTGTGGTAATCATTCAGGGTCTCAATACTTACTCATTTCCTTCAGTAGGAGTTTGCCTAAGTAATGCTAGCAGAATTGGGGGCCTCAGCAAGTTTCACCACCAGGAATCAAGTTGCTGAGTCCATCTTTCTTTAAATTCCCTTTGAATTCTGTATCTCTACATTTAACTTTAGTTTTGGAATCCTATGACCAGTGAGTAGATCCTTTGAAGTTAAATAGATCCTTCTTCTCCATTGGTAGTTGAAAATAATTGTTTAGTGGCAATTGAGATGGTTTTGATACGGCCCAACTTCACTAAACTTCACTAGTCTACCTGGAGATTGGCTTGGAAGGTCTTTTGCCAAGGCAGAATTATTATGGTTTAAGACCATTCCAGTTGAGGTGTTGTAAGAAGATGAGAGATTCAAAAAATGAGGGATCTGACACTTACACAACCACTACATTTTAAATCTCCTCCTCACCCCCTTTTCAGATCAAATCCAACTTCTTTGACAAGTCCTTTGTAAGGTGAGTGACTCTGAATGTTTTTCGGGGATAGGCATGAGTAATAATTTTGTTGTTAAAGGGAGCAACATCTTTGCACTCCACATAGCAACATGCTAGGCCTAGTAGAGACATGGGAATATGTGCATAGACCATATGTATTTTTATGTCTGCAATCCAAGGAGCACACGGAGCTGTCTGAAGAATTGAAGGGATTTTATATGGGTGTAAAAACAATACAGTAAGTGGAGCATTATCTGAGATCTTCATACATATCTTAGGATCTGTGTAGAATATAATTGTACATATTTAATATATGGGAGCTGGATCACAAATGAGTATCTGATGAACCATGTATACCTTAAAAAGCATGCAGTCCTTGGATGTGAACTTATTAAAGACTCCTGAAATCCCACCAAAAGTTAGCTCTACAGTTTGGGTTTCCTAATTCCTATCTAAATTATGCTGGGGGCATGTCCAGCCATCAGAAGAGCCCAGAACCAGGAGAGTACAAATGTGTCTTAATGACACTATAGGCCCTCCGTCCTGCCCTCTCCCTCCCCGGTTGAGGGTTGTTGCACCTCTTATAACTTCAGCACAAACTTCACCCTGTTTTCTCCATCTTTCTTTGTGGCCCTTAGACTCCTGCATGTTTTGTAAACTCTGTAAATCCTCATGCAGACTTTGGGCCCGATCAAAACCACACTGAAGTCAATGGGAGTCTTTCAACTGAGTTTGGTGGACTTTGGATCAGGCCTTTTTGTGGGGTTTGCAGGTGCTTCTTTGGCACAAGGCTTAAATTTGTGGGTCTCATAAGAAATTCTGAACAATTGTTACAATTAGAAAATGCCTAGACACTAGCTACAGGAATAAAACAGTTAAACTAGAAGTAAGGTTGTAACAGCAAGGGTAATTAACCATTGGAACAACTTACTTGTTGATGAGGTGGAAGCCCCAGCACTTAAGTCTTTAAGTCAACACTGGATATCTTTCTGTACTAGATATACTATAGTTCAACTGGAATTTATGGCCTGTGTTAATCAGAAGGTCAGACTGGATGTTCATAATGGTTTCTTCTGGCATTTAAAATTGATGAATCTACAAAATACCTGAGTTAATTATGTGATAGAACCCATGAGTTTTCTCAAATAACCAAAACATATGTTAAGATGGAAATTAAAGGTGAAAGCTCCCATTAAAAGGAAAATCAAAAACAATGTAACAACAAAAAAAATAGAGACCTAAAAATCTTAGAAGTACACTGAAGGTTACTTAAACAACCTTTAGTTTGCCCCTTCTCATTTCCTCACACCCTCAAAATCCAAAGAGAACCTTCTAATTGATTGCCAGAGATCCTCAACACTGAAAATTCAAGCCATCAAACTTACACAGTAGTGGTTCATAACCCAGTACTGAGAGAGAGATTATTTTGTTTCCTGTCTGCTCTGCTCATCACTCTACATATGCTAGACAAGAAACTGAAATTTAAATCTACTAGCTTCTTAGAACATGGGCAAGGCCGATTCATCCTGATAAAGCTGAATCACTGTCCCAGCAAATCCCAGGAGAAATTGGCAACTGCATTATTATCTGTGCTTGTGACAAATGGAGGGTGATAGCTGGATTTGTGGGTTTGCACAGGTGGCTCAGGTACCTTTCCCCGCCTGCTATTTGAAACAACGTTGGGCTGACCTTAAGATAAATGGGGCTGGTACAGAACATTTTAAGTCTCCATAAATTCTATTAGGAAAAATATACAAGATGTAAGAAGTCTTAAATCCTTGCCAAAACAGAGAATATGCAGAGCTAATCCATAAAAGTATTGAGAGTGTGAAATGGTGAAGATTTTGTATGTTGGCAGGCTTATAATGGAAGGGTCTGAAATTTATATATTATGGACAAAGCTTCCAGAAACTCTAGTTTACACAAGATGTCCAGGCAAACTCTTAAACCGAAAAAAAATTTAGGCACACTTGCTAATATTTAAAACCTCCCAAGATTTAAGATCTAAGACTAATCCTTAGACCAAAATCTAACTTACATCTGCTGTATATAAATGGTGTATAGTTTAGTAGCGATGAAAGGGCAAAGTTAAGGTGGTTGGTGGTGACCTGATCTGTAGACTTCCATTAGGGTGACCAGATGTCTCAATTTTATAAGGACGGTCCTGATATTCAGGGCTTTTTTCTTACATAGGTGCCTATTACTCCTCACTCTCTGTCCTGATTTTTTCATACTTGCTATCTTGTCACCCTAACTTCCATAGAGGTAAATATTTATTTTAAGCATAATTGTAATTTGGATTGAATTTTGAAGCTTTCTACCATATGTGGCTTTTGAGAACTGCAATGTCCTTGTTGTTTTTGTGTATGTTGTACCCAGCATCCAATATCCCAAGGTTCAGGATTCTATGTGTGTCTAAATTTAAGTTGTGAGATGGAAATGACAGGCATCTTAATGGAAATGCTGAACCAAGTGAGACATTGTTTTTTTCCCTAAACCCACACCTATGTGAACAAATTAGCTTCATGAGATTGTGTCCCTTTTCCTACTGGCTCAATTTGGACAAGGTATCAAAAGGACACTAATTAGCACTGAGCCTCTAGTTTTTGACATGTTACTACAAGAGATCACCTGACAGTAATTCCCTCTGAGGGAAGGAATAACTAGGTAAAAAGATAGATTAACTTTGCATTATTAAGGCAGCATACTACTAGATCAATGATCAATCTGGAGTTTGCTGTAGAAAAGCCTGCAGGAGGACCAAACTCTTCAATTAGTGGCAGCTACTGGCATTAATACAAACAAGCAGAAAATGATTGAGGGCAAAGCAAAGGTAAAATGAACTAAAATGAAAAGAAACTTTTGACATGATTTTTTTGTGTGAAACCATTAATATGAACTGAATATCTCTTCCTCTTTTATATAGGAAGTACATTCAAAGTCTTTGCAGTGTTGAATGACCAGTTATTTCTTTATGCCTGCTAGTCAGCCACGGGACTGACAGTGAAAATGCAAAGTTGAGAAGTGAAACAACGCAGTAATATGCTAGCAGTTTCTGTGACTGATTTATGAGGAATTTAATTTCCTCTAAGATTTTTTTCCCTTTTCTTTTCATTTTAAAGAAATGATGTGTGAGGTGATGCCAACGATAAACGAGGACACCCCAATGAGTCAAAGGGGGTCCCAGAGTAGCGGGTCGGACTCGGATTCTCACTTTGAACAACTGATGGTGAACATGCTTGATGAAAGGGACCGTCTCCTTGACACCCTTCGGGAGACTCAGGAAAGCCTGTCACTTGCACAGCAACGCCTTCAGGATGTCATCTACGACAGAGATTCCCTCCAGCGACAGCTCAATTCAGCACTGCCACAGGTATGTCACTTGTAAAAATCTTCATCATAACCTTAACCAGGAAATGGATGAAATTGACTTTAGTATTAATTGACAGCACCTATTATTTCTTAAGGAACCAGTCCTGTTTTCCTTGAAGTCTGTTGCAAAACTCCCATTAGATTCCTTAAGCCCTGATCTTGCACCATTGAAGAGACTGGGGGTTTTGTTACTGACTTCAAGGGAACAGGATCAAGTCCCCTAACTGCTCATACTTTTGGTTGTTGTGACAATATCCCTGACCAGGGTTTATTGAAATTAAATCTGTGATGGTGAAAGTAGGACAAAATATAAACTGAGAGATGGTGATATCACAAGTTCACTACTGAAAGGCACACCTTGCTACAGATAGGACTTGCTCTCTAATATTACCACAGGTAGAGTTACCACATTAGTTTACATATGGTAAGTAAGTTGCACCACACAATCTGTTGTGATTGAAAATGGAATATAAAAAAATAGTCATTTTATTCATCTATTATTTTTTTCAATCATTTTACTTTGACATTTTTTCAAAACTTAAAATTGTTTGCTTTTGGTTAAAACAAGGTAAGATTTGTAATCAATTAAAAAAACCAAAGTGGGTGACTGAAGAGATTTAGGTTTGTGATTGGAAGAAGAAAGTGGTGTAGATGGGTTGAGGAGAGAGGTAATGAGGGCCCAGTCTTGGCAGTTGTTAAAAATGGTGGAAGGGAGAATTCAGTTCCTGGGGGTGGGGTAGGTGGAGTTGATTAAGGATGTACTACTGGTTGAGGGGCTCGCAATAACTGATGATGCAAGTGAAAGGAGGAGAGGCACTGTGTTATCATTTGAGGAGTGGAGTAGGGGGTCTCCAATGTCAGCATTGGTTTGGGGGAGTAAGAGCTATTCAGGGGCTGCTGGTGGGGGTCAAACATTGGATGGCAGCTGAGAGCAGGAACAGTAATGAGGGTCACCGCTCCCATTATAGTAGAGGAAATCCTGTTGTCTAGAAGAAATTACAATCCTCTTCCATCCCACAAGTTGTTCTGTCTCCTGATGGAAGCATGTGGAAGGCGGCAGATCAGGTTAGGACCTCTGCTAGGGGCAGCCTCTACCGGAGAACTGCAGCTGAGAGGAGGTTCTGTAGCTATGAACTTACAACAACACTGAAGAGCATTTGGTAAGTAATGCAAGTTAGAGGTGCTGTGCGCTATCTTTGTATTAGATATTGCTGCACTATAGAACTGTTGGGAGAACGTAGTCCTAATAATTCTGTTTTCATGACTCACCCCTTGCTCGGCAAAATTCTTACTGAAGCCTGGGAATCTAAATAATTAGGAAAACGATACTGGGTAAGATAGGATAGATGATATACATCCTACAGGAAACAAAATTTAATATGGCACAACTCATCTTTTCTCTGAACTTGTGTGTGAAGTGACACTAGTCTCTAGTAACGCCATTATATTACGTCTATTTTTAATATATAGTTCTTTATTAGATTTATACAAAACATAAAAGTATTCATAAGCTGACTTATCAGATGATCATTTACTCTATTATTATATGACAATATGAATGTTGATTCCTGGAAGTGCTATGTAGTAATCCCCCAAAATTGCATAAGAAAATGTAGCAAATAATGTATAAGTAAACTTCTCTTTACTTACATTTGGAAAGAAAACCAGATGTTTTTTCACCTAGATGACCTATGTACATAACTAAGTTGTGTAGCAAATTATTTTTATAAATATGGAGCACCATCTCATCAATAGCATTAAATAGACGAAGAAAATACCAAACAAAGACATACAAAATGTGTTCTATGCTTGTACTATCTAGCTCCCTTTTTTGAAGTTGAAAAAGTGGTGTGTTTCTGATTGGTTGTTTGAGGGATTTTTTTTATGAATAGCAAGCTAGTATTTTAACTTTGACCTAGTCTCATTGTGCTTTGGGAGAATCTTGGTGATTTAAAAAATAGAGAAGAAAATGTATAATATTCCCTCCAAATAATTACGATTTGTATATTGTGTGGCTCTTGCAAATGTTGTGACATTTGCATAGATCATTCAACCTTTTACTGATTTGCAACATATAATGTACTAACCAAATGTTGTGTATAGTATTTACATAGTACTTCACATCTACAAAGCACTGTACAATCAGGTTGATGTAAAAACTTTTTTCCAGTTTACTACTTCTGGGCATAAATCCTTTATAGAAATCTGTTTAAAAAAAAAAAAAAAAATTTCATCAGGACAGACTTCATTTTAAAGTTTGTCTAATTGCTGACAATCATTGATTAAAGTATATTTGAAACTGTTCACTTTGATTTGCAGTGTTAAAGGATTGCATTTAGGCTACTGAAATGTAATAGTTACAAAATGTACAAATATGAATAGGAGCTACAGTACAACTCTAAGTGAATGTAACATATTACTGAACAGTGTATTCTACCCCAACTATCTGTCACCTATGAAGTGTATATGCATTATAGCCATTCGACTTTAAGTCTTTTATCGCAAAAGATAAGTATAAGATGAAATCTTGGCCCTGTTGAAGTCAATAGGCATTTTATCATTGATTTAGTGGGGATAGGATTTCACTCAAGATGAAAGAGAATTAGAGAGCTCTGTTGAGAAATGGTTTCTGCAGTCTTAGACCCTGATCTTGCAAACACTCTTATTAATTACTATTATTTATTAAACAAATTTTATTATGGTAGCGTCTAAGAGCCAGCCAAGAACGGGAGGCCATGGTGCTAGGCCCTGCTTGTGCGCACACCAGTAGATGGTCCCTGCCCCAAAGAGTTTACAAGACAGAGTGCGGGGAGAGGTAAAACACAAAGCAGAGTGAATAATGTGATGGCAACAAATGGCATACTCTGTCATTTATTTTATTTTATTTTTGAGGAGGAGGTAGTGGGTTAGGAGTGGATGAGTTAAATGGAAAGGTGCAGGGGACAGGTCAGGAGATAAAAGGGTAAAAGAAGCAGGTGTGAAGATTGGAGCATACAGCTAATCAGCAAATGGCAGAGAAAGTCTGTTCAAGACAGTATGAAGTTCTCTGAATGTCCAAAGGACCAAAAGAGTCCCTGCTTTGGCTACTTTTGCTCATACTTGCTGGAGTCTCTGGCTGGCTCCTCTGCAGTTTTCTCCTCATCCTGATCCTGCAAATACTTGTACACAATCTTAACTTTACTGTTCTGTGTGGTCACATTAGTTTCAGTGGGACCACTCACAGTGATGAAATTATGCACGCGTCTTAACAGTGCCACTAAAATGAATGGGATTATTCAAAGTAGTAAATTTAAGCATTCACAGGATGAGACCTTAAGTTACAGTCTCCATTGGTCTTTCACTATTCAAAATCCTGCTGAATAGTGGACATGCTTACTAGGCAAGGATTTCCAGAGGCTGCTTTGAAACTGCTGGAACTGAACTTTGAGGGAAAAGCACTTGGGTCGACACTTGGGCTGTGTGTCACTTGTAGCATATTGAGTCACTGTATGTGGATCTTTAAGAGAAAAAACTTCAGATACAGACGAATTGGATTGTACCAAAGAGGCAGATCTGTCTCATAATATTTAATATTCTACTTTTGCTTTAGTTCTCTTTAGATAGCTTAATCAAAAAGATCAACTACTACCAAAAGAGTTAAGTTACGAAAAGAAAAGGTTAGCAAAAAGTAAATTTGCAACTTCTATTCTGAAACATATTTTTCCCCTGTTATAGGTTGCTCAAATTCCTTTTTTGGGCTGAAAGCTTCCATACTCTTTCTCCACTTGAAGATAAAGTGTTTGGAAATTTGGCCAATATTGGTTAACCTGTGAATATGAACATTATTTATTTATATAATATAATTTATATAATATATATATGGATCCAATTTAAGGATTGGGGCCTCAGTCTTCACTGATGTCCATTTGATTTTACCTTCCCTTCCATTTTCTTTCTGATGCATTTTAAGGATTCCCCAGTTAAGCTTGGATCCATCATATCTAACATGGCAATACATTATTAAAGTTTACACTAGACACACACTTTTACAATGTGTAAAATGTTTATTAGCATAGACTATTAAAGGAACCCCATTATCAAAACTCTCTGGTGTGGTAACAAACAGTTATATTCAGTGGAAATTACCTTTTAATAAGGGCCAAATCTCCGTCAAAGGCTTTTTTCACACGCAGTGAAAGGAGATAGCTTGGGTTACACAGGATGTAGGAAACTGTAGAACCTTTTAAATCTTAAAACTGAAGACCATGTATTAGTGTAGTACAGTGTTTCTCAAATAGCATTCCGCGGAACCCTGGGGTTCCGCGGGCTGGGTTGAAGGGTTCTGCGAAAAAGTGGAACCGCGCCGCCGAAATTAAGAGAAATGGTGCGCTGCTGAACAGCTGGCGGTGCGCTGCCGAAAAGGGGAAAATTTCCTGGTCTTGTCGGCAGAGGGTATGGCATGGCTGCGCAAGGGTTCCGCGGCGGAATATAATTGAGAAACACTGGTGTAGTAAATCATAGAATATTAGAATTGGAAGGGACCTCAGGAGGTCATCTAGTCCAACTCCCTGCTCAAAGCAGGACTAACCTCCGCTAAATCATCCCAGCCAGGGCTTTGTCAAGGTGCAGCTTAAAAACCTCTAAAGATGGAGATTCCACCACCTCCCTAGGTAACCCATTCCAGTACTTCACTACCCTTCTAGTGAAAAACTTTTTCCTAATGTCCAGCCTAGACCTCCCCCACTGCAACTTGAGACCATTGCTCTTGTTCTGTCATCTACTACCTCTGAGAAAAGCCTAGCTCCATCCTCCCTGGAACCTCCTTTCAGGTAGTTAAAGACTGCTATCAAATCCCTCCTCATTCTTCTCTTTTAAAGATTAAACAAGCCTATTTCCCTCAGCCTCTCTTCATAAGTCTTGGGCTCAAGCCCATTAAGCATTTTTGTTGCCCTCCGCTGCACTCTCTCCAACTTCTCTACATCCTTTTTGTAGTGGGGGGCCCAAAACTGGACACAGTACTCCAAGTGCGGCCTCATAAATGCCGAATAGAGGGGAATAATCACTTCCCTTGCCCTGCTAGCAAAGCTCCTACTAATGCAGCCCAATATGCTATTAGCCTTCTTGACAACCAGGGCACACTGCTGACTCATACCCAGCTTCTTATCCACTGTAACCCCCTGGTCCTTTTCTGCAGAACTGCTCCCTAGCTCATTGGTCCCCAGTCTATAGCTGTGCATGGGATTCTTCCATCCTAAGTGGAGGACTCTGCACTTGTCCTTGTTGAACCTCATCAGATTTCTTTTGGCCCAATCCTCCAGTTTGTTTAGGTCCTTCTGTATCCTATCCCTACCTTCCAGGATATCTACCACTCCCCCCAGCTTAGTGTCATCTGCAAACTTGCTGAGGGTGCAAACTACTCCATCCTCCAGATCATTAATAAAGATGTTGAATAAAACCGGCCCCAGGACCGACCCCTGGGGCACTCCGCTTATGATCGGCTGCCAGCTAGACATGGAGCCATTGATCACAACCCATTGAGCTTGATGATCTAGCCAGTTCTCTATCCATTTTATAGTCCATTCATCCAACCCATACTTCTTTAACTTGCTGATAAGAATACTGTGGGAGACTGTATCAAAAGTTTTGCTAAAGTCAAGGTATATCATGTCCACTGCTTTCCCACATCCACAGAGCCAGTCACATCTTCATAGAAGGCAATCAGGTTGTTCAGGCATGACTTTCCCTTGGTGAATCCGTGTTGACTGTTTCTGATCACCTTCCTCTCTTCCAAGTGCTTTAAAATGGATTCCTTGAGGACCTGCTCCATGATTTTTTTCAGGGATTGAGGTGAGGCTGATGGGTCTGTAGTTCCCTGGATCCTCTTCTCTTTCTTGGAGATGAGCACTATATTTGCCTTTTTCCAATCATCAGGGACCTCCCCCAGTTGCCACGAGCTTTCAAAGATAATAGCCAGTGGCTCTGGAATCACATCAGCTAAGTCCCTCAGCACCCTAGGATGCATTGCATCTGGCCCCATGGACTTGTGTATGTCCAATCTTTCTAAATATTCTTGGACCTGTTCCTTCAGCAGTGAAGAATGTTCACCTCATCCCCATTCTATGCCGCCCAGTGCAGTAGACTGGGAGCTGACCTTGTCTGTAAAGACAGAGACAAAAAAGGCAATGAGTACCTCATCTTTCTCCACATCTTCTGTCACTAGGTTGCCTCCCCATTCTGTAAGGGGTCCACACTTTCCCTAATCTTCCTCTTGTTAGTAACATACCTGTAGAAACCCTTCTTGTTCCCTTTCACATCCCTTGCTAGCTGCAACTCCAATGCACTTTGGCCTTCCTGATTTCATTCCTGCATGTTCGAGCAGTATTTTTATAATCCTCCCTAGTCATCTGACCAAGCTTCCACCTCTTGTGGGCTTCTTTTTTGTGTTTAAGCTCACCAAAGACTTCCTGCACCCTCAATATGGTTTCTTTAAAATACAGCTAGCTCTCTTGGATTCCTTTTCCCCTCATATTAGTCTCCCAGGGGATCCTGTCCATCAACTCCATCAACAAAATCTGCTTTTCTGAAGTCCATGGTCCATATCCTGCTGTTCTCCTTTCTTCCTTTTGTCAGGATCCTGAACTCTACCATCTCATGGTCATTACTGCCTCGTTTGCCACCCACTTCTACTTCCCCTACCAAATCTTCCGTGTTTGTGAGCAGGTCAAGAGGAGCACGTCCCCTAGCTGGTTGCTCCAGCATTTGCACCAGGAAGTTGTCCCCAACACTCTCCAAAACTTTCCTGGATTGTCTGTGCTCTGCTGTATTGCTCTTCCAGCAGATGTCAGGGTGATTGAAGTTCCCCATGAGATCCAGGTCCTGTGAACTGGACACTTTCCCTAGTTGGCAGAAGAAAGCCTCATCTACCTCATCCTCCTGATCTGGTTGTCTATAATGGACACCACCATGACATCATCCTTATTGTTCTTGCTTCTAAGCTTAACCCAGAGACTCTCAATTGGCTTATCTCCAGTTCCATACTGGAGCTGAGAGCAATCATAGTGCTTTCTTACATATACCCTTTTGCCGCTGCCTGTCCTTCCTGAACAGTTTATACCCATCCTTGACAGTGCTCCAGTCGTCTGAGTTACTCCACCAAGTCTTAGTTATTCCAATTATAGCATCGTTTCTTGACTGTGCCAGGACTTCCAATTCCTCCTGCTTGTTTTCCAGGCTTCTTGCGTTTGCGTATAGGCACTGGAGATAACTAGCCGATTGCCCTACTTTCTCAGTGCAATTCAGGAGTCCTCCCCTGTTGCACCCTACTCCTTCTGCTTTCTCATGGTGTCCCACTTCCCCACTTACCTTCGGGCTTAGGTCCTATTCTCCCATCGAACCTAGTTTAAAGCCTCACTCACTAGGTTAGCCATCTTGTGTGCGAAGATACTCTTCTCTCTGTTTGTTAGGTGAATCCCGTCTCTTCCTAGTAATTCTTATTCCTGGAACAACATCCCATGATCGAAGATTCCAAAGACCTCTCTCTGACACCACCTGCATAACCACGCATTTACTTCCACAATGCGACGGTCCTTACCTGGGCCTTTTCCTTCAACAGGGAGGATGGACGAGAATACCACTTGCGCCTCAGACTCCTTTATCCTTCTTCCCAGAGCCACACAGTCTGCAGTGATCCTCTCAAGGTTGTTCTTGGCAGTGTCATTGGTGCCCACATGGAGCAGTAGGAAGGGGTAGCAGTCTGAGGGCTTGATGAGTCTCGGCAGTCTCTCCGTCACATCCTGAATCCTAGCTCCAGGCAAGCAGCACACTTCTCTAGGTTTCCCGGTCTGGACGGCAGATGGATGACTCCGTCCGCCTTAGGAGGGAGTCTCTGACCACCACCACCCTTCTCTTCCCTTGGGAGTGGTGGTCATGGTCTCTGACCACCTGATCAACACTGATCCTTCTCTTCCAATTGTTCTTTTCTTGCCCTGTTCTTCAGTCATATAGGTTCCCTGCACTGTGTTCTCTGAATCTGAATCTTCCTCATGCTGTGCCTGCAGTAACAAATCATATCTTCGATCGAGAAAGACTTTGTTTTCCTTAATGAAATGCAGGATTGATACTTGGGTCTCTATTATGCTCTACTGATTATGCTGGTATTTCTATTTCCCATCTATATTTGAGCTTGCTTTTATTATAATGCAGTGTAATATGCAAAATGACTATGGAGCTTAAATTAGATATTGGCTAATTACAGCAGGTGTGTAAATGAAAGAAGGGATTGTGGCTACCATCCTCATTTAAGAAGATGTCAGAATTAATAAAACTATCTGCCTCATGTCCTAAAAATCAGCAAACCCGGGCTATACCTCATAAAAATGTGAGTGAATTGCCCTGCGCCATACTGAACAGCCATCCTGACAGTGCATTGGTTTGTTTTTGTTTTTTATTTTGAAGGTCCAAAATCTCACTGTGAATTTCCTCTTTCTTTCTTTTCCATATGTGGAAGAAGGGCCTGACCATCTCCTTGTCCTCAATAACTGTCTGAAGAACAGCTCCTCTTGCATTTTAGGAGAATCCCTGCCGGTTACGGTCTCCCAAATTTGGCAGCTGTGCTGCTTGTCCGTGCTCAGACACTGTTGCTTATAAGCGTCTTCAAAATGCCACCCTGAGAGATTTTACATGCCAAAAATGCAAAACAAAATCTGTACAATGAACAGAATTTTCGTGGGATGGGGATTCTGAATATACTTTTGTTTAGAAATAATAAATGTTAAATTGACAGGATCCCTTTTATTGAGCAGTGTGTTCTAGTGGATAGGGTACTGACCTGGAAGTCGGGAAGGCAGGGTTAAATTCCTGGCTCTGCCACTGACCTGCTGCATCATTCACCTCTCCTACCTTTGTGTTTCTGTTGCTGGCCCGCTGTGGATCAATACTCGGTCACTGAGCATGTATGTGAGACAGAGAAAATACTCTGAAGTCCAGGGTTTGGGGCATCCAGTGGTTAGGAGGTGAAAGACCCTGGGTCCAGACCCTTTTCCTCAAACACTATTTTTCATTATTTATTCAGAGTAAGTATAACTGCTTCAACGGCAGAGATTGAGAGAGCCCCACATTGGAATAGGGCATAGTTCAGTCATTGGAGCACTCTCCTGAGGCGTGGGAGACCCATGTTCTAATCCGTTCTTCCCCTCTGGCACAAGGGGGTGGGAATTGCACGTGGGTCTTCCATATCCCAAGCAGGCATTCTAATTGCTTGGATAAAAGTTACATGATGAGCATCACCACTATCCCTTTCTCTTACCCCTCTCCTCCATTTTGTGTGGAGTGAGGTAGGTGTCTAACTCAGTCCCTCGAAAAGCAGCTTAGGCACCTAGGCCGCTTGACTCCAAACATTGGTTTCCTGTTCATGGATCACTAACCTGACACTGATGCCTATTCTGAGAGAGGGCTAGGGCCTAAACACACCTCTCTCCTCTGCATCTCCCATTATCTAGTTTAGGCATGATGGATTTGTGGATCACATGCTTAGGTGCCTGTCTTTCCCCATTCATTATATAAGGAACCTAGGCACCTAATTCAGCTTTGTGTGTTACATGTTGTTCCTATGATTTTTTCCTATGTGCCTAAAAGTTGGGTGCCGTGATTCTCAGCATTGCAGCGTTAAGTTCCTTCTTGGATTCCCCCCTAACTGCCTGGGAGTTTGGAAGGAATTTCTCAAACAAGGCATTGTAGGACTGCACTGTCCTCTGGAGAATTTGGTCATTAAGGGCAGATGGAAAAGATACTGGTCTAGATGGACTATTGGTCTGAGTTGAATTCCTGATTCCAGTTTAATAAGGGTTGTAGTAACTCACAGTAAGATACTGCATGGCAGATCTTATTGAGGGTCATTGTTAATATATTATGGGTAAATAACTGATGGGTTTTTGACACCCCAATCTTTAACAGATAGAAAAGCTGACAGCCCCTACTCATGTAGCAAACCCAGTTTCTTTCAAACAAGTGCATATTGTACATCAGCGGTGCTCTCTGGCAAATCAATCTAGTATTATATTGCTAGAAACATATAATGTTGGACCAGTCCCTCAGGAGTGCTGGGATAGTAAATTTGTGCAGCTTTGAGGGCTGTTCTTAACTTGTGACTGTTGAACCCCCAGAGATTGTTAGGGTACAGGAAAGCACTGGTCATACTCTTTCTCCCAGCCATACTCCTACAGGTGGGAGGGAAAGTGGCTAGCATAAAAGCCACTATGCCAGCTAGCTGCTACCAGAAGATCCCCCATGTTCTAGGGTGATCTAATTTGGCAGCATTTTACGTTCACTTTGCAGAGCTGTAAAATATTGCACAATGCACAAGGTAGTAGAGAATTTAGCCCACTAAATGTATGTATAACTCCAACAGTACTACTTTATCCAAGGAAAGCACATTTAGAAAAATCAGAATTAAATTGGACATAGATCTTTAGAGTTCTTTAGAAAAAGAGTTCTAAAGATCTATTTTTCTGCATTATATAATATTTGACATAAGGTGGAGCATGTTTTGGTTTGCATATAAGATTGAGGCTAGTTCTATGATCATATTTAGTTGTCTAAATAGAACTATTTTTTTTAATGAAAACAAACATACCTGTTCTATAAAGGAATAGATACAATTCTGAATAATGCTACACTGTCATTCTGCACACACAACTCCATGGGCTCTGTGCAGGTGTCTATCCGCATATTGTAACTTACAGGATTCAGGATCGGGACTGCAGTGCCAACTCATCACAATATTAAAGATCATTTCATCAAAGGAACATCACAAACTGATTCTTAACATGATATTTGAGTGCAGGGTGTCTGCTGCTGTACAAACTTACAAGAAGCAAGGTTCCTTTCTCCAAGAGACGTAGAGTTTCCAGATTCTGAAGCGCCACAGAGTCTTATTTCTTAAATCAAAATTATAAAGATTTATGGAAAAAGTATGAGTTAAGATTGGATTAAAAAGGGCCTGAATGTTTGGTGTGAAAGTAAAGGGAGTGCGCTCCTTCCAAAAAGGGAGCATGGAAAAAGGCCATGAAGACCAGAGTAGAAGAAGAAACCGAAAGGAATGTTTAGTTGTGCAGCTGAAACATATTTCTAGAAAGCTACTTGCACTCTGTAGCTTGTTCTGCTATAGTTAGAGAGTATATTAAATATTCAAAATATATGAACGGTAACTCTGTACTTGTAGTATGAGAGCAAACTCAGCGTGGGCCTGAGGTGAGGCCCATTGAAATCATCTTAAAACACTTCCTTTGACTACAGAGGACTTTGGATCAGAGCCCCTATCTAAGCAGGACACTTAAACTGCACCTGCTACCAGATGAAAATGTGGCCTGACATTTCGTTGTAGGTTCATATCTATTTCCAGTTATGGAAAAGTGAAAAGTTTAAGTAAGTTATGAGTGACTGAAAAGATGGATTCTCAATGGCATTCTGAACACCCCTGAACGCTGGTTGAGATTGAAATCTGACTCCAGACCTAGATGGCTGCTGAGGTCTGACTCCAGTTTATAATGGAAGCGTGTTTGTAATTTCCATCATGTCATATAAGTTAATATTGTCACTATAGTGAACTGGCTGTCATGCATAAAAATACCTTGCCTAAGATACAGTATTGAGCAAGCTGTTCTTTGGGATCATTATTAAAGGATGAACACAGATGGGTAAAATCAGTCATTATGTTTAAGTGATTTAGTTTTGATGCAAACTGATAGCAGGAAGTAGAGACGCTGACACAAGTCTGAAAAACCTACCATGACAACTTTGTTTTGGTGTTGTGGCAAATCAATATGGTGGCAAATTCATAGATGGTGTAAGTTGTCAGAGCTCCATTGATTTCAATAGAGCTATAATTTGCACCGGCTGACGATCTGTCCTATTGAGTATCAGAATCTGCCTCAGAGTATAGAGAGTACATGTAGTTGTTGTGCTATGCAGTTGCTCTCACAAATAGATTCATTCAAAAAATCCATGCTCAACAGTGATTTTGATGTATTGTAGTGTGCTGTTGTTGGATCTTTGCCATTTATTTACAAAGGTCTAGATTTTGATCTCAGGATTTTCCCCATTGTAACTCCATTGTCATTAGGATTACTCTGGTTTTTCACTGATGTAACCAAGATTAGAATCTGCCCCAAAGTCTTTCTCTGTCTTACTGAGCACAGATTTTTTAAAGTACACTTTAAAAAAAAAAAAAAAAAAAAAAACTGAACTCAGAATTAACCTCTTCACTTTGCAATGGTCAAAACACGCTAGCATTGTGAAGACTTCTGTCTGCCTGATATCACACACCTTGTTTTTCCAACACTACAATATTATACTACAGAAGATTATTTTAAAGTATGTGCATTTTTAACCTATAGATACATATGTTATTTCTAGTGTAGTGGATCTGGTGTTAAAAGGATTATTAATATATTTACTAGTACACTTCACACTTTAGTTGCATTAACAATTATCAGTATATCTATTACTGGAGTGGTTTTGTTCAGTTTATTGAATCTAATAAAACAGTATTTGAATAAAACATTATTTGGAAATGTTGTTGACTTGTGGGATAGAGAAGGGAAAATTCAGGGAGGAAAATGTAATGACCTTGCTTTATTGAACCAGGGCATACAGTTTGATCAATATTAAGCTTTCATAGGGTTCTGTTTAGAGAAGTTTGTTGGTAGCCTTGCAGTTTCTTCCGATATTGATGAGCAATTAAAACTTCTCTGATTGGGAATAGGAGGGTATAAGAAGAAAATGAATAAATTAAAGTTGTTAATTACATTGAGGCCATACTTTTGAGAGCCTGCCATTCTCCACACACTCCCTCCTCCCTACCCAGCCTCAATTTATTGATGCAAGTTGCAGAAATTGTGCCTAGGTACAGTAAAATAGCAGATAAGAATGGAAAAAGTAAACAGAAGCTTAAAACCGGGAAAGAGACCCAACTTCATGTGAGGTTGAAAATCTCTGTGACAGGAATTTCAGATATAATTGTTTGGATAGAAATGATGGCTCACAGCATCAAGTTCCATGTTAACATCACTCTTTGAGATCTTGTGATGAATGCAGAGTTATCTTGAATATTACTATTTTATCTCTCACTGACTATATAGAAGACATGCTACGCCCATGTTCTACTAGACAGTTAAATGGCTGACCAGAAATTTTTGAATGGTGAATTGCTTCTCTTTTCTTTTGAGACACAAGGTGGTGAGGTAATCTGTCTTATTGGGCCATCTTCTGTAGATGAGAGAGACAGCTTTTGAGCTTACACAGAGCTCTTCTACCTCACCTGTGTTGTGTTTCTAATATCCTGGGACCAACATGGCTACAACAACACTGCATACAACTTATTTTTCCCCTCTTGTAAGAAGACTTCAATTTCTGATGATAAAATATTAAGATATTTAGTTTTTTCTTACACTGGGCATGCTGATGTGCAATAGGAGAGTCTTCTGTTTCAGTTTCAGAAGATAAAATGGATATGTGAAATTCTACAGCCATTTAAAAATAAAACCCACAGGTGACTAGGATATCATGTTCCACTTAACTAATCTAAGGTTGGAGGCCAAAACTTTCAATCTTTTGTGCCTATCCTTAGACATCTATATTCATATTGATTACCTAGGGCTTGATCCAATGCTTACTGAAGCAATGGGAAGGACTTCCCATGGGCTTCAGTGAACCTTCATTTTGGCTCCTAAATAGGAGAACTTGATTTTCAGATGAGCTGAGAACCTGTAGCTCCCACTGAAATCCGTGTTTTACAATACATAATTTCAGCTGATACTTTTCACTGGTTTGTGCATCTAATTTTTTCCTCCACCCAAATTAACCATTGTACAAGACTAAGGGCCATATGCTGCATTCGAGCGAAAGAACTTTATACTGCTCTTAAATTGTCATCTAGTATTTGTTTAATAGATTAAGATAAAATTAAATACATTTTTATGTAAGTGTGAAGGCTAGAAAGGAAAACTAGAATGTATGGAAACAAAGGAAACAAAGCAGGAACATGGACGTATTCTTAACATAGCTTGAAAATAGGAAATAATAATGACATTTTGTTTGTGGTCATGCCCAATGAAATAGAAGGCACAGTAACAGTCATAAGCAGTAACCTTTATTTCTTTCTTTTTTTTGCAGAATCATAGATTTTATTTGCTTTTATATGACGCAAGAAAAGTTGGTTGTCCAGTATTAAATATAAACTTTATCGTTAACATGGTTAACGTTCTCTGTCAAAATGCAGACTGGCTGTAAGATTTTAAAACTTTATTTTCTTTCTGTTAGCCTTACTGTCTCCTATTGAAACTGTCAGCATATTCCCAGCAGAGAGCCATCACATGTACAGTTACTTGAATTCTTTTAAAGTAATATTATTCTTAAAGCACAAACCCATTTATCTTCCCTCTTCTTCATAATTTTTTTCTTGCCATATTTGGAAATTATTGGAAATATTCATAGGCAAAGAAGGCTTTTTTCTTAGAGCCCATCTCTTTCTAAAATATTTGATCATGCAATGAAGCAATATTGCTGTATCTGTGGTATCTTAATCGTTTTCATGATAAAAGACTGATGTCACAAACAGAATTATGGCTCCCTTACCATATCTAGCAGAAGAAAAAGCTGCGCTGTAAATAAGAAAGCTTTGAAATATTAATATCTAGAGGAGTGGAATCATCATGTGGTGATTGCCTGAAACCAGCAGCAAGAATTGTATGCGCCCATCTCGCTTTCTAATTCTGCTTCATAAACATTGCTATCAGTTATTTTAGCTTCAACCAGACACATCAACTGGTACATGAACTATTGGTGGTTCATTTGTCTCAATGCTCATAAAGACACGTGACTGAAAATGAGATTAAAAATAAACTGGGCTAGTCAACAGAATACAGATGGAATCCAAATGCTTACAAAGGAGACCGTTGCCACTAAAATTCGTAGACAAAATGACTTTCATATAAGCTATAGTGGATGGTGAGAAGTGAAAAAATACAAGCAACTTTAGAAGGCATAACTCTAAAATCTAATAAATTCTCTGCTTGCTTTAAAGAATAAGAGCAATATATTTTCACAATCTCAGACACCACAGGAATATGTCAAGAGAATAACACATGGAGATAAAAATCTAACTTTTTCAATGAAGTGGTGTTGTAGCCATGTCAGCCCCAGGATGTTAGAGAGACAAGTGGTAAGTGAGGTAATATCTTTTATTGGACCAACTTCTGTTGGTGAAAACTCCTCTCTCTCTCTCCAACAGAAATTGGATCAATAAAAGATATTGCCTCATTCATAGGGCTCTATCAAATTCACAGCCGTGAAAAATGCGTCATGGACTGTGAATTCTGGTCTCCCCAGTCAAATCTTGTCTTTTGTGTATAGTATAGGGTAAAAGCATACAAAAATGTACAGTGTTTTTCAGACTGGGAGTCCCGCCCCAAATGGGGTTGCAAGGCTATTGTGGAGGGTGTCCACAGTATTGCCATCCTTACACTTGCGCTGCCTTCAGAGGTGGGTGCCTGGCCAGCAGCTGCTGCCCTCCAGCCACCCAGCTCTGAAGGCAGTGCAGAAGTAAGGGTGGCAATACCACAGCCCCACTACAATAGCCTTGCAGTCAGGACCCCCTACAATAGCCTGGGTCAGGACCCCCAGTTAGAGAAATGCTGAGTCTTAAGGGCTTTACATCTTTAGATTTTGCCATTTTAAAATACATATTCATGCTTTGTTACAAAACCATGAAATTTAAGATTTAAATATCTGAAACAGTGAAATTCAAGATCTTTAAAAACCATGAAATTTACGAAAATAGACTGAATTTGGTAGGGTCCTACTCATCCGCTTTGTGGCTTGGTCTACGCTTAGCTCGGCAATTCGGTGGCGATCGATGAGAGTTACGCAAAGTACGCAAACAACTTGCATAACTCCCATCGACTTCTGTGCTTCTCTTCTGTGTGCCTTCTTCACTGCACTGCGCCGCTTGAGGAGGTGGTTTTAGTTCGTCAACTTCTGGATCGACTGAGTGGGTCTACACTGACCGTTCATTCGATCCAGAGAAGTCAATCTGATGGCGGCAACTTTGCCGCCGTCAGTGTATACATAGCTTGTCTCTCTCACTTCTTGAAAACATATAAGCCCTCATTAACTATGGAACACATTTAGGGATTGCTCTTGAAAAGGCCTCCATCCAGCTTCTATGTTTACACCCACAATCAATGGTTTACAAGCATAAATAATATTTAGGGCTGGGATTTTCCGAAGCTCTCTTCTTTGGCCTAACTTTGTTCCCATTCAAGTCAATAGTAGTTTTATCATTCACTTTACATAACTCTGCTCCTAATGCTTAGTGGTTTGCCTTACCCATAATGCCTGGTGTTTTGTGCACTTTTGCCCTATAGTGTAGAGTAAAAGCATACATAAGTGCACAGCATTTCTCAAACTGGGGATCCTGACCCAAAGGGAGTTGCAAGGCTATTGGTGGTGGTGGTGGTGGTGGTTGGGGGGGGAGTCTCACAGTACTGGCCTCAGTTTCATTGCTCCCCTAGAGATGGGAATCTTCAAATGGCCAAGTAAGCCAGGGAGTTTTGCACTCAGACTGGCATAAGACTTCTGCAGCTTAGTCAAGGATCTGTCTCAAGATTTAAAAAACAATGGGCTGTAAGTTTTAATTGAATCTTTTATCTTTTTAAAATACTAAAAACACGTTTCCTGTTTGCCTTTCCAGGACCTTGCCAAGTTCTCTCTTAGCTATTAATGCTCTTTCTGAATAGTGAATATGTATAATATGTGAAGAACCTATAGTCCACTTGGCGCTAAGTCACAGAAGAAATCATGATCCATCTCTAAGAACTTGCAGTCAAAACAGCTGCATGGCATAATATTAATTAGGATGCCTAGAAGAATGTTCTGTTTTATCTGGGCTTTTAATTAAAATATAAAGAATGGTGATAGCATTTTTATTGATGTGTTTAAGTTTGTGAGATATCTGATATGCTGGGATAGGAAGAAAATTCCAGGTATAGGAAGGATCAAAAGCAGTGAGAAAACGGAACAAAGCTAGAGGTGAGGTGGGATTCATTGCAGGAGCTGTAGGGAAAGGGAGGAGCAGAAAGAAATGATGATAGCTGTAGGCTGGAGCATGTACGTGCATTGTTCTACCATTTGACCACACCTTATTACATGATAGTGAAAGGCAGTTGGTGTAGGGATTCTGTGGGCAATGGACCAGGTCCTAAAGTCAATAGGATACTGCTATTGTTATTAGTCATCTTTGATAACCTTCTGATGATTTGGAAGAGAATACATGCCACCATTATTTGAATGGAAAGACTCTTTGCTTAATATGAACTGATTTTGAAACTCACCTGCCCACTGGTCCCCACACGCACACCCCCCGGTTAGTGGACAAAGCACCTGATCCAAAGCCCACTGAAATCAATGGGACTGACATCAGGATTTAATTGGGGAATAGTTGTTGGGCTTTGGATCAAGCTCTAATTGTGGATATTAAATATGTAGGCCTAGATAAGTGGAAAATTAAAAGTGAAATAGCAGAATGTTTACAGCTCTTGATTAACTGGCTCAATCACTTAATTAAAATTATCTACTAAAGAAGGAAATGGCCATCTTTCATTCCATGTTGAGGGCAAGCTATAAATGGGTATATTTCACTGGTAAGTTGAGCACTAGTTGTTTTTTTCCCTATGGAAAGTTGAGTGACATAATGCAGCTTTGTGATGGCATCTATCAGAGGGGTGGTGGGAGCATTCTTAAGAAGAGGGGATGACATTTTAAAATGCAAGAAAATCTATTTAGAAAGTAGTAATCCATAAGCTTTCATGCTGGGCTCCAGGGAGTATCTTTTCAATGATTCAAAATGTTGTTTGTGCCTACTGTAAACCACCATAAAACCCCTAGGGCGATAAAAATATTAAAACCTGCACTTGAAGTGATTGCATTTTTCCTTTATCTGTTATATATTTTATGTATTGTAATAGATAGATTTCCTAAATTCAGTAAGTTTTCTTTTTTCTCTTACTGAGTCATAATGATGCTTTCAAGTGGAACCTGAATTATTTAAACTATTTTTGTATGACTACAGAGAACTGTACACTTAATCAGCTTTGTGTATTGGTTCCATTAATACATATTTGGAAAAACTACTTATATTCACAATGGTGAGTAGGATACACTGTCACATAATAGTGCAATAGGTACACACTAATCCCCTTTATTAATTAACATATTTTTGACCATATCATTTCTAAATTTACAATATTACATTTCTGAGTGAATGGAAATGTTTTGTCTTAGTCATATATCTACGCAGACTTTAGGGCCCAATTTTCAACCAGCTTCCATTAATGAATGCAAAATGCTTGTAGGCAACTTGATGTACCTACATAAACTCACATTTGTGCATCCACATAGATATTGTCACATACAGATCAAGTAATCAGAAATGGAGTCTTCTGCTTTGCATGTGCAAACATTGGTGTTATTTGCTTGCAAATGGATAACTCTGCATACTTTAGAAACACCTTAATGAAGACTGTTTGTTTGGAAGGCTACACTTGAGCCTGACAGTTAATCTCCTTTGAGAAAGAAGCTGTTTATTGTACTGTATGCCATAGGATCCCAACTAATTCTTGCAGGCTTGAGAAAATGCATACTTTTGCCATCACAAATACATGTAAATATTTCTAATTTTATTGCTGTAGCTTAGACAAAAACTTACTCTGAAATATAATAATGTGCATCACAACCATATAGTTGAAATCATTTTATAGTTGTAAGTTGGTTAATTGATATTTCTGTTTTGTAACGTCTCACTGGAGAGATCTGTTTTAAAATAGTGACATATCACAAGGAGCAGTGAAATATTTACATGCATTTATTCCCCACATTTTTCACTACTAGATCCATTTTAAAAAATGAATTTTTTGCTACCTGTAACTATTTCTATTTTGACTTTTGGGAGCTTTGAAAGGAAAAATGAGAAGTATCACTTTCATTCTGCCTGTAAGGCTTTCAAATAGAATCTGTATTCCAATGTTTTTATCACAGTTTTTAACAGTAAGATAGAACTTGCTCCTTGTAAGCATGGTTCCTCGCGTCTAGGGCTCCCTCCCTCCACTGGATGCAGCATTGCACAGGATTTGCCTCTTGTACCCCCTCCTAGTAGCCAGTTCCTTGGCCTACAATAGACTTTCTCAGTATGCATCCTCTCTGGCTGTTCTCTGGCTTGGCCCTCTGGTCAAGTCACAGAAAAGTCTAAACTCCTTTCCAGGAAGCTACGAACAAGTCCAAATAAAGATTAAAACAAGTCATCAGATAAATAGCCCTTTTGCCCCTCTCAGGCTTCACTATAATACCCTTGTTGTATCCTGCCGATTAAGTTCTAGACAAGGGCTTCTCTCTGTCAGAGACCTGTCTCTGCAATCTCTCCCCTCGACTGAGTTCTCTATTTATATGACTTAGTTCCTCTATCCAGGAGGCAATTAGTTACTTCCCCCCAGGTTCAGAGCACGATGGAGTCTTTTCCCTTGCCTTGCAGGTGATGGGGGGGAACTAACCCCCATCAGACTCCTACACAATTTTCTTTTAGCACAGTATTAGCAGAAAGAGAGAGTACTGAAACTTCTTAGAGTCATTGCCCATTGAAATCAATGGAAGGTCTCCAATTAACTCCATTGCAGTTGGATCAGGGCCTATATTTCAAAATGGTCTCAAATAACTTTGAAAATATGTCCTGATGAAATAATATGGTTAGGTTCTGTGTCATCATCCTACACATTTCTTCTTTACTGCATGGTTTCACTGTCTGTTTTCCAAATTACTTCATGAATTATACTAACTGACTAGCTTGAGGAGAAAATAATATATGAATCAGCTTTAAAAAGAAAAAAAAATCCTTTAAAAGGTGGTACACAAAAATAATTCTCTTCTATGTACTATCAGTTCATAGGCTAACAAACTATGATCTTATACTTTTAAAGTGCTATGGATGCATTTTTCCAATGCAGGTGACAGAGAATAAACATTGAAGACCATAATTATCCTTTTTTAATAGAAATTTTTTTCTCAAAGTAAAGTAACACTAGAATGACTGTCCAGCCTAAACTCTCTGGAGCTATGCATAGTGAAGTGATTTAACTTCAGCACTCTTCTGTGTTTTGTTTTGTTTTTCTGGAAACTGGCAGACATCCTCCAGTGTAAATCTGTTTGACTTTCAGCACTGACTTAGCCTTACTGATGCAGCACACTCTCTTGCTGTTTCCAAAATCATCCTGTTGTCCTGCATCAACATTTAACTGGAAGACAACTGATGGCTTCTTCCTTTTCCTCCTCTTTGAACTGCAGCCTAGAGCTAAATCCCTTTTGACAAGCAGCTCTACAGGAATTTAACCTCCAAATTTACTACATTACATGGACTGAAATATTAAATTCTTACAATTTACTTAACAGAATAAAATTCCTTAATGTAATTTCCTCTTGAAGGGAAAATTCTTTCTGATCTCAGTTCTGAAAGGAATCCTAGTTGAAAACAGTTTTTCCTTCATAGTCTTCAAACTCAAGTTTCCCTCTTTTAGATTAAAACAGCTACAGAGAGAGGATTTTTCAAAATTTGTTAAATTGCAAAACTCTGCCTCTCACAAGTGAAGAAAAATACTCACGTCTGAGTACACACTTCCCTTATGGAGATGGGAACAACCCACCCACAGTCTGAGGATTAAAGCACTTGCTGCCACAGAGATGCTCTTGCTATCATGATGATGTGTGTGGTATAAGAACTAGAATGATAGAATGCTTATCTCATGGACTAAACATTAGTGATTTTTTTTTTGTGTTCAACGTTCTGCATTTTCTTCTATTGCAAAGTGTGTGGATTGCATTCACTTCCCTCCCATTTTATACCACACTGACATTCACCATCCAGTCCCCTTGCTCATTAATCATGTGTACATGCTCACCAGGGGGTGCCTATCTGGCTGTATGGAGGTAGTTTCATAGAGCAGTCCTCCCTTGGAGATACTCATCTGTTTCATTGGCTGACCACATTTCAGACACCTTTCTCAAATTTTCTGGGGCTGGAGCATGCAAAGAATTTCCAATCAAAAGACTATCTTTCACCAGAACCTCCCATCTTCACCTACTTTCTGCTCACTGTTGCTCATGCTAACAATAGCTGACCACTCAAAATTGATTTTTTTAACCTGTTTTTCTTGCTCTCCTGCCTCCCAAAAGGTGACATCCATGCTTCCAAAGAAACCTGGCTGATATGCAAGTGGAAAGGCATACCAATAATTTTTTACAAACCTCTGTGAACATCTGCAAATATGCAACTTTGTATGTGAATATATCATTCTCACAAAAAAATAAGATCTCCACAAATAGACCTCCACAGTGTAACTAGATGCTGGTTGTCTGAATGCTTATAGAAAAGTGAATGTAACTTAGTGTACATGTTAGCAAATACACTTTGAAAAAGAGAGAGGTTACATTTTTATGAAAAAAGTGGGTGCAAAATATGATTATAATAAAGAACATCCATTGTTTAGACTTTGAGTGCAAAAACAAGCTATCTACATCACATTACGTATGGGGCCTTTTGCACTGTTTTTCCTTTCTTTATAAATGTCCTTGGGGAATGGAGTAGTCTGTTTGTTTGTTTTTTTTTCCCCTCACCCTCATGAATCAATAAATGACTCATGAATGGTCATAGTACAGCTTTCTTCAGAAATGACACATTTTATTTTGCCTGAGTGTAGTGTTTCTATTTTTGAGGAGATTCAAAAGAAGCCAAAGGCAGAGTAGGTAAGTTTGGAATACTGATATGTGAGGTCCTGTTTCAGTGAAATGTTAAATAGCCAGTTTGAAAGAGGTGGTATGCCAAAGAAAGACCAGAAATATTTCTTTGCAATGTGAAAGATAAGATCCCTTCCTAAAGGGGTTTTGCGACTGAATGCAGTCCTTTTATACACACTATTGTAATAATCTTTATACAGAATATGCCTTCTGAGGTATCATTTGAAAACTAAGAACTCACTGGTCAATAATATGGTGAAATGTGTAGCAACGTTATATGTAAAGTTATGAACATAAGCTGAAATTATGACTGCAATGTGTTTACCAGACAAGTCTGAGGAGGAGGCAAACTTGTTCCTCCACTACAAAGGACAAGCTGACACTTCCAGCCAGGTGTCATCTAAGCTCATGGGCAGTCACCTGTCAAGTGGCCATTCTTTGGCAACGAAAGGGGTCAGGGAACAGATCAATGTGCATTCTAGCAAGCAACAACATGGAATCTCTTTTGCACTAAGATTCCAGATCTTCATCCTCACAGTGGGAAGGAACTTTATCGAAGGGTAACCTTCAGGAAAATGTGTTTGAGGGTGGGTGGACTATAAAAGTGAGGGGCAAAACCACCCCAGGATCTCTCTCTCCCTCCCCCCCCCCTTTTCCCCTAAGAAGACAAAGGAACCAGCCTTTGGAGTTTGGGAGGGGTTCTGACCCGAGAGTTTAGTCAGCCCTGTTGCTGGGAACACATAAGGATCTTTTACCTTGAACCAAATCTAGTTTTTTAGGCCTTAGCTACTAGAAAGTGTTTTATATTAATTTCTCTTGTAACCATTTCTAACTTTTAACCATATACTTGTACTCACTTAAAATCTATCTCTTTGTAGTTAAATAAACTGAATTGTTTGGTAACTCTGAATAAAATAACAAATTGTTGTATATTGACCCCTTATAGGGGCAACGGACCTCCAATATCTGAGCTGCCCGGGAGAGGGATGGACAGTGGAGAACACATTTTTGGATGAAATTTGGGACTGGGGGTGTGTTAGGGTCACCCAGCAGGAAGTAATCAAGGCTGGTGGAAGCCAGAGTGTGGCTGGTGTGTTGCTGACAGGCTGCATGAGTCAGAGCTGCTTCACGGAGGCTGTAGCTATACACAGACACTGAGGGTTTGACCTGCACACTGGTAGGCTGTTTATGAGCAGCCCAGGTCGGAAGCTACAGTAGCAAAAGCTGTAGCAAAAAGCAGCAAAGCATTGTGAGGGCAGGTGGTAACACAACCCTTCAGTGGTCTGGATTTCACCCCAGAGTGTGACAGTTTAGATGGTCATTCAGTAACATAAGATGCAGAAGTTGGCGATATGGGACCTTTGGTCCCCTGGAGCCTGGTAATGCTTTCACCCCTGCTGGTGTAAATCAGGATTGACATCCATTAAAATCAATGGAATTACATTGCTGTTTAAACTGAAATAATCGAAAGGAAAATCCGGCCCTTTAGGACTGTCTGTCTAAACTGGCATCATAGGTTATGTCTACACAGCCAGCTGCATTGAATCTCCCAGTCCTGGTGAGAGACTTCAGTTTGCAGGTCTCATGCTAGTGCTAACACTCTAAAAATAGCTGGGTACGCAGTGCTTTGAAGTTGCAGCTCCGGCTGGAGCTTGGGCTTGGAAGCCTACAGATGGGGTTGGGCATCAGACCCCCCAAGCTCCAGCCCAAGCCACCACTTCAATGTACTGTCTACGGAACTACTTCTGGCACACAAACGTGAACCCAACTTGGACAGTCCAGGCTGGGAGGCTCGCTGACAGGGGCAGTGCAGACATACCTTTAAGCTTTCCCACACTTGGTACCCAGTGCAGTTCTCCAAGTGATAGAGCTAGTGCAGACTGGCCAGTAGCTATTTAAAGCCTGTTGTCAGGCTCAGTGACACAGTGGTTAAAATGCCAGTGGCTGCCCAGTCCCCCTGCCTGCACTAATTCTCCCACCAGTGCTGATGCAGGTGGCACTATGCCAGCAGCAGTAGTAATGGTGAAGAATTTCAAGAAAAAAGGGTTAGTGCAGTTAAAATCTGAATTACAGCAGGTCAATATTTTTCAATCAATCTTAATCATATTTACCCAAAAAAAAGATTTTTTGACAAAAATTGTCAATTTTCCATGAAAATAGTTTTGATGTTTCTTATTTAAAGGCTTAAAAAAAAAAAAAAAAAAAAGGTGAAAACCAGGTTTTCTGAAAATGAAAAATTCTTAAATTTTCAATCTTTAAAAAAAATCCACAATTTGGAGCCTTTGTAGTTTTGGAGCCCTTTGTTATGAAAACCGCTTTGAAATTTTTGCATGAAACTACTTTCATTTTAGAACTAGCACTGGTCTGTTTGTGGGGGGGGGGGGGACCCTAAAGGCCTCATGCTCTCAATAGTATGAGAAGTGCCATTATTGAAATGTACTTAGCGATGTTATTTTCAAAAACAGAGTTTGGGTCTATTACATTATCTGCTAGCATCTGGGTTTCCATGCTTAAAAGTGATCGTCACCACAGTCAGACATAGCTGGGACTCTTCCCAGCCAATCAGATTCCACTTTTAGCAACAATTTTTAAGAGGAAATGTAATGTGAACTCTGAGTCTGTTCTGAATATGCAAAAATACCTGTGTGCACATTTCTCCTATATTAGTAAAACAATTTATAGCAATAATTTTACCCTTACTTACAAATGTCCTTACAGATATTTCTCTCCCTCCCACGAAAAAGGCCTACTGGCTGAAAATGTTGCAAATTTCATAAGACCTTTTTTTTTTTTTTTTAAACAGTATCCCAAAGTTATGACAATATGGCAATATCTATTTTGATCCCCTGAAAAGAAGTATCTATAAATAGAAAAATATACAGTTTTTCAGAATGGCCCCAATTCAGTAAAACACATTAAGTTCAATTAACTTTCGGATCTGAATAGGGGTAGAATTGTTCACTTGCTTAAATTTAAGCGCATGAGTCTTATGTGGAGCTACATAAAGCTAGCTGACAGATACTTAAATCTTGCTTTATTTGAGGAACTGTATGGCTAGAAGGTGTGCATGTAATCCTATATTGGCAACTATTTAAGTGCTTATGTTCCCTCCCCTTGGAACTATTACCATTGCCTATTGAAAGTGGCTGTTCGCTAACTGGCACGTTCCTTGTAAGCCTACTGGTTTGTAAACCTGACTGACGTTCTCTTTGCTGCTCTCCGGGTCAGAGGGTCTAGAATGTAGCTACTTTTAAGTCTATTGCCTTTAGACCTTTTTCAAGCTGGGTAAAGCCTTTTTTACTATGCTCCAGGAGTGTCGGCCTTTCAAAACTTATTGTACAACTCTCTGCTACTGTGAAACTGACATTTCTTAAATATAATAGTAATAAGTAGTCTACAGTTCCTACAATCTTTTGGGGGAGGGGATGTAAGGGATTGATTCATCTTACTTCTCAATTGTTAACTATGCAGTGTGCTCAGCACTAGTAGGAACAGAAATGCAGAGTCCCTGCCATGAAATGTTTACAGTTTAAGTAAGACAGATATAGACACAATAACATATGGTTTGTTCTCTGCTTCAAATTCCTGCCTTTTGGCAATTTTGTACATAGTTTAAATTTGTTAACTAATTTAGGAGAGGGTTTAAAATGCAGCTTGTCATATTAAACTCAACTTCATGTTATGATTTCAGATGTCACAACATTCAGTACTCTTCCCAACTGGAGTAGTAAAAATACTTTGGAGCGTGGAAATTTAAAATGTGGTACTTCCACAGGGTAACTTACTCTGATATTTTTAAATATTAAAATGTTAAAAGGCATACAAATTTGAAATAACTGCATTTTTATATTTAGTTGCTCCCAGAGGGAAATTACTTAGTTCCTTCAAATTAAATAACCTCACATTTTCTGAAAACCAAGGAACTAATATTTCCTATCTTAAGAAATTTATTTTAAAACAACACAATAGATCTTTAAGCATCCATGAGCCCTTTATCCAAGGATCTCGAAGGACTTTGCAAAAATTAATGTACACTTGCTCAACAGCACTGAAGACTGATTGAGGTAAGGAGAAAACGGATATCTCACTTCTGCTCAGCTCCTGCCTGATTTTCACATCTTCTCTTATGACAGAGGCCAGTACTGCAGTAAAACCCATGGCAGCTGCTGGAGTCTCTGGGCCACTGGTCATAGAATCATAGGGTAAGAAGGGACCACATGGCTCACATAGTCTAACCCATGAAACTTTGCACTGAATCAGGCAGAGTAGGAACTTGAACCTGGGTCTATACACATCTATATCACACACCAGTGCTCTGATACACGTATCTATATGTATCACTTCATGGCTAACTACAAACCAGGGGCATGTGTGTGATTAATATTTATTTAAACCTGCAGGCACTGATGTACTTTTTAAGCCAACAATCCCCTGTTTTCTACGCTCTGAGGTTGGGGTCCATGAAGCAAAGCATCTTTGAAGAGCAGTGCCTTGTCTATCCCAAGGGATATTAGTTAATTTTTGACTACCCAGCATTTTGGCTATTCATTAAATGGCTTGTAGTATAGTTAAAATGTGGAGCATTGTTGTATGACCTTCCTTTAGTTTAATGTTTTTAGTTATAGATTTAGTATTGACAAATACTTACAGTGACAATGCAGAAAAACAATTTACCAGAGATGTATAAAGAAGGAAGGATTCTTAACCAAAACCAATAGGGGCCAGGTTTTTCAAAAGAGCAACCTTCTTATGTGAGTATAATTTGTGCCCATAAAAACTGCACCTGCAGTTTTGTCCCCTCAACTGAATTAAAGCTACAAGTAACTGCTTACTACCTGCTTCTGTGAATAAATCAGACAGCTGGAGGTGTAAGTATTCAAACTTGTGCCCACAAACGTAGTCTGCAGGTGCAATTGGCAATTACAGAGATGGATCTCAACCCTTTTGAAAACATATCTAATATATCTTGCCTTGGTGGTGTTTTCTCACACTGTTTTTTGTTTTATTTTTATCACTTCTGTTGGAGAACTAAAATGTCAGACCTATTATAAACTGATTTGGTAAAACTTTTTTTTTAGGAAGTAGGACACGAGACAGAATATAAACAAAGAACATATGCATTCAAAAAGAAATAATATGAGTAACAATTACTGTACACTGTGTTTATTGTAACTTACACACACCAGACTTGGGTGAGGGTGAGATAAGCACGCTTGCAGAATTTTCCATAAATCTAATCTTCCACTAGTGGTGAAACAATCTACTCAGATTCTATATATGACCTCTGCTAAAGTCCTTGGTTACATCTTTATTGGCTACTCAATGTTGATAGAATCAAGTTGTGTAAGAAATAGAATAGTAATGGAAGCATGTTGGTAGATGATTATTTGAAATACTTTTTATTCTAATTTTCTTATGTCCAATATCATAAATGAACCCTCCCTAATACTATCCACTAAGCTAATGACATAAAAAAATGGAGGGACTCTCTTTCATATGACGTCTCATTAAATCTGAAGACCATCCCCATCACAACCTCTGTGGCTGGTGGTGGAAAGAAAGCTTGCTGTTCCCTTTCCTTCCGGCATACTCCAGCTTCCTGCCTGTGGGGTGGGGTCTTAGTTACTATACTTCTTCCCCGGCCTCTTGCATTCTGCTGGAGGTGGCCTCTTACCCACTCTAACGGCCGTTGTTATGGGTCTATGCTGTGAAATACCTTCTTCCACTACATTACTTGTTTCTATTACGCCTGATAATTGTGATCTTTAATGAGCATTCATTCATGTTTTATCATATAAGTCAGTCTCAGTTAGCTGCTTGACTCAACTCAGGCTCCTGAAAAAATTGTCTTACCACTGTGTATGCTCATAGGCTTAATGCGGGTACTAGCATAATTAGTTCCATGTTAGCCATATTGTCTCATAATTATAGTCAGTCCTCCACCAGTAACTTCAATTCTATCCATACAACAGCTCTCAAAGCAATAGAATAAAATTGATGTGACTGAGTTTTTCACTGCTGCTCACAAGGTTCTGAACAGAAGCAGTGAAACTGATCATATTCTTGTTAATTTCATTCTGCTGCTACTTAGCGAAGTAATGAGCAGCTGCAGAGTTACTATAGCTGTCCACTTGCAGACTCAGGAATACCATACTGAATTAGCTCACATTTATCTTCCCAACTTTGAAAACTCTAAGCTTAATTTTGTATGTAAATACAAGCTTGGTTTCTCAAGATATGGATGGAGGTAGGCTTTCCTATTCAAGGCAAGTGTCATTTTCAAGTGCTGTGTTAAGTACAACATAAAGGACTCATACTACTGTAACAAAAACAAAAAAATCACAAAGAATATTTATTTTTTAAAAAGGAGCTTGCTGATGAAGATTCCTGGCTAATCTGCCTTTCATAATGTGATCTATATCTTTCATAATACAGAGATTAGTGTCTAGATAAAGATGTGAAAAAATTACTCTTTAAATCAGTCCTCCAGTTGAACGTGTATGGCGTGTTTATCTATTTCTTTACAGTAGTTAATATTTGAGGTGCTGGAATTTCACCCACTCATAAAAACCACCGCCTCTTTCCATCTCCCTTCTCCCATGAAACCAAAGACAGGTGTCCTGGCTGAAGCTACTATGTCTTGCATAGGAAGCACTACTGGTGCCACTGAAGTTACTGGAAATAGACATAAAAGAGGTGTGACAGGTAACTATTAATTTACAACCTTATTTAAAAATTAGAGTATCCATTAAACTTGCAATTATTGGGGCTGCACGATACAGCAAACCCTGGGTTGCCTGTAGTGCACCTACTATGACTCAGAGGCCAGCACTGTAGGTGCAGCAGCAGCAGCTAAGCCTTGTAGGCACAGACTCTGGTAGGTCCAATAACCCCTCACGCCCGGCTAAGTGAAAGGTTATTTGACGAGGGCTGGCAGGAAGGGTTGCAGTATCCTAGGTGTAGAGGCTTCAACAGTTAACAGTTCACAGTTCAAAGTGGAGCAATAGCTGTAACTGTCTGGGTCTCTGGGGCAGTCCAATTGAGTTTCAGAGCTAGTGCCTGGGGAGCCCTCTCCAATGTCCTTATCAATGCAACTAGGCGCTTGCAGGTTTCCAGGCCAGCCTCTCAGTAGGGCCCCTCTGCACTTGCACCCTATCCAGCTGGTGCTCACCCCACAGAGCCAGATCTGCACCTAACTAATGTCCAGCAGTCACATGGTTCTTGCTTCTTGCAGCTCCTTGCTGGCCATGTCCTCTTCCCAAACTGAGCCTGGACGCTTCCTGGTTTAAACAAGGAAAGTCCTGTAGCTCCTTAAAGACTAACACATTTCTGCGGGTATGAGCTTTCGTGGGCTGCAACCCACTTTGTCAGATGCATGAAATGGAAATCACAGATAAGAGTTATATATATACATCCAAGGGTAAGAAACATAACAGTGGGAAGGGCAAGTGCTAATAAAGTCAATTTAGTTAGGGTAGATGAGGCCTATTCCCAACCATTGATTAGAAGGTGAGACTGTGTGAACAGTGACAATTACTTCTTGGAATGGTTATCTCATTCCAAGTCCCTATTCAGACCCAGTCTGATTGAGTCAAGTTTGCATATGAGTTCCAGCTCAGCAGTTTCTTGCTGAAGTCTATAGTGAAAAGAGAATAAAATGAGAACATGTGGAGAAGAAGAAAAAATCTGTGCTAGCCCATGGCACAATATAATCTGATTAAACCCATGGAACCCTGATAACCATCATTAGGCAACCAGCAGTCTGAATTTTCCAGATATCTAAACCAAGAATAGTTATTGAGATGCTCTTTGAAAAACCCACGGAGTTCCTGTCTGTATCTGTAGGTGCTTAAATGCCTTTAAAAATCTGACCACCATGTGAAGACCCTGCTGGAACAGTTCTGTGGAATCAGAGACCAGTTTACAGAGATATGGACACACCCAAAAAGACAGTAAAGCCCCTATTTTGAGCGGGCATATTACAGAATACATGAGAAGGGCTTGAGGTCTGAATGAAAATTTGTACACCTTGGGCCCCTTCATCAACCAGTGTGTAGGCTACACAATCTTTGTCTCGCTCTGGGAAGCCAGCAGAGCACATATAGAAAGGTGTGATCATATTGTGGAAGAGGAGAGCCTCTGCTGAATCATGCTGATAAAATGTAAACATGCCCTAAATCAGTGGTTCTCAAAGCGGGCCCCCCTGAGGGGAGCGAGATGGATCATGCAGGGGTGGGGGTAGATAGAGCAGGGGACAGAGCCGGTCCAGCTCCACACTCCCCAGAGATGGAAGCAGCAGCCGCTGCTGCGTCCAGCTCCACACTCCCCAGAGATGGAAGCAGCAGCAGCCCCCTACCACTTCTGGACATGCTCCCCACACTGCTGCTACCCTTGTGCTGCAGCTGCTGCTCCCGCTTCCTGCACTGCTGCCGGTGCTCGCTGCTCCCCGCTGCCACTGCCCCCTGCGTTGCTGCTTCCCGCACCGTAGGCCCTGTTTTTTTCTGAAAGGGGGAATTCAGGACAAGGGGAGCAATTGTTAGGGCCTACAGCGTGGGAAGCACCCCTTAACAATTGCGCCCCCCTTCCCCCGAACGCCTCCCTTTCAGGAAAAAAACAGGGCCTACAGCATGGGAAGTGCCCCCCTGTTTTTTCTGAAAGGGCCCCCCCTTTCAGAAGGGGACAAAGGAGGGGGCGATTGTTAGACAAAATCCGGGGGGGGGTTCCATTTAAAAAGTTTGAGAACCATTGCCCTAAAGTGTTCTGACTCCACTCGAACAGTGGCAAAACAGATGGCTGTCTGTTGGCTTCTACTGCCGAGGCTAGTAACCTGTCCTGGAAATCAGGCAAAGTAGAGGCATTTGTAATTCTATATATGGGCTTAGCTATGCAATAGCAGGATGGCATATATTAAAAATGTTGTCGTCCATTCCTCTAGGCATTGGTGAGCTTATGCTGTTTTGTTTTAACCTTGTCTACGTCCCACTACCTACATCTGAGAAACTGCCACTCAGTGCTGTAGTCTTATATTTTCCTCTTGTATTTTCTTCTTCCTGGGTTTCAGTATGAAAGGCCAAAGGTTTTGCAATGCTGGTGTACACCTCTCAAGCACTGGGTGCTCATGGCAGGGAACCATGCACATCCACAGACAAAACCTGAAGGAAAAGCCTGGGAAGAGCTGGCGGTGCCATCAAAAACAAAGTAGGAATTTGGTACGATAGAAAAGCCTCTCATGGCGCTTGGGCTAGTAGATGGTAAAGCACCCAATGCAGGTGAAAGGGAGGAAGAAGACACTCATCCCTCTATGTTTTAGCACACCATGCCCATATACATTGGGAAACATTTAGGGAAAGAGGGGATTCGCCTGCAAACTGTACCCCCATGCGAAAACTCACTGAGAAATGAGCCAACAAGGTCACCAGAAAGGGCTGTTTAAACTCATCGAGTAAACCTCACTGGGTAATTCCTACCTATGAAAGATAGCTAAGTAGAGGTGAGAAAAGTCTCGCTGGCCCAAGGAGAAGATGAAGCTGTCCTGCATGGGGATCCACGCTGTGAAAGCAAGGAGAGCCCGGCCTGTTGAAGATGAGCTCAAAAAAACCTTCATAAGCAAAGAGTCTTCAGTGGAGAACTGAAGCCGAGAGGGAGAGTAGGTCCATATTTAAGTTTCTTGCTCAGGCCTGCCTAATGGGACAAACAGGGAAAAAATATCCCCAGACCTCCGTTCTTTAGGCCACATGCTCAGGAGATGCAGGTAGGTACTTGAAATGTGTGAGTTTGAGGAGGAGGGGAATGCACAGTTTAGTGGCTAAGGCACTGGCCTAGGGTCTGCCAGTGGCTTCCTGTATGACCTTGGGCCAGTCACTTAATTTTTCTGTGCCTCAGTTCTCCATCTGTATATTGTGGGGTATGTGTGTGTGTGTGGGGGGGAGGGGTATTGTTTCCTTCGTATTTTCTTCTCTCTCCCTTGGAGACTAAGCCCAAGTGTGATAGTGGCATAGTCACATTGCTTAATGCGTTACTGGAAGGGGTCTGGATGCTATGGTGAGGAGCATGGTATAAGACTCTGAATTGAAAACTGGTTCCAATTAGGTGTTGGTTTCCCCTGGAGCTCAATAAAACACATTTTCTATGTGGGCAAGTCCCTTTCCTGTGAGCTCTTAACACTGAGCTCTATTCAGCTGTGGAGTAGTCTTCCAAGAGAGCAGGAGAAGGTCCATTCATTTGAGACATTTAAAATTAGAGTGGCCAAAGCAATAGAAAAATATATTGTAGGGAATAATTTTGCACTGGCAGTTGGAATGGACTATGTAGGTCTTTTCATCTCAAATATAAACTTTATTCACAAGCACTAAAGTTTTACCGCTAAAGAAATTATTAGAGAGGTTTTACAGTTTTTACAGGTAAGAGAAGAAAGTGAATGGCAGTCTGTGCTAACTGGAACACAAATAATATAGATAAAAGTGAGCGCTATGCAAGACGAAAAGAATATTCAGTGCCAATTCTGGGTGACACATGTGAAACTTAATCTCCCAGAGGCAAATGAACATTTGTAGGTTTTATACTCTGGATATTACTCATGAGACTGGTCACAAAGTATGATTTCCATTCTGATTCCAACAGCGGCCTTAATTTGTTTGTGGAAAACAGATTCCCCTACAGTAATTGCAGAGCTGAATGTTTTGAAAGATGTACAGTATATTTTGGAACATTCGGTTTTGTAGTTAAGTATGAATACCTATCTTGCCCAACAGTGATCATCTTCAAGCATTGGAGCTGTGATGTTTGTATTAGTAGATTGACATTAAATGTTATAATTTCTGTTTATAATCTGAATTAAGTAAAAATGCATTTTAAAAATGATTCCAAGTGATGCAATTTTTAAAAAATTACCATAGAAATTTTCATGAAATATAGTAGAACCTCAGTGTTACAAACACCTTGGGATGGTGGTTGTTCATAACTCTGAAATGTTCGTAACTCTGAACAAAACATTAGGGTTGTTTTTTCAAAAGTTTACAAGTAAACATTGACTTAATACAGCTTTGAACTTTACCATGCAGAAGAAAAATGCTGCTTTCCCTTTATTTTTTTTAGTAGTTTGTTAGCACAGCACAGCACAGTACTGTACTGGATTTGCTTTTTTGTCTCTGCTGCTGCCTGATTGCATACTTCTGGTTCCAATTGAGGTGTTTGGTTGACCGGTCAATTCATAACTCTGAGGTTCTACTGTACAAAATTGCTATTTACACAATATGGATTCAGTTGTGCCCAATACTGTGTCAGTTCACACAGAGGAGGAGGAGGATAGGACACAGTGAGTAGTCCCATCTTTTGTGACCACTCATAGGGCTAGACACAATTAGCCTTTGGAGTCTCTTTATAACCTTAGGATTTCTCATGCAAATTCTTCTTGTACTGAAACTTTCTGTCCTTGTTCTCAGCCAAAGATTTTGCGTGATGGGTGGGTAAAGTTTGACCTGGCAGGTAAAAGACTATATGTTCTCTAAAGAAAATCTGTGCTTGGACAACTCAAACACAGCTGAACCTAGAAAATTCAAATCTGGCTTTTCCTGTAAAACACATTGAGATTTAAGATCAAGTTGGAAGAAACCTTCAGTTTGATAGTTTTTAAATGTATGAATGTTTTGAAATTGGGGATTTCACAGGAATACATTGGAACACTTTTATCCTTCTTTTGTTGTATATATCTTGATTACATACAAATAAACTTAAAAACTTAGCAGCCACATTACTTCCTAAGTCTCCACTCATCGGTTTTGCATGGAAAATTGGGAGAGCGTGCAAGTCACTTAAAATGCTTTTTTCTTTTTTTTTTTAAGAATATCCTAGTTGGGCAGACCTGCCAATTGGCAGTTTTGTCAGACATTGCTGCAGAACTAGTGGGGTGCGTGTGTGGGGGTGGGTGGAGAGAGAACGAGAACAGAGATTTTCCACTGCGCAATAGCCTAAGGGATTGTGCTCTGAACTACAAGCCAGTCCCATGTCATGAATTCCAGTCCCAGTCTTTCACGGTCCCTTGTTAACCAAAGCCTCATGCCTCTGCATTATTCATCCATTTATAGATAAGATAACAGGAGTTTCAGAAGGTCACTTCAGGCAGAGATGGGATTAGAATCAAGGTGTCTAATACATCCTCTGATCTCATCCATTTTGCCACCTTGTCTTTCAGAAGGAAAGTGTCCAGGAGTTGGATGACTAAAAATCATGAGATTTAAAATAAATCCCACTATTTTTCACTGGCCTTTTGACTTTCTCCCCACCCCTCCAACCTGTGGGGAAGTGTTTGATTGCTTTAGGATCAAAATTCAACCTCCCAGTTCACTGATTGCAAGGAACTCCACTTACCATCTCCTCTTCCTGGGGGTATGGGGAGCTGCGTGCTCTATTAACTACTTGTATACATACAAACATAGAGCACTCTTGTAACGATGCTATATACCAACAATAAATCCACTTAAGCTAATGTTTATGGTAGTGATCAAATTATTTGCAAATATGCACATTGTTTCATTACCATTTGTTCAAAATTTGGCAACTATGGACTCAAGGATACATTTGTTAGCTATCTGTCAAACTTTAAAATCTGATTACCTGCTGTATTTCTAATTTCCTTTGGAGTTTTAAATCTTAAAGAGATTTACAAAGCAAGTGAAGTTTATTTCTGGCTCTATTTTTGAGTATTTAACTATAAAGGAGTTAGGTTCAGGCCACCTATATCATGGTTACCAGGGCCAGGTCCTTGGTAAGTTTGGGCCAAATTCCTCCTTAGCATAACTCCACAGGGGTGAATTAGGCCCTTCTAAAGGGGAGGGAGATGCTATCTTGGGGAGCCTTTAGCATAGCCTCCGAGGTCCCAGAAGGTCCCAACTTTACTAATATCTTCAAACTGATGAGAATAAGATCAAGGAATTTAAAGTAGGGGTGGTATTAGATTAAATGAGACCTGGATTTCAGGGTCCTCCACAAGATTGTCTCTTTGGAACATTTTTCCCTGTCCTTGATGGATTTTCCATCTCCTGTTAAAAAATATTTCACCTGTATAGGAGCTAATGATGGTCTTAGAGTAGCTGTGTGTCCCTTGTGTAGTGGTACAGGCAACTGCAGACACTGCTCTCTTTTTCTGTCTTAATTCCTAAGGATTTAGCTGCCTGACTGTCACATTATTGTCTGCTGTATTAGCAAATAGTTTCTTGTGGGCCTCTGTAAATTGGGTTGTGTAACATGCATCTTGTCAATCACTGTCTCAGCTCACCAACCCACTGTGCCTGGGATTTACACAAATCTAATTTTGTGCCTTGTGCATTGCTGAGTGCTATTTTGGATTCACTCCCTTGCACACGTCTAAATTTCATGTGCAGAATTTATTCACGGTGCTTTTTGACTTTTACTGGTGAACTTGGCACAACATGCACTTGTGATATAAGGGACTATTTTTTTAGATGATGGAAATTAAATGAGAGGCTCATTGTGTTGAGATTGCCTCTTCCTGGAGTTCCAGCATCTGAAATGTCTGATCAATGTGAACCTGGAATTTAAGCACATTCGGGAGTTTTGAAGAAGCTCAAAAAGCATCAGTTAAGCATTTTGTCCACATTTACATCATTTTTCAGAGATAAAGTATGCATAGATTTAACAGTTGAATATTTCTCAAATGTTTTATCGATCATCAATCAAAATCACAGTCATCACGTTCCTTTTATTCTTCCATGAGGCTGAAGTTATTGAGGAAGGTAGTACAAGTGGGCATTACTTAAAAAAAAATCTAGATCCTTTTAAAAATTAGGTAGAAAACACACTGTCTTTATCCATTTCATACTAAAATGATACATATATATTTCCCTTTTCTGTTTTAATTTTGTGTCTGAACTATACCCATTGTAAGCATTTTGCATGTTTTAAATGGTACTTCCTGCTGAAGCCCAATTAAACTGAAAGGAAACTCTGGGAATGAATCAGATAAGTTCAAGTTATTGCACAAAGGGCATGCATGGTAGACTTTCTGACAAGCAGATCACAGATAGGGCCTATCATAGAAACATTACTATTTGTTTGTCCTTGCAGATTCTAATCCTAAAGCTAAATTAAAAACAGTTAGCAAAACAGTGGCAAGTCAGTTTCTGAACAGCAGTAATGGTCCTCCTGGACTAGTGGGTTCAAATAGCCCCAGCAATATCTGTAATATATTTGTCTGTTCCCCTCCACATCTACAGTAGCTACTTTTCCTTTCCATTTCCACTGCTAAAAGTTTGCCTAGATCCTGATCGTCTCTCTTCAACTACTGTAAATCATGAACTTTGATTGACTTTAGAAGACTCATCTGAGGGAATGGATCAGAAGGAGATACTGTTGATCAGAAGGCAAGGGATGCATTGTCCTAGGGATGGGGGTTTCACGACCATGACTCCCAAGAGGAAGAGAAGGGTGATGGTGGTCAGGGACTCCCTCCTAAAGGGGGACGGAGTCATCCATCTGCCGTCCGGACCGGAAAACTAGAGAAGTGTGCTGCTTGCCTGGATTTAGGATGTGACGAAGAGACTGCCGAGACTCATCAAGTCCTCAGACCGCTACCCCTTCCTACTTCTCCACATGGGCACCAACGACACTGCCAAGAATGATCTTGAGGAGATCACTGTGGACTATGTGGCTCTGGGAAGAGGGATAAAGGAGTTTGAAGCGCACGTGGTGTTCTCATCCATCCTCCCTGTTGAAGGAAAAGGCCCAGGTAGGGACCGTTGCATTGCGGAAGTAAATGCATGGTTACACAGGTGGTGTCGGAGAGAGGGCTTTGGATTCTTTGATCATGGGATGTTGTTCCAGGAAGAAGAATTACTAGGAAGAGATGGGATTCACCTAACGAAGAGAGGGAAGCGTATCTTCGCAGATAGGCTGGCTAACCTAGTGAGGAGGGCTTTAAACTAGGTTCGATGGGGGACGGAGACCTAAGCCCAAAGGTAAGTGGGGAAGTGGGACACCACAAGGAAGCAGAAGGAAGAGGATGCAGCAGGGGAAGCCTCCTGATTCATACTGAGAAAGTAGGACAATCGGCTAGTTATCTCAAGTGCCTATACACAAATGCAAGAAGCCTGGGAAACAAGCAGGGGGAATTGGAAGTCCTGGCACAATCAAGAAACTATGACATGATTGGAATAACTGAGACTTGGTGGAGTAACTCACACGACTGGAGCACTGTCATGGATGGGTATAAACTGTTCAGGAAGGACAGGCAGCGGTGAAAGGGTGGAGGAGTTGCACTGTATGTAAGAGAGCACTATGATTGCTCTGAGCTCCACTATGAAACTGGAGATAAGTCAGTTGAGTCTCTGGGTTAAGCTTAGATGCAAGAACAAGAAGGGTGATGTCGTGGTGGGTGTCTATTATAGACTACCAGACCAAGAGGACGAGGTAGATGAGGCTTTCTTCAGTCAACTAGAGAGAGTTTCCAGTTCACAGGACCTGGTTCTCATGGGGGACTTCAATCACCCTGACATCTGCTGGAAGAGCAATACAGCAGAGCACAAACAACCCGGGAAGGTTTTGGATAGTGTTGCAGACAACTTCCTGGTGCAAGTGCTGGAGCAACCAACTAGGGGTCGTGCTTCTCTTGATCTGCTACTTACAAACAGGGAAGATTTGGTAGGGGAAGTAGAAGTGGGTGGCAACCTAGGCAGCAGTGACCATGAGATGGTAGAGTTCAGAATCCTGACAAAAGGAAGAAAGGAGAACAGCAGGATACGGACCATGGACTTCAGAAAAGCAGACTTTGACTCCCTCAGGGAGCTGATGGGCAGGATCCCCTGGGAGGCTAATATGAGGGGGAAAGGAATCCAAGAGAGCTTGCTGTATTTTAAAGAAACCTTATTGAGGGCACAGGAACAAACCATCCCGATGTGCAGAAAGAATAGCAAATATGGTTGGCGTCCAGCTTGGCTTAACAAAGAAGTCTTTGGTGAACTTAAACACAAAAAAGAAGACTACAAGAAGTGGAAGTTTGGTCAGATGACTAGGGAGGATTATACAAATACTGCTCGAACATGCAGGAATGAAATCAGGAAGGCCAAAGTGCAATTGGAGTTGCAGCTAGCAAGGGACGTGAAGGGGAACAAGAAGGGTTTCTACAGGTATGTTACCAACAAGAGGAAAACTAGGGAAAGTGTGGACCCCATACAGAATGGGGGAGGCAACCTAGTGTCAGAGGATGTGGAGAAAGCTGAGGTACTCAATGCCATTTTTGCCTCTGTCTTCACAGGAAAGGTCAGCTCCCAGACTGCTGCACTGGGCGGCACAGAATGGGAAGGAGGTGAACATCCCTCAGTGCTGAAGGAACAGGTCCAAGACTATTTAGAAAGATTGGACATACACAAGTCCATGGGGCCAGATGCAGTGCACCCGAGGGTGCTGAGGGAGCTGGCTGATTTGATTTCAGAGCCATTAGCTATTATCTTTGAAAGCTCGTGGCAATTGGGGGATGTCCCTGATGACTGGAAAAAAGCAAATATGGTGCCCATCTTCAAGAAAGGGAGGAAAGAGGATCCAGGGAACTACTGACCGGTCAGCCTCATCTCAATCCCTGGAAAAATCATGGAGCAGGTCCTCTACGAATCCATTTTAAGGCACTTGGAAGAGAGGAAGGTGATCAGGAACAGTCAACATGGATTCACTAAGGGAAAGTTATGCCTGACCAACCTGATTGCTTTCTATGAAGAAGTGACTGGCTTTGTGGATATGGGGAAAGCGGTGGACATGATATACCTTGACTTTAGCAAAGCTTTTGATACGGTCTCTCACAGTATTCTTATCAGCAAGTTAAAGAAGTATGGGTTGGATGAATGGACTATAAAATGGATCGAGAACTGGCTAGAGCATAGGGCTCAATGAGTAGTGATCAATGGCTCCATGTCAAGCTGGCAGCCAGTCACAAGTCTTGTCAGTCTTGGGGCTGGTTTTGTTCAACATCTTCATTAATGATCTAGAGGGTGAGGTAGATTGCACCCTCAGCAAGTTTGCAGATGGCACTAAGCTGGGGGAGTGGTAGATACCCTGGAAGGTAGGGATAGGATACAGAACGACCTAAACAAACTGGAGGATTGGGCCAAAAGAAATCTGATGAGGTTCTACAAGGACAAGTGCAGAGTCCTGCACTTAGGACGGAAGAATCCCATGCATAGCTACAGACTGGGGACCAACTAGCTAGGCAGCAGTTCTGCAGAAAAGGACCTGGGGGTTACAGTGGATAAGAAGCTGGATATGAGTCAGCAGTGTGCCCTGGTTGCCAAGAAGGCTAATAGCATATTGGGCTGCATTAATAGGAGCATTGCCAGCAGATCGCGGGAAGTGATTATTCCCTTTTATTTGGCATTGGTGAGGCCGCATTTGGAGTATTGTGTCCAGTTTTGGGCCCCCCACTACAAAAAGGATGTGGAGAAGTTGGAGAGAGTCTAGCAGAGGGCCACAAAAATGATTAGGGGGCTGGAGCACAAGATTTATGAGGAGAGGCTGAGGGAACTAGGCTTGTTTAGTCTGCAGAAGAGAAGAATGAGGGGGGATTTGATAGCAGTCTTTAACTACCTGAAAAAGGGTTCCAGGGGGGATGGAGATAGGCTGTTCTCCGTGGTGGCAGATGACAGAACAAGGAGCAATGATCTCAAGTTGCCGTGGGGGAAGTCTAAGTTGGACATTAGGAAAAAGTTTTTCACTAGGAGGGTGGTGAAGCACTGGAATGGGTTACCTAGAGAGGTGATGGAATCTCCATCTTTGGAGATTTTTAAGATGCGGCTTGACAAAACCCTGGCTGGGATTATTTTGCTGAGGTTAGTCCTGGTTATTCCTGCTTTGAGCATGGGGTTGGACTAGATGACCTCCTGAGGTCCCTTCCAACTCTATGATTCTATGAAACCATATTCAGCCTGTCTTCAGAACCCTTCACTGGCTTCCTATCACTTTCTGCATAAAATTTAATCTCCTCATCCTTGCTTTCTTGGTTTTTCCACAACTTAATTTCCCAATCTCTCTGCTTTATCACCTTTCACTCTCCCATCTTCCTCTCCATAAACTTCACAATTAACCACCCTCTTCATATTTTCCTATGGCACACATTCTGTGTCTTCTTTCACACAGTTCACCAAATACCGAACCTTCCCTTACTCTGTCATGCTTGGACCCTCACTTTCTTCAGGTCCATCATTAAAACAGACTTCTTCCAGGAGACTTCCCCCATCCAACTGAAAGAAACATTATGATGGAAAACATTCTTAAAAAATAGATCCAAACAAAAAACATGGAACTAACTAGATGCATGTTGAGTTTCACTGTTCCATCATTGCATTTACTGTTACATCCTATCCCATCCTGCATCTGAATGGGATATTCAGATTTTTGGGACAGGTACTGCTTCTCATTACTATCTGTAAAACACTCTCAGGAGTAACATCTGATGCATTTTTCATACCATATAAATAGGTGTTGATAGAGGGGAGACCAGCACCATAGGTTAAGGTTTGTATAACATTTGGCTGCCATTCAACAAGAACCAAGCCTAAGATATAGATTCTAAAGCTGTTCTATACAATAACTTCCTAAATAAGTTTATAATTCTAAGCATTGTTTGTTGCTTTTAGCAAACAGTGTAGTAGTAGACAGCAATGGTTAATGCAACAGCTTTGGGGGGAAATTTACTACTACATTTGTTATAAAATTATCACATTAATGAATTAATATACTAGTTAAATGCTATATTTATACAGTGTTTCATTCAGTACTCTTGGAGCACAGTTCAAAATTGACACAAAGATGGGCCTCCATAAAACAAGTGAACATGTTTTTCCTTAATCATGGAATTAATATAATAGATCTTCCTTCATTAACTATTAGTAGCCTTCAATGTGTGTGTGTGTAAGCAAAAATATGCAGAAATCTAACATTTGAATTTTAACAAGAAATTGCAGTAGAGTCTCACTAATTTGCTCATCCCGTAATTCACCCAAAGAAATATTCCATGATCTCTCACATTTTTAAACATATATTTAATAGCAGAGAGTTTTAGTGAGGCCCTGTAATAAGACATCACTACTTTTACCAAACAGGAAACATTATCAATGTATTATGAAACATTATCATTAATAATTAAAGGAAAGCTTCTTGAAGCAATTAAGCTCATATTTTGCTATGTTTACTTTTTCACTTATTCCCATATTGCAAAGTTTATTAATTCTCTGAGTAAGCATCCCAATAATTAGTGTAAATTGGTAGTTATATTTTATGGGCTACAATCCTGCCATTGATAATATACAGGAGGAGGCTGCTCCTATGATAGTGAGAAAATAAAGAAACTTCATTTATTTAATCTGTCAAAGAGAAAGCTAAGAGATGACTTGATCACAATCTACAAGTACCTATGCAGGGAAGAGATTTCTGATAGTAGAGGGCTCTTTAAACTAGCAGAAAAAGACATAAAAAGATCCAATGGTTAGAAACAGAAGCTAGATAAACTCAAGACTAAAAATAAGGTCTGAATACGAATAGTGAGGGTAACTAATCATTGCAATAACTTACTTATGGGTGTAGTGGGTTCTCCATCACTTGTCTTTCAATCATGACTGGTTATTGTTCTAAAAGATAAATGATAGCTCAAACAGAAGTAATAGGCTTGATGCAGAAATCATTGGATATGTGTTTTTTTGTTTGTGTTATGCAAGAGGTTAGATTAAAAATCATCACAATTATTTCTTCTGGCTTTAAAAATATGTGAATTCCGAATAAAGAGATCACCTCTTAGAATAAAAGGGTAACTCATTCTCCATATCCATTCTGCTCCTAACCTTCTTGAATGAGACTTGTTGTTAAACTTGCTGATTCCGATTCTGATTTTTAAGATGAAAATACCTGTCCAATGAAATAAGTCCACTCATGCCTTTGTCTAGAATATAAATCAGCCACTGGAACATTACTGACCTTGGTAACAATGTTTGGTCACAAATGACTTCATCTAGATTTGTAGCTAATAATCTGGTGTGGCAAATCTTCTGCTGTTGTAACAAATAAACTTGTTGCTTGATTTTAAAGTACAAAAGAATATCCTAACCTTAGATTTATAAACATTGCATGATTTATAAATGAAATATTCCTGGATACATAAAGTTTTGAGCTACTGTCCAGTTAACACAAGTCCATGTCTGAAAATCAGTAGGGAGAAGTTTCTTGTGAAATAATGCAGTATAAAGGAGTGGAAAAGTACAGTATGAAATGTCCTATTTACTGAAGTTTACAGTATATTTACAATGCTTTAACACGAACAAATTAGAGTATCTCTCCTTTCTAAACATTTTAACTTGGTAGGATACAGGTTTAATGTGACAGTGCTAATTATAAAAATGTCACTTCTGAAAATTAATAAAAATTTCCATTAAGAGCTCAGTGATTATGTTTGTTAAGACTGTCTAGCTGATTTAAGTTGTTAAGGTGTAGGATGCTATTAAATGGCAACCTCATGCATTTTAATAGCTGTGTAATTCTGAATAATTTGAAGGAGAGCATTACACATATTTATGATATGATATTGTTGGAGAAGCTTTTAACACAGTAGGTAGTTCACACTCAATTCATTGTAGGCTACCCAATATAAATTGGAAAAGCAGGTATAGGTTAAATCACTTGAAAGGCTCAGAGATTAACCTAGTTAGCAAGCTCATGAAACCATCACTGCTCCACATCAATGCAGTTAAATCAGTGTCTATCTGTAGGGTGGGATGATTATCCTTTTAGGGCCACTCCCAAAACCTCAGAAATTTTTAATGATTAAAACTAGGGTTCTGGGTTCTGACTTCAGCATAGCCAGATGTTGTTGTTTCCCCCTCATTTTCTTCATCTTCTGGGCTCTCTCTGCTTCCTCATGACCTCCCACTAACCCACCCTCCAGTTTCCTATTCCCTACATCTTTTCTAGATTCTGGCACTTCTGTAAACTAATAGGAGCTTTACTGGCTCTGTGCTTGGCCTGGTGTGCCATCTGCTCTTCACTGATTCACAGCTCCCTCCTTTGGAATGGATGATGGAGTTTGGCCCACAACATACTGGGGGAAGAAGGTTGGGCATTTGTTGAAGCAGGGAGGAATGTAGTAGTTTTGGAGGAACATGGTAATCCCCTCCTTTTACCTGCCTTTGGTGATACATGTGTCTTTAGCCAGAACTCCAGACTTTCTTTGCAACATACACCACAAACTGTCTCTCAAATCTCTCCCTCCTCTTGGCTAAATGTGCTCCATGTCCCAGCAATTAGCTCAGTGACCTAGCAATTGCAAAACCCTCCAGAATAGAACATTCTCCACATTTGCATACTGGTAAAAGAAGGGTCCCTGATCTGATTTTGAAAATCTGGTCATCTTGTGCTGAACTTCCCCAGTTCACATCTTGAGAAATTCCAGTTTTGTTTTAATGCTTTCATACTGAGGAATACAATACTGGTATAAAATGTAGGTCTCTAGAGTACCATACCATATACTATTTTAGTATTGTCTACAGAATGTAATTGGCTGAGAACATGTCTATTGATTTGGCCTCTCAGGCTGCAGAAAACTGATGCTGAACTGCATATAAAAGAGGTCAAGGAAAGACCAAAGTACATTATGCTGGCTGTTCATCTCCTATAGGCAGAGTTATGCAAATACATTAAAACCTTGCATTCTGTTCTGAATGGAGTTATTTCAAACAGATCTTTTACTTTTTCTATTGTATAATTTTGTCCTGGCTTGTAGTGTAGGTAACTCCCTTTGGGGCTAACTGGAATAAAAGTTTAAAATTAAATCATGAGCTAAATTCTGAAGACGCTGATCTACAGTCAGTATTACATTTTCCTGGTTTTGTGGGTTTCTTGTAATCTTCTCCACAAATGTGTCTAATAGTAGAGGGCTCTATAGTCTTGCAGATAAAGACATAACAAAATACAATAGCTGGAAGTTGAAGTGAAGCTAATTTGAACTGAAAATAAGATGCAGTGAATACATTTTTAACAGTGAAAATGATTAACCATGAGAATAACTTACTAAGGGATATGGTGGATCACTTTATGTCAAATGACTTTTTTATCCTAAAGGAGGACCTCAACTTTTAAGCCTTTATCAACTGGAACTTTTAGTATAATTAGAAGCTTATTGATTGAAGACATTGGAAAATAAAAACTGGAGAATGGGTGTAGTAAGATGTAAAATTGTACATCATCTACATAGATATGATCTTCAAAATAGAAGATAAGTAATAAGATGTTCTAGTGGGAGAAGACAGATCAAGAAAAGGGAAAGGGATAGAGGCTTAAGGCACTTCATAGCAGGGAGGATAAGAGAAAAGTGTAAAACCAGTGCCAGAAATGAAAACAGGAGTCTTGGAATAGACAGACTCAAGTTGGCATCTGAAGACTGCCTGAGTGAGCATTTTTCCAATTAGCTGATGATAGCAGTACTTCTGAGTGACTAAAGAGAGAGACCCAGTGGAGATGTAGTGTCTGGGGGCACTATATGGAAAAAGGATAGATGAAATGACTATTAATGTTAGAATTCAGTTCAATGATTAGGTGCTTTTGGCTTCTAAAGGAAATGGAGTTATTGATATTTTTTGTGTAACTTGGAAAGGAATGGCTAGGTGGCAAGTGAATAGAAGAAAGCTAGTTAACCAATCTTGAAATTAGTGGATAAGATCTGCTGTTACAGACTTTACTATGCCACGCAGGGGTGTGGATTTTTCACACTCTCTGAGCAACATAGTTAAACTGACTTAATATATAAACAGTATGACAGGGGAAATAGAGTGTGTGTGTGTGTGTGTGTGTGTGTGGATAGACAGACAGACAGACATACATACACATATAGTATTCTCTCAGCAAAATGACTGATCAAGTATTATTTTATCAACTATCATTGGTTAATAACATAGTAAAAGCATCTGGATTGGTTAATAGCTTAGATTGGTTAATAATTAAATCATGCAGTGTTTCAATATCATGTGCTGCAAAGAGCCACAGGAGATGCATTAAAGAGCCACTTGTGGCTCGTGAGCCTCAGTCTGAGTATCCCTGCAGTAGAGTGTGGCCATGTGTCTATATTATTCTGGCAGTGTTAACTTGCACAAGAAACCTCCAGAGCACAGAGCAAGCTCATTTTAAAAACCTAAATTAAATTTAGGGGCTAGGTTGTGCCTTTTGATTCAGCCCTGAGTATGGGGTAGTAAGTAGCTACATTGCCTGAGGAGGTGCTACAGAAGTCACAAATCCTAAGCACCTTTCTTGTACCAGGTAGAGGTGGAGCAGCTTTCAGTCACTTCCTGCCCACTTGCTAAGAAGTGGTAGAACATATCTGGTCTGCAGCCCCTGATCAACTTTACTTCCCTCTACCCCTGGCATCATGCGTAGAGCGTGATCCAAGCAAGTTCTGTGAAGGGGGATGTGTGCTGTCCCATGCAGCCACCTGGAACCAGAGCACAATGTAGCCTTAAATAAATGAGACAAAATTGTCCTGTTTAGAAGAACCATAGAAAGGTCAATTAAAATGAAATGGTGGGCGATAGTTAAGATATTGTATTTAAAACACGTGATCTCCTTAGCTGTTATGTTTTTGGCAAATAAAATGGTCTCCAGTACAGCATTGACTCAGTCAGTATAACGCAGCAAAGAAGTGAGAGAAATTCAAGAAATATACAAGTGTTCAAATTACATTACATGCCTGGTGATTTATTTTTCAATTTTACTGTGAGATTTTTTTTTTATTGACCTGTTACTTTTGATCCACATTATCTGCTATGCTAATGTTGCCTCCAGTTCCTTTCGAGCCCTATGCACAGCTATATTTGGTCTTTTCTCAATCTCTCGTGGTCACAGCAGGGAAGCGATGGATATCTTCCAGCGTGGATGAAAACGAGATGATATTTTTGTCTGCGAGGCACTCATTTTCAAAATGAAAATCAACCTTCTATAAAATAATCCTTATAGGCACTGGTATAATTTTTAGGGGTGGGAGAGGGGAAGAGTCAGTAATTGGTCGTTGAGCAAAAGACTAAAATCATAGATTCATTAAAATCAGAAGTTTGCCCCAAAGTTGCCTTTTGTTGTTTACAACAAACATTATGGGTATACTTATTTATATTGTGTTTGGCATCCAAAGAACTCAGCCAATAGTGGAGCTCCTGTACAGTCATAAAGGAAGTCATGGACTCCATCCTAAAGAACTTAAAACTCTGATTCAAATAGAAGCACTGGCATGGATGCCTGCATCCACAGGAGTCTCACTGATCATGCAGGGTCCACACTAGCACATTTGATTATTGGAGGGACTGAGGACTAAAAAGCACATCGAAGTCAGAAGTAAGTGATAAAATGTAAAAGCAAGATCAGGGAATGATAGGTGCACATCATGTTGTTTCCTTTTTTAACCACATAGAATAATAGAAGCTATCTCCATCAAGCCTCTGCTAATAATAGCCTGATAAATCCTAGCCTGTACTTCACCAACTGTTAAATGTTTTCCCATTACTAAACCAATTAAAAAGGGATTTGAGAGCATCCCTGGCTTTTGACTATTGTTTTATCTATATGCCATGTTCTTCTTCTAACATCTATTCAACTAAATGTCATGTGTATGATCTTCTAGGCCCTCCAGAACTTCACTCATTTTGCTTTGACTGGGCTGACCTCATATGTCTTGTCACCACCCTTGTCACATTACTGCCCAAGAAACTTAGTGATCCCAAGATCCCGTTTTATTTTTGGGGAGTTCCTTGTTCCCATGGTAGTATTTTCTTTGATTTCCCCTTGCACCATCCTTCCACAACTTTGACATGTATTTGCACTTGCTCAGATTGCTATGCTAGGTGTTCCACACGTTCCAGATTTAGCTCAGATATTAACTGAAACTTTACTAAAACTTCCTCAATGATCTTCCTTACAAATACCAAAGTCACCATGTCCTCTACTTATAATAGGCTTCCACATTTTCTCTGGGCCTCTGCACTGGAAGGTTAAAGCATGTCTTTTTTGTGTATTGCAGTCCTTTTGAGAATAATATGCTTGTCAAACTTCTGAAGAACAATGTCAGTGATACCAATGTCCTTCCTTCGTGAAGGCAAGTCACTCATAAATAATTTCAGCCTCTCTTCCTGATGCATAAAATAATGAGCTCACCAGTACTTTGCATTCTGTATGTTTAGCTTTGCTGTGATTCAGATTCTGCTGAAGTTTTCCTTCCACAGAGACCACTTGTGGGTTTATTAAACAGGCTATCTTGTGCAGAGTTGAATCTCACCTATTTTCCCTTCCTCTCATGTATGTTGGTTCAAAATGAGCCAACTCCCTGACACCATTATCATGTGATAATGAATTAATGTGATTAAGAATCACAGAAATAGTCACTTTCTTCTAACACTGAACAAGGAACTTGATTAGAATAGCAAAAATTGTATCAAGGATAAAGCTATTTTATATTTTTCTCTCTCTGCTCCACTATAGAACTTTTGCCTATATATTCTTCTTTAGCTCCCCTCCTTCCTAGTTTCTTGATATAGATTTAAAGAAACCGAACACAAAACCTTACACTCTATTAACTTTTCATAATTTTGAAAACTTCTTTTACTGTAAAGTCTCCTTTGTTCAGTGGGAATAAGTGTAATTCCCTCAAATTTGGATGATATGAACCTGGCATTATTTTTGTTGCTCTGCGCTGCATTCTTTCTAAGACAATAATATGTCTCTTGTAGCTCTGGGTCTAGCACATTCATGCAGTATGCCAGATGGGATCTAAAAATACTCTGTAGTAGCCGTATTGCCTCTTTAACGTTTCCTTCCAAATTAATACTAATGGGAGTGGAGGGGTTAAAGCATTGCAATCAAATTGTGACTTGTGGATTGTTTTTGTTTGTTCCTTTCAAGCGGTAGCTTAAATGTTGATTTTTGTGATACGGTATTTGAAATGCTGTTCTATAAAGGCAATCATTAAATGCTCAAAGCATAGTTCATCAGAAACAATTTGCTGGTCCCTTAAATTTCCCTGTAGAGTTCAAATAGATTTTTCAGATGAATGCAATATTATATTTGATTTAACAGAAAATACATGCCATATGGTAGAGACCATAACACTGTCTGAAATCTTGGTACATAGCTTAACTAGCTGTCTGGCAACAATACTTCTATACAATGTTAAACTGCTTGGGTTGGTAATATAAGAAATGTACACGGCTAATAGGGCTAGAGAAAAAGAAATAAAAGGTTTTGTGTGTCTTAGGCAATATGATCAATAAACCCTTTCTTGTTAGTGTTTCAAAATTGAAGTCTTTCTGACAAAAGAATCAATATAAAATAATATTGCATCAAGTAATTTATAAACTGAATAGCAAATATAACACATTTGATACCATTTTAATTTGTATAGAACAAAATAATCCTGGAGTTGTTGTTCTTTATCAGTTTAAATTTTCTTGTGTAAAATATTTTAAAACCTTGCATCAACTGCTATGCCAGTTTTTTACAATTCAGGCTATAGGAAACTGTGTTGCTTTAAGTGTAGCAAAGAAGGCAGCTTTAAATGAAAAAGTAGGTCACACAATTTCCCTCCATTTCACAATGAAAGAATTAGAAGACGCAATTTCTGATGATTATATTAAAATCTGTAATTTGTGCTCTTGACAGCAATGTGCTTAACTGCAACTGAAAGTGGTAGGAAGCTGCATAGTTAATATCTGGTTGTGGAAGTTGAAATTAAGACACATGAAGGACAAAATACGCTGAAACAAAATCACAAGTTTTACAATTTTACCAGCTAATACACAGAAATCTGGTAGAGGCTAGGCTAAAGAATCCCCAGCTTCATGCTTCTGAATCTTAGAACTGTGTGAGATCTGGATGTTGGTAGCATTTCCTGTATCTCCCCATCATTGTGTTCAACAGGTTGCTAGATTTCAGAACTTTGCACCGAATTAGAACACTTACATATTTGTTGAAGATTTTAACCTTTTGGTACATTGTGGATGTAAAACTAGATGGATGTTTTTCTTTTTCTTTTTTTTCCTCTCTGCTTGGAGGTACAGAACACCTGAATCTCCCTCTGACTTAAACTTAAGGGGGGAGAGGGGTGTGAGAGTGAGTGAGTGAGTGAGTGTACAGGCCCTTGAAAAGTGACCTGCAAAAGATACATTTAAAAAAAAAAAAGGCAACATCACTAGTCTTTTCTGAAGAAACTCTCAAGTTTTCCAGGCACCATGGAGTCTTTCAGGCTAGACAAGTTCTGAATTTTAATAAAGCAGCTCCTGGATTTTTTTCCTTTTAGGACATAGGACTGGAAGGGACTCCTGGGTCACAGATTCCAATTGCCTGTTATCCCAGGCAACCCCATCATATAAACCCATTCAGAAGCTTTGCAGGTCACCTTTTAATATGGGACAGAAATCAATGGGTCTTAGGTGCTTAACAGGTTTAGGTACTTCTGAAAATCCCACTAGGTACCTTGTCTGCATCATTAGGCACTGACATATCTTTGTAAATCTACCCCTAAATTCTCCCCCCAACTCAAATTAGGTTTTAAAATTAGAAAGTTAGTAGCATACTACTCCTCGGGGGTGGGGAAGGAGTGAGACAAAGAGTACAAAAATGCAGTCCTTAATTATGCTAATAGGAGTTTTTCCTAAATAGGAGCAGCAGGATTAGACCCAAAAAGGCTAACTGAAATTTATGTAAGAAGGATATCACTTAACCTTTTACAGAGAGTGCTACTTTGCAATGTTTGTTTTCTCTAGTCACTCTGAGAAGGATAATTTTGAAATAGGTAAGAAAATGTTTTATTTGCCTACTCTGATCTGTGGATAATTAGCTGAAAATGAGCTCCTGGTGCAACACTGTGGCCAGTGTAAGCCTTGGTTGGATACGCAAGGGAAATGCAAGTAGCAGTAGGGAATTTATATTCTATTTGGCATTTGTATGACTGATACTGTGTCCAGTTCTGGTGTCAACACATCAAGAAGGATGTTGATAAAACTGGAGAGGGTTCAGAGAAGACCCATGAGAATGATGAAAGGATTGGAAATATGGCTTATAGTGATAGACTCCAGGAACTCAATCTGTTTAGTTTCATAAAGAGAATGTTAACTGGTTGCTTGATCACAGTGTATATGTACCTACATGGAGAACAAAATTTTGATAATGGACTCTTCAATCTAGCAGAAAAAGGTATAACACGATGCAATGGCTGGAAGTTGAAGCGTGACACATTCAGACTAGAAACGTTTTTAACAGTGAGGGTAACTGACACTGAAATAATGTACCAAGTGTTGTGGTGGATTTACCACTGACGATTTTAAAATCAAGACTTGATGTTTTTCTAAACGACATGCTCTAGTTCAAACAGAAATTAATTCAGGGAAGTCCTTTGGCGTGTGCAATGGAGGAGGTCAGACTAGATGATCATAGTATGTCTTTTGTGAAACACAATGTTTTTATCTGATTAATTTGTAGATCTGATTAGGTGCATAAAGCAGGCACCATCTACATTGGCATGAAATAGAGAATGCAAATACATAAGGTTACAATTTTATATGTAGTAATAAACCTCTATATGCCTTTCATATTGTCTGCTATTTATTTAAAAACAAAATAGGATTCACTGTCATCTATAAACATATCACAAGAGTTCTACTAACTGTAGACTCAATACTATAAAATGAACAGCACTGTAGATTACTGAACATACAGTTTCTTGAAATGAGACCAAAATTAAACTCCTGCTACATTGGAGCAGAGACCTAGTGCCCATCCATCTTTGAAGGGGAAGGGTTGTCATCTACTAGAAGTTCCATTTACAGGAGTTCCTTGGAATGCTCAAATTAGAAATATTTAACTGTGTGTCTAAAAATCAAATAATTCAAATAAGAATCAACTGATAAACTGAATACCCCCGCTAGGAAAGTTTATTAGAACAGGCAAAATATAATAGACACTATATTAACCAGAAACTTATATATAAGAAAAAATGAATTATTGTATAGAAGACCATTTCCTTCCAACAGTCTTTCTCTCTGCTGTATCTTTCTTCTCTGCTACCTACTGAGTCATTTAGAAAAAACTCAGATTGGGCCTGATCCTGGCAGATGCTGAGTTTCCCTCCTCCCCCCGCAGGATACTGAATCCCTTCAGCTCTCTTTGTTTTTCATGACACAGTAGGAAATGTACATGAGTCATGTCTACACTATTGGCTAAGTACTGACACAACTGCATAATTGCTGTCAAACAGTGACCAATGTATGTGATTAGCCCAGCTTCCAAACCTTTCTCTTCTCCCACATTTCCCCACCCTTCCCGCCCTCCCCCAATATACTACACAAGTCATAAAAGTCTGCCTTAGGCCATTCACATCTTACTCAGCATAGGGTCCCAACAAAACCTCGGGCAGGCTCTGTCAAATGCTATACAAAATGGAAGAATACTGCCAGATAATGTTAAGTCACTTTGTAGAGCTGAGGTCCAAGGAGTTTCTATGGAACGTTCATTGCTAATGAACTCTAGGGCATTGAAGATTTGAGTGGCTTTTTCTTCAGGCTGCAGCTGACCTGGTCCATTAATATCTGTAAACGTAATTGAGCTTCTCTCTTGAAAAATACTTTATACTGTTTCATTCATAATATGTGTGTGCATGCATTCAGTGATGCTCTTATCCCATTTCTCCTGTTTGTTCTATAATTTACTGGTATATTGGTTTTGCAGCTAAATTTTTTATATTTTGTCCTCTCTTCTCTGCAATCAGGAAAAAATGCACTGACGGCACAATATTTATCAAAATGTAAGAACATGAGGATAGTTATGTCAGTTTTGCCTAACCATAGGCTTGGACATTGATAGGCTGATGTAATTCCTGTCTTTTGACCACATAAAATAAATATACAAGTCTTCGTGTGGAATGGACTGTAAAATAAAGAAAAATCTTTTTGAGGGTATTTAAAGCCATTTTGCATACAAATGCATTCTTGAAGCCAATCATTTTCAAATTGCAGTAAGGATTTTTATTTTAGGAGGCAGCAGGAATGGTTACATCACATTATGGATTTAAAAAAAAAATAAAGGAAAGAAAGGTGCCTGTCAATGAGAAGTTGTCCAACAACAATTCTGCCTCTTAAAAATAATCCCAGTGTTCGTGTCTGTTCCTTAGTCACAGCTGTAACACATTTCTGCAGTAATGCTTTCCCCATACATTATCTCTTCTATGCCTGGAGCATCCTGTACCTTTTTGTATGTTAGTAATGTGCCTGAAAGTACACTTACAGATAACCTCTTTACTGATTCTGTGAGAGAGCTGTCAGCATTATAGATTACTCAGCTTAATATGTGGAGAGGAGAAAGAGAGGACAAAAAAATCTTGCCCAGGTGAACATTCCTGTTGGTTCAAACCTGACTTGATGTCCACTGGTAACTGAAACTGATTTGGCTGTAGTGATGCCCACAATAGTCTAAGGTGAATTTTTCATTCCTATATAATATCCTGCTTGTGTTTTTAAATCTATGTAAACTTTTTAAAATGTATACCCCCTTCCTGAAAAGTCAAATGGAAAAGAATAACCTTTTTGTAGAATTTAAAAGAGAATTATCCCCTCTATAGAATTCTATACATAGGTTAAAAAACTTAAAGAAAGTATATGACTTGGATTCTACAAAATCCTATTCTTTTAAAACCCATTAGTGGAAATAGTGTATAGAATTTAATTAAATTAAATAAGCATATTTGAAGAGTCAATTTATTTTTAAAAGGCTCATTTTGAACCTAGAAATTTTCTATACTACAAGCAATTACTACAGCTCAAATGGACATCCCTAGGTTAGGTGGAAGGATATTTCAATCCATAATGCATTTTCTTAAGGTGCAGTTTTCTTTTTTCAAATAGAAACAAACATTGAGGAAAAAATAAGCAATTTATGGAATAAGCTACACTTCTTGAAATCCATCTTGTATCGGTTGAGTGGACTGGATTTTACATGTGCTATCCACTGAGCTATTCACAGTTTAACCTTATAAAAGAAGGAGAAAAATTAAATCACACGGGAGGGAAAGAAGTGAGGCTTGCAGAGAAGGAAAGGTGGAAAGGAGGACCTATTATGGCTGTGTAGTTTAGAAGAGGATCACAAGTAACCTGACATTCTAGGCCCTTAACGACCAGCCCTAAGTGGCTGTGAGGGGACTGTGAATATGCTATGACTTACAGGGAAAAAAATCACAAGTCTTCAACCCTAGTGACTAGCTTGCATCAGTTCTATTTTCAAGGCTACAGGATCAAGGAAAATGCATACTTTTGTTTTCTTTCTCCTGAAAAGTGAGATACTCCTGTACATTTCTAAATTCTTCAAATGAGGGGACGCCCATAGCTGTGTGCTTTGCAAACCCACCAAGAATAGTTCTGCCCTTAGGGCCACATGAGAACTAACTGCCCCAGTATAAATGGGATAGAGCTGACTGAGCGCCCAGCCCTTATAATATGTTCCATAGAATTTAATAGGGATGAAACCACTATATATTTACAGAATTTTAATCAGGTTCTATAGAAAAAACCCTTAAAACCTTAAGATTGAGATTCTGTGCCATGTCTCTAGAAGACTCAGCACAGGACTCAGAGCCCAACAATGGGTCACATTTACTCTACCTTTAAGATCTCTTTAAGTAGCTTTGTGCCCTCAGGATACTGGGCTACTCTAGATGCTGGAGAGTACCCCAGCTTAATATAGAGAGGCCTCCAGAGCAATCTGAAGGTTTGTCTTCACTGCAAAGTTAGCTCAAGGTTTAATACGAATGTTGCCTCTAACCTGACTCCCAGTCTCACACACACACTCTAGCTCAAGTTAAGTGGTGCTTTCAAATTGAACTAGCTGGCCCATCGGGGATGTGGGTTGATGCTCAAACTTCAATTGCACTCAAGCTAGTAATGCTGTGGGGACTGAGCTACTCTGTACCACTAATACATACACTCGGTGTTGCTAATAAAATCCCTCTGTGCACCTTGAGTGTTATTTTCAAGTGACTTCTCTCACTTGAGCTAGAGAGACAAGGTGGGTGAGGTAATATCTTTTACTGGGCCAACTTCTTTTGGTGAGAGAGGCGACAGTCTATAACCCACTAACAATGCCTCACCCCAGCTCCTTGTCCCCCAGTCCTCCTTCCTTTCCTTCCTTTGACTGGAAGGGTGTTTAATGTGCCTCTTCACCTTGAATGGTGCCTTGAAATGTGTTACTTGCTCATGCTAAACAATCTTTTCAATCGGAGTATGTTTCCCAGGCTTGGTCTATAGAATGAAGTCAACATATGGCCACCTACATCGACCTAACTCTGTAAGCATCAACACTAAAATGTAGCTCCCACCGATGTAACTCATCCACAACATTGACTTAACTCCACCTCCGCGAGAGGCATAGTGCTTAGGTTGCTATAGTTAGGTTGACACAGTGTACATGTAGACACTGCGTTGCTTATGTCGACTGTTGCTATCTTTTGGAAGACATCTCACACTGACAATTAAATCGGTGCAAGCTCTCCAGGTGAGGATGTGCACCGCCAACACAAGGGGTGTAGTATGGACACACACAAGTGATTTAATTACTGCAGTGGCTGTATCTCAATATAACTTAAGTTGACTTAATTTTGTAGTGTAGACTTGCCCGCAGACCTGAAAAAGAGCTGGGTGTAAGCGCCAAAGCTTGTGTCTCTCATCAACAGAAGCTGGTCCAACAAAAGATATTACCTCACCCGCCTTGTGTCTCTAATGTCCAGGGACCAGTCCAGCTACAATAATACTGTATGCTCATTTGAGGTAGGCTCACAAAAGGAGTTGAGTGTATGTAACTTGAGCTAATGCTGCAATGAAGACAAGCCTTAAGCTATGGCAACTTCCTGGGGCTGTCCTGTGGGCCACTGTGCTGTCCAAAATCTCTGCAGCGGTGCATGATACAGCTCCACCCTCAACATGCTGCTCTCACCCCAACCCTGCCCCAGAAAGGTGTCTATCACTGGGTCTGCTGGGGGTCCTTGGAGGACAGATTTATTATTGTCTATTGCAGAGGTTTTCAAACTGTGGGACGCACCCATCCGCCAGGGGTGCATGTGGAGGAACATTTGGGATGCACTGCCAGCTCCACAACCAAAAATTCTAACTCAAAGGGGAGGAGGGCTCAGTTGAAACAGTTTGAAAATCGCTGGTGTGGTGCATTACCCTCCTGCATCAGTGCAATCCTCCGCTCATGGATGTAGGGCCTTTATGGCTTGTTTGCGCCACTGTTGTTGTTTGTACCAGCTAAGAGGGATTGGGGTGGAGGGAGGGAGGGGAATCCTCACTTATAGAATTTAATAGAAAATGATGATTTATTGTTTACTCCTTTTTTTGTAAACCATCCTACAGACCCTTATAGCAGGGATATAATTTTTATAACGTTCTATAGAATTGGTTAAAAAAAAATATTGTGACCATGGCTATTTCCCAGTCTCAGTTGGAGCCCTGTTGTGTGAGGCAATGTACAGACAGAGTAAAAAACCGTTCCGACCCTGTGAAGTGACCTGCACCAGTTCACACAGCAAGTCAGTGGAAGAGCCCAGGATAAAACGCTGGCCTCTTGACTCTCAGTTGAGTGCTTTATTCACTGGACCACACTGTCTTTCTTCCTAGAGAAAGCCAGGTTTTCTTTTACATAGGACTTGTCTATAAGAGAAAGGAACACCTCCTGTACCCTCCCCTAAAAGGCTACCTTAAGGGATGTAGTGGTGAATATGCCTTCACTGCACATCTGAAAAGCTACAGGAGTCACTGAGCTTCATTTAGGCAGAGCCTCTTACTGCTCCTCTTTTAGACATTACAGCTCTCGCCTTGCAGGACAGTGGCTTAGAATTACAAGTCAGCGTTTAATATTTAGACACTGTTTTCTCTGAGTACTTTCACCTTAGAAAGACGCCAATGGGCATGTTTCCTCCTTAAAGACATTAACATTCAATTATTGGTCACCAGCTCATCCTGTTACCCAATAACAGATAGTGTAGGCCTGTCACATGATTACCTAGTTGTGCACATTAGAAGTGCCTAGAGACTTAAAAAATACTTTTTTCATGACTTTGTTGGATAAGGACATAAAAACAGTCACATTGGGTCAGATCAGTGGTTCATCTAGCCCATTATATTGTCTTCCAACGGTGGCTAGTGTCTGGTGCTTCAGAGGGAATGAATAGAACAGGACAATATCAAGTGATCCATCTTCTGTCATCCAGTCCCAGCTTCTGGCAGTTGGAGGTTTAGGGAAACCCAGAGCATGGTGTTGCATCCATGATCATCTTGGCTAATAACCACTGATGGACCTGACCTCCATGAACTTATCTAATGCATTTTTTAACTCAGTTGTACTATTAGCTTTCACAACATCCAGTGGCAAAAAGCTTCACAGGTTGACTGAGCATTGTGTGAAGAAGTACTTCCTTTTGTTTGTTTTAAACCTGTTGCCTATTAATTTCATTGGGTGACCCCTAGTTCTTATTATTTGAAGGGGTAAACAACACCTCCCTATTCACTTTCTCCATACCATTCCTGACTTTATAGGACTCCATCAGATCCCCTTTTAGTAATCTTTTTTTTTTTTTTTTAAAGCTAAACAGTCCAGCCTTTTTAATCTCTCCTCATAGGGAAGTGGTTCCATACCCCTAGTCATTTTTGTTTCCCTTCCCTTCCCTGTACTTTTCCCAATTCTAATATATCTTTTTGATATAGGGCAACCAGAACTGCATGAAGTATTATAGGTGTGGGCATACCATGGATTTATATAGTAGCATTATATTTTGTTTTATTATCTATCCCTTTTCTAATGGTTCTTAACATTTTTAGCTTTTTTGATTCTGCTGCACATTGAGTGGATGTTTTCAGAGAACTATCCACAATAACTCCAAGATCTCTTTCTTGAGCGGTAATAGCAAATTACCAATGGGAACCCATCATTGTAAAAATGAAGTGTAGCCACAGCAAGAGTTGTGGAACAAGGTAGCTGCCCTGAATATGTACCCATCCAAAACCCTAGGTATGTCACTTGGGGCAGATGGCCCATCTCACTGTTCATGCTGCTGCAGCTACTTTTTATTTTTAGCATGCAAGCTTGATAAGAGCTAGCATGAATATGTCTCCTCAAGCTGGGATTGACATCTCCTGATCCAAGTGTAGATATACCCTAAGAGATCCTAAAACCCCAGGGAAAAATATTTGAATAGTTACAACAAGAGACCAAACCAACAGGTTAAAACTCAGCCCCTAGGGCAGCCCAGCACACTGTCATCTGACCTGCCATGTGTCCTCTTGCTGTGGCTACTGCTTACTACCTCCCTGCTCACTACCTCTCTTCTCAGCTCTCAGCCTTCCAGTCCCATTTCTTTAGCTATCTGCTACTTGTCCTTTCCTCCACAGCTATCTCCAGAGTGCTGCCTCCAGCTGTTTGTTCCTGCAACTGTACAACCTCCAGCTCTCTCCCAAATCTGCTGCTTTCTGACCTCAGGACATTACTTTCTTTTCTTGTAAACTGATGATTATGGAGCCCTCTACTGGCTGGATGTTGAACTCGGTGACAGCATCCTCCACTGGCTAGAACCTTTCCCTACATCTCTCTCGAGGTGAAGAGAAAACACCTCGTGGTGAGCCAGTAGGTTTGTTACAATACTGCTTCCAGATGTCACTGTCCATTTTGTAGGAGGGGAGAGTTTGAATCCAGTTCTGTGAACCTGAATTCACAAACAGCCTCCTTATTTGGTGCTGTGTAAGAATCCTGACACAACAGAGAGAGGCTGAAATGGGTCAATAGGACAACAAAGAAAACAAAATGATCAGTGAACGATGAAAATTCTATTTCTCTATGGAAAAATCTTCTGCGCTCCGAATTAAACAGTACTTGGGTTTTGTGCATGGCATCTCACTATTGAAATGACAAGGTTTAATCAGCCACTGTCCTCAGTCAAATGCAGGGCTCCCATTTGTGGAAAATCCTCTGCGGGGGGTTTGCAGTGACCTGTGGGGCAACTCTTGAGCAGCCTCCACCTGAGAGGCTCCTGTGGAGCCTTGGCTACAAGTTAAAGATGTCATTTCCCTTGAGAATGTCCTGGCAAGAGCAGTAGTGATCCCTCTAGAGCATAATTCTCATGTTATTGTAGAGTAGTGCAATTTGCTTTCCTCTGCACCTGTGGGATTGAATCAAACCCATTCTATTTACATTATTATTTATATGAGTGAGATTCTCACACATGCTCCTTGACAGTCTATGAGTGATGGGGCTCTAAAAGGCCCAGATTGGATTGTGGAGAGAATTGTCCCTGTACAGCAACTTGAGGGAAGTCGGCCTAATATTGTGTTTAAAGGATTCCTTTGCAAACCCAAGTGCAGGTGGTGTGCCGAGGTGGAGTCAGAAGTGGGAGGAGTGGAATTGCAGTGGGAAGCCCTGTGGCAATCTGGGACAAGCTGCTGTAACTTAGTTATGCTAAAGGCCATTCTGACCACTGCAGCAACATTGTGTCAGGAAGGTGCAATGTGGGTAAAAGCCACCTTAGCTTACCCCTACATCTCCTGGACTGTGAGTTCTGGACTGTGCCTCTGGAGGCCGCCTCTATTCTTTCCCTCCAAAAATGCAATGAGATCGGTAGCAATACTATGAGTTGTTGAGCACTAGCAACTCCCATTTCAAAATGGCTGCATTGGCCACAAGGGCAGTTGAAGGTGCTCGGCATTTTTAAAAATGTGGGCATTGAATGGCAGTAGCTCAAAACATGCGTTCATATTCTGTCTTAATGCTTTCACATTCCAGAAATCTGTTTACTAGAGCAGTGTAGAGAAAGACCATTCTATTTCATAGAGGGTTTTGATATTTCAAAGTTTGGCTTTATGCCTACTAGGAACAAAAATGAAAATTTTCAAAATTCTCCATGAAAGGGAAATGAGCAGTCCATGTGGCTGGCTTCCCTGGGATCATTGACCTTGGAAACCATTGGGTCCCTGGCCCCAGAATAATCGACACACTGGGATGCCCTGGACATGTGGATCTTGTAAACCTGGGCTGACAGAGAGGCAGGTGAGTGAGATGGCAACAACCAGGCAAATTTATGAAAAAATCCTGCCTGGCACATTCCGTCTGGCAAAATCAGGACACCTCTATGAAATGTTTTGGTTTTTGCCACAGTGTTTCATTAGACTTTTTCCAAGCAACTCTGGTTATCCATGACATATCCAAATACAGTATTTTTTCAGTTTTTTCCTTCAAAAGCATTTGTTTTGGTCATGTACTGAAATCACTTGATCTGTTTTTGTCTAACATAAATATCTTTTATAGGCCAGTTCTTGTTAATAATTTTGCTTCCGACATCATGAAAGACAAAAAGGAAAGTCATGCCTGACCAACCTGGTTGCTTTCTATGAAGAGGTGACTGGCTCTGTGGATGTAGGGAAAGTGATGGACGTGATATACCTTGACTTTAGCAAAGCTTTTGATACGTTCTCGCACAGTATTCTTATCAGCAAGTTAAAGAAGTATGGGTTGGATGAATGGACTATAGAATGTATAGAAAACTGGCTAGAGCATAGGGTTCAACGAGTAGTGATCAATGGCTCCATGTCTAGCTGGCAGCCGGTCACAAGCGGAGTGCCCCAGAGGTCCGTCCTGGGGCCGGTTTTATTCAACATCTTCATTAATGATCTGGAGGATGGGGTAGATTGCACCCTCAGCAAGTTTGCAGATGACACTAAACTAGGGGGAATGGTAGATACCCTGGAAGGTAGGGATAGGATACAAAAGGACCTAAACAAACTGGAGGATTGGGCCAAAAGAAATCTGATGAGGTTCAACAAGGACAAGTACAGTGTCCTGCACTTTGGACAGAAGAATCCCATGCATAGCTACAGACTGGGGACCGATGAGCTAAGCAGCTGTTCTGCAGAAAAGGAGCTGGGGGTAACAGTGGATAAGAAGCTGGATATGAGTCAGCAGTATGCCCTGGTTGCCAAGAAGGCTAATAGCATATTGGGCTGCATTAGGAGGAGCATTGCTAGCAGGGCGAGGGAAGTGATTATTCCCTTCTATTCGGCATTGGTGAGGCCGCATTTAGAGTATTGTGTCCAGTTTTGGGCCCCCCACTACAAAAAGGATGTGGAGAAGTTGGAGAGAGTCTAGCAGAGGGCCACAAAAATGATTAGGGGGCTGGAGCACAAGACTTATGAGGAGAGGCTGAGGGAAGTAGGCTTGTTTAGTCTGCAGAAGAGAAGAATGAGGGGGATTTGATAGCAGCCTTTAACTACCTGAAAGGGGGTTCCAGGGAGGATGGAGCTAGGCTGTTTTCAGTGGTGGCAGATGACAGAACAAGGAGCAATGGTCTCAAGTTGCAGTGGGGGAGTTCTAGGCTGGACATTAGGAAAAAGTTTTTCACTAGGAGGGTGGTGAAGCACTGGAATGGGTTACCTAGGGAGGTGGTGGAATCTCCATCTTTGGAGGTTTTTAAACTGCGGCTTGACAAAGCCCTGGCTGGGATGATTTAGCTGAGGTTAGTCCTGCTTTGAGCAGGGGGTTGGACTAGATGACCTCCTGAGGTCCCTTCCAACTCCTATGATTCTATCTATTTGCTGAAAGTCCAGACACGGCTCCTTCTGTATTTGTGGGGTAGTATATTAGAACTGACAGTTATTGTGGGAAATTAAGCAATTTCTTCTGATTCTTTAAAACACAAGAAATTATCTCCAATGATCTTCCAAATTAATAGGTATCACAAATCTACATATTGCAGTGTGCAATTAGCTTTGCATTTTTCCTGTCTTTTGACTTTTCCCAATTTAATAGACTCAGTGAATTGCCTCCATTTTTATTTGCCCCAAAGTGTGAATAAAAGAAAACTGAGCAGACATATATTTTTCTTTTAGTGGACTACATCTCAGAACAGATGAAAGTACTTACTGAGAAAAAACACCTTATATTAGAATGGCAAAAAGGAATGGATTATGAAACAGAACTACCTATCTGTGCTATAACTTTTTGAGGATTGTGAAAATTGTCGTCATAAGTTACAGATGACAGAGACATACCTTATATTTCTCTTTGCACTAGACAGCTTTTCTTTTTCTGAAAATATAAATTGGAATTGTCATTTGTAATAACAGTTTATATAGTTTCACTCTGCACTTGATGTGTTCGTAGAAAGATCAGTGTCACTTTTTTTCACTGCAGTACAATGAAATGTACTATTGCAAGTTTAAAAGCCATACTTTGATGCCATAGATATGTTAGGCAAGCGTCTGTGAAGTGATGCATTTGTGCAGAAGAAATATTAGAACAGTGAAATAGCTGGCAGAGATGTTTTGTAATAAAAGGAATTGTTTTTTAAAATACTCGGATTTTTTTACTCCTAGAGACAATTATACACTTTCTTAATAAATTTGTGTGTGAATTTAATAGTACTGAAGCTGAGACTCATATCGCTGACTCAAGCAAGGTATAGCATAGGCAGATGCTAATGAGAGGTTCCCTCACAGCTTTGACAATTAACCTCAGTTCAATTAACCTGAATTGCCTAGTCTATTTCAGTTCTAGCCATTTCTTGAGATGTGGCTGCCAGTTGTACAAAATTGTGCAGTGTTTTCTTTATTTTTTTTAAGATAATCTGTAGATTTTCTTATTATTGTAAATGGTCATGACAGTGGGTGTTGTCACACTGTGACATGTAATGGAGATTGAAGGGTGGTAAGTAGGGTGACCCGATAGCAAGTATGAAAAATTGGAACAGGGGATGGGGGATAATAGGCACCTATGTATCACAAAGACCCGAATATTGGGACTGTCCCTATAAAATCAGGACGTCTGATCACCATAGTGTAAATATCATTGTTGTACGTAAAGTTTCAGTACAACGTCAAATGTTTGTGGGATTTTCCTTTTCAAAAGGTAGCTAGTACATGAAAAATATGAACATGGTTCTCAGATTGGCGCGCACACACTCTCACCTTCACTTTCACTGTCACGCAAAGAGACATGGTGTTTTTAATTGTATTGTATCAAAACATGCATGTGGATGTAATATATAATAAAGAGGGATAAAGGTGAAAAGAGATTGTCTCAGAAACCTGACATTTATAAATAAATAGTTTTGACTAGTAAAGGATGGAACTTTTTTGAGCTAAACCAGACTGACTGCTGCTAGACTACAACACCCTTCTTCAACCCACTAACACAACACTTCCCTTGGAGGGGGAAGATGTAGGGGTAATTTTCTAAGTGGCCTGTCCTTTTTTTTTTTTTTTTTTTTCTTGGGTTCTTTCCTCAAATACATAGCTCCTGGTAGAAAACAGCCAGAAGTAAGGCACTCAAACAGTGTTAAAATATTTTGCATATAATAAACTTAAAGCAAAATAGCTGTTCTTTTTTGCACCTTGTGCAGTGCTCCCACTGACATGACTTAGCTAATAATTAGTTACAAAGCAAAAGAATCAGGAAACAAAATGAAGGAGCAGATAGGAGTAAAAATGCTGGACAGTGCATGTACTCTGTTTGCAGCGTGCCAATCCTCTAATTAAAAAGGAAGGAAGAGAAAGAAACAAAACTTTTACTCCTTGGCGTTTTCTAGAAAAGTGAACATTTCAGCTCTTCATTCACTCAGAGAATGGCCTCAGTGGTGAGGGTGTAAATATTCTTAGATGTTGCAAAGGTTCTGAATCCGGCCTGTAAATTTAGTCTTAGGGCAGCTCAGTTTGCAAGAAGTAAAATGCCCACTGTGCTGCTTACCTTGCTCGCACCATGCTTTCTTTAAGTCCTAACTGAATGTGATTACATCATACATACAATTCATAAGGTATAATACTTTGTTTTTATGCTATGTTAACTAACTCAGAGGTGGTATATTAGTATAAATCCAATACATAATAATAGATAGCAAAGTAAGTTACGTTGTTTATTTTTAATATTTTGAAATCTAAAAATATTATAAGCTACAGATTTTAGGAGTGCATAGGATCCAATAGCCTATGGTGATTTTAAGCATGTTGGCTTTTCAAACACGTTAGTCTGAATCTACTATGTCAAATTATTGCTATAGCTCAAGGAAAATGCTGGCATTTAATGAAAAAATGTCATTAACACAATGGTGGCTTTTTAATCATTCATAACCAATATAAAATCTGTCCGTGACCAGAAGAAAAGTTTGTCTTATGGTGATCTTTTAAAACAGGAAAAAAACCCATAGATGGGCTGCTTATTGGCTTTTATTCACAAGGTCTAATTTTCCACTCTATTGCAACAGCTTTATGTTGTTGTAACACCACTAAAACCAGTGGAATGATGACAATGTAAAACTGATATAACAGAAGTGGAGAATCAGGCCCTGAGACTATACTGAATTTAAAGGCCTTAAAATTCAACAGGAAAATGAAAGAATTGTTGAGTCCAAAGTGTGTTTCACTGAAGCACTGGAATAATGGGAAGAAAATATGTCACATGAAGCTTGCAAACATTGAATTGTGTTATGTTTGCTGAACTGGAGAGAACCTTATAGAATAATGTCAAGTCACTGAAGTAAAGTGTCAAACAGTCTGAAAATGAAGACAATATCTTATTAAGGTTGTCTAGTTCTAAAGCTATATTTGATTTTTACTTTCATATATCAGATGTCATTATCTCTTTGAAAATCTAGTATTTTCTATGTAAATGGAAGGTGATTACCAGAAGGATATAATTCATATGCAATGTTTAGAGCTTACCAGATCTGTGTGTGTGTGATCCAAAACATTTAAGATCTACTATAGAGAATTAACTGAAAGAAAAGATCAGCCTTCAAAAGCTGCAATCTCTATAAAGAGCCAAGTCAGAAAGAAGCTGGGCCATTTATATTGCCAAGTTAATTAAAACACAAATAGGATTACTGTCTTCTTATCGTGCCACCAATCATAGTGTTTATGAATTTCCAACAGGAAATATACAAAGCCTCCTGAGGAGTGTAAGACCTAAATGTTTTTGGAGCCTTCCTACATATTGGCCCAATTTATGCAAGGCAACCAAAACAATTTGTAATGAGGGTTTTATTGTTTCCCTCAGCCTTCTTGTTTTTGCAAGGTCTACTCTTCTTTTTACTTCCTTAGTTTATTCCAATGTTTTCTTTTCCTGCTTGCCCTTAGTTTTGCATTTGGTTTCTGTTTTTAAGGCATATGAAGAAAAATTTCTATGCTAAAAGGTGCTAAATAGGCTTGAAAGTTCACACTTCATTTGTGTAAGGAGGCCTGGAGGAAGGCTCGTCCAAGCAGTAAGATGCTAGTCTAGACCTAAGAGACCTAGGTTCAATTCCCTATTCAACCACAGACTTTCTGTGTGACCTTGGATAAGTCACTTGGGCAACTGAGGCACAGAGAGACTATCTGTAAAACACAGATAATAGCACTTACCTTCCTCACAGTGTTGATCTTATGACAACTGCACTAAAGATTGTGATAACAGAGGCCACATAAGTACCCTAGATGGATGGTTTTTTGCAAGACAATGATGTTAGGGGAAAATGATGGCAGTTGGAACCTTGAGTTGATGCTCAGCATCTAGCAAGATCTGGCTCTTCCTCCTCCTGATGTTCTTTGGCTGGAGATATTTTTCTACAGACTTCTCGAGCATGTCAGCATATCCATTTTCAATGGAATACCTTTATCTTAGCAATTGGAAAGCAAGGAATACGTAGTGGCATTCTCTCCCTCCTTCCTCCCTTTAGGAATTCTTAATTCAAAATAACTGAAGGGATTATGATCAAACTAAAATAAAAACAACACACTTTCGCTGGAGAGCTCAAATATGGAAAATTTCAATGACAAAGGTGGATACCTCCCAACATTACAGCGTGAGAAAATGTATGGAGTTTCGGAGGAAGGATGTTGTAATGCATGCATACTATTTGTCAAGTACATTATTTGACAAATGGTGCTGGTACTCATTGAATAGTTCGATGAATCGCTTTTGCTGTATTTGACCATCTCTATAGCTAGTTGGATGCTATTTGTTATATTGCCATTATTCACTGAATAATTTATTTATGTTGAATAATTCATTTGACTATTTTTCTAGTATTCCCCTAGTTTTACTTAGTTAAAAAATTCCTGTTTATATAGCATCTTAACTCTAGCAGGTGCTACCAAGGCCCTGTCAGAATGTTTAGGATTTATAACTCTTTGTATCTTCAAAGCACTTTACAAGCCTTGATTAACTAATCCTCACAATCTCAAGGAGGGGAGAGCTAAGTATTATCCTGATTTTATAGAAGGGGAAGCAGGGAGATTAAATGGCCTGACCAAAGCACACAGTGAGATATCTTAGATCCAAGAGTACCTTATGCCCAGGCCCTTATTCCAACTGATAGCATGTAGTCTCTCAATACCTCACCAAAGAGAGATTTCAATTAATGAAAACACAGGAAGTTATTGTTCAAGGTGCAGTGTTAACTTCGAAATACCACTTGGCACTGCCATCTTTTGGCAGAGGTAAACAACATGATAGGTCACTGAACTGATGTGATGTGTGGTATAGCATAAACAAATATTACATAGAACGGAGAAGTGAGCAATCTGATCTCTGAATTAAAAGTAAATAGATTTGGGTGGATGGATGGATAATTTAAAAATAGCTGTTCTCCTTTAAATGAAGAGTGCCTGCCAGGTCTGTTCTGATCTATGCCTCTTCTCCTTCTGTGCTGTTGTGAGCTTGAATTTAATAATGATTTGACATTGTCAAATAACAGGCTTAAATGAAATCATCTAATGAAAGATGATCAGTCATTGATTAGTACAGCACTCTACAGAAGTCAGAAAGAATACCGTTGGTGTAAAGTAAAGAGCTGGCCTCTGTGTGTGCGTCTCTGCTGTAACTGCGGGGATGCCAGCAGTTTGCACTCCCCAACTTAACTTCCAAAACCTCTGCTTTTTAGAGGGTATAAGACAAAGAAACCCCTTTTTGGAGGGAAAAATACTTTCCCATAGTTAAAGTTACAATGTGTTCTGTTTTCCTAATTAGTGATGAAGTTTCTTTTATGGTCCTCAGTTTACCTGATTAATGAGTACACAGGACTCTCTAATCTGGTCATTGTTACTAATGGCTTTGAAAACCAACAGGTCTCAATTAGTTAAGAACGTCATCTATTACAGAACCCATCCATAATAGCAATTATTCCTTATCGATCACCCAATCCATTATAGAAAACATCTGCCATAAGAAGTATCCCTTATCAATCACCCAGTTTTGTTTATAACATACTTCTGTAGACACTTTTAGTACTTTAAGGGGATCTTTTCCCTGGACACCTGGATTCACACATACTTGAAGATGCTGCGGATAATTAAATATAGCCTTACATTTGACAAAGTGGGTTACAGCCCACAAAAGCTTATGCCTGCAGAAATTAAATTTATTAGTCCTTAAAGTGCTACAGGACTCTCGTTTTTGCTGTATACAGACTAACACGGCTACCCCTCTGGAACTTTTAAATATAGCTTGACACTCAATCATATAAAATTCCTGAATACAGGTCACACACAGCTTAAGAATCAACACTCTGGACCTTAGAATTCAAATACTCTGTTCACTAATACCATAAAGATTTTGGGAGAATCATTAATATGTAAATGAATTTAACATATAAAAAAAAAGGACTAAAAGGGTTAATATTTACTAGCAAGTACTACAAGTGCCATAGGGCCTAGTGGGTTGCTCTGTCATGTAAGACAGGAGATGAGTGCTTTGGCTGTTTTTGCCTCTTTCTTCCAGCTGGGCAAAGTTTATTTTTGCTCTTGGGGATGCAGGCGATGACTTTTTCTTTGGACCAGTGGTTGTGCATTTGGCAATTTCTCCAGGTAGCCTCCAGGTTGACTGGTGATTTCTAGAATGGAAGGGGCTGACTGCCTGGGTGAAGAGCAGTGTATGCTCCAGAGGCAGCTGGCTCAGAAGGTTTTTAAAACCCTTTTTATCAAGATGCCTGAAAACCACAGGAAGAAAAAGGCCTAGAAGCCCTGCTGCCCAGGACAGAGATGTTGTTCCCCCATCAAGTGGGGGCATGGCTAAAAGGCATTTCCTCTGCCCTCTCATCAAACACACACATTGGCAAAGGAGGTCTTCCTTAAGGCACCTTGTTCATCGCTAGCTAGACTTGGCTTGTTTGGCTGCAAGGGATTGTGTGGGCTGCTGTAGGTCATCTACTCCTGGCTTCAGGAGGATCCCAGGGCAGCTGCTTCTCTTCCTTCACAAGCAAGTTGTGTTCACAGCTTGGTGACTCGGAAGAGGAAGAAATATGTCCTCAATAGAAGATAGGAATAGTGCATCTGTGCTCCCAGATCCTGGGATGATTTGGGGACTCCTAAAACTGGGCTTGGAGAGCTTGCTTTGGGTCTCAGCTGAGCCCACCAGCCAGCAGCCTCACTGTGGTTGGTGAAATGCTGGTGTGGTTTTAGAGAAACAAGGTGGGTGAGGTAATACCTTTTATTGGACCAACTTCTCTTCTTCAGCTCTGTGTAAGCTCGAAAGCGTGTCTCACTCACCAACCGAAGTAGTCCAATAAAAGATGTTATCTCACCTTGTTTCTCTAATATTCTGGGACCAAAAGGGCTACAGTAACACTGCATATAATGGTGGTAATAGGTCAGATTGTGGTGGGGTTGCCAGAATACAGGAAACATCTGGAATGGATGCAGGTGGGCATGTCATTAAGCCCTAGAGCAAGGGATCTGTTCAGCAGGGACTACCAAAGCCCTTGATTGGCACCCCTGCTTTGGGTTCAGTTGTATGTCCTATTTTCCTCCCCTAGCTTGTAGTACAGGCCCCTTGGAAGATGTGGTGGATCCCTAACCTATGGCATCCAGGGCAAGGCATTCTGGGCTTCTGTCACAGGAGGTCCACCTTGATTGAGGGCTGGGGGTGAGGTGAATGTTCAGGCAGTGTCTAAATTGCTGGTGGTGAATGGGTCCTCCCACTCATGGTGTATGTTACACAAGGGAAGGATCATTCTTAGGAGGCTGATTCCTTTCATAAGGACAGGCTAGGTAGAATTTGTAGTTTGGTGAGAACACATGCCATTTTTTCTAGTTTAGGGGCACAAATGTATGAGAATTTGATTCTTGAGTATGTTAACTTTTTGTTTGCAGGTTGCATTGTATTTTTTAAAATAAAAGTTGTGTTGCTAGAGGCTTTTATTAATAGTTAATGTTTTATTTTGGCCACTTGGTGGCAAAATAGGGAATGGCACTCAGCTAGTTAAATTCCTGTAAGTTGTTACAATTAAAATAATTAACTTATTAAAAAGCATTACTCAGATTTGCATTCACTAAACCAAAATTTATGTGATTAGGGGTTTTATAACACTTTAATTGTTCTACAAATGGATGTTTCATTGAATACTAGCACTATTCTAGGATCAAATTACGGCATGTATTTATGATATTTGAGTTCGGGAAAACATACCTGCAATTATGTCTTTCTGAATAACTGAGAAAATAACATTATGGTACCTTTTATAATAACATTATCTTCGTTGTGTCTGTGACATCTGCTTATTTCCTCTGTTCCAATTTCATTGTGATGCACTCACTGCTTGAGCTTCTTCAAATGCAATTTTCAAACCTGTTAGAAGTGCACTTGCCTTGAAAATATCATTTGACATACATATTACTTTACTAGATTGTATTACATATGCAAGATTTAACGTGCTGAAGCATTGTATTATGTTTTAATAAACACAAGCTTAGACTGTTATTGATAGCCTTGTTAAATATATTTCAACTTAAAATTAGATAAAGTAGGAAGTTAACTAGTTGATTAATATGTTCATTTTAACGTCTTAATTCCAAGAATCTGAATCTTGAGGAGAAAGATTCAGATCTAATCCAGTTTATGTACAGGGAGACCGTATGCTTGCTTTAAGGCTGTGATTGGTTTTTCCTTTGTATTTCCCTATTTGATCCCATCTTTTCAGTACTAGGTTTTGAAGCAATCCCCATCAATCTTCTCCACACCTCTCCAGAGCAATTATATGATGTAACAGGTGATATGGTAGTCCCCATACAGGATGGGTTTGTGTAGGATGGGGAAGATCTAGTTTGGTCATGAAATATAGTTCTACAGAACCTGTGCCCTTATGAAGACCTTATCTCTTCTTTATGCATCATCTCTCTCTCTCTCCTTAAAAAGGGCTCAAAGTATCCATGACTGTTTACTTTCCGGGAAGAACAAACTAAGCATCATAGTTTTCTTAATGTTGCTTCTGTCTAACTAGTAGATGTTGCTGTTGAAAAAATCAAGGTTTCCTCTTCCTGGTTACATGTACATAATAATCTTTGCAATACATGTAACTCTTCTGTCTTCTATACATTCATTCTTATAAGGGACAGAAAATTCCCTAAAACTTTTCATGCTCAGACAGGCATGTACTGTAGCAGAAAATTGTACGTCTGTCTACTCAAAACTCTGATTGCTTCTAGAGTTTTGGAATGTTTGTATGCATAAAGCAGTATGTGACACTTTTATTTATGTACTCTCAATAAATATATATGCCCTGAGTATATCTGGGAAATATAACATTTGAAAACTTAAATTAATATTTTGTTGTCTAAAAAGTTTTTTAAAATATAAATTATGCCTAAATGTGTTTTGTATTGTTTTCTCAGCCATTCCTTGGCATAATAGTTGGGTCTTCTGCTTGGGTTAAACCTTAAATATCTAAAATAGACTTTACTTTTCAAACATAGATTCAGACAACTGTAGATAGTGCTGGTTTGGGATAGGCAATTTAATAACATATTTTGCTTGGTTTTTTCAGTTTTTTTGAGTAGAACAATACAATCCCTGCATCACCACCAATAGGGATTGTCATAATTTGAGTGAGTAATTTATTCTCTTTTCTGAATTTAGTATAAGTTTTTCATTTGCTACTACATTTATATTAATATCATTTTATCAATTCTTTTCTATGAATGTCCTTTTCTTGCTGTATGTTTTTTTAGTAAAGATGCTTTTGCTTTCTTCTTATGTTCTTGTGTTCACCCACTTACATTAGATTCAGGTATTTCACTATCAGGGTAAGCGTCTTTATTTTGTTCCTAAAATCTTATTTCTTCCTGAGTAATAGTTTTGGCTGCACTTTTATTTCTGGAGTCAATTGTTCAGCTATGTTTTTCTATAGTGTGTTTTAAGCATTGTAATGGAGTGCATTTTCAGAGCCCAGTTTTCAAATATGGGTACCTTAATAAGATGTTCAGCATCTAAATGTGGGATGTAAGGTTGTGGACATGGTCATTTATATGCATATATATAATATGAGGTGCCTACCCTGAAGAACTTTTTATATTTGCAACATAAACACCATTTAAGACCATTATCCTCAAATTTCTGTTTCAATTGTCAATATAGTTGTTTGTTGAACAGATAGGAAATGGCCCCTTCATAAGCAGTTACCAATAAGTAAGTATTATTTTCCAATGTGAAATATAAATATTTTAGAAATATGTATAAATAATATTTATTATCTGGGCCTGATTTTATAGGTGCCTGCAGCTCCTAGGAGTTCAGGGTGCTCATTACTTCTGTGTAATGGGGTGTTTACCCCACATGCAATAGGATGTGCCTGAGAGCCCAGTTAACCTGCCTACTCACATCTGGAGGGGTGGGCCAGTCCTAATTAGAAATAAAACCAACCTGGGGAGAGCAAGGCCCAGTTGGCAAGGGGGAAGATACAGAGGAGAGGAGGTAGAGATTTCCCTCTTTCTGGGAAGCAGCCGGAAAGAAGGCTGTGAAGGAGAGTAGAACACATAGGCTACTTCAGGGATGAGCTGGAAATTTGTATGGAACAGAGGCCCTGAGGTCCTGTAGGCTACCTGAGCCCCATAGTGAGGGGAGGACTGCGCTAACCCCTGGAGTGGAATTACTGAAAGTACAGCAGCTTGAGGAAAAAACATGGGGACAAACTGTAGTACATGAGGTGTGCTTGTGAGAAAGGGGTGACCAGCTGAGCCCTGGCAGGTGGAATAATTGGTTTTGTTTACATTTGTTAGACTTTAGTAAAGGATTCTGTGACTGGAAAGCTGGGACACTCCTATGGCCAGGGTAGGCCAAAGGACAATAGGGGAGAAACTGAGGCAGAAGTTTCTGCAGCCAGCCTGGAGAGGGTATATTGGGGTGACTATTTTGCCATACTGAAAATCATGATCAAAGTAAATGGAAACATTTATATTGATTTCAATAGTCTTTTGGATAAGGCCCCTATACTGCCAAAAGAACCAGTCCTTACTATATGTATTGTCTCCCTATATACATTAAAATATATCAAAGGGAGCCTGTTGCTGTAGGAGGTGAAGCTCTCTGAAGTGGGAAAAAGAAAGTACATTTGCCTTTTGCTATGCAGAAGATTGGAAATGGTCTACTGTTCCATGCGAACCACATAGACAACAAACTGCACATTTCATTTCTGAAAGATTTAAATCCCCTCTTAAAAAGGGTAAAGTTGGTGACCTTTTAAAGGAGAATGACAAGTGTCAGACTCCCTATTCAAAACAAGTCAAAAGGAAAAATTGGAAGCTATTAGCATATTTGTTGGTCCAGTAAATGATATTACCTCTTCTACTTTGTCTCTCTCATATCCAGGGACCAATTTCTACCACCACACTACAGACAAATATTTGATTGAGTTACTGATCAATTGCCATTTCAAAGCTTCTTCTGGGGCTCCATTGGAACCACCAGGGCTAGCTCTTCCTCTCTGTCGGGCAGTGTCACTCTGGCCACAGAACCCTTGGAATCACTATCCCACTCAGACTGAGGCAAGGGACAGGGCTACCTCTATGCCCAGGGATGACTTTTGCTGCGAGGACAAAGGCTTAATGCAATAATTACAGTTCCAGCAAAAACTGATCCATGACCAAAACCAGCTCCGGGTGGTTTAATATCCTTTTCTTAGAATTTGGTCAGACCTGCTCTCTGTAAAGCCTCTGTCAATTTGACAACCTAGCCCAGTGTAACATTTTGAACGCCCCTGGCAACCTCATTTATATAAACCTCCTGCAAAAACTCCCTTTTCATTAAAGGGAAATGGTGCAGTTTCTTGTAGTAACAGCTGGATACACAGTGAATGCATTAAACTTCCTGTTGTATTGTGTCTCTTAGAGAGGTCATGACAACTTTGTATATAAAGTTGACAGGCAGGGCCAGGTCTAGCTGCGTTTGGTACTCTAAGTGAAAGCATTTTAGAGGCAGTTTGGGTAGGTTGTATGTCATTTTCATTTGAACTCCAGCAGTACATCTCTGATTAAGAACTCCTAGTGGTATACAAGATTCAAGACCCAGGTTACTTCCTCATTTTCCCCCTTCTCCTGATATCTGTGGACCTGCAGCTGGGTCCTGCATTTTGGAGCAGATGGCAGAGATTTTGTGAAAAGGCTGGTAGATGCTGGAACTTCATACACACACAGAAGAATTTTGGAGCCACTTGTGGTTTGACACCCTAGACAGCCAGAGATCCATCTCCCTATCGCCTAAAAGCTATGGCATGGAGTGGGCACTTTATATCAGCACATTAAAAAAAAAAGGGGGGGGGAGGAGGTAGGTATTTCAGTTTTGACTTATACATAGTGCCTATAGAGCATCTTACTGGTGCATAGAAAAATGAAAGGGTTTTTCATGGTATTTGAAAAAGAGAGAGGAGAGAGAAAGAACAAAGCATAAGTGTGGAAAAGCAGGTGGGAGGAGATTAGAGAGATCCTAGATTCTTCAAAATATAGAACAGGAAGGCACCTTAAGGAGTTATCAAACCCAGGCCTCCTGTGTAAAACCTAGACCATGCCTGACAGCTGTTGGCACAACCTGTTTTTAAAAACTCCCAGTGATGGGGGTTCCACAACCTCTCTTGGCTGCCTATTCCAGAACATAACTACCTTTATAGTTGGATTTTCCTAATATCTAACCTAAAGCTCCCTTGCTGCCGATTACTTCTTGTCCTACCTTCAGTGGGCATGGAGAACAATTGATCATCGTCCTCTTTAGAGAAGCCCTTAATGTATTTGAAGACTGTTTTTTCAGGTTCTTCCTATATCCTCTTTTCTCCAGACTAAACATGTCCAGTTTGTTTAACCTTTCCTCCTAATAGGTCAGGTATTCTAAACCTTTTTATTATTTTTGTAGCTTTCCCCTGGACTTTCTGGTTTGTCCACATCTTTCCTAAAAGCGTGGTGCCCAGAATGGGACACAGTACTCCACCTGAGGCCTCACCAGTGCAGACTAGAGCAGGACAATGACCTCCCATGTCTTCCAGGTGACACTCCTGTTAACACTCTCCAGAATATTAGCCATTTTTGCAATTGCCTCACATTGTCGACTCATATTCAATTTATCCATTATAACCCCCAGATCCTTTTCAGCAGTACTACTGTCTAGTCAGTTATTCCCCATTTTGTAGTTGTGCAAATGGTCAAAGGGAGAGGAGGAGGGAAGAGGGTGCTAAGTGAGAACCCACTCATATAAAGATGTCTCATTGTTTGCCTTCACTGATATTTTAGTTAACACTAAATTAATTCCTGAAACCAGAACATGTAACCCAAGCAGTGGGTTAGGTGAATTAATTGAATTAAGCTAGAAGAAAATATATTAAAGCATTACAACAAGTTGTCATCATTCAAAAAATACATGCCAAGAGCAAGCTAAGTCAACGTGCTTTCTATGATAAAAACAAGTACATTCACAAAAAATGTAATCTATAAATAGCTATCTTTGTATAACCCTGTTCTACATGAAATGACAGTTTGTAGTAACATGTTTGTTGTACAAAAAAAATCCCACTTAGTTTTAGGCGGAGACTTAACCTTTTTTTTTTTTTTTTTTTTTTTTTAAAAGTGTCTTCTCCTTTAGGGTTGATTCTTTTATTCATAGTACCATTTCCTTTTTTTTTAATGTTTCCCACTTGCTGTATTGTAAGAGTATTTGCATCCATCAAAGAACTGCAACTAAGTTGTATGTACTACTGAAAAGAAAAAAGTATTTTACCAGGTGCTTCTACAATGAGTAATTTATACATTTGTAAAATCCAAATGGTTTCTTGGCAACAACCCTAATGCCTGGTGTTCTCTTGGCATAAACATTTTTGGTGTGGGTGTATTAGGAAATGTAAAATAAAACTTAAGGTTGCATAGGGTATCCATCTCAAAATATCAATCTATCACTCCTCATGTTCAACAATTTAAAACTGATCTTTTCTCAGAAGAAAAGCAGGAAGAAATAGCAATCTGCAGCCTGATTCTCCGTTCACTTAATCTAGTTTTGCACTTCAATAGAATTATGCCTAATTTATACATGTAACTAAGGAGAATCAGGTCACTGGAGCCATCGCTTTTGATTTTCTTCAGCTAGCATAGTTCTATTTTTCTATTCAGATTCCCAGTCCTTTGAAAACTCAGGCAGATACAGGACAATTTTTACAATTGGAATGGAAAAGGAAAATGATGGCTGTACAAAGGTTTGTGTGATAGCATTCCTCCTTGCTGTCAGTAACATCTTGGTTAACCTGCCTCCAATTCTGCCTTAGATGCTAGCAGGGAAACTAGCCTGAACCTAAGGTTGCAGAGGGAGGGTTTCCCTTTTTAGACATTAAAAATTATGTAACAGAGCACAGCTAAAAGCTATCCTCTTGTGGGGAACTGGCTTCCAGGAATGCCATTGGATGGACGTAGAAAAGTGGCTACGTGAGAGTATTAGAACTTTTGAAGTTGTGTGTGTTGATTAAAACTAGCCACACCTATTTATAGCCGGTTTTCAGCAGCTATCTGGAAGAAGAAAAGTACAAGATTTGAAAATGCAGAATATGCAATTCCCTTTTTATGCATTTGCCATTTATGCATTTGCCACAACACGCTCTCAAGTCTGGGAGACTGGGAGCATAAGGAGCTCAGATCACTGGTATTACTTCCATGTCCCTGAAAGAAAGCTGAAGGAAGGAATAGGTGGAAACTGTCTGCTTTCCCTTATTTTCATCTCTGCACGTTTTCTACATGAATTTGACAATGAAAATAATTACTGGAGTTGTTGCCTTTTGAATCTATGCTGTTTACATGTGCCAAGACTCAGAAGCTCTTAGCAAGATTAAACAAGGCAATTGCTGGTAAACGCTTTCAACATCATCTGTCATGCTAATGTAAGAGAAAGCATTAAGATGTGGTTAGATTAATCTCATCTGGGTTACTACTCTTCAGTTTCACAGGGTCTGGGTGAAATGCAATACAAGAGAACAACATGAGAATAAAAAGAAAGAGCTGAACATCATACAGACAGTTGTTGGAGGGAATATGGGCAGGAGGGTATTTTATTGCATACTTTGTACTGTCTGAGAAATCTCCTCCCAATTGCACATTTGTGACCCATTATGTGAGAAATCACTGAATTGTTCCTCATTGCTTGGCACAAATGAGTTGACTTGCAGATATATGAGAAATGCTTGATCCAGTAAAACACCAGTTGGCCTAACTGCTGCTTTTGGAATATTGAGTAATTATAAAGATCTGGTTGGGACAATCCAGACCTTCCTTCGCTCCTAAATGGGTTTTGATGGCACTGAAATGTGGTTGGACACTGCTTATTTTTCTTGCTCTCCTCTATTTTTCTTACTCTTACTTTTTCCATCTGGGTGAGTTTTGCAGTCTCTAATATGAACTACACTGTAGAAGTAGACACCTCAGTACTCTCAAATTGACATTAAGAACCGCATGAGTTTTGCTAAAGTATAGGCTTCAAGATCTGAGTCTGTGTTTGACAAAAAATACTCACCATCGAGGGCAGAGGGGGAATGATATAAAGGAAGCTAGTTCTACGTTTGTTACTTCAAGATCACCGTTTATTACTACACACATTTATAAGGCATGGAAAGCATTTATGACAAGATTAAGCTCATGAAGGGCTTTGTAATGTTTCTTATTGTGTTATGTTTGAAAGGCAAATAGGAATCATAGAAATGTAGGCCTGGATGGGACCTTGAGAATTTAAGTCCAGTCCCCTGCACTGAGGCAGAACCAAGTAAACCTAGACTACCCCGATACGTGTTTTGCAACCTGTTTTTAAAAACTTCCAATGATGGGGATTCCACAACCTCCCTTGAAAGCCTATTACAGAGCTTAACTACCCTTATTGTTGGAAAGCTTTTCCTAATATCTAATCTAAATCTCCCTTGCTGCAGCTTAAGCCATTACTTCTTGTCCTACCTTCAGTGGATATAGAGAACAATTGGTCACCTCCTCCTTAGAATAGCCCTTAACATATTTGAAGACTGCTGTCAGGTTCCGCCTCAGTTGTTTTTTTCCTCAGGATTAAACTTGCCCAGGTTTTTAACCTTTCCTCATAGGTCAGATTTTTCTAAACTTCTTACCATTTTTGTTGCTCTCCTCTGGACTCTCTGCAATTTGTCCACATCTTTCCTAAATATTATAAAACACAACTGAAAAGTATATGTAGAAAAGAGATTAAAAAATCGACAGCAATTTTAACTATCACATGCTTTGTCTGAAATGCATTATGTTTTGGATTATTAGCTTCACTTTTTCTATACTATTAAATACAGTAAGATAATTGCACTTTTTAAACCAATGGAAGCATCATAATCCATGGTAGTTAGAAAAACAATGTTAGATTTAAAAGGAAATATTCAACAAATGCAAGGAATATGGGGAATAAATAGGAAGAACCGGAAGTATTAGAACATAAAATAAATTATTACTTAATTGGCGTCACAGAGACTTGGTGGGATAAGTCTCATGACAGGACAGGCAGGGTAAAAAGGGAGGAGATTTTCCATTATACATTAAAATGATATACACTTGTTCTGAGATCGAGGGAGGTGGGAAGCAGACCTCTTGAGAGTTCATGCCTAAAGACTGAAAAAGTGTGACAGCATAGTAAGGGTCTACTATAGACCACCAAATCAGGAAGAGGAGGCAAATGAGGCATTTCTGGAACAAACAACAGAAATATCCAAAACACAAGACCTGGAAGTAATGGGGGAAATGTAACTACCCACACATCTGTTGGAAAAGTGATATGGCAAAATCCAAATTTTCCAGTAAGTTCTTAGAATGTATTGGGGACAACTTTTTGCTCCCGAGAGTGGAGGATTTAACCAGAAAACAGCAATTTCAGACTTGATTCTGACCAGCAAAGAGGAATTGGTAGTGAAGCTGAAGGTGGAAGTCAATGTGGGTGAATGGGATAGATTTCATGATTCTATGGAAGAGAAGTGAAAGCAGCAGAATAAGGACCAATGGACTTTAAAAAAAAAATACTTTAACAAACTCAGAGAGCTGCTAATTAACATCCCCTGGGCAGAAAATCTAAGGAAAAAAGGAGTTCAGGCAGTTTCTTAAAGGCACAGCTGCAAAGTATCCCAATATGACAGAAAGATAAGAATAGTCAGAGGCTAATATAATTCCTACAGCAGCTCTTTAGTGATCAAAAAGGAATCCTACAAAAAGTGGAAACATGGACAAATTGCTGAGGAGTGTAAAAGAATAGCACAAGCATTTGGTAACAAAATCTAGAAAGGCTAAAGCACAAAATGAGTTCTAACTAGCATGGGACATAAAAGGCAATAAGAAGAGGTTCTTCAAATAGACTGAGTAAGAAAAAGATGTAGGAAAGTATAGATCCTCTATTTAGTGAGAAAGCAGAGCTAATAATTAATGACATCCAGAAATCTGAGGTGTCTAATGCCTATTTTGCATCAGTCTTCACAGAAAGGGTTAATGGTGACCACATACTGAAAACAGGTAATATTAACAACAAAGGGGAAGAACTGCAAAAGAGAGAGAGAGAGAAAGAGAGCACAGGTTAAAGAATATTTAGATAAGTTAAATGTATTCAAGTTAGCAGGCCCTGATGAAATTCATCCTAGGGTATTTGAGGAACTAGCTGAAGCAATCTTGGAACTGTTAGCAATTATCTTTGACAACTTCTGGAGGATGGGTGGGGTCCCAGAAGACTAGAAGGGCAAACAAAAAGAGGAACAAAGAGAGCCTGGGAATTATAGTTCAGTCAGCCTAACTTTGATATCTGGAAAGATACTGGAATAAATTATTGAGCAATCAGTTGGTAAGCATGAGGAGGATAACAGGGTTATAAGGAATAGGCAGCATGGATTTGTCAAGACAAATCATGCCATACCAACCTAATTTCCTTCTTTCGTAGGATTGCTGGCCTAGTGGATGGGGGGAAGTAAATGTAATATATCTTGATTTTTAATAATGCTTTTGACATGGATCCGTGTGACAGTCTCATATGCAAACTTGGGCAATGTAGATGAGATGGAATTACTGTAAGGTGGGTGCACAACTGGTTGAAAAACCATTTTCAGAGTAGTTGCCAATCGTTTGCTGTCAAACTGTGAGGGTGTATCTAGTGGAGTCCCACAAGGGACCCAGTATTTTCCAATATTTTCATTAATGACTTGGATAATAGAGTGGAGAGTATATCTCACATATGGCCCTCCTGTTAATACACCCCAGAATATTAGCCAATTTCTCAGATGGATTACATTATTAACTCATTCAATTTGTGATCCATTGGAACCCCAAGATCCTTTTCAGTGGTACTACCACCTCTATGCTTATAAAATTTGCAGATGACACCAAGCTGGGAGGGGTTGCAAGCACTTTATCCTGCAAGGACAGGATTAGAATTCAAAAGGACCTTGAAAAATTGGAGAATCGGTCGGAATCCAACAAGATGAAATTCAATGAAGTGCATTTACGAAGGAAAAATCAAATGCATAACTACAAACTGGGGAATAACTAGCTAGGTGGCATTACTGCTGAAAAGGATGTGACTGTAACAGTGGATCAGAAATTGAATGAGTCAACCATATGATGTAACTGCAAAAAAGCTAATATCATTCTGGGGCGTATTAACAGGAGAGTTGTATGTAAGATGCAGGAGGTAATTGCCCCACTCTACTTGGCACTGGTGAGGCCTCAGCTGGAATACTGTCCCCAGTTCTGGGCACCACACTTTTAGGAAAGATGTGAACAAACAAGAGAATCCAGAGGAGAGCAATACAAATGATAAAAGGTCTAGAAAACCTGACTAATAAGGAAAGGTTAAAAAACTGCACATATTTAGACTTGAGAAAGGAAAACAGGGGGACCTGATAAAGCTTCAGATATGTTAAGGACTGTTCTAAAGAGGACTGGGTTCAATTCTTCTTCATGTCCACTGAAGGTAGGATAAGAAATATTGGGCTTAATCTACAGCAAGGAAGATGTACGTTCGATATTAGAGAAAAACTTTCACTATAAGGTAAGTTAAATTCTGGAATAGGCTTCCAAGAGAGGTTGTGATATCCCCATCACTGGAGGTTTTTAAAATAGGTTGGACATTCACCTGTCAGGGATGTTTTAGATTTACTTGGTCCTGTCACAGTGCAGGAGGCTGGACTTGATGATTTGTCGAGGTCTCTTCCAGGTCTACATGTCTATGATTCTATGATTAACTCCGTGGATGCTTCAGAGTTCCATTATCATGCTAAAAAGTATGTAAACCAGCAGAAAAAGACATCCTCTACCCACTCCTTGTACTGATTTGTTCTTAATTGCAAAACTGAAGGCCAAGTATCAAACTAAAACTGGAAATGGGGAAGGAATTTTTTTTATAGAAAGCCCCTAAATTCATGAACAAAAGAGAATTATTTTTCAGCAAGTGATTTTGTTTTTTATAGATCACCAACTATTAGTATTTATATTTATTGATAAATACTACATTAAATACACTAAACATCTCATTCATACATCTTTCTACTAATATGTGGATTGCAACAACACATGCATTTTTTCTGACTTCCTTTTTTTCATTATCAGGTTTTTAGAAATGAAATATTAGGGCTAATAAGTGCATTCACTCTCTTTCAGATACACACATGGATAACTGAAGGCTAGGGATTTGTATATTAGCATATTGGCATCTTTACCAAAACTAATGTAATTCTTTATCTGAGCCACTATTAGTACACTAATATTAAAGTTTTTATTTTGAACTGTTCAAGCTCTTTAATATGATATCTGATTATTTGGGATATTTCTTTTTTTTTTTTTTTAAATAAAAGTTAATACATACTTGTTGTTGATTCTTAGGAATCTCTTCTGTAGTTTGCAGAAGAGTTACTTTGTCTCAAGGGTCATCATGTGCTTGATTTTGTTTAACCAAATGAAAGAAACAGACTAGTATTTAATAAAAGAACATTGTCGGATCCAGATCGCTTTTCATTTCCATCTGCACCTCTGTCAATCTCTGAAGAGTACTTGGATCTGAAACAGCCTCTCTGAAAATATACTGCATACTTTTCCTTATTGGAAAGGAGCCACACTTAAATCATGAGTTAGCCATTTAAAAAGTCTATTGACCTAAAATAATGAAAAATAAGAATTACGTGAACTATGGACAAGCAACATACACTTTATTTTTTGTAAAGTGCTGGCTCGCCAGGTAAATTATCCCATAATTCATGCTTTGCAATCTCATCTGTCTTTCATTTGAACACCTGTCTTTCCGTTAGAGAAGAGTTAAAATTTTTCCATATCACATGAACTTTAACTTTGTCATTAATCTTATTTATAAGAGCACATGAGCTCTTAAACATAACAATTTTTTATAAATAGCGCAGAAGAGCCGTTTCACTTTCTAAGAATCAATTCTTTGTGTTACCTGGGACAACTGTTGACCTTTAAAATGGACAAAAAATCCCTTTGTAGTTCCATGTATTGATGAAATAATATGTACCAAATCAAAGTTTTATTCTACCAGTATCTCCTGGTTCCCTGTTTTTATTATAACATAGAAAACAATTGATCCAAAATGTCTAATTTAGTATACTGCCACATGAGATGTGTCCAAATTAACATTTGATTACATCATTGCCACCACACATTACTGTCTAGTAGGATGCACTTGAATACGTGTGAACAGGTCCAGTAGATTTTGTATGGCTTGAAATTGTTGCAGTTTCATTTTACAGTGATTAGCAGATCTTGCAGAATAGTCCAAGATACGTGATCATGCTTTTAACTCACATTGTCATTTCTCTGGGAGGCACCAGGAAAATGCTTGGTTGCCTCCCCTCTCCAGGCCCACAGGGTTCCCAGATACTCACTGATTTTCCCCCCTTTATTTTTGTTTTGTTTTTGTTTTTGTTTTGTTTAGCTGAGGTGAAACATATGTACGTTGGGTGCCTACTCCTAGGCTGCCAAAAAGTGTACAAGGTGCATCAACAGATCCTATAGCAAGCTTCCTTCCATGTCACCTGAGAATGCCTCACTACCTATGCCAAGATATGAACTGCCCACTGACTTAGAGGTCCCAGCTGGGCACCCAATGTGCAATACTATGCAAGTCCACACCATTGCTCACTTGGCTTATTTGCATATTCCTGAAAGTGGAAATAGATGTAAATTAGCTTTGATTCTCTACTGAGGTCTCATGCACGTCTGTATGTGCTTGAATGCCATCGTCCAGTTGCCTAAATTGCTTGGACTCCTAGCCCGACAGCAGCCATTGTAGCCTCTATCTGGAAAGATTTGGAATGAAGTTCTTGCAGCAGTAGCCCCAGCTTTTTAACCCCCAGTTTGAAACCCAAATTGGTAGGTGATAAGAGGTTTTCCATTTCCTGCAGCATTATGGACTCCCCCTATCAGTTTTTGCGATCCTGAGGGTTAAGATGGCCGCTTACTCTTCCTTTGTAAATCCCTCCACTCTAAAGCCCTTCTCAAGGTATCCCTAGCTGAGCCAGGCACTAGTTCACTGACCCTAAAAACTCCCCCCCCCCCCCAAAAAAAAAAAAAAAAAAAAAAAAAAAAAAAAAAAAAAAAAAGCTACCAAGAACACAGCCTTGAACAGGGCTGCCTCCTATCTGTTTCTGCATACTTCATTGAGAACTTGTGCTAAATTTCGAAGTGTTTGAACAGTCATGGAAGTACTTGGATCTTCTCTAGAGCCCATGTCCTGAGCTCACCCCACTAAAAATCATTCTCCATTCTCCTGCCTGCTCCAAGGGAACCCTTAAAGGGGCAATGCCCCTTTTCTTCCAGCTAGTCTCACAAAGACCCCCTCGCATGATGGTTGGAGTGGGCATGTTGCTTTCAATGTGTTGGTAGAGGTGTCACTGAGTAAAATTTAGGACCTTTTATAAAGCCATTGACTCCAATGGGCTCCAGATGAGGTGCTTACTAAACAGTTCTGCTGATGATGCACAAGAAGAAATACAATCCAGCTCTCCCTTTCAGCTGTGTTGGTGGTGCAGGGATAAGAGAAGTAAAAGATGGAAACTTAATTTTGTCAGTCAAGTCAGCAGACATGATTGAATAAACACAGAGCTGATCTGCAAGTAAGCAGATGCTATTTTTACATTAGTAGCTTTTCTGAGTAGACACACAATTTAGCACTTCTTATTACTGTGCTAGTGCCTAAAGGCCTCAGTCAGTCAGCCAGGCACTGTCTATGCACATAATGAAAAGATGGCCTCTCCTTTAAAGAGCTGAGTAGTCTGAGTAGAGCAATATACCCAAGTACTCATGTCCTTTGGTAGTGAGGGAAAGTTTCATTTAGACAGTTGGATATTGAGACATTATTATTAGGGGGGCTGATAAATTATCTAAGACTAATTATTTTTCTATTTTAAATTAAATTTCAGTTAATTAATTTCCACTTTGTCATGGTAACTACATCCTGAATTTACAAAAAGAGAAACTGGGCATTGTTGAACATTTTAGATTTTTGGAGGTGACTATTTTCCCTTGTGAACAACAATGTCTATATAGCAGCACACAAGATGAGAATGTAGATATTTACTATACGTTGGACAGAACTGTACACTTTTCTGAACACATTGTTTAATATTTTAAAATGCTGTGATGCATCTCTTTGGTACTGAGGGTAGCAGAAGAAGCAAAAATTCTTACACGAGGACATCCAAATATCTGGCATTTATTTAAATAAGATTACCGTCCTAACCAAAACAATTGCTCTTATTGATGCAGATACAGCCGTGAAATGAGGACAGACGCATGGAATTAAGTGGCAGGCTGCAATTTTTATTAAACTTTTTAGCACAGGGGTGCTACCCACCCACTCCCCTTACTGTCCTCTACTAGGCATTTAATTGGTTCCAGTATGGGATTACAGGGCTCCTCACCATATAACCCATCTCTCAGCATAGGCTCTCCTCAGTATAACCCCAGGGTCCTAGTTCCCTCCCCCCTGCTAATGGGACAGCGGGTATGAAAGGGTGGGGAACTTTGGCCCATGAGGTCTTACTTTGTCCAATGAGCCCAAGGTCCATCCCCCAAATCTCAGGTCTCTTACTTCTGGGATCTGTTCATTTTATCCTTTTAACCACAGTGGACCCTGGCAACAGCAGGTGGCAGCAAATAGCTTGGTTGCTCCCCCTAGCCACATTGCCTGGTGTCACAACTCCTGCTGAATCCATTCCCTTACATTCCATAGCCATATGTCAGCACCTCCTTCTGACAAATGTACGCCATCATCCCTGAAAATGTCAGGACGATTGTTGCAGAAATCCCCATGCTGTATCACTGAATCCCCTGTCACCAGGATCATCTTGGTTACTTCCTATTCACTTTTTTTCATGTGGGCTGGGTCTGCAGCTCCCCCACCCAACCCACATCGCAAGCATTTCTGACCATACTAACCTCACCTTTCCCTATGATTGCCTAATCAAGCTAATATCCCTTGGGATTCTGTCCATTAAGTTGACTTCTGTACTGCCACCCAGATCATTCTCCCCAATATACGGTAGATCCACATTGTTCATCAGCGAGTGCAGCTGTGACATGAGCAGATCCCATTGCATGTGTCCTCTGCTGAACCACTGGGTGCAAACAGCTTTGGCCCTGAAGTCTAGCTGAGATCACCTGCCATCCTGGCTGCCTTCTTGTGGGCCCAATGCACTATGGAGTGTCCACAAATTCAAATATTGCACACACTCTGCTTAGCCTCTGAAAAAAAATTAAGTTCACTGGGTTAGTTATGTTTGCTGCCATCTTTAATTTGGAGCTGATGTAAGTCCTGTAACACTTTGATTTCTAGTGCTCTATTGCTTGCACCTGCCGTGGGCCAAAACCACCTGTAGCCACTAATATTGCTGTCCTGATCCTGAAGGAATGAGTACCAAATTTGCCCGGGTCAAGAGCGCAGTATCACAAGGTTTTTCCTCAGTATTGTACCAAATTGGTACTTTGTCAGAAAGCTGCCAGCGCTGTGTGTGAACAATGGCCCTCTTACTGCTTTTACAGGGCACAAGTGTTTAACTGCAAATTCCTTCAGCCCATATTTCCCCTTTCCCTTCTGGTCTGTTTTTGAGTACTTAAGTGCAGGGACACTGCCCATGCAGACAGTTGCTTATCTCTGACATTTGTTTGCCGAAGTGCCAGCAACTTCCAGGGCAATACTATCTGGTGTCCTTCAGTGAGTGTTGTCGTCTCACTTATTGCTGGGACTGTCCTCCTTCACCTCTGGACCCATCACATTCCCCCACCCACTAAGGCAGGTGGGTGGCTTTTCTAATGCACAACATACTTTTTGTTTTACTTTGTTATATAGTAAATACATTACAATAAAGGCAATGCCACAGGGCTCTCACATAAGTGCTCAGATGCTTGCTGCTGCAAGATCACAGTGCTTTTGTGAGGTCAACAATATATACAGCGGTAAACCTTGAAAAAATGAGGCTATAATGGGAAAAAAAAAAAAAAAAGATTTACAGGCAACACCTTTGTCACTGCAGATACGGCAGAGATGTTGATATTAACTTTGAGGCCGTGGCTAGGTAAGCAAAACATTCCTTATTTTAAATTTGACCTCTTTAGTATACAGCTAATCATCTCCAAGGTGGTTCTTTAATCCAAGGTACTAGTAAGGTTCAATAAATTGCATGTTTGGAAAAGATGTATTATAGTAGTCTTCGCTTCAGCTGGTGGCTAATTCCAAGGGAGTTGTAGTAGTGGACCAAGGGAAGACTACTCTGTAATATTCCAGTCCAAATTATATGTACTATTTTTAATCTCACTCTCAAGCATATCTATATCAGAAGTTAATTTCTAAATTAGTTACTTAAACTGATTATTTTCTATAGAGAGAGGCAAAGACGTTGTATAGAGTTTATTGGGAGGTAGGTGTTATCTTCACAGTTGGCATTTCATTACAGGATCTCAGCTGTATCACTCACTGAAATAAAATCAAAACATCTGCTTTCCCACCTGCAGCAACAGACTTTGCATAGTTAGTGATATGACTAGAAATGTTAATTGATATTTTAGGGTTTTACAAATGACTTATTTGTTATAGGTTGGAAAGTGCTGTTAAGGACAGCTAAACTTTGAGGGGTAGTTAAACTTCTGGGCCTTTGCTTAAGATTCAGATATTGCCCTCAGCAGTACTTGATGGTAAAGTTTAGATCCACAAAGTGGATTACAGACAAATAGGCAGTTTAATTAAAGCATTTTGGGAATTAAAATGTAATTGGAGATTAATAGGATTTACACCAGCACTGTCCATCTTTATTTTGGAAATGACAATCTCAGAAGAAATCTGGATTGTCCCAAAAAGGGGCATTTTGTGGAGAATATACCAGTAAATTTGATTCATATTCCTAACACTGGTTTAATTGAAATCTAGTTCAAGTTCAAAAGTTATTACAAATATTAGATGGAATAATAGATGCACAGCAATAGCTAGATATCTGGATACTTTATATTTACTCATGCGTCTGATAACATAAATGCTTCAGAGCAAAGACTGAAGAGCATCAGCAGACTGGATGGATTTTGAACCTGAAAATAGTGTGACCAGACAGGAAGTGTGAAAAATCAGGACAGTGGATGAGGGGGGTAATAGGCACCTATATAAGAAAAAGCCCCAAACATCGGGACTGTCCCTATAAAATCGGGACATCTGGTCACCCTCCCTGCAAGATCCTCTGGGAATCATTCTAAATAGCCCAGTGAGGATGCTGCAAAGTGCAGCATGAGTTAAAAAGACAAATAAGATGCAAGGTTGCATAAAGAAACAGATGGAAAGTAAATAAAAACAAGTTATAACAACACTAGACTGAACAATGGGGTGCTCTGATTTGAAGTACTTTTGTTCATCTTTGATTGTCTCATCTTCACAAAGACACAACTGATATTAAAAAAGATCCCGTGGAGGGGTAACAAAGATGGTAAAATTTTATGTGTTATGAAAAAATGTAAAAGCAAGGCTCATTTAACTTTGGAAAGGAAAGAGGGGACTTAAATGAAGGGTTTGGAATTACAAAGGATGCACTAGAAATAGATCATTTCCTCCTTTATGCTGTCCCATAGCAAGAAGAGACCATACAAAATTAATAGCAAATGAATTTAAGATAAATAAAAATACTTCATACAGCCTATAACTTGTCTGTAGAATTAATTACTACAGGCGATCATAAAATTAAATAGTGTAGCCAGATTTTAAAAGGAGCTGGATGACCAGTATTAGTGTGTAATTATGCATGCTAAGAATAATCAAATCCTATGCTTCGGAGCCTAAACTAATTGGCCCTGAAACTAGTTGAGTATTTCTATAAATTGTATGAAAACGAACCAGTCATCACTATAGACCGTGTGTATAGCATAAAGATAAATCAGAAAATATTTTCCCAGCATTGCTAGATATAAAAATAAAATGCATCCCTCTGCATTTTACCATTTCAAAGGGCTTTTTTGATGCTTCATACTGAGTAGTACCCTTTACTGGGAATCACGCTGCCATATTGTTGCTTACAATCTCGTTGCCTCCCTCCGTCACCTGAAACACAGTCTTGCCACATACCTCACACTGTGCATCAAGGATTATGAAGTGATAGATGCCAGGAATAATTCCGGAACATTCACCATCTCAATATGAATCAGCAAGATAACAGTGATTAACATGTATAAACCTCCAAATACAGACTGGCCATTTCCCCAATTACCTCCACAGTCCATTACCCGGGTATATGTGTTAGTGATTTCAGTAGCCACCACACAATTTGGGGCAATAAAGGTAATGAAACTGTGGATGAGGCACTTGTAGAATGGTCCTCAAATGAAGACACACTTTCTTTTTCATGCAAAAAGCGGGAACTTTTCATTCTGCCTCCTGGAACAAAGACTACAATCTGCATCTCTGTTTGTTTCCTTTCTAAAGATAATTTCAGAATCCCCTGGAACATCTCCAGAACTATTCTTGGCAACTTGCTAAATAGTCAGCATGGACCAGTGATAACCCATGAACTTCCAGTAATCATGTCATCTCCCAAACCATGATGGAATTTTCTAAAGGCAGATTGGCCAGGATTCACTGGGTCAACTGTGGCCACCATCAACATAATTCCACCAAAGCCAGAACATTTTGATCATTTCACCTTCCTTATCTGAACAGCTTCAAGAAAAAAAAATTTGCTCCAACTATTGAAAAATGTGCACCCCATGATGGAAATTAGAAATAGACAGTCTATTAAAGAAGTACCAAACATCTGGTGACCCGCATACTGTAACGTCCCTCCTAGAGTCGCTGAATTTAGCTTGCCGTCAAAGATGGTATGTGATGGTTGAAGCTCTGGAGTTTATTCATTCCAGCTACAAAGCTTGGCTATTATTGCATCACCTTGGGGCTGCAAAGTGAGGAAAACCTTGAACCTCTGAAGTCTCAAGTGATGCGATTGCAAGAATGCTCCTTATAAATTCAAAAGCACCATGGGGCAAGTCTACTAAGTGCAAAGAGCTCCAACAAATAATCAACTCGCTACCCTTCTCTTCCCCCCCATTATTGCCCTTCACTGTTGAGGCGGCATAATTAAGGCCCTCACTCTCGAAAGCCAGGAAACATGCAGGACCTAGCAGTGTTTTACCAGAATTTCTTAAAAACCTTGGAGCCAAGGGACAGAAATGGCTGAAAGCACTCTTCTCCAATATCTGTTTCTCAGGGTTCATCCCAAGGATCTGGCATGAGGCTATGGTTGTTGCTATTGCCAAACCTGAGAATTCAAACAGTAATCGGTCATCGTACCAGACCATATCACTCCATTGCATGCGATGCCAGCTCATAAAGAGAATATTACTGTCAAGGATTCAGCTGTCTGTTGAAACAATGTTACTGACTGAACAAGCAGGTTTCCAACCATGCCACAGCTGTACTGACTAAATATTAGCCTTAACAAGGTACATTGAGGTGGGATACCAGCAAAAACTGCAGTCTGGGGCAACTTTGTTAGACTTACTAGCTGTCTACAACATCTTATGAAAAAATGGTCTCCTCCTGAAATCCAGCAAAATCATCCTGTAGAATGCAACAATAAAATTCTCCAGAGAAGCTCCAACCACCCGTAGGTTTTGCATTTTTTTTGCTGACCAAGTCAATGCAATCACAGTGATGGGCTACCATAGGGATCAGTGCTAGCACTGATCATGTTTAATAGCTACACCAGTGACCTTCCCCAAACATCAGGCAAATTTGTCTATTCTGATGACATTGCTCTGACCACACAGGCACAGAATTTACCTACTGTCATGTTTTGGGATGCAATTCAAACTGGTGAATGGTTGTCTCACAGCCTGTATTATAACCCCAAAATACCTCTGAGTGTCCCAAAACACCTCTGCTACTTGTGGCTCCCTGCCTGGGACATATATGCAGCCAGCATGCACTTTGTGTTCCATATGGTGTACAGCTCTGATTCAACCCCATTGAATCCAACAATCTGCCAGCAGTTATCACAGACAAACATTTGTCTTTACCAGACTTAGTTAATCTGAGAAAGTAACTCCAAACACTCCCAGTCCTGAAATTCTCCAGACCCATGTGTTCTAATATGTCCAGCCACTCTGCTTTGGGTATTCTTGTGCTCACCTTTTTACAAGAGTCCAGTTCCCTCATCCCCAGATAATTATAGATGACAGCATCACAATTATCTCACATAGGGCCTACTCAGATCTCCTAATGCAAGGTATCAATGAAGAAAGATGTGCAACTTTAAGTGGGACTTTTCATCACTGAGGGATTTAGGGCCACCACTGTACTCATGGTTGTCACTCAACATTCTGTCTGTTTTTTTCTGCCTTCTGGTGCAATTTTTTTCATGGATCCCACATAAAAAATGCATACTGAATGTTAACTGGAGTTGAAGGTTAAAATAGATTGAAGGGGCACTTGTCCAGTGTTTTCAAAGAGGAGTTTCAGCAGCTGGGAGTCAGAGATATCAGATCCTCTCCTGGTGATGTGTGTCTTGTTCTGGGATCTAGTCAGAATAGGAGGAAGGGAATAGCAGGTTGGTCAGGTGGAACTAAACATGTGGTGGGAAAGGAGGCTGGTAATTCTGAGTTGGATTGATGACAGCTGGACTACAGAATATTGATAAGAAATAGGTAGCAGAAGAGGGAGGTCTGGCTGGAAAAAATTTAAGGGACTATAAGGAAGGGGTTGGGTCACTTCAGAAGCAGCAGAAGAAATTAGGATCTGCAGATAAGGACAGTGAACCCCGGTGAAGTTTGAGTGCTAAGGATAAATGTTCTATCGTGGTCATTTTACATAGAAAGCTTCCCAGAGTTGGTTTGAGTTTAATTCATGTGTATAATATCTCATATTGTGACTTCTTTCATATGATGGATCAAAGGAAAGTGAGTGAATGTTTGAGGTAAACTACATCCTGATTCATCCCGCAGAAAGCTACGCTAATGCTAAAAGAAATTACATAGCTGTTTGGGGAATTAGGGTGTTCCTCTTTTTTTCTTCACTTACAAGGCACTTTTCTTTATAATAAGAGACAAGCTTGCAAGTCAATATTTTGTAATAGAATTTACAGTAGCCGTCTTAAATATTTATATTTTATATTAGTGCGAGAAAAATCCACTCACCTACCTACTACTGGCAAGCTTTATCTGGCAAACTAAGGGTCCTGAGATATGATTATGAAAATTTGAAGTTTTCATTAAAACAATATTTCTAGTAAGGGTAATGTTCTAAATTTGAACTGATGCAGTGCAATCTTCCTGTGTCTTCCTGTATCTCTGCAGTGACTCATAGTCTCTCCAAGCAGCATCAGTGAAGTTAACAAGTCTCTGGCAACTTTGCTGTTGCTATTCTCAAGTATAACTAGGAAAAATATTTCAAAAGCTTTCTGCAAATGTTTATTCAGATTTGATTTCACTGTGTTTCTTTCATGTTCACTTTCAACAAATATTCTAGGAAACAAATTACATGGCATGAATGTTCATCAAAATAATAAATTTTAGGTGAAAGTAAATTTCTCATTTGTGAGTATTCATACCAAAAACCTTATTCAAAGAGTTGCCCTTAACCTATCAGGGAACAGAAACACACTAGGTAATCTGTGTCTGAACCAAACAGCTTGAAGGTCAATTACTCCCAACAACCTGGTTGCAGAGAATCCAGAGATCGAGAATTACTCTTTGAAATTATTTGGTGACTCATCTTAAATGACAAATATATTTGAAAAAAGCAATTGGGGAAAAATAATGTGAAATTTGACAGGTTTTTTTTTTTTAAATTAATTATTCATCTAGCTGTGCTCAGAAGCCTGTGGGAAGCAGAGAAACTGACAAGAAACATGTCAATTTAGCTCTTCTTTTTGGAAAAGCTATGAACTCAACAAGAGCTGTCCATAGAGGAAGGACCCAAAAACAGGTGGGAGGAGTTGTAGTTCTGCACCTTCTTAGTGCCTCTCCCGCTCCGCACACACAGACACATATAGCAGCCAGGAGGTTGAGGAAGGAGTAAAGTAGCAGAGAAGTTCCCTCCCCTTTCCGTCTTCCCCCACCTCACAACAGCTCAAGATTATGAGGTAAAGGCAGAATAACAGAGAACACCCCCTTCCTTTTAAAGCCTCGTAGGTTCTGGTGGGAGAGGAGAAACATATAAGGAAGAGCATTCTTTTACCCTGCCAGAAACTACATGGTGTAGGGCAGTGGTTCCCAACCCATGGCCCAAGGCCTAAAAGTGTCCCATGGAGTCTTTCAGAGCAGCCCACGCTCTCTTCCCGCTGGCTGCAGAAGGGAGCCACTGCCTAAGTACCCAGGTGGAGTGCGTTGCTGGTGCAGGCTCCTTGTTGCAGCCAAGGGGATGGGAGATCAGGACTCTCCTCCCCTTGGCTGTAGCAGGGAGCACAGCAAAGCACACCATGTGGGTCCCTAGGCACTGAGTCCCTGCTGGAGCCAAAGGGAGGGGAGCACTGATCTCCCATCCCCCTGGCTGCAGAAGGGAGCTACTGTCTAGGGACCAAGATGGAGTGCACAGTTTCCGTACTGCAGCCAGGAGGATGGGAGATCATCCTCACTGAACTCCTTCCCTCTGGCTGCAGTGGGGAGGAGGGGAGCTGCTGGCGGAGATTGGTGACCCTTCAGGTTATAAAAATTATATTTGTGGCTCTTGAACCCAAAAGGCGGGAACAACTGGTATAGGGGAATGGCTTCAAGTTTATCAGATACATACTAACCAGAACCGGATATGAAAGATGGATCACCCAGATACCATCCAGAGATAGTGCTCTGGTAGGAGTTCCAGTATCCTCCCATCTTCCAGCAGGTGGAGATGGGGATGGGCTTCTCAAGACATTAGCCATATACCTGACCCCTTTATCTTTTGTATCACCTTTTCTCTAGGAGATCAAGACATCCAGCTAGTAGATATCTGAAGTTTTCTCAAGCCCTTTTTGCATCTGACTGATCAGTTTTTGAAAGCTCATTGGAGAAAACTACAAAAAACTAGGTTAAAGCTTTCAGCTCTTTCATTAGTTTAAAGCAAAGATTTTGGGAGAGGTTTTCAAAGGCACAAATGGGTGTTAGGCACCCAGTTCCCATTGAATGGAAGTAGGAATTGGGTATATAACTCACCTTTGAAAATCTTCTGCTTTATACCCTGTTTTAAACCCATCTTGTAAAAATAGTTGATTTTTATTTAAGGAAATATTTTCTGGGTTTTTTAATCTTCCTGTGTTGTCTTTTTAAGGCTTGTAGAAGAAGAACTGCTGAAATGATTTGGTTTAAAAAAAAAACCCCTAACTTTATTTCATCCACAGTTCAGATGTCATTTTTTTGTGTTTGTCTTCAAAAGTGCCACTTTTGCAAAGATATAAATTCTCTTTTGCAAAGCTTGTTTGATAATATCTTAAGTTCCATTCAATTACAAAGAATGCAGTTTTAAGACTTAAACCTTGGGGTGGATAAGAAGATTCTTAGTCAAAAAAAGGAAGTTATCATTTTCACAGTATACAGTATGTGGACAAAGTTTAAATGTGTGAGCACATGTGCATGAAAATCAAATATGCACATAAATTAATATCCATGTTTACTAACTAACACAGGAAACACTAATGGCTGTAAACTTAGAATCTTATCTGAACATTTTAAGATCCCAGGTCAGCCCCCCCCCCCCTCACCCCCCCACGAATGATGTTGAGAAAGGGATGGATTGATTTAAGTCTAGGTGATCTGATTCACTAGCCAGCCTATTCTCTGCACTTTGTGTCACTGCGATGGTGGGAAGCAGTCTTAAAGCTGCTGTAGCTGATCACTGGAAGATCACCCAGCATCAGAGGATCCTTGTATGCCATAGAGTTTGTTTAATGGTTCCTATGCCTCCGTATGGTGGTCTTTTATGACTATCACCATCCCTTGGGGTGCTGGCAGCTGGCACAAGTTAGAGTCTTTAGTAGAACAGGAAACCAAGCTGGCACATAGCAGTCTCAGGATGTAAGGAAGTAGAGTTGTTCTGCAAGTACGTTAGACCTTCACATGCTCCTCAGCAAAAGCCAAAGATTGGGACCATGGGTTTTAATCACAGTTTTAAAATTTTAAAACTAATTAATTAACTCTATGAATTGCATATTTTTTCATTTTTACTTTTCCCCGGGAAAGGTTTGTTCTCATGGGATGGATGATGGAGTCCAAATAATATGTCTGTTTGATGTAGTAAAGCATCGGCTCCCTACCAGGCTAATAATACTGCTTGATTATAAGTTTTTGCATTATTCAAGACAATGGCATGACTTAAGAAATTACATTTCTTCAAAATCTTCATTTGAATGTGCATTTAAGAAACAAAGAGAATGTTTTACATTTTTAATGAACTAGAGAAGACCTCAATAATCATCCCTTTCCCTGTCATCCAGCTTCCCAGTGAGAGTTGGGTACACATTTCTACTGGCACATGACCTATTATGGCCTTATAGAATCTGGATCTATGCATAAACATATTTATATGGGCATCTCTACTATATTTCACAGAAGCACATAATTTAATGTGAACAATCTGAAATGATTTAGGAACGGTCTAGAATGATTCTTTTGCAAAAAGACAACTGTATTTCTAAATTAAAAAAAAAAAAAAAGAAGAATGTCTTGAAGCCTGCTGATATCTGCAATTACCAATTAAATTAGTAGGTGTAAGTCCAGACCAAGCCAGTGTTACTAAAAATAAATGCCAAATTCTGAAATATTCTAATGCTTATCTAGAAAAAGGCCTTAGATGACTTTGTTTACTCTCTTAAGTCTGTTTTTACTTGAAAAGGACTCTTGCGCATTCTGCATTATATGTTGGTTAAACCAACATACAGACTTTTAAAATTTTCTTAAAATTATTATCCCAGGAGAATGAAGATATTGCAAACAGTAAAATTCAATAACAGTTGCATTCCTAACATTTGATTGACCATAGTTATAAACAGAACATAAGACTGTGTCTGTGGGTTATTGGCTCAACCTGTGGGACAGCACACAGCTCTACTGCCCAATGAGAGATCGAGGAGGAGGTAGGGATAATAAGAGCTATCCATCAAGCAGAGGAAATGCATACGCTGTACCATGCCTTAAGAGGTGGTCACTATCCATTGAAGGGGCGAGAGGGAGACCTATTACTCTGCCTTTTGCAGCCTATCCCCTTCATAATGGCCACAGCTGGGGATGCTGTAAGGGAGCAGTCATAGTAAGGAGAGCATAGGAACTGCATTTGCGCTTGCCCCATGTAGGTTCCTTTAATAAATCCCTAAAAATGTCTAGTAACATTTCTTCTTATACAATTTAAATTGCATAGAAATGGCCATATAGTGCCCTCTATCTGTGTGTGGAACTTCCATTGTTCTCAGTGGGGAGTCGTGCAAATGGCTATTACCGTTGCGGGGGAATCCTCAGTATAACTGGTTAGATTTTTTTTTTTTTTTTGGTGCACATTTTAATAATTGTAAAAGCTCACTGCTGCTTCGCTTCCTTATAACTTCTGTGAATTGGATAATAAATACATCTCATCCAATTCACTATATTTGTACTGGATGTTTTTTTTCCTGTATCTGAGTTGTATTCCTTTAATTGAAATGGGAAACAAGTTGCACAATGATGTAAGATTATTTTCCCTTCACTGCTTCTCCTGCGCAATGTAGAGTGAGTGAATTAAATCAGTTAAGCTTTACTAAATGTAGAGAGCATTTCTAGTTAGATCACAAATGACTTTTTAGGCCATGTAAAGCATACAATCCTTATATTAAAGTCAACAATATTTTACTGAAATTTAACTTTTAATGGACTTTACTGGCTATCACAGTATTTATCTAGAAAGTGTATGTCTGGAGAAAGACTCTACACCTGCTCTTGTCCTCATACAATTTAAAAGCTTTTAAATGCAACCTCAGCATATGTCGCAACTGATTTGGATAATATGCTTGCATATAAACTGCTAATTGATGAAGAATTATCAACAGATGTGGCAATCTTTTAAGGATTCGTTCTTTATAACTATAATAATTTGCAAAAAGACATATGCACTAGATTCTGATACTTTTATGGAGCAAGATATTGTTTAACATTAGTAGTCCCATCCAAATCAATGTGACTACATATAGAATAAAATGGTACTGAACTGCAAATTAACTGGTGATTTTTGAAAACCTCAAATTTTGGGTACCCTATCTGAAACAACCTAAAAGGAAACTGATTTTCAGAAAGCGCTCAGCACCTTCCCTCAGAAAATCAGGCCATAAAAGTTTTATCAAGTGGGACATCCAAAATCACCCATCACTTTTGAAAATTTAGGCTTAAGCATCTTGTATTTAGGTGGCTAATTCTAGACTTAGTTGCCTAACAATATGCATCTAAGTTAAAATTTTTGACTTTAAATTCTGTGATATAAATGGTATGCTTGTCATATAAAGAACAAAGTAGTGAAGAAATGAAAAATAAATCAACATTTGACATTAATATGTAGGACAAATATTAAATACCCGTATTAATTGTCATATTACAGTACTTATTAAAACTTTTCTTCTTAACATGTGTCTGGTTTACAAAAATGTATACATGGCATATGTCTTTTCTATTTTTTTTTCTGAAACAGTTTTGGCAGAGAGCACTATATAAATAGTGACTATTATTAATCTTGACATTATTCTGAAATCATTTGTTAAACCCACTTATCTGTAGTTTGTATGCTGCTTATAATGAAAATCAATGAAGTGTTCAGTATTGTAAAAGACAAAATGGAAGCTTTTGTAATTCTGTATACTTCTTCTTGCAGAATCTTTGTTTTAATCTAAACAAAGATGAAATTCCCTTCATTCTTAAACCCAAGAGTGTGTTGGTCTATTCAAGTGAAATTCTTCAGGACTACAAAAGATGGTTTTCACTTATTATACAGCCTCATCTCACAAGGAGATTAAATAATGTAGACACTAATAATAATATTGATCACTTAATATTCCAAATGCTTTACAAATATCCAGCTAATGCTTACTCGTTGGAAGTAGATAGGTAAGTGCTGGCAACTATCCCCATTTTAAGATGGAGAAACTGAGATACAATGGGTAAGTGAGTTGCCCAACACCACTTATGGAGTCAGTGGCAGAGCCAAGGTTAAAACTCAGGCATTTCTGTAATTATACAACCATCCATGCCCTTCTGTCTCTCTCTAATTAATACTCATTTCAGTCTTTTTCCAGAATTCTATGCAGTCCAACATATCCATAATTTAATCATGCACAGATATGGATTGGAAGTAATTTTTAAAGGTAGATGAACTCAAAACTGAATTAATGGTGGCACATTCCTTTTAATGACAGGAGCATAAGTGCCAAATAACAACTATTTCAACGTTCTCAGCTGGGAATCATGCCCTCAGCAACCATGCTTGACGTACAAACATGGTCTCTTGGCTGCCTACATTTTTGCCCGTCTGTTTGGATGGCATGGTGCCTGCTCACAAATAGGTCAGCACCTTGCCATGGGCTATGTGCGCCAGACAACAATGGGTCTAAATGCAAAGATTGCATAACCCTGAAAGTTGCTTCTCTTTTACAGGAACTCCCTCCTTTAACACAGCACTGAATCATCAGTTCCTCAAATCTGTATCTACATCTTCAGATACCACAAAACCATATCAGAACAATAGGAACAAAGGAGAAAGTGGCCTAATGTTATGGGAATGCAGGCAGGGAGAGAGAGATCTTTCATGCTTCCACTGTTTCACCTACACGCTGATTAGCTGTGTAGAATTCTTACCACTGTAAAATGAGGAATGCCATGGAACCTTTGAAGGGTTGTACAAGAATTTGTTCTGGAGTGGAAATGGGTTGAAAAACAGGTTTTCAGGCCACCAAGAGAATACCTGAGGCTGGAGGGTTAAGGAGTGGGCTATTGCAAGGCATAGCTACCTATTACCCCAAGAAGACCACTCACTGCAAGTGATTTGTTTGATAGTAAGAGAAATTTTTCTATTCAAGGAATGAATAAAGTTTTGTAAATTCTTATTTTAATGGAATGGGTTAATCCAGCCCTGGCAACAATCTAATTTATACTTGATGTATAAAAAGGAAGAGAGAGAGAGACTCTGTGTGCGTGTGCATGCGTGTATTTTTATGGATCATGATAAATTTTTAGTAGAAAATGTCTCAGAAAAATACTCTTTGTATAGATCCTCAAAGACCTAATACCATGCCTGTTTGTTTGTAAGTCTTGCAAAGTATAAGTTTGAAATGTTACATATATATTATTTCTTAGTAGTGGTTTTTCCTTCCCTTACTCAACTTGGGCATTCTTTGGTTTGACTAATGCTTTACTTTCTGAGCATAGTATTCTGCTTGAATGTGTGTAACAACTCAGTTTAAAGATAATTGAAATGCAATCTTTTTTACTGTCATTTTCAACTAGTTTAACTGTCATGCCAATAATAAATACACAAATAGTGACAAATGAGGATCACATTCTCAGCTGACGTAAAAAAAAACATAGCTCCATTGATTTTCAGATTGCTATGTAGTTTTACACCAGCTGAGGATTTGGTCTGAAATTTTCTTTCTACAATTAAACTATTGCAGAGCTATTTTGTATAGACTAGAATCCCAGTATTGAATTTGTTCACAGAGAATATCCAAATGAATTTACTCAGAGTTGACTACAAGCTAACAGGAAAAGACTTATGGCTGTTAAAGTTCAGACATTGAAGGAGACTGTACATAGGGTCACACTGTACTATTCCCATAAAAAATGATAGTATAAGTGCCATCTAGTGTACAAAGCCTAGGAATGCCTGTTCACTAAAATGTATGAAGCATTCTGCTCCATTCTTGTTTCAGAAAGTGTATTAATAAGCAGATTTATTTTAGAGTGTTGAAGGTAATTGATGTAGTGTTTATGCAAGCATAATATCATGGTCTATTTATTTAATTGAAAAAACTCTGGATACTTTAATCAATACATTTGTATTACATTTGATTTTTTATGGTATTAAAATGACGGGTGATAATGAGCTTTGAAGAGAGATTTTAAAGTTTGTTACAATAAGGATAGAGCAGACATTGAAAATCATGGCTATCACTATACAAAATTAAAAAAAAAAATGGGTACCACTATGGACTATGTACCAATTGATCAGTGAATTAACAGAAACAAAATGTTAATCAGGTGGCCACTGTTGCATCATATTTGCATCATATGCTAAAATGGGAAAGTGAAGAGGCAATTGGTGGGTACTGCATTTCTCAGTGCTATATTCAATTGCTGGCAATACACTATCATTGTTTTGTTTTTTATTATGTCCATTAGTGCCCCAAATAGGCCAACCAAAATTTCCTGACAAAAGGCATATTCCTTACCCTGAAGATTGTTCTAGCCAAGACAAAACAGAGGCACTGAGTAGAGAAAAGGAGAATGTAAGGTCCCTGCTAATGATTGGTTGCATCCCAGTTTTGTTTTTGTTTTTTGGACTTTTAAAAAAAAAGCATATAGCCAAGCCCAGATTACTCTACAGACCAGGGCCCAAGCATAATTTTTTCGGGCCCAGTACAAACTTGTAACCCGGGCCCCCTCCCACACACATACCACAATCCCTCATCCCATACATAGAATGTCATGAGCCATGAAAACAGTTTGAATTCTGAAATTACTGTTATATTCTACATTTCTGAAAAATGCCTCCTCATTTGCTATTTTTGTTTAACATAACACCCAGCCTGAGAGTCCTACAAGTTTGCTGACTATTTTTGTAACTTTTTGGTCATTATAAAGGTATTATATCCAGTCAATGTCATGATTTTTTTTTTTTTTTTTATTCTAATGGACCAATGTGACTGCAAGCATTTTATAATTAGGCCAATTAACTTTAAAGCTTTATTTTTCTGGCCTTTTTCCTTGCAAAATCATGAATTAGCTCCCCAAAGCTGCAATCTCAAGGAAGTCACCATGGTGTGGGTCACCTCTCAGATTATTATCTTCTTGGAAAGCTAAACCTCGTGAAGCAAGAAATAAGATAACATCCAACAATCTTTCCAATATTTCTTCCCATTTTGTAGCTTCTGTTAATATTTGTTTTTGAATCTCACTGTCCACTCCATGTCCACCTGACAGTAACTGCTGAATTGCTTCCACTGGCAGTAGCAAGTTTTATGTTCTATGCTCTTTTCATGTTCAGGAAGTATAGTATATAGTTTACGCCATATTTTCACAATTGGTGAATACCTTTCATTTTTTGCATACTGCATTGTTTAAGCCTCCCTTCAGGAAACAGCCGACATGGAAAACAATGCAGTGCTTGGTTGGTAGCACTCCAAACAAGCCAGTCTCTTGGTATCTTTTCTTGTTGGAAGTCTTACAATTGAGAAGAAATTCAGGAAAATTATGCCTATCAACATCTTTTGGCATTGACTTTGCTAGCTTCCGCATTTCTTCAAAAGTCAGGACACCAGATGGAACAATTTTTTGACGGATAGAATCTGTTATGTTTTCAGGCCACAAGCCTGGATCTTTGAAAAGACAAGAATCAGATAGTGTAGCACTACTCCCCCCTGCTTCTTGTAAACCTTCAAAATGTGGTGGTGCTAATGGTGATACTACCTGACTATCTTCAAGCATTAGATTGGAGCCACATGATGCATGTTCTGGCAGCTTTTCTTTGTCATCAATTGCCAGTGCCACAGACGCAATCTCTATATTGAAATCATTTTCATCTTGATTTTGTTCATCTGCTTCCCTCGTTAGGATATTGTCTGACCGCAGAAAGGCCTTGTCTGATTTGAAAAACTGGAGGATAGATTGGTGTCCTTTAGCTTCTTTTTAGTTTCCTTTCTTTTACCTCCTTACATTTCTGGCTGCCTGATTTGTGTTTATAGCCACCACCAGACATGGTAGTATGGGGTGTGTGTGTGTGACTGTGAGTGAATTAGACACTTCCTCACATATATTTTGAGCCTGCAAATCCTAGCATAAGCAGCAGCAGCACTGGCTTCCACTGTCTTATGGTGCTTTGCTTTGCCCCTCCCACCAGCTGTCCCTCCCTCCTGCCTATGCACAAGGAACTCTGGGACTGGTAGTTCTTGATCTTGATATAATAAACCATGTCACAGAGAGGAGCACAAATCTCTTGGTCTCTCAGTCTCAAACTACAAGTCCTAGTTTAACTGCACAAGCACACACTCTCTATTCTAGAGAAGGGCCTGGGCTGGGCCAGCAGGCCCAGCAGCTCACTGTTCCAAATGTTGCTCGGGACTGCTCTAACACGGCTTCTGATTGGCTCCAGCAAATCTCACAAGATCTGGACAATAGATATATAGATACAGGGAAATAAGTTTCTATAAATATTCTCAGGCATGATCTACAATTTAGCCTCAATTTCTTCTTCATGGTAATGGGGGTTGCAGCCTGGGCTGGGTTCCCCCAGGGCCTCTGGGCCCCCATGAAGTGTATCCTTTCTCCGCTCCCGTGTGGGGGCCCTGCTACAGACAAGTAATTATAATAACTTGTAGGTGTCAAGGCAGAGGTCCATCTTCAGCAAAAAAATGCATGAAACTGAGCTGGACCAGCTCGGGAAGGCTGTTCCATGAGGAACAATGGCCTTAGGGGATCAAGAGGCAGGTACTCAACAAGAAATATAGCCCGGTTTTGGACAAATAGTTTCAATTCTGCTCCTTCGTGCCAAAGTTGAACTGTGGGAACCAGGTCACATGCAGCAGTGCCTGAGGTGAGGTTCTCCTTCAGCTGAGGCACTCATTCAGAAATCATTCAGTGTGTCCAGAGCATACGTAGGCAGAGAAGCTTGGGGGTCCTGGAAGGAACTAACGCAGCAACAATCTTTACTACTACTTCTGAAATGAGCAGTTTGTGCTGCTTCACATGCCTACTGCCAGGCATCAGTAAGCATGCCTTTGTACTACCCTTATTTCTTGCTGAATAGTATCTTCCTCCAACAGAAATCCCACTGAAATCAATGCAGCTACTTGCAGAATAAGGCACTACTCAGTGGTAAGACTTGAAAAGCACACATTGCAAATTGGGTGCCCAACTCCCGTTGAAAGTCAGAGGAAGCTGTGTGCCTTCCTGCCTTTTGTTCCTTTGAAAATCTCCCTCAAGATCAATAAGGGCTGGCAAAGTTTGCCCCTGTACTTTAAAAAACACTTAACACATTTGTGAGACTTCGTTCACTGGTGCATTTCATTCAGATAGTTCTGACATAACATTGTCAAGAAAAATATCATCTCCATAACAATAGTGTATTTGATTTTTGTCAAGCAATAGTATCCAATGAATTACAACTATATACAAGACAATTCAGGGCCAAAAATGCCAAGTTATGTTCAGACACCACTTATAACAAGAAAAGAGTTTGGATTTTTCTATTTTTTTCTTTTTCTGGGAGGGATAACTATTACTGGTTTATTGCATTCAATATTGAAATAAAGATTATACTAACATAACTCAAACCTGCGATGTGAAGGAAAGGCAAGTTTTCATTTAATGTATTATTAAATATGAATTTAATAAGAGTATCATAACAAAGAGTAGACTTATTTGCTCTCAGATTAAAAGTAGTTTTCACTGGATGGTTTGAGGTGGAACAACACCTTTGAAGAAACTTGAAAATATCTGCCAGTGAGTCATTCACAATGATACAGGTTATTGTAGATAACTGACATTGGGATGATGATTCTTTTTTTCTGCAGAGGAAAATGATGGTCCTGTCCTGACATGTTTATGGTTGTTATACTGAATCATCCAGGGATTCATTGTGTGTCTGATGATAAACCTGCTAGACTGTTATCTAATCTCAAGAAACTCATGCAAGTCGGGTTATTGGAGCTGTAAATCAAAGTGACATGGCATATAGTGTCTGGCTTTCCTTGACTAGCAGACTAAGTTTACCAGTGATAAATGTTAAAGGCCAGATGCAAGTTTGTCAGAAAATTGTTGAAAGGATTGCAGTAATTTGCACTGTCAATATTCAACAGGTATGTAACATGAGTAACCTTCATGTTGAGGGGGCAAGAGGAAGCTCCAAGAAAGGCAACTGAGAGCATGGTGTGAGTTAAAACATGTCCCTCTACTTAATCTTGAATACTTCTGTTTGTTGGCTTTCCTGGTAAAACCCCCTGGAACTGTGTATTATTTCAATTTTGCACATACGGTTTATCCCGATTCCGTGCATTATACAATACACCACTTTACTACATACACCCATTTTCAAACCATTTTACATCACTGCTCCATTTGGAACACTGTCTGCAGGTTGGTATTCTGTTCAATAATCCTCCTGCGTGAAAGGTCAAATGTGATGCAATTTTAGTCCTTGTAAAGGGCTATAAAGTAGCAGTTTTAGTTACTGTCCTGATATGAGTCAGTTTATACCTGTCGGATCTTCTCTCCTAAACCATGTAAAATGTGTGTGTGTTTTCTGCTATCTTCCTAGAGGTATTTTAGTAGTTAAATCAAGTGATTTTGGGGTATGTTTTCTTAATTTATAAATTATCTGGATTCCTAAATTGAGGACTGATGGGACTACTATGCTCATTTTATCTAACCTCCTATATAACAACAGGCCAACAAATTTCTGAGAGATTCCTGTATTTACCCCCCAACAATTTGAAATAGATTGAAATAGAGCATATCGTATACAAAGACGTCCAATGTTGTTTTTAAGACTTAAAGTGATAGAAAATTTACTAAATTACTGGGTAATATCTAATCTGGTGCACCCGTGCTTTGTGGTGCGAAGGGCCATATTAGCAAGGTGCCTGTATACTTCAGCTAATTTGCATGTACATTTAAGCAATTTGTACAAAAATAAATACATAATCTTTTGTATGGTTCTTATATCTACTTTACAGATGCACAGAAAATGTTTGTTGGTTAAGTTCCTCCAGTGATGAGGGAAAAAAAATCAAGGCATTTGCAGAGCCCTTGGAGAGCACAAACATATTCAGATTTCCAGCCATTAGTCTCCATGAGCCTCACCACCATTTCTAAAATACAGGGAAACAAAAGATTAGTATTTATTTATTTGTCAGACAGAATAGCACTTAGCAAATAAATAAAATGGCAGGTCTCTGTCTCAAAGGGCTTACAGTCGAAATGAATGACAGAATGATATTAAACAATGAGAAGGGGCTGGATACAGAAGGACAATTGCTGCAGAAGTGAAAGATCATTAGATGTACTTTACATTATGTACACACCTTGTTAATTCTTTTTTGCATTTTTAACATATGTTAGAAATATTAGGTTTAGAATGATGCCCAGAGAGATGAGGTCAGCGATGAGACAGTGACCCAAAAGCAGCAAGTCTTGAAGAAGAATTTGAAGGCAGTTATAAGGTGCACGGGATCAATGGGGATGTTCCAGGCTAGTTGGTATCATAGGAAAAAGCCTAGAGTTTCTTCTGGGGAAAGGAAACAAGGTGTACTATGTTGGCAGAGTGTAGGTCATGACTCATGAAAAGCTGGAGATGACAGAAAGGAGCTAATAAGCAGGGCAGAGCTGTGAAGCACCTTGAAAGTGAGGAGTTTGAATATGATACAGAAGGAGATCAGAGAAGGCTTTAACAATCTCAAGAGCCACACTTCTGAGGACCGTGTTTGATTGTGGGAGATGTACTTTTTGGTGTCATTTGACCTAATACTATTATGTTCATCCATATTTGGCATTTTGTTGAATACCAAAACTTTTAATCTTCCAGTTTTGAAAAATGCATTAAATTCTACTTTCCAAATATCCCATTTTAAATGTATATGGACTGATTCATTTATTAAGTGATCTTGCTCACAAAAGTTCTAATTTTCTCCAAACCTGTTGTAACTTTATAGCAGTAGATGAACATTGTTGCAGGATCGATTGAAGAAAAATTGAGCCGGGTGGAGTGATAAAGAGCATTTATTCAGTTACTGCCTCTAGACCACTCATTCCCCTTTACCTCGCAACCAATGAAGTGAGCCCCGAGTTAACTACTCTACAACTTTTTATCTAAAATACTATGTAAATACACACTTCTACAACGCCCCATAAAACCCCTATCTGATGATATAAATGGTTATAAAATGAATATCAATGGCTTTAGGAGGCATATAATTACACCCGCCCCTGTTATTATTTACCAGTTAACCTGCATGGGATATGCATTTTTGCCATAGATTTGGTTATCTTGACAGCAGGAATGACCATAAATTTCCTTAACGAACCAACTGCAAGGGAAGAACTAGGGGGAGATATCCCAAGCTTTCCCTAACAGGTAAGCTATCTGAGAAAGGAGAGACAACACACTTCTTACCACCTTTTTTGTCCAGATGGTGAGGGGAGGAATAGAAGGGGGGGGACATGGCCTGCCCGTACTATAACTCCGTTACTATGGTACCTATTGGTCAGGTCATTTTGCCCTGCTTCAGTGTTTACTTCCCTCCTCCCCCCCAACTCCAAGGTTAGGAAGTTGCTGTGTGACCAGCACATGATTATTGCTTGTGTAGTACATGGCCTTCTTTAGCCCAAGCCAGGGGTCCCACAGAGGACAATTCGTGCCCAAAGCCTGGGCCCAATTCTCAGCCCCCCAGGAATTTGGCCCAGCGCTGACCTCCTTTGTTCCCGCATCCACAAACATGAAAACGGATGCCTTTTTAAAGGATTCATTGATTATTGCTGCTGGCAGTTTTCCAGCAATCCTGTAAAGTACAATGCCACATGCTTATCAAAAAGCAGTAACTCTGTGGCAAACTCAAATCTTCGCATAAAATTTCCATTTTTAACACATTATTTTGCTCATCATTCTAGAGAACCCTGATTAGCCATAGGTTCTCAGGGAATATCAGAAACCTTCAGATGAACAGAAATGTAGATAATTAGGACCTTTCTGGTCACTGAACCCAAAGACACTTCCACATCCAGTTTCATTCTGGGTTCAGGGTTACCCCCAAAGAGAAAACAGAGCCAGAGAGGACAGGCCAGGGGTATCTGAGGTGCTTAGTCAGTCTCATGACCTCAGCCTGCCCGACAACTGTCCCAAACAACCTTTGGCAATACTTCATATGGTGACTTGAGAATGTAGATGTAACTGAGATGGGAATCGAAGCCTGGGTGATTCCTCTTCTCTCTGGAGCTTTCCGGGGATAACTTTAACCCTGGTGGTTAGGAATACCATTACCCCTCAATTTTGCAGCATACAAATGCCAGACAAAATTCCCCAGGAAATCTACAATCCCACAAAGAAATCAGGAGCACACCCACCCAAGTTAGGGATCCCCCAATCCAACAAAACAATTCAAGTGCTTAATGTTAAAAACACATTGAACTGTTTTCCTGAATTGGAGTCTAAACCAAGATTTACCTGTATTTTAATGGGAGCATACCTAACTACCATGTAACACATTTTTGAAGCAAACTGCTCTTTACAAAATTTGATATGTCAACTTATTTCTCCTGATTTCCAAAAGTAACACTTAAAGCCTGTTTACCAACGGAGGTACTCTTTCATTCAATGTACATATTCCATACATTGTTTACTTTATCTAGGTAAGGAGGCCTTACACAGCAGTATTCAAAATATTTACCAAAAATAAATAAAGAAAATTAATAAAAATAAAAACCCAAAGTAAAATAATAAAACTATTAACAAATACTTTAATTTGAAGGTAATTATTTTCCTGAACTTTTTATCTCCTATTTTCTACACTTTTTGTTTCTGTTTTGTTTGACGTTTAGGAGCATGTAGAGGAATAACAAAAGAAAAATCATCCGAAAGACAGTCAGAATTAAACATCTCACTTTCCCTATTAAACACAACCATTCTTAGTTCCCCATATGATAAAAGTTGACATGGGTCTGCCTAATTGTTCTCTCTTTTTGAAAAGCAATTTTAAAATCCACCATGGGAAGAGGACAGTAGGAGCAAGAGAGCGTGTGAATTCTTGGGGTGAAGGATTCGGTAAAATAAGAAACACATCCCTATCTTTGCCATTCGCTGAGTACCCCAAAACAACTATTTATGAAGATTTGAAAAAGCAGTGTTCAGAGTAGAGCTGCTTGGGAAAAGTCCCCCTATCCCCATATAAAAAAAATCTCAACAAATATGAAGTTTGTTTTCATCAAAAAGTTTCTTCAAAAATTTGCTTGTGTTTTTATTGTGGTGGTGGTTGTTGAACGGAAAGCCCTTTTTATTTTATTCTTTTCATTTGCTGAAAATTTAAGAAAATCAAATTTTTGATGAAAATCCCTCCTCACCATCTCTCCCCCTCCCCCCCCAAATTGAAAACAGACTTTTTCCATGGAAATTTGTTTTTATTACATCCGTTTGGAAAAAAACAAAAACAAACAAAAACCCCCAGATCCCTAAAACAAACATATACACATACACTCAGTTTGTGCAAAATGTTTGTTGAGCTGTAATTCAAGGCACAGCCTATTATTTCCATCCTTGCATTGGTGTATCCTCTCTTTGTCCTAGAATGGATCTTCTTCCCAACAAATGGTTTAATGATCTTTTCCTCTCAATGCAGAGTTTACTTGTGTTGAAGCAGCCAATTCAGCTGCTGTTTTAACAGAAGATTTCTCTCTGGACATCAAAATCCCAATGCCACAAAAAAGGCAGTGCAGCATGAGTAAAAGAAAAATATAGCGCACAGCAGAACCCACCTCCAGATACTAACTTCTAACCCCTTGAAATGCCATGATATACAAATACAGCCCATCTGAAATAAAAATAAAATATAGCTGCCTGTGCCACACCTCCAGCATGACACAAACTGTTCCACTCCTACCTTCCATAGTCACCAACTGTTTTTTTTTAAACAGTCATACGTGTCGTCAGAAAGAGAAACACTAATCAGTGCCTCATCTCCTCCTTCACCAGCAGAGGCAGTGGGAGGCAATACCCCTTCTGCTGTGCTGCTGATTTGATGGCTTTGAAATTTTCATGTATTTTTACCTACAACATATGGCCTACAGTGCATAATGGGATATTATATAGTGCACATTATCCTTAGGATAATAAAAGCCTAGTGTATGTGACATTCCTTTCTTCTCATTCTCTCATCACAAGAGTCCCTTTTTCTCTCCTGTTTTTTGTTTTCTTTAATTTTCACTCCCTTTTCTCTTTTGTAGCTTGTTCTCTGCTACCCGTTTTTGTGCTTCATATTCCCTCTTCTTGATTATTGATTAGTTGGTTCCCTCTCTCCTGCCTAACTGCTTACTGATTGATTCTCCCCTACTGCTCTGCGCTCTGTGGCAGTCATGATTGTGTGTAGCATGGTCTTCCATCTGGAATTGTCCGTTACAAGTCTTTCGTCTTTGGCAAGTCACTATGAGAGGATTTAAGCTTCTTAACTCCCTCAAAATTGCATCTTCCAGTCTAATTCATTGTCAGCCTCGTGATCTGCTTCTTTCAACCTCAGTTCTATAAACCTAATGTAAAATTATATCATCTTCTGCATGTTGGACCTCACCACACCATTGCAGTCATCTTGTTCTCAACTGATGCAAGACTGCAATTTGCCAGTGTCATCCAACAATCTTTTTGTAACTTTTGACACTGAAAACTGTTTAGTTTCCTCTCCTCAGCTGTTAACATCCAGGTTTTTGTTACATATAGCTGTCATCATGCTGTGTTGAATTCTTGTATTTTAGTTGTCACACTGATATCCCACCACACAGACAGAGGCCTTTGAAGATACTGAAATGCCATTGATGAAGACCAATCTGATATGATTTCTTCAGATATAGAACCTCTTGACTACCTGGATATATAAAACTAGTCACTCATTCAGTGACATTGCCATCTACATGCAGCATAGGTAGGGCAGTCATTTGCATTTTCTAGGAGGCATGCATAGCTTTCGGTTAATCACCATTGATCTTATGTCCTATGTATTCTGCAGTTTTTTCCACTCTTACAGCATTAGCTGTAAGTCAATATCATCCACATACTTTATCTTCTGAAGATGAAACTTTAAATTTCACACCACCTAATTTGACCTCAGTTGACTTTGTAATCAGATAGTTTATTAGAATATTAAATAGCATAGGTAAGAGAACACATCTCTGATGAACTCCTGATTGTGCTGAAAACCGTTGACCCTTTATACATTTAAATATACCATGGAACAATTCCTCTACTAAGCACACTAAGTCCTCAGGCACACCATACTGGTATAGCAGAATCCACAGTGTTGATGGATGCACGGAGTCAAAAACAGCGGCAAAGTCTATCAACAAGATGTATTGAACTAGCAGTCACGAGGGCTGGTTGGAATGATCACAATCAGTGATGGCGGGTATTGTGCAGTGCAGTGAGGAAGCCTCCAACAGAAATTACTAGAATTTTTCTTTGAGACTTTGAAGGTCCTAAACAGGCATCCATTCTTGTGGCTTCTGCCAGTTAAGAATAAAAATGGAGAATGCTGCCAGCTTATTAATGCTCAATTGTAAGTGTTGGTTGGGAACATTTTTGTGAATTAATTAACATGTCCCCATCAAGATGTAAACAACAACTTAAATCCAAAAATAAGCCCAGCAAAGAACAGGCTGGTGACATCAGAGGAAGTGATCCTTGCAGTCAAACAGTTATCAAGCACTTGATCAAATTATAGGTGAATAACACTGCTGTCATTCCCAAGGAACGTTTTCACTATCATACCACAGAAGTGACTGAAACGAAAGAATTATTTGCATCAGTCTTCACTGCAAAGGATGGGAGGGAAAAACCTACACCTGAGCCATTCTTTTTAGGTGATAAATCTGAGGAACTATCTTTGATTGAGGTGTCACTAGAAGAGGTTTTGGGATGAATTAATAAATTAGTCAGTAATAAGTCATCCGGACAGGATGGTATTCTCCCAAGAGTCCTGAAGGAACTCAGATATAAAATTGCAGAACTACTATCTCTGGTATGTAACCTTTCACTTAAATCAGCTTCTGTACTAGATGACTGGAGGCTGTAGCTACTGAAACACCGATTTTTTAAAAAGGCTCCAGAGGCAATCCTGGCAATTATAGGCCAGTAAACTTAACTTCAGTACCAAGCAAATTGGTTGAAAATATAGTAAAGAACAGAATTATCAGACATCTAGATGAACACAATATGTTGTGGAAGAGTCAAAATGGCTTTTGTAAAATTAATCTTGCCTATTAAGTCTATTAGAGTTCTATGTGGGTGTCAACAAACGTGGACAAGGTGATCCAGCGGATATAGTGAACTGGGACTTTCAGAAAGCCTTTGACAAGGTCCCTCCTGAAAAGCTAGTAAGCAAAGTAGGCAGTCATGGGATAAGAGAGAAGGTCCTCTCTCGGATCAGTAACTGGTTAAAAGATAGGAAACAAAGGGCAGAATAAAAGGTCAAGTTTTCACAGTGGAGAGAGGTAACTAGTGGGGTCCTCCAAGGATCTGTATTGGGACCAATGCTGTTCAACATATTCATAAGTGAGATGGGAAAGATTGCAGATGATACAAAATTACTCAAAATAGTTAAGTCCAGAGCTGACTGCAAAGAGTTACAAAGAATTTCACAAAACTGGGTGAGTGCGCAACAAAATGGCAGATGAAATTCAATGTTGATAAATGTAAAGTACTGTACATTGGAAAACATAATCCCAACTTTACATAAAAAATGATGAGCTCTAAATTAGCTGTTATCACACAAGAAAGAGATCTTTAAGTCATTGTGGATAGTTCTCTGCAAACATCTGCTCACTGTGCAGTCAAAAAACAGAATGTTGGGAACCATTAGGAAAGGGATAGATAATAAAACAGAAAATATCATAATGCTACTATATAAATCCTTGAATACTGCGTACATTTCTGGTCATCCCATCTCAAAAAAGATACATTAATATTGCAAAAAGTACAGAGAAGGACAACAAAAATGATTACGGGTACGGAACAACTTCCATATGAGGAGAGATTAAAAAGACTGGGATGATTCAGCTTTGAAAAGAGACAACTAAAGGGGGATATGATAGAGGTCTATAAAATCATGAGCATAGTGTGGGGAAAGTGAATAGGAAAGTGTTTACATAGCACTTCACATAGCACAGGGATCAGGAATCACCCAATGACAGGCCACCTGCCAGAGCAGGGGTTGAGAGTGCCTATTGTAGGCCTGCTCCTTACAGAATTACTATTGCTTGACCCACCCAGCTGGGTGTGAGTCAGACCCTATGCCTTTGTTTTTCACTAGATTGAAGTGACACACACAACAGCACAGTTTCTGTCCGATACCTGCTCCTACAAATGTCCTGAAGCGTAGTATATTTCCTGCTCACGTCCGTCCCACAACACTTCAGTGAATGGTGCTTTCCTCTTTTTGCAGTGAAGATTATTACTGTGGCTTCTCTTAATTTGTTTAGCAATTGCAGTACAGGGATTTTTGTAAGAAAAAAATGATTACTTATGACAATGGGCAGTTCAAACCGCAACAGTACATCTCAAGTTATTTTGGCAGACAAAATTTTGTCATGTAAATGTTAATGAAAATGGGCTAAATTCAATAAATGTAATACTGTACATCCTATAAAGGGCCACATTCTGCCTTCAAAGATGTATGCACAGGTCCAACTGATGTCAGTGTTCCCCATCTGAACTCAGAGCTTTGCTGCTGATTATTAGTATTATTATTATACATGTGTCTGGTTAGGTTCTTACATGGCTTTTTGAGTGCTTCACAACTTTACACATCTATGTGAGGTACATAAGTACAATCATCCCCCAGGGGATCCCATCCATGGGGAAATGAGACATAGAGACTGAGCCCATTTTGGCCCGTTTAACTCACTCAGAATAGTGCCTTGACTTGGGACTAATCCTGTTGATTTCAGTGGGGATTTTCATGAGGTAACGTACTTCTAAAAATATGTAAAATGTAGAATAAGACTCTAAGGGTATGATCTAAATCCCAGTGAAGTCAATAGGAGATTTTCCATTCATTTCTATGAGCTTTGGTGCCCAACTGATGTATCCAAGGTGCCATAGCAGTGCTAGGAAATGAGCTCACAGTTCTTGAGTCCCAATCTAGAATTTTAAACACAATACCATCTATTTTTACTAGAGATGAATGGTTTCAAAGGAGCACATATGCTGAGAGTTCTACATGTGACACATTCTAGCTGAATGTACTCAGGTCAGTGATCTGGGGTAAAATGAACAAAAGTACTTGAGTGACTTAGAGTACATTTACACTGCAAAAAAAAAAAAAAAAAAAAAAAATCTGGTAGCAGGTCTGACTCAGGCTCACACTATGGTGCTTAAAATAGCAGTGTAGATATTCCCGCTTGGGCTGGTGCCAGGGCTCTGAGACTTTCCCCCTTTCCCAGGTTTCCTCAGGCTGTGGCCTAGTAGGAATGTCTAAACTACTATTTTTAGCCCCGTAGCACTAGCCCTATGAGCCTGAGTCAGTTGACCTAGGTTTGGAGACTCACTGCCATGGGTTTTATTTTGGCAAGGTAGAAGTATCCTCAGTGGCCAAAGTTCCATTTTCAAAAGTGATTTAGAAGCCTAAGTGCCTACGTCGCTTCTGAAAATGGGATGTAGGCCTTTCAATGCTGAGTGAAACAACGCTTAAATACCTTTTAAAAATCTGGGCCTTAGACACTTTAGCACATCTTGCCTTTAGTCAATATGTATGTAAAATATCTGTTTCTGCACCGATGTATAAGCATCGTGGTGTAGTTAGGTTAGTAGACTGGAAGCCAGAATATATGAAGTCTACTTTCAACTCTTCCAGCAACTCATTGTGTTATCTTGGGAAAATCACTTACGCTCTCTGTGCTTCAGTTTGCCCATATGTACAGTGGCTATACCTAGATATCTTTTAAGGCATTTTGAGAGCTTCATGTTCTACAAAAAGTGTGAAATTAATGTCTATTTTTTAAAAAATTAAACTTTTTATTGAACTTAAAGAGAGATTTACAGCAACAAAGAAGGAGAAAACATGCAATTTATTTATAGAAAATAAGGTTATTAACTAATCCATAATTATTCTAGAATTAATGTTTTATCAAAAAAATTGCACTGCACACACCCTGGGATTAGTAATCAAACAAAAGTATAAAGCATTAAGTGCCAAACAGAATTCAGCTTGGTTCACACAAACAAATAGAACAGAGAAGATATCAAATGCTCAGGCAAAATACACAATAAGCTAGAAAACCGACGGAGCGTATAACACCAATATTGTATGTGAATACACTGAGCTGGATTTTTTTCTCACCAAACCTAAAGCCAAAAGTTCTATTTTTAATTATACTTTTAAAATAAGTCTTATGTGCCTAATGGATTTTCTATTAAATAATCAGATAAATACTAGTGAATTATTATAAATTATTGCCGTGGCACTAGCTAATGAAGGTACATTGGAAAGTTGTTCTTTACCATTTTTATTTGTAGAAGAAAGGCTAAATTCCTTATACTTAGTGAAACTACACACACAAGTAATATTTGATTTGAACCACTCAGCTCTTCTGTAGTGACAGAGTTGCTTGCACTTGGAGTTCAAGTGGGATTTTTAAGAAAATCCCTTGAAGTTAGCACCACCAAGAGAGAAGCAGTAGTATCCCATGGAGGATAACTTGGGGCAGGTGCTACTGTCCTTTCTCTGCTTAACCAATATGGTACAGCCAGCCTGCAGAGTCCATGATGCACTCTTTTACATGGGTATAGCAGGAGGCACTCTGGAGTCCAAGAAGTACTGTAAGACATAATTGAGTTATGTTAACACATTTTGCCCACATACTGCATCTAAATGAATACAACAGTACTGTGCCCTGTGTAAGGCATAATCCCTTTAGAAACTCCAACCAAGGGTGATGTGCCTCTGCACACATACTTACCAACCACACTTTTGCCCACAATAATCAACTTTCGGTTGACATATCCAGGTTCATCAGTGTGATTTAAGAAAAAAAGAAACAACATAAAATATCAGCTGTGGTACCAGTTTTTTTCAGGCTAATAAAGTTGCTGGATGCCCCTCACTAAAAATAACATTCACTTAAAAAGTCAACTATTCAAAGACCAACTTGTTTGCAAAAGCATTTTAGCCTTTTAAAGTCCTGTATTTTTATGGATAAACTGCTGCATGCTTGATGGAATATGCAGTAGGCCTTACTGTGGAGCCAAACAGAGCAATTATTTAAAATAGACCTTGTACTGTGTGCCTCACTCAACAGTGAACAACTGTCACTGTAGTCTTGCAACACCCATCAGGCAATCTCATCGCATCAACATCGATCATATAATGGCAATAAAGTCATTGTCACAGGCGCAATAAACTCAGGTTTGTTTCTGCATTTTGTCTAACAGCAGGAAGCTTTGCTCCTGGGACGATGTTCTTTTCCACCAACATCCGTTAATTACGTAACCCTTCTGGCAGGTGTGGCCATTCAATTTTCTAGGGATTTCTATAAAGACTTAACTCTGTGTCAAGCCCCTCCCCAGAAATCTGGGAAACTATATATACCCACTGGGTGGCCAGATGAGTAATTTTCCCCCACTTGCAAGCCGAGAGCCCGGGAGTTATAACAAAGAGAGCTTTATTTGTGGGGAAGAGGGTGGAAGATGACAATGAATTTGGGGAAAAACAACAATTAACCAGTTCTATGATGTAAGCCTCCCTCCTTCCCTATCCCTCAGTGTCTTAACAGTAGTTCTAACCCCAGTCCTTTTTAGGCATAACTGATGTGTTCTAGCCACTTCACTCTTCCACAGTGCCTCTCTCACAGTTAGCACCCCTGGGTTGGGGAAGTCCCACAATTCTAGTAGTCTGTTCTGGGAGCTCTACTACCTAACCCAGCTGAAGTAATTTCAGTTTTAATTGCTGGGTAGGGAAGCCTGTGCTAGAGACCCTTGGATAGTCTGCTGCTCTCTGCCATTTCAGCTGTTGCCTAGCTCTGTCACTGCCTTGCGCTGTCTGGCCCCTTGAAGATGCTGCTGCCATTCTGTGCCCTCCATTGCCTTGGCGCTGCTGCCACTGGTGCTCTGTTCTGTCCACCGCCACAAAGCTGCTGCTGCTTTGGCGCTGCCTGCAGTCTGCGCTGGCCACAGTTCTGCAGTCTCAGCTCAGTTCTTAGGGAGGGATCAGTGATATCTAGGACACTTGACAGAGTGCTCCCCACCAGAAAGGAGGCAGGAACCTCCTCCCACCCCTTTCTTCCTCCCTTAGCTCTGTCCAGGCTCTCTCACCCAACTGTGCCCGAGAGCAGCCCCGGTTAGGGTGTTTTATCCTTAGCTTGCCCAAGACCAATTGCCTTTTATTGCCTCCAAACTCAACACTTAAATGCATTTTAATCAAAATGCCCCCAAGCCATCACAAAACTGAAATGTAAGTGAGGTCTCGTACATCCAGTCATCTCCCTTTCTCTCCAGAAGAGGTTGGCAGAGAGGTCCCTTCCCATGGACCCGCTGTCCATCTGTAGTTCATATGCAATGCTGGGCTGTTCTTCTCCCATTTCACCAACAGATGGCAGCAGTGAGCTCCCTTCTCTCTAAGGCTTCAGGCCACTGGGCTTACAGTTCTATGAAGAATTGTATTCAAAGAGTTGACTCGAAGGAAAATTGAACTGAGTTGGATTTCATTATGCTAATTCTCATTTATATTAATTCCACTTTGGCAGTATAAAGGAGACTTAAAGTGGGAGTACATATAACTTGCACCACTTTAAGGCTTCTTTCATACTGCCAGGGTAGCGTAGAGTGGCCATAGCAGATGTCTACACAGCAGGAGCTGTGCATAATCTAGCCTCCCCAAGCCAGTGTTGTGTACAGGGTAGCCTATCAGAGCTAGTTTGAATCCAGCTAGCACACGTAATGTAGCAGTGAAAACAATGCAGTGCAGGCTTCAGAGGAGGCTAGCATATTAAGTGTATAACCAGCATCTGTACTGGGCTTGTATTACCCATTGAGAAGCCCACACCACAATGTCTTCACTGCTGTGTTACCTGCTGGATTTAAGAGAGGTTGGTTATGTTAGGCTCTGCTCGTTTTTTAATATGTAGAGATACCCTCAGTGTACATGAAGTTCGGGCCCTAAGTTTCCGTTAAATTTCAGTCATGCTATTTATACAGTGATTATACTCCCTATCAACTGCATTTGTTGAAAATAAGATGTTAATCTGGCTCATATGCATAATTTAATTATGCTGACTTTTTCATTGAAATCCTCAAGAAAAATTTTGGGTTACAACTTTATGGAGTTTTACATAAAGATCTGTGAAGGCCAAAAATATAGAGACAGTCACCTCACATACTCTGCAGAAGAAAATGCGATGCAGGTGTAGAGCAAATAATATACTTCTGTCTGAGAGGTAACTAACTAGATAAGAGACAACAGAAAAGTATCAGATAAGAACACAGAAACTGCCATACTGGATCAGGCCAGTGTCCATCTAGTCCAGTATCCTGACTGACAGTGGTCAAGACCAGCTGCTTCAAAAGAAAGTGCAAGACATGTTGCAGGAGGAAATTGTAGAAAAACCTGCCCAGAGTGGAAGTTGATACTTTATTTTTACCCCCCCCTTAGTTAGAAATTGACTTATGCTCTGAGGCAAAACTCCTGTTTGTTTTGAGTTTTTTAATTCTTATGATTTTAACTCTAGATATTCTTGTTATGCGTATAAATGTCCAATCCCATTTTGAAACGTTTAAACTCTTGGCATAAGCAATATCTTGTGGTAATGAGTTCCACTGGTTAATTTTGTGAAAAAATATTTACTTCTATGAGTTTGAAATTTGCTTTCTTTCACTTCCTGCTGCTGGCATATAACTGTGGCTCTTTAGTATCTTTTAAATTCCTTCATGTAGTCATTTGGTGCATACCCCATTTTGCCTTTGTCGACATATAGGGGTCAATACTAGTGCAGCTCCACCAATTAATAGCCACTAATGGATGAATTAGAGCTACTCAAAGGAACAGACAAAGTATAAGGGCGTCTCTTTCTTCTGTGCTTTGAAAATTACCATCCACATTCATGGAAAATTGCATGTAACTGCAGAATCAGGCATCTAAATGAAACTTGTGGCACAAATATGAAGTTCCAACTTGTTACCTATGGGAGATAAAGGTATGGTAGATCAGTATAGTATGCCCACAAGTGATTTAATTGCTGGAGACCTTTATGCTAGCTATTGCTTCAGCTCACTGCTGCTTATGTCTAAGAGTTGTGAAAAGTTTCTCAGCATTTAGCTTTACTCTTTTGGATGTTCCTTCTGGAGACGTGCTATTCTATATTGAAACAAAAAACATAAATATGCAGCTAGGAATGGAACAGTTACTGTCGTGTTGCGAGTGGAACAGAGGCGGTTTAACTTTATTTTAATTTTATGTGGTTTGGTTTTTATGTCTTGTTTGTTTCAAGGGTTAGAAATGACTGTTTGAAGGTGGGTTCTGTTGTGTTCTGTGTTTTTCTTTTACTTACACAGAACTTGCTTTGTGATATTGGGAATTCAGTTCACAGAGCAAACTTGTTAGAACTAGAATTAGAAAAACACATTTTTTTCAGCTACCCTAATATATTCCTTTTTTATCCACATGATCCTGGTTCTGTAGGGATAGCCCTACCCTGGCAAGCCCAACTTGCAGGAGAAAGCAGGATGTGCAGTGGTTCCAGAAACAGCTACTGACTTTCATTTCATTTCATTTCAATATAAATGCAAATTCACTTCAAGGACCTGATCCTACACTACTTCCTCAGGCAAAATTCCCTTTAGCCCTAAGAAGCTTCCATTGTAACTAAGGGCTTATTATAAAGTTACACACAAGTACATTGGGAAATCTGTGCTTAGATGTTCTAAAAGGGATGGGAAAAACCTGTCCCTGTATCTATTCAGTATTTCCTATGGGTAATATATTCACTACTTTAAATCTCTCTGTAAATTTAAGAACTAGAAGGTTTCAAAATGTACCCCACTTGCAAGAGTAGTTATGATAAATTTCTGCCTCATTATATTTGATGGCAATGTTATTACCAGTATAATAATAAAACGAATAGATTGCTGCCTCTAGAAAATAGACAAAATTATGCTGTTTGTACTATTCAAATATACATGGTTCTGCATAAATCAATCACATGCAGAGAAATCCTGGCCCTATTGAAGTCAATGACAAATGTTCACCTCTGGCATTTAAATGGATACAGAACTATAACAACAAACGGAGAACTTCTGTAGAGGGTATTTGGTATTACTCATTGGTATATACATGTATAAACCAGGGATTTTGAATTAACATCTTAAATCCTTATGTTACTAATATTAACACAAACTACACACATGACTAAAGTTACTTACTAGTGCATGTGTTTATTGGATTGAGATTTTAGGAAGTTGCTGAGACCTTTGTTATGAATGAATGACTGAGCTTTTCTCCAAACCTATATTAGATTATCCAGGGGTTAATGAAAGAATAATTCAGAATGAATTCCTATGGCCTTCCTGCTCTAAACTTGTTGGCAAACATTTTTATGAGTGTGTTAAAGATTGTTTACACCTTACTTTGCTGCCTTTACAAAGCAATGCCTTGAACAAAATGTATAATGAACTTAGTTTTGGTAACTGCTATTTTCTTAACCTCTACTACCTTTCTTACTGTCTTGAATTTCTGTTAGAAATGCTTTAATTTTTAAACAACACATAGAAGACAAAGATTATATTTAACTTTAGAAAATTCTGTAGGGGTCAGTCCTTCAGTCCTTTTGTGGGCAAAGTAAATTGACTTGAAGCAGAGTTTTCTTTACATAGGGGCTCCATAGGCATTGTAAGGCAGAACTGTAAATTAAGATAGGTAGGTCTTTGAAAAGAAAAGAATAATGGGTATATTACTCAATATTTTATTATTTTTTTACAATAAAGACAAACATTTTTAAAAAGATGTCTACAGAATTAATACCCATATATTTATATAAGAAAATTGTTAAACTCTTTAGTATGTATTTGTAAAGTATTTTGCTTACTGAAATTACCATTATTTTACTTAGTTAATAATTATCTAAAAAGAGACCAACAGTGAGTAAATTAAGGCTTAAATATATTGCAATTACGTATTGAATCCTTCTGCTAAGAGTTATATTATAGATGCCAGTGAATGCCAGAAAAATTGTTTGATTTATTTGCCAAGCAAGGAAATATTTACCTGGGGAATAAAAAATATATGTTAGAAGATAATTATATCAGTATTGATACAGAAGCCCTCCATGGTCTTCAGATGGTCCTTATGGTGCTTTCTTATAGAGATGCTCAGTTCTTACCAAAGAGTATTTCAGGGAATACACAGTCAAAGTAATTAGTGTGAAATGCAACAATGTTTATTTAAAACATCCCAGAATCAGCTTAGAATGTATTTACAGAAAAAACAAAAACAAAAAACATGTATGGTTTTTTATTTTTGCTCTTCTAATTTCATATATTTGCCACTAGATGGCAGTCATTGAAAATGATTAGCACAAAGGCTTTGGAGCTGTTCCAGTGCAGCATATTTTTCTTAGTTACAACAAGCTAATAATATTTAAGGGAAGTGTGCGCGTGTGTGTGCGTGTATGTGTAAGTGCCTGCACCTTTGAAATGACAAGCAGCTATTCCCCAATAAATAATGTACTAACAGGGATATTTGTCCTTAGAGGACGATGATTTTGATCTGGAGATGGATTTCAGTACTTGAGTTCAGGAAGATATGCTTGAAAATCTTGGCCCAAGGAAATAATTACACAAACTATTAATCTGGGAGCCTGTTAATCAATGGGACTTTTCACAGGATATGCATGGGAGTCACTGCAATATAATTATACAAGAAATTCAACATTACATTTTTTTTAATCAAGACTTTAGCACTTATGATGCACAACCTGTAAGAACAAATTTTAGATTTTCCTCTTTTGAATGGATTCCACTCATGTGTAAGTTATTCACTGCAATAATCAATGAATCCCCATGAAACACTGCGATTCAAACTCACCAGTCGAGAGAAGCTTCTTATATCCCAACATAGTGTTATTGTATGAGTGTATGACATATTGTCTCGCATTAGGATCTGTATTCTGTCACTGTGGGGTTTTACATTTATTTATTTGTTTGTTTATTTTTATTTTGTCTGTTTTTGTTGTTTAGTCAAACTCTCCTTTGACTTTAACAGATAATAGTTCTGCATAAAAATCAGTGGTACAATATGGCTGAATTGCTGATGAACTTTGCTTTATAAAAATAGATATAGATTTCTAAAAACCTGCTACCAAAAAAATTCGAAATTACTTAAAAGAAAAAAAATATTTTATTTTACCAGTTTAATCTGGCACCTTTAAATGGAAAACTATGGCTGTGTATTCGAATGAATTGATATCCAACTCTTGTCAAAGTATTATTTAAGTTTGTATGCTTACATATTAATAGATCGTTTCCTCTTGACATTTAATGAGTAATTCCCATTAGAATTCAGAGAATTATACTTGTAAATCTTCCTCCCGCAGGTATTAAAAGAAGAATAGGTTTCTAGAGTATCAATATCAATGCAGTCATTCTTATTTCTAAAGATTTAGTACCAGATTCTAAAGTTAAATCATTCAAAAAATCAGCAGATGCATACATGTTGCATTACTATATATTTTTAGATGCATATTAGCTGTGTGCTGCATGTCTGAGATTAGAAAGTGGGCCTTACGTTTTAAATAGGATATGCATATACTTAAAGTAAAGCCTATGTAATGACTGCAGACACTTTCTAATCTCAGGGACATAGCATGCTCTGCCTATTTACTATATGAGGAAAAGTGTGATTCTGATGAGAGAATAGTCAGGCCTTAAATCCAGCTTCCAACAGTAAATGGTGTATACAGTGATAAATATTTTAAAATTTGCAGTTGAAACTTAGTGGAAACCCAATATATACACACTTACTTGGCCCTCTGTAGGATGGTTCACACATTATTTTTGCAAGAGTAGTAGGATAACCAGATTTGCTCTCTTTGTACTTGCAATTGCAAATCCAGTGGGGGATAATTAATTTTGTTTAAGTAGGATCCATAATGGAATGGTCAGGTTGTATCTTTGAATAAACCACATAAAGTGTATTCCTTTCAAATTTTGCCTTTTTCTTCACTTGAAGAGTTTTGAAAGGCTCTTTGGCACTCCATTTTCATCAGAGATAGGAGAGCTTTAAAAAATGCCTGAGGTGGTGGCAACCTAAATAAAGAATATGCTGCATACACAGCCATATTTAAGTAATCTTTAGATTATTTGTGACACAAAATTATACCAGCAATACAATATAAAGATAAGGCACCCAGTGCACATAAACTGCTCCATGCCCCCCCCCTCTGCCAACTCTAGAGGGGAATGAAAATAAGATAGCAACTCTACCTCTCTTCGTTGTTCCACTACCTCTTCGAATATAAGTAAAAATGAGCAAATCAAAAGATGTACCCTGCTACTTTGGGGGTTCCATCCCTGTAATTTCAAAGTAAACGGCATACTCACTAGGGATGTAAAAATTAGTTTAATTAAAAATCCATTTAAACGTTCTAAAAATAGAACTGTTAAACAGTTAAACGCTGGAGGGGAGCCGTGCTGGACTCAGCTCCTCACTGCTGCGGCTCCCTCCCCCCGCCGTGGTAGTTGGGCACCTCTTGCTGGCAGGAAGCTGAGCCCAGCTGTGGCTCTCCCTCCTCCCCTGCTCAGCTCTGCACCTCCCTGCCGCTCGTGGGGAGCCAAGCCCACCTGTGGCTCACCCCCTTTTCCCCGCCCAGGTTCCGCACTTCCCCGCCAGCAAGAGCTGCCCAGCTGCTCTCACTGGCAGGGAGCCAGCCCCGCAGCTGCTCCCCTCCCCCCATCTTAAACGGTAATAAGCTGTTTAAAATGTTTAAACAGCTGATGAGCATTTAAACGGTTACACTTTTACATCCCTAATACTCACCGGAGATCCCTTCCCCTGTATTTGCTTGCCCGTACTTGACTGTCAGGACTGACTGGACTGCAGTGGAGACAAAAACAGGTCCTGGTCTGCTGCACAGCTGGATCCCCCAGTCGCCTGTCCCGCATTCTCCTCCTCCTCCTCCTTTTCCTCATCTTCCACCTCCTTGTGTTCATGGCAGGGGTCTGTGATTCAGGGTCCTCGGAAGTATCCCAGGTGCTCTTGGGGGTAGTGGTGGGGTCTCCACTGAGGATGACATGAAGTTCTTTGTAAAAGCAGCAAATCTGTGGCTCTGCACCAAAGCAATTGTTGGCCTTCCTGACTGCCTGGTATGCATGCCACAGCTCCTTGGCTTTCCTGTGGCACTGCTGGCCCCCATTGTAGCCCTTCTCCATCATCGCCTGAGCAATCTGCTCTTAGATGTCCATGTTTGTATGACTGGTTCAGAGCTGTGCCTGCACGGCCTCTTCTCCACACAGGCCTAGGAGTTCCAACACCTCCTGTCTACTCCAGGCAGGAGCATGTATGGAGCATGTAGCCGGCATGGTCAGCTGCGCAGTTAAACTCAACAGTAGACACCTGCTAGGTGTGCTCGCCAAGCCCAGCGACCAGGAAAAGAAATTTAAAATATTCATAGGGTTTTAAAGGGGAGAAATGGCTTCCTGTTTACCTGACCCCTGGGCAGTGGAGTTCACAACGGTGACCAGAGCGGTCACTGTGGAGCATTCTGGGACAGATCCTGGAGGCCAGTAACAGTCCATGTAAATGTTTACATTGACACTGCATTGACCTAATTACATCGACCGTGATTCTGCACCACTCAGGGAGGTGGTGTTATTAAATTGGCATAGGGAGGCACTTATGTCAGCAGGAGCCAAATGTAAGTGAAGACACTTCCACAGCTATGTCAACATAAGCTGTCTTGCATCAATCTAACCGTGTAGTGTAGGCCAGGCCTCAGTCATTTCATCCTTCTGTAACAAGAAATATACTGGCTGAGATTTTGCATTGTGCCTCTGGGAGGTGCAGCACAGAATTTGCAACCCAGGAGGAGGGTGGGCAATGGTGGCTTTGAGGCACCTTTGTACCCTCTCCATTCTGGGCTGCTCCAGGGAATAGTGCAGCCTCCAGCACAAGTTAGGCAGTGTTTTGAGATGCTGTATGGGTGGTGGCATCACCCAATATACTTTATAGCATGACACACTGGAAGATGCCCATTCCTGTCCTCTCAACACACACCGCCTAGATGGGGGGGCTTTCTGGGGGTTCTCTTCAGATGGCAGAGAGCTGCCTTGCATAGTGCCTCCCTCAGGTGATTTTGCTCTGTATTTTGCCTAGCTATGGATCCTGGATGCTGTCATAGCAGGAGAGGTGAATCCCTCACATTGTTATACATTGGGGTTCTTTAATTTTTTTTTTATAGTACAGACCTTTTAATTCAGGAGACCTACTTGAGTTTAAAGTTAAGTCTATGTGTAAGTCTTTTGCAGGACTAGGGCTTTAGTGACTGAGTTCCCAGAACACCAAAAAGCTGTAAAACCACTAATATTTTGTTTTTCCAGTCCTGTAGGCTAAAAATTGTAATCAGCATACAGTTTTTCAAACTTTGTTCTTTATCACTCCCTTACAAACTTTGTGCTGTGTTTCTAGCCCAGAATAAATTTTACAGCAAAGTTACACATCTTTGAAAATAATGTCTGTTAATGGAAGAACTGATGACAAAATGAGAGAAAAACAATAAACATATATAATATTTTCTCAGCTCAGCAACCAGGAAACACATGTGCAGCCTGATTTTCAGGGGTCCTGAGCACCAATAGCTGCAAATGAAGTCAGTGGGAGATGAGGATGCTCCGTAACTTGTAGGGAAAGTGTCCTTGGTGAAAAGGCCTAAGCATAAATTGAAATGAAAGTGAAAAGAATGGATTTTAATTAAAAATGCAGCTCCAGAGGCAGTTTCTGGTGGCAGCCGTGTTGCTGGAAAGTGAAATGATTTATGACAAAAGAAGTAGGAAAAGATGGAAAAAAATTAAAACCAATTTTTTCAAACCTAAATCTTTTTTATTTTTCCCAGTTTCCTTCTTGAAAGTCTAGGAAATTGCACATACAAAACTAAAAAAGTTAAGGTGGCAAAGTCAAGCAGTCAAAAGTGAGGCAATGCAGGGTTAAGGTTGTTTGTACAACCTTAATTTGCCCCCTTTGTGCACATGCATAATGATACACCCTGTATGATGATATACTATTTTTGTTCCACAGGGTCCCTGCCTCACTCACTCAGGATTGGTTGTGGTCTGGGGATAAATCATAGTTGTGTAGTAAAGGAGGCTATTGTCTATAGGACCCTTGCCTCATTTCTTGCAGAATTTGTAAGGTGTGTCATAGATGAGGCAGGGGATTGAGGAAGAGAAAAGACAGCTTCATGTTTAAGGGACAAGAATTCAGCCTTGGAGAACTGAATTCTATCCCTGCCTCTGCCCCAGAGTTCTTGTGTGATGCTGGGATGGTCACCTGAGCCAAACTTTTCACAGGCAGCTACTGATTGTGTGGTCCTTATTTTTCTGGGTGCACAACTTGATACCCTGGTGTCTGATTTGCAGAAGTGCTGAGTGCTCAGAGATGCAACTCTGTGGGTGTTTGAACTTTGAACACAAAGTGCTATATAATGCTACATGCTCTGAAAAATCAGGTCTCAGCTGTCTCATTCAAAGTGGACACTTTTGACTTTAATGTGACTGTGCCTGAGCTCTCTATCTGTAAAATGGACATAGTACCATCCCCTTACTTCACATGTGTGTTGCGAAAATAATTTCATTAGTATTTGCGAAGGACTGAGATATTATGGTGCTGATTTCCATAGAAAAGCCCTCTGGAAATTAATCATTTTGTCTTCAGAGCTGTTTTTGAACAGTGTGAAGTAAATAGGGCATAGAGTCACACATTGAACAATGTGGATAATGAGTAGTTCTTCAATAGGTTATTTGTTTGTTTTTATTTTTTTAAGTGAGCACCACCTATCGTGTGCACTGAATGAAGTTGGGGTTCTGTGGAAAAATTAGTATGTGATCATGGCATTAAAGCACTATCTCATAATGCATTTGCCATTGGGGGCCAAATGGAGATTACACAGGCAACCTTAATTCTTTCATTTCCTAACTTCTGAGTGCTTGACTTTGTACTTAACATTCATTTAATGTAGTTATTTATATTTAATATATACAAATGTTGACAATATTTTAAAACATTTTCTAAGGACAATATTAAAACTGGGACTCTAGCAGGAACTATGCCCCAAACACAGGAGTAGTTCATTTTGATGAATTTTAAGTAATTTTAAAAAATGAAATGTTGATTATCAGGGCCTTAGAACTTTTATACAGCTTACAAGTTATTCTTAAAGCTCTCTCCTACCAAGGGAGAGGCCTGATCCAAGTTCCACTGAAACCAATGATAATCTTTCCAGTGGTAGTTGTAGTGGGCCCCAAAAATTCTATGATTCCTGCATTGTTTTCACCATGTATTACATCATTACATTGTCGGGATTCCCTCTGAGACCTACCTGCAGATGATTAATCCATAAATGACTGACTTGTCACAATGATAGACTGTTTCAAAAGCTTATGGGTATTTAAAAGAAACAAACAAATAAAACCATTGATGGGAGAGGCCCAATGACTTGGAGTTCAGATAAGTATTTAGAAGTTCATATGCATATCTGAAACAGTGGAAGTCCATAAACTTTCATCATTCAACTAGCCCTTGCCCATCAGAAAACAATTTCACTCCTGTAGGAGAAATTCTATCATTTAGGACATTGTGCAGAGCAATATTTCTAGTGTCAAATGTATTCTGACAAGCATTATTAAGAATCAGAATCTGCCAACCAATGTTTTGAAAGTGCAGACCTTGGAGTTTTTTGTGTCCAGGAGAATCTGCCAAAATCATCCCAACACATTTAATTCACTTTTGAATTTGACACTTCTGAATTCTCAGCATACATTTAATTCTTTTGGGGAATTTAATTCCTAGTACAAGTGTTCTTCTCCAGTTTATGGAGATAATATGAAATCTGAGACTATCGTCTATTCTCCCCCCACTACCCCAATGGTTTTCGTTCTCTATGAATAATAATATCTGCTGTCACGTTTTACAGATCTTCCTCTAATATCTTGTTAAGTCTTGTGGAACACTGTGGGTTTTATAACAGCTATAATGTCCCGTAACTGTATATCTATGTCACTGCAAAATAACCCTTTCATGTGAACACATCTTCATATCATGCAATTAGTGTGCTTATATCTGGTTTGGGTTTTTTATCAGAGTCATTCTGACTTCTTATGGTATACTTCCTTTAAACCAGGCCACACACTTCACCTGTGTATAATTCCTCAGTGAAGATTTTATTGTTTTGTCTTTGGATCTCAGTGACTGTTCACACTTTGTCAGGAGTGAAGTTTGCATTCACTGTAAAGTTTCAATTTTATCTTTGAGCTTTGTATTTTCTTTGAACCAGTCTATTTCAGAATCTGTTGTTGTTATATTCATTTCTGATCCAGTCTCATGTAGGCCATTTGTGCGTATTTTTTTTTTTTTTTTGATAGGCTTTCACATTTCTCTCTTTATGGTGCTTGTGAACAACTCTTTCCCTTCTCTTGAAGAATCTCTGCATTCTATTTATAACTCACTGATTTTAGCGCTTTGTCTGCCCATTGTTACAAAATAGTTGGCTGTATTGGTGCCTACATATTTGCTTGAATGCTGGACATTTTCTGTGCTTTTGCCAGTTGCCTCATGACTGACAGTGTGCTTTGTTTTGTAGGGTTTTTTCCCTTTACATTTTTATTTGTCTTTTTCTTTGTAAATACCACAGTTAGACATTATATTCTCTGTATCCATAGGCGTAGTTTGACTTCTATATTGGGGGGGAAGCTTCAGCCAGGCCAACAGGATCACGCATGGAGGGCAAATTCTGCGAATGCCCAAGGCTTGCAGTTTGGAGGGGAGGCAGCGTCCCCCCATGCTCCCCTCCAAACTATGCCCATATCTGTACCTTACTTTAAGGTCTTTCATTGCTGTTTGTTCTGCCACATGGCATATGAACATTACTTTTCAGGTGTCACGTCCGTTTCCCCGAGTAGCCTTTTTCATTACTCCATGGAGACATTTAATATTCCAAATTCACAGAATGGCATTTTTCATAGATTTCAAGGTCAACATGAACTTTTGTAATGATCTAATCTCTGACCTCCTGTATAACATCAGGCCTAGGTCATAGAACTTTCCCCAAAATAATTCCTCAAGCATATCTAATTTTAAGTCTTTGACACATTCATCTGTTGTTTCACCTTCTTTCTGGATCCTTATCTGGAAAATATATTTTTCATAGTTAACATTTTTTTCTAGGATGCTATTCCTCAAATCTTTTCATTACTTCTTTACAGCTTTCCCTTTCTTTCTTCTCCTCTCTCAATTGATGAAGCATGATGTACCTATCCAGTGATTCTGAGCCAGCCATTAAAAAGAAATGCAATTTTTGGCTCATCTTTCATTCCATTATCCCTTGGGACTTTCATATACATTTCAAATTGCTGTTTGAACCATTTCAAACCTCAACATTCCTCGTAATTTGTACAGCTGATAGAGGATTTATATGTTGCAGTTACACAGCCTTCACAGCAGCCATCTACATTTTACCTTTCTTCTTGTTTTCAATACTTTTCAGCAAGCACTGCAATATTGTTGATCCTCTCCTGTGTTCTCCAGAACTCCTGACTTCCACTCCCTTTATAATGTATTATTTCAATAGTAGCTGAAGAAAGGCTCTGTGTAAGCTCAAAAGCTTGTATCTCTCACCAACAGAAGTTGGCCCAATAAAAGATATCACCTCACCTACGTTGTCTCTCTAGCATGGCTACAGCAAGACTGCATACAATAATAGCTAAAGCAGTTTAAAGGATTATTTACTAATTTAAAACAGCAACCGGGGGGCGGGGGGGAACACCATAAACAATATTGATGCTCTTGCAATCTAGCCTGATTGCATTCTCTCATTGTCCACTCAGGTTACTCTGTTTGAGATCTTGTTTAGACTAGGGCCTGGTCTACATTAGGGAATTAGGCTGGTATAACTGTGGCTCAGGGATGTGAAAAATCATCACCCCTGACCACGTAGTTAAACTGACCTAACCCCCAGAGAAGACAGCACTAAGTCAATGGGAGAGTTCTCCCATCAACCTAGCTACTGCCTCTTGGGAAGGTGGAGTACCTACAGCGATGGGAGAACCACTCTTGTTGGCATAGGTAGTGTCTTCATTGAAGTGCTATAGTTATGCAGCTGTGCCACTGTAGTGTTTTAAGTGTAGGCCAGCCCTAGAAGTCAAGGCACTTTTTGTCTATTGAGTTAGATACCATAACTTGATTAAAAACCCCTCTTAACACTAATGTAAACACAGTTTAATTTTAACTCAATCATTTTAGCATGTGCTAAAGTATAATTGCTTCTCGTGACTAGAGTTTTAGAAGGTGTTAATTAGATTGAGTTAGGTAACTCATATCACACCTTTAAATCCCAATCTAAACAATGCTGAGAGTCACCAGAAGTATAGCACTACCTAATGTCATGCAGAGAGTGTCATAATTTTAATCCACTGCTGAAGTTTAGCTCTTTTTAGCACACTGACCCTCCCCTCATGGCGTCCCACTTTCCACTCTGTTACCTTTTGTGTCAGCCCTTTCCTGCTCATCCTTGTCTCCTATCTTTGAGGTTTCCACTTTTCTCCCCAACATGATGTTTTTTCTCTCTACTACTGAGGTGACTGGAGTAGTGATACTATTGAGAAAGGATGGTAGTGGAACAGAGTGAGGCCACCAGCAGAAGTGGTTGTCTCTGCCTGTAGAATCTGCCATGAGAAACAATGAAGAATATCAGCTGAGAAGGAAACCTATGGCACCCTCATCAACATCAAAAGAAGTGTCCAAGAGTGGCAAGAGTAGAGAACTACAGCCAGCTTCCTTCTCAGTCTAACCTATTTAGAATTCAGGGCAGAAACCCAGTAGCAAGTATGATATATTTAGAAAACTGGCACAAACTCATTGATGAATAAATGCTGCAAATTGATCTCTTATTGACAGCTGTGATTCTGATCTTCACATTTTAATTGTTAAGCCTATTTTTCTCAGCCTCTTAATATTTTTATATCTGGTAAAGGTAGATGGTTACATCTGAAATATCTCCTAACCATTTGTGATTTGTAGTGTAATTACTAATAACAAAAATATGAAGGTTGTATTATATATTTTTGAAGTTTTTTTATAAAGAAATGTTGCAGCTCACTAGTTAATATGTGAACTCTTCAAAGACACTTACCAATAAAATATTTGTTTGGCATAATAGAAATCAGGTTCATCTGTTCAGATTGTATTCTAAGGCAGTGAGTCTGTCATGGAAAATAAATCATAGATGAGTCGTAAATTTTTATTAAAATCACAGGTTTTATTTAGATTGCTGACTCATCTATGATTTATTTGCCTAGTATCTAGGTTTGACTATATTTTGCCCATGGATACACAATCTCTTCCTCCTTCTGAATAAATTAGTATTCTTCTTCGAGTGATGTCTCCATGGGTGTTCCACTGTAGATATGGCAGCGCCTTTGCGTCTGGAGTCTGAGGTCTTCAATAGCAGTGCCCATCAGACTGCACATGCACACCTCCCTTGCCTTGTGCAGTGCACGGGAAGTATATATAGCACTGTGCAGTCTGACTGCCCTCAGTTCCTTTTCTACCGCCTGAAATCTGGAACGGAACCCTTAACAGAGGCAGTTTTTTCATCTTCCCCTTAGATAGTTCTGTAGTAAATTTTCCCTTAGATAGTTAGTAAGTTCTTCCTTCAAAAAAATTTATCTTTAGTATTAATTTTTTCCTACTATTTTAATTTTAATTTCTACGACCCTACAGTCTTTAGCCTAGTATAGGTTTTTGTTTTCTGGCTTCCCTCCCTTCCCAGTCAGGGAGCTATTACCTCACCCTTATGCCTGGTTCTCCCAAGTTTAAGAGGTGCCTTTGCTGTGGGGTCGTCTTCCTGATAATGGACAGCCATGCACAGTGCATTCGTTGTTTGGCAGAGGAGCACATTCCTCAGAAGTGCTCCCACTGACTTGATTTGAAACTTAGAGCAAGAAAGGACAGGGACATAAAACTTAAAATGCTCCTGATGGAGAAGTCCCTATGTCCAGCCTTCTATACGGGCTTATAATCTTTCCTGGAGAGGCTGTCACAATTGTCAAGATCAACTACCAACCCTCACTCTCCAGGCCTGAGTAAGAGAAAAACATCCTCTGACCAGGTTGAGGGTAAGAAAAGAGGCTCCCTCCTCAACTCCTGAGGCACAAACCCCAAGAATGCCATCCCCAGCTAGATCCATGGTGTAAATGGCTTCTGACAAGGGGCAGGGCACTGCAAAGAAACTGAGTTCCTCAGCCACTAAGACAAGGTTGAAAGACTGTTTTAGGGCATATCACTAGGTATCAACACCACCTTTTATTTGTAGTGACTGCAGTTAGCCCTTGACCTTATCTGTGGCTCCGAGACCCTTTGTGGCTCTGAAACAGTCGACAGCACTGATATCGGCATCGAGGAAGCTGCCGGCACTGGCTAAGTTGTTGCTACTGACCAAGACCTTGGCACTGACCTCAACTGCTGCTATGCCACCGGTTCTGAAAAATCTCTGGCGCCACCTGCCCACCATGCTGAAAAACATACCACCACACTGTGTACGACAGTGGCATCATTGATGCCACATGCACCATAGGAGTACAGATACATATCAGACCTGAGAGTATCTGATACTCCGAATCTCCTCTCCTTAAAAGAGACTTACCTCAAGTGTTGCATTCACCTGAGTCAAGCCGTGCCTTATTCTCTCTGATGGGAACATCCCCCCCCTTCCCGAGTGATGCAGAGGAAGAAGAGGAGGAGTATGCTGAATCTATTGTCCCATCAACATTGGGGCTAATAGCGCCAGTCTTACAAACTTACTCTTCAACACCTCAGGGTACCCAATCCTGGCAAGGTCCTCCCTCGGTGCAACCACACATTTGTCTTCCACCTAACTGACCATACTGGACCTTTGGGCCACGTATAGGGCTCAAATTGGTAATCCGCCTGCACAGCAAATACAAGTCCTCCATCTATCCCATCTTCAACAATCTCATGACCTTTGGAGGTACAGCCTCCACAAGCACAAGAGGAAGAACCAGTACAGAAGCATGAAGAGGAACATGAGGATGATGAAGAGGAAAAGGCATCATCGACCTTGCACTTCTTATCATCCTCACCTGATGAGGCCATCATGCCAGAGCCTCCTATTGCAGCCAATGATTTTAGATGTTTTCAGCACTTGTTCAGCAGAGGAGCAGACGCTCAGCACATCCAGCTGTAGGAGGTTAAAGAAAAGCAGCATGAGCTGATTGATATTCTTCATACCTCCTCAGCAGCAAAAATTGCACTACCTATTTGCATTACTCAAATCAGCCAATCTATTATGGCAGACCCCATCCTCTATCCCACCTATGTGCAAACGTGTGAATAGAAAATACCATGTACCAGCAAAGAATGAGGAGTTCTGATTTTCACACCCTACTCTGGACTTCCTCGTTATTAACATGGTGCAAGAAAAGAACCACCAATACCAATACCAATCTGCCCATCCCCACTGGGATTGGACACTGTAAGATTTATTTGGGAGAAAATGTTACTCCTCCGCCACCCTCCAGTTTAGAATTTCAAAGTACGAGGCCCTCATGGCAAAATACAATTACGTTAAGTACTCCAAATTGGAGGAGTTATGTCAAGACCTCCCAGAGTCCTAAAAGGAGCAATTCATGCCCCTAATAGCAGAAGGCCATCTTATAGCCCGCACAGCTCTTCAAGCCTCCTTGGACTCAGCCAACATGGCATCTGATTCCATTGCTACTGCGGTAGTAATGTGGCGAGCCTCCTGATTATTTCTCTCAGGATTTCCCAAGGAGGTACAAACAACAGTTGAAAACATACCATTTTTGTTCTTGGAGCATACCGATAGTGCATTATACTTGCTAAAAGATTCCTGAGCTACATTCAGATCTCTGGGTATACACACTCCGCAGCCAAAGAGGAAATCAGGGAAATACCAATTTTCTCCTAGGTTCTGACCTCAACCTTATTACCCACAATGGCAGTTTGACAACCAATGCTGGCATCAACGCCCTCCTAATAATCACAATAAATTGCAGGTAGCCTGTTGAACAAGGAGCAACTTCTCATACACCTTCCAACAAATAACAATTTTGAAGGTGTGGTCGAGGGCCTGAGAACACCCTCTCTGTCCCACTTGTCCCCAGCATCTATGACATCACAAACAGATCACCAGTTTGGCGACCAATTAGCCCCATTCCTACTATCTTGGATGCTTATCACTTCAGACAAATGGGTCCTGGAAATAATCAAGGAAGGATATTCCATCCCCTTCCTAACTATGCCATCCTGCCACTCCCTCCCCTCTCTCCCTCTTCAGGGACTCCTCACACAAGCCCATCCTCAGGGAGGAAGTAAAACAACTTCTACAACTGGGAGTCAAAGAGCTGGTACTTGTACAACACAGAGGATGAGGATTCTACCCCCACTACTTTCTGGTTCAGAAGAAATCTGGCGATTGACGTCTCATTCTGGAACTTCGCAACCTAAACAACTTTGTCAGACTTCAGCAATTCAAGATGGTCATCCTCTCTACCATTATACCAGCATTGGAACAGGGGTCTGGTTCTCAGCCCTTGACCTACAGGATGAGTACTTCCACGTCACCATACATCCTGCTCACAGATGCTTCCTCCAACTGCCAGTGGGCAACAACCACTTCCAGTACAAAGTACTGCCTTTCAGCCTATCAATAGTGCCACAATTTTTTTTCAAAGTATTTGTAGTGGTTGCAGCCCATTTAAGAAATAGAGGAATCACGATCTTCCCATACTTGGACGATTGTCTCCTCAAAGTTTCATCTGAGGCCAAAGCACTCAGAGCAGTTCACACAATAATGAATGTTTTCAAAATCTTAGGTCTCCTTATCAACCTCAAAAACTCCACCTGGAGACTGATGCAAACATCAGAATTCACTGGCGCTCAATTCTACGCTGTACAAGCAAGAGCATTTCTGCCATCCCCCAGGTTCACAGCTATAACAGACCTGATCCCAAACACATGAGTGTGCTCCCAGATTTCAGTACACACATGCCTCCAGCTCCTGGGACCTATGGCAGCAGCCACTTTCATGGTCAGAGATGCAAGATTACATATGTGGTGTCTCCAGGGCTGGCTCCGCACTGCATGCAATCCTGACAAACACAGCATGCAGAAGCTATTGTCCATGTCAAGAAAAGTCAAGGACTTTATGCTCTGGTGGACACATCCCAACAACATTCATGCCGGAGTTACCTTTCTCCAACCCTCCACTACAATGATTTTAATCACCGATGCCTCCCTCATCAGCTGGGAAGCACATTTGCTCAAACACAAGATACAGAGCAGATGGACACCCACTGAATCTTCACATCAACCTTTTAGAAATAAGAGCAGTTCACAATACCTGGTGACACTTATTACCACTCCTCAAACATCAGACAATATGAGTGATGTCAGACAGTTTCGCTTGCATATACTATATCAACAGTCAGGGAGGCGCGAAATCCTATTCTCTATGTTTGGAAGCAGTCATGTTTTGGAACTTTTGTATCCAAAACAACATCTCTGTTTCAGCTGTATCAGAACATCACGGCGGACACAATGAGCAGGACCTTTTCTCACAAATACAAATGGGAACTAAACATGAGAGCACTCCAACCAATATTCTGTCAGTGGGGCCATCCTACCATAAACCTGTTTGCCACCCAAGAGAATACCCATTGTCCCTAGTTTTGCTCCAAAGCAGGTCTGGGACGAGGATCAATGAGGGATGCTTTTCTCATGATTTGGAATGAACCACTACTATATGCATTGCCCCCTTTTCCCCTCCTGTTCCAAGTCTTACACAAAATACAGGAAGACTGATCTCACATCATACTAATAGCCCCAACAAGGCCTTGACAACCATGGTACACCTACCTGCTTCATATGGCACTATGCCGACCTATCAACCTTCCTCTGGAATCATGGCTCTTTTCACAGGACACTGGATGTGTTCGTTACCCCAACCCACAAACACTCCATCTGAAAGTATGGCTCCTTCTTGGTTCAGGGGGTCCAGAAGTAGCCTGCTCTGACCCAGTAAAACACACCTTATTACGTAGCAGACGTGAACCACTAGACACACGTACACACACAAATGGAATAGATTCCAACACTGGTGCACCTCTAGGTGTATTGAGGCAGCTCATGCTCTGTTACCACTCATTCTGGACTACCTCCTCCAAATCAAACAGAGTGGACTAGCCAACAGTTCAGTTAGAGTACATCTGGCTGCTATCACTACTTTTCATCATCCTATTGAAGGATATGCAGTATTCACACTCTTACTCATTAAGCATTTCATAAAGGGCATTCAAAATCTATACCCACAGATACAAGCCTCCATTCCTCCCTGGGACCCTAACCCCGTTTGAACCAATGGCAACATGCTCACATTTACATCTAGCTATGAAAACTGCCTTTCTTGTTGCCATCATCTCAGCCCAATGGGTAGAAGAAATCTTAGCCCTCATGGCACACCCTTCATATAATGTGTTTCATAAGGACAAAATGACACTTTGGTCATATCCCAAATTTCTATCCAAAGTCATAACATCTTTTCATTTGAACCAACCTGTACACCTCCCCACCTTTTTTCCAAAACCACATAGTAACCAACGAGATGCAGTTCTCCATACACTGAACATAAGGCATGCATTATCATTCTAGTTAGATAGAACAAGATCATTCAGAAAGTCACCACATCTGTTCATTTCCACCATGAGAAGTCCAAGGGCAATGCTATGTTGAAACAGCACCTCTCTTAATAGATTTCACAATGCATTTGCCTCTCATATGAACTCCATAATGAACAGGCTTCTACCTCAATAAGAACACACACCACATGAGCACTGTCAACCTCCACTTAACTTACTTAACAATTACTTAACAATTACTCCACATTACTTAACAATGTTCCAATTATTGACATAAAGAAAGCAGCCACATGGGTGTCCTCAGATACATTCACGCAACCCTATGCCATTATGCAGGATTCCTCTACAGATGCTATCCTTGGCTATACAAGTTGCTCCAAAGCCCCCAACCTTTCAGCTTTGTAGTCAGTACAGTGGAGCGCCCATGGCGACATCACTCAAAGAAGAAGAAAAGGTTACTTACCTTGTGCAGTAACTGAGTATCTTTGAGATGTGTGTACCCAGGGGTGCTCCACTACCTACCCTCTTCCCCTATACTTCAGAGTGTAACATACGGGCTCTGTGGCAGAGAAGGAACTGAGAGTGGTCAGACTGCACAGCACTTTATATACTTCCCAGATACTGCAGAAGGTAGGGGAAATGTGCATGTGTCGTTCGACGGGCACTGCTGTTGAAGATCTCCAACTCCAGACACAAAGGCACTGCCACACCTACAGTGGGGCTCCCACACAGGGACACATCTTGAAGAACCTCAATTACTGCACAAGGCGTGTAACCTTCTCTTCTACCTAACCTATCTATTTTCTTCCTGAAGAGAGTAAGAGTAATTCCCTCATCTCATATTTCCAATAGCCAGAGGAGGCATAAATTGGCCTACAATTATTTCAGCACTATCTATGAGTATAAGCATAGCCATTAATATTGCCAGTACCTGACAGTAAGCAAAATTCCAAGCTGCTTGGTACTGTAATTATTTGTCTTTCTAATGTACAGCATGTGTCTGTGTATATATAGAAATAATACAGATCGTATGTATGTGTTGTCTGCAAATGAGCACAGGACTGGGACTTAGAATTAGAGACTTCCCTGTTGTGATATGGACTTCCCTTCTGGGCTCAAAGAAGTCTGTTAACTTTTTTGTGTTTCAGTGTCTATATTTATAAAACAGATATAGTAATACCTACTTCACAGCAGTTGGTGTTGGGTTATGTTAGTTTCTTATTTTCACATCCACCTGTTGCAATCTGGGATGTTAATCTTGTGTATGGTAATAATAACAGATTTAAAGTGCTGTTGCAAATTCATTATTATGGATCTGCTTTAGACAGATGCAAAATTTTGTTTTGGATTTGTGTTTCAGTTGATTTGATATTTGTTGTGGTTTTTATTTTCTTTTATTGAAAACTGTACTGCAACTCATTTTCTTATTTGTTTTACAGAATCAGTGGGATGACTATTTCAATGAATACATTATCATGTATGCTCAATAATGTATGAGTTTTATTTTGTCCTAGATTATCACATTACCTTCCCTTTGTATGGCTTATTTCTGAGGCCTTTTTACCTCTTGTAGTGCAAACTCTTGGGTGCTGATGCTAGTCCCTGAATGAACCCTTGCACTGCTTCAGTTGCACAAAAAGGTTGGAAAGCTACCCTAGGTGGGTAACTAAATATTGCCCCAAGGTAGAGGAATCCTCGGTAGGCATAGATCCGCCTATGTTGGTGTTGGAGGTGTGCTGGTATGAGATAGGATGTGGCTGGCATAGTTTAAAGTGACACTGAGGCTGCTCTAAAGTACCTTGAGGACAGCATTGGTGGAAAATTAGTCTCAGGGTCATCAGCCATAAATAGCTCCTTTACAGCTTCCTCCTCCCCTCACCCTGGTACTTCAGAATTAACTACATCCCTCTTACTGGTAGCAGCATAGCTTATAGGTGTGAATCAAACATCACCCCATAGATAAGCCTGGTCTACCCTGCCACCGGCTGTCGACAGGAGATACGCTAGCTACATAATGTAGCTTCTGTATCTCCCATCGACTTATTTATGTTGCCGTGCTGTGACGTCTCTACTGTGCTGCATTGACGGAAGACATCCTCTGGTCGACGCAGCCTCACTCCTTTGGGGTGTGTGGATTTAATGCATCAACTAGAGAGTGCTTCTGGGATCGATTGAATGAGTCACCACAGCCTGCTCAATCAATCCCGCTGCATCAATTCGTGCATCCCTGGCAGTAAAGACATACCCCTAGGGTCTGAATCTGTGACTGCATCAATATCATGAACCTCTTCTTCCCCTTGAGTACTTTTATGGGGTGTTGACTGCAAAGTCCTTCCACTCTTTTTTTAACACTATGCTTTGACCCAGTCATAGAGGCCAATGCAGACCTACATTACCTAGGCATGAGGAGCTAATGAACCCCTCATGTAAGAAAGGACCAGGATTTGGTCCATTCTTGAGCTTAATTCCATACCAGTTTCACAGTATCTTGTTTTGAATATATTTTGCCCAAGAGCCATTTGTGCTGACATTAAGTGCAAGTGAGTTTTCAAGTGCTATGACCTCCAATAAAATGTCTTTGTAGAGCACAGTTACATTCCTTTCTTTTTACCAGGTTGTTACAATTGATATTTTAACACTTACTTGAACATGAGAAACATTTAGTAGGTATTGATCTGTGTTAGTTTCTATTCTGTATCTAGGGAATGAGATTGAGCCATCTGTTTGCTCAATTGTAAGACTGTTCAAGAATGTGAATTTTTCCACCTCGTATATGTGAATGGCATTTTTTTTCTGGCAAGATGGTTAGAGGATAATGAGGCTCAGTCACTCATGCTGTGCATATCGAAGGAAATATTGTCTTCATTTTATCTAATCCAGACAAAAAGCTGAATGAAATGGAAAGGAAATCAATTTTTTTCCCAAAATGTCCTATAATTACTCCTTTTACATGGTTAAAAAAGAACAAAGGCAACTATTGTGTAAACTAAGCCTTACAAAATGGACAGCTAACATAATCATTTATCTGTGTATATTTGCATTTTGTCATGTTTTTTAGTGATTCTATCAAATAGTTAGGAAAATTAGTGGGTCTTTTATTTGTTTTGTTTTTTGGGGGGGGGGGAGGGGAGGCGAGGTTGGCTGTAGCTTACAGGTCTTCTATCATTATTCCCTCAAAGACATTAAAAAGGATAATTGAAAATCAGCTTTGGGGGAAAAAATGGCACAACATATTCCATGTATGTATATGAATTACAAAGACAAATAAGGGCTTAGATTATTTAGGTTACTTTTCAATTCCCACCTCAGAAAAAATTAGCTTTCTACTATACTTGTGTCATAATGTCCTCCCCAGAAAAATATAACATTTGCTGGCTCTGCTGCTTAAGAGTTGTACATTGAGTTGGCTAGTTCTGCATTTTTATAACCACTTGTAAGAGAAAATGAAAGTCTGCTGAGTCAAGAGCCAGAACAGCCATTTGCCCTGAGGAGAACTTTGCCTGTACTTGTCATATAATCCCATATCTTTGAGGAAAAATGGTTTACAGATTATTAGTATACAAGCACTTTTGCTGCACTTTTGAAAAGGAAAGTGATATTGAAAGGTTAAGGACAACCAATGAGTAAATGGGATATTTTCTGAAGGTACAGTACATCAGTTCTTCATGACTGCTAACCATTTCTTTAACATTGTGTACGCTATAGAAAACAGGAGCATTTACTAGATAATATATAAATATTACTTTATACTTAAAAAAGAAATGTACCGATGGGTTGATTGCATAGCTCAATCCTAAATATTAAAATACAATGCAAGTTTTTGTAAATTTGCATAGTCTTTAAAAGAATAAGTACATTAAGAATGGCAAGGCTGGTATTTTTCAAAACTGGTCAGGTCAGTAATTATAGGTAACTAATTTATAAGACACCTTGAGGCCCGATTTTCAAAGTGGCTGAGCATACAACTCCATCATAAGCCAGTGGGAGGTATAGATGCTCTGCACCTCAGAAAATTAGATGCAAAGTGTCTCCAGTTATACATCCAAAAAATGAAGGCACCCAAAATTAATGAGCACTTTTGAAAGGTTGGCTGTAAATATTTTTTGTCTTTTAGCTCTTTGTTTTTAACAGTCTTGTGTCAAGTTCCAATTGCTATAAAAACAATAATTATAACCAAATTCAGAATTATTGCTCTAATTATCTACTCAGCTGGTTTCATGCAGTAAAAGTTACTAAAGTAAATCTAGTTTTCAAATTTTTATTAGACCATTAGTAATATTCCACTTCTTGAGCAACGTGCAGTGGAACATAATTACCCAGTTTCACAAGTTGTTATCCTGGAAATTCATGTTTCTCCAAATTATGTTCACTTCTATGTAAATATGATTCCCAATGCACCCGTTATTATCAAAAACATTTTATGAATTCTTACTCAAGTAAGAAAACAAATAGGCCTTCTCCTTCAAAGGCTGATTCATATCTTTAGTCCTTACTCAAGTGAGTACACCCAGTTTGTCACTGGGATTACTCACATGAGTAAGGGTTTGTGGGATTGTATCCAAAATTGAAATGAATCAGAGAACAACAAAATGCCAGTATGGCAACCTTCACTACTCATATTTTAATAATAGCTATCTTCCATATGGAGCAGAGAGCGAGAAAATAAATGATTAAGACAGTTGTCCTTGCACAAGCTTTCCTGCCAGTTTGTACCTCAGAATTTCAGCTATTCTTTAAATATTTCTGCTGAAATCAGTGGACATACTTGTGGAACAAGATATTCCTCAGCATAAGAAAGGGTGGTAGAACTATGCTCTTCTTAATACCATTATCTGGATTTCTTTCCTGTTGAATGACAGGAATGAATGAGAAAAACCTTTCATGAGAAAGGGTAAAAAATATTGGGGGTAAAAAAAATGAAAATGTTAATTTTCAAATCTATGCCCAGTTTTTACGTTGCCTTCATCAAGACTTCTGTTGCCCTCTGTTTCTCTATGTACACTGTTCACATTAGCAGCCCTATGTGTTGTCTTGCTGCTTCTCATGTCTCCTACCCCAAGTCACTCTGCTCCTTTTTTCAGGTCATTATTCCTGGAAGAATCTCTGTGCTTCGATGGGTCATGAAAACTCATTCACCTTCATATCCCTCTCTTAACTTACTTCTTTCAGTCAGCCTTCCATTGATGGCCTCTGCCCTAACATAACGCACAAAATATTGTAATATGTTAACTTCTCTTTCTTTAAATCAACTAACAAGATAGATGGCCAAAAATCATCCTATTTAATGGTCTTTTACTATTCCTTATCCTTCCTCTCATTCTTGGTTTATTGTAATCTCTTTCAGTGTTATGTGTAATTTAGATTCTAGAGTCCTTGGGCAAGGAGTTGTCATTTTTAATTTGTCTATAAAGTGCCAGTGTGTATATTATAAATAATAATTATAATGCTATAATGGTAAATTAAACCATGTAAATATCAAGGAAAATACATCTAAGTGATACAATGCAGGGTGAGATAGCAAGCTGACTGTTTTTATTACTTCTTTGCTACCATCTGGAATGACAGTATTTTATCTTTCTGTTGGCTTTGAACCATCAACAGTTAATTTAAACACAACTATAATTTTATTATTGATAGTAGTAAATGCATGTTTCCAAACTTCACTTAGTTTACTAATACTCAGATATTAAACTTTTTTGTGTGCTTTTTCATCCTAGAGGATCTTGAGGTTTTTCACTAAATATATATCCATGCATCACCATAGAAATGCAACCATCTCTGCTGTCAAATGTGACAGCCAAAGGGCACAAGTTGTGCATTCTCAATTTGTGTATGTTAAACAGCCCTCATCAACTTGGTATCTATGTTCTGGATAACCGAAGCCCAACATTGGGAATGAAGGAAAATTAGATATCTTTTAAAACTAGGGTAGATCTTATACTAGACTGTTGACTAGATAAGAGATACATCTCTACTCTAATTTATCACATCCGTCTTTCCTTCTAACGACTTCCTTCTTTCAATCTCACATTCAATCCTACTTCTTTTCTACCCCTATTCCTAGAACTCCCCTTCCCTCCTTATTCCCATCCATCATCGTTTCATTCAGATTCCTCCTTAAAAGTCACTCATTGAGTTGCTGTCACCACCCCCCATCTCAAAAACATGATATAAAAATAGTGACACCAGCGTCCTAGTGAGTTTGTGTGAAATCTTTGTTTATTTAGGGCCAAATTGTGCTGAGAAGACAGATATCCATGTTGGAATTATTTAGGAACTGCAATTTCACAAGGCAAGTCCAGATGGTGGGATGCTTTGTGTGCTCCACTCCACTCCAGCTAGCCCACTGTACTGGCCAGTGTAGAAGAGACAAAAGACATGGCCCCATCTACTTCTCAAGTTCTTACTCACAGTTTGGGGGAGGCTAACATCCACATAGAGCTGTCCCAATTGTGGTCAGCTGTCAGCTACACAGTGATGCAAAAGGAGGAGAAGGATTGTGAATCTGGGAAAGATACCATAAGGATAAAAAACTAAACCACAAAAGAACAAAATATGCTTGAAATTGGGGATTTTTGGAATTTGTAACCATGAGGTTAGCTGCATTAAGGTGTTGGAAATACTGGGAAATGTATTGACGCAAACAACCTATGTCAGCAGCTGGGCCCTGGTTATTGTTCCCTAGAATGCCACATGTGGACTGTGGGCCAGGAGTTAATCTAAATATGGTCACCAGACAAGGTAAAGGGGTATCATTAGGTTGTTAAGATGGAGGAAGCCTGGATCATCACATCCCATTTATGATGCTCCCTGCTTACTGTTTCCTTCTATCTTTGTTTCCAACAGCCTCCAGGGTGTTGTGAGTATGTCAACATTGGGGAGTTACTTTCTATGTATATCTGTTTTCTGCATGCTAATGCTTATGTTTGGAATTATTTGGATATTAAAGTTTTCAAAGTTTGTGTGTGGCCCAACAATCTCAGACTTCATAATAGATTTTACAGTGCTGACTGAGTAAAGAACCTGTTATCAGTGACTTGTGCAATTTCCACTCTAAATTAATCAAAGGCTACTGAATGTATGAAAACAAGTACTTAGAAAATTCAAGAGGGTGCATATGCAAAAATGTAGGCATGAATTGAGAAACTTTTTTTAATTGGTAAATGTTAGCTTTCTAAACATGTTAGCTCTTGTGTGGCATATTCCCTTGCCAGAATAGGTAGAGAACAGCAATGGAAAAACAGATGTTTTGAGTTAAGATTTAAATCACCATTTTTTATCAAATTAAACCTGAAATTATCCAGAAACATGTACTTTGTGTCACATATTGCTATCATTTTAACCCTTAGCATAGGAAACCATATAGAAGAAACTGTCTTTTATCAATAAAAAACATGTTTTGTTTTACGCTTTGTCTAATGCACAGTTCTGTGTTTCGTTGCACAATGATGTTTTGAAGATGAGATTTTCTTTGACATAAAATCAAGTTGCAGTTAAACCCAGTGTGACACATACGCCTATCAATACACAAAACAGGGTATTATATTGGAACCTTAAAAAGGCCATTACTGTCCTTCTACGAGCCTGGGCTAAGATACTGCAGCTTCAGGACTGATCTGGGGAGATTTGGATGGACAACACTGACTGACCAGTTCGGTGAGAAACAATCTCCATCATAGTCGATTGAAATTTATCAGGACAGGGAATAAGCAGAGGTCCCCATTTTTTTGGTTAGAGGCAGAATGTATAAGTCAGGCAGTTTGCTAGGCCATGAGGAATGGCTGGCAGCAAAGGGAAGCTTCAGGAATCCAGCCTGGGAAGGAGAAGACCTGAGTTTCGGTTGCAGACTGCTGGTGAAGATACAGCGGCCCCAGCAAGAAAAGGCCATAAAGGCTTTCTTGCAGGTTCCTCTAAGGAGCCAGTTAAGAGTCATGGAGAGCCAGGGTCCTGATTTAGGGATCATTTAGATTGTACAAAAGCAAAAAGCTTCAGCTTCAACCCAGAGACTGGGGAGGAAACGACTGTTGGCATGTGCATAAAAATTCTGTGGAGGAAAGTTATTGGGGTTACCTCAGTTTTCCACTTGTGGGGGAGAGAGGACAACAGTGCCTTTTCCCCAAAATGTTTTGCTGGCTGGGAAGACAGCAGAGGACACAAAGTAGAACTTGAGTCATCTTTGCACAACAGTGCTCAGCACTGTCTTTATATACCAATGGCCCATTACCAGCTAGGCTCAATATGCTGCTGCAATGAAGCCAGCAAGTGCCATTCTGTCCCCCAGCTGGGCAGGCAGAAGACGACAGCTATGGCGGTTCCCTGTGAGCAGCTGAGCTCTTTCTTGTCTGCAAGCCTTGAGGTGTAGCAGTAGGGTAGCAGCTTGTTGTGGGGAAAGATATGAAAGTGGTTATGGGCTGAAGAGGGATAGTTATGAGGGAAAAATTGGAGAAAGGAAAAGAGGAGGGAGGGGTTTTGGCAAAGGAAAGAGTAGGCCAAGAGGCAGATGGGGAGGAAATGATGGAGGGGGTTTGGGGCCTTGGGAGGAGACAGTGCAGGAGCTTGTGGGAAATAGGGGGTCACTGGGAAGACTTCACATAGAGAGAAGTCTGGGAGGGAAAGAAAAGAGACTTAGAGGTGGTGGGGATTAGTGGGAGGGTGAAATTTCAGTGTACGCTCTGAAGGTTGCTCCAGTACAGTACAGAAGTCAGTCAAAGACTATGCCGCAGGAAGACCAAAGTAAAGCATTGTGGAGGTGTCTCTTGCTTTCTTGCTTGTTTCTAAGGGGGTGAGGAGAAAGGAATTTGTCAGAGGCATTCTAAGACTGTATTGAAAGGGCCATGATTCTGTGTCCACCCCCTCAACCTTTGGGGCAAAATTACTCCACTGCCCTGAGGTTTAATAGCGCTTGTAATGGTTAGGATTTGGACCTGAGGAGATCCAACTCACAGAACTGGGAGGATGATCACCAGTGGAGAGACACATCTGACCTGAACAGATAAGGCCTATAAATAGAAGAGTTTATAGTCTGTTTGTGAAAGACTTCTGTTATTAAAGTGTGTGTTCCCTCTGGAGGAGTTTATTGATCAATGGTGCTCAAGCTGGTCTAGGTCTCAAAAATTTGCCAGAACTGTCATAAGTGTTATGTGCCTGACCATTGTTTAGTACAATTTTTACTGAATTCCATGACGTGCTAATTAGGATGGTTTTTATTTTATTTTCAGACCACAAATGAAAATTTCTTTTCTTTTTCATTTGCATGGCCAGATCCAGTGAAATATGGAGGCTGCTATCCAGCATTTGTCAGACCCACAAAGAAATGCTGCTATTTAAAGAATGTTACTGTACTTAAGGTTTGGGGTATCATAGTCCTGGCTACCAAATTTCAGTGCACCGATACTTGTTGAGGAGAAAGAGGGCCTAAAGTATTTTTTTTTTAATTTGGTTTGTTTTATATAAAAGTGATGTGGATTGGCAAGGGCTAGTTCAAGAAGTGGTCAACAAAACAAAGTACTCATGTAAACTAGACTGAGCTAAAATTAGAGTTATTTTTAAAGCTGAGTTTTGAAACATGTATTTTGGGCTGTCATGAGAGATCCTGCATTGAGAGCAAACTTGGGTCTTTTACTGCTGAGACTGGAATGAGGGGTGGTATATATTGCACTTCAGTACCCCGCTGGCACCGTTAGAGTACTGGAAGTCTACTTAGACTTCTGTAAGGCATTTGACTGAGTACAGCACAACATTCTGATTTTAAAAATTAGCACCATACAAATCAATGTAGCACATCATAAATGGATTAAAAACTGGCTAACTGATACATCTCAAAAATTATGAATGGGGAATTATCTACCAATAGGAGTGTTTCCAGCGACATCGCTCTAATCAATATAACAGTTATCTGAAAGAAACTATAAAATCATCACTGTTAAAATTTGCAGATGAAACAAAAATTAATGGAGTATTAGATATAAAGACATCAATATCTACAGAGTGATCTGGCTCACTTGGTAAAGTGGGCTCATTTGAACAACATACTTTAAAATTCTCAAATGCAATCTCATACATCTAGGTACGAAGAATGTAGGTCACACTTAAAGGATCCAGGACTGTATTTTAGAAAAGCAGTGACACTAAGGAAACAAGGTCATGGGGTTATGGTAGATAACCAGCTGAAAATAAGCTCCCAAAGATATAGCCAAGAGAGTAAACATGATCCTTGGATTTATAAACAGGAGAATATTGAGTAGAAATAGGGAAGTGGCGAGACCACTGGATAGGGCATTAGTGAAGTCATTGTTACAGTACTGTGTTTAGGACTCATGTCCAAACTTTAAAAGGATGTTGACAAATTGATTGAGGTTCAGAAATGAGCTACAAGAATTACTTGGAGTCTGGAAACCTGCCTCACAGTCAGAGACTAAAGTAACTCAATATATTTAACTGCTCCAAGGGAAATTTGAGAGGTGACTGGATCACAGTATAGAAGTAGCTAGGTGGGAAGAAGATCTCCGATAGTAAAGGGAGCTTTACTGTAGCAGAAATAGGCATAATGAGAGTAGGTGGAAGCTGACACTATACAAATTCAGACAAGAAATAAAATGCAATTTATTTAAGAGTGGGGATAATTAACAATTGGAACAATTTACCAAGGGGATGTGCTCTTGAAGTATTTAAATGGATGTCTTTCTAAAAGGTATGTTCTATCTTAACCAGAAGTCATGAGCTTTTGATGCAGGAATTACTAGGTGAAATTCTATGGCCCATGTGTGAGGAGGTCAAACTAAACAGTTATACTAGTTCCTTTTAGCCTTCAAAAGACACTGTTTATTCATGCAACTGCGGGGAAATATCAGTAGATGTTTGGTAGGTGGATTATAAAGCAACAAAACAGCAGCTCAGAATGAAAGGCTCCATACTGAAATTACCAAAGAATTGGAGTCTCTGTTTTGGCTAGTTGAAGGACCCCGCTGCATATCAAGTGCCTAGGCCTTCGTTTCAAAATAAAGGGAAAAAATAGATTGTACAACTTATATAATCTACTTCTTGAGCAAAGACTTATGGGTAGCATTTGCTAGTTCAGTACAAGAATGGGTCAAAACAACAATTAGAGTAAAAAAAAAAAAAAAAAGGGAGTGTTAGGAAAGACTTGGAACATAGGGGGAATTTCTCCCATTTGGTTTCCAAAATATTGTTATGAAATATATCATACCATAATGTGGACATCAGCAAACATCAGCATGAAAATTTAAAGAAAAAGGCATCTGTGTATATGTGGAAATATATGCCCTCCATTATCCGTTACAAAAGCAGAGAAATTATGTTATATGTAATTGCTTAAAAATGTTGATTATTCAGAATGAAATGCAGAAAGAGAAAAAGAGTCAAGCTGGTAACCTGGCACTCCTTTGCCTTTTGACAGATTCCATTTATAAGCTGTTTTTCTCATTTTTAAAATTTTGTATAAATGTAACCTGCTTGATAGAACCATAAAGGCGTCTTTCTACCTGTGTTCTATTTTCCATCTTTTCCTCAAACCCCACCTTTGAATTATGTGTAAATGGAACATTTATTTTTGCTATTAAAAGGTGCCAAGTCTTTTCAATAGGATCTTTAATGCCTTCCTGTAGTCTGAACAATTTCTGTGTGAACAAGTAACATAATGAATCCTTCTTGCCTGTTCGGCATAGATATTTGCAAGTATCATTCTGTGATCTTAAAAAAAAAAAAAAAAAAAAGGAATGGATTTATTCTTAAGAAATATCTCAATTAAATATCTATATAGTGTATGTTCACCTGTAGATCAGTTACAATCAACAGTTTGTGTTATAAATTATTAAAATGCTTTAGATTTCATGCTTTCTGTAGTGTGGCTTTGAGGAAAACATGGAAGACTCAGGAAAAAATGTAAAATAATTTCACCCTTATAATTAGTATTGCTTTTGAAGCCATTTCTAAAGATAAGGGACAAATAATGAGAAAAGAGAGGCTGTGTTGTATTAAAAGTCGTGTTCACAGTCAATATAAATATAAACTGACTTTATTTCTGTAGATCAGATCCCTATCTTTCATTATGTTCTCAGTCTATAGGAGACTAAAAAAATCTCAAAACAAATTTTTGACCTAATATGAAGAACAATGCATTATTTTTTTCAGCTGGGTAAAAGAGAAAGTACAAAAACCGTATATAAATATTTAAAATATAACCATTAGTGGTCAGCAATAGTAAGAGTTAATATGGTTTTTGATAACTGAAATGATAAAATAATCACTGTTATCAAACATAGCTATGAACAGAATCTCAGACATGCTCCAGGTTAGTCAGAAGAGGTCCTCTGTATTACACTGTACTTGCATGCTTGCTTGCTTGAAATGAAACTGTGTGTTATTGGTTAACTGGGATGCTTAGCATAATCACTTTGCTAGTCTGTGGTGGAGGGAGGTGATTATCACTGAGAACAGATGGGCAGGTCCAAAGCATTGCCAGATTCTGCACAAGCTCCATTTACTGTAGGGTCTAGCTTTCTTTTCTTCAGCAAATCGAATTTTTATTCTTCCTGCATGATTTAAAGAACTAGCTGAACTAAAAGGTCAGTGACTGAAGACCTTACAGTTAAGCTCACAAATGTAGAAGTGGGGAATTCAAAATGCTGTCACTCTCTATGTAACTGGATGGAGCAGATTTCATTTTATACAGTTGCCTCCCTAAATATTCAAAAGGATTTATCTGTAAGCTTAGCACTGTACTCTGCATCTGTATCTCCTTGTGGATTGTATTTTGTCTGTGATCAGAAATGATTTTCTCAGATATGAATACTGTCTCTGGATCCCCTAAGGTACATCCTCCTAATGGAACCCGATTTTATACTTTTCAGGTAAGTGCACTTTAATAACATTGGCTATTTGGAAGTTAATATGTAGGTAAACTTTGAATAAGAGTAAGCTAAATAGGATAAGAAGCCTATGTGTTAACTGATGTTTGTTTGGGGCAAAAGAGATGTAAGAAATTAGTATTGTCACAAATCAGTTTATTTTCTTAACAACAATATGGGTCTGTAATTGAAGATGAAGTTGCACTGAGTATAATTTTATTGTTGATTATTTTCAATAATATTCTTCTAAGGTTCATTGGATTTTGCCATTTCTTAGCCAGAGCTGCATTAGTGTTCACATTTAGTGTAGTACAGATACTTTTTTGGCATCATCACAAATTTCAAAGTGTAAAATTCAAAAGTATTTTTGAAACTTTATGTATTGTACCTGTCTTGATAGAAAAATGTGTTTAATATCCTGAATGTAGGTTAATGCTGTCTGGGCTTTAATTTGATTCATTTGGATAGTAGTAATATATGAGCAATAGACAGCACAGCAGGAATCTATTGTTAAAACCATTAAGGTTTTCAGTATGCAGCCAACTTTCACCTCATGCAAGTGAATAGTCTTCTGTGCTATAGCTAAAGGTAAGAAACGACTGATAAAACCATGATATGCCTGATGTACAAACCTGTTATCCCTAACCTATTTCAATAGAAGTTGGAAAAATGAAATTTTTAATGCCCTGGATCTAGATAAATAGGTAATCTCACATTAAGGCTTGACAAAAACACAATTGCACCTTTCAGCACTCTGGCCCTGCATAGCAAATCAAACACATCATTATTTAAACTGACAATATCTCTTTCAGCTCAGCTTTAAAACAAATCTGTCCATGCTTGAATGTGACTTGGCAATTACTGTATAGTATCCTAGAATAGGACCTTATACATATATATATATATAACAAACTGAGTATAAATTCCCAGAACAATCAATATGATGAAACTAAAAGTTGAGACTAAAATGCTTAGCACCCAATGTATTTATTGCATCCACTGAACTTGAAAGAACTTCTATATACATTTTTAGTTCATATTCCCTTCTATTAAGCTACTATTTTTAATCATGCCATCCTGCCCTACCTTACACTGATGTCTACTGATAGTTGAGAGCTGTGCTGAAACAGTGTGTGTCTACCTCACAGCGAATATCTGCTGATCCTGGCAATGATTCAGAGACATGATTGCCCCAGGGCTGTTCTTCTGCAGAATGACTACTTTTTGCACACACTGAGATCTAAATTTTCTGTACAGTCTCCTGCAGCTGGGATCTTTTACACAGCTCTTGACATCAGGTATTCTTTCTGCATCTGATAAGTTTAAAGGGTCAGTATAGTCAATATGCTCAGTCATGGCTGTTTCATCATGTGTTATTTTATGACGATGAAGCCTCTGATAGTAACTTGAGAGACGGCTGTTTTATTTAGGATTTCTTTATGGTTAGAATAAATACCCAGGCTGAAGCATGTATTTTCTCATGAAGAAAAAGCCTCTCAGAACTGCTTTATTTATCCATTGGGTTTGGGCGTGAAAGGGCATAATCAAAAGGGCGAAATTAACTAATTTCCGGTTGCATTCTGGATGCTAAGAGAGCAATATAACATTGATTGATCTTGGAAAATGAAGCTGCTATTAACAGGATAGTTTGTCTATACACTACTGCATCTGAGTGTCATTGGCAGACCATTTAAAAAAAGACACCAAATGATCTCTTTCTTCCTATAGTCTTATATTTTCTTGTAGTGTGCTTTGAACCTGATGTTATATGGTGAAACCAATATGTGTACTTTTAAAAAGTAAATAAAAGAAATAAAGCATATTAAAGCACTCCCAACTTTTCTTCAAATCTCACTTCAGACCCCACTCACTTCCTTTGCCTTGGTTCTAGCTTTGACTTTCATTCCTGTGCTATTTGCTTCTCCCCTCCTGTCCTACTTCAACCTGTATTTAAAATTATAAAAATTGGTAAGATCTGCTTAATAATGAAATTATGTTTATTTGTTTTATCAATAGTCCCACCTTCTGTTACCTTCTCCCTTTTTTTCTGTTATCTACATATCTTATATTTGTCTAATTTAAATTGTAAACTCTTTGAGACAGGGACATTTGTAAAGTGCCATATAAAATTAAGGGGCTATATAAGGGCCCTGGAAACTCATGTACATATACTTAATTTTAACTACACAAAAATAGTACTGATGACGGCATTGGGACTACATGCTTAAAATTAAGGAAATATTTGCAGGATTAGGGCCTAAATGGTGGTTAATAACAGAGCTGTTAAATAACTTTATATTAATTGAGAACCTCAGCATGTAATATTATCCCTATATACCTACAACGGTATTAAAAGAAACAAAGCCTGTGCACAAATTATATATTTGTTACATAATTTTTAACTGAAATTCTTGGGAAATAAAACATATCAAAACTCTGCAGGCCAATGAGTTGTAGATACCTTATATAAATGTAGCCGGCGTAGCTCAGCCATTGGGCAGAGCCAAAGCCACTAGAGATCTGTGTAAAAGATTTTGGGGAAAGCATTTACCAGATTTTTAATTAAATGCTATGACTGATCAACTTAATTTAATGTGAGTTAAAATACAGAGGGCTGAGTTATGCTTTTTCTTCATTTAATACTCAGATGTCTTTCAATTTTTGCTAAAATAGCACTTCAGTAAAGATGAAGGATAAGACTTGGAATCAGTTTCTCCTCAATAACTGAAATGTTTAAAAAAGCATCAAAGGAGATTATGAAGTGTGCCATAAGTATGCAAATTCAGAGAAATATTTTGCATGATTTATTTTAAGCAGAGTATGCTAATATAGACATTTTCTCTCAAATGAATTGCAGTATTTATTAAATTAAATTTCCATGACCTGGAATGAACAAATTTCTCCTTTATTTATTTATTTATTTATTTATTTATTTTAAAAAGTCATGTTTATGGCATATCATAAACTGGATGTCCTTGACACCCAGTGCTCAGGAAAAGTATTACTTTGGTATTTGAAAACAACATTTAGACATCTGTTGACTCTTTAGAGATTATGAAAATAGTGGGGCCTGTATTCTTCAACTCAGGAGAATTGTCCTGAACTTCTGATAGTGTTAAATTCTGATCTGTGCTGCTGTATTTGCTGAATTGCTTGTTATCATCAAAACAAGTCTCTGGACTTTGATCCCTAGAGGATACTTGATCAAAGCAATTAAAACAGAACACTATTCTGAGAGGATGTTATATAAAGGACCACGCTGTCTGACAGTAACGATTGATTGGGAATTGTACCATTTTAATAAAGATTTGTTTTAACAAAAACAAATAAAATACAGGTTTTTAGGCTTCTGTATTTCAATTACTCGTTATTTTACCTTGCTTGCGCGGGCATGAATGTAATTAGCTTGTTTTATGTAAAACTTGGTAAACTTCCCGTTCTTTTTTCTTTTTTTAATTGTTTTTCTTTTGGCTCGGATAGGAAGATACCATTGCTACTACTCTACGTTGATAACTTAATTTGCCATCAGTCCCTGAAATATGAATTTATCTTTAATGTAACTTGTGAATGTCAAAGTCCAAATATTACTAACATTAAATTCCTCTTAGGCTGGTACACACATTCCACTATACACATAATAAATTACTTCTAATATATATACACACAGACATTCTGATACAATGATTATGTAGTCCTGGTGGGTCAGTGTGGCTTATGCAAGGTAGTATTTCTAACTATGTTTTTCATCAGGCAGTGGGATGCACATTCTGAGGTGCAAAACTATATTTTACCCAAATTTAAAAAATTTGAGAGAGAGCTCAAAAACAGCTGAACTTTCAAACTTCAGATTGACCTTGTAAATAGGGCACAAAGCTTCTGTGCTTTGCTAAGGTTAAAAAAACACAGGTTGTAAAATAACGTATGTACATGTCCAATGTATAATCGCTATAGGAAGTAAAAAATCTTGCCTGATTGTGAAATGGGAAGTCTTTGCTAAAAATTGTGCAGTCTAAATCTTCATAACTTTAAAACTATTGAACCTATTACCTTCAGTCTTGAAATTTGTCTCAACAAAATCTATAAAACAAACAAAATCTGAGATTTCTAGGTTTGGTATCTTTATATATATAAAATTTAAATAAACCTTCAGTTTCCTATATTTTATTTATTACTTACATAAATGCCTTACACAATTACTTGACATTAGAGGGAAGGTCTTGCAACTTTGTTAGTAATATTGTAAAATCCTCTGTTTGTGTGGTATGTTGTATTGTAGTGATAGGGCCTTATTCTCCTGTGACCTGCACCTTGTGTAATCATTTACACCAGTGCAAAGTGGGTATTACAATGCTAATAAATCTGACTGGCAGTTACATAGACTTTGTGAAAATGTGAATAACTTCACAATGTGCAAGACATTGGAAAATCAGAGTCAGAGGATGTTGACTACTCAGGGGTATCCGTGGATGGGTCTACCGAAGTTTTCTAGATCCTGACTTCCCTCTGCTCCTTTGTGTACTTCCCTTGAGTTTTGAGTGTAAAGACAATTCCTCCAGTGAGTCTGTCCTCCTCTGAATGTTATATCTAAATAAATATCATGCTTGTTACTGACCCCTGGATCATTTTTCTCTAATGATACAACCATGCTCTTAATTTATTTGACAAGTTCAATCATATTTGTGATTTCCATGTTGTGCATTAAAGTCCTAAAGGCGTGTTCAGTGTGAAAGTCACAAGTCCATAGTGTGCTGGTGACTGTTGGATAACTTAGTGCTATGAAACATGAAATAAAAGTCCTATTGTAGGCAGTGCCAAGGGAGTGACTGCTTTGGTTTGCAGAAGCTTGTAGTGCAGATCAAATGGGGACACTAATGGACTTGAAAACTGCCATAAGCCCAGTTAGAAGATGCAAGCGGTATTGGTGGCAACAAAGCTGATGCCCAGTAATGGGGCCTTTTTGAAAGATATACAGCATGTAAACTATGTCAAGGAGAGGATAACAGTGATGAACTAGACAGAATTTAAGTTATATCCTGAAGCTGAATGTAGCAAAGTAATTTAAAAATCTGCAGAGACACAGCAAGGAGACAATCATGAAGTGATTTGCCTTGTAATTAAAATGCAAATATTCAGTAGCAATATACGTGGCTTTTGTGTGACCTGGAAGGTAGGAGATTGATGATGGGGCAAATATGTTTGTGGGCCTTTTTTAAAAAAAATGCACAACAGCAGCTGACAAATAGAAAAAAAGAGACTGTTTTAAGTTATAATTCTTAGAAGCTGCCCTTTCCCTTCCTTTAACACTTCCTTTGTGGTCTATATTTTTTATTCTTCTTCTGCAGAAAACAAATGCCAAACATTTCTGCTAAAGTAAAGGAGGTGTTAAACACAGTGTTGCTGTGCTTGTATATAATTTCTCCCAATGAGAGTCTCCCTAGAAAAGAAGATGGAAAGAAAATGTTTTCTCCAGACAAAAAGTTACACAAACTGAGACAAAACCGCATAGAATTCTGAATGAATAATGTATACATGTTTTTTATATATTGAAACACAGTATGAAAAAACCCCAAAACCTTAGACTGGTAGCAGAACTTTGGTTTTCTGTACAATGGGCCAGATCCTGAGCTATTGTAAATCTCGGACATCAAAGGAGCTGTGCCATTTTATATAAACTGAGGATTGGGCACTTTGATTCCAATAAAAATAATCAATGTTGGCTTAAGCCTAGTGATGTTTTCTTAGTATTTTTCACATTATCTTAGAATTAGTATAATAATACAGTGGTGTGTTAAATTTGAGGGCCATATTTAGTTAATGCTCAAATTTCTTTACTATTTTTACATTGGAGCTGGTTAGAAAACATGGCTCTCAGGTCCAGCACTGTGCTGAGATCCAGGACATAGTCTTAGAGGATAGTCCTGTGCCTCCATCCTGGTTTCTGGCTTTCCTCTGGCTTCTTAGCAAGAATTGTGCTGCCAGGATTTGCCTCTCTTGCTGCTGCTGCCACTCTCTACCCCCACCATTCTGCTCAAAAATCTATGGCACTATTTAGCTACAAATTATCATATCTTTTTCAGTCATTCAATAAAATGGTCTAATTCTTTTTATGGGATTTGCTGCTCTGTATGCAATACACTGGGGGAGATGACTGACTAACAGACGGTGGAATGCTGAACATTAGGTGGTACACACTTATTACTTTGGATATCCAAGAGAATAGCGAATGTATGATCAATTATAGATCAGATTTGCTTACTCCTATGGGCTGAAACACATACCCCTAGCAAGGAAGTAATGGCAAGCACCATGATTCTAAACTAATAAGATGATTTTGCTCTCAAGAATTGAGACTGGAAATCACAATAATAATTTTGCTCTAGTAAATAGTTAAAAGGCACCCATGTGTATGGAAATCTCCAAGGTGTAGAGATTTATTATATTAGATTGTTTTACATCTTTCATTCTTAGATTGCTTTATCTGAAATCCCACTATGTAGGTTGGCCACAAGAAACAGTAAGAAAGAAATGAGTGCAAGGATTATCATCTCTGAAATTCAGTCAGAGGAGACTGATCATTTTGGGTCAGAATTCAATCTCCAGATAAACTTTATTATTATTATCTTTTATTTATTTATTTTTTCTTATTGTGCCAGAATAGCTTTATCCACATACCACAATGCTTTTCTAGGAGCGTAGTAACCTACAGGAGTTGTCGATATAGTTTTCTGCAGATAATTGCTGGGATCCAAACAGTTAGATTGTTTGGTATGGTTGTCACCCACTCTGCATGCCTGCAGAGGGGAATAAGGAGACATAAAGCACCCCCTTATGCCCCAGAGCACAAGGAAGAAAGCAGGCTCTGCAGAGCTGCTACTCTCCTCTCCTGCAGGTAGAGAGAGGGAGAGATGAGCAGTAGTAGGAATCTTGGCATTTTCCACATCCCTCCCAATATGGCAGACACTGCATCTGCCCCTGGGTGAAGACACTGTTCCAGACATAGGGCTGTAGTTAAGGTACATGCTTCCTGGAGTGAGCTGGCATCTCAGAGGCTGACTGTGATGTTTGAAATTGCTATCCTAGATGTTTGTTTTCATTTGTGAGAATTTAAGGAAAGAAAGAAAGAAAGCTGGAGCAAGGGAGTGCTAATTTTCTGCAGGAAATGTTGAGACATAAGTGTGGCAGTACTCCCCCAATTTGTGTCATTTTCGTGATGGTTGATCAGTCCACTTAGCTGGTGATAAGATGTATTCCAGTGTAGGAATCAGGGCAGGGCAGGGCAGGGCACTTAGATAATAAACTGTACTTATGGGAGAAAATTAGAGAGCCAATGAAGGAAAAATATAGGCTCAATTTAATGTTTAATAAGGGGCAAAGCATAACCCATTGGGGTGAGAAATGCAGATCATATGTGTTTCTGTGGATCTCTGTACTGAATGTCTCATGTAAATTGTATTGATAACTTGTGGGGAAGTCGCTTCTCTTCCTTGATGGATAATTTTAGCCGTCTTGCAGTGAATGCTACTGAACCTTTCCTTTCACCATCAAGAATACAAAAATAATTAACTTTACTATTCGATTGTATGTTTCATACGCCTTGAACACTTGCCTCAGCCCTACATTGTGCTACTGCTTCTCCAGATTATATTTCAGATTGAAGCCAGAGGAGGCCAGTTCCATCTCTTGGGATCTTTGGTGAGGCTTTTTGGGTTCGTATAGATTTGGTTTTAGAAGACTTTGTCCAAGTGCAAGCTTCAGAATTTTGTCCATAGACAAAGCTCCAGTTTAAGAACTTTTTTTCAGCGTGGTGATTGTGATGAGAGAATGTGGTTCTATTGTCTGGTACTCTGGAGGAATCATCTGTACAGGCTTGAATGGGACCCTAGAATTACTAATTCTGTTCCTCATTAGTGGGAATACTGAATCTTCATATACTTTAAGAAAAATATTATTCTGGTGGCCACTCTAGAAGATGAAACAAGCATACAGAAAACACCCCTAAACATGCATTTAAAAAAAAAAAGGTACATGGAATTAACGTTTGCCAGCCATTAGTGTACTCACTTTGCTTATATAGTGTTCTTTTCTATCTTGTGCATTTAGGTTGTAAACTTTTCAGGCCAAAGGGACAGTTTCTCACTCTGTGTTTGTACAGCATCAAGCACAACGAGGTCTTGATTTTGTACGATTCTCTAGGCATTATAATAAGAATGATGATTGGAGTTGGGTGATGTATTCTTTGGTAGAGCTGGTGGAAACTTGGAATTTCTGGTTCGTGGGAAATTTCAAAATTTGGTTTTGTTCTCAACTGGAAAAAAATGAAATAAATTTTCCACAAATAGGAATGTCTGGAAAAAAATAGATTTGAAATTCTGAAATCTCATTTTGAATTTTTTTTTCATTTTAAAATTTATTATTTTGCATTAATTCCTAACTGGTCAGTGGTAGAAGTAGTGCATATTATGACATTTCATAATTTGATATAATAGTTAAAATATTTTTCCTCTTTTCTTTTTCTTTTAAAATTGTGAAAGGCAGCTGCTACTTACAACTGATTGATCTAGAAAAGACATCACTTTCAATGTTTTCTGTTTGTGTTGTAAACACAGTTGATTCTTCAACACAAAATAATAGAATATTTGAACTGTTATGAAATGTAAAAATGTAAAAAATTTTAAAAATGTAAAAGAAATTGAAACAATTTTGGAATCCAGAAATGAAATTAATTTTTTTATTTAAATTTTTTTTCGTGCTGGAATGTTTATTGAAATGACATATTTTCTGAAATATTTGAATTTGTCAAAAACAACATTTTTCATCAATAAGTATTTTTACAAAAAAAATTCAACTAGCTCTAGTCTTTAGGTATATCAGAAATTTGTTCTTTTTCCTTTGACCTGTTTTTAGGGAAAGGTTTGCTATCCAGAGATCTCTCTCCCTGGAAGAGAAATAGAGCAAATACAGAGTGGTTTCCAGAAACTTTGCAATGTTTGATGGTTGTTCATCTCTCTGATGATGGAAAAGAAGTCTAGTCATCAGTGATCCAAGTATTCTCAATTTTACTTAGTTCAGATTTAAATAATGGTTTATATTGCAGTGGTTGTTGGTTTATGGATATGTTGGTGTTTGGTAATTTGTGTTGTAGAAAGATTTATAGGTTTCATTAAAGCATAGACTACATGTTTCTCAAATAGTGGGATGATGTTTCCATATTTGCAGATTATAATATTCAAAGTAGACACTTTATATAATGACTTTAGTAAACTTTCTTCTTTTTCATCTGTTCTTGTCTACTTCAATATCATGTGGGTAGTTATGCTAAAGAATTTTAATGGAAGTATTACAAGGATGAGATGATACCTGACATAATTCAGTTGGTATTGTGATTCTCTAAAATATGCAAATGAGAAAAACGGATTCAGTATTTCCACTTGAGAGAAATATAATTATTGATTCATGGATATCAAAGTGATCTGATCTGTTTATAGTTATACACTAAAATGAATCAAGAGAAAAAAGACTTCTGCTCCCATGAAATTTAATTCTTTCAAGTGATAGATCAAATAAAAGACGAGAGAAATATGATTGTTTCTTTTAAAAGAAAATATTTTAACAACTGGTATTTTGTACCTATTGCAATGTCACAATATAAAATGTTGAATTTAGTCACCATTTCATGTACTGTGAAAATGCTGCAGCTGTGTGTTACTATGGAGCAAAGTCTAAATAATTATGAAGTGTCCATGGTGCTGAAAATGTACTGACAATACAGAGTTAGCTCAGTCAGTATAGCCAAAAAAAAATATATATATATATATTGACATAGCAAATGAAGGTGTAGTGTCCAACACTATCTGAAACACAGAGATATGTGGTTTATGTAATAAATGTGTGACTTGCCGTTTGGCTCATTAATCATTTTAATAAGAAATTATTCCCAAAGTATTTTTAAACCATGTATGTGAAAATGTTATTTATTTTTGGCAGCCTTTTTGGTTTTAGGATTAAGCAAATAGGGAAGTGCTAATAAGCATTATCTAAATGAGGAAGAAAAATAAAAATGTTTCATTAATAATGGGTAACGTTTATAAATCCTTCCTTTTCATTGAGCGGTTGAAATCCCTTGTCTCCACCACCATGACTCATATAATGGGTAGGCAGACAGGGAATTATTTCAGATTAGTAACTGATTCTCTGGTTCACCTTGCTGAAGTCTAGAATCCCAGATTGGCTCAGTGGACAATTTTGATTTATCCCATTAGAAAGTGTACACTGCCTCTATAGGCCTAAAGCCTTGGACAGCTTGGCTGGCACTGTCACTGTCTGTGGTGATACATACACCGATACCTGCTAAACTGTAGGCAGTATAGAGAATAAAATCTATGACTTGCTTTGAAAGTACCTGAATTTAAGGGAATAACTTCAGTAGCTGTCAACAGTAACAACCCATGAGTCTCCGACGAAGGCCTGACTGCAGTAGTAGCTTGAGGACAAAAATATTCACTGTGTGCGTCACAAAGTTTCAGGTGGTGTATAATACAGATTCAGCCACTGTCAGGGTAAAATGAGCTAAAGATATAATATTAAACTAGGGCTTTGCAACCTCCACCAGCTCCTCATTCACTACGAGATAGGGCTCTTTCCAGTAACTATCACAGAAGCTATGATCATTGGGTATGTATGGCTAACAGAGCCCAGATATAAATATGAGAGAATTAGGGAAAAGCCTTGATTCTAGATCAACCTCCCAAAGAAAGTCAGGATTAATCCTATTTTCACCAACTTCAGATCATGGTATAAAACTTGCTATCATTGAACCAATTACTCAGAGAAAGAAAACCTGGATCAGAAGATCACATGCCAAAGGACTCCATAGCAAAAGCCAATAATTAAACCAAAGTGTTTATCCAATGTGGATAGATCCTTCGAGGGAATATAACTTGCTCCTCTTTTTATTTTTACTGGTACTGTCTTTCCATGCCAAGCTTCTCTAAGAATGGAGAGCAGTCCTAGGGATTATTAAGAATTCCTAGCATCATGATTTTAGTCTCATCACCCAGAAGGCTGAATTCCTTCTAAAATCTGGATTACTGAATGGGAGTTCCGATAGGTATCTTTTTTTTAAAATGATGATAATTATGTAGGTATCAGTTGTGACTCCATAGTTAAAGCTGAGTTAAGTTTTGTACTTGAGGGTAATTATGCTTACTATTTGATATACAGTAGAACCTCAGGGTTATGAACACCTCAGGAATGCAGATTGTTCGTAACACTTAAACATTATGGTTGTTCTTTCAAAAGTTTACAGTTGAACATTTACTTAATACAGCTTTGAAACTTTACTATGCATAAGAAAAATGCAGCTTTTAACCATCTTAATTTAAATGAAACAAGCAGTTTGCTCACCTTATCAAAACTTCTTTTAAAACTTCCTTTATATTTTTTTAGTAGTTTACATTTAACACAGCACTGTACTGTATTTACTTTTTTTTTTTTTTTTAATTTGTCTATGCTTCTGCCTGACTGCATACTTTCGGTTCCAAATGAAGTGTGTGATTGACTGGTCAGTTTGTAACTATGGTGGTTAGTAACTCTAAGGTTCTACTGTAGCTTTTTTCATCCATAGAGCTTGGTGCACTTTTACAGAGATCTGTAAATCAGTAAACCATTTTGCTGTGAGGAAAAAGAGAGATACAAACACCCCCACAAAAAAGTGTTACCCAGTGAATTAATTGCAGCATACAACTCAGGTCTCAAATGCTGCAGAACCCAAATCTTTTTATACCTAGTCCTGTACTCCATCAACTGAACTATGCTGTCTTCTAGCAGGCTAATTGGCCTAATAATAAAAACACAAGCCTATCGCTGCTTGACCCCAGTCTGGATTGACTGCCTTATTTGGAGCATTCCTAACTGCTTTAAACAGAGAAGAACAGCCTAAGGTCAGTGATCAAACTCAGCTTTTCACATGGTAGGGCACAACATAATCAGCAGGCAGCTGATTCCAGTATTCAGTTTCTAAGGCCTGGTCTATACAGCTGGCGAAATTTGGTGACAGTCGATGGGAGTTATGCAAGTTGCGCAGAATAGCTTGCGTAACTCCCATCGACTTCATAACTTCCATTTAGCATGCCGTCTCCACTGCACTGCACCGATAGGAAATGCGTACTGTTGACTCAGTGCCACACTTTTTTGGAGGTGGATTTAATAGATCGACTTCCAGATCGATTGAATGGGTCTTCACTTCTGCTCAATGAATTCGGATAGATTGATATGACGGCAGCGAATTTGTCGCCGTCAGTGTAGACACACCCTGAGAAGAAGTAATGAGAGTAATAAGGTGATTTTGTCTTTTAATGATGCACTGAAATGCTTTTGAAATAAATAAATACAAACATGTATCTGTCTGTTTTGAATTAGTGGAACGCATGTGGCAGCTTTGACATGATAAATATATCATTTTAAAAGCAAAGCGAAGGGTTTCAATTTTCCTTGTCAATATGAGGTTCAGGTTTCTGGGGAGTTTTTCCTCCTTTCCCACTCCCCCACACACAGCTGAGCAGTGAGCTGCATAATTTACAGCATTTTAGGTGTTTGTGATGTCATAAAGTCCTGGAGGTGAAGGTGGGTTGGTAATTTTAAACTATTTTGGCTTTAAATATATTAAATATTTATTTCTACTCATGTATCTTAATTTTTAAAAAAAAATACTCTTTAAGATGTAACCATAAATTGATTCTTTAGATACACAAAAAACTATCCCCACATTTTACTTTTATGACATTGCAAATATTCCCAGCCTCAATTTAAAATCTCCAGATAATAATATCTTTTAGTCTATTGTTCTTTAGGGCATTTCCTCGTCACAGACTTTTAATAATTCAGATTTAAGATATTGCCACATAAACTCTGTGTCAGATGTAATATACATTTGTTATCACTTATCATTTTGAAAGTCAGATAATAAATGACCAAATTAAAATAAAATCTTTATATTATGCACCAAAATAATCTGGGTGTTTCTTTCACAATAAATTTCTATATATGGAATATGATGCAATAATCTTGAAGGGCTAGATTAATGCTTTACTCTAAACCCTAATTAAGGGCCAGGTGTAATCGCACCTGAAGGAGTCCTGGGAAGGAATAGCAACTAGGGCTGTTGTCACCCGTCTGGTTTTCATCTGGACAGTCCAGGTTTTGGCTTGTGTGTCCGGATGCTACTTGACAAGCCCTGATATCCGGTTATTTTTATCTATGGCAACCCTAAGTGGAAGGAAGGAGGCTGCTTCTGTGCCTGTTGATGTGTTAGAGGTGGGGCCTTTGGGGAAGAGGTGGAGCAGGAGCGGGGCCTTAGGGGTCCAGTTACCAGCCATTAGAAAGGTGGCAACCCTAATTGCAACTCAGAGTTCCTCTCAATTCCTTCACTGCTTTCTTGATCCTACGGAGGGAAGTAATTTAATCAACCTGTTACAGACTTCAGGTAACTTCCCTTCTCACTGACTGTACTCTACTGGCCAGCACATTGTGGCAGTTAGGGAGTGAAGACAAGGCTCAGCCAACTCCCTGTCCCTTGTGAAGGTAGAGTAGCAGTTTTTCTGGAGCCTGATATCTCCACAGTGCCTGGAGTTGTGATCTGGGCAGGCTGCATGCAGCAGCGAGGTCTGTACCGCATTCCTCCCAGAAAGCCACGTAGGACTCAGTGACAGTATAGTCCCAAATTAATTGTGTGATGTTCTATATTGAACACCTAAAGGAGTAGTCAGTATTTATATATTGTTTTGTTGAGCATCTCATTAGATCATATAATTTAAATACCCATTCCTATTGAAAAACAACTTGAGTTCTGCAGCACTTTAAAGACTAACAAATTTAATTTCAGGAGGCATAAGCTTTCGTGAGCCTTAGCTCACTTCCTCAGATGCAGTTGGTAGAAATGATACAGCAAAATAGGAAACATAGAAAATATATATAGAAGGCAACATTTACATATCCAAAGGCATAGATAACAATGGGGAAGCCGGGTACTTGAGGCTTGATGACAATTATGACAAAAAGAAACCTCCAAAAAACTTCAAAAACAGACTTGAAAGAGAAACTGCTGAGTTAGAAATTATCTGCAAACTTGACACATTCAAACTGGGTTTAAACAGGGATTTGGAATGGCTCTCTCATTACAAGAAGTAATTTGCTCTGATGACCCATTCTCACCTCCTACTCAATGGTTGTCATCAAGCCTCAAAACCCGGCTTCCCCATTTTTATCTATGCCCTTGGATATGTAAATGTTGCCTTCTATATATTTTCTATGTTTCCTATTTGCTGTATCATTTCTACCAACTGCATCTGAGTCAGTGAGCTGAGGCTCACGAAAGCTTATGCCCGCTGAAATTAAAATTGTTAGTCTTTAAAGTGCTACAGAACTCAAGTTGTTTTTGCTGTATATAGACTAACACGGCTACCCCTCTGGAATTCCTATTTAAGTAGACACCATCAACGTAATAATCAGACTTTACTTAGATACAAAATTTTCCTAATATTGTTAAAACTGAAAACAATTAGAGGAAAAATATTTCTCTATTTTTTTCCATTTTGCAGCAGTTTGCGTGTAGTCAATTTCACTGTTTCCTAGTATAGACAGCGAAGCCCTATTCCACCTTGCAGTCCTCTAGAATAGACCTCTGGCTCCCCTGTAGAATCCCATTAATATCAATGGGAATCTACAGAGGTCTGTGTTGAACAGATCCTGTTGTGGGATCCAAAGTCACAGTCAGCTTCCCCTTTCGTTTGTGTGGATCTCTCATGTTAAAAAAAGAAAACAGGAAAAATGGAGGTTAAAACCATAAAAATGGGCAAGGACAGTTGTTATCACCTGCATATGAAACAGCTTTTAGCTGGTTTTGTTTTGTTTTGTAAACTGACCAAATTTCAAGTTGTATGAAGTTGTGTGGTAGCATGTTGGTCCTAGGGTACGAGAAACGTAAGGTGGATCAGCTCCAGACCTGAAGAAGAGCTCTGTGTGAGCTTGAAAGCTTGGCTCTCTGACCAACAGAAATTAGTTCAATAAAAGATATTAACTCACTCACCTTGTCTCTCTCAATTTCAAAGTAACCGTTTCCCTTTAGACTATTTATATTAAATGCTGAAGAATCATCTTAGTTCCATATCACAAAACCTGTGTTTTATTACCACTTTGAGATGGTCCATGGATCTGCATGTGGCTAGTTATTAGTGTACTTTAACAGCTGTAGGAGAGGACAAACTCAGGAGGGCATAATGAATTCTGTACTGAAAAGGTTGCATCTCTGGTTATTAGTGTTTTCTGATTAAAGTCTCAAGGGAGAGATTTTCCAAGGTAAAGGGCAGTGATGCACCACATCTCCTCTGGAAATGGTGCCATTGAAAAGTTATCCCTAAAATTACACTAATTCAGGTCCCGATCCTGCAAAGACTTAAACAGATGGTTAAATTTACTCCCTGTGAGAATTCCCATTGACTTCAGCACCTGTTTTTGCAGGACTGGAGCCCGTGTGTGTTTTAGAATTTTCTGCTATGCATCTAGATTGTAGTAAAAATGATATGTCGACATGTTTTTTGTTGCTAAATGAACTGAGAAGCAATTGGCATTTTATCAACCGTAAATTCTTGTTTTGTTAAGAGAAGTCAAGTGGCTCTTGTAAACATAACTGTAGCTCTGAAAAATAGTGTATTTAGCACCATATTGTAGCATCGCAGTTATCAAAAGACCTTTCTGCTTTCATTAGTGTTTAGGATGCTAAGCTAATTGATTTTTTTGAAGTATCCCAAAGATGATGTGAAGCTAAACTATGTGGACTTTAGAACTGTTTCTGTGTCAATGGAGGATTAATCCACATGTGCAGTTGCTCCGAAGAGCGTTTGACATTGTTGTGAATAACTTGTCTTTTATTTTTAAATCATATGAAATTGGTGAGAACTACGATCACATAAAATATGAATAGACAGTTTAGAAATGATCTGACAGTTATTTCTGAAATATTTCACTTCTTGATAAGGTTTCATCTGCCAAAATTTGAGAAATGCTTTGTGATAAAACCTTGCTCATGCTGTTGTTTGATTTTTAGAATACTTTTTTTCAGAAATTATATATACTCACTCCATGTAAGTATTTGTGAAGGTCACTCACTGCAGGCACCCTCCTGTAGCCAGTCATTAGCATAGCAAACTCTCCTCTTCCCTGGTCACCTGCAGACAGCTGATGTTGCTCTGCAATGGTCTAACCCATCTCATGAATCAGCCTTCTGGCCCAATCATGAATTTATATGCAGCCTTTTTGGGGTATGTAGAGAGTCTAGCAAAGGATAGGTCTGTGGTCCAGTGAGAAGCTCCAGGTCTCCCCTGGGCCGAGGTCTCAGAGTCTTGATCCTTCTGTCTTCAGGGCTTTCCCACATCCAGATTCCCCCATATCAGGGAAGGTTTTCTGCCTCCAGCACCCCCTAGGGCTTGGTAGGGAAACCTTCTCTGGGTTCCCATCCAGGGGCCAGCAGCAGGCAGCAAGTTCTGCACCAAAAGGTGTTATATTGCTGCTTTCCTGGATCACTTCCTTCACCATACAGGCTTTGAAGATGGGGCCAGATGGGGCTTCCTGGACCCAAAGTAGCTCTTTAGTCCCTTCCTTTTCAGTGCAGGGATGTGTACCCCTTTACAGTATTACCATATGGAAAAAAGCAATTTGGAGTCTGAAGTAAATGGCTGTAGTGCCCATGGAAAATGTTCTTGAAAACTATACCAGTATTGTCAGTAGCGTTATGACTATTTTTGTATAGTTAATAAAGTAAGTTGCATCTTTGATCTTACCTATTTGTCTTGCACAACATCTGAAGAGAGCTATCTCAGTCATTTTCCACACTGCATTCACATGTTTTTACAAGTAAACTCAACATTTGAAGTTGCTTAATGGATTCTGAAGGACAGAACCCTGGAGACTTACATGTTTTCTAAGCAAAAGTTTTTAAGTACTTGTATTGAAAGGCTAGCAATTTTCTGGAAATGAAAGTGTTGTCTGATAAGGAACTGTATCAATTAGAGTAAGCCAGACTTTTTGTTTTAAATAAAAATTAACTGGTTTTCATTAATTAATGTGATATACTGCTATACAGTTCTTCTAATGGCACTTTAGATATATATTTAAAGGGTGGAATGAGTGGATTTTCTTATAGTGTTTTAATTTTCACAGAATTTGGGGCTGTTAGGATGAACAAATTGGCTTCTGTTGAAAATCTGGTAGCAAGTTTGAGATGAAACAGGTATACATAACAGATCTAGTCACTTCAGGTAGTTTGGTAACCCAGAATTCCATTAGGAATGTCTTCTGTAAGAATATTATTCCTTAAAGATAAATAAGTCAGAAAAAGCAGAAAAAAAATGTAGCTCATGATGGAAATATTACCCTCCCTCCAAAAAAAAAAAATCTTTAAAAGTTCCTGAGAAGAGAACTTCAGTGAAATTTGCCAAATTAATTCTAAATTCTAGAAAAAGGAAAGAAAAAGTGTAAAAAAAACCTGGTCAGAGAGAGAGAAATTATGAAGATTGAGGCTTCTGCCTGTAAACATGTATTACATAAAGCAAATCCAACAACTTTACGTAGGAGGATAACTAATGACCCTAAATCGATTCGTTGAAATGCTGAAAGTTCATGCTTAAATATGCTGTAAAAAGGGTTATTAGTGAGAATAATATTAAAAAAATAAATTAAATACAGCTTTCCAGAGCATGAAATATGTTTATTCTAACCTTTAAATGAACTGAGTGAAAGCGAAAAGAGGATTGCTCATCCTTATGAATAAGCAAATAATTTTTTCAGGTGTCTAACTGAAATATCACAGTGTTGGGACTGTTAGTGTCTTCTACAGGTAGAACTCTGCCTTCCACTAATCTTATGCCTTTCTACAAAAGTTGAGTGGAGAAGCAAGTTGCAAATTCATTGACAGCAGTGGAACTGACCTCACTTATGCCAGAGGTGAATTTAGCACCATGCTTGTTAAACACTTATGGTTTTGGAATATGACCCAGATATTGTAAACAATGGGCCAGAGGAATCAAGATTTGAGTTTTCAGATGAGAATTGGCATAAGTTTGGAACAGCAAACAAAAAGTTTTGCAACCTAAAGAGAACAATGACATCAAATCAAACTTAATGGGGTTCCCACTATTTGCCTTTAATGCTCACTATTTCTTGGCTGTAAGGAAAGGATTTTTGTTTAGGGGTAGTTGCAGATTATGAAATAGGAATTTTTAAGTCCTCTGAAATTTCCAAAAATTCAGCTTGAAGGGTTTTTATTATATTTTACCATATCCAATAAACTCACTAATTGTATAAATAAAAACATAGAAAATAGCATTATGGTGCCTTTTTTCCAGAAAGATCTCAAAACACTTTAGTAAAGTGCTGGGAGAAGTCCAGGCAAGAGGACTGAGGAGGCAGGCTGGCTTACTCCTGCCGCTGGCCCTGGAAGAAGGGAGACTCCCATGGGGAAAAATCCCTGGGAGTCCACACTGTCAGAGAATGGGAAAAGTGGAAGCTGAGCACAAGTTTAAAGACTCCAGAGAAGAGGACTGAGCCGGAGTGGTATCCATCTAACGACTGGGACAGGCGACACTTCTTTTGAGTTTGTGTTAGAACTTTGATACCCCAAAGGAATAGAGTATTGACCGGAGGGTCAAGTCGCCACCATGCCAGATCACTGAAGTCCCAAGGAGGAGAGTGATTGAGTCACTAAAACACTGTGTGATGCCACAAGGAGGTGCTCCGGGACAGTATGTCTATGATAGTGCCCCTCCAGCTTAAAAAGTACTAGAAAGAAAAATATACACAATGAGAGTTTGGGGATGTCTCATTTTTAGGGATAGTGGTTATTTTGTCAATTAACAAAAAAAAAAGGGGTGGGGGGATAGTAGAGGCATTTGTCAACTGAATCCTGCTGTGAAACTGTTATCCAACAGGGAACATGGCTTGTGTCATATGCTTCCCTTCTCCAATGTAGTAAGATGAAGGTTTTGTTGACTATTTTAGACGAGAGATTCTTTTTGTTATATGACATCAGTGACTGAAATTTTGGGGCTAATATGGGAAATTAGTTCACAGAAATGTTGTGTGTCACTGAAAGTTTGGTTTACAGAAAGTAAAAAGCGAGGAAATGAAAAGTTAAGGCAAACAACAGAACATTCTGTGACCACTGCCCAGACTCTCACACTTCACTAACAGCACCTCAATCCAGGCATCATTGAGAATGCACAACAATCTTAACTCAGCCCCATGATGGATGCCAGTCTTTTAGCACCCTCTTTTTCAACCTTGAATGTATGTATTTCACAGAACTGTGGTGAAAGGATTGTGGGGAGGTCCTGGTACAAAGAGTGGAGTGGGTGACGCTGCCTGGAAGAGGTCCTATCAGCACAGAGAAAGAATTAGGCATGCATTAGCTTCAGTCTTCATAAGAATGTAGCAGTTGCTCAGACGGCTTTATTGGGGAAGGAAGAGTTTATACTTGCATGAGGGACTCGGATCCTGTGGTGGTGGTGGGCCATATAAGGACCCCAATAGATAGTTAGGTGTTCCATAATCTCATTAAGATAAGGTGCCAAGACAGCTTCTCACACTTATAACTAAAGATCATTTGACAGTATCTTCTCTGGTCTGTTGTCCTCTAATTGCCCAAAATTGTCAGCCTACGCATCAAAGCAGCTTCCTACCATTCTTATCTGAGGAGGCATGTGCAATGAGGTTTGTGTCAGCTGAACCCAATACAGCTTTAATCCCACGCAATTCCATGGAGGATAAATTCCATGAGATTTGGATGTGGGTGTAGTCTACATGTGTGTCTTACATTTGCACTTGGTTTACACTACCTTTCAATTCATAAACAATAAGCATTTAAAAACTGTTGTATATGAACATTAAAATAGTTTAGCAACAGCTTTGTTTACCGTATTATACAGTTGTACGGATTATCTACGTATCCATATAACTGTAGAGTACATAAATATATAGAGAACATATATGACACTAAACATAGGGCCAGATTTTTGGACTCCTAACATTGCAGATAGATACTCAATGGGATTTTCTAAAGCTCCTAGATAACTAACTCTCATTGATTTCTATAGGAGTTAAGCACCTAGGCACCTAGTGAGATTTTTCATGAGTGCCTATCTGCCTCTTTTGGCATCTAAAATACCTTACAAATCTGGCCTACTATGTTTTGTTATATATGGGATAAGTTTTGCAACTGGATAGATGTTCTTGCCTAAAAGCGGTGCTGCCTGATGTAGTTTGATTTCACAAGCTAAATGGGGTCAGGTCTGGTCAGTGTTGGGAACAGAGACTTCAAGATAGATCCTGGATACCATAAGAAATGGTATGGGTGATACAGGAGGTGGCATTCTTCCCTCTGAGCAGTACTGAATCAAACGTTTAGCATTGTGTTCCCCATCTGGGGAGGAATATCAAATCACTTATTTGATGTGCTTTGTGAAAGTTCTATGTCATAACAAAAGATGCAGCTTGTCTGTCTAGCACATTCCTGGGACAGAAAACATAATAGCCTATGCCTGCGCCAGGTGCAAGAACCTGTGGGAAAAGATACAGGACATGTTTTTCAAATTGTATCAAACTTCACAGCAGGATCCCTTTGCTAGCTCTTTTTGATATCGCCATATAGGCCATCAGCGGGAAGAAAGGCGTTCTTGAACTTCTAGATCATTTGTGTACCTGTTTTTCCCTTCCAATGCTTCCAAACAAAAACAAAAAATAAAGGCCACCTTTTCCCTTTATCATCCAGACCGTGTTTTCACTAGATAATAGAGTACCTGAGAATCTTTCACTTTGGTCCTCGGGAAGCTGGGAAAAGTGATCCATGAATAAGAGCAGAAGCGTACTGTCTCTTTGGAGACAGTGGATGTAAACATTTCTTTGAGTGTCCTGTGAGAGGGGCTGGGTGCTACAGACTGACTTCTCTGGGGAACTTGGAATTGGAGTTCACTGAATGTTATCTATAGAGAAAGGTTTAGATGGCAGAGTCTTGAGGAGTTGGCTGGTAAGGCAGACAGACTGGTGTGGAAGGGAGCTGTCCTCAGTTTAAGCTCCAGCAAAACTCCAGCAAAAGCTCTAGCAAAACTTGCTTGCTAACCCAGAGGTAACCATGGGCATATGGTTCTGGGCTCCCAGAGGAGACTAACACAAAGCCAAGTAAGATATAAATTTCTCTTATTTCTAATATACGTTGATGTCTTCTCTGAGGATTATTCTGGCCAAAGCTTTTAAGTTGGACCTTCAGTGTTGGGAATTTGTTAGATACAAGAGACCTTGAATGGCAGCATTTTTAATTACTGTGTGTGTTTCATGTTTTTATGATCTACAGAAGTCTGTTCTTGCTGAATATTTAGTAAATGTGTTTGGTTGTAGTGTATTTATTAAAGAGGCTTTTTTAGGGGGAGGGAATATTTTTTTTAAATGTATGTTCCGGGCATGACTTCTTGTCTGGTTCAAAAACAGGGAAAGGTGACCCTTATTTATATGGTAGTCCAATAACCAGGTTTGAAGTGATGTTCTGCTCTCTTTCTCCTAACATATTAGATGGTAAGATGAATACCCCGAGGTGGAAAAAAGTCTTTGTTCTTCTCAAATAAACAAAGTTCCCTCTTCTGAATATCAAATGTTGTTTGTTTAGTCTTAGTAAGACTGGTGTGGGCCATGAAAGGTAACAGATGTAGTAGCTTAGTCTTTTAAATCTATATTTCTTTAAGGAATACTTCTAAAATATGATTGATTCATTTTAATTTGTAGTATAACTGACTGTGCTTCCAAATATGATTATCACTTCTGAGAGAGCTATTTTTGTTATGATTCTCTTTTTCTTGTATTGCTAAAGGAGATTTCTGACTGTCTGTTCAATATTCAAGATCGTTTTGATGTATTCCTATCTGACAAAAAATTGAGACCATACAGCTAACTATACTGAATTAAAGTCAAAACCATCAAAAGATTAATCTTGACATAATAAACTAAGAATAGGATAGTATGTTGTTAGGAACCATGTGTGATAGCTATGGCAATTTCCTGCAATATCCCTGAAAGACCTTATTGTATTAAGTTTGTGTATAATTGTGGGCCAGGATTGTATGTAACCTTTCTAGAGGGGAGATGTGACAGATATCACAATGCCATGCAATATTTTAGGAATCCATTGCTTTAAACGAATGGTTTATGTATTATTGTGTTCACTTCGTGTGGGGAGGCTACCACAGCTCCACTAGGATCTAAAATCCATGAGTGGTGATTAAAGCAAATCAGCCAGGTTGTAATCCCCCAGGGAAATCCCACAGCCTGGAGAGGCTCACATATATTTGTTCAAACTGGATTCTCTGGAGTCTGACCAGCCAAGAAAGACTTTTGAATAGATAGCCTGAATTTCAGCCAACTCAGGGTCTTCTTCCTGATCTAGGAAATGGACAGGATCTTCCAAGTTGTAGGACAAAGTTGCAGGGAAGAAGGGGAGCAATCCTTAAAAGTTGGAAGGACTTGACCTCCTAGAGCCCCCTAAGATGACAGGTGACCTCTGTTAATCTTTTTAGTATGAGTATAGATTCTTTATTGTTTTTAATATGTTTTTCTGTAATGTTTTCACCTTAAGAAGTAAATGTGTTTTCTTAGAAGGAGCTGTGTGGTAACTTGTAACTGCAGGCAATACATTGGTCATAGCCTTCAGAGAGAGAGCAAAGCAGAGGCACTGGTCTGTTTAGTCAGTCTGGCTTGCTGGGGATATCGCAGTGTAACCCAGAATGTTGTGCAACATTAAAATCCTAGTCAGGTGAGAGAAAGAGTCAGAGAGGTGACGGCTGAGAAGCCTGAAGTGGGGTGCTCTCAGTGGACCACTGAGGAGGAATACAAGTGCAGTTACCCTAAACCAGTGGTTCCCAACCTGTGGCCCAGGGGCCAAAAGTGGCCTGCGGGGGCTTTCAAAGTGGCCCGCGGCTCCCCTTCCACTGACTGAAGAAGGCAGTCGCTGCCTAAGGACCCAGGTGGAGTGTGTTTCTGCAGGGCTAAAAGACGGGTGCAGGCTCCTTGCTGCAGTCAAGAGGATGGAAGATGAGCACCTCCCTGTCCTGGCTGTAGCAGGGAGCATGGCAAAGCACTCCGCCTACGTCCATAGGCGCTGGGGTCCCTGGTGGAGCCAGGGGAATGGGAGATCAACGCTTCCCTCCCCCAGCTCCAGCAGAGAGCAAAGTGCTCTGCCTGGGTCCCTATGCACTGGGGTCCCTGCTGGAGCCAGATCTCCTGTCCCCCTGGCTGCAGAAGGGAGCCACTGCCTAGGGACCCAGGTGGAGCGCAGCCAGGGGGACGGGAGGACGGGCTGCCTCCTCACTCAACTCCTTCCATCTGGCTGCATTGAGAGGGGGGAGACGCTGTTGGAGGAGACTGGTGGCCCTTCAGCGTTGTAAAAATGATATCTGTGGCCCTCAAGCCAAAAAGATTGGGAACCACTGCCCGAAACTATGACACCAGATATTAAACTTAAGTCAGTCCTATGAATTGTTACTCAATGCAATTATTTGGTCAAAAATCCAGATATTACAGAGGTAAATTGTAATAAGTTTAGATATTTGAGTGGCTATGGGGAAATTGATTTAATTTTTCTGGGTTTTGTGTAATTAGTGTTGACAGGAGACATAGACTTTAGGTTAAAAGGGGCCTTTCCGCTTGGTTGGAAGAACAGATCTTATACCACAGCGTTGTAAGAGCAGAAATGAAACATAATGTTGCTAATGTACAATGGCATTCTTAGCTTTCACAGGTTATACAGAAAGGTACATCTTTAGAACTCAATTCATGCTTTATGAAACAAAATCAGAATATTTAAGGGATTGCATTTTTCTGGTGTATGATATATTGTAGAAACATATATGAAAAATGGGCAATATCTATATATAAATTTAAAACTGGAACAATAACTATTATAAATTTAACATACGAGGTCACTGAGGGGTTAAATGTTCCTGAATCTGCTTCATGACAGCTACTTGTTCCTGTGATTCTGATATGATATTGAAGTTGGGTATAAGAGGATGATGATAAATTCCATAAAGCGTTTATCAGTTAAAATAAAAATCTGCATCAGGTCCAATAAATTGTGTCAATTTTCATTTCAAATTCTTGCTCTGGGATTAGGAGTCCAACAAAAAGGCACTCCGTTTATGGCTTAGCAGGAAGTAGAATGAGCAAAAATATGATTTTTAATCTTTTTAAGGCATGAGTGAAGGATGTCGGGCTGATCTGTAATAATTTCTTAATACTCTGTGTGACCCAGTTATTAAGATAATTGCTGTATAACTATATGGGGTTCTGAGGATGTTTGCTATATGCATGTCTCGATTTAGTTTAGTCGGAAGACTATTTGTAAACTATTAGAAAGGTAACACAATAGCTCTATATAAATAACTTCTGGTAAACATTTCAAGGGGGCTCAGAAACAATGCCTGATCTACTCTAACCTGTAGATATGCTACTTCCAGAAGCCAGCAAAGTTACAAGACTTACTTTGCCAAGGCTGGGAACTAACAGCTCAAAAAGGACTCTAAAGAGTTAAAAAGTTGCTCTCTAGAGGAAGGAGAGGGAGAGTGAGGCAGGGTCACAGACTGCGGGGTATCAAACTGACATCCAGCTCCAGAGGTAAAGAGACTGGAATAAAATAGGCCTGCTTAAGCCTTTAGGTAAGGTAGGTATGAACATACATTTGTTTAAATTGTTTTAAAATTCCGACTCTTTGCCTTGTTTCTGCTGTTTAGATTAAACCATTAAAACTTAATAAAAACTTTGTTTTAAAGGGCTGGTTTGTGCTATTGTATTTACCACTGGTCATTGCTCTTCAAGGGAAGACCCACAGGTGCTGAACCCAGTCAGATCTGCAGGGTAAGCATGCCTGATACATCGAGTACTGTAGCCCTGCAACTGGTATGAGTGTAGGGATTCCATGCAAGGGAAGTAAAGGCTCAGTGCCTAAAACATGGGGATGATGTGCTCAGGGAGAGAGCAGAGAAGGGGTCAGAGGCACAGTCAGCCCTGAAAAGTGAGATCATATACTGCCCTTACTCCACAAATGCAGTTTACACTACTGCCATTTGCAGAGTGAGGCTTATGGAGATGTTTTTCTAAACGGCATACAAAATATTGCTACATTAGCTGTGTTCAGAGCTATATGTGAAGAGAAGGTACCTACCCTAAAGACCTCATGTACACATGAGGAAAGGGAAAGAGGTATAAAGTGAGTGAACATTATGTGTGTATGACATTCCAAAAGTGTGTATTTTCGGGGGAGAGGGTGTTAATTTAAATGTAAAGATTTGATTCTAACATAAGCTGAGTAAAAGGACAATGAGGTGATGACAGATATCAGAAGTGGAAAATTAGACAAAAATTAGAAGTGGAAAGCATGTGTTTTACATGGGGCTTGAGGGTACAGAGCAAGATGTCTAGGCATATCGGATCTGGGAGGCTGTTCCAGGCACATGGGGCAGCAAGAAATAAATCGGAGACATGGGTGGGAGAAGCCAGACAAAGGCATGGGTGAGGTAAGCAAAGGTGGCAGAACACAGACTATAAGTGGAGGTGTAAAGAAACAAGAGCTCAGAGCTAGAGAGGGCTGATACTCCGTAGAAATTTAAGAGTGACCATGAGGTATTTGAATAGGATAAAGAATGAGGCAGAAGCCAGTGGAAGGACTCAACCAAGGGAGAAAGTGATATGCATATCTTTAGCTGTTACCTATTTCCTGTATTACTGCATCTGAAGAAGAGAGCTGAAGTCTCTCGAAAGCTTATGCCTGCAAATATTAAATTTGTTAGTCTTTAAAGTGCCACAGAACTCTCGTTGTTTTAGCTGTAGTGAAGACTGGGTGAAGGTAACAGCAGCCTAGGTGAGATATAACAATGGCATAGAGTTTTAGGAATTGGCATTAAGGGGAAGAGGGTGTTTTGGAAAACTTTGAAGCAGGGAGAGTAAAATGAGCTGGCAAAAACAAAGAAGGCAGGAGTCAAAAATGTCCCCAAGATGCATACTTGGGTGATGGGGAAGCTGGTGAAGCTATAAGCAGAGGTGGAAACAGAGAAAATTTGGAAGGAAATCTTAGAAACATCTCATTATGTGCTGGATGAAGGAGGAGGGAGAAGTAGATTTGAAGTCATCACTAAAGGTGGTGACTGAAATCGTGGGAGCAGATAAGCACAGCTGACTCCCAGTTTTATGCTCTAGTCACAAGACTGGTCCTGCTTCCTTATGCCTATGCATGTATTGACTCTCACTTTTTTCACAGCATTCCCTATCACCATTGCTCCCGGGGTCCCCATGTTCCCTCAACTACTGGAACCACCTTTCCCTAAGATGGAATCCATAGAGCCTGCCTTCAATCAGGAAGTAAAGGCAGGGTCTGAAAACAGCAGATGTTATCTAAAAAATAGGTTGATATTTCTCTAAATGGAGCATCCCAGAAATTCATAGTGTGGATAGGGGTAAATCACTGATTGCCACACTTAAATGAAAAAGCATTTATGGCAATATATATACATAGTTTTTGCAGCTATATTATTTAAAGAGAGGTCATGTATTCTATTTTAACCCAAATGTGGAACTTGCTACCATCTGGCAAGATAAAGATGAAAATACTTAGGGAGCAGGCATATTAAATGTCTAATGGGAGGAGGGTTGAACAATCAGTTCCTTCTGGGCGGTTTTCCAACCGGCAGAGAAATTGCTCTCATATCTTCCTGCTAAAAGATATGGTGCACACATTCATAGCAATGCTCAGAAGTTAAAGGTCAACATTTTTTCAATAAATAACATTGTTGTTAGATCAAATTAATTTTTTTTTAATTTAACCCCATCTGTTTTGGTCTGGGCATTGGGATCTGATGACATAACAGAAAGGAAAAGAGAAGCAAATAAGAATGTAATTCTGAATTATTGACATGTGCTAAGCAGTATTAATAAGCAAGGTGATTACATGAAAATATTGGGGTGTAGTAATATATTTTTTTAGAGTAGCCTTACCAAAAGTAAACCTGGAATTTAGAAATGTCCTCCATAGTGCGCACAGCAGAGGGTATGCCAGCTTACAATACACTTTGCTGGCCATTCTAGGAATGACGTCTTGTTCATCTTAAAGGAGCTGGTCTTTATGGTTGGAGGACGCAGAGAATGGTGGAAGATAAAGGGAAGAGGAATATTTGAAAAATAGAAGAGAAAACAGTTATACAAATTAAGTGAATTGGTTTACTACAGACTTATGTAGATGACAATTGGAAGAAATTTCAGAAATATAATGTGACACTAAGACTGCAAAGTTCTTTAAAATCTTGTACATCCCTCCTTTGAGGAAGGTAGCATTTTTCTTTTTTTACAAATGGATTATTCAGGATTAAATCCAGCTCAAATTTGCCTACACAAATGTTGCTTCCCAGAGCGTTTGAGCATCCTAAATCATGCAGCTGTTTGATGATGCATCTGCATTGTAAGAGGACTTCTCTTGTAAGCAGTGCAAGTCACATGATGTCAAATTTAGGTGTTATATTCAGCATTGCTTCTCTCCTAGAACCTGACTTTTATGCATTTCAACTGAACTCTTAGGAGTGATATCAGGGTGCTCATTGCATCCCCTGACTTCCTATCAGGGGAGTGGGTGTTTCTTCAGTTGTCTGACTCAGCCAAGGAGGACGTTTCAAAAGGTCAGTATAGCCTGTAGAGTTGCTTCTCTGGCTGACAGTTCCATTATAGCTAGGAAGAAGGGTCTAAGTTTGCTAAAAATTCCAGTTCTCATTCTCTCTACATGGAAGGAGATTGCTGGAACCATTGCTCAGCACTCCTTTCTGATGAACAGGATAGGTGATTCTCCAGTTAACCTCAACACCAGACATCATCAGTAGGCCCTATAAGGTTGGACAACTCAATGAATAACAACCTATCTCAGTCTTTTCAAGCTCGTAGAGCATATCTGTTTCCTCAATGGAGTTCTCAAAGACATACAAGAAAATGGTTTTGATATAAAACATTAACACTAAAGAATTGAGGACAAGTAAAATGCAATTATGATCTGTACTAGCAAAGCAGGTACTAAAGTAGAAAGTGTTTGACCATTGAGCTGCTAATTCAACAAACATCATTTCTTGCAGCCTCTGGCAAAACAGATGGAACAACATGCATGTCAACTTACTAATTAACACCATTGCAGTTTTGTACTCATATTTTGCTACAGTTTGGCCTTTTTCTTTGTTCAGAACAGTGACATAATTCTCTCTCTTTCCCCACCCCCCAATTTCCTATGCAAAATTCATTGCTTGAGGAAAAAGCTAGGTTCTACAATAAGTGTTTCTGACGTAATCTGCTGGGGATGGGAGTGAGGAACTTCCCTTCACGAAACTGTAGAGTGTCAGCAGAGCTCATTACAGCTATTTGGACTTCTACACTCTGTAACACGACTATCTCTGTCTCTATTGGAGAAAGGATTGGGTGATTCAGACATTGGCAGTCCTCCTGTCACTACTTTCACAAACTGTCTGACCCCTTATGTGCAGTGTCTGCCGTTGGAACTCACTCACTAAGAATAATCCCAGATATAAAACAGGAAAACATATTTCTATAGGCAGTTGAGAAAAGTGGGTAAGACCCCTTCTGCCTTCAAATAATTCTTCTATAAAACCTAACCTAGAACCACATCACCATCTTCAATTAATATAAAAAAAACCAGCGAGAATCCTGTGGCACCATAAAGACTAACAAATTTATTTGAGCATAAGCTTTCGTGGGCAGGAACCCACTTCGTCGGATGCACCTTTAAGCCTTTAAGGTGCCACGGGACTCTCGCTGTTTTGCTAAAAATGGACTAACACAGCTACCACTCTGGAACTCTTCAATGAGTATAGTTTATTGTGAATTATTGCTTATGGGATTGTCATTGAATACACAGTAAAATGTCTGAGTTTTAAAAGTACATCTTCATACTTTCATACATGAAGAAACAATTGTCATATTGTGATGCATTGACCATTGTGTTTCCAAGCCATTTAGCTACATAGTACAACTCTGTATCTCCCAGAACCGATGAAATTTTATTTTGTATTATGTGACACAAACTTTTATGAATATGGCAGATATTTTGGGTCATAGCTGTGCAGGTTCCTAATTAGACACACATACAATAGCTGATAAATAATATTATTTGTATTTTGTCCCTATAAACTTCCAATAACACCATTTGTCAAATTCTCTGCTGGTGTAAATTGGTGTGAATTTAATGAAACTGTCAGTTTACACCAGCAGAGGATTTGGCCCCACATGTTTGTATTGAGAACTGCCATGCAAGCATCTGATTTAGCAATGTAACCATGAACTTGGCAGTGTAAAACATCACACCAACCTCAGCCTATCTCACTAGAACCCTAATGCCCACTCAATCTCTGATGTTCATCTGAATGAATCACCCTTTGGGATTCAAGTCCCCTATTAACAAAGTGTTTATTTTTCAGATATTGAAAAAATAGCATTTCTCTTGGAGATGTTAAAAATGTGCAGTAATAAGGTATGCAGTACTATGCTAAAAAGACAAGTATTTGTCCCCTGACAAATTTTGAACACATTCTTCTGCAAGATAATCTGTCCATCTGTCCGTATTTCTAGGAGACTAAACCTATATGTAACTGGACATGTTATGGATGTTTATTATTGTACCTTCACTTGGCAGCAGATTTTTGTTGGTGGTAGCCTTTTTACATATTAGGTAAAAGTCAGATTGGAATGTATCAGCGAGTCCCATCCTGCAGATACACAAGGGGAAAAATCTGCCACTGACTGCAATGTCTGTATAAGGCCTGAAGGACCAAACACTTTGGAGAACATTTTTCAGGCCTCTCTTTTTGTAGATTAGTCACAATAGTCTAAGAAAGTAAGACATCAAAAAGTAATATGCCAACAGAAAAAAAATTATGTTGTTTTCCACTGTAGTGTTTGTAGAATGTTTAAATACTAAGGAATGCAGTTTTCATGGACTTTTGTACTATGCATCTACTTGCACAATGCCTTTTGTGAAATATACTGGTGTTTTTCTAGGCTCCACAGTAGAGAGAAAAACTATTTATTTGAAAGTGATGATTGGAATGTTTATACTGCCTTACATAAAGTTTCAGAAAACTAGTGGTTTCTTTTTTTGTTCTTGTTTCTTTTAAGACAGCACACTAAGTAATTGTGCTAAACCTTTATAATTACATAAGTATTTTAATTGGAGAAGTTCACGCAGCACTGTCTTATATGGTGTATGGGTATATCTGCTTTCTGAACATTATAAAATGTGTAGCTATCAAGTTTGTGTTTGGCACTAACCTCTAGTGTCTGACCTATTTTCAAAAGTCTTACATGAACCCATCCCATGAGTGAAAACAACATAAAACAGAAACACAATTCTTGCATTACAGGAAATACACTATGCATAGTATATGCACAGTCTTGAAGTTATCTTACTGGGTTTCTTTTCAACTCTAATTTCATAGAAAAAATTATCCATTCTCTGATATGTGATTGTCACCTCTCTTTTTTTCTTTTTTTTAATCTCTGTGTCAGCTGTGATAACAAACTTCAAAAACTGTTAGAGGTGCATGCACTGGTGAAAATTCTAGTACTATAACTTTTTCCATAGGTGGCTTTTTCTACATGTCTGTTTGTGTGGTGTTTGGTGCATATATATTTGATTCAAAGTTTGAATAATTAACAACAAAAAATAATTAACAACATAAGGCTCTATCCCAAAGAGAAACCATATACTACAGCTTCTTGTGCTTTATTTTGTTTCCTTTCATATTGTTGGAATCTAATTTTTACATATTTAAACTAGACAGAATAAATGAATGGTTTCTCTTTATTTCTGTAAGCCAAATGGCTCTTACCATCATTAATGGAAAAAGGGGTTGGAGGAGATTATTTCCAGGTTTGATGGATTGAGGATTATCTTTGTTTAGGGTTTAGGGTAGAAAAAATACACTGATTCCTGGTGTGCACAAATGTTCCCATAGAATTTAACTCTAAATGTTACTGTGGGTATTCACTTCAAATATTGAATATGCTGTGTCCGTCTCATGTGTTGGATAAGTGATTTCCAGTTTGTTATATTCATAGTTTTCAAAAAAGCAATCAACAGAAAATTGTATCATTTTAAATTAATTTAAGTGTTTATTTACCAGAAATCTGAAGTTAAGCAGTTTCCTTTCTCTTAGCATGAGAACAAATTAAGACCATGGTGTTGGGGGTTAGGGAGGGAGTGTGTGGTGTGGCGGGCAGGGGGGAAAAAAGAGAGAGATGCGTTTATTTATAGTAAAATATGTGATGGTCTCTCCCTGCTGTCTAGTTCCCAACTAATACCTTGCCAAAAAGATGACATCACTAAAAGGAGAGAGATTTATAAACAATAACCCATACACATGTATCTGTGAAGCCTGGCTTTCTGCGTCCTTAACACTACAAAATAATATACAGGATGAAAGGAAGAATTTACAAATCCCCATCATCTTTTATTATGAATTTAAAAAACCTCATAGATTTTTCAGCTCTCATCTTTTTTCCCCTTAAAGCACACCTTATCAACAAACTATGTTACATCCTCTTTATGGGCCATTTTTGGCCCGAAGTATCAGCAACAGCTTCATTTTTTGTCACATAAATTGAAACAGAGATAAAATACCCAACTGAAGACATAAAAAAACCCTGCATATTCCATAATGGTAAACGTGCAGAATTGGATTTAAGCACAATTTGAGAGTATAGAACAGTCCTCTTCGGTTTTCAGGCTACAGTATACCCTTTGTTTGTTTGCCTTTTTTTTTTCTTCTTGAAATCAGCATGGATGGATCCAGTGATAGAATTCTTCTTTGAGTGTATTACAAAGAAGAGTTGAGAAGATGGACCTATCTTTTCCTCTCTTGCTGCATGCTGCTGATAGTTGAACATTTTTGTCCAAAACTGAAAACTGCCTTTGGTCAAATGAGTTTTTCAAAACATATTTTTCTACTTCCATATCAAATTAAGGACCTGTCTTAAGAATGAGCTGATCAGCTAACAGATAAGGTAGGTTATTTGTGATATGATTTTATTACTAAGGCTTATCAGTTTACACATGGTAAAAAATATATTACTACTATTGTAGGACTAGGAGCTTTAATCTTTTTTACATGGAAGCTGATTTCAATATACTGAAAGTTTGGAGAAGCAAAAGGACGTGGGCTGGTTAAATGTGGTATATTTTGACAAAGGGGGTGAGGTAATGTCTTTTATTTCAATGGTTCCCAAAATTCTTGAGTGTGCAGACCCTTTTCAATCTCCAGACATTTCGCGGATCACCACATGCTACTAGATTTATTTGAAATTGTACGTTTCCTTGGTGAGGATGTTGGTTTTTTTTCTTTTCTCGTGGCCCCCCTGTAGTAGCCTCACAGACCACCAGGGGTTTACGGACCACAGGTTGGAAACCGCTTTTTTATTGGACCAACTTCTGTTGGTGAGAGAGACAAACTTTCAAGCCACACAGAGCTTTTCTTCATGTCTGGGAAAATACTTAGAGCATTGCAGTTGAATGCAAGGTGGAAAAGATTATTTAGCATACATAGTTAGCACCTATTGTAAGGGACCATTCAAGGTAGAGTGGCCTGTTAACACCTCTGCAGTCACTGGGCACAAAGGGGGGGGTGTGGTTAAATGGGTCACAGAATGTTGTAATAAACCATAAATCCAGAGCCTCTGTTCAGTCCGTGATTTTACTGTCTAGCAGAGTTATGAATTTGAGCTCCCAAGCTCATCTTTTGAAAGTGTTATGTGGGTTTCCTTTGTCTCTCTAGGGACTGACACAGCTACAGCTACATATAACACTGTAAATGTTGACAGTTCAACAGAGAGTTTAGCTTTACCTCTGTACTGAAATGTGGGCTGTAGGACTGATGTCTACATTTACAGTGGCATGTAAAGTACAGACACTGCATGCCTAGTTAGTAAAGGTATATTTATTAGCAGTGTAGATGATGAGACACTGTGTAGGCATGCAGAGTGCCTCACATGCCTGAACCCTAGACTATATACCCTCCATGGCTCTCTACACACCCAAGCAGTATCTCCCAGGTCAGCACTGCTATTTAATACACACTAAAAATATCAGTGTAATGTCATGTTGCCTCCCCGCTGCTGGAGCCTTTCCCCTCTCCAATGAAAAGCTCCAGCAGCAGGGAAAGACTCTGGTTGTGGGAGGGCAAGAGGGGAGGGCTTCGGCTACGGAGAGGCACTAGGGCAGCGGTTCCCAACCCGTGGTCTGCAGACCCCTGGTGGTCCGCGGGCTACTACAGGAGGTCTGCGGAAAAGAAAAATAATAACGTCCTCACCAAGGAAATATACAATTTCAAATAAAACTAGTAGCATATGGTGGTCCACGAAATGTTTGGAGATTGAAAAGGAGTTCGCACACTCAAGAAGATTGGGAACTGCTGCACTAGGGAAAGACTGGCAGCAGGCCACATGTAGCTACACATCACAGTGACAAGTGTGGATGCAACCTGTCTTTCACTGTGACATGTAGCTGCACATGTAGTGCCTGTATTCTAGAAGTGTAGACAAGGCCTTAGTCATTTCTATCATAAAAGAACGATGTGACAAGTCAGCCTCTTGTTGAGAAGATGCAATACATACCACAACATGTGAAAATATAAACATCTTCCAGTCACCTCTTTAGTTAACTTGTTGAACAAATTCTTGCATTTGTTCAGCATGTGAGGAGCTCAAGATCTATTTGGAGGGATATAAGAGTTTAGTTGTTGTCGAGATGGATTTGGCATGTTTGCAGCATCCCAGGTCAGGAGAGAATACAGATCACCCATTTCTGTTCCATTATTACTAAGGATGTTGATGCACCCACTTGGTCTTTCACTACTTTGTGGATCTTATATAGGATTGTGGCTAGATGGCCAGTGGATTAAGGCTGGAAGCTTCAAAGGATCTAAGGGTGTTAAATGCCCGAATCCTATCTCCCATTTGTGTCTTTTGAAAATCACCCCATAATATAGTAGGCTTTGATTTATGGATACTATGGCTCAAATCTGCTTTAGGTAACAATTGAAAGGAATTTCATGGTCTCACTCTATCAGATGAATCGGATAGCTGACCCACTCTTGAGCAGTATTGGAATAGGGGAGATACAGGAAGGCTTTAGGGCCCCATCCAAAACTCATCTAAATCAATGGAAGTTTTTCTATTGACTCCAATGGGCTTTGGCTCAGGCTATTAATTATCTTTCCAGAGCTATATTGAATATGGAAAGCCCAGCTATATGTCTCACTTTTTTGAAGTGTAGTTTAAAATGTGTTCACAGGACTTGTGTTTGAGTTGGGTATTAATTTTCCTCACTTCAAAAATCCTGATGAGGGTTTTTCTTTCTTTTCCTCCCCCCCCTCCCCCCCCCCAAAAAAATGTGGAAAATGTTGTTAATTAGTGGATTTTTCTAGGAGTTTAGGATATCAGAAAGGAGTATGATTTTAAAAGAAAAAATATTGATGAACATAATTTAAGATTGATTCATGTCTCAGACCTTTCCAGGGAGTGTCTGAAAACACAATACAGTTTGTTTTTATAACATATTCCCCTGTGTATAATGACTCTAGATGGAACCATCAGTGAGAGATGACTTCAGTTCTTAAAGCTATCATTTTTTAATTTGGGACTGAAGGCTTACAACTTTATTACCTCTTACTAATTTAAAAATAGGATTGTGTCGACCAAGTGCAATATATTCGGACTTGAACTTCATGAGGAGTGAATTGGATGAAATTGATTTGAATCCTGCTCAGAGAAAAGGCCATCAGTCACACCTACCTCTAAATGCTTCTCTACAGCCTTTGATACTGATTTTGTTCTTCTGAAGTGACTGGCAAAACGTTGCTTCAGTCTCTTCTAACTTTCTCTATTTATATTACTATTTCCCCCCACTGGCCTGGAATGTGCTCCATGAAGCAGTGGTAATATGAGAAGTACAGTATCTCTAGATTTACCTAATGACATATTTTTAAATGGATGCCTGGTGTAAAAGTAAGTAGAACAGATGTTGGAAGCTTTATTAGGTCTCAACAGCATCCAGCAGCATAGGCTTGGCAGAGCCTTTTTGTCTGGCACTGACATTGCAGCTAAATTAAAAACTAAATGAGCCGGGGGTGGAAGAGACTAGATGATGCTTTAAAGAAGCTGAATTTACTCCAGGTTTTGAATCTGAAATCTGGTGGATAGGTCTTCTTCCCTTTAAAACAAGTTTGAGAAATTGAAACACTGTAGAAGAGTTCCAGAAGGGTAGCCGTGTTAGTCTGTATACAGCAAAAACAAGGAGAGTTCTGTAGCACTTTAAAGACTAACACATTTAATTTCAGCAGTAACACTGTAGAAGCATTTTAAAGAGGGGATAGTGTCTGAGGCATAATTCCATCATTTTTTCCAGTAACCTGCTATTGGCACTGGCTGATTACCATTCCCCCAACTTCGCCCACTGGCTCAACTGTGCTGGCGAAAACACTGGGGAATAAATAGCAAGGCTCTGCCCATTCCCTGTCCCTATCTGACCATTTGCGCCTGCTTGAATGAGGGGCTGGGTTGGGGAGTGCAGCCTTGTTTACCCTCCTCCTGTGGATCCAAAGCATACAGGGACTTCTCCTCCCAGTGCCCTTGTAGTCCAAGCTAACATTTAACACATATAGCTTAACACATAACACTTAATGCACATAGTGTTAAATATTTTTTGAGGCAGTGTTCAAAACATTAAAAACAAAGGGCCAAACCTTAGGTCCTTATTTAGGCAAAATTCCGTTAACTTGAAGGATGGATTTGTGATTAAGGCAGTGTATTGGGATTGTGAAGACCTGAGTTCAATTTGCAGCAACTCTGTTATAAACTGCCTGTGTGAATTTGGTAAGTCACTTTGCATCTTTTTTTAATTCAGTTCCACGGCTGAAGAATGGGAATAATACTCTCTCTCCCCTTTCTTTGTCTTGTCTATTTGGATTGAAAATTCTTTGGGACAGGTTTTTATACCCCATGACCACCTGAATAGGCTTTAAAGTCTTTTTTTTTTTTTTTTAACCTCTAAATCTGTAAATGGCTTGTAACTAGCCTCCCTCAGAGACGTCTTCTTTCTCCATAATGTCATGCCACAGCTGCAGTCAGCAGAGGTGCAGATGGTAGAACCCCTCTCAATATAACAGTCTGCTAGCAGGATATTCTTGTAATGGTTCTCCGAGTACCCAGGACTGAGTCACCCTGTTGCCTCCCCACACCTCCAGTGTGAGGTACTCTTGCTCAGTAACAATACCAACCCTGTTGATCACTGAAGCACTCTCATCTGGGTTATGCCAACCCGTATTTTGCCTTGCAGGTTAACAATAGGTGTGCCCTATTCCCCGGCTTTCATTTGAGACTTCACATGACATTCTCTGGTGAAACAGAATGTACACACCAGACCCATGAGATTTCTGTAACCCCTTGATAGTTGGCAGTAAGTGGTTCTCGGTCACAGTTTTCCATGGGGCCCCAGGGCTCTGGAATACCCTTCTGCTTCTAATCCAGAGTAGCCTGGATTTGACTACTTTTATGACAAAATGCAGAGCTAATTCGTTTCACCTGCTTTTGGAAGAAGGGTAGGTGGATGGAGATTTTGTCCAATATATGAGGGTGTTATATGTAAGCTGCTACTGCAGTTGGATAGAAGGCATGAATTGATTGTAATGCATTATGTTTTGTAATTTTAAATAGCTGTCAGGGTGCTCAAAGTTTGCAGATGAATGGTGTTTGTTTGTTATAAATCAAAATAAATGCGCTTGTGCAGTGTCTAGCACAATGGATCCTCAATCTCATTTGGGGCCTGTAGGCACTGTCACAATAAAAATAATAATAATGGTAGTTTGCCTAAATATTGAGTAACATTGAATAGGAGTTTCTGGACTTGGTTCAATGGACAGCTTTTATATTATTTAGAACGGAAATTTTAAATTCAAGATAAGGAAGTTTTAAAATAAGCATAGACAAAGTTAGTAATTGGATTTGAAATCTACCTATTGAGTTTTAAAGAGGTTTCTTTTGTGTATCATACAACAACCTAAGTGCATTAGTAGGGTTGGGTGCCTTGTAAATAAAGTTATCAATGTTATTTTCCTTAAGTAGTGTTCCTGGATGTTCTTTTGAAACATGGGGGGAGGAAGGGAAACAAACAAAATAAAACTTCATGTTTCTAGCGTCTAAGCATATGTGATTTGACATGTGAAGCAGTATATCTGATATGTCTCCTGAGTTGACAAATTGTCAATGGAATCAGTCTAATAAAAGTCATGCATGTAATGGCTTTGGGGATAATTAACTGGAGGAATGTTAAAACAAAAATCTGTTGTTGGCAGTGTTGTGATATAGGTGTTTGGGTGTGGCTTACTTTTCCCTAGGTGTTCATTAATTGTTCTGTCCACGCAATCCGTGCAACACGTGTCTATTATGCAAGAACAGCTGGGTCTATGGCATCTTTCCCCTGGGAAGGCAAAATTTAGCACCTACGTGAGGCTGCTGTCAAGGGTGCTATATGGAGCAGTGTGGGAGAAGTGTGTCTTAAATGACGAATTATCATACCACTACTCCAATCACCTGGAATAGACTGCCTGAGAATGCTTTTGAACTTGGTTTTCTGTATAAGTACAAACTGTGCTATTACCTCTTCAGCTCTGATCATTTGTTTAAGTTGCAAATTCACTAACTTACTTTTAAAAATGTGCATGAGGAATTACAAAGAAAATCAAATTAGCAAATGAGTGCATATCACTTTGTTACTACTTTTCACATGACATTTCATCAGGGGGTATCTTATTTTACCATGGTCATGCTCTGTTGCATCCAATATACCTGGGTTTGTCTCTTTACAGATGTTTTATTGGCAGCATGTCACATCGTGCAATGTCTTATCAGATTCATACCAGTTATATTTAAGGGGGCATTTTCATTTTACCTTTTTACCACCAAATTATACATCTAGAAAGAGGGTGAAGACACATAATGAGATCTGCAGAGAAACCAGTGATTCCACCAAATATATCAATTTTAGTGTTGAAAACCTGTTTCTGCTGAGACATTTTCTGCTTAGTGGAAATAAATTTAATAAGTTTTTGATAAGCATCAGTTTTAAGAGTCTAAAACTGGACCCACAGAATAATCCTTTGATTACTTGCAGACAATTATTAATTCTTATGTGGTAGCATTTTAATTTTTGCTGTTTTTCTTTTTCAAGAGCAGTAGAGTTGAGTTTTTAAATGGGAGTTAATAATTTGTTCTGAAAAGTTACGTTGCAAATGTACCAATTTTATGAAATATTATACTACATAAACAGAGTAATATAATATCACTCTAAATTCTGCAATTGTTTTGCAAAGGCAGCGTACAGTCAGTTACATCAGTAGTGCCATTTATCATTAACTGACTCCCTGTAAAGTCAAGGACATAAATAATAGAGAGTAATTAACACTGTCAAAGAGACACTCTTAATCCTTTGTCTATAAAACCATCAGATGCAAATCTCATTCTGTGCTCAGTTCAAAACTGATGCTTTATTTTTAACTTTTCAAATATTGGTGTGGATTAAAGGCACTGATAGTGTTGGGCATGAACAAAGTTCCACCACCCCATCTGTCCTGGGCTGTCCTTTGCATGTCATCTGTGTTGTTAAATTCTATAAGTTTTCTCTCTTTGACTAGTGTTTGATGGAGGGGTTCTTTTTGTTAGCTCTTCTTACATGTTTCTGAAGCTGCCCAATGACAGATATTCTGGTTTCATTCTTAACACTTGTCCCAGATATTGCCATCTTCTTCTCTGGATATCTTTAGAGATAGGGGGTTGTGTTGAACTCTCTGGTGAATCTCGGTATTGGTTATAAATTCATCAAATTTAATATCTAGCATTTTCTAGCAGCATTTGCTTTCAAAGGCATTTAGATATCTGTCTGTACTTTTGGTGGATTTTCAGCTTTCACATCTATATGCTAAGATGGAAATAACATTTGAGTTGAAAATCTGTGGTTTGTTCATTTAGATCAGTGGTTCTCAACCAGGAGTACGTGTGTCCCTGGGTGTACGCAGAGGTCTTCCAGGGGTACATCAACTCATCTAGACGTTTGCATAGTTTTACAACACGCTACATGAAATGCATTAGCAAAGTCAGTACAAACTAAAATTTCATACAAACAATGACTTGTTTATATTGCTCTATATACTATATCAGTGTTTCTCAACCTGTGGGATCGCGATTTATTTTATGATTATATGGTAAAAATGAGAAAGTAAGCAATTTTTCAGTAATAGTGTGCTGTGACACTTTTTTGTATTTTTATATTTGATTTTTGTAAGCTAGTAGTTTTTCAGTGGGGTGAAACTTTAGGTATGCAAGACAAATCAGCCTCCTGGAGTAGTCTGGAAAGGTTTGTTTTAGATGTAGATTTGCTATGATCATATCTCAGTTAAGCTGGTGAATGTAGCTGTCACCCTTCCAGTTTGTGACATTATTTCCTTCTGGACATCCCCATTGGCTTGCACATTACTGCCAAGATGTGTGAAGTGACTCACCTCTCGGGGGTTTTTTAAGTTGCTGGGGGTTCTCACTAGATTTGTTTTTTCATAATTATTAACCCCATCTTTTTTGCAATGCTGGACAGTCTTTCAGGCTTTCCTTGCAGTGCTGGTTGAACTGCCACTTAGAAGAGCTATGTGATCAGCAAAATCTAAATATTCTAGTATACTGTTATTAAACCACGTGACACTGTTTTTGTCTACACTTTTTCTCATGAAATCAATGGGAATGCCAAACAGGAGAGGCGAGAAAATGCATCCTTGTTTAACACCAGTGTTAGTTAAGCCATTCTCTCAAGTTAGCAGTTATTTTAACTGTGCAAGTTGCACCATGATTATTAATTCTTTTTGTTGGAATACCATAACACTTCAAGATATTGCAGAGTGCCAAATGCTGATAAATGCTTTCTTAAACTCTATGAAATTTGATGACTAGTTTTTGCCATTTGAAGCTCTCTTCCATTCATTTTGTTAAGGAGAAAATCTAGTCAGCACATGATCTTCTGAGTTGATATCCAGCCTGCTATTCCCTTAGCTTTGTCTCAACTATTTCCTTTGTTCCATATCAGATGATACTGAAGAAGATTTTGCTTATCACTGAAATGACTACCTCATCAGTCATTGCAGTAATTTAGGTCACCTTTCTTTTGTGTTTTGACAGTAATACAGTTTTTCCATATTTCTTGATGCTTTTCTTGGTCCCATACTTTGCCGGAATGGCTACCTTGTTGTTGTGTTTCTATAACTTTAAAAGGGTAGATTGTTGGCCTATCACTCAACCTCCAACTTCGAGAAACAGTGAACTGGTTTTCATCTAGTCCCTTCCCTCTAACCTGTCTGACTTCTGTGACCCATACCAGGAGTTAAAACTCTCAGGCTCATTGGAGCACGCAAGCTTTTCCACTGCATCAAGGTATAGTCCCCAGGAAAGGAGAGGTTGGTAGTTATACCAAATTATATGTTCAGGTTTTGATGTGGACAAAAATCCAGAAAGAAATTAGAATAAAATGCTCTTCTGTGTAGGATTCATGTGGGGACCTGGCCCAAGGAAATGCAACCTGGCGTGGGAGAAGAAATGCAAAGCTCTTTTTTGAGGTGGCCTAGATATATTCTTTCTTATGAGAGGTGCCTTCGTTGCTGGTGAGTTTTGGCGTGACTCAGACAAAGATCTAATATTACACTGCATAGAAACAGGGCCCTCACCTAAGGATAGCTTGGAGAGTCTATCTCATAATGCCTCCGTAATCGGGAGGGGCTGGAACTATTTATGGTTGTCCTTTATGATATAGTTGTGAAAGCTTTTCATGAGAAACAACTCTGTAGGGAAAGATCATCTCCAAAATACATGAGAGAGATGTACCTAAATCAAAGATGACTGTAGGGCATAAAATTGGAAGGTCTTGGAATGTGAAGTGTGTTGTGGTGAACAAACTACTGTACTCAGAATCATCAGAACCATCCATATTATTTAAAACTACAGTAACTAGCTCTGAGATTTGGTTTAAAAAAAAACCATAACCAAACAGAGAATTATTCAAGCAAAGATTCCTACTCCTGCAGCTGCTTGTGGAAGTGAAGGAGCTGAGGTGGTTGGGGGAGCCACGTCCTCTTATAACTTTGGTTCCAAATGTTCACTGTCTTGAGGGAGTGCTTGTGCAATCCCAACAGCAAATGCTTTTCTCAAAGGTACTTGAAACTTCGCAGTGGCAGAGAGGAAGAATCCCCTACCCTGGAACTACAATGAAACTGTCCTTTCTCTGTACTCTCCTTTCTCCCCATGGAAATGTCACTTGATACAAGGTCTGAAGCTGCTCAAGATAATCTGGCACCTTAGGCAGGACATCAGTGTGCCTCTGTCCTCCTACTACCCACTTATAGAAGCTTGCACCTCCCTAAACAGATCTCTCCCATCCTAAGGCGTCAGCAGCTCAGCCCCATATGGGATCTATACTCAAGAGCACCATATGCTGGGATGCAGGGCTTGGGGCTTCATCTCCTTCCTTCATCTCCCTTCCCCGCATTTGGGCTCTGCAGTCCCATTCCAACCTCTTAGGGTGTCAATCCAAAGGATACCCTAGGGTGTAGGGTGAGCTGCATCCGTCCAAAGGGGTGGGGGTCCCTGATATGAGGCTGAAGGGGTATGCAATAAATTGGGGAAACAATGGGAAGGGAATAATTCAGCAGTACTGGAGTCTGGACCTATGGTGGGAATGGGGGTCAGGACCTGGGAGGAGACCAGGGCACAGGGGATACATGCGGTGGGGTTACGGATCCAGTAGGTGACAAATGGAGTGGGAGTGTGGGACTAGGACACCATGGAGCAGATAGGTGGGTGGGCTAGGAAAAAAAGGGACAAGGAATAGATCATGGGGCAGTTGGCGCAGGATACTGGAGAAGGGTTCCAATGGCTGGAGGGCCGGACCCTAGAGGCAGATGGAGAGTTGGACCCTGGTGGGTAGGAGGGCAGGAGCAGGGATCAACCCCTGGGGGGGTGCAGGTGAGGTGGGAGATAGACTGGGGGAACCGAGTGGCAGATGGGTTAGGACAAGGTGGGGGGAGATGGGGGATGGGAAGGCTAGGGCGGGGAGTTAGGACAAGGTAAATGGGGGGGCAGGACCCTGTAGGGTAAGAAAAGCTAGGATATGGGGAGGTGGGGGAAGGCTAGGGCAGGGGGATAGAACATGGGCACAGGAGCAGATGGGGTGCTATTTAACTAGTCACCGCCTACCCTGGGGGCCCCTCATTCTCAGGCTTGTCCAGGGAAAGGCTGCTGTGACCTGGGCTGGGCTGTTGCCGCCCCCAACCATATGATCCACGTCAAGGCCTTTACCCTGTGAGTTAATGCGTGCAGGGTACCTGGCGTGTGCACCCCACTGGAGCACATTAGCAATTCATTAATGCGCTGTGATCTAGGCAGTCCCGTGTGAGAGCAGACTAGATCAAAGTGCCTTAAGGAACTGTTAATGTGTGTCAGGCCGCACGCACACACGGGGTTAATCCATGACTGGCTAGCATGAGGTAGATTCCCACCCCCGTGTGCTGCAAACTAATTGTTCATGTAGAAATCCGCCCTCCTAGGCAGCCCGTGGCAGCAGCCTAGCTTGCCTAAGCATAGAGCAGCCTCTGCAAGAGATTGTACGCAGAGCAAATCAGCATGCTTTGTGGCTGGGGAAGATTCACGAAACTTTCTCTTTGCATACGCATTGTAAGCTTTGATGCTGTGACTGGTTGAAAATTTTGGAACTGGGAAACTTCTCCAATATTTTTCTCAAAATGTAATCGTAAATATGAATAAAATGTATTAAAATTCTGTCCCGTTTTTCAGGCAGTGTTGTAGTTCATGCAAAACAATTCATGTTGAATCTTTTTTGTTGAAAAATCCATTTTTGATCGTGGGGAAGGGAATTTCTTCCTGAAAATTTCATCCTATTTTTCAGAAAGTTCTGTTTAGTACCCATATTCATTATGGAAAGGTATCTGTGAGGTTTTTCTGTAAACTGATACTAGCAGGCTCATTTTCATTTCAAGAGTTCACACTGCACTTACTCAGACAGCTGAATGACTGAGTGACACCAGATTCACTCAGCATCTCCCGCATCTAGATCATGCCCTGTACATTAATGATAATTAAGGTGGATATTTCTTCAAAATTACGGAATTAAATGACTAAATCCAATGTCATGTTGCCAAGACAGGAATTGATTTTAAAAGGCCATTATAGGCCTAAGGGAGTTGGCAGTGACCAATTACATGAAAAGCATATCTAATACTAACTGGCTAACAAAACCAGAAACATAATTAGTGTGGATAACCAGAAATAACAGGATTAGGAATGAAAAATTGCACACTGTGACCCTGATCCTACAATTCACTGCACACAGATTCTGTGGTGGACTCACACATAGCGAATTGCAGGATTGAGGCCTGAAAAAAGAAAGGGTGAATTTGGATATTGGGTGGAGGTGTGCTATATAATTAAAGACTGACCCTTTTTTTTTCTTTAAGATATTTCTGAAAAATCATCTACAAAACTTAATTTTTAAAATTCAGCTAGGATTTTTCTACTTTGTGATTTCTTATCCAGAGAAAAAACAATTTGAAATTATATAGTATCTAGCTTCCATATCTGATTACAGATAACAAAAGCTCAGTGTAATCATTAGCAACTTTACACAATGAGGGTCATATATTAATCTAACACTAGTAAGAAAAATAGGGTGATATACCTATTTATGGGGGAAGGAGGGCGGTAATGAGAGAGAGTTATGTATGCTCATTATTTCTGGAATGAAATTTATATACTTTAAAAAGGCATATTTATGGTTGATGTGAGTCCCATATTTTTACCTTTCTGAGTACTTTGAAATTTCTGTTCTAATAGTTTACCTAGAAGTACTGTAGGAGCTAGTGTAAATTTTCTTAGGGGCTAGTCTTTCTCCTCTTACTTAGGGGAAAACGCTATTGAAGTCAGTAGTTTTGCTTGACTATGGATTGTAGGATCAGCCCCAATATATTTACTTGCTTCATGCATGGACATAATTAAATCTTAATTTTCTGTGCAGGTCAGAATTTATTATAGTATTCGAAAATGCATCATCTTGAACGTTTATAGAATCAGTTTACTTCAGACATCAAAAAACTTTATTTTCTCAGAAACTATTCTCAATGATAAATTACTACCAAAATCACATGCATGATGTTCTTCAGCTTTTGTTGTTGATTGTGTTGGTCATTTGGCTAGTGCAAAATATATGAAACATATCTGTGAATAAACAGAAACCTTCTCTTTCATGATCAGACCTCTCTTCATGTTCTCCCAGCTGTTAGCATCTCAGACACAGAATTGTTGTCATCATACCTGCTGTAACAGATGTAATCTGACACATATAGTAGGTGGAATGGTGATTTATGTTTCAAGAATTTAGCTGCCAAATCAAGCTGTCTGATTGTTATTGTTTGAAGTTGCAGTAAACTCTCTATTTTATTAACTTAATTTTAGGGCTATGGAAAATATATACATGACACATACTTTGAGTTCAGAATTTACTCAGAAATGCATCCTTTTGAAAGGTTTTTTTGTTCCTTGAACATGGCATTGCATTCTCATCAGTCACAACAGGCCACAATAGTGCAATTAAGAACTGCAACAGCAACCGCCCCCTCATAACTGTGCCTTCAACAATCCAAATGAGGTGGAAAAATTTAGCGCATTCAGGCAAAAATATCAGAAAGTTCAGAGAGCCAGGATCCTGGAGGACGGAGGAAAGCATGGAAGCTCATGAGAGCCCTTATATTGCACCATAGTGTCAGTGTGTGTTTTGTTACTGACCTCAATGAGAGTAGGATCAAGCCCATGGAGGGGCTGTCAGGAGTAACAGCAAACCTTGAAAGTCGACGTAGGTGTAGTCTGGAGAGAGAGACAGATATTAGAGTAGTGCTGTGGGATCCATCAACCTTTTGGTGATCAATCCAGCATGAAGCCTTGGATCTTGTTGTTGTTGTTTCTATTAGTTCTTCCCAAGGCACAGAGGGGAACACATTTTCTGAAGGAAAAGTTTCTGTTAGTCAGTCTCTCCAGGCTTCACACAGCAGCCTTCTCAGTTCTAGAAAGTCCACTGTGCTGTTTCCTCCCTGTAACCTTAACCACGCCTTGGAATCTTTGAAATCTTTGTTCAAGCCCCACGCTCAATTTCACTTCTGGACAAACCATACTTCTTCAAAGAGGCTTAAAAGCAATAATCTTTTCTTAAATTACACTTAATCTGTGCACATTACTCAGATAAGTATTTGTATTGTGTCTACCCTTTCCCTTCCCTTCTTCATTTCCTCTTGATGGCATCCTGAGTAGGGGCCTTTCCTGAACTGGAGCCCATGTTTGTTATCTCCTTTTGTTATTTTTGTCTTTACTTACATGGTATGTAATTCTGGGTAGAGATTTCATTTTGCTTTGTTTTCTAATGTGCTGTGTCCATTTATAGTGCTATATAAATAACAAATAATAGTGATTATCTCTGCCAAAAGGTTCTTAGAGCTGAGAACACTTTCTGAAATCCCAATAATGCACATCACACACACAGAAACTAGTCCTTAGTACAGATTCTGCATTATTTCCAAAACAAAATAATGTATTGTGAACAACGAAAAACATTATTCCTCTGTCTTTCTATTTAAAAAAAAAAAAAAAGGTGGAGAGAGAATACCATATAGTAGACATCGGTTGGGCCATCAAGGTATAGTCAACATAACCAGCCCCAAGGATTTAAAAATCACGAGTTGGGTCCCAAAATATGAGATCAAAAGAAATAATAAATTTGAGCTTGTTTTTTATTTGCCTTCTGGTTTCTGAGCTTTCATGGTGCACTTGCTTCATGTTTTCTAGCTGTTCTCCTCAACTATGTGGCTTAGAAACTATTGGTTACTATAAGACTTAGTTACTATTTACTGTAAATTTTCATGATATCCAGACTGGACAAACCAGATTTAATTGCAGCAGGACTAATCTGAGCTCAAATACATACAAATTCTTATCCAATACAGCACACCTCTTAGTAAGTGCATTTCTACAATAATAATATTGTTTGACTGAAATATACAGCAGTGCTCACAAAAAAACTGTTGTTTGACACTGATACTTGGGAAGTTTTCTTGGAATCCACTGTGTAATCAGAGAAGACAGAGGTGGCATCTACTCTTCGTGGGTGAATTCATCCCTATTTGGGCAGCCAGCACAAGGAGGCCTCAAACAGATGACTTAAGGGGTTCATTGCCCTTCTGCTGGCACTCTGCACCAGAAATGAATTTCAACTTTTGAATTTGGTGTAGGAATCGCTTCCTAATGGGCCACAGTATTCTGAGAAGTCCTTGATCCGAGGCAGAGCTAATGCTTGAAGTATTGGCTGCTGCATCTTTCAGTGACTGTAGCTGCCACTGAAGAGGAAGAATATAGCTGTAATCCAGTTTACTAACCCACTTCTGCTGAATTTAAATGGAAAGTTCTTTATGGCTGTGGTAATCTAGTTTTATCAGGCAATGTTTTACTGTATCTGAATATACCAATGAAGACTAGAAGGTAGCAAAAGACAAGGGAACAGTTGCAAAAAAAAAAAGGATAATGCAAGACTGAGAGAAGAATTATTTGCAGGATAAATTAAAATTATTCTCATAATATCTGTATTATCAGGGTAACTGTCAAGGTTACAGGTCAAACCTTACCCTCCATAGTCCTACCCCCTCAAACTGGGAAGCAGCTAATGAATTATGGCACAGGAGGGGCTGAGCCCATCTCCCCTTAAAGGGGCCGGTCACCCTGTGACACTTGGCTTCCTGCATCTCACTGTGGCCAAAATCATTGAGTCCAATCAGACTGGATCTGAGCTATAGCGCCCCCCACTTCCCAGCTGTGTTAATCTGACAGACCCAGCTGTGTTTTGCATTTTATAAGCACACTCAGTTCAGGAACTGGTGATCAATGAGCTGATTAAAGGGGCTCAAAAATACATTCTTCAAAACATTCCCCCAAAGGTGCAAAAGCACATAGAGCAAAGGGTAAAAAAATGAAAGGCCTACATGTATAGGTCTGTGTTTCTTTCCTTAATCTTTCCTTGGCAGCTTTCAAAAAGTCCCCTCAGCCCAGCTAACCCCATTTCTGCTTGGGGAAAATAGACTGTCCTGTTCACAGCATGATCTCTCTGTGTTTCTCCTTGCAAGTCTGTCAGCTCTGGCTGACACTCCCATGCACTCAGCCCCCATGCTTTTAGAGGCCCAGGTTCTTCTAATGTTTAATAGCCTTTTCTTTTTTTTTTAATCCTAGTGTCAGCCTTGGGAAAACATCTATGTTACCCAGGTTGGGGCTGGGGAATCATCTCTTCCTGGCTATAAATCTGGCTATTGTGTTTGAGAGTTAGGTTGTTCTAATCTAGGCCATTGTTTTATCTTTCCTGGGTGGTTTCCCTAACAACCTTTTTTGATCTAACTTCACAGCAAGTAACCCATCATAAACAAACACACAGAAGCATAAACCGTAGTCATTTATAAAAATATTTCCCAGTTCATCACAGTGGTTTTTGGTCGTTGTAAACATAGGTATGCAATGTTCTTTGTAATCAGCTATAGCAACAAAAGAATTGGTTAAATGTATACAGTATAAAGACAAAATGAGCCTTAACCTAATTCATGATTTTGGAAAAACATCTTCTATTGATGCCTAACTTTAAATGATTTCAGGCCTGACTAATAATACAGTAGCGTTCATATTTATTATTTATGACCAACTTCAAACTTCTCATTGTGTAGTTAAAAATGAATTGATTATTTTTATCAGTGAATACACAGTATAAATTCTTCAAAGCACTTAGTCACATGGTTATCTTTATGAACCTGAGACGTCCCATGGAAGTCAATGGCATGATTCTCATGCTTGAAGTTAAGCATGTGCTCCAGTGATTTGCAGACTCAGGGCCTGAGGGTTGAGCAGCTTGCATGATCGAGCCCATAAAAAGCGCCTGAACACGAATGAGTCCAATTTGTTCTGGATTTTTAGAAACAGACTGCACCATTGTATCTTGAGAAATGATTCCTTTTATATTTTGATAGCTTATGTTTAGATATGCATCGAGTTGACTTCATATAGGTTTTTTTCTTGTTCAGGTTTTGCCTGAGGTATTTAGAACTATGTAACTGTTAAATTCACTTCAGCACACACAACAAATTCAGGAAAGAATAGCCATTCTGATTGTGAGAAGTAAAGACACAAATAAACATAAGAAACTTTGGACAGATATTAATGAGGATTGAGATGGAAGAAAATGAAATTAGTGTATATAAAATAAAGATTACAATAAATCAAATAAATTGAAGATTACAAATCCTCAAGTTGTATTTTACTGTTTCTTATTTCTAATTAAAAAGCAAAAAGGAAGCAAAGAATGTTACTCCATAAGCATAAAAATTAAAGCAAAATGCACAATTAATCAGAAGCACTCAGGTACCTCTACAATAGACTGCAAAACCAGTGCCAGATTAAAGATATTTGGGGGCCATGTGACATTTGTGGGCCATGTGTGCTATAATCATTGGTGGAACCTCCTACCTTCCCTGCTGTGGGGGACAGGAGGTCCCCAGGAGGCATTGGGAGGGTCCTTCCCTGTGGTGGGGAGTTCAGAGAGCAAGTCTGCCCCATGCTCATTTTACTGCGGCTCCTGTGTTGCAGGGCTGGTTCCTGCCGCAGCGTGAAGGAGGGTTGTTTTTGTGTATGTGTGTGGGTTATTCCCCTCACCCCCCATGGCCAGAGGCCCCCCTGAGTTGGGTACCATGTGTAAGTGCACCAACTGCACATTTGTTAATCTGGGCCTGAGAAACAGAAAAACATATCTGCATGTGATCAGAATCCAGTAGAGGGGGTTTGACCTGGGGAAAGCTGGGTAACTTCTACCCACAAATCAGTGCTGCAGTTGCTGACCTCCAAATGCACTTTAAATACTGCCTATTGCCTGGGGTTCAATTTACCAAGCAATGTGCCAGGGCAACCTGTGATCTTGCTTCTCTGTTGTTCCGGATTTCCACTCAGTGCAATGTGAGCACCGTAGGCCAGTCTTTTTCTGATTGTGACTCCATGATTCTCTGGGCTGATTTGTGCCCTGCTGTAGACTAGAGCAGCTTGGGGGCCACCATTCTACCCTACATCAGCTGGCAATGGTCCCCATGATTGTGACAGGATAATCCAGCCATGCTCCTCACTTGCCATTCCCTGCAGGTGGTATACCCCTGAGCTTTACAAAGACGCCAGTAAACAAAAGAAACTGGCCCCTTGTCTCTCTTCCTGGCTGGTCTTTTGATGTGTGAGACAAAAGCACTGCTTTTCTGCGGTCAAAGGGGAGAATGAGTTGCAAGATCCTGGGGAGGAAGAGGACTCGCTTCTGTTTTATATTGAGTAAAATAATCATTGATTGCCTAAAAAGTTCCAGAGGGGTAGCTCTGATAGTCTGTATACAGCAAAAACAACAAGGGTCCAGTAGCACCTTAAAGACTAACAAATTTCTGCAGGCATAAGCTTTTGTGGGCTGCACGAAATTTGTTAGTCTTTAAGGTGCTACAGGACTCTCGTTATTGATTGCCTAGTTAGGCAAAAAAATGTTTTTATACTTAATATTCAGAGCAATTCATTGCTGATGCTTTTGGGAATAACTTAAAAATACACTGTTTAATCTCTTGACTTGTTCACACAAAGCAGACAGGGAGCATGCTTTTATGCTACTAGGTAATCCAGTCATCAGAATAAACTGTTTTTGCTAAGGAATGGTGAAAAGTGGCACACAGCTGCCACCGACACTTCATTTTTTTAACTTAGCAATCTGTCTTCCTCTGAAGCCTAATTGTACAGTGCTATTCAAGCAAAACCTTCTCATAATCCTATTTTTTTAATATGAAAAGAGAAATTTTGAATTGATGATCGTCTTTGCATTGCTGTGAGCGAATAAATCTTTATAGTAGAAGTTGCCTTTGATAGATGATGCACAATGTTTGGGCTATGAAAAATGCAACCATCATGTTTACTGTGGTTTTAAGTGATTGTATCTTTGTAAAGTAAGTTCCTTTGGTCAAGCATTGCTGAAAATAATCCATGATAAAGTTGTCCAGTAATATCTGCTTTTCAATTTGTGTCTCTTTTAGCACTGACTAGTGAAAACCCAATGTTTGTAAAACGTCACAGAAGGCCCTCTGGGTGTAGAGGAGACTTGCCAGTTTGGGGAAGAGCCAAAAACCAGGAGCAGCCGCTTTATGTCACAGGCTTCCTATGTGAATTATTACCCTTTCTAGCAGTAAACCATAGTAGAATTAATTTGATTTCTAACCCCTCATAGAGTTGATGGCATCACGGCCAGAGTGAAGGGTGATGTAAAAAGCAGCTCAGAGAGGCAGGCCCTTCCCACAAATGTTGCATAATTTATAGAACTGAGAAGAGTATTCCTGTAGATACTTATGCTCTGCAGGGTTTTCATGCACCTTTTGTGGGACCATAAACCTTCTCCCCATAATGGGAGCACGAATTGCTAACTCCACCAGTTCAGTTTTGTGAAGTTCTTGAGTACTCTTCTCCTCCTAGTAACTTTTCTTTGCATGGGATAAAGGTGTAAATATGAAGACAGAAAAATAGAGAAAAGGAACATGGATAAGTACAGAGATGTAGAGACCCTCTCTACAGATACCCATTGCATCTTTCTGTTTTCCTCTGCTCCCTCACTTGTCCATTCCATTTTGAAAGATATTCTCAATTTCAGAGGTATTCCCCCTTTTAAATATATGGAGTTTATTTCAAAGTGGTAGAATCTTTTGAAATGGAAAACATGATGTAAATTTCTGAAGGGAGGTGTGGCTGTTGAACATGCATCCCTAGTTACAATTAAAAAGTCAATACTTATAAATGGTTCCCACAACACTGTATATGAGAGATCCCAACTATTACCCTATAGCTATACCTTAGTAACTGATATTTATAAACTGTGTTATCGTGCGTCAGCGAAGCCTCTAGAAGAGAAAATGTATCTTTTTTGGAGACCACATCATCTGTTTCCTTTAAGAGGAAGGGTCTTCAACTATACAATGGCATAGTGGTTTAGAGTTTTATTACAGGAATGGATGGATGAGGTTCTGTAGCCTGCAATGTACAGGAGGTCAGACTAGATGACCATGATAATCCCTTCTGGCTTTCAAGTCTGAGTGTATGAGAAGTGCACTTTTAGAAGTCAGTTCTGCAAAGTGCTGAGCACTCTGACCCAAATCTAGTAAAACATTTACACACATGCTTAATTTTAAGCATGTTCATAGTCTCATTGAAGTCGAAGGCCACTGGTAAGGCTGTTTTTCTCAAATATTTTGGAATAGGGTTATCTCAGTCAAGGGACAGTTTGGCCAATTGTGTCTCAGAGATGGTTAGAACTTGAGGAGTAAGATTTCAGACTTCAATGGAGATAATTTTTGTCTGGAAATAACAGTATATCAATAGGAATCTTCAATTCAAATTGTCATCTGACAAAAAGAGGTTCCATGGGCACTAGAGACCCAGGTCTTCTAGCCATTTTGCCAATTTTGTCTTTACTATGGTTTGAATTTTATCCCTGCAATATTTAAAACTGAATTCCAGTATATAAACCACATTTTGTCATTGGCACTATTTTAATGCATTTAACATGAATTTTTTATTTAATCTCTTGTGTTCTTACATTCCTATTGCTCTCTGAAGTTTATAACTTTCAATCAAGATCAATTCTTGAACTGCTGCATTAGTGCAACGTATCTAATTGCAACAACATCCCAGAGGGTAGCTGCAACAGGAATTTTGATTATGTTAATCAATGCATCATAATTAGCTTTTATGCATGATACTCTTTAAAACTTTAAAATAACTGTGAACATAATTTACATTTAGAAAGAGCACATAGGTTCTGATAGTAAAATGAATAACACGTTTACTTGTCCTGAAGCTTTCTTAGTTACAGTGCTCTGACGTAAAGACAGTTTTTAATAGGTTTAAGATTGTTAGTCTTTTAATTCTTACAACAGTATTCCACAGTAAATCTCCTTTAAGGCTGGAAATTAAAAAAGAGTATCTTAGGCACCTCTTGATGATATAATGAAATAATCTTTCTGCTTAAATCAGACTTAAAGGCCTATTAAAATTAATGTGATAATACCATGCTTTTGATTTTCATCTTACCAGTTGTGCATATAATAATAATTTGTTTACCGCCATTTAAGTGTATCGGTTTTTCTAGTGTGAGGTAGTTACTTGCTCTCCTATAGTTTGCTACTTAATTTGGCTAGAGATACTCCTCACTGACAACTGGAAAATGATGGTCTAAGCCCCAAGTAGTTCAGTTACTATGTGAAGTGCTATATTAAAAAATATCTAATTGAGCCACAGTCCTTGCAACAGATAATACAGGTGTAAGGCAGAAGGCCAGAAGATAAAGCCAGCATCCTGCTAGGACTTGAGGCCCTCTGTACTTTCCTCTTCACTCTCTTCGCTTTTCTCTCCCAACTCTTTGGCTCCCTAGTCAGCACAGCCCTCCAGTATAACCCGTTGTAGCTGCATCTTTCAAACTTGTGGTAGCAATGTTGAAAGTTTTAAAATCCCTCTTGCAAATATCCTTAAACTTAAGCCTACATCTGCCTAATGGCCTTAGAGCATTCGCAAGTTCTCCAAATAGGAGATCCTATGCAATGCATCTATCATCTATCGGGTTCAGATGACCAAGCTAACGGAGATACTCCAGTTTCAAAGTAAACATTAATATTACCTAAAAATGTTGTTGTCATTGGAAATTTGCCTTAAGAGGATGTATATGCTAAATCGAAGAAGAAGAGGAGGAAGGAAGGAAGGAAGAATTTTTTTGCTAAAGGTAAAATTAATCTCCTTCAGTTGGAAATCTATTTAAACAAAACAAGCAAACAAAAGATAAATAATATTATTGGTGTAAAAATCAAAAAGAACATGGGCTCCACCGTTAACTCATCCCATTTTTGCTTGTGTTGATATCACAAAAGGTACAAACATACATGTGCTTGGGAATCTTGGTTGGCACAGATTTTTAAACTCTATACTTTTGTAAATCTGGAACATTGTTTGAATATAACTTTTGGTTTTTTTATATTATGAGTAGGCAGTTTGTTCATTTTATAAATGACACATACTTTTATTCACTTTCGAGCCCCTGTTGCCGAATAGTTTCTTTGCAGTGTATTGAATAGTATATCAATTTTTTTTGAGTTATTGTATCTTAAGCTAAAAATTCTCTGTTTGCTACATATACTTTATTTCTATGTCTGTGCAGAGTTTGCGGAGTGAGGAACCTGCTGCTCCTAAAGGAATTTTTTACCGTTTTTATAAACCTACTGGAATGTTAGCAATTAGCTAAGCCCATGGTGTGAAGTCCTACAGGCTGAGGTCTCTACTGGGTTTTATGTCTTAGCTCTATAGTTATAGAAAATTGGGTTCATAGCAATTGACTTGCTGACACTAATGTAACTCTAGTGGCTTTGTGGGAAGATGTTATAATTGGTAAGCACAAAGTCAGATTTTATTTATTCTTGTAAACTCATACTTGTCTTAGTCTATTAATACATGCTGTGTTTGTGCCAGTTATATAATATCTAAATGATCTGATATTTGTCAACTTTTTTTGGCGATATAGTCTGAGATAAGGTCACAGTGGTTGGAGATTTGTACAGTTACATGATGGGTCCAATTATGACTGTGGGGAGAAGATGAAGGGCAACTCTTCCTCCTCCCTTATGTGCAGTGACACATAAGCAACTACAATTTGGAGGCTTGTACTTTGGGAATGCAAGGCGGGGTTGGCTAATAGGGCCTCCAGATCTTATTACGTCAGTAAATAGGGTGGCAAAGCTATGATAGCATGTGCACAGTATAGCTGTATAACAGATAAATGCAGTCCTGCTATGCCACCACCCAGATATGTTCCCTCCGATGAGGTTACACAGGTGTAGTGAGAGCTGATGACCAGTGCATTCCCTAGCTCTCAGAAGGCATTGCCTCTTCAGACCTAGCCACATTTGAGAACTTGTACCAGTATAATAACCTCAAAGGAGTTACACTTGTGCAAATTCTAATGTAGACACACTACACTACACGGGTATGACTTACCAGATTGTTACATTGGCGCAATTACACTGGTGTAAGTGCCAGTTCATTAGATTTTTGCATTGGAGTAATCACTTTGATTTAATTACACTAGGGAAATTTTCCAAAATTAGAAACAATGTAAAGAGTTCTGTAGACTGGCATGTTTCCTCCCTTTGCAATACTTGGTAATAGAAAATGATTTCCCTTCCCTTTGCACTCCTGAGGACAAGTTCTATTTAATCATTTATATTATATATGTCTCACTTTAATTAGTATCGAATACTCATTGCTAGAAAGATCATGCTATGGAAGCTAAAGAAAGACAGACACTTATTCATTTGTATTAACTATTTCATCTGAATAACCTTATTACTAATATAGCCAAATATTAGGCTAGTGATTTTAACTTCTCCCTTATTTCAACTGCTGTACTACTAATGGAGTAGTGGCTATTTACTTATGATCTAGCATGAAAGCAACAGATAAGCCAATTGCAAATATATTTATTAAAAGAGGAGAATATTATATTATTTAGACAAGTATATGTAAATTAAAAGTTATCCAACAGTTTTTCTTAATTTTGTTTACACATATAATGTGACCAAACTAAAGTTTAAAAGTCCCAGAGATTTGGTACTACTTCCTAAGAGGCTCAAGATAGAATATGGATGTGGCACTCTAAGTAGCCTAGCCACTACTGCATGCCTGACTAAAGGTACATTTCAACTGTATAGTAATATAAGAGGAATATTTTACTTCTATACACCTTTGCATGGATGTTCGGTGCAACTCAGAATCTAGCTTTTAATTGTTAATGTAGGCATTATACAATGAGAGGCCAACTATGAGTTGTGACATGCAGATGTCATGATGAACCTATAAAGAGCTTGGTTTGGTCATGGTACTCTTTCATTGATGGTTACTGGCTAGTTCATAGACATCATTTATTTTCATCCGTGAATTAGACTTCATCAAACTAGAGAGGTGATTCGGCAGAAAATAAAATAGGATAGGAATCTATGATAATAAAGACAGGCTTGGAACTGTGCACACATGAGAGTAATAATAGAATTATCATAGCAGTTCTGTTCCTGCTACAGGGAAGTATGAGTGTATATATAGATTAAATCTCCCAAATGGATATATCTGGGTTGAGACAGATGGGAGAGTGGGCACTCTGTACCAGCTGTATGGAGGCAGTCATGATGCAGCCAGCGTTTGGCTCAGCTTTTATTTGTTCATCTTGTTCTCCCAAGAAAAAGCTACCTTTCTTATCCATGTATTTATAAATTGCCATCTGTGGCCAATAGCTACTTTTCACAGATTTTCTTTACATTTTCATTGTTACGGATCCATAATAGATAAGTGCATTCTATTGTTCAGCTGCATCCACAGCATTCCCTACACATGAGCATTAAGAATAATATGTAAAATAAGGTTAAATTTACAATCCAGAATGTCTGCTATGTTGAACAAACTTATAGCCAGATTTTGGCTTATACAGAAACTCCATCCTGCATTGGGTGTGTGTGGAGTGGTGGTGACCCCTATATTAAAGTTTCTGAATATTTTCCATTATATGATTTTTTTCTAACCTTTTCTCTTTTTCAAGAACTCTGATGCCAGGTTTTGCACAAAACTTGACATTTGTCAGGAAGGTAGTCCTGGGATCAGGAAAATCCATTTAGATTTGACTGAGTCCTAAATAGTGAAATATTGTCTTTTCCCATCTCTGTAGTGCTCAGCAGAGCTTGTTGCCAAAATCCCTCGACAATAAATCAGCACTGCCCTGGCATCTCTCCTAAGCATACCACAAAAGCTGAACATTTGGACAGGACACAGGCAAAATGGATCCTCCTGGTGGCAGCTGCTGCTGCTTTCCTTCACCAAAATATCCTTTGCCACAGATGCAATTGCAGTGTGCCATGAACCAGGAAACTGTAAAATCTCACTTCTTCTATTGACTGGTGTTAATTCTCTCGTCTGCCCCTCACAGCCCTGGTTACAGGGTAAGGCCTCACACCCACTGAGAATGAAGTGACTGAGAATGAAGTGTGATATGGCAGACTCAAGTCTCAGGCACTTAGCAACACAGCCACTCAGAAAGAATCAGCATGTCAATCTGTTCGACTATGCTGTCTGTAAAATTCATATGTAACCCACTGTTTTAGTCTATTATGCATCCTTCTTTTGTAACGCAGAAAATGAGCAAGCAGTACTGTTGGTGTTGAAGGAGAGTGTCTGAAGGGAAGGCTCTCTCCCATTGGCATAATTACTCTACCTCCAGAAGAGGTGGAAGCTATGTTGGCGGGATAGTTTCCTGCCAACATAGCACTTGTGTGGACAGGGCTTAGCTCTCTGTAACTTGCATTGCTCAGAGGGGTGGCTTTTTCACACCCCTGAGTGATGCAAGTTATATCAACTTAAGCGGTAGTGTAGACTGTAGCCTGATCTATAGATTTTATATATATATTGATTACTTAAGAATTCCCAATTATTTGAGAGTTGACAGGTTCTTGTCCCAAGATCAGACCCAGTATTATTCAAATAATTATATCGTTGGTAATCCCAGTGTGCACAGGTGTAACACTCACCCTGTTCTATATTTACAAATAGTTTATTAATACACAAATAGCACAGTCACAGACACCCCAACTCAGTAAGCTATATAAGAGATAATACGGAATGTACATCCGAACATCTATGTACTCACACCATCCCTTGCAGAACAACCTGAAATATTCACCATCATCTTCCTCATCACCACCACCTTCCCCTTCATCACCAGTAGCTATCATTCTGGCACCTCCTCAGGGTTACATCTCCTTCTCCTGCTGTCCCTAGGCTGGGATATAACTTTTATAATGAGATATGCTGACGCCACTATGTCATGTTCCTATGGTTAGAAATTCCCCTTAAACACACTATTTTCAGTTCATTAACAGTCACTAGTAATCTGTAGTGATAACTGGAAATTCTTAAGTAATCAATATATATAATCTATAGCTCAGGCTACAAGAATTGTCCTTGGTGTTTGTGGATTTTGAGAAGATTTAGGACAGAGTTCCAAGAGAATTATTACAGTGGTGCCTATGATAAAACAATCTACCAGAGACATATGTTCAGACTATTATGGACTATTCAGTCTAGCACAACACTAGTGAGAAGTAGCTGCTGCTATGGTGAGCATAGATCTACATTAAGGATCACCCATAAGGCCATTCCTATGTGTGATTGTAATGGACACCTTGATGCAGGAGATTAGGGGAGAGACTCCATGGAGCTTCCTTTTCATTGATGACATTACGTTGTATGGTGAAGATAAATACAAATTGGAAAGGGAGCTAGAAGGATGGAGGGCTAAATTAGAAGAAAGTGGCTTACAAATCGGCCAACAAAAGATTGAATATATGTGATGCTTCATTGCTTCACAAGAAGCCAGTAAAACTAGATGGTACAGAGTTAAAGTCTGTGCCACATTTCAAATGCCTCAATTCAGAGTTGAACCATTCTGGGAATGTGGATGCAGATGTTAGGAGCCACGTGAAGAGCACTTGGGGTAAATGGAGGGATTTGGCAGTAATTCTCTGTGATAAGAATATGCCAAGTAAACTAAAAAGCAACATGTATAAAAACATGATTAGGCTAGCCGTGATGTATGGGTCAGAATGCTGGCCAATGAGGAAGAAAGAACTACTACTACTTCACACTGCCAAAATGAGAATGCTGTGGTGGATGTTGGGTCAGATGAGAGCTAATAGGCCAAGCAGTAAAATGCTATGAGCCAGGATGCAGATAGCCCATCATGGAAAAGTTGAGGGAGTGTTGATTGAGATGGTTGAATCATGTGAGATGACAAGATGTGGAATATGTTGGCCAGAGAGCACAGAAGCTAGTTGTCATGGGACAAAGACCACAAGGAAGGCCTAGAAAAAGATGGTTTGAAACATTGAAGGAGGACATGAAAAAGGTTGGTGGCAACTTGCAAGATGCACTTGGCAGGAACGCTTGGAGACTAACAAGACCCTCTCACCCTGATTGACTGCAAGGTGACTGCAAAGAAGATGGTGATATGGTATTAAAACATGGGAGAATGATCACGTTTATTGCTCCTATTTTTTTCAGCATAGAGAAGGATTCTCAGCACAGGTGTCCTTGCCCAATGTGGAGAAATGTGTATCATCCTGCTGTACAATTTTCTGCAGAGCTATGGGGTGGCATTGTTGTCTATTCTGTAGAGTGGAAAACCCCACCCCTAAATAGAAACGACTAAAGGGAAATTCTATTGTTGGAATTTTGGGAAGGGAGGCGAAAGGAGGCAATAAGGACAGCATATCATTAACTAATCTTAGTTTCACATAGGCATCATTTTGGAGGAGGAATAATGCTTACCTTTACAATCTTAAATGACCAATTCTAAGTGTCACTGCTTTGAAAAAGCATTGTGTGAAAATGGCACCTTCTTACTCACCCAATCTGCTTCAGTGCACACTCCGGGTCACATATATGTTCTTTAGTGTCACAAACATTTTGTTTTTCAATTTCTCATTACTCTTTAGAGCTCTACAGTCAACAGGGCTCTGAGGAAAAGAGGGTGGATTATATTGCAGCTGGCATATAATCCAGTTTGATTTTCAGATTCTAGTTTCATTTTGCAGTTCTGGAAGCTAGAAAATTATGTAAACTGAACAGATGTGATATGGATGTCATTGAGAAACAATAAACCCTACAATTCTCTTTGTTACCAAAACATTTTAGAGTAGATTCACATTTTAAGAGATTTTTAATGCAAATTATGGTAACAACTGTTGTCTTGGTGGTGGATAGATTTTTATTCATCATGTGTCTTTGTTCTTTAGAAGTTGCTGTAGAGAAAATACCACCATCCAAAGTTTTTGAAGAAAACAGCATTTGAAGTACCTATATGAGCTACTCTTTGCTGGCAGTATCATATCTGTTAGGTTATCTCTTAACTGATTTTCATGTGTAATATGAATTACACCTTATTAAAATGTTACTCATTTACAAAAGTAAGATCTGGAAAAGTGTCAAACACAACATATATTGCCTAGTTTAATTGATTTCAATAATTGGCAGCATTTGCAACTGGGAGTTTTCTTTAATGCTGATATAGTTTAATAATCAATACAGAACTATCTTTAGAAAGACACATTTACAATAACTGTGCTTTCAAATATTAGAACAAACAGTAACCTACAAATGTTAGGCTTTAATTTAGGTTTTTGAACCATTTATTGGTTTTGTGGACAAGCCAGGAGAGAGAATCTGATAACATGGTCTGTCTATTATTTTAATCTTTCATTTGCTATATGAATCTACCTTAATATATTTTCAAGTGTGGTCAAAATAAAATTGGGTAGAAAAAATGAAGGAAGATTTTCTCTGGTGGTCCTCTTATTTACTGTTTTTGTGTATTTAAATGGAGTGAATAGAGATATTAAATTTGTATTTATTAGTAGTTTATCCCTTAAAATCTGATGGAATTGAAAGACTTACATGGTTATCAAAGAAGAGTGGTTCAATAATACATTGTTATTAAATATAAAAAACCTAAATCTGTGTCATTTGGTTCTAACATAAGAGGGTTAAATAGGTTGCCGATAGCTCTGTTCAATTAAAAAATGGTTTATATGCTGGAGTTCTGTTGTTCAAGTCTGCCTGTTTGACTTCATTCCATACTATTCTGTTACAAATTCTAACAACATCTGGACAGGGCTTTATGTTAGTCAAGCGGATGCACACAGAATTCTAATATGTACATAAAGAGTTACCCTTTTAATAATATAAATACTTAACCTATATTTGCAGCTGGGATTTTCATGACTGTTTATTCAGTGAGGTATTAGTGACCATTACTTCGCTGTATTTTTAATTTTTGTTTAGTGCTGCATATTACTGTAAGAAAACTAAAATCCACAATCATAGAGTTGATGTGCCAGAGATACCCATCTCATTTGATTAGTAAATATATTATAAACACCAACTCAAACACAAGCAGTGGACAAATACTCTGAATGCTGTCTCATTTAGCACACTCAGTTACTCTCGAGTTTTTTGTCTGATGCAGTTGTCTCAGGATTGCACTACGGAATCGGTAAACTAACAGAATGGCACGCTTTTTAAAATGATTAAAATACACAAATGACTTTTACAAATGAAAGTTGTTTAGCACGATGGCTTTCTCACCTCTTTGAATTGGTACAAAGGATGGGAGATGGGGACCAAAAACTGGCTCCTGGTATTCTACAAATACCATTATTATTCCTTATCATTTGTATTTAGGTAACATCTGCAGGGATTGGGGCCCCATTGTGCTAGGTGTGATACTCCAACCATAATGAAAGGAGGAGGGTCCCAAAGCATTTATATCTAAGAATGAGAAGCAACCGGTAGAGGCAACAAACAGCTGAGGAGACAACGAAGTAACAGTGACACAATTATGAATAGCATAATAAGCAATGGTCATAGCCACAAATTGCTTACACATTGCCATTTTTGAGTGAGTTTTAAGGAGTGATTTGACGGTGGACAATATGTTGTGGCTTTGCAGATTTGTATGATAAGCTTCTCCTACACATAAGAGGTGGCAGGGGGAAAAACATGAAGGTTCATAAGGGAAAGTTGGATAGACAGTTGATGACAGCTGACAGTGTGGAAAAGAGGCAGTGGGAGATACCAGGATAATATATCAAGAGAATGGGTGCTACATAATTGCCTAGCTAGACAAGTCCCATACTAGACTTGGTAAAAAGTGGTGAATCTTCCTACTGAATTTTGGAAACCAATGTGGCAGTAACTTCTGGACTCAAGAGCTTAGGGGAAAGGAGGAGTGGTCCTGAGGCTTGGGTGATGTCACCATTAGTTCTGATGTTGTGTATCTATCAAATCATAGGAAAACTTTTGGATTAAACTGTCATTTCATTTTTAAAAACAAATTTTCTTATCAGTGTTGTTAATACCGTGAAAATCTAATTTAGTGTTCACCATTTATATTGTTTCTCTTTGCCTTTCACTGAATTTGAAAAAGTGAAAACAAATCAGCCAGTTTCTGGTCACTTCCAGTTTTTGGTTCTCATGCATTAGCATAACACTGCTATGTTTAGATTGCACAAGCTAAAGAGAACTATTTTTAAATCTGTTTAAATATTTGAAGGGATGAGGGGTGAGAAACAGGCGTGAATGTTCTTTATTTCCCTGTTTGCCATTCAGACATGGATTATACAATGAATACTTGGAATGATATGATTTTCCATTGGATTGTCCAGATGAGAATTCTCCAATTATTGACAAGGTGGGTGAGGTAATATTTTTTATTGGACCAACTTCTGTTGGTGAAAGAGACAAGCTTTCAAGATTATACAAAGCTCTTCTTCCAGTCCCTAGAAGAAGAGCTCTGTGTAAGCTCAAAAGCTTGTTTCTTTCACCAACAGAATTTGGCCCAATAAAAGATATTGCCTCACCTGCCTTGTTTTCCTGTTGAGTGTTGTTTAGGCTTTCACTATCCTAGTCTGATGTGTTGCCAGTCTGATGTGTTGCTCTTCTACTAGTTATAATTTTTAAAAAACTATGTTTTATTGATGCAAAATGTGACTTCTTCACATTACCAATCGTTTGCATATATCTCCATGATTGATAGCATATGTACCTAGAATTTGTCAGTTTACTAGAGGCATTGTAAATTAGTGTGTGGGATGTTAAGTGTGTATGAAAAGAGAGATTGTGCAAGTCTTACACTATACTTGAATTATATGTCTTTACTAGTTCATGAGCTGGGTATGGTTTTGTTCAGCCTTGGGTTTCTGATTGGAGTTATTTATTTTCCAGAGAAATGTACAGGGTTGTACTTAAACGTCTTTCATTTAGAAAGATTCTACCAGTTTGAGAGAGATCTCCTTTATTTAAAATGTGAATTACCACTAGAACTGGTATCTCTCAAAACAGGAAAAGATATTTTAATGGCAACCAATGTCTTCTGTGCGGCAGAGAAAAGCTAATAATGTACAATAGATACTTTCAGGGGGTAGGATAGCTGAAAGGGCTTAGATCCACAAACAATTTGATTCCCAGTGCCAGACAGAACAGAATTACTTTCAGCCTGAGAACCTGACAGGACTGACTCTTCCTCTCATCTCCCGTTCCCAGATACATTCTTTCACTTCTCAATCACTTAATATCTTTAAAAGTACAGAAGTGAAGCCTAAAATCTATAAAAGCGGGAATAAGGATGACCCACGGAATTACAGATCAGTCATCTTAACTTCAGTACCTGGAAAGATAATGGAGCAAATAATTAAGCAATCAATTTGCAAACACCTGGAAGATAAGGTGATAACTAAAACTCAGCATGGATTTGTCAAGAACAAATCATGTCAAACGAACCTAATAGCTTTTTTTTTTGACAGAGTAACAAGCCTTGTAGATAAGGGGGAATCAACAGATGTGGTATATCTTGAGTTTAGTACAGCTTTTGAAACTGTCTCGCATGATCTTCTCATCAACAAACTAGGGAAACATAACCTAGATGGAGCTACTATAAGGTGGGTTCATAAATGATTGGAGAGTAATTATCAGTGGTTCACAGTCACTCTAGAAGGGTGTATCAAGTGGGTCCCACAGGAATTGGTCCTGGGTCCAGTTCTATTCAATATCTTCATCAATTATTTAGCTAATGGCATGGAGAGTAAATGTATAAAGTTTGTGGACAATACCAACCTGGGAGGGGTTGAAAGGGCTTTGGAGGATAGGATTAAAATTCAAAATGATCTGGACAAATTGGAGAAATGGTGTGAAGTAAATAGGATGAAATTCAATAAGGACAAATGCAAAGTACTCCACTTAGGAAGGAACAATCAATTGCACACATACAAAATGGGAAATGACTGCCTAGGAAGAAGTAATGCAGAAACGGATCTGGAGGTCATGGTGGATTATAAGCTAAATATAGGTCAACAGTGTAACACTGTTGCAAAAAAGGCAAACATCATTCTGGGATGCATTAGCAGGAGTGTTGTAAGCAAGACATGAGAAGTAATTCTGCTACTCTACTCCATGTTGATAAGGCCTTAGCTGGAGTATTGTGTCCAGTTCTGGGCTCCACATTTCAGGAAAGCTGTGGACAAATTGGAGAAACTCCATTGAAGAACAACAAAAATGATTAAAGGTCTAGAAAACATGACCTAGAAGGGAAGATTGAGAAGAGAAAACTGAGGGGGGGACATAACAGTTTTCAAATACATAAAAGGTTGTTACAAGGAGGAAGGAGAAAAATTGTTCTTGTTAACCTCTGAGGAAAGGACCAGAGGCAATGGGCTTAAATTGCAGCAAGGGCGGTTTAAGTTGGACATTAGGAAAAACTTCCTAACTGTCAGTGTAGGTAAGCACTGGAATAAATTACCTAGGGAGGTTGTGGAATCTCCATCATTGGAGGTTTTTTAGAGCAGGTTAGACAAACAACTGTCAGGGATGGTCTAGATAATACTTAGTCTTGCCTTGAGTGCAGAGGACTGGATTCTACTATAGCAGGCAGCTGGCTGCAGTAATCAGCTGTGTTCAGAGCCTGCCCCCTGCTGCTCCACTTCTGCATCCCGATTCCATGGAGCCCTGTTCCTATGGATCCTGCCTTAATCTATCACTGCCTGTTTTCATTTTAAGGCTTTATTATAAGGTTCTACCAGCTATAAAGATCTTGAATTTCCTGTAGTAGTAGAGTAAAGTAATTCTCAATAGACACATCGCTACGACACATGCAGTTGATGTCATCTATGGAATTTTTTTAAATCCTTTTTACATAGGGATTGTTGTATGCTATATGTAGAATACGTTACTATTAATTAGTATTGTAGCACCTGGGGTACTAATCAGAGATCAAGACTCCATTGTTCTAGGCACTGCACAAACTTCAGTAAAAAGACAATCCTGATCTCAAAGGGTATGTCTGTGCTGCACCTGAGAGTGAACCTCCCAGCCCAGATAGACAGACTTGCATTAGCTCAGCTTGAGAGTTTCCTCTCAATTTTTAGGGAAAGATAAAATGGCAGTGGTAGTTCATTGATCTGATGCTAAAATGTCTGTCTATGGCATGACTGCTTGTCACATAAAGGGTATGATTAGATAGAAGTTGATAGTTTGGAAGTAGTTGGAGACAGTTTTCCATTTGCCTGTGCTGAACTGTTGCTGAATGTACTGTTTCTATCTCAGTTAGGTACCAAACTGTGTTGACCTAAGGTACATGTTGTTGAAGGTTTACAATTTTGTGTCTTTTTGACTGTCCTGCTCCATCAGTTTTGGCAGGTATTTTTCAAAAGAATATCTTGAAACTCTTGTACCTGAGCTTCTCTTTGTAACTTATCAATCAATGCATTTGAGACAACTTATGTTGATTTTATGCTCAACATCAGATTTCAGGGTCCAGACATTTAGAAGAAGATAATAACGGTAATAACTCATCAGTGCTAATGCGAGAGACTATATTTGGGCAGTCTGGATGTAAAAGTGGAGCTAAAGATCAATGGAAGACGGGATACCAGATTATGATAATAGCTGGTAATATGCTTTAAACTATTCAGGATCTTCATGTTTCAGTGCTCAGAACTGATATTATCTTACTTCATGCTGATCCTGGGTATTCAAAATGAGTGGGGGGTTTTGATTGTGGGATATTTTGTTTTTTCTAATGATAATCCTGGCAGTCCTGTTTTGTGTGTTTTTTTTCTAGTTTTTCAAGATTTATTTTGTAGCACTTCGAAAACTTCCTTTTTAAAATGAAACCTGTGTTTGATGTAACTGAAGTGTTACCGTTCATAAGCAAGCAGCATGGTTTGAGAGCTTGTAGTGTGCGTCTTACCCTTTTTACTGTGGTTCAAGTATCTGATTCACTTTAAAGTTAAAGTGGTTGGCCTTATTTGCATTTTCAATTTGGTGCATTTTGGGGTAGTTTTGTTAAGCACATGAAAAGAAGGGAGATTGTCTGAAATAAAACAATGTGCAGTGGGTTAATAGCTTCAGGGTGCAAAGATATCTATATAAATGGGAATTCTTTGCATTAAAATGTGTATGTACTTCTCACTGCTGTAAGATGTAGAGCACTGGTGAACCCCCTAAGTATTCTTCAGCACTTGTTAAGTCCAACCTTGATCAGTGTAAATAGTTAACAGTAGTATTAGACTATACTGATCATTGTTGATCTGGATCTCTGATTGCCAAATTTTATACTTATAATCTTTTTGATTATGTGGGTGAAGATAATTTTTACCACAAACACATCTCAAAGGCAGAACAGAAAACATTAGGGCACAAAAGCTGTCAATAAGACCCCCATGGATTCTGGACGATGGAACTCACTGCAAAATTAGCTCCATAATCTCAGCTTTCATTTTTAAAAAAAAGTTAATTTTCTAGCCTTTATAGTTGTGAAGGTGACTCTGAGAATATGAGCCAATACCAATCTGAGCCTACAAAGAGCCTGAAACAGTGCTATGAGGTGTGAACTGCCCACTTTCATAATTTGGGGCCTGCTATTGTGCAGCTGTGGAAATTAAATATTTTCCAAGATACCACAGATTGCTGTTTCCCTGCCCTGCTGAGAACTACCTAAGGCTGCCTCTTGCACCTCATCTTTTTCTACAGGCTGAGTTAATTGGATTACAGTGTGTGCTTTCCTCACCATTCTTTAGAACTAGGCATGAGACAGGATCAGAGAACCAAAACTTGAATCCAGTTTTCAACCAGGGAGTTGAGGGAGCCAAAAGCGGAGGTGGATTAGTTAGGCTGTCTTGAGAATAGAGTAGCAGCTGAAGCATGAGGAGCAGCTGAGAAGATGAACCTCTGGAGCTCACTACAAGCACCCCTGTTCTCTGGCACATGCAATCAGTTCCCTAAGAAGATCAAAATATAGTGACCTCTGTAAAGTGCTTTGTGATCTACTGATGAAAAACGTTATCTAAAGGGTGATGGTATTATTATTTTTACTAACAATAATAATAATACTTTAAGAGCAAGATCTGGGTTAATCAAATCTCATTATTCTGGAAACAATTACTTAGCCATCCCAACTACCTTACTTGAACTAACACATCTGATATCACAGGCTTACTGCTCAGCCCCTGTCTTGACACCACAAATAGATGGGTGCAGAACATCTCATATTGAGTCACCTAGACCATTTCTTTCAAATTACAGACATAAAACCATTTGAACAAGTGACTTAACAATACAAGCTTAAAAGGTCAGATTTTTATAACTATCTCCAGCTGCAGTACCATCTCCACACAAAAGCTAGTTGGGAAAATTTACATGAACTGATGATCAAATTTGAAGCTAAATTGATAAGGCTTAGACAAAGTGGAAGAGCGAACAGATTTCTAAGTTCTACTGGGCAATGTGAGACAGGAGGAGTTGAGGGTCTGGTTACCCTATTCTAATTTATTCAAGTTCTTATACCGCACCCATCACTGTGTTATCTGAGCATCCAAACTTTACTCTAAAGCTTTACAGGACAGATGAATTAAGGGGAAAGCCTGAAATGGAAGTAACCTGCAGATGCACAAGAGCTCCACAGGTCAGGGGAAGCCACGAGGAACTGAGGAATCTGTTAACCTATGGAATTTCAAAACCCCACAGAGACGTGTGAGCTAGGGTTGGCTCGGACCATCCAGAACTATGAAACTTCTCCATGCTCTGCAAGGCAAGGAGATAGATGCAAATGGGAATTTTGCAGTGTCCTCAACACCCAAGTTACCTGTGTATTAGTTTCTTTAAAAAGGAAGCTGGCAAACAAACAAAACCCCCAATTGTTAATTTTGATTGCAAAACACTGCAGTAGTTAACATTAAAGTGGAAATGTATGTAAACCTTGGAACATTATATATTTTTTAAAAAACTAGGCATTTAAAAATATGGAAACAAAGGGAAGACAGATAAACATCCTGACAGTTAATAAAGATCACATTGCATACTCTGTTGCATAAGTGTGATCACTTTCCTCAAGCCCTTTAGGATATGGATTTTCAAGCCGTTTTCATTCACAGACCTCTAAAAAATTTCAAATAGAGGTGATGACCCTTTTGGAAATTCAACCTATTGTCTGTGGACCCCTATTATAGAAGTTTTTGACTGAAAATAAACGGAACAGAATTCAACTATAAATGTTGCACGTGCTCAGTACAGCATTTGACGCAGCATGAGAAAGGATGCTAAAGTGTGGGCTTCCATGGGAATGATGACACTTCTGGGTATTGACCTGTAGTATTCACATACTTTTGGTTGACCAGAAAAATGGAATGCCTTTTCTGGGATCTGAAACTTTATTTTCATAGCCACCTTTCATGGACCCCTTAAACATAGTCTGCAGACCCTCAGGGGTCCACAGGCTGAAAACCACTGCTTTAGGAGAAGTGGGTTTAGCAGAAGACAAATCAAACACTTCATAAATGCACAAGGTATAAATGCGCAAGGCAGAAATGTAGTATCTTAACCTTTTTGCTAAAGAGAATGACCCGGAAAAAACAATGCATTTCAGATATTCCCTTGCATCCCACTATCATGGGAACATTTTGCTATTACTTTATATTGTCCACACTATTTAATTTTTCAGTTTCATACAGAATCATGAAATGTGAAAAACAGGATAAATGAAGCACTAATATGCTAGACGATTCCCCCATATCCCATAGCTTGTTCTGTAAATCTATGGGAGCCCTCAAGATTGTTTCACATTGAAAAACAGTAGAAATGACTAAATCGGTCCGACTCTGATCTTACGCCACTTTTACATTGACACAACTTGGTTGACTTCTAAAGAGTTATTTCTGATTTTTACCAGTGACACTGAGAAGAAAATGAGGTCCCGTTTCTTCAAAACCTTACATTTTCTATAGCTCTAAAGTAATCAGATCAAAATGACAATGTAAAAGCCCAATCCTACAAACTCCTAGTTAGGTGAGTAGTCTGTACTCATGCAAAAAGTCCCACTGACTTCTTTGGAACTGCTTGTGTAAGGAAGTGTTTGAGGATTGAACCCCAAACACAGACTGTGTTTTTTATTTGTTTTTATTTTAATTATGAAGTGACATTGTAAAACTATAGTATTTTTCATATTTTAGGTAATCTGACTCTTATACTGAATTCCTCTAAATGTATGTTCCAGTGGAAATGCAAGTGAAATGAATGTGAAATGAATGCAAGTGAAAATGAATGTGATGCAAACCCACAGTTAATTGATTCAGTGCCATTCACACAAATTTGATCACTGGTTGTGGAGATTTCAGCTTTGAGTTATGATATATAATCGGAGATGTTTAAAAGATTCTTCAGATTAATTTTAAAATAAGACTGCTTACTTAATGAAAATTAATTAACCAAGTGATGGGAATTTCCAGGTAACTTGAGGTTGTCTCAGTGCAAGATACAGTGTTCCTCATCTTTATTTTAATAATATAAAAATCATGTTGGTTATTACCTCTTACATAAATATATTTGATTTTTTAGAATATAAAGAAATTATACTTTTCAGTCATCCAAAGTAAGAATCATAATGTGCATACTTTCTGATCAGATAGATGTTCAACAAGAAACATTAGTTGTGTTAATGATAAAAACTGCTTCTGATTTGTAAATTATTAACCATGTGTTCCACCAGTATTAATTAAGTATTCCTTTGATGTGCACATATACATATGCTATCAAAGTTCCCCAAAATTAGGGAGAATGTGAATACATATACATATGTTAATACTCTTCATAGGCTTAAAACATTTGTTTACGTGGATCTTTTGCTAATATTGTACTAAAGAATATACCATATTTACAAACATTATTTTGTCATTATTCCATACTGTGGATAATATAGGAAGGATGATCTTTTTGGTAGTCAGGTTTATCTGGATTTTTCTTTTGTGATATTCTGTGACAATTTAAAGTTGTGTTTCCATCAGAATTCAACAAAAAATTGTTGAATGCAAAACATTTTCATGACACATTTCAGGCTCAATGAACTGGCATTTTAAATTTCCGACTAGCTTTTTCCAAAATAGTGTTTATGAATACTTTATCCTATTTGTCTTAATTAATGTCATGCCCCATAGTTCAGGTGATTCTGCACTTTTTAAAAAAAGGAATATAATATGTAATCAGTTTGTTTTCTTTATGGCATATTGGGATATATACCACCTCTCTCTCTCTCTCTCTCTCTCTCGCTCGCACTTGCACTCACATACACATAGTATCATATATGGTTAGTGAAGTAGTTTTGCAAATCTGTACATTCATGAGGAAACCTTAGTCACATAAAATGTTTCATTACAGTTAACACTGTAGGTTGAAATCCATGAGACTAATCTCAGGAGTAAGACTTTGCAGGATTTGTATTTATTCAGCCTTTTAGAAGTGTTTGTTACCTTGTCTCTGAAGCAGTGACAAGTCCCTTTAGAGTCACTTGAAAATGTCATTTAACCTCTCTCTGCCTCAGTTTTTCCTAGTGGGAAAATGGGCATGACAATACTTACCAACTTTGCAGGTATCTTCTGAGGATTAAGTGATACATTTAATCATTTTTTTAAACTTTAAATTACATTTAAAATAAATATCAGCATTTAAATATGGGGACAATAGTTTGTCAATCATATTTGCCAACATGTTTGGGTTTTTTTGCGGGCCGTAACAAGATTATTTTAAAATTATTTGAAGAAGGTAAGTGCTAGATAGATATTAATTATTATTAATTGTTTGAATTACCACGTTGGGCTGTAATCCTTTCAGATCTCAAATCGTGAAAGGGACAGGACTGCTTAATAGTTTGCTATGAGTTCTACAAAACAAATATGGTATGATGCAGGAAGTGATGTTTGTGAGATTCTGTAGGTAGTACTTCTATTTGAGTCAGTTCTGAACACTGGGAAACATAGGTGCTGGGACCAGTGGTGCTGGGTGTATTGCTTCTTCCCCTGGCTTGAAGTGGTTTCCATTCTATATAGGGATTGCAGTTCAGTTCAATGGCTGTCAGCACCCCCACTATAAAAATTGTTCCAGCACCCCTGCTGGGGAATGCACTATCTTGTGGGCTTCTCCATCTTTTAACTGAGGGTGTCTACACTGCCGGGGCTGCAAGGTCGATGCAGCGGGATCGATTGAGCGGGCTGTGGAGACCCACTCAATCGATCCTGAAAGTGTTCTCTAGTCGATACCATTAATCCACCCCCCCTCCACCCCCAAAAAGAGTAAGGCTGTGTTGACTGGAAGGCATCTCTCGCTGATGAAGCACAGTGAAAATGCTGCGGTATGGCAACGTAAGTAAGTCGATGGGAGATACGCAAGCTACAGTTGCCATACCGCAGAAGTGTAGATCAGGCCTGAGAAACAAACTTGAGGTACTGACCACTTTTCAGTAGCCCATGGTACTTTACACAAGAGAAATGTCTTCAGTGGATGTCCTGGCAAAATTCTAGTTTGAGTTGTTAGATTCTGTAGAGTAAATTACACAATTCAAACAATTATGCTTAATAGTTAGATAGGACTTTTCATCCACAGATTTCAAAGTGTTTTGCCAAGGTGGATGAATATAATTATTAGAGCTCGAGATTTCCATTTAGCAGGAAATGTTGATATTTCAAAGCTTGTTTTTGTTCCAAGTTGGAATGAAAACAATTTTTTTGAAAGCTCTTGCCAACTGGAAATTCTACAAAATTATAATTTCAGAAACATTGATACATGGTGTATCACTGCTATTCATTCTAGGTATGCCACTCCCAGGGAGCATATTCAGTAGCAGTAGTGAAACTGACAAGAATGATCTGCGACTCCCTGGAGGCTCTGCCATGCAGATTGCCCCTGGACTGAGGACCCCAGGGCTTCCAGATTCCTGGACCAGCTGGGAGCCAGGCAGTTGGGCAGCTCTTGGAGCCAGCTAGCCGAGGAGTTTTGAAGAACTGACAAGGGTTTCAAGCTTTGGGCAGTCTGCTTTGCAGTGCTAATTCAGAGCCATTGATACTGGAAGTCCATCCCAGAATCTCCATGTTCCCAGGTCTATACCAGTGGGCCTGGTCTGGCTGGGCTGCCCCAGAGCCACAGGTTAGTCCACATAATAGTCCACACTGAAGCCTTGGCTCCCCGGTAGCCAGCCAGACGGGTTTCCATCAGAATTCAACAAAAAATTGTTGAACGCAAAACATTTTCATGACACATTTCAGACTCAATGAACTGGCATTTTAAATTTCTGACTAGCTTTAATCATTAGCTCTGTTTTATAGACTGGGAAACTGAGGTTCAAAGAATATAAATGAGATTCTGTAAGTCACGGGGCAATTTGAAGAAAGAGTCTAGAACCTGGGTCTGTTGGTTCACAGCTGGGATCCGAACTGCTAGACCATGCTGCCTTCCTCTTCCTTTTGTCTTCTAAATTGATTGATGTATGATGTTTTGTGCCAGAGTGAGCTACATCTCAAATGTGGATGAAGTAATTCCTTAGCATAATAGTACTTAAAAATCTGCAGGTAAAGGGAATTGTAACCATTTCTATTTGACGAGGCTCAGTTAAATCAAAGCCATTTAATTGTGCTTTCTATTCAATTTGTAATCTCCTTTCTCTCCCATCATCCCCAACACTTTCCCCCAAACTATTCTGTCATACCTTTTGGGGATGTTTGGTCCTATGGAAGGAGGGGAATATGTCTAGACCTGGTGTTGCTGTTTTTAGAGAGAATTGGGGGAATAATCAACAGCAGTTTCCTGTTAAACAGAACAAAGGGAAGAACATGCAATGTGTTTCTTTGTCAGGGCCATGATGAAGGAGGAAGCTATCTTGAGTCCCTGATTCCCTATGGACTCAAACTAACAGAGCTGTGTCAAAACAAAGCATCTATTTGTGCTGTGGAGCATGAATAGCAAGCATCAGACTAGCATTTCTCTTGTGTCTCTCAGTATCCCAGGGTTCTCCAGGTTGCAGACTTGGCAACTTTCTGATGTTATGCAAAAATTGCAAAAAACTATTATTTTCTCATTTCCAGTGTACACAGTGTTTTTAGTACTGAAAAAAAAGTTCTTGATTTGAAAATATATCTAATTAAAAAAACAGTTGCTCTGAACTGCATTTTATTTAATTCAGTGGCAGGTATATTAACCACTAAGTTAAGTATTTTAATACTTACAATAGCACCAATAAGTAACATCACTATATTTCCTGTGATAGTGCCCTTTGGGGTTTTTAAATCATTGTGAACCAGTGTCTTGTTTTAATCTGGCATCAGGGATGATGCAGTCTGTACTAAATTTAGTACCTCAACTTCCATTTGCAGTTGAAATATGGCCAAGTCGCATGTTAGTGGTGGGCAAAAAAATTGCCTCTGTGTCGTCAGCCTAGGATAACATGGCTACAGTGAAAATCATGAGCATAAATATTAATTGTCATTAACACAATGTGTTATGCTTTCTGTTCAAATTATTACTAATGCTAATATGATATAGGAATTGTAAAAGTGTGTGTGTGTGTGTGTGTGTGTGTTGCAGCTGTACTTCCTTTTCTATTCTGAGAATGATGTTATCCATTTAAAGCATATTAAATTTAGGAAAACATTACAATGGGTTAAAAGGGACACTCCTTCCCAGTTTAAACTGATGTCAGATCTTCATGAGTGATTTTCTGTTTCTAGACTAATCACCATAATTCTTGTATTTTGGAGAGGAGGTTCTGGATTCCCATATGTGCTTTTGTTTATATCCACAATTTATGGATTCAAAAAGATTGTATATGAATTTTATGCAGCACATCATGCTGCTCTGTGATTGAACAGAATCCTGATTCTAAGGAGAAAAGTCAGTGTTTTATCCGTTAGCACTCTTTGCTGCTGATTCTTTGAATGCTTTAGATAACTGTTGCTATGGAAATGCTTTAAATTCTATATTTTTTTCCATAGTAGCCAGTGAAATTTGTTAGCTTGAATTTTTGGATGTTAATTTAAAACTATGCCGTATTTTTTGTTTATATGGATAAATGTACCTTAGTTTAGGGCCATGTATAGCCCATGTAACTTGGCTGTATGCTAAGTATTGCTGCAGACACTGGGGTAAAGAATCCTCCTGCATCCAGACCAATCTGGTCAGTACTGCAACCTCCAGGCTTCGGCAGACTTCAGGGACCTTTGAGGGATGTTTGGGCAGCTGTCCCAAGATATCACAGAACATTCAAAGGGTCAGCTGATTCCCAAAATTCTTTCTCACTCTTGTTAAAGAGCTATCACCTTTAAAAAGTGGACATGCCCTGCTGTGTCAACCAGTCTGATTCTGGAAAAAGTTATTCTGATTCTGGAAAACCTAAGAAAATGTTAGTTTATGTTAAACCTGAGGTTGGGTCTGACTTATATGGATAAAATTTGAGGGTTATTGGATCTTGACTTGTCCTACTAGGAAGGAGCAACATGCACATTTCAGATCCAAATTTTCCCAAAGTCTTTGGGCTTTGGACCTATGATTGCAGCTCATCCTATCTGTGGTTATAAACTGGTGCATATACTTATTAAAAATAATTGACAAAATTTTTAATCTTTGTACACTTTGGTTTGATTAGGAAAGCCTGGAGAAACACAATCCTTAGCCTTCTGCCATTCTCCTGAAATATTTCACGTTTATATAAATGCAAAGACTTCAGCTATTTTAATTACAATTTTTAGTTTATGACTGTAGTTCCATTAATAATAGCACAACTCTTATATACGATAGCTAAATTATGAATTTATACTATCTGACTGTGTTATTGCAGGGCTTAGTCTTACAAACAGTTCTTTGTGGGTGGATCCTTAGCCTGCACAGACATTACTGGATGATTGTGTATACTAGTTAATACTGTATGATAGATTATGAAACTGGTTAAACAAAATGCCTCTCATGCCTTTTGGTATGTAATTTTTTGTCTTCCCCTTTCCCACTTTCTGGTGGCTATCAAGCTACCATTACAGAGTACTGTATATTCTGTTTCTCTTTCTGGCCACATGAATGGTTCTTTTTGGATCTTCTTATCTCAAGCCATCCATGTTTTGAGTGTTTCTGCTGTACAAAGTTTGCACACATTTTACTGGTCTGAGGCTAGAATCCTTATGTACTCTTCTGAATTTGAATCTTCTAGTTTGCCAGCAGCACATGACTGTCATTTTGTATGAGTGATGGTTTTCTTGATTTTGATGACAAAACAATGTACCGTGCAATTTTCAAAGCTGAGCAGATAGTTTACTATCAAACATACATGGTAGGATTAAAATTTACCTTTTTTTAAAAAAAATAAGAGAAAGCATATCTAGAGATAAGACATTCCATTTGAGATTAAAAATAATTTTATGGAATACTTTTGCTGCTGTTTTGCAACCTATCTGATTTTATTAAATTGATCCCATATACGTGTTTAAATAGAGAAATCAGAAAATCTTTTAAAATCTCTTAGTAAATATCTTTTTTTTTTCTTTAAGAAGCGTTTAAGATAACTTTTTTTTTGGTGAGACTATCCAGAATAGCCCTTCCTAGTAGCTTTATATATGATTCAAATGTGACTTATCAGTGAAGTGCATTGCTATCTTTTACCCCTGATGACTGACAGAAAGTACATAGTTTTAGTCATGGTTTTCTATATCTGCAGTGCTCTTTGGGGATCTTGTATGTATTTCTGTCAAACATCTGTCATAGCTGACCTTTTAATTTATTACAAATGGAAAGATTTGTTCACATTTGAGAAACTGAATGCTATTTTTAAACAGAGTAAATATATATGTTGATGAGCCTGAAGTCGTTAGGTATTGTTTAATAAGAAATTAGCGCTTTCTTCTAGTTCTTGTGCATTGTGGGTGCATATGTGCTTTCTGTGGATCTTTTCTGTGGCCAATTTAGAGGAAAATAGCAGCTCAATTCCCACATCAAGGCTAATGTAAAGAGGGGGGATAGTCAGCTTTCTAGTAATAAAATTATACCCTTCCAGAAAGGAATTGGAGAGAAGAAGTTTCTGCTGCTGCTTCCCTTCACTCACAACTTTCTGGTTGTTGTAAGGGAGGAAGAGCGTGCTACTCTACCCCTCCCACAGCCTCTATTTTTGGATCATTCTCTCCAGGTGTAACTCAATTGCCTGCCTGTGCTGCTGCTGCTTACATTTTTCTGAAGCCACATCAGTGTAAAATTGGAGTGATTCTTGACATCTGGCTGTTGCCCAAAGGATTCTGAATTTCAGCTAAGAACCTGACTAAAGTCTTTTTAATTTCATTTTGCTGCTGCTTGGCAGAACTCTAGGCAACAGCAGTTGCTAGAACTGCCTATAGAATAACAAGCACAACATTGCATTTTTTTATATTCATTTCATATTTGGAAGGTTATTTTTGCACCTATAAGCACTAGGAATTTTTAAGTAAAAGTTTAATTCTACAGAATTCAGGAAGGGGGGAATGAGGAGAGGTACTGAGACACAATGGAGGGTCCGAAGGGTTCCTATCTGCTCCTGGCCCGTTCCAGCCCCTCTGGGTCCCTGGTCCTCGACCCTATCCTGGGCTCCAGCACTTCTGGGTCCCACTCTCACCTCTGCACCTCCATGCCAGGCATATGCTAGTTTTGGGAAGGGGAGGCAGAGCCCCCACAATATGTCCACTGTGGGGGCACTAGCCCCTTCCCTCCCCAGTTCCTCCTCTCTGGCAGAAATGAATGGCTTAGGCTCCTATACACACCAGGGAAAGTGAGTAGATTTATCAAGTGTGCTGTATGTATACATACCTTCCAGATTCATTAACCTGTTAACTGCTATACTAAAATGTGATGCTGTGCAGCATGGCTATGCCACTGGGGATGGAATAAGGACACACTCTTACTATATACACACGTTTCTTCCCTACTGTTCCACCTCCCTCCCCTTAAACAAAAATAAAATAGAACTACAAATCTATGTTTGCACAGTGCCCAGCCAACATAATGGGGCCCCAGTCCTGGGCAGCAGCATAATGTAAATACTTATCAATAGTAATTACTATCAGAAAACAGCAGTGAACTTTACATTCCTCCAGAATACCAAGGATCTGAGAATCCTGTAATACATTCATGACAGTTTCTTGTGAGAACTTTAAAAGAATTTTGTTAGTGTTTCTTGTTGTTTTTCCAACAATATTTGTCTGTCAAATCCATTGGTTGGATGCAGGATTCTAAAAATTCTGAAAACCTGCTACCTGTGTATATAAATTTGTAATTTTATTATAATAAAACACAACATACAACACAGCCCACTTAGTATCTGCTGTTAACTTCTGTGCCCTTTCCCATCATCCTCTCCATCTATATTGTCCTCCTAGATTTTTCCAGTTTGTGCCAAAGTACAGAACCCAAGAAAAGAAAAGTTGAAGTGGAAGCACCTCCCTCTCTCCTCTTCTGGTTATCTGAGGAGTTCAAGAGCCTTATAGGACAGGATTATTGGTGTGGGAACTTCAGGCAGCTGGAGCTCATTCCATCAGGACCAGCTGCTATATACAGGAAGGAGAAGGGCAGAGGCTACCTTAAGAATAGGAGAAGACAAGCTGGCTTGTTCAGAAGCGTAGAGTTGAGAGGGTTTGTTTGTTTTAAAAACTATAGTTTACATTTAAAAAAAAAATCTTGATATTAGGACTTTGTAGAACAGTTGTGTGCTTCGGTGATACACTTATACCAATATTTCTGCACAATATCAGATTTCAGGTTTCCATCTCACCAGCATGCCTAGAGGTATGGATTTACCATTGTTTGGACTTATTAGCCATTGGCATTAGAGAGAACTTTGACTGATTTGCTTAGGAAGAGGAAGTTGACTAATAAACAAGAAGACAAAATCAAGATTTCTAATTACTGGCTAGCTTCTCGTACATGGGCAATGGGTCTATAAGGCCAGGGAAGGCTTAACCTTCCCTGACACCCAGGTGTGGCCCTGCCCATGCTCAGCCCCTGGCAGAGGCGGCAGTCTTAGCTGGCCTCTCCGCTGAAACGGGTGGGGGATGGGATGTAGCCGGCCCCCCAGCTGGGGCGGACCGGCGAGCCCGGGGCCAAAGTGGGTCGGTGCTGTGCTGCTAGGGCAGACTGGGTTGGCAGCTACTCCAGCAGTGGAGGTGGTCCTGGGGCAGACCGGCCGGGCCTGGGGCAGACTGGCTGGGCGTGGGGCGGGGAAGGACAGTGCTGTGGTACAGTGCGGGCTGGGAGCGCTTGGACTGGAGGTGCTCTAGCCGGGCCGGGGAAGTGGCGTAGAGCGGGGCGGGCTGACACTGTGGCGCAGGGTGGGGCAGACCGACCATCCTACGGGCAGGAGAGGCTGGCGCTGTGGCACAGTGTGGGCTGGCAGCACTCTGGAGGTTGAGGCGGACCGGTGGGTCAGTGCTGCGCTGCTGTGAAAGGCCAGGCTGACACTCCAGCAGTGGGGGCAGACCGGTGATGGCACTCCAGGGACTGGGGCACTCAGGCTGGTGGCTCTGTGAAGGCTGGCAGCACTCTGGGGGCTGGGTCGCACCAGCCAGCCTGGGGCCAAGTTGGGTCTGTGTTGGTTCTGGGGCACTCTGGAAGTGGGGGGATTGGGGTGTGGGTGGGTTGGGGCAGGGCAGCGCTGGGGTGTGGGCTCTGGAGGTGCTTGGGTCTCCCGGTGGTGCTGGGGCATTCCGTCCCTGGGTCCACCTGGCCAGCCCCGGCTGGTGTTCAGGCTGCCTGGGGTGGGTCTCTGACGGGAGAGGGGGTGAAAGGGATGGGCGGGACCGGGGGCTAGCCTCCCTCAATGGGCAGTTCACAAGCCGTTCATGTTCTCAAAGTTACCCATTCTTCACTACATATAACCATACCAACAATACCAAGATGCTTCAGTCCTTGGACAAGATCAGCTCATGAATGAAGAACAGCTAGCTGAAGCTGAACTCAGCAACACAGATGTTCTGAACAGGAGAGAGCACTTTGAAGAGTTTGAGGCCCCGTGCAGTCTTCTTTGGTGGAAAATATCCACCAATAATTGGTTAATTCTGTCAATAGTTCAAGAATACTCCTGGATTCTTCTCTGACGCTAAGCACTCACATAGCAGCTTCCACAACTAACACTTTCTGCCACCTCTGGTTGGCTAGGAGACTCCTTCCCATCCTGGTGGATGATGACCTTGCATCAGTTATACAGCCTTTGTCACCTCCTGTCCGGACTATGCCAATGCAATATTCCGGGCATGAAGCCAACAACCCTTAGGAAGCTCCAACAAATACAGAACACTGGAGCATGTCTCCTCAGTAATATAGGCTGCCACAAACACCTTGTACCAGTTCTCTGCTGTCTGTGCTGATTTCCCATAGAATATAGAATCCTATTCAGGGTCTTAGTCCCTATCTTCAAGGTGCTCAGCGCTTGCCAGCAAATCTGAAAGATATCCTAAATCTCTGGAATGCAGAAAGTGTGACTGACCACCCTGCTCCTCAGACACAATGGAGCATTTCTCATCTGGGCAGGAGACAGAGCTTTCTTCAGAGCCTTCTTGGAATGAACTCCCTCAGGAGCTAAGGACTCTCACAGACCTCGCCATCTTTTGTTTCAAGCACAGGTGCACTTCTTCAACCTTGCCTTGTCCAACATAAACACATAACAGCATGTACACTTAAATAAAAACCCTACCAGAATAAAACACTACAGAGTACACACAATTCATCCACTGGAGAGAGGATGATGGAAAGAAAAAACTACCTGTGATATATGGTAGACATGTCATATATTGCACTACTGGCAAATACTCAGGGTATGTCTATACTGACGGCAGCCAGTTTGATCTTTCTGCATTGATTGAGCGGTCAGTGTAGACCCACTCAATTGATCAGGAAGTTGACTGAGTAAAACCACCCCCTCAAGTAGTGTAGCGCTGCGTCGACGGGAACACAGTTCCTGTGGGCGCAGTGCAGTGAAGACGGTACACAGAAGGGAAGCACAGCAGTCAACGGGAGTTACGCAAGCTACTTTGTGTAGCTTGTGTAACTCCCGTTGACTGTTGCCGAATTTCCAGGTAAGTGTAGACCAGGGCTCAGTGTGGCGATGAATGGTATGCAAATCTATGTAGAACGGAATATGAAATTCATTTTACTGTTTCTAGGGTTTAGATTAGGGAAATCAGCAAATTTTGATGTTACCATCTGAATGGGCAGAGCTTTAATGAAAGTCCCTATTCCACTTGGGTATTCAGGCAATGAAAAAGTGGACCTATTTACTATTCTTTTCTCTTCCAATTTTCTCCTTCTCTACAGAATCCAAGTTTTAAATGAGATTTTTCCCTGACTCCCACAGCCAAGCTAAGAAACAAGGTCAGGATTAGATTCTGTTCTTCATGACTACTCAAAGACAAACAGAATGTCACAGGGAAACTCAAATGAGTAGATTTATTTTTTGTAAGGGACACAATTGATTTTTATATGCTCAAGAAAAGGGGGGGAAAGTATGTCCGATGTGGATGTCCTTCTTGCCCAATCTACGGTTGAAAAAAGTTCAAAACATTCCATCTTTGCAAAAATACCACCGTGGCAATGCTGTCAGGGTCACAGAGACCTATGATTAAGTGATAGTTGTACAAGTCAAACTACACTAGGGCAACTTAAAACAATGCTCCCGATTTTTGCAAGATTTCAATTTTTTTTACATGGGCCCTGTATTGGATGTGTTTATGCCTTGCACGTCTGTCTAATGTCTAAGATATTCACCTAAAGTGTGTTTTTTCCACAAACCCTGTGTATGGGGCAGCACATAACTGTGTTGCCCTGGTAGTAGACTGGGAAGCAGATTTTGACTCTTTCCTCCTGCTCCAGGTGGGAACATATTCTGTACCAGCTCTATACCTGCAGAGCTGTGCTGCCAATGCTTTGTGGGAGAGGAAGAGTCAAGGCTCCATCTATTTTCCTAATCACATGCCCAGCCAGTGAGGAGGTAGTAGCCTGGTGGGAGTTGATCTCCTCTAAGTGCTGCTACTGGAAATGAGTTCCAGTGAGTAGGGGAAGGTGCTTAGACCACTTTGCAAGGATATAGGATAAGCCACACTATGTCTTTAAATTATGAGATATAACAAAAGATTTTAGTAATTTTGATTCAGCAAGTTGAACAGCATTACTTTGACCTTGAATCATATTTCCCATGATTTTAAAGGAAAGACAGATGTGCAGAGAAAAGGAAGATTGTCAATAAAATATCCCTGCAGCCCCTAGAATTACTTCATTAAAACAACCATTTCTTTTATATTTACAAATTACTCCTGTAGTTAATTTGTAGTTGGATTATTGTTTATTATTTGTAATAGGGTAGTGATGGGATTCCAAATGGACTTGAGGCTTTGTTGTGCTAGGTGCTATACAAAATGTGGTAGAAATGGTCTGTGCCCCAACGAGCTTCAGAAAGGGGTTCTTGAGTCAAGGAGCAGATGCAGGCTAGAGGAGTATATCATTTTCTTCAGTGAGAAGAATAATAGAGGTAGTTCACATCATATATGTGAATACTTTTCAACTCTACCATATAAAGAGGGAATGTTATGGAATGTTTTCCCACACACCCATATGCCTTCTTATACCTCCCCTAGGAAAGGCCAATGCTCCACAATAAAATTTCAAAGAGAAATGTAGGTCTTCTTCACATTGGGGTTTTGCCACAATTTCAGCCATCAGTGTTAACTGCACCAGTGCAAACCTCAAGCATAGGCAAGGCAAGACATGAGTTGCGCTGGTGGAGCTTATTCTGGTTTCAGATAGGGGTATTGCTTCATATTTGAGTAGAATGTAGGAAGCACATGGACAATAGTGTGTGCTTTTTTGGGTGGGTGTGGAATGGAATTTTGTATTCAAGGACTGAAGTGACAAGGAAATATGATTTGTGGGATTTGGGATTTAAAGAGTGCAGTAAAGTGCAAGGTGATATAATTTGTTAAGTGTGGAGGAGTAGATGCGAGGAAATGGGACTTGATGAGTACATTTACTATTAGGCATTAGCGTGCTACTCTGCCTGAAGCACATGGCTAAAAATGGGAGCCTAGGACTATCCAGAGATGACTCTTTTCAATGCATATCACTGCTTTAGTCAGCTCCTCCCTTAGCTGTTTGTGTCAGGTGGAGCAGGGAGTTCTGAACATTGGAGTGATGGAGAAGAGTGTAATAGCACTAAGTACAGTAGCTCTTTCAGACTGGAAGGCTAATGGCAAGAGGTGAAGAAAGAAAAAGATGAACGGGATTGGAGTTGTGTGCAGGAAAGCAGGAGACTAAATCAGCCTCTCCGTCCAAACCTGTACAAATATCCCTCAAGCCTCTTGAACCTGACAGCTCTGAATTATGTGAAGGATATCCTAATTGCTTGTATGGCACATGAAAATTTGTTTGTTCAGTGGGTTATACTGTATTGCATACTTCTCCTGTAATATTTTTTCATTATTTCTGAAAGAAATGTATTATGAAAGAAAACTCACTACTCTGTATACATGTTGGTATGAATGATGGTGTTTGGATTCCATTTAGTAAAGAGCTAGCTAACTGTTTCACTGTACTTTATTTCCTCACAGTGGTTAATGCAAGAGAAATGGAGAGGCTGAAAATCTGTTTAAAATACAAAAATAATTTTGAGCTCTAAATTAATGCAGGTTATTTTGTTACATCATAATGGGCTCTATTTTGAATATTGAGAATAAATGAATGTTAGATTAAAGCTATTATTAAAACTTAGCCATCTATGATTAAAAAATAAAAATCTGATGTGAACTATTTGCATATTTAATTATCTTCAGATTTTTTTAATTTGCAGATTGTTGAAGCAAAGTGTTTTAATTTGAGCTCATTTTTAAAATACTTTGTCTCAATGCGAATAATTGTATTGATTCATAACAAATCAATTCTACTCGATGATATTGCTGCAATTCAGTTATATATGAGTATTTTTATATGTATTTTTAAATTACGCTAAGGGAAAACACAGCATACATGTAGGCTTCATTTCAGTGAGTATAAATCCAAATAAATATGCACACCAGAAACATTTTTTTTCTCCAAAATAAAAACTATTTTTAAGATAAAATTAGCTTGCTTTGGAGAGTAACGTTTACATATTTTTAGAAGTGAGACATGTTTCACTCTTTTCCATTTAATCTTATGGAAGAAGTGAATATCTTTTTCTCAAGGAGTACGTTTCTGTAAAATAGTCTTAGATAATGGCATATAATTTTCCTGTTTCTTGTCTGATTATAAACATGACAGTTTTATGTAAATATGGTCCTGATAGTCAATTCTGAGGTGTTTACTGATCTCGCACTGTCGAGTGACTTGATAAGTCTGATGATTATGACACTACAGTATCCTCATGCAATGTCTGGCATAATTTAACAATGTGCTAACAAGCATATTTAAATGCAGTACCAGATGTTAAATTTAGATAGGCCATACATGCAAGTCACCATTCAGAATCTTAGGTAAAAGTCTGCTTGTTATGCTTGGATGAATTTCCGGTGCTTTACGACAGTGATTTAGTCATGAAGCCAGACCGCATATCTTTTAATAATAAAATATGAATAGTGATTTTCACCCTTCGAAAGAGAGAGAAATCCATGATACCAGATAATAATTTTTTTAACCTGTAAAATTCTTAAAGATTGCCTTTCTTGATTTTAATCATTATTAGAAATGTTTAAATTGTTGTGCATGTTATTTTTAGTTTTGAAGTTACTGGAAAAATATACAAAGGGCCTAATTTAGGCCTTTTGCCACATTTCCCCTGAAACTTCATGCAAAATGAACACTGTAAAACCATCATTGTGAACTCACATCCTGGTTATCTACAGCCCTATGTGCAGGTTATTCCCACCAGGGAGATGTATAGTCAATGCCAAATAGATCAGGCAGTCCACATACAAATGACCGCATGCCTCCCTACTTGGCCTCCTGGCCAGCTTTACTTCTGCTTTCATTTACTCTCCCCAGTGATGCAGGGAACACACCTGCTGCTGCATTCCTTTATCTGGTACAGCCTTTTTCCTCCTGATACTCAGGCCACTGCAGGGTGGGTGGGCCTCTTCATTCCCTTCAGAGCACTGTGAAACCTTGGATAATAAGGGAGGGAGCAATCTTGTGTAATCTTCCCCAATGTGTACTCAGCAATTTCTGCCTCCTCTCCACCCCCCATCCTTCTTCCAGCAGACCAGAGAGCCGTTTGTCACACAACATGCAGGTGCTCTATGCTCTGCTGCAAGAAACTATGGTAAGTTCAAGCACGCTTACAGAGAATTCAGATTTAACATTTTAGTATAAAAAAACACCAAAGGAGATATTGCATTTATTCCTACTCAACTGGGACGCATTATTACCTGATACATTATTTCTAACTTTTCCTTTGTATTAGTCTAAGATATAGTAAACAGGGAGAGCATTTGAAATGTAAACAGGGCCTTCTTGGCTTTACTGAGATATGCTGTCTGATGTGTATTTAGTTCACTCAGATGATTTAGACACAGCCTTTGTGGCTTTGCTCTCTGGACTAATAGTGTAATTTTGGACAATAATTACAGGGAGAAAGCTTCAATTCATAGTAGAAAAGACTCACTAGTTGTCTTTTTAAATGAGAGAGTTCAGAGTCCTAGCTTCTGATTGCCTCCATGAGAGAGCAACCACATTCTACCTGAGCCATGTTCTGTTCTTGAACTTGCTCTCCATCACAAGATCCACCAGAAGGTTCACAAAGTCAGTAAAGAACTCCAGAGCATGACATATTCACCCTCCATATTTTTTGAAGGACAACTAGAGATTGTCTTGTAAGCATAGTCTCAGATGCAACTTCCTGATGCAGAGTAACAGTGTGATTGGAACCAAGAAGATGGGTTTGTATATATTCGATTGGGGACACTGACAGAGCATTTTGTGAGATTTTCACAAGTACTGATTTACAAATGAAGGAACATAACATTTTAAAATGTTCCCACCATTTCCAGTTTTCCTTAAATGTTATCAAATGAGTGTTTGCTTTGTTTCTACATTTTGTACTTAAAATTTTATAGTTTGTAAAGGATTTGTTTTATTATAAATTTTGGCAATTTCTTGTTTTGCAGACTCGCGGTATATTCAGATGATATTCTTTTAAAACTATTAATGTTTTATTACTTTAATAATCAGGGAAATAGTCTTAAATTCATATTTGGGATCAGTATAGAGAGAAATCTTGTTGGGCTATTTTAGTGGATATATAAACTATGCTATTGTAATTATTGTGCTAAAACTTGATTTGCTATAAGTTAATACATTTAAGTCAATAAAGTTATCACAAAATATTTTGCTATGTAACTATGAAAAGTTGTTTTCATTCTGGTGGTTCGTAGCATTTACATTATAAATATTTCCAAAATGATTAATCAAATCAAGCTCCATTAACATGACAGTTAAAAGAATATGACTAAGAAGTATGTTAAATGCTTACTTAACCAAGTATGACTTCAGAATAGATCATCATATAACTGAAGTGATAATGTAGCAAGAGTTTTGCATATAGTGCAGTATCTATTTACCTACCTCTCTCAGTAAGCATACAGCCCCAATCTTGCAGACATCTATGCACATGCATAATTCTATGCAGATAAGTAGTTGCATTTTGCTCGTTGGGAAGACTCTCATGTCTGAAGTCAAGCATGTGCAGAAATGTTAAACTGCTACAGTACTGACATATTTGAGTATGTATTGTGAGATAGCGAAGGCAGAGGGCAGCAGGAGAGTGGCGGATGGGAGATATGTGAGTCCCAGAATGCTCAGGGCCTTGTTTCCTACAGCCTAACTGAGCCATTAGGGGGCAATTAGGAGCAGCTGAGGCTGATTAAGGACTAGCCAGGTGCTCCATATAAGCCCTCTGCTCCAAACAGTCAGTGCACAAGCTGGAGGAAGTAGGAGTGCCGCGCCGCGCCGCGCCGCGGACTGGAGAGCAGAGTCTTGTTGTGGAGCGGCCAGGAGGAAGGTACTGGCTCAAGAAGCCAGAAGGACTGAAGGAGGGGGAAAAGTAGCCCAGGGGAAGAGCGTGCAGTCTGGAAAACAGTACCAGCGGCACATAGCTGCTCCTCATAGGGCCCCTGGGCTGGGACCCGGAGGAGTGGGTGGGCCCGGTCCCTACCCCCTCCCCTGGGAAGACGGGGTGACGGGCAGCTTCCCGGCCCACTACAAGCCAGAGAGCGCGAGACCCACTAGGGGAAGCCGGCCATCAGCCACAGTATGTAAAAAAAGACCCCAAAAAAGATGGGTTTTTTTGCTACATATTATTGGCACTCAAGTATATAAGTAGAATTCATTTAAATAAAATTATATTTTCTTTTTAATTCTGGTAATTAAATGAGATTCTCGTAGCTTTAATTTACACGGAATAAAGAATTTTTAGATACTGCTGACATGGTAACACACAGCTCACAGTATGGGATCAGTCATTCACCAGTCCTATTTACTATGCAGTTTGACTAGACTAAGTGTTTAATTGGATGATAAATTATGATAGAAGAACACAATCATTATATTAATGATTTATTTTTGGAGGAAGGAGGAAATAAAAATGATGTCTGTTTGGTTTAATGGTATACCAACAAAAATCAAAGTATGCACAGAACCAGCTGACAACTATAGATAAGATGCCTCTCACAAAGGCAACTTTGATATACTAAGGTCAGTTGGTAGAAAGATACAGCAATATAAATCACGTGATTCAGTAAATGAATGTTATTGCTCATCTTTTGTGTATATAATAATAAAAACCACCAAAATATCAGACAGCTTCAAATTTGGATTCTAGAACAATTGCCAATGATCTATAGATAATGTTAATTTGTTGACATCTGTCCTCAGGTATATTTGTGCCTCTCCATTAAAATATAAGGGATTGAGCTGGGATTGTGCATATTTTACTGAGGGCAGAATTTGCACATCAAAAAATGTCATTTGTGTCTTGAATTTCATGGCAAGGACAGAATTTGGGCCACAGTTTTCCTATATAAACAGAAGTACAATTTATTGAGATATAAATGTGAATTATGAAATACTCACCAATTCATTTTGCACTGTAAACTTGAGAAAATTATGAAGGTGTGTAGTTTGCTAAATTGTATGATGTAAATGTACCAACATGCAGGGTATAATTTCAAAAGCCGAGTAAATACTAGCATTTTCCTTCATCTGATGCACTTGAGGAGGGGAGAATGGTTCGGGGGCCCCTTCAACGTGCAAAAAGATTCAGGTGGAGAGGGGGGCTTTAACATAACTATTCCCAGTGAGTGTCTAAGATTAATGTGAAAGAGGAAAGATCTTGTATATGGTGTTATGTATGGCACCAGATTAGAAATCAGGAGATTGGAGATCTGTTTGTGACTCTGTCACAGACTTCCTGTATTGTCTAGGTCAAGTCACATAGGCAGCTATCCTTCGAACACTTACACATGCACTTAAATTTAAGCCTGCAAATATTCCTGTTGACTTCAGTGGGACTACTTTCCAGCTTAAAATTAAGCATGTACGTCACTGTAGGGACCTTAATCTCTGAGTTTCAGTTGCCCACCGGGGGATGCTGATTAATACTTCCTTTCTCCATCCTTTGTGTTTCTTCTCTAGATTCTAAACTCTTCAGGGAAGGGGCTCTCTTTCTCTCTTACTATCTGCATGTACAGAACATAGCAAAGGGGAACCATGATTTTGGTTATGGCCTCTGGGTTCTATTGTAATACAAATATTGATCAATAATATTTACTCTGAATAGTTTTTATCAAACAGAACACATTGGTAAAATAACGATTACAGAAAGTATTACAGAAAAGTAACCAGTAGTTTTGTGAACTGCATACCTTAAATATAGTAATCACCCTCAAAAAGGACTCTGCATTGGTGTCTGAGTGTCACACTTCCCTTTTGTTTACAATAGACAATAAGTGTAGTACTTGCATTACCACTGTTTAGTAACCATTGGTGGATTCTGAATTTTTATTATTGAAATTAGCATACTAGGAATAGCACGGATTTCTGCTAAATCTATAAAAGTATGGCCTTCAGTTTTATTAAGGAATAACTTATTTTATACCATTGTATCTGGTCAATAATTCACTTTTAAGAATGTCTTGAGCTCTCATTTGTGTGTGCGCATATGCACACATGTGCAGATGCATGTATATAAACACGTGCACGTTTTTTTCCTAGTCACAGACACATGTAATAATCAAAGTCCTCAGTTCCATTGCTTAACAGACCCTTGAAATCAAAAACCAATTCATGCCTAGAATGTCCTTTGTAGACCTAAGGGTATGTCTGCATTGGAGTGTAAGCCCAGGTTCAGGGGCAAGTCCAACATCTCCTTCTGTCCATACGTAATTTTGTCTGACTCAGGCCAGCAAATCTTCTGAGCCTGGACCCATGACCTGGCAAGTGGGAAGGGGGGGATTCAAGCCTGAGTCACACTAGAATTTGGGACCAAACCCCATAATTTTGCAGTGTAGAAGTACCTTGGGCCTGGGTCCTCCAGACTCGGATCCTGAGAATCTGCCAATGCTATCCCACGATCCCTGGGGCCAATGTTCCTTGTCCTTTCTATCTCAAGACTAGCCAGTCGACTCTCAGGAAATAGAAGCAGCCTCCCTGGTTCAAGTACAGCTTCTTGATGTTTAACCTTTCCATTTTATTTTGACTATTGAGCTGCAAACAGTGAACCTACTCATGCATTTGCAATGGCCACCAACAAGAAGTCCTTTGCCAAGCGCACTACTGTTTAGGTCACATGATCACAGCCAGATTTTGGTAAATCTCTGGTAAAACATCCAACTTCAGTAAGAATACCAGGCACAACAATGCATACCAGGAAATAGTGAAGAAGCTGGCAGTGTTGGGGATTCCCCAGTCTAGTGACCAGTGCAGGGAGAAGTTTACACAGCTCAAGAGCAACTCCTGTAAAGCCAAGGATGAGACCTGCACCTCTGGGAACTTGCCATCATCCGCTCTCTTTTTCACAAAGAGTTTGACTGGATGCTGGGTACTGTGTCAAGCACTGAGTCAACAGAGATCATGATAGCCAGTCAGTCATGATGTCGACCTGCTGATCCCTGAATCTAGTATCAGATTGGGGAGGAGCTAGCAGGCACCAGATCAAGCTAGTGAAGTAATTGCAGGCTCACACCAGTCCTTGAGGAGGCTTTGCTGCTGCAGCAGCTTCAGCAAGTCCAGGGTCCAGAGTAGCTGTTGATGACTCCCTCAAGGAGCAGCAGAAACAGAAGAGGCAGAAGTAGTTCTGGAGCCTGGTAAGTGTTTGGCTCCATGTTTGTTTTGTTAATATACAAATGGGATGGATTTCCGGTTTATGAACCAATGACATTTGTATTATAAACTGACGATAGCAGCATGTATCTGCTACTGGTAGAGTGCATGCCGGCACCTTGACATCACCCCCTTTACCTGCACTAAACTATGTGGAATTCAAAATGGATCCTAGGAAGCACAAACAACAGTTAAACAAACATTTACATTTACATTTTTACTTGATATTCACACATTCTTACCCAGATGTGCTGGGGTGCTGAAAGCAAGAATCTTATATTGCCTTCCCTTTTAGTACACTGCTCCACACAAATCGGCCATGCCACAGTGTAATGAGCCATCTGAAATCAATAAACTGTACAGAGAAGGAAGAATGAAATTTAGTCCATGGGTGACTAAATCAATGTCCAAAATATGGCTGGAGGTTTGTATGCAGTTCAGAAGCATTCCAGAGAAGGGGGAGTGATTGGGTAGTTCTTTGAGAATCGGTATTATCATATGCTTTTACGTGTAGTACATACATAGATGTAATCAAACCAGGCTGTGTCTGTTTTCTTGTTGGTTTTACTGGTGTTTTGATGTTCTAACGACAGCAGGCTTGCCTAGCAATGTTTTAATATTGTGTTTTGTAATACAGCCTTGTTCACAAATAGACTTTTATATCAGTGTTTATTAAGAAAGTTTTTATTTGATTAAGAAAGTAATAAACTGCATCACATCATATTATGTGTATTTTGAATAATAAAGATGAACACATGATACGGCACTACTAGGAAGTTGTTTCCAAATACAGTTTCTCAAATATCTGTTTACACAAATCCATAATGAAAATTCATAGTTCTTGCCACATAGTGCACCACCGCTCACCTCCATTTCATAAGCAATCATATCATCCATAATTAAAATCCTCCCATTCATTGTGTACAGTGACAGTACCTCATTTAGTGTTAACATTGCTGCACAAGCACATTAATAAATGTACTGTTCTCACTCTTCCATTGGTCTGTGCAAGTCCATAATGTGGGAGCATAGAGCAAACCTGATTTCTGTTACCCAGATACATCCTGCCCCAGCTGTGACAGGTGTGCTTTCTGAGTGTACCTGTCCAGTAATCCATTATTGTCATTCAGGGGCAAATGGCTCATCTAAATCAGCCTCTGTAATCCAGGAACTGCATTACAATGGAGTAACCCTTTGCAGTTTATGTATTCATGTGCTTCTTGAGGAGGGAAAACAAGGGTGTGTGAGTCCCATCAATGGCTCTGGTGCAGTTTAGAAACACCATTCTCTCAAAACCAGCAGTTACTTCAGAGATATTGTTTATGCCCACCACCTTTGGGTAACTCGCATTACTACTGTGAGTAAGCCCATTGAAAATGTAAACGTGTTTAAGCATTGCAGTATCAGGGCCTTAGAAAGTTAACGTTTGAGTTGACTGTGACTGCCTGCAAAAATCAAAATATGTTACCTTGTAGTTTTTAAAAGGAAATTACATATTTTAAAAAGGAAACTACAATAAACTAATAAGATCTGGTACATTGCTTATACCCAGGTTTCAGTATACAAATTAAAAGCTTATGTGGCAGTGTAGACAAACCCTAAAAGGCAGTCGGCCAAAGATCAACATGTATGTGTTGGGACCACAGACCAAGGACCTGTTTCCATACCTGTGCATACATCTGTTAACCCAAATGTCTCCTGTTGCCTTTTCTGTTAACCCAAATGTCTCCTGTTAAAGACTGATTTCTTCGTGGGTTAGAGGCACTTTCAGCTAATGGTGTGACTGTGTTGGTTGCATAATACCTTAAATGTAGGAGGCTTCATGTTCCAAAAATGGGTATGGCTGAATATTACTTCCCTTTGAGAGTGTCCTGGGATAGGGTTAAAATGGGACTATTGTTAAATATAAAGGCCACGCCACTGCACTTCAGATATTGAATGAAGCAGTGGAAATCACTTTCTGAACCAGACCACCTGTAGCACAGTGTTCTTGAAATTCTATGCTGTGACTGTTTTGGGAGCAAAGAAAATTGTTATCTTCCACTGAAGTTTTTACAGAGTATCTGCCATCTGGGACAGTTCCAGAAGGTAGACAGTTGGTCTGTCACTTTTGGGATGTAGAGTGTTTTTTGCTGTGAAGGGTTTTCTGTTAGTTTTTCGGATTTGAACTGGATTAGCAGTCTGTAGGATCAATGATCCATGACAAATGTGGCTGAAACAACAAACACGAGGCCTGCTTGAGTTTTGACCAGATTCACTTACTGATTGGAGATCTTTGGGGTATGACCTATGATTTAGTACCTATATCCCTCTTGGTTACCAAAACCTTTGTCAGGAAACATCAGGTCCCTATTTGATGGAGATTTTCATTATTGTGCTCTGAGAGGGCAAGATTCCATCATCATTTTAGTAACTGATTGGTAGGTTCTGAATTCCTGAATCCTCAGATTTTTGACTTTTTTAGTGTAGATTCATTAAACATTCTACACTGGTTTCATTGATCTATTAGCCTGTTAGGTATCTGTATTGATTCTTTTAGAACTGTCAGCAGACTTTGATGCCACTAACCATGAAAATTGTCTTTTTTGTGGACAAAGGTTGGTGGAGTTGAATTTGAATTTAAATGCACCCCCATATCTTCCTTTAGGGCAAGACCTTGAAATTAGTACTGTATGACTCCTCGTATTGTAAGTAGGACCAGAGGCTTTATTCTCTCACCATTCCTTCAATAGTGCTGCTAGTATGCGATGATACTCCTTTCTGTTTGTTTCATCTGATCTGAACAATGTGGTTGCTCAACTTTCCCAGTATCAAGCAAGGGCTGGGATGAAAACACAGAGAAAATTCTCGTGAGGTCCATGAGCTAGTGGAAATAACCAGAGGAAATAGTGGAAGTGATAGCTGATATCAATCCTACCAATTCAGGGAACAATCCTGCTATTTCTTTCTGTAGTCTGCAACCTAGGGAATCTGTTGACTCTTTGGCTGCTTCTGATAGTCCAGATTGCAGCATAAGCCAGGAACATTTATTTACACCATTGCTTGTATAGGAGGTTTAAAACCACTCTTCTATGATAACCTTAGCCCAGTCATTCATGCATTTGTTACCTCAGACTAGGTTTTGGAACAATACCTAGGAGACCCCTTGGAAACGTCAGCAAGTGCACAATTGTAGGGTTTTTCACAAATGGAAATTCTTTCACCTGTGCTGCAAAGTCTGCCCAGAATTACAATTAAAGTCTACTTTCATGTCAAGTTGTGGTTTTGATATATAAACTGCTTTATAGTTTGTGGCTTGCATATTTTAGTGACTGCCTCTGTGGATGTGGTTTACAGTTAGCAATCTGACAGTCCCAATAATAGTATGCTTTGGAGCTTCATCTCTGAAATCACTTCTCCAAATTGAACCCGGTGTCCTTTTTGGCATGTTGCAATGCCTGTTCATTTATTGCTTTCTTTGAGGAGGTGGGTCAAAGTGTAATAGATTTCAATTGCTACAGAAAGTGTTGTGAATATTAACTATAATTGGTATCAGTAAGAACTTGCTATAATATTAAATGTGTGATATAAAGGTTTTATCAGCATGAGTTTGGTATTGCTGCATTACTTATGAAATCCATGAATCAGTTATGTGGGGTATCTCATATGATAGCCAGCAAAATCTTTATACCACATCAATATATATTTTATAGATCTCACTTATTTTATAGAGGGGAAAATCAGAAATATTTTATAGTTTTAAAAATTTTATTGGATTTTATTTTTCATTTCTCTCCTCCTAAAGCTTGGCATTTTAATTACCATGAGTCCAACTGCCCAGGGAATTACCAGGGATAGAAGCGAGTGACTTATAGGTTTGAAAAATCAGTTATCACTTACTCTCAATTATGTAGTTTTCCATTTTAGCCTTGAAGGGACCCAAGATATTAAATCTTAAACCTGCCACAGGCTAGAACTGACTTTAGTTATCCCACACAAAGCAATGTTCTTTTGGGGTATAAAATCCACATTTTGGAAAAGGGAAAAGTAAAAATTCTCAAAAGCTTTTTAAAACAAAGATGGCTGAAGCTAATCAGAGGTTAGAACTATCAGAATTCTACATTCCAGAGGTGATAGCTTAGTGGGCAAAGGGTAGATGCAACAGTCAAAAGTGTATGGTAAATCCAGTTTTTCAGAAGATATCACCATCACGTATATAGAATGCATAGAAGTGAATACAGTACATGCACAATCTCTCAGGTTCAGTATTTTCAATAACTGTATTTTTCTTTATTTTAGATATTTATGTGTAAACACTGACACGCATTTTTTTAATAGGAATTGGACTAATTTATTTAAGCAAGACTTGAAATTGGTGATATTATATAGTGTACTTATTCATTGTTTAAAGTTGTATGTTTCCTTGTGGTGACATAATACTATTTAAAGCCTATATTATATATATATTATATATATTATATATATTAAAGCCTATATTATATATATATATTATGATATATTATAGACTTTGTTTTTCTTTTTAAAATTTCACAATAGTGGTTTTGTTAAAGAATCACCTACACATTATCTGTAAATTGATTGTGAACTTATGCACAGAAACATTCGTCAAATGTAGCTATTCTTTATCTGTAGACATTCTGTAAATTTCTTTTAAAAAACCAAAACAAACGAGCTAATTTGACCAAAGCACTGTAAAAATTTATTGGAATAACACATCAATTTAGAAAGGAACAATAAATAGCAAGAATCTGAAGAATGGAAATTTCATACTAGTAAACAATGTTCTTTCAGTGAGCGTAGATAGACTCTGTTTGTTTGGAGTTCCAAGATTTAAATGTTGTTTCCACCAGTAGTATAATCCATTTAAGTATTTTTAAAGTATTACAAAGCACATTTGAAATGCATTGATAATATGTTGATAAGAGGTGAAGATGCATAAAAGTATATCCTGTGGATGTTGTTAAAACAAATTGAAACTGTGTATGCCTGTTTACTACTTGCATAAATTATTATAAAGCATAGATTAAATTCCTCATTCCTAAAATAATAAAGTAGCTATAAAATTAATGTTGACATATAATGCAAGTGTATTTTTCCTAATTTCTTGTTGTGCTATAGATAAATACTGTAGCAAGAAAATATTGACTTTTGTTGATGTGAACACCAGATTTACAGAGTAAGAGTAAACGCTGACTGAGTTAAAGTTAGGTCAATATTTACTTTGAGAAAATGAATTTTGACCATAATAAATATGAAATCATTATACTGTGTGTATTGTTACATATACTGTCAATGTTTTAATCAGAAATATTTGGAAATCTTTTCTTTATGGTCTTACTTCTCAATATATAATTGTTTCCTGTTAAATTAACATTCAGGGCTGATGAAACCAGAATTTTTTTAAAAAAATGAAACCTAAACAATAAAAACAACAAAACACAGGCTATTTGTTTCCTCTGATATATATATTAACGTCTGAAGGAACATCAGCCAGTCAAATTGTCATGCCAAGTTTCTCTGAAGAAAAATATGTTATGTATCAGCTACTGCTGAAAGAGAAACATTCAGTTATGCAAAATAAAGTCAGAGAATGACCATTAATTCTAAAGATATTTTTCATATATAGGCTATGCATGAAATTTCATGCATGAGCATTTTATTTATAGAGGAAGTTAAAGATGCCATGATCATTCGAGGCAATAGAAAGGTGTGAGATAGAATGTTAAATTTCTTAATGGAAAAAAATTAAATTAATTTCAATAAATAAATGAATGGGTTTACTTCCAAATTGTCAGAAAAAATCTGAAGTCAGAGAATGTTTTCATTTTGGGGAGGATATCCTGTATTCTTCAGATATAACAAAGAGGCTGAATTCCTGCCCTAAGTGTAAAACTCAACTTATCCTTAAATATGGAGCTGTGACTGGCACCTCCATAATTAACTGTTTGACGTTGTTTCATACTTCTGTATGGAGGTAAATAATAGAAACTGGCTAACTCATCACAAGAGTGCTTTTAGCCAGCCATGAGTCAGGATTTTCCTGCTGTATGTAACAATACTTTTGAATTTTTGCAAGTTTGGGTTGAACCACATGTACATTGTATTAAGTCATATTGCATGAATGAAAATTTAAAATATTCATCTGTTTGGCATGGTGTAATTTGAATATACTGTAACCCTTTAAAAAATTCTATTCAATTCAGTGGACTCTCTGTTGCCCCCTTTTTCAGATGACGGTTGCTGCTGGTACGAGCATTGAGAATAACATTCAAAGGACCATATCCTGCCCTAATGTATGTTCCACATATCTTGGATTTTTGTGTAATTTAAATGCAAAACCTCATTATGTGAATTTGATATTTTGCTATCCAAAAGAATCTCATGCATCTCAGGGTCATCGCATATTATACTACAAGTGGAGGTTTCAGTCTATCAAAATGATGAATTACTGTAATTTTTTCCTATATGATTTGATAGCTCAGCTAAATAAAGACTATGATGATATATTCACAGCTCCTTCCAAGTTTATCTTGCTTCTCACCCAGCTCAATGCTCCTGTCAGTTGAAATCAGTTAAACAGCAATAAGCAAAATGAGAAAAGTAAGATGAGGCCACATTTATTCTACTTAACATTATTCTGAATTGGACTGTAAAGATATCACATACTAAATTTGGAAGGAAACTTTATTTTCACTACTTAAGTGTATTATGTCTTAATGGTGGAGGAGTCCCTAGTGATGGAAGGATAGAATAAAAAGCCTATTTTTTGTTAGCAAAAGGAACTTTGATTCACTTGTAGTATAATAACTAATTTAACTTTTGCAATAAACCTGCTCCACAAGTGGGAACTCAGTGGGCCAAAGCCTGCCCTCTGATATGCAGAACATTAGTGGGAGTTCAGCACATACATCTAAGGGCAGACTTTGGCTCTGTGTGTACATTATGTATTGAATAACTTGAATATTCAGCATTACTTTCTCTTGACATTTTTGTATGGGGGGAGGAGGCTATTGATCCTGAAGTTCATTGAGACTTATTATTCGCATAAAATATAATCCAGATGAGTATGATATATATGAGTATAGTTATATCATACTGCTAATTAAGCATCAAATCATTATTATTACTATTTTTGATATGATCAAATTGAAACAGCACAAAGGATACTGAGTCACTTTTGGATGTCCCCACCCCAGTCTTTCAAAAACAAATAAACAGAAACACAAAACCTAGTTTAATGTAGAAACTTTCTGTTTTTCAAGGAACACAGACATTTCCAATTTTCTGTAAGGGATGAAACTGATTGCTATCCTGCTTCTAGCTATTTGGAGTATCAGTATGTATTCCTGGGCATCTATTTGAATAGGTCAGTGAAAACACTGCCTGATTAGGAGCTGCCCTCTTGAATTCTAGTTACAGTTTTATCTGATGAGGCTAAAGACAAATGTTTCAGTTTATGAAATGTCCATGAAGAGTTTAATCAGGAGGAATGGATGTACAATACAAGATTGATTTCTGAAGTAAATGATCCTCTCCCCATATTCAGACTGACTATAGCTTCTTTGAGACAAGTTCAGCCTGCTGATTTGAAGAGGTAATCACCTTCCCATCATTCAGATGTCATCCATAGATACACCTTAAATAGGAGGACCCAAACCTCAGGCTTGGCAATGTACAATAATGCTTCAAACTTGTACACAAAGGCTAGCACTATCACTTTTAAGAAGCATAGGCAGGGTAACATAAGCATTAAAATTAATTGATAAAAAGAGATCTTGAAAACTAAGGAAAACTTTAACTATACTTCTTCCAGAAAGAAATCAAAGATGTTGACCGCTCTACAGTCACCCTCTAATCTTTGAGTGAAATCATCCACCAGTAAAGGCAATGGGAGTTATACTATTGTCATCAGTGTGATTAGAATTTCATCCTTTGTCTCAAGAAAGGATGAGAGGCCGCAATGATAAATCTCAGTCACAAATCACCCCTCCTCCTGTTTTCTCTGACAGGCAAAGTTTTCTCCTCCAAAAAGAAATTTAATGAATCCTCAGAGGACATTGAGGCTAAAACATAAGCATTATATATACACAAATGTCTATGGAATTGGAATATTCTCCTAACTCAGGGAATAAGAAGAGTTTTAGTGACTATTTTCCAAAGGTGAAATAGAGGACAAAGTATTTCCTATTCACAATAACACTAATACATCTTACAACGGTGTTGGGAGATTCTGGGCTTTAACAATCCCTTCTGAAGTCTCTCCACAAGTTAGAAAGAATTCCCAAGTATAGTCTCTAGGAAAGAGAATTAGCACCCATTGTGGATTCCACATTTATAATAAACACTCTAAAAAGCCTTACATGTTGAAAGCTAATATTTAGAACAAAGATGCCATGGATAGGAAATAATCACACAGGCACTCACAAGGTGTAAAACTTCAGCTCAAATTCTTAATGTGATGATTCACTCAGGCCTTACCTCTGGACTCATTGTAAAGTGGCTTTAAGATATAATTCTAGATTCTGACTACAGAAAGAAGTACAGTAAATCCAAAATTCCTGTAGACTTAATTGCTCTGGCTGATGACTTTCGCTTTTTCATTGTATTGCAAGTACAGATGCTCTTTCTGGTCCTATTTAGAATGTCGCTTTAATGAGTACATGGAAGTGTTGTGTGGTTCAAACTCTGGTCAGGTGCTTTTGCCTGTAACTCAAATTAAATGGCTATTCTCTTCAGGTTAGTATAAGCTTTTTAAAGAGAACCTGGATGCTACCATAAAAGGGATTAATGCAAAGATAGTTGCTGTCTTTGACAGATACCTCAAAGTAGAGCAATTAAGGAAGTTCCTAATAAAGGAACCCCATATAGGTTCTATGGTAGGATAAGATATACACAAATCAAGGCTATTCCAACATTCCTCCTGCAGAATATCCTCCACATCAGTCTAGAGAAAATTGTTTGTATGGCTGATGGTCTTTTCCCACTAGAAGTATCTTAAGGGATCTGACACATTTCCTGTGTCACAGAATATGAACCAATCACTGAAGACAACGTTATTACATTTATTATCTCAAATAGTTATTTCCTAGATTGTTGGAAGATTCCTTCTATCTAGACTTGGGAAAATAATATTGCATATCTCCAAAATTGGTAAACACATAATAAATCATCTTTTAGCACTTTATCCTGCAAACACTTATACATTTGAAGAGCATTGTGCACGTACATTTTAAGCAACTTCATGCATATGAACAGTCACTCTGAACTCCATAGGAATACTCGCATGAGGAAAGTCACTCACATGCATATGTATTTGCAGGACTAGGGACAAAGGTATCAAATGATCAATCCAGCACCAGATACACAGTCATGTCAAGTATATATTTCATAGTTTACTGGAAATCAGGTGGAATTTTGACCAGTTCTTGACCTCAGATATCAAAAATTCCTAAAATAAAAAAATTATTCTCACTTCAGTTAATAACTAAGATTCATATATATATATATATATATATATATGTATATATGTATATATAAACTCCAAATTAAATATTAATGATTGGTTTAAGATTGCTGACTCTAAGTTTGAATATATGGTACCTTTTCATATAGTGACAGAATTACATTATTCTTGACTTCTTTCTAGTTTCTTTTAAATGCTATGGGAAGCACAGGTTTTCACATTTGCTCCAAGGAAAACTGTTCATGAGTGCTTTAATGTTGTTTGCACTATAGTGATCCATTTTCCACAACAGGAAATTTCAAGTAATTGAGAATATATTGGTTCAGCATTGTAATTTCATTAAATTAATTAAATATATTTGTCTAGGGCTTATATTCTTGGTAAAATAGAACCACAGCATATTTTACTTTACTTTTCTGACCCCTAACCTGAGATTTTAAAAAAAGTGGATTAAAATATGTGGGTAGGATGAGTTGAGGATTATAAAATTGCACAGAAAACATACTTACAAACTAAAGTGAATACAGTAGACTGTGTATGTGATGTACTATGTTTTACTAATGTAAAAATGTAATAGAGCCCTTATTGAACTTAAACCCTACCTGAATGATACTACTCTTAATAACAAATATAAGAGGATATTTTAAATATAAAAGGAAATAATACATTGATCTAAATAACCGTGATAGGTGCAAAACTTAAAACTAAAAATCATAAAGGAACACTGCAGTTTGTGCACACTTCAACTGCTCAGAAATGATGTTGAATGTCATAGTGCAGTTACCAACAGCACACACACAAAAGATAAAATCTAGTTTGTATGGCAATTGGTCTCCAGTGACTTCCATTTCAGACCCCAATTTACCTTTTGTCTCACACTGAGTTACTGTTCTCTCTTTCATTATTGTAAATAATTTACAAAAGAAGTTGAATCAAGAAATTGATATTATAGATAGCATTTTATTATTATTATTATTATTATTATTATTTATAGTTTATATGCTCCCCCTCCATCTGTACTGAACATATACCCCAATAGTGTAAGTGTCGTGCTGTCTTTCACATGAAGGAAAAACAAGGCCTTGTTCATTTATTTTTGCAAGAATAGTATGCTAGCCTGTCTTTCTGGCTAAAGCCCAAATGAGTAGTTATATTTTGTCTACCTAAACTTCCTCTCTAATTTCATTTGTATACAGCATTCTTTCCACCCTGAATTGCCAGGAAAAGTTGCTGTACACTATTCAGTGATTGTTTTCTCCTGACCCAAAGAAGGATGAATTTCTGTTATGTTGGGGGGGGGGGGGAGAGTCTGTGTGTGTGTGTGTGTGTGTGTGTGTGTGTGTGTAGTTGCCCAGCTTTTTGGTATGCTTGGATAAATGTATGCCTTTTAAATACTAACTGATAAATATACAATGTGTTGAGATTGAACAGTCTATTCTTGAAAACTAATATCTATATATAGTTGTTCAGATGCTAGGGCAGCAGTGTGAGCTACTGGTCATTTCTGACTGTCATTAATCTGCTGTGTAACCTTGAGCCTTTACAAAATAGGGATAGTAATATTCATTTTTATCGCTCTTTGATAGTCTCATATAAAAAATGCTATATAAGTTCAAAGTATTAATATTGGTGTTTTCCTGTAAAAAAACTACTTTTTTCTAACAAAAAAGTCATAACTACTATATAAATTTCAGTTTTTTATGGTGAAATGGATAACAAGTATGCCAAACAATATTAATAATTGCCATATTTCTTTGCTTAGTGGGAATTTTGAAAACTCATTCCAATTCATTTTTTTTTTCAAATACAAACACTTTCTTATTTTCTTCAAAATATATTTATAAGAACAGCAGCTTGAAATGAAATTATGAAAACTATCAAGAATAATGGATAACAGATTATTCACATTTAAGCCTCACATTTTATAACAACAAGACTGGAAATACAGGTTCACATACCAATTTAGTAAGTCAGCTCTTCATTCTTCTCAGGTAGATACATTTAGTAATATGCAGTGAAGTCCATCTTATTCCTTTGGACATGAAAGTCCATATAAGAATTCTGAAATAAAGTAGCAACTTGTTCATATGTTCTTGAGCAAAACTTCTCTTTCCTTGTGTCCTTTAAAGCACTTAGCTACCATAGATAATCTTAATTGTACTGTATGTTTAAGAAACTCTTTGGGATCGTTAAGGAAGATTACAATAACAAAGAAAGAGCAAACTGAGTTGGCAAAATTCTCCTATTCTGTGAATAAAATGAGCAGGACTTGATCCGAAGTTTATTAAAATGTATTTTCTAACCATTTTGAAGGACTTGGAGTTCTAACTTTTGCTAGGAAATAGATGAGGGTGTATGTGATTAGAGTGAAGTGAACTATACTGTAAACAAATAAAATGACATCTGATGGACTCTTACTGTCATTAGGAAAGCTGTCTGAATATAGGGGAATTAGAAAAAATAATGTACTAAAAGCTTTTCATGGGGATTTGTCCTGTCACTACTGTTTTCAACTGCATTTCAGCAAAATATTTTGTCTTGGTTCAGAGGATAAAGTACTTCTATATTTTTCTCTAGGCAGGAATATGTCATTGTATGAAGGGCATTGCTCACAACTTGTTTAAAACCTTTGTAAGGTTAACAAATATACACAATTCTCTTTATCCTACCTTAGTTGTTTTCCTTTTTTCTGGTTCAGCTCATTTGGCACAGATTTCAGTTTCATGACTGTTTCAAAATATCATAGTTGCATTAATAGGAAAGTCACATTCATGGTGTAAAAATAAGTGTGAATTTGCAAACAACATTAACCATAAAAGGATAAAAGGGACTCAGAGAATGTAATGGTGTTTCTGTTACTTACAACTTTGTAGAAAATTTTCAAGTTAGACTGCTTGTGAGAAATTCTCTACTGAAATATCTAATATTCCCCAGAATATGGGGAATTCATTTTTTTTGCCATTTTAGCTACAAAAAATAGTTGTTTCTATATCTCTGCAACAAAAGAAATGATGTTTTAAAGTGTACTTCCAGGCAATATTGAATAATTAGATCTATGTTGAGAGCTTGGATTTAATACTTCAATCACTTGAGCAATTTGTTCCATTGCGATATATCTTTAAAGGGGAAAGTGAGCAAAAATAATTTGATATGGGGAAGCATTTTTATGCTAAGAATGGAAGATGTTTCCTAACCTACAGCCTTGGGTCTTTATTTGGGGATGTATTTATATTTTGCTGCAAAATTTATGTATTATTAGCCTTGCCAAGTTTTGTCAGCTAAGTGAACAGGTGATAGACTTTTCCCCAGTGTTTGGACTATGGTTGCAGCTGAAGTCTTCATTGTCAGGCACAGATGAGTCTTGAGTGTGGTTGGGCTGGTTTCTCAGGCATTTCTGGGAATTTATACCTGAAGTCTGTCTTTTTTGGGTTTGTTTGTATAGGACATACTTTAATAACTAAACTAAGAACTACAATAAGCCTATACGCTTTATTATGTTGTGTTCTGTTTAACAAACTAAAAGGGAAAAAAGTTATTCAAACTCCTATTCAAACTCTTGCTAAGGAGAAGTTGTTCATTATTGGACCCAGTCTTGCCATATGCTGTGAGCCTTCAGCTCCCATTTAGGCCATGATTCAGCATATCATTTAAGCATGCACTTAAGTCTGTCTGTAGGACTGGGAGGGACAAGGAAGTTTTCTTCTGTAGCTTTCCATGTAACACAGATGGAAAAAAAAAAATTTTAGTCTTTTGAGTAACCCATAGGTAGCTTCTTGAGTTCTTAGTTTCCATAAGTCATTTGTGATTTAAAGTTTCCCTTTACAGTTTATTCACTTATTTTGTAATTTGTTTGAGAATTTTAGAGTTAGTATACGTATGTTGTTTCATTAAGAGTAGTCTTTTCAAATATGAATTTTTAACAGAATATAGAGTAAATATATATTTGGGATCAGTCTTCAGTTTGGCCTAACTCTGCTCCATGCAGGACCTGCAACTGGTGAGGCAGAGATGGCTGTAGATCTCCTTTATTCCTCACTCCTGGTCCTGGGGCCATCTGAAGGCTAGTTTGGCTCTCATACAATTTAGGGCAACCTCAGAGCTGCCCATCTGCACTGGCGCTAAAGAGTACAGATGTCCTTTGGCAACACCTTTCCCCCCAACACGATCCCTGTACTCGGTGTGGTGACATAGTGACAGTTACTCTAGATCTATGCAACTGGTGGATTTGACTAAGCCTCATCTGACCACTTAGGCCTATTTTAGAGTTTAGTTTCCACTGTCAGAGCAGCACAAAGCAGAAGGTACAGGATCTGGTCTTATTTTGCTAATTACTTGTTTAGTGAAAAAATATCTTTAGAATAACCAATTTGTTCTAGTGAAACTTTTTGTTGTTGTTGTTCTAACAAAAAATCAGTAAATAATTAGCTATAATACAGCCAGAGTATGTGTGAGAGAGATTATGTATGTGTGTGATATATTTCTCTCACACATATGCTAAATGTAAATCCCCAAGAAGATTACAAATGGGAATACGTTCTCAAGGCAGATAACCATTTTTGTCATTTCTAGAGCAGACATCACCAAAAATAAGAGTGCTACATTTCCTTTTGTAAATTGCCGAGTCCAATATAAAAAATAATCATTTTGTGTGGTGGTGAAGTTGATGAGACCCAGTATCATGTGGTAGTATCTGGGGCATCTAGTATCTGGGGCATCTAGCACTGGCATCTCAGCAAGACTCTTGAAAAGTAATAGCTCTTTTAACTAGAATGTCCTAAAAATACCATGTTTTTCAGATCAGGTATTGAAGACTGACAGAAAAGAGTATAAACTATAGAAAATCCTTATAAATATAGTTGAACTAAAAAAGATTGCTCTGTTATTCTGGCAGCTATCATTTTATATTTTGCAGTTTTAGTGGAAAGTAGCTATAGGTATTAGGATGCATCTGTGAGTTTTGTTGTACAGTTATTTGTATCAATGTATGAGTATTTGTGGAAAAGAAACATGAAGAGAAATAGACTGATAATCCTTGTACACCCAAAACAGAATGTAAAGACCACACAATCAGCAAATGGGATGACACTGGATCCCTTTGTATGTTTGTTCTCTATTAAAATCTAAATTGATATTTTCAAAATGTAGAACAGAAAAATACTAATTTGTATACATACAAAAACTGTTTCACTCCAGACTTTTTAGTTTGAGGGTTGATTTAATTAAAAAAAAAACCCTATATTAAAAAAAATAAAGATTGTCCTTAAGATGATTGCTTCAACCTGAAATGGATGTCTGGTTTATAAATGGACTCGTTGATTACATTGTAATGAAAATGTGTTTAATTACTGACAAAGCCATTATTGAATTTATGATAGATAAAATATTTTATGCGGAAAAACACTTGTAAGCCGGGTTCCTTTCCCAACTTTCTAGCAAGCCACACATTCTTCTTTGGGTTTGGTTGTATACAGATATTTGTAATCAGATCATATAAAGTTCATCTAGTTCTCTGTGCTGATATGTTGCAGAACTGAAATCAATTTGAACAGTAACTCAAGATTTGGTATCATGCATCTACCAGTAACATTACTAAACTGTTCAAAAGGAATAAAAATTCAGAGAATCATATCTGGTATTCTTGCATGCCCTTTAATTTGGGGTTTATTATGCACTGTGAACCATCACTGTATAATGATCAAGCCATTGCAATGTTTCATTCTGCATATGAAACATCAGTTGTACTAATGAGTCAATAGAATAGTCTGAACTAAAAATAACTTAAAAGTATATGACACAATCTCTATTTGGACAGGGAGGGAGAAAAGCATATTTTGTTCTTTAAAAAAAAATATATATATATATCCCCAATGGGTCCAACGCTTTGCCTCACTCAAGACTGTAGAATTTGCCTATGTGTTAATTTTTCCATGGTCTGTACATAATATTCAGAAAGAGAAAGGACCAAATTCTGCCCTGTCTTATTCATTGTGCAACCCAACTGAAGTCGAGTACAAAAGCCACTCAAACATTTGGCACTCTGTCTACATGCACAAGTGGCCCTCTGTAGATTATCTCCTGACAGACATCATAAATCTCAGTGGTCTATTTACATTTCACGTGAAAGCAAATGCATCTTTTGTATGATGTGTGGGCTTTATTTATAAGACACGTTTTCTGCAGCATTCTCTCATTTAGGTACTTTAATGTATGGCCACAAATCTCCTCTCAGGAGTGTTAATGTTATGTACATTTTACCCTGTCAGCCTTATACCATCTTTCCATGGCATTGGCAATGTCCAGTAGTCTAAACTATTTTAAATGGGTACTTCATTAGACCCTTTTTAAAACATGTATTTGGCCACAAATTTAGGGCTATATTTTACACTTGTTTTCATGTTGATCAAGCTTCCTTTGCTGGACACTCGCCAGGCTGATGTGTTTGGGTTCCACGCACTGAACACATCTGCTCTTAAGCTTTCCTTGGTTTGAGGTAGGCTGCAACATTGTTTCCTTCCTTCGTCTCTCTAGCATACTTCCTGGGCACAAGGCTCTCTATCTGTTACCCCTTCACGCAAATAGTACCAGTGCTGAGGCCCGCAGTCTTTCCAGTAGCTTAAGCACCTCCTCTCCCACAGCTTTGTAAAACTTCCTAAACACACTTTCTCTTTTCTTTACAAAAGGTGTACAGATCCAGACAAATTAATAGTTTCCTACACTCTTTAACCTGCCTCAGTTTCCTCACCACTCTGGAGCATTCTCTGGTCTTAGGTCAGAGTCTTATGGGATGTCCAGGATCCTTATCCTGCACTCATTGCTTCTCTTCTGAATCATGGAGTTTCTCCTTCTCTGCCAGGTTTGGACTTTGGTTGGCATTTTTCCCGCACTGCCCAAGCCAATCTGACAATGAGGGGAAAATTCCTTCTCAGCTCCCAAAAGGTGGTTACCATAGTGCCTGAATCATGGTCCCCAAACCTGGTTCTACTTTAACTCCAAGCGGGTGTGGAGTGTGAAATGGTGCCCCAGTGCAGGGGGAATGTCTGATAAGTCCTAGCCTGCCTTGGATGGGAGCCAAAAACTTAAGCTGCACCCTTCTGTCCAACCGATCAGTCACAGTGTATGTCTATATTGATGGTGGCAAAGTTGCTGCCATCAGATCCATCTTTCTGGATCGATTGAGCCATCAGTGTAGACCCACTCAATTGATCAGGAAGTCGACGCTTTTAAACCACCCCCTCAAGTGGTGCAGTGCAGTGAAGACGGTGCACAGAAGGGAAGCACAGCAGTCGATGGGAGTTACGCAAGCTACTCTATGTAGCTTGCATAACTCCTCTCGACTACCACCGAATCTCCAGGTAAGTGTAGACCAGGGCACAGAGTCCTCCTCCTAACACCCATGAAGAGTCTGAGTACCCACAAAAAGGGAAAGGTGGGTGCATTCCTTAAAGCACTGGTTCTTAACCCAGTCAGCACACAGCTGCGGCCCATGTGACATCCTCAGGGCCATATAGGTAGTATATATATTGTGTGTGGATTTGTAGAAGGTAAAACTCTTGCCTTGCCTGGTATCTTTGTCAAAAAAGATCTTGTATGTGTAAGGATGCTACTGGGTTCTATCAAAACACAATAAAGGATTTATTGCTATTGAAGCATGTCGTTTCACTCTGACTGATACATGGAATGTATAGAGAATTCTTGTAGCATCTCAGAAAGAGAAAAGATTGCTACTGATGAATTTTTGTTTGTTTGTTTCTTCTGTTTCTGAGTAGTGCATGGTAATTTTACGTAGCTGTTCTGGGTAGTGTGACCTCTGTTCAAAAACTCCTGGGAAAGATTACTGAGAGAAAAAAAGAAAATTAAATGCAAACTCTGAAAATGAACCATCTGTGAAAGACAAAGCTGACTGATGTGATCCTTCTTCTTAATTCTTGATTTATGATCTGTTTAGTAATTGCCCATATAAGTGTTTAATCTTTCTATGAAACTCAGATTGCTCCCTCTGATCATGCAATCCATGTCACAAATGGTGGACAGATTTTATCCCTTCATCTTTATCTTGCCTTCATGCTTTTTATGCATACTACTGCTTTTTTACTGTTCTGGTAAAGGACATTTCGGGTCAGATCCAGCAAAGCATTTAAGTATGTGTTCAATTTTTAAGCATATGCTGAAGGCCTGAATTCAGGAAAGCATCCTTATTTAAAAAGGCACTTAAGGATGCTCCCAATTTTATGTAGTTAAAGAACTCTTCTGGACTAGTGGGTTCCTTTCTGAATTTATATTTTGAATGTAATATAAAATTAATTTAGAAAAATGAATGGCAAGAGTTTACCGGGAGTTGTATGTAAAGATAAAAGAAATGGGATTTTACTTAAATTTAAAAGAAAACATTTCCTTTTTTTGAGATTATACCTTTACTATTGCATGACAAAACCTTTCTGTCTTTCTGTTGACTTTATTGCCATTCTAAATTGGTCATCCTATTCCTAGGTCCACAGAAACCAAAGCACAGTCTGAGACCGAAAGATCTTTGAACTTTTTTTCAAACAAACATAAATTCAAAGAATTTTAGAAAATCTAGATTTGCCTTTAAAATGTTTTTGATTGTTTTTCAGTACATATAACAGACCGTCTGTCTGTCTGACATATTTACTCAGGTGGTTTAGTAACAAATATAATCCTCCTGTTTTGATCTGAGGATCCTCCTGTTTTCATCTGAGGATCACAAAACACTTTACACCAGGGCAACAGGCAGCTTGGGGGCCTGAGGGGGCCACATCCATCCTGCCAGATGATTTTATTTGGCCTGCCTATGGGCAGAGTCACAACTACAGATTTTTTTTTTTTTTTAATTGAGCCAGATCATTGAGGGAAGCGGATTTTAGTAAAACTGCTGCTGCTTCATACTGCTCTGCTCAGCTCCCCATCCCCGTCAACCCAAGCTCTGACTCCACCCCATGGCACCCAACTCCAGGTCCTGCCTGCCCATTGATTGATTGTTTGGGAGCTGAGAGTCAATCAGGTTCTGGCCAGGGATCCCCAATCAGTGGGCAGAGGTAGCGCACAATTCCACCAATGGAGAGGGAGTAACCACAGCTCAGTCGTGTAATGGTCAAACCCCTTCCCTACTAGTATGATGGAAAGGTGGCTGGGACAAATCTGAGTGGTGTGTGACCCAGTCCATGAGCTCCTGTTCCTAGTCCTTGGTTCTGCCTTACATGGCAGAACCTGTGTCCACGGTGGAGCAGAGAGAAGGCAGAGACTGGTAACAGCAGAGAAAAAAAAAATAAAGAAACAATAGTTTTATACTTTGATATTTTCATTTATTGATCCCTTGCTTTTCTGCACACTAAAAAAAGGGTTAGTGAAAGACTTACGTTTAAACGTTATTTATTTAATTTAACCTTTATTATTATTTAAAGATTGTGCTATAAGTGGCATTTATATTTAAGAACACTTTGGTTTCGCACTATTACTACACAATTAATTGTATGTTAATGTGGTGTATTGTGGCAAATATTTCTGAGTTATGCAGACTGCAGCCTCTTTAAAAAAAAATAGCATGGCCTGTCAAAGATTTTTAGTGGATTTTGTGGTCTGCAAGTACTTTAAAAGTTGCCGATCCTTGCTTTACACACACTAATTAATGGATTTGTGATTCAAATTGTGCATTTGACTAACTTTGAGGAAATAGCAGTGTGTGTTGTGAGTGGCTGTATGTTGGAACTAAAACAGGTTTTATTGGGACCTGAAGATTTTGTATGCTTAAGTATTAGTGTTGGTGGAAAGGCCTGTGAATATAAATTGACCTTGAAGTTGAATTAACTTTATTTTTATTTTTCTGATTGCGTTGACTGGAAGTGATTTAGAATTAAGGTTGTTCCAGTACGACTACACCTTTTGGGGGTTCCTGGACTTTTAATTAGCAACAAAAGTGGGAGTGAAGTTCATGTTTAAGGCCTGCTAGAGGAGCTGTGCTCTGACAGACATGATGAGACACACCACAGTGGGGACTCACTTATTCCCCTCTTGGACTCCTTTGCACGTCAGCGTGTGTATTTGGGGTAGGCAAACTGTGCCCATGGTTCCCTCTGTAGGCCTACCCAGTGCTCCTCTCTCCTAGACTCCATAATCCACTGCACCAGGTATATATTCCTCACTTCCTTCTGTTCCCTCCAGGACCCTCTCCTATAGTACATTCAAGTGATATGGGCCCCCGAATAAAGCCTGCCCTGGAAAATATAAATATTGCATTATTCTTTAGGAAGATTCCCTCTATATACACTTTCAAAATTGTTTTGGTCAGCATGATCACAAAAGGGTGAATGTGCATTATTCCTTATTTGGTGTTGTAGGAAGGGAATGTGACTAGATGCAACAGGAATTAGAACTTGCCATTGTGGTGGGTTTGATGGGATGTTTGGAAAGGAGTTGGTGGGGAAATCAGAAATGCAGGAAGTGCTGTGATAGTATTTAGTTTTGAGAAGACTTGGAATTCATAAAAGGATGGAGGGAAAGCAGGGATAGTAAAATTGATAGGAGGTTTTTGGAAGGGAATAACGTGACACAAACAGAACAAGCTGCATTTCACAAATGTATGCAAAAAAGATATAACAAGTTGCATAAATTGTGGGGGGGGGGGAAGCTTTACCTAATTTCAAAATGGATTGAAATTCCACTTATAACAATGGCCCAGTTCTCTGCTGTTTGTGAATGAGCACCTCTTCATTGACTGATGAAGTTTTTGCTCACTTGCACCGGGAGAAAATTTGTCCCTTGATCTACTTAAACTGCTACTTTTGATAAAGTGGAAAAAAAAATGGATTAAAGAGTTTGCCCCCCCCCCCCTCCATTAATAAGTCTCTCTCTTCTTACCACAATTCAAAAGCAGTTTGAAATTTCTTATTAGCTTAAACCATTTTCCTTTTTCAGTCAAATATGATTATTAAAGCTTTATTAGGAATCATTATTGTATTTAAATTAGTTTTTCTTTTCATGAGCAAATGTCTTCAAATTGTATGCTGCAGTTTTTATTTAAGCTATAAACAGGGCCCCTTACATTCATTATATAAATAGACAAAAGTGGAGAAATGAGTAAATTACCTTCACAGCTGCCTTAATTTTAAAATGTTAAGTTTGGCAAGCATAAATATTTATCTTGATTAAGAGAATTCAGCATCAATTTTGAGATAGTATGGCCATGCTGTTAAAGTATTTCATCTGAAAAGATAGCAAATGACATTTGTGTTTTTCAAGGTTGATTGCTACTGTTAGACCAAGCTAATCTATGTTTGATTTGTATGTCTGGGCATCTAAAATTTGGTCCTGTTTTGAGAACAGCTGTGACATTTTTCATGTCAGATTTCCAAATAATGTAAACAAAAATGTAGCATGATGTGTCATAAATTGTGAAGTTGTAGTCTCATTAATTTTCTCTACTCAACCGCATATGTTGATTTTATCTCAAAAACCCTCCAAATAGGAATAGAGAGAGAAGAAAAAGATTGGGAATACAGATACCACATTGTATTTATTTATTATTTCTGAATAAAGATAAACAATGGGACATGTGTGTCATAGCACCCACCACATAGTTTAAACAAGCACAGCTGCACTCACATAGATCATATTGGGTTATGATGATACCATTTCTGCTTATGCAGGAATAATCTACAGGGAGACTGGAAACCACAATGAGTTTCAACTTGCAGTTTCCTGTGAATTCTTCAGTCAATGGGATGCAGAGAGTGGGTTCATCTCCCACACAGTATCATCCTTTTATTCCTCCCTTGAATCTGCTGATACCTGAGATCTACTGGAGGTGAAGGACACTTCACAGAGGCCCCTTATGTCACATGACTAGTTGGAGCAGGAGTCATGCCTAGTGGTTAGAACAGGAGTCAGGAATCTGAGTCCAGGGTCAGAGGCCAAATATCAGAGCCTAGGTCAGCGCAAAAGTCAGAGGTCTGTAACCAGAGCCGATGGTCAGAACTGGGTTACCTGGAGTGAGGCGAGGCTGGGGCAGGGCTGGAAACAAGCAGGTGCAGGAGCTATCACAGCCATGGCCAAAAGCTTTGAGCAGCTCCTGAATAACTGCTGCTGCTACTGGGCTTAAGAGCTGGTCTGCTGATTCTTTCAACCAATGAGGCGGTGTAGCCAATCGGGCAGCCTATGACAGGTTAGGTTGCCTGGAGACTGGCTCTTCTGCAGGCCCTGCTTCCTGACACCTTACTTCCATACTAAGTTTGGCCCCATCAGTTCACCTTCAAAGAATGCATAGCTGCCCCAGTCACTGGCTGCCCTTTGATCCCTTGCAGGATGACAATGGGAGTCCAAACTGCAGGGGGTAGCAACGTAAGTAATTGCAAACATCATCTGCAGTAACTTGCTTCGGCTTGCATTCGAATATGGAGAATCTGGCAGACACCCTCCATGTCCTTTCCATCTCTGCAGTGTTGGGGCCCTGCAGAGGTTCTGTGTAACTGTGTTTGTGGGGAAAGGGAAAACAATAATGAAGGTGACTTTGCTTCCAATCGCAAACTGCCACCCCCAGCTGTGATCCAGATGTGCCAAGTTCCACTGTGGGCAAGTCTCAGGGGGTACGATGGGGGACAGAGGCAGTATTTTAAGTAAACTCTTCACAATGATGAACTACTCTTGAACAATTTTTTCAGTGTATTAGTCACTGACCTATTTTTCTTCCATGTCAGTTACCTATTTTCTGTCAACAAATACAGATTCTGAGCAGTGGAAGGAAAATTCCACTCTCAGTTCAGATCTGAGTTCTCCTTTGTCTGTATTTGTGACCCAGAATCATAATGAACTTCAATATCTTGTTTCACACTCTCACACATTGTTAATGTGAATTCCGGTGACTGGAGTCTACCTGATGTTAACATTCTTAAGACCTGTTTTCACAAGAGTGAAGTCAAAAAATTGAACTAGCATGTACTGTTTTTTTTTGTTTTTTTTTTAATTGTTCAAGCCAAGAAGTGCAACACACAAAACTACGGATCCAAGGAACCCACAGACAAGTCAACATATACAAGAAAAATAAAGAAGAGGGGGGAAAAAGGATGAAGTAGCTTTTCAAACCAAATCAATCTCTCAAATCCTCCCTGTTTATCCTGTGGAATCAGTGGGAGGTCAGAGTAGCCGGATTAGGCCCTGCTCTGAGTATCTGATAGTCTCATTCCATACTCTTACCTGACACTAATTTGACTAGGGAGCCACAAAATTATCATATTCCCAGCCATTTAGTATTTCAAAACTTGTTGGAAGTAGTCTCCATCTCCTCTACTGGTAGTTTAAATATATACCTTCCTTTGAATCTGCTAGTCCCTCCTGCTTATTCCTTCTATAGAATTTGAAAGGGAGCCACTGTCTACAATGGAGAGTTTCACCTCTTATATTGCTTTGCACAATAATCTTGCCTGACTAATCTCTAGTATAACATGGCAATATTCCAGAGAGAACAGGCCTGGTAAAATAAACACATACATACACCAGGGGAATATAAAAACAAAGAAAGTGAAAGGATTGCACTAGTGTGTGCCCCATCAGTCAATACTTACTCCTAGTCTTTAAAATCAGTGTCATTCATCTTTCTGCTATCCATTTAGAAGAGGTGAAAAGTTTGTTAGCAAAAGTTCTCAATCAGATAGGTCAGGATCATCATAAATGGTCTCTAAGGAGCTCTATAACTTGGTCCATTATTATTTTTTGAGACAAACCCCAGTTGGGTTTGTTTGATACTTGATAACACCAAATGTAAACAATTTTGTTACAGAGCAGGCAACAACATGGAGTTGGAGGCTTTCCTACCACGTTTTAGCGGGGATGCTCATCTTCCATATCTGATAAACTCCAAAATCTTAAGAAAGATCTGACAGGGCAGGAAATTTTAGTTGCTTGAGCATGAGCCACTCAGCTTTGGTATTCTGAGCTGCTAGCTTTCTCCACAGAGCCTTTTTCCAATTAGTACCAAATTCCAACTAAATGGGGCTAGGGAGGAGGGGCAGGATTCCCTGTCTGGATCTCTAGCATCTTCACTTGATAGTGCTGGTTTCTAATAAGTTTTTTCATTTTTCAGGAAGGTAAGGAAAAACTTGCTGGAGTCGGAAGCCTTCCATTAGTAAAATGTGCTTTAAAATTGAAACATTTTCTTCTGTGGTCTAATAATAAACACTCCTCATTTACAAGTTTCCTAATAAATCTATTCTATTCCACCACTTTGCCAACCTGTACACTCTTGGGACTTGGATTTTATTCTTACTATTTTCATGGATCTGTGCCTCAGGGGAATATTAGGTTGTTGTTTTTCCCCCTCTTGTAGAAGCCTCCTTGACCCCTGTGTCACTGGAAGATGACTGAGTTACTGACTCTTAAGGCTAATCTACATTAAATTGAATTACACAAAGAATGTAGTGATTTTTAAAAATATTATTCAATCCCAGCACTAGAAGGGTTAAGGAGAAAGCATGCTGTAAGGTCTTTGTTGCTATAAGAAACGTGTCTATTGTTGAAATATATCAAGTTGTCATTTGGAACTTCATTTGCACCTTCATTAATCATTATTCTCTTGATTCTGGAACTAGGTCAGTTGCTCAGTTCAACACAGTCCCCCTTCATTTCCTATTTTAATTACACACTCATTATCCCTCTTCTGGGTTGTAAAACTGCTGATTAGTCTCCCATAGGGGGTTTCCACAGAGGCAAATTATGATGAAGAAAGGAAACTTACTAGTATTGGAGTTTTCTAAGTACATTGCCTCTGCAGATCCACATGGGCCTTTCCCTTTTCTTTTGTCTTTAGAGTCCATTGAGTGAAGCTTTGAGGTGGAGAGAACATTGATCCATAAGTATTCAATATAATTTTCTTCCAAGTTATCAGTGACTCAGAAATAGGTAATGCCATTTTTGAAATAGAGTGCCACCCCTCTCCACTTTTGTCCACTTGATCCTTCCTAAATAGGTAATAACCATTGATTTTAACATTCCAGATTTGCAAATCATCCCATCAAGTTTGATTAATACCAATTAGATTGAATTTACACTCATAAATGAGCAATTCCAATTCACTTGTTTGTAACCCAGACTCCTAGCATTAGTGTATAGGCAATTTAAGAATTTCTTCTCTACATGTTCTTTGTTTCCTTGATTAATTGTGTTCCCAACATCTCAATTTTGTGCTGACTGAGCACTCGTATATTTCCTCTATTTACCATCCCCGTTTGCTATTAGTTTAAGCCTCCTGATCCTCTAACCAGCCTTCTACTGAGGTAGAGGTCATCCAAACTATACCAGCCTCCACTCCCCATAGAAGGTGGAGCAATGTTCCAGAAAACCAAAGCCCCATACCCTACACTATTTTCCTAGACAGTGATTCACTTTCAGAATCTTCTGCCTTTTGTCTTCCTTTGCTTGTGGGAGAGGAAGGATCTCAGAGAAGATCGCTTGGATAGTCATCTTTTTCAGCAAGCTTCCAAGTTCCCTGAAGTCATCTACTATCTGTGAGATATCCCACAATGCAGTGTCATTAGTGCTGATATGAGCCATCACCAATGGATCCTTGCCCATAGATGTCAGAAGTCTATCCAATCTTAGAGTGATGTCTCATTTCTTGGCTCCAGAAAGGCAGCACACCATCTTCGTATCTCCCTGTCCCTTGCAGAATGTTCTTACAATTCTTCTGAGTATTGAATCTCCAACAAGGATTGTCTGTCGTCCTTGGATGGTTGGAGCTTTGAGGGTAAGCTTGCTCTTCTTACAGTTTGGGCTGAGCTAGCATCCACAAATGTGTCCTGTATATCTCTCCCTTCCATTGGACCTGCTGGATCTGGAGAGATATCTTCCATAGTTTCCACATTGAGAACATGATATTGATTTGAAACTTCTAGTTGTGTGAAATTCCTTCACTTCCTCTTCTCTCTCATGGCCACAATCTTCCCATTCTCATCTGTCTGCAACTGTGTAGAATGCCGCCATGACCTCTTACTGCTGGTGGTTACGAATTGCCAGACCTTCTCTCTGATGTCTTCTCTCACTGATTCCTTTATGGTTTGCTCTATTTTTTCTTCTAGTCTGCGGTACTGGTGTTTCCTGAATCTGGTTGTCTAGGAACTCCTCAGCTTCTCAGTAGCATCTCTACTTGCTCCTCCAATCCAAGATCTTTTTTATCCCGCACAGCTACATGACATCCCTTTGGTTGTCAGGCAGGAAAGAGAACATGGAACAGTAGTAGTACCTGACATGGATGTGCCATCACTGGCCATCCTGGTATAACATGTTGTGTTAAACATGGATGGAAAGCCATTCTCACTCCCTTTCCAAATTCCCTCTGAAACTCCCATGTTAGCTGCTTCTGTTTAACATAAGAATGGCCATATTAGGTCAGACCATCTAGCCCAGTATCCGGTCTTCTGACAGTGGCCAATGCCAGGTGCTTCAGAGGGAATTAACAGAACAGATAATCATCAAGTGATCCATCCCATCACCAGTTCCCAGCTTCTGGCAAACAGCAATCCCTGCCTATCCTGGCTCATAGCCATTGATGGACCTATCTTCCATGAGTTTATCTTGTTCATTTTTGAATCCCGTTATAGTCTTGGCCTTCACAACATCCTCTGGCAAGGACATCCGTAGGTTGACTGTATGTTGTGTGAAGAAATACTTCCTTTTGTTTTTTTAAAATCAGCTGCCTATTAATTTCATTTGGTGACCCCCTATTTTTTGTGTTATGAGAAGGTGTAAATAACACTTCCTTATTTACTTTTTTCACACCAGTCATGATTTTATAGACCTGTATCATATCCCCCCTTGGTCATCTCTTTTCCAATCTGAAAAGTCCCAGTCTTACTAATCTCTCCCCATATGGAATCTTTTCCATCCCCCCTGATCTTTTTATTGCCCTTTTGTGGCTCTCGAGTTCACCTATCAAGTGACTTTTGTGATATAGCAAGGGCAGAGGGCTGCAGGAGAGTATGCGAGGGGAATGATCAGGGCTTTATTCCCTGCAGCCTAGCCAAAGTCAGGAGAGGGCAATCAGGAGCAGCTGAGGCCAATTAAGGCCCGCCAGCTGCCTGTTAAAAGCCCACTGCTCCAGAGAAACAGGGCACAAGCTGGAGGAAGTAGCTGTGCTGTGAGGAGCTGAGAAGCAGACTGGAGAGTAGTGGAAGAATGGAGGAGCCCCAAGAGAGGTACTGAGCCCAGGAGAGAGGGGAATCTGCCCCTGGCCAGACTGAAACTCTTCCACAGGGACCTGGGACAGGAAGCCCGGTTTGGGGTAACAAGGAAAACAGGGCCTGAGAGGTCAGAAGGACTGAGGGGGGGAGAAGAAGCCCAGGGGAAAAAGACTGCAGCTGCAACTACAGTGCCAGCAGCTCACAGCTGTTACTCCCAGGGTCCCTGGGCTGGGACCCGGGGCGGGTGGGGCTGGGACCCAGAGAAGCAGGTGGGCCTGGGTCCCTACCCCCCCCTCCCCAGGGAAGCTGGGGTGACGGGTAACTACCTGGCCCACTACAAGGAGTAAAGCGCGAGACCCACTAGGGGGAAGCTGGCCGTCTGCCACACTTTTTATACTAACACGTCCCTGCTTGTCTCAGGTCTGCACCTCATCATCAGGGAATGATTAGCCACTCAGTGACTTCAGATAGCTGAGCTCATTAAAGCTCCAAGCGCTAGTGCCTTATGGCCTTCAGCAATGCACTGATAAAAGCTCCAAGGGCTTACTCAGGAGCCTACAGCCCAGCTACACATCCTGTACATTGAGAACAAACAAACAACCTATAGGCAGACCAAACGCATCACTCACCAAGTCCAAGCACAGAGTCTGTAGCTGGAATTACTTTCTCTGAAACTCCTTTATTAGCTGCCTGTGTTCATGGTTCTCAAGTTTGCCTAGCAAGATATATAAAGATATTTAGGCACCTAAAGATGCAGATAGGCACCTAATGGGATTCACAAAAGTGCCTAATCAGGTTAGGTGCCTAACTCATGTAGGTACTTCTGCAAATCTCACTAGACATCTAAACTCCTTTATAAATCTGGCCTCTTGTGCCTTTTGCTTGCAGGATAGGGCTCTAACAATAATTATGTTTCTTTCACGTATGCATTAAACCTAAGCAGTGAAATGTCCTTTGGAAGATATTGTTTTGTCACTAAAATCTGAAAAAATACAAATATTAATAATTTTAATTCATTAAAAACATTGTTTTGTTTTAGCTCTATGGCTTGGATTGTTAAAATTCTATTTGTTATGGTAAAGTAACTGCAAAATTTAATCCTCACTCCTGGTAACTTATGTTTCTCTGCACATGACGGTGAATTTGTTTTTCTTTAGAAAAACTCAAATACGATGTGCTTGAGTCACCACTTCTTTGCACTAGTTTTATGGCTGTGTAACTCTATTAATCTCACCTACATGATAGAAGGTTTGAACTATGAAAACGGGGGAAATAAATAGGGGGAAAAAAGCAAGTTGACGGGAGATGTGAAAAGAACAAAGCTGATAAGAAGTATGGCTTGATTGGTAGAAAAGAAAGGCAACAGGTTAGCCTGATGCATTTCTCTATTTCTTTGATATTTGATCCATGCTTCTCAACATAATTGCCTCAAAAATACATGCAAGAAATTAACTGAAAAAGAGGATTGTATGCAGTTGCTTTATGTTCTAACTTTCTGTACTCACAAAGAATAATCAGTAGGAAGCTGATTTCAGTAGACATGACTGGCATTGGTGATACAAATTTGGTGGGTTCCAGGGAGAAAACAGTACTGTTGTGAAGCTGTTCATATACATGAAGAACCAGAACTGTTAACATGTATTCTTCTGATTATCAGAGAAATCAGACACCAGTGGATATTATAATCTGCTTCTGACATTCTTCATTGCTATGTTTTTATGACATATATTACGGAATTCCCTTACTTACATGTTTCATATAGAATCATAGAAATGTAGGAATGGAAGGGACCTCAATAGCTTACCTAGTCCAGTGTTTCTCAGCCTTTTAAGTAGCAAGTCCCCCTTAATTTCTGGAAATTTTAATAAGTACCCCAACACTCAATTTTCCAATCTGAGAAATACAATCTTTTTCTCCTTTATCGCTGGACAACTGTATTTCTCATAAAACAGGAGAGTGCTGAATTCTGCAATGCTATATGGTTGTGGCAGATCACAAAACCCCCTGCTGTTTCTCCCCTCCTTCCTCCTCCCCTTCCTCCATATAGGAACAAAAGGTCAGCACCAGCCAATCACTATGACCTAATGGCAAGGTCACATGATGTTCTCACACAGGTGGGAACTTTTGAGGTATGCGCAGGCACTCGTGACCCACCAGAGTGGATAGCAGCGCTCCCCATGGCCGTCCCTAGGTGGGTGCGGGCCTGGGGCAAATTACATTGTGTGGGCCCCTCTTAAGATTTTTATACTGGTAAAATCTGGTGCTGTCATAGTTGTCAATTTCACTTTTCAGCTAGAGCAGTGAAATTGACAAGTAAGCCGGGCTCCAGGACTGGGCAAGCCGCTGGACTTTCCACCTGGCTTTCTGGGCATCAGGCTTTGAGCCAGGGAGTGAAGCTGTCACCTGGGTAAGTTGCAGGTGGCTGCCGCCTGGCTGCCAGCCCGGGACGTGGGCAACTGCCACCTGCTCTGAGCTGGGGTGGAGGAGGCTTCCACACAGGCTAGGACCTGGGGATGTGGGCAGATGGCAGGCAGCTGCTGCCCATCTTCAATCCAGGGTACAGGAGGTTGTCTCTTGGTTCAGAGCCAGGGCATGGGTGGCAGCCACCCAGCTGCGAGCCCAGCTCGCAAGATGCAGAAGGCTGCTGCCGGGCTCCCACCTGGGAGCTGAGACCAGGCAGGACACGGGCAGCTGCTGCCTGGATTCCCAAAAAGCTGGGACCAGGCGGGAAGTGGGCAGTTGCTGCCTGTCTCCCTTCACTTGGTTTTTCACCGTGTATCCCCTGCCTGTGTCTCGCGTACCCCTGGGGTACGCATATCACAGGTTGAGAAACTATGGTGTAGGTGACCTTCTTGAATTTTAGGATTCCCAAAAAAAGTCACCTTACATTCCAGGCTGATCAAATAGTTTTTCTGCATTTGGGATACCTTTCAGATCTGCGTGGCCATGCCACCAAGTCCTCTAAAAAGTCACATGGAGGTGGTGTCTGATGATTGCATCTGCCCTTCATGCCTTGCTTGAATTATTCCTTGACTAGATTAGTGAGGTAGGTTCTAGAATAATTTCCCTCTGTACCTTTAATCCTATGGTGTCATAAGAGTCTCTGTTTTGAGATAAACTGGTATCATCACTGTATCTATGGAGCTCTCTGTTCAAACTGGAGGCAAATTCAGTTCTGTGGAGTTCTCGGACTCAAGAAAAGCCATTTCTACTCCCATTCACCCATTGCTGTTCCTAAGGGGCCTGACACTGCTCTCTTTTTTTTTTTTTTTTTTTAATCTTATCTCTCTTCTTGGACAAGTCCTGAGCACCAGGCTTATTTAGGGCACACCCAAATCCCTTAACCTCTTTTGAAAACCCCAGTCTGTATCTCTTTTGGGCTGTCAATCCTGTAATTCACTCCCTCTACTCCTTCAGTAACACTTCCAGTGAACTTTGGTGATAGGAAGCATATATCATTATTATTTCACCATCTCTTAACAAAATGAAGAAACCTGTGGAGGCTTCCGTGTCTCTTGGGTTAGCGGTAGTACAGCATGAAGCTTCTAACTGTCTTTTGGAAGATCAAGAATCAGAAGTTGGGCAGTCCATTGACGTGCACCCTTCTAATTCATTCCATGATGAGGCCAAAGGAGAGAGGGCATGACTATTTTCAGAATATTTGGAAAACTTACCATTTTTGGTCAAAATTTTCCTGTAATAAAATAAGTCTTGGAATTACAACAGCAGCAAGAGAGAGGGGAAAAAACAGCAAAACAAAGCTGCAGAACGTAGGAAAGGTGAAGAACAAACGAACACTCTGAACAGCCCTAATTACTATATTGATGGTCAAATGTTACAGTGATGAGTGTCTTAGAAATATCTGAGATATGTGAAATCATCCAATTATTAAAAATTTAAACAAGCAAAAGATATTTTCAAAAGAATGTAAAACCTTCTTAAATATGTAAAAATTAAAATGTATATTTAAGAGTATGCAGATGTCTAATGGAGGCACACAGGTCTTGTGTCAAAGGCTGGAAAAGATTAAGTAATATGATTGTGGTTTTATAGGTACTGTGTAATAACAGGCAAATAAAGTTCCTCGAATCTCAACATTATTTTAGAGGAAAACCAAATCAAATTGAATGGACTCCCTGAGGCAAAAGAGAATATGTAGATTTCTGTAAAGCTCAGCATGATAAGGAAAAGAAAATATATTTAGATATTTTAGCAGTTATAGGATGTTTTTGTGATGCAAAGTAGAGGATTGCTCTTGTTTCCCTCCCTTTTACTTTTGCAAAATGACTTTGTTCAGCTTTTACAATATTTGACTCTTTCCTTTTCAGAAAGGCTTTGGTTATGATTGTAATGGAAAAATTCACTAGTTTCTTCAAAAAGGTCTAAAGTTGGGAAATGAACACAGGCAATGCTGTCATACTGTTTAACTCATTTAATTCAGTTATTATTGTCCTTGGAGACAGATTGGAATCAACAACCATTTTAACCAGAAGTTGTGCCACTTTCTAATGTCCATTTGCTGTTGTGATATGAGCATGTGAAGCAATACTCATGATATTATACAAACTCCGAGGATTCTCTCAGAGTCAGTGTTTCGTGTAACATGCTTAAAATCTGAACAACTCAAGATTCAAAATGTTGAGTGGATAATGTGTAGCTATAAACAGTATTGAAAAGCACATTAAATCCAGAATACACTATATACTACCCGGAGTTCTTATAGAGCCAGGAAATCTGATGCTGTCAGTACCTCAAAATTTAGGTGGAGTATTTAGTTTACAAGATTAATTTCATCTATAAACCCTCCCCATGTCCACCTATTACAATTAATAAAGCTGTTTTCTTGAAAGGGGCAGATAGTCATTTAATAAAACTCTTAATATAAACCTCTTATACTATTCCTCACTTTAGTTGCCTGCTGTTAAGAATAGATAAAGTATGTCAATTTCCATCTGTTAATGCTTGAGAAAGGTATAAACACCTCCTCCCCAAAGTGTAATTTCCAGAATTGTACAGAAAAGAAGAGGAATTCATTGTATTTGTGGTAGTAATGATGCGAAGCTTGGGAAAGAGAGTGCTAGAAGACTGGAATTCCTATAGAGCAGAGTAAAAACTGTAGGTTCATTGTGGTATATGGTGGTAGTTCTAGTTATGAGGCGTGCGTAAGTGGAAAAGAAGAGGATATGTATTATTACATTTCATTTTCCTTGTTTTGAGTTAAGTATGCTTGCAATAGACCAACTGACACACAACAATTTTTTGTATGTTTATTAATAGGTCACAAATTTAAAAACATCATTGGTTTTTACTCATTCACTGTGAAAACACAAAGGCTATTCATTAGCTCTCAAGTTGTCATGTGTTGCATTTAGTGCAGTGTCCTTGTGGCCACAATATGAAATATTGATGAAGTACGTCACTATTAAGCACTGTGAATTGACTTTCTAGTAGCCAAATTCTTCCCTCATTACACTGGTGAAATTCCAAGTGACTGCAATGGGAGGAGGTACCAGAGCAAATGAGGACAGAATTTGGTCATAAGCTTTGAATGTGGTTTGAACTATTCAACATACCAGCTGTTTGTTCTTGACCCATGAGCTTTGAACTTCTCCAAGTTCGTAAGTGCTCAAATTTTAGCATATTTCTGACTGCATACTGTGGTTTCTGCTTTGTTTTACCGTCACAAATATAAGCATCCAATTTAGGAGCGCAAGGATGTTGTCTCATTTAGCAACATTAAAATGATAGTAAAACAGTTATAGAAACAGCTTTGGAAAAGATTTATGCTGGTTGTGGTGATGGATTTCACTCTGGTTCGCAATTATGGGTTGCATAGTTACAGGTGTTTGTATATATGTTGGATTTCTGATGTTTGCATGTAGTTTTTAGAAAGACTTGTTTCTAGAAACAACCTGTAAAGAAATATGCCAATGAGAAGAATTAAGACAAAACACACACTCTTGGAGCTTTTGCTAGCTTCCTTTTATATTTCCTGAATATCATTGTATAGACAATTTGGGGTGGGGGATTATTTTACACAATAAAATACAAATAAGAGATGAAAGCTTGTTCAGTATTTCTATATCTTGCATCAGATGGATGTGCATCTACTGACAGATGGGAGGAAAATCAGTATCTGTGCATTTAACAAAAGAGAATTAATACAAATGGGCTTTGTTTGTGTTAGAAATCTGATTTGATTTGTGGGGAATGGTATTGTATTGTTTTCTATGCCCATCTGCTATTGACCATTGAAAATGTTAGGTGTAATGGAAGGTCAGTTCTGAAATTATAGTATAAATCAAGCAGCTAATAGGATCTAAGTAGAATGCATATATATATATTGTGGCAAACGGCCAGCTGCACCCTAGTGGGTCTTGTGCTTTTGCTCCTCGTAGTGGGCCAGGGCATCACCAGTTACCCCGTCTCCCTAGGGAGGGGGGTAGGGACCTGGGCCCACCCTCTCCTCTGGGTCCCAGCCCAGGGGCCCTATGAGTATCAGCGATGTGCTACTGGTACCGTGTTCATAGCTGCAGTCTTTTCCCCTGGGCTAATTCCCCCCACCCCCTCGTCCTTCTGGCTTCTTGAGCCTAGTACCTTCCTCCGCACTCCCGTCTTCTCCTCCACACAACTCTGCACGCCAGTCTGCTCCACCACACAACTCTGCACTCCTACGGCACGGCACGGCACGGCACGGCACGGCACGGCACGGCACGGCACGGCACTCCTACTCCTACTCCTACTCCTACTCCTACTCCTACTCCTACTCCTCCAGCTTACGCCCTGTCTGTTTGGAGCAGAGGGTTTTTATGAAGCACCTGGCTGGTCCTTAATTGGCCTCAGCTGCTCCTAATTGCCCCCTAATGACTCTTAGCTAGTGTGCGGTGAACATCTGGGGATTATATACCTCCCTTCAAACACAGCAGGCAATACGACAGGTTTATTGGGATCTTTTCAAGCAAGCATCCATTAGGACTTCCTCAGTCCTTTACACCAACAAATCTCCCCCCCCCCACTTCCTGTTTTACCTCAGTTTTTATAATGTATCTTAACCAAACATTTATTTAACAATATTACAAGATGATTCTTTAACCAGTCCTAATATATTGTAACATACTTCTTTAACCAATCATATCCCACCACCTTAACTGATCACACTTAGTTATGCAACAGCCCAAAACAATCAAAGAACCAGTAAGAAATCATTAATTCTATTATCTATTTGAGATACCATAAAGACAAAACAATAAGGAGTGTACATTTTACAACCACAACTGTTGATAATTAATTCTTTTGCCAGACAGAATGCTATCAAACCAAGTTTCCTTTAAACATTCTAGGATCTTTTCTTTATCTGGAGCTGTTAGACTGGATCACCGTCTTAACAGCCTGGTGTTAGATGTTATGTTGGAATGTACGTATGTGACTGCATGCTTCTCAGCTTATGGCTGCCACTCCTGCATCTGAGCCACAGTACAAGGCCTCAGACTATCACAGTGAGAGGCCTGTGGTTCTGATTCTTTGTTTTATACCCATATAACCAGCTAAATGATAAGGATATATTTACAAAACATGGGCCTTTACAGGCAGGCCTAAATATCTATATTCTAACTGTGTGTGTGTGTGTGTGTGTGTGTGTGTGTACACACACACATATATGTATAAAAGCATATTCACAATATATATATATTCCCACCCCAAAAGTTCCTTTGGGGAACTCTTACTTCCCACTCTCCTCTTTGTGTGTTCCTGTTAGACCTGGTGGGACCTGGATCTGGTTCTGAATTCAGAATTCCTTGGTGATAGAGCAATTCAACTAGGCCGCTGTATGTATGCTTTTTTAATTTGGAATGGTTACACAAAATAAGACAAATGTAATATTGAATTAATGGTATTGTATTTCCCTGAGGAACTTCAAGCAAAGACCCTGCGTTCAATGTTTCAGAGGCAGCTGGGCCTGTTTGAAGTTTAACTTTCACTTAGAAAGCTAAATCAGGATCAACAAAGCTCCAGATTTAGATTTCTAAGTGAAAGTTAAACTTCAAACAGGCCTGGCCATCTCTGAAGTGCAGTTGAGGCGGCAGTTGGAATTACTTACAGAGGAGAGCTGAGGGAGGAGAAGAATCTTCAGATTTCTTGTCTCTTTGCAGTTAAAAACTGGAATGTGTCATTTTAAACACAGTTGAAAGTAGTGACAAAATATTTTTGCTCTCTTCATTCCTGCAATTTCCTTTTTACCCATTTTATTAATGTATTAGAAATATGGACAATGCTAATAGCAAGCTATATAGGTACCTTATACAATTAATGTCTTGGGGATATAATAATCTATAAGATAGTGTTCACTGGTAGTTTATACCTCTGTAGGGTGCAGATATTAGAGGGTGACATGATCACATATACACACTTGAGCAGTTCTGATAGAATTCAACAGAGGAGGACAGATAATCACCTAAATAGCATTATTTTACATATTGTTATATAGATACTGGAGGTCTTATTTTCATGTAAATTTCCCATTTGTTGAGTGTAATCATCTTGGCACTGCAGAGTTGTTGATAAACAGTAATTTGTTTCCTGTAAATTGAACTACTTCTCATAGTCAGTGAATGCTGTATGTTTGGTAGGTATAATTTATTACTTATTGTCTCCTTGCATCATTTATTTATCAAAGACGTTCTTCTATAGAAAATCCTGATTTAATGCCCAATCCAACTTCCATTGAAGTCAATGGGAATTTTCCATTTCTTTTTGGTGGGTTAAAATAAAATCTTTTCATATTATAGATATTGTCATTAACTAACATTAATATAAACTGCAAAACTATTTTCATCTTTCTTCAGAATGAAAAAGTCACCACCTTTTATTCATTATACTTTCAGCATTAGAAGATAAATTGTTTTATTCCGATTTTATGCGATTTATGTGATTTAGCATTCCTGTTACACATTTTGAAAATCTTTGATAGTTTTACTACATGGCTAACTTTGATATGGGAGTATGTTAAAGCCACTATGGAATTTTTTGTGCACTGTAGTTGGATCCATGCACTCAGATATTGAACAGCAAGCTACTGTACTGTAGTTTCAGACAGTGGCTTGTTGCACACTAATTTGCAAGATAGACAAGCCTTTTGTCTGCAATTGGATGCTGATGAAAAGTGGTTTTTTTTCCCTTTCTCTACTTTTAATTTTTGGGGTACAGGGAGGGGTTGATCATTCTTTTCTTCTCTGTTTTACTATTTCTGATATTACAAAAGGTGATGGTGTTCCTCAAATCTGTCTAAATAAATTTAATTACAGATTCCAGAAACGCTTTTTTTCAGGACGTTATATCTGTCAGCAGTTATTATTTCATCATAGTCCTTGATAGTGAACATCTGTTGTATTCTGACACTAGTTTTCTCATTTTCTCTGCTGGAGTTTTGGATGTCCTCTCTGATATCATAGAAGAAGCAAAACATAATTTTTTTTTACAATCTCAATAAGGTGAAGAAAGTTAATATTAATTTTAATTAAACTATTTTTATTGTACACGTGAAAACTCATTGTGGTTTATCAGAAACAGAAACCCTGGGTTTTCTTTTCCAAATAAACTACTTTGGTGGTTGGTGGATACTAAATTAACAGTACAGAATAAATAACAGAAAAATAAAAAGTAGTACAAGGGGCCTACAATCAATCTAACATTGACCATGCCCCCTTACCTGTCAGGCCTCGCCCACCTGTCACCTTAAGGCCCACCCCTGGGTATTACCTCTAGGTCAAAATGGACACCTGACTGGATGCAAGGGATTGGCATGTGACTCCCTCTAAGAACCTGTCCCACTGCCCTCCACCATTCAGGGTGGGTTTCACTCCTGTAGGACCACCCCCAAAAGCAGATTTGATCAATTGGAAAAAAATCAGGGGCAGAGTGACCTGTCCGGAAGTGGGTCATGTGACACCTCTACAAATGCCTCCCACCACTCTCCTCAAATTGGGGTGGATTTCATCCCCATAGAACCTCCTCAAGAGCGGATTGATCAATCAGGTTCCAGGGTGGGGTGACCCGCCTGGAAGATGCTTGTGTGACTCTTCTAAGAATCTTGCAATCAAAATGGGTTTCAGACCCCTAGGATTGCACCAAGAGGGGATTTGACCAAATAGGACATGTGACAGGGAGGAGTAACTCACCCCAGAAGAAGGCTGTGTGACCCTTCTGAGAACTATCCCCACCACCCTTAGGACGTCCCAGAAAGGAAACGTACCAATCGGAATAGATGTAGCGCAGGGGTCTAGGCCAGAATCCCCACCCAATCTCTGGAGCTTGACAGTTGGCTGGCTGGCAGCAACACCCCTGAAGTCCCAGCGCCTCATGGAAGAGCCCATCTCATTTCAAGAATGTGTGTTTCAGAAACCATGGAAACTCTGAGAGGAAACATGGACTCTTTCACCACTCTCATGATAACTTCGGAATTTGTTTTCACTCCATGGACCTTTGGCCATCTGTGGAGAAAGCGCTACATCAGTGACAGCTCCGAGGACGAGGGAGCAGCTGAGGGGGCCTTTTGGCCCAGACGTTGATAGATGCGCTGGATCCCAACCCCAAAATCCGAGCGTTCATGAGGCAGACCAAAGAGCATGATGGCCTCTTGTTGTCCAGCCCCATGGAAGAAGGCGACTGCGGCTCATGGGAGTTGCTGAAGGACAAGGTGAACAGAGAAGACGCTGCGCAAGTAAGTGAATGATATGAAGTGACAGTTAAGGATGGGATATAATGGGGTTAGGAACCGACCTGGGGTTCCATAAATCTTAAAAAAAGAAGCAGTGGAGTCTTACAGCCGATTTTTTTTTTTTTTTTTTTCTGAAAACCTTTCGACAGCTCAACAATGCTTTTGTAGAGGCCTTTGAGAACCTACAAATCAGTGGTCTTGTGGGAGTAAAGCTATCATTCATCAGCTGTTTTTGCTCGTGTCTGAGAAACAGATCTGGGAAGGAAAATCCAGAGAAGAACCAAATGGAAGAATGAACCAGCTTGGCCTCCCTAATGGTAGGAGTCATGGCGTCCATTTTCACAGGATGCTGTAAAGGGTGTGTTAAACCATGCGATTAATAAAACTGGTTTCAATTTGTCAATATGAACGTATCCCCTCCACGTGTTAGTAAAAAAATGTTCCAAGTAATAGTCATGTCTATGCAGACTGCTTTTTTAAAGAAAAGATATAACTCCCCGGAGAAATTGGGAGCTTCGGAGGGGTGAATCCTCTTTTTCAAATGGCCAAAAAGTATAGTAAAACTTTGAACAGAAGACAGGTAACAGCTTGGATTTCAGATCAAGATGCTTACATTTTACACAAACTGGCTCATATATCTTTTAAAAGAAACAAGACCATTGTTTCAGATGTGGATGTGCAATGGCAGGCATATTTGGTGGATATTCAAGGGTTCTCAAAACACAACATTGGTTTTAAGTACATCTTAACAGCAATAGACATTCTATCTTAAGATGCCTGGGCCTTAGGCCTAAAAGACAAGATGGGTGGTGAAGTATCCAAGGCCTTTAAAGTTATTTTCAGTGAAGGTCGCATGCCTAAAAAATTATAAACCGATCAGGGAAAAGAAGTTTTAAGTAAACATTTAAGCAGATTGTTAAAGCAGCATGGCATTCACCATTTTGTTACTACAAATGAAGTCAAAGCGGATGTTGTGGAGCAATGTAACAGAACTTTAAAACGTAGGATGTGGAGATATTTGACATCACACAACACCTTTTGCTACATTGACATGTTATCTGAGTTTATGAAGAGTTACAACCAGAGCTTTCACAGAACTATACACACCAGACCCATTGATGTCAACCCCTCAAATTCTCTGAAGGTGTGGAAAACGGTTTATAGAGATGGTTTTAAATTAAAACTGGTTGTGTCCCTGTTAGATCATGTGAAACTATCTAAAATCAAAGGAGTTTTTGAAAAATGGTATGTACAAATGTTTACCAATGAGATACTCATAGTGAATGAAACCTTAACCAAAGGCCAATTTAAAGATTACAAAGGTGAGACACTTGTTGGATCTTTTTACCCTGAAGAATTACGAAAAGTAAACCCCAAATGGAATGGGATTTACAGGGTTGAAAAACTTCTAGTGGAGAAAGGAAAAGGGAGAAAAAATGGTTGGGATGGCCCGATAAGTTTAAACAGCTGGGTGGAAGCTTCTCAACTCTGTGACATTTAGATGTGAAAGAAAATGATTACTCCTGCAAAGACAGGGAAAAAAATGAGTGATGGTAGCTTTCACATCACTTTGTCCAGCAACGCCAGCTCTCGAGTTTTTACCCAAAACACCAGCTCGAACTTTACTATATATACTCTTTTGGAGACAGCAAACAATAATTTCTCTGAGTGCTCAATGAGAGGGACTAAATACTACACAGAGAGGTCTCTGAGGAACTCAGAAACTGGGGTTTGTTCACTGATTGTTAAGGCTAGGCTGAGTTAAGATTGGTGGAGTCTCCAGGAGTGTGCTGGTGAGGCGGACTGATTGGTGTGGCATGGAGCTGGCACATGGTTTAAACCTTAGCAAATCCCTCTTTGAGTCAGAGGGGTAAACACAGTGGCTCATGGTTCTGGGTGTCCTGAGCAGAGCGTCGTGAAGGTTAAGGAGAAGATTATGGGAGGAGACAAGAATGGGCATGAGAGACATCAGGAGATGTGATGGTGTCACTGAGGCAAGTGGAGGGTTTAGTGATGCAGATAAGAACCTCTGCATCTGTGACCAAGAAGAAGGAAAAGAGAATTAATTGTTGGGAGGATAAGGGTGAAACGGGAGGCAAGCCAAGGGGTGGTGGAAAGCCAGGTTGCATTTTGTTGATTTCTTCTTTGAGGACATTGTCAAAATCGTGTGCACAGAGAGAAAGGTGAGGAGGGGAGAGTTTGAGGAATGAGTCAAGGGTGGCAAAAAGCCCTGGGATTTCAGACGTGAATAATGTTGGGTTGACTGTGTGTTGGAGTTGTACCTTCCTTAGTTGTCTTAGTTGAGTTGTACATCCTTTAGCCCTATCCTATGATTAGGTCCATTGTGTTTAATCATCCATTGTACCTTACAGTCTCTCGCCATACATCCTGTATTTCAGGATATATTTTAGTTAATTCCTCAGGGCCATGTGCTGTCCTAAATCTGCATGTGTAATGAGAGTTGCATATGTGCACTGAAGGCAATATGTGCCCCTGCAATCTGTGAAGGTCTTGCCAGTGCTGTACTGTATTGTAGAGATATATCCTATATTTATCCTTTATTTAGGTCTTGCTTTTATTTTCTTTTTGTAAGACTGTGGTAGCTGATAAGCGTAAAATAAAATTCTATCTTCTGATTAACATTTGAGGTTATATTTTGTTGCCTCTTGTTAATCCAGTTTAGCAGTTTATTGTTTAACTGTGTTCTGTGTTTGCTGTTCTTTGGTCATTTCATGTCTTGAGTAAAGTTAATCCTGTTTTAATTTGTCCACATTCCCTCTTAGAACTGTCTTCTTTAATAAAGCATTCAAAATCTCTAGCCTGAAACTGTATCTGCCAGCCTTTCAGTATAGTGTGTTTACCTTTTAATTTTCCACAATTAGAGATGTGTTCTGCTATGTTTTTATGCAAAATGCTAGTCTTTTAATTGAGAGAGCCATGCAAGGATCAATGGCAGGATAGGATACTTAAGCAATAAGGTATCACTTGAAGGTATCTACAGAAATAGTTTTTCAGTCTTCTTGTATCTGCAAAATGATTCTGGAAAATAGTTTTGTCCCCTGTATCAATAGAGCATAGACATTTTTTTCTGCTTATTGATAAGCATTTGGTGGCAAAAGTTTGATATATTCACTCACATTTACCTTTATTGTATAGCTCTTTTACTTCCTCCTTTTGAATTAATGACCAACTGTGAAAGTGTATAATTCTCCACAACCCCAGTCACCAGCAGTTTATCCTCATTTCTCAAGAGCGTGCTGCAATTATGTCAGTTGTTAATATTTCTGCAAAATATTTTCTGTTTAGTACAAAATGATGAAGTATTATAAGTCAGTAATATATACAAACCAATTACTATAAAGTCATGTCATACAGCATCTATAATGTTGTGTACTTCAAAAGTCCCAGAATTTTGATTTCAAATTGTTCTGCTCTATTATATTTGTAGATGTTAACAAATTGATGTTTTATCTTATTTCAATATCGGTGCTAGGGTCATTTAACCTATGATTTCATTTCATTTTTACACCTCTCTGCCTCAGTCTTCCAATCTGTACAATTGAGCTAATGATACTTTCCTTTCAAGCATTTAAGAACTAAATTATGTTGTTGTTAATAGTTTTTATCGTAACCCTGCATTACATACATGAAAGATAATTCTGTTGTTCTGCACAGAACTGTCTAAAATACAATCAACCCCGGTTAACATGAACAAATGTTACACAAGACAATGTGCACTCTTCAGAATACTCATTTTTAAAAAGAAACCTTTTCTGTATTTAATTAATGAATTACAAGGGAAAACTTTTGTTTATTATAATTGGAATAGCCAGGTCATAATCATCCAAAAAGAAGTAAAATGTGCAGGTTTAAGAACCTTTAACATGTACTTTCTTGTGGATGGAGGCTGTCAAATCCTTTACAGGCTTAAGCTTTACAGTTTGACATTAATGATGACAAATAAAGAACATTACATTTATACTATCTTACTGCCTTGTGTTTTAGGTAATTTGTTTAAGCTTTTGTGCATTGTGTCCCTACATCTGCTATCATAATCCTGAAAATGTTTTCTTTTAGTAGATTTAGTCTACTTTTAATATGTGATTCTCACAGAACTGAAAAGATTTTAGAAACTAGTTAAAATCATGAGATCCATTATATCTTGCCCATTTTCTCCACTCCTTTGTTTCTTTTATTAGTTTGGAAGTGAACTTTCCATTAGTTTTAATGAAATAAGTACTAATTGAGAGGATATTATGCTTCAGAATATTTGGTTGTGATTAATGGCGGATAGCCAACATTTGATGTATTGCCACAGTATTAGATTATTTAAAAATCAAGGCAAGTGGGCAAACTTATAAAGACAGCGATTGGGATAAATCTTTTAGTAGTTTTCCATTAAGGTACAGTTGTCAGAAAATGGGACAAACATGTCCACTTTTAATATTGGTGAGGCTTTCTCTAGCTAATATCCCTCATATTAGCATTCTCATTATATAACCATCTCTTTTTATGAGTTTATAGTTCAGCTGTCATAAGTAAAAACTCATTACTTCTGACAGCTGAGTTATAAACTCATAAAAAGAGGTGTTTAGCTGGAAATTGTTGTGCTTAGCTCCTGAACTCATAAAGATGTGTTTAGCTGAAATTTACATATAGTACAATGTCTAATCCCTGGAACAACAAATTTCAAGAAAATCCTCCATTTGTTTGTACTGGACTACAGATGAGTATTATTGGATTACAGATGAAAATAAATAGTTCCATAATATTGGGGGTTTGCTGTAACAAAGATAACTTCAGTATTTAGAATGCAATTCTGCTGTCTAATTAGAACATAATAAAATGCATTGCATTGGCTCAAAGGACAGTGAGTATGTGTTCTAGTGAATAGAAAGTCAGATTTGTTTAAATATTTGTGAATATACTGTTCTTTAATAACTGGTCCACAGAGGATGTAAATTAAACAAATACTTTTACTGCCATTGGTTCAAGTATAATTATCTCTGGCAGTTTGTGCTAGTGCCTTCTGAACAGAAGGTCTTGAGTTCTCTCCCCACTGATAACTGTAAAGTCCCATGAGAGTGAGACACGGAAATTATAGCAATAAGATGAATCATTGTAATAAGTTTGAAAAACAGATGCTCTCAGGGTGAAATTCACTTTATCTGCATAAATCTTGAGGAATTGGACTCTATGTGGTTAAATTGTGTGTTTAGTGGGTTGGGGAATGAGGGTATTGGGGTGGCAAAATCCATCTCAACCCACAGTTAAAGTATGAGGCTGTAATACTGACTTCATCTCCTTTGAGCTTCTCTGCTATACTAGCCCGTGGGCTAAAAGTGATCAGAACCATCTGCACCACCTGTACTGGGGGGTAGGATCTCTAGATCCCATGTTCTCTTTCTATGATACCCCCAACACCAACCTATGTGTTGCCCTTTGTGTGGCCACTGTAGAGATCCTTCCACAGCTGGTGAGTGGCAGAAATTTTCCTAAACTAAGCAGTTACTCTGCTGGCAGACCTCAAGAGACTTAATAATTGTGGAGGGCCTTGCTTTGTCCTCCTTGACACTTCTTTGAATTTCACTCATTCTGCATAGTATTATTTGCTGTTTTAAAAATGAATATCCCTGGTAACATTGTGATCTCTCCATACTACGACTTCTCACAGAAGAAGATCACAAGTTTGATTGTACATCAATGATTTGTCCAAAACTGTGGAATCTTGTTCCATTGTCAAATATACATATTGTTATTCTTGTATTAGTCATTAGAATGCCATCTTGTTGCTGGACACAAAGGACTACAGTGGCTCATAGAGGGAAGCTTTAATCTTCATCAGTTTGTCAGTATAATATCGTATATTACCAGAAGCTGATGTCATTTTAAAAGCAAACAAACCCAAAAACCCTACAAAACAAAAAAAAAAAAAAAAAGAAACACTGTTAATGTTTCAAAGGTCAACACTGCACTGATCTTTCTGTGTACATAAAGCATGGTGGTAAATTGGATTATTAATCTCTGCTTTAGAGGAGTTTTTGAAGACTCTTGAGCAGTGCTAAAGGGACATTTAAGGCACATTAACCAAGATTAACATAAGGAACATTTATGTTTCCCTATTAGGCCATAGCTGATGTGTTAAGACTTTTTTCCGTGGTTTCTTATTTTGCATCTGTTGAAAAATACAAAAAGGATGTCAAACAATTTTTAAAGGTTTTATTTTCCATGGTTTTTAAAAAATAATGTTGAGGTTTGGACACTTTTTTTTTTAAAAAAAAAAAAAAAAAAAAAAAAAAAAAAATCACTCCAATGTTGAAATTAAAAATGCGTTAATCTGAAGCAAAGCCCTGTGCCACAAAAACTAAACCAAATTATACACATCTAAAATCAATGGGGGCTCTCCTTGACTGTTCCACCCTCTTCTGATTTGTTGTTGACTTGTAGATAGGCAGCATACTGAAACTTTCAAGATACCCAAACCCAATTTTTTTTCAGACAGAAAATATCTTATTGCACATATTTCCGGGTCTTGGTTCAAAAACTTGTTGTTGATTCATCAAATAATTAAAAAAGAAATTGTTCTACTTCAGAAAAATCTGTTGTAGATCTCCACACATGCTGTTCTATATTAAATCTATTTACTGGCAATATTTTGTGCTTGTAGATAGGTTAGAATTGTTTTGTATCCTCTTACTATAGAATACTTCTGCTATTGAATGTTGAATGGTGTGTTTATATGCAGGTGAGCGTCTGTATCTTTCAGATCTTGATTAATATTTGTGTTTCTGAAAGTAATAGTACAATAACTGTGGGGTCATAGCTACATCCTCTTACTGAAAATTTTTTATATCTTACATAACAGAAATCTTCATTCTCTGTTTTCCTTTGTGGATTCATGAACTCTCAGTGTCATATTTAATCACACTTTCCACATGCTGGGTATCCTGCAGGGCAATAAATAACCCAAACCTACAGTGGTAATTCCTTCACAGTTTGAAACATGTTTAACATCTGTATAAAAATAGGATATGAGTAACTCAACTGAAAAAATGAAACCTGCATTCACATCTTAAAGCATGGTTTAAGTCAAATTCAATGCAACTGTCAAAAGAAGTTGGTGGTAACTGAATAACATCATAAAATCATAAATCATATGATAACATTGTTTACATGATAACAATAATAAAATAACATTGTTTACATAATTTGGTACCAGTGGCAAAGCTACTTGAGAAATAAAACCCTGATGAGCAAAGAGGATGACTGAATCATCTCTGTTATAAAAAGGGTAGCTCCTGGAAGTCATTTTTGGAGCACTGCAAGAAACTCTGCATGAAAACTACATGCAATAAATTGAGTAGCTATACATCACTCTGCAAAACTCTGGTTGCAGATCTTAATTTGTTGCTTCCTGGTTGGATCCAAAAGTAGAGATGGCATATTTTCCATGTTGTATGTAACCGAAATCTCAGCAGAGTGAATGAACTCACGTTTCCTGCCAAAATCTCCCTACAACATCTTGCAAGATATAGATTATAAATTCTAATACAAACTTTAGATGTGATTTGACCCTGACCAGTACCATTAAATCTACTTTATATTCAAATACTACTCCCTTGGCCTAACTGTTTGTTTGTAAAACGGGTGTACATTGTATTATGTCTAGAAGTCTAGAGTGTCTCTAACTGCCACTACGGTAACAGGAGGAAATGGATAGGAAGCTAGGAATTTATGGATAGGTAGTGGCAGAGGTACCAAATGAAAACTTAGTTATTTTGTTTTCGTGACTGAGTAGAGCATGCAGATTATATTTTAGAGTAAAATTCCCATTGAAGAAATATGTAAACAAAACAAAATCCTGAATTAGGTGAATCAAAGCATGTGATCTAATGGGGAGATGTAGAGGAAAGTTTATTTTGCTATAGTGAAAGTTTAAATCCAAATATGCAGAGATGCAAGTCTGTCCACGTAGTTTGTGCCGATCAAATAAAAAACCTTTAGAAGTCTGTCTTTATAAGGATTCATTCCTTTTTCCCAAAATAGAGAGCATTTTTGTATAGTAACAGTTATTTTGAGGCTCTTTCATTTCTTTTCATTGGAAATCCAGGGCTGAATTCAGACTTAGCTGAAGTCAGTATAAATCCATCCAATGAAGTCAACTTTATTCTACTGTTTCTGAATTTGGCCTTCAAACTGATAGTCTGGTTTGTTAAATGAGGGAGGCAAAAGAGTAACACTTAAAGAAATTGATATAGACTTCTATTTCCCACATGCAAAGCCATTGTTATAGTAGTAGTATTTTGTCTAAATTAACGTAGTTAAAAGTTTGTAAATTTCTTTAATTTCAGAACACATCACAAATATTTTGGCTGTTTATGGAAGCCAAACTGAAACCATCTCTAGCTTCCAGGATATGTCAGAGATCACATACAAAAATATACAGGTCCCTAATGAAATAACACTGTAAACTTATTTGAGTTTTGCATAGAGTTAAAACAATGTTTTTGCTGTAATAAGGCCTGATGCAAAGCCATTAAAACCAGTAGCAATCTTTCCATTGATTTAAACAGGCTTTGGTTCTGATCTATAATGCGTATGCTGGCTCAACTCAAATATTTTACCTTTCTATGCATATATTTTATTTCTATCTCTTTTCCTCCTTGCCCTGGTGGGAAAAACATTAACATGAGTCAGTTAACATTTTTATTTTTGTTTTGTCATGTCATATTTCTTCCAAACCAGATATCAGACTATAGTTCCTTTTTAATTAATATGCAGCATCTTTTTAAACATGGTTCCTGCTTTACAGTGTGAGAGCTGTGGAAAATTGGCTTGTACTGTCAAGAGAATACCTACAGGCCAGGAAACCTATGGCTTACCTATTTTGCATACAATATTCACTCTGAGTCTGTCAGCATATTCAGCACACTGTATTCTAACAGGGATAAGATGGCTCAAGTTTCACATAAAGAAAGAAAATCCTGACATTTTTCTTCATGATTTCTAGTTAATTTTTAATTGCTAATTTACATTTCAGAAGATGATTATACCTGAAATTATACTCTAACAAATAGTTTAGATTAGACTATTTCTGACCATCAACCATTTTTATTAAAGCTGCTCACTGTCACTTTAGAAGAAAAAAAGTGGAAATTCAAAGCTACTTAAATCTTTAATTTGTCTGAAAATCACTTTTAAAGCTTATGAGGGGGAGAACCTCACATTGGTAACTTTGTGTGTGTGTACCATGTATTTTAAAAGGTAAGGATACATGTCCAAAACGAAAACTTGGATGAACAAAGAATTATATTATTTTAGAGATTTTTCTTAATGCATTTCAGTTATATAAAGTGAATTCCTACCAGAAGCAAAAAATTCCCAAACTATCTCATAAGAATGGCCATGCTGGGTTGGACCAATGGTCCAACTAGCCCAGTATCCTGTCTTCTGACAGTGGCCAATGATAGATATTTCAGAGGGAATGAACAGAAGAGTCAATCATCAAATGATCCATCCCCTGTTGCGACTCCCAGCTTCTGGCAGTCAGAGGCTAGGGACACTCAAAGCATGGGATGGCATCTCTGATCTAGTAGCTATTGATGGATCTATCCTACATGAATTTATCTAATTCTTTTTGAGCCCCATTTTAGTTTTGGCCTTCACAACATCCCCTGGCAACGAGTTCCACAGGATGACTGTGCGTTGTGTGAAGACCTTCTTCCTTATGTTTGTTTTAAACCTGCTGCCTATTAATTTCATTGGGTGACTCCTCTGACTTGTATTATGCAAAGGAGTAAATAACACTTCCTTATTCACTTTCTCCACAGCATTCATGATTTTATGGACCTCCATCATATCCGCTCTTCGTCATCTCTTTTCAAATCTGAAAAGTCCCAGTCTTTTTAATCTCTTCTCATCTGGCAGCTGTTCCATACCTCATTTTTGTTGCCCTTCTCTTTACTTTTTCCAATTCTAATATATCTTTTTGAGCTGGGCTGATCAGAACTCCACACAGTATTCAAGGTGTTGGCGTATCATGGATCTCAGTTACTACATAAAGGAACTCATGCCTGTTCTCTTAAACTGGTGGTGGTTGAAGGGAACCTAAACACTTGAGATCAGAAAAAAGATTAACAGTTTCACTATTTAAGGGATCAGTTGATACCGTATCAGTGTAAAAATGTAGCTAAATACCAAATCTTGAATCCAGAGAAATTTTCATTTGGTGAAATCATAACCCACTGACCTGAGCATGGACAAGACTGAAATATTTCATTTTCATGTTGACCATTTTAAACATTTGATTTTTTAAAAACATTTTGAAACAAAAAGTAATTTCAAAGTGAAAAAAAATGCAGACCTAGTGACATGGAGACGTTTCATGAATTAATGTAAATTTTACCAAATTGATGATATTTTTTAAAAAACCCACAATTTTTTTAAAAAAAGATCAAAACATTTGGTTCAATCCTTTTCAAAACAAAACATATTAATTTTTCAGACTAAAATGACTTTTTCAAATTTTTTAAAAAAATCAAATGTTTAAAAATGGTCAAAATGGAAATGAAATGTTTCAATGTTATGAGAAAAACATTTTGTTTGACTCAACAATTATTTTTCAACTTTTCAAAATTGTCAGTGAACCAAAAAATCCATTATTTGCCAAGCTTTAGGCTGGTAGCAGTCTGGATGTACCACAAGCTTGAAGGAAAGTGCTACAGATGCTCCCAGCACTAGAATCTAGAAACTAAATGGTGCAAATATCCCAGGTGCATTCTCTTTTAATGGTTATGCTAAGCAAACAAAAAAGTTCCTGACCCAGCCACTAGACAACAGATTTAGAGGTAGTACATTCTTGGTGAAACTTCTTCATGCTGTCTTTCTGCCCTGTAACCTTCTCCTGCAGCTATTCCAGCTCTCAAGCTGCCTGTCATTATTGCAGCCATCTCTCAAGCAGATATCTTCAGCCTTCTGTCCCTGCTTGCACGCATCTACTGAACTTGGTACTTCCCTTTCCTGTACTGGAGGAATTATAGATATCCTCTAGCAGCTGTCTGTTGAACTGGGAGTTAACACACTGCCCAATAATGAGCTAGCGGCTTCAGTTTGCCTTTTGCTTTTTGTTTTTTAAAACATTTAGGTATTCTGGTCTATGTTGGGTCAGGTACTATTCAGTGTTTATATTAATGATTTAAATGATGGAATGCAGAGTATGCTTATACAATTTGCAGATAACTTCAATCTTGGAGGGGTTGCTAGCACTTTGAAGGACAGAATTAGAATTCAAAATGATCTTGATAAGTTGGAGGACTGGTCTAAAATCAATAAGATGAAATTTAGTAAGTGCAAAGTACTACCTTTAGGAAGAAAAGGTCAAATGAACAAATACAAGATGGAGTATAACTATGCAATAGTGCTGCAGAAAAGGATGTGGGATTGTAGTGGATCACAAAATAAATATGATTCAACAGAGTGATGCTGTTGCAAAAAAAAAAAAAAGCCAAATGTCATTCTAAGAGGTTGTAACAGGAATGTCACATGTAAAATGTGGGGCTAATTGTTCCTCCTGTCTCACCTACTAGGCACTGGTGAGGCCTCAGCTGGAGTACTGTGTCCAGTTTTGTGCATTGCACTTTAAGTAAGATGAGGACAAATTGAAGAAAGTCCAGAGAAGAGCGACAAAAATGATACAAGGTTGAAAGAACTTGGGTATATTCAGTCTAGAGAAGACAAGGTTAAGGGAAGACATGATTACAGTCTTCAAATGTTAATGGCTGTTATAAAAAGGATGATGATCAGTTGTTCTCCATGTTCCCTGAGGGAAGGACAAGAAGTAATTGGCTTAGTTTGCAGCCAGGGAGATTTACATAGGATATTAGAAAACACTTTCTAACTACAAAGACAGTGAAGCACTGGAACAGGTTATCTAAGGAGGCTGTAGAATCTTCATCACTGGAGGTTTTTAAGAATAGGTTAGACAAACACCTGCTAGGGATAGTGTAGATGTACTTAATCCTGACTTGACATGAGAGGATGAACTTGATGACTGCTTGAGGTACCATCCAGTCCTACATTTCTGACTTTTATTATTCTGAATGATTCTAAAACACAACTGAATTTAGAACTTTTTTAAAGATCTTCAAGCTCTTCAAAGGAATGCACAAATAAGTGAAAATCATACTATTTTTCAGTCACATTGTTTCTGTTATATTTCAAGTGAGCTCTTGGGAAGAAAAATATTCAACAGAGTAAATAGACTAATATAACCTCCTGCAGCATGTTTATTCAGACTTCAATATAATTGCAGTTTCCTATGTTTCATGTCATTAGCAATTTTTCTTTATTAGTCTTTTCATATTATAATATAAAAATAGTGCAAACAGCTGAGTGAGTAATTTCCATACAGATTTAATCCTGTTTCAATCTTTAATTGGCTTCATAGCCAAACAACTTCTGTATAAACTTTAAGAGTGCAGTTGTGCTTGTCAAATTGTATTAGTTATGCAGCAGATTCTACCTTCAGGGGTCCTAAACTATGATTGACCATGCAACATTTCTGCTACAAACAGTAATTTTAGATGACAGTATTCTTTTGGTTCCTGTACATCTAGGAGGAAAATGCAAGAGCAGAGGTCATTAGCATCACATGCTATTACATAACTGGGTAAAACAAAAACATGTATTGCTGTGTTTTCAACTTAGAAGAGAAACATACTCTGGAGATTTTTACATTGTGCATAAGTCATGTGACGTCCCAGACTTAAAGGATATCTTTCAAGGCATTTCAGTATTTGCCTATGCTCTTCTGTAACATGAATTCACAAGCAGCTTGTTGTGAAGTCTTAGCTCTGTTATTAAATTACCACTCAAAAACCAATATGACAAAAATAATTTGGTTGTAAAGACCAAAGGCAAATCCACTGTTGCCGTGAGACATTCTCTATAGAAGTCTTACTATGTAATTCCAAGAAGAAAATCTCTTTGTCATCTTTCAATTCAGAGAAGTCAAAGCTCTTGACAACTGAGTGCTATCTAGTATTTCAGATAAAAAGGAAACTTGACTATTGAGTGTTCTTTAGCTCCTATTTCATGGAGAGGTAACTAACTGCCTTTTGTAAATATCAGCACCACAAAGTTATCAACAACATGGAGGAAATTCAGAGAACAAAACCAAAATAATTAAAGGGCTTGAGGCGATCGACTCATGGAAAAGATCTAGAATGGTATACCCAGATAGCTTGGCCAAATGAGGACTACTCAGTGCTATGAATACAGCTTTTTGAAGACTGTAAATGGTGAAACGTAAGATAATTATGGTGACCCCTGGACATATAACTGAGAGCAATGACTTGAAATTAAGCAATGGGAATGACCAAGAAAATTTCCTAAGGGTAAGTTCTGTAAGACAGTCTCCCAAACGAAGCAGTGGAAACTCCATTGCATAATTATTCAAAACTGGGTAGCCAGAATGCTAGAGGACATAGTGTGTGGACTGATCTTGTGTGTGGTACAGTGATGAATAGATGATCTGATAAGTCCATATCTACTCCTGATAATTATAGTCATTGAATCTAAATAACAAAAAGTCTCTTATCAGACTGTAACTCTGCCTTACTGTAGCTAATCACTATGCACCATCCTAATCCTAAATCATCAGGTGATACTTGTAATCCTTGACATCAGCTGACACCCTTCCCAGCATCCAAGCATATGGCAACAGCCTAAAGCATTTAAGTTCCAAATAAAAAGAGCCTACACCTAATCATTAATAAAGCTGAATTTTCTGTACCAGAGTACATCCCCCAAGTCAGCAATAAGTACCGGATTTTAAATGGTAGTCACTTGACTTATTTGTTTGTTACAGACCATCTAGCAATTGGAGGATGGGAAATGGAGCATAACCCATATTATTAATAATTATTAATATTACCCATAAGATCTATTTCATGAGCAGCCGGAAGCTGGGTGGCAGCCGCCCATGTCCCACCCACATCCTGCCCTGTAGTTGGGAGCCAGATGGCAGCTCCCCTGGGAGCAGGGAGGCAGCTGCCTACGTCCCGGCAAGCCGGGCGGCAGCTGCCCACATCCCGGCGCACAGTGGGGAGCCGGGCAGCAACTTCCAGCATCCCAGGGAGCCGGTTGGCAGCTGCCCTGATCCTGGCTCTCAGCCAGGAACCAAGTGGCAGCTGCCCGTGTCCCAGCTGGCAGTGGGTGGCAGCCACCTACTGCCACGTCCCATCCAGTCTAGGCGAGAGCCGAGCTCCAGCTGCCTAAGGCTTGTCTGGTCCCAGCTTGCAGCTGGGAACCAAGAACCAGCTGCCCTGGGCGTGCAGCAGCCTGAAGCAGGAGCCAGCTGCCCCAGCTTTCTTCTCAATTTCACCGCTTCAAATCCAAATTGTCCCAGCTCTGCCAACAAAAGCCGTACACCGCTCATTGAGGCAGTGGCATATGAAGGGTCTCTGGTGCACAAGGCCAAGCCTGCATTTGCGCCTCCCAGGCCTCACGCCCCCCCACAGGGCAAGAGGCGTACAGGCGCTGCCCCCAGCTGCCCCGGGGGGGGTCTGTACTTGTAGGGGGGTGATGTAAATGCAGGCTTTGCTCTGCTGCCCCCCACCCCCGCCCACACTTACCCGGTGCGAGGCGCCCCCCTCTCCTTCTGCAACCCTGCAGCCTGATGTCAGCTTAGATGGGGTGACCTCACCCCCCTGGCCTAGGGAGGGGGGCTGGGCCAGCCCTTCATGACATGTGGGGGGAGGCACTGAGGAGCACCCCTCAGAGACTCCTGCATCCCTCGCCTGGCGCAAAAGGCCGGCCCGGTGCACACCCTTCACATCCCCCCCCAACTTACCACTGCTCCAGCCCCGCAGTCCAGCGCTGGCTCCCAGTGGGGGGCGGGGGTGCCAGGTTGGCCCTTCGCAATGGGTGGAAGGTGGGGGGCACAGGAGGCTGAGGGGTGGCTGCTCCCGCTTCCGCTCCTATGCTCCCCCCGCGCATCATGAAGGGCCTGCCCGGCCCCCCACCCCCAAGCTGCGGGGTGAGGCCACCCCATCTGAGCTGGTGCCATGCTGTGGGTCTGGAGGAAGTAGCAGGTAAAAGTGCTCCGGGCCAGCCCTTCACAATGGGCGGGGGGCGCATGAGGCTCTGTGCCCCTCAGAGCCTCCTGTGCCCCTCGGCCTCCTGTGCATTGTGAAGGGCCGGCCCGGTGCCCCCCTTACAGACCGGGGCCTGGGGGCCTGGCCCCCACTCGCTCCCCCCCTCAGAATGCCCCTGCATCAAGGTAGTTTTATTTTGTCTAAAAAATGACAGTTTTGTTGGCATGGGGGTGATTGTAGTGTGTACACCAGCATTGTTTTGTTGACAAAAACTGACTTTGTTGACAAACTCTCTAGTGTAGACCAGGCCTTAGTGTCTAGCAAAGTTATGAATTTAAGCTGCCAGGCTCATCTCTTGAAAGTGTTGTGCAGATTCCCTTTCAGGATGAGAACTGATAGGTCAGAGGTAGAGTGATTGTTTTGTGGAAAGTGTTGACCTACAGGTTGTGATGTTTTTGTCTTTTATCATTTTCCTCTGTGTAACAGAGTTCTACACACAATTTACAGCCAATTAATAGCAGCAATCATAATCATTACTTTTTTTAGAGAAAAATTAGGATTTCCTTGGTTTTTTCATGTCTAAATTTTTTTGACCGACATTGTTAGATTTCCTTTTGAAGTTGTAACATGGTTTTTGTGGCCTAGCAAAGAGCTTGAGAACTTTCATACGAACTGAAAAGAACACAGAATTATTTCACAGGACATTATTAAAACAATTACTTTGATCAAATACTATTTTGTAAACTGAAATTTGTTGAGAGTGTCAAAATTTTCCTTTCTTTAGCCCCAACAGCATAAAGTCCATGTTGAGGGTTAAAAATATTAAACAAAGTTAAACCTTACCTTTATTTTAAATATTATCTAACATTTGGCTAAGAAGCATTTAAAATCTGGTCCAAATATACTTTCTGATACTTGGTAACTAAAATATCCCATAAATTACTTAAACATGTAATTAAAACATAATGAACCACCCTTTCAGTGCTAGTTTGAGCCATGGCCTCTGCAAAATTAAGCCTTGAAGTCATTATGGTTTGGGTTAAAGCCACTCTCAGCAATGCAGTGGGAGACACCTGCAATATAAACCAGGCAAAACCCTTCTGAGCCTGTTCACAGCCAAATTTTCACTTTAATTTTATGTGGTTTCAACTTAAAGTTGGAGGCAAATAAGATAGACCAGATGGTTATGTTTTCTCCTAAACGAGTGCTTTCTCTTTTGAGTAATTAAGAATGACCTCAGGTCAATTGTCGCAGCTTCTGGGACCTTTTAAGAAATGATGACTGTTCTTACTTTTTTAAATGAAATTTTAGTATATTTTAAGTTATTTTGTTATTTTAATCAATAAAATCTCCATTTGATAGTAGCAATGCTGCTCTCCAGATATACAATTTTTGTGAGAGAATCTCACATTTCAGATGATAGAATTCATTTGACCCTTGGCCTTCTGCCTCACTATGTACATGAGACGTGCAGTCTCTTTTCAGTCAACTTCCACTATATCAGATAAACGCAACTACTGGATGTTGTGTTTAATGTCTTATATAAAATAAGGCATATGGGTGAAATCCTGGCCCCACTGAATCAAAATGGCAAAACTCCCATTGACTTCAGCACGGCCAGGATTATACTCATAGTTTCAAGTACTTAGAGTATCAGACTAATGGTCAGTCCCCAGAGAGTTCAATGGGAATTTTGTCTGAGTGACAACTGGAGAATCCTCTTAGACCATTACTCTTTATGTGCCAGTAAACACAAATACATAATTTATATATATTATATTATAAAAAATAATGGTTACATATGCTGTTTTAACTTCACATTGTTACCTTTCTGGACTTTTAAAATTATTTAAATATTAAATCCTAAAATCTACAATGCAATTCATTTTGGGAATACACTCTAAAATGTACATTTAAAATAATATTCATATTTATTTCCACTTTATAGGAATTTGCTGCACTGACAAAAGAGTTAAATGCGTGTAGGGAGCAATTGCTTGAAAAAGAAGAAGAGATTTCAGAACTGAAGGCTGAAAGAAACAACACAAGAGTAAGTATATAGTAAATTTTGTATGGGCTTATGCTTTTAGCACGAAATGTGTATGAAGCAGAAGGAATACACCTGCGTACCTGCACCTGTTAATTTGCATTAATATTAATAATCCTAACATAATAAGAATATCTAGTTTGTAAGAACTTGTTTATATTGTGTAAAAAGATAAATTTACTACAATTCTTCTACAAGAAAATGTGTGATATGTTTTCTATGAGTGAAATAAACCATTATAATTTTGACCATAATATGGTTAATAAACTTTAGGCTGATATTGTGGCACCATGAAGTTAATGGAAGTTTTGCTATTGACTTCAGCGAGGCCAGGATTTCACAGGAGTGCAGTCCTGTAAAACTTGAGCGTCTCATTCTCCCCATACTTAATTGAAGGCAGAATTTGACTGATAGTGTACATTGGTTTGTATTGTAGTCAGGTTTGAAAACACGTAAAGGAATTACCCTTTTAGATCTAAAAAACTGTAGCTCTTGGATAATTAGTGTTGATTTTAAATGGTAGCATATCTGTAACATGTATATTCATGCCTATGTAGATTTAGTATATAAGGGTCCTATCGATTAAAAATGCTGCGTGCTGATGCATATGGTGGATTTGATGGTGTTCATAAGATTCTAATGGGAAGAACCACCCATGAAAAGCCAATGGTCATTAATGGGCATTTGCAAAAGGATTGAGAAATGCCAACTTCAGGGTACAGCAGGTACTAAATGCAGCTCTGACATTGACACCACTTCTGCAAACCATGAAACTTACTGATGATCTAGTCCTGTGCTAGGTGAAGAGAAATCAATAAGAGATTTATTAGGACAACCAATACCAGTTAATGAAGGTTATAGAATATGATGACCTTGCTAAAGTGTATATTTGAAATCCTGGAAGCTAAAATTAGTAAAGTTACCAATGTATTATGGGAATGGAGAAGCAGTTAGGCATAGGAGATGAAGACCTAAAACATGAAAAAAAAATACACTACCTAGTAAATGCAGATAAACTAATGCACTCATTGGAACCATGGCTATGGAAAGAAGAATGGAACAACTTGACAATCAAGTCAGAGACACAAGGTGGCTCAGGTAATATCTTTTATTGGACCAATGGAAATTCTAGTGATCCAATAAAAAATATTACCTCACCCACCTTGTCTCGCTAATATCCTGGGACCAACACAACTACAACTGCACTGCAAGTCAGAGACTGACATTCAATAATTTTCGAGATACCAGCAAGTGTGCAAACAAACAAACAAAAACAAACAAACAAAACATCTGATCCTGATGAATCTGCAGAAGAATTAGCTTTAAATCTCATAAAGCTAAAATTTAAGTGCAGTTTTTGTCACTATTGTGCATATACTATAGTATTATAAGTGACTTTGTAAATTATATTTGTTACAAATTTATTTCCTCTCCATAATCTGTGATCTTTATTAATTGAATTTTCAGTTTTTATTTATTTATTTTTATGTCAGCACTACAAGGTCAACGTGGTATCTGAAAAAACAAGCAGTGTTGAGCGTCCTTTGTTGAATACATAATGCGCGTCACAAACTATCCTGGTACCACACTGTACAGTCACCCCTCTTTTGCAAGAGGACCCAATAATTGTGTCCCATGTGCTTCCAAGGCCGTTGGGCCTGGAGAGAGCCTAGTCATTGTTTTCAGTTCTAGGAGTATAGGGCTCATACCTCTTGCCTGACACCTCATACCTCACTCCTCATACCTTGTCTGACACCTCATACCTCTTGTTTGACAACCTTCTTTCAGATGTGGACTGCCACCACCCAGCTCCCTGTACTCTGAAATCAGTGTCTGAGACCTCCTGAGCAACTTCCTCCCCTGCCCCCTTGCCTCCCCAGTTGCCTGTACATGGTTCCTGAGAACTCCACCTAGGCTGTGGGCACTCTGGGCCTCTAGTTTAGTCCCTGTAGTGAAAATGAGGTAGGAAAGAAAAGAACAGAGGCTTATCAAAGGAATTTCTAAACTACAGCATCTTTACACTTAAAGTATTCCAGAGTTACAGATCTTTGAAAACAAAACCAAAGACTTGAGACACACCCTTCCTTGGTCTGATCTCACCCCTTCTGTGAGCCTGAAGATTGTCAGTGTTTCAGGGTAGGCAGAGTCCCTTTTGTTCTTACCCTCCTGCAAGTCCTTCCTAAATGTGAGGATGGTCAGCCCTCCCACCCTGAGCAGCACTGAGCCCTTAAGACCATGTCTACACCAGAGAGCTTACCACGGCACAGTTGTACCAATGCAGCTGTGTCGCTGTAAGATTGCTTGTGAAGCCAGTCTATGCTGATGGGAGAGAGCTCTCCCATCAGCATAATAAAACCACCTCCATGAGCAGCAGTAGCTATGTTGGTGGTAGAAGCTCTCCCACCGACATAACACTGTCCACTGTTTTTTCACACACCAGAGCGACATAAGTTATACCAACATTAGTGGTAGCATAGACATGTCCGAAGTAAACGCTGTCTCTTAGCCGTGTGCTTCAGTGGGGTTCGCCAGTCCCCTGCCCCAGTCATAAACTACCCTCAGGCAAGTTTACAGATGTGTTCAGCATGTTCTGACAAAATGGAATTCATAATTTCATACAGACATATTGTGGCTATCATAATATGATGCTGCAAAACAATCTACTATTTAAACGAACAAAAGTATTCTAATAAAGCAATAATATAGCAAGAACCAAGATATCTCCCAAATCTGAAGTGAGACTAACTGACTCTCCCCTCATTTTAACCCAACTCCCTCACTACATTTGATAAAGTCATAGTTGGGCTTACCTAGCATCCCTGGATGCTCTCACTCTCAGAAGTCTTTATGCCTCTGTGACAATTATTGCAACTGCATGCAATATCTTTAGGGGCCATATTGTATTAAGTGTATGAATGGTTTATCTATCACAGTGGGCCAGGGATTGTATGCAACTCCAGCATGGCAGGGTTGACACAGCTCCTCCAGGAAGTAAGAACAGTGGGGGAGGGGATCATTAAGATGAATTATTCAGATGGTAAACACCTCCAGAGATGTGTCACCCTTGAGGAGGCTTGCATATACTGGTTCAAAGTGGATTTTCCAGAGACCAACAGACAAAGAAAGGGCTTTTGTTATAAAAAGGTTGTATTTAAATTGACTCGGGGTCTTCTTTCTGATCCAGCAAACAGGGAGGATCCTCTGTCCAAGGGGGGCAACCCTTGAGGAAGGGTTGGAAAGACTTTGGCCTGCCAGGGCCCCATAAGACTGATGGGTGACTCCTGGTATGTTTAGTATGGTGTTTTATATCTGTGTATTGTTTGATTATGTTTTCTCTGTAATGCCTTTACTTTAAGACTAAATGTACTTACTGAGAAAGGGCTGTGTGGTAACTTGTAACTGCAGGCAATACACTGTTCATAGCCCCGCAGAGAGAAATCAAAGCACAGGCACTGGTCTTTATTCAGACTGACTTGCTGGGGATATCATAGTGTAGGCAGAGAGATGTGCAGCCTTAAAACCTTGAACAGGAGGGAGAGAGATGAAGGGCTTCATCCAAGGGAGATAATGTCTGGAAGTCAGAAACCTTAAATGGATGCCCTCAAGGCACCATGGAGGAGGAATATAGGTGCAGTTATCCTGAAACTGTGACAATACCCTTCTCTTTTGAAGATAGAGCCTCTTAAAATGCACTGATACTCTGATTTTCAAAAATAAGTTCTAGCCCAAATTCTTCACACGCTGCTGAGAGAAAAGGAAGGAAGTACTCCTGCCCATATACTCATTGGAGTTCCATTCTATGGAAGCCTTAAACTGAGGTACAAAGAGAGCAGGATCTCAACTCCCCACCTCAAACAGAGCCACCTGAGAACATCTGTTTCTTCTCGTACTGTTTCTTAAATTCAGCCCTTCAGTCAGTTTCTTCCCTGGGATGAGATACTCGCCTTTGGCCTTATCCACATGTTTTCCGTTTCTTACATCATCATAAGATACAGTAGAAATATCTTTCAGTTCAGAACATAGTTGGCAATTTTTTCAGCATGTGAGGCAAAATAGAACAATGCTGGACCACCTGTACTTTTATTGACTGGCTCTGCACAGCTGACAGCAAGACAAATATATTTTTGTCAGTAAAATCATTACATGTGACTTTGAAAAAGTTGGAGTAGAAATTTCTATAGTAACTTTTGTAGTCGGTATGAATCTAATTTCAATTTTGAAAGAATAACCAGCCCTACAATATACAGAAAGGTATTAAAGGATCTCTTCTAGAGCCGGAACACAAAATAATGTGGTACATTAATTGTGATCATCTCAGATATCAGAGACTGAAAAGAACATTAAAGGAGGCCAGAACTAAAAAAGAACATATATCATATGTTAAAATGAGGACATTATTTTCTTTTCTGATCTGAGCCAGTTGATTATTCTTGAATTAAAATATCCCTACTTTTCACAACAAAGTTGCAGTTTGTAATCAGAGTGAACGTAAATGGGATTGGGGAAGGAGATACAATAAAGTCTCTGCCTAAATTAAACCTTCAGCAAGGGATCTAATACAGAAGCTGTGTAAACTTTTTCATATTGTTTCTGAAAACTCCTGAAGAATATACTGCATTAAACTTGATAACATTTTTTATTTACTTAATGGTAATGGGTAAGCTAATCCTTGTTTAAAATAGGAATTAAAAGCAAAAATTCCTTTTGTCTTCTTCTATATTCTGAAATGTAACCGTTCGTAGGAGAAAAGCAGGAATCAGAAATCTGAGGTAATAGATTTAAGAGAGAAAACACATTTCATGTGAGTTCAGCGCTTGTGGGAGGTGCTGGCTGACAGCCCTGGAGAATGATGGTCCTTGTACGCAGGACATTTGCAGAATAAGCAGTGACAGTGTAAGCTTCCAAAGCACTGACATGCTGATCTGGAGGGATCAGCCAGAGCAACAGGATAGCTCAATCTTTTTGCCTGTTTAATCTTTTGAGACTGTCAACAAAAGTATCAATTAAAGTGAAATGTGGTAGCTTTTTTTGTTATGTGGATAGTTGTCGACTGGGAACTAGACATCCATCAGATGGTAACACACGTCTGTCACAGGTGATCTAGCTGGATATTAGCTACCAGTCTAGAGGTGAAAGGCTATACATTCCTTTATAAATCCTTCCAGCTATCTAGGTCCCCAGAAGTCATAGATATTTAAGGGAGAACAATGTGAAATATCTATGAAATATAATTTTTAAAAATTGAAAAAGCGTACAAGGTACAAATTCTGTGCTGGTGTAAACTGATGCTGCCAGTTGATTCAGGGGAGCTGCACCACTTTACAGAATATTTGACCTTTCACAGCACTCACTTGGGATATTTTGTCCCATTGGTGAAATCAATGATTTTATGGGCCGTGTCAAACTTGCTTCCACTTCCCAATAGTCCCATTGTCTTAAGTGAGACTGCTGGTAGAGGTAAGGTGTGTGGATGTGGCCTGTAGAATCATGTGGAATTATTTTCAAACAAGTGAGAGTAGTAACTTCTCCATGTAAGAGCTCTAGAGTGGGTTGGGATGGACAGAGATTAAACTACTTAGATTTCAATGTACTCACATACTTGAGAATATTATTGTACTGTTCTTAATCTATGCTTTGGACAGTTTATGCATAATGTTTAAGGACTGAATCATACTCCGTATGCTCTTAATTTCTTATGGAATTGCTATAACTGTTCAGATTTACAAATAATTACAATATTAAAGATAATTTATAAACCATGAAAAGTGTGCTTGCCTGAAACACATATTTCTCTTTGTCATGTGTAAAAGGTACAATATGTATATTATATATGTTTATTTATAAAACCTATTTAATTATTTTACAAAGAATAAGTAGTCCAACATTAATCTACACAAATATAATTGAAAGCTACTCTGAAATTCCAGTAATTAGCATGATATAAATAGTGAAGCAGCTTCTTTTGGGAGTATTTCTTTGTTTTGTTTTTATACATTGTGGATGAACAAAGCTCTCCTTCCATCTCTCCAGAGGGAGGAGAATGAAATTATACATTGGAACAATTCATGGAGGCTTTAATTACTAATTAGTTAGACCAGGAAAAAAAAACCAAACAACAAATCAGGAACATTTTCTCGTTCATAACTGTGTAACCCAGCATTATATATGTTGAATCTTCCATGCATTTATGCGTCATTTTAAAAGTACACTGAAGGGCAGATCCTCACCCAGTGTAAGTTTGAATAACTTCTTTGATTTCAGTGGAGATACACCATTCTACACCAATTGAGGAACTGGCCCTAAGTATCTAGTTTATTTAGATCCAAACTTAGTTGTATAAAAACAAGAATTCTACAAAAAATAGATCAAACAAAATGCTTAAGGGTTTTTTAAACTTTAACTGGCAATGTAGTACATTTGGATTTAAACATTCTCTTGCATTGGGTTAGTTCATGAATGCCAGAAAGTAAACCATCTTAGAAACTGATCCAGTACTCTTTATGGTGCACTGTCTCACTGTGCAATACTAATCTAATTTTAAGATCCTGATCTTCAAGATCCGCAGTAGACAAGACTTCTTTTAGGGGCTGTCTCTCTTTATGACCATGAACTACTTGACCACACTAATCATCAGGAGCTGAAGGAGTCAGTAGCACTGAAACAGGAGGCTCTTAGGAGCAGGAGATTGGATCACATTGATGTTTGGTCTGTGTCTGAGAATCTCTCTTCCTCTAGATATTAGTATATTCATGGATCTCAATACATGCAGTGTAAGTTGTAAAACACATCAATTGGCATCAGCTTTCATTTAATCAATATGCCAGATACCTTACATTTTCTTCCCTAAAGATAGAATATGAAGGAAAGAAAGTAAACAGGAAGGAGCACATAAAATAGTAGAACCCTAGAAATGTAGAGCTGGAAGGGACCTCAAGAGGTCATTTAGTCCACCCTCTGCACTGAGGCAGGACCAACTACACCTAGACCATTTCTGACAGGTGTTTGTCTCACCCGTTCTTAAAAACCTCTAGTAACCGGGATTCCTCAACCTTTTTGGAAGCCAGTTCCAGTGCTTAACTATTCTTGTAGTTAGAAAGATTTTCCTAATATCTAACTTAAGAGGGCCTACACATCTCTTCATCTTTCTCTTGCTCCTAATTTATTTATAGAATCTCTTCTTAATGTATTTTATATCCCTCACTAAGTGTAACTCATTTTACACCTTAGCCTTTCAGATTTTGCCCCTACTTGTTTGTGCCATTATTTTGTACTCATGTTAGCAATTTGTCCATGTTTCTACTTTTTTATGATTCCTTTTTGATTTTCAGGTCATTAAAGAGCTACTGATGGAGTCATCTTAACCTCTTACTATTTTTCCTATCTTTCTTTCACATCAAGATTGTTTGGTATTGCACCTTAATATTGGCTGTTTGAGAAATGACCAGTTCTCCTGAACTTCTTTTTCCCTTAGATTTTTTTCCCATGGGACTTTAACTTTCCAGTTCTCTTAGTTTGTTAGTGTACCTTGTTGAAGTCCATTGTTGTTATTCTGCTGCTCTCACTCTTTCCTTTTCTATCACTTTCATCCAAATTGCCTTCAAACTTCAGATTCTCAACCAATTCCTCCCTCTTAGCTAGACGCAAATCTAAAATGGCCATTTCCTTGGTTACTTCATCCACCTTCTGAAACAAAAAGTTAACCCCAATTCATTCCAAGAATTTATTGGACATTTTTTGTTTTTCCAATATTGCTTTTCCATCAGATGTCTGGGTAGTTATAGTCCCCCATTGGTACCAGGTTTTATGTTTTGGATATTTCAGTTCTAAAAATGCCTTTACCTCCTGATTTGGTGGTCTGTGTAGACCCCTAAAACAACATTAATTCTTTCCTCCCCTTTTTTTCCACCCAGAGGCTCCCCCTATTTTGCCTCTCATCTTTTTCTGTACCTCAGAACAAATGTAGAATGCAACAGCTGCCCCATTTCCCCCTTGCCTGTCCTTCCTGAACAAGATATACTACTCTATACTAGTATTCCAGTCATGAGACTTGTCCCATGAAATGTCTGTGTTGGCAATTAAATCATAATTTAGCATATGTACTAATATGTCCAGTTCTTCCTGTTTATTACCCATGTTCCTTGAACATATGTATAAGCAACTAATATGCTGAGTAGATTCCCCATTGTCATCCCTCTTGTTGCTCTATGACCCTATTTTAATTTTCCATGCCCCCCTCCCAACATCTAGCCCTCTGTTAAAGTCACCTTTTTTATACCTACCTGTGGGCTTTTGTTTAGCCACATAGGATATATAAGAGAGGGACGGAGAATGCTGTCTTCCAAACTGTATTTAATGATGTAATCTTCATTAACCCTCAAACACAAGTGATGGGTGCATTAAAAACATGTATATGTAGCACCAGATTAGGGAAGCAAGGGCCTCCGTGGGAAGGAGAAGTGGGGGGGAGGGGCGGGGAGTATAAGTGGCTCATCTTGTATCTACCTGCCACTACTACGATCCCTACAGCCCATGGCAGATGAAAATGGTCTTTTGTCTAATATAATGAGATTAGAAGCACCTCTGCGACTGCTTGACGTTATGATTTTGTAGTGAGCCCAGCAGCCTCATTGCTTGGCCTGCCACACATGCTGCCCTCTTGCTGTTTTCTGCCTCTTGTTTGAAAACCATACTAATGTGCCCAGTATGATGGGGTGTGTCAGATAATCCTTTCATACTGCACAACACCGTATTCTATTAAATTGAAACACAAGAGGAAAAAGTCAGCAAATGGAACAGTCCCTGACCCCTAAATCCTTTAATAACCATTTTTGCATCAGTATTGAGATCTATCCCCTACACACCCTTTGGTGATGGTTCTTTTTCCCCCTCCTGTTCTACAACCAAAAGTAAGAGCCTATGCTATATATTACAGCCTGACTAGAGGTATTCAGGGGTCTGATGCCAAAATTATATCAATACAATGATTATAACTTATTTTTAATATTAGGTTATTACAAACTTGTTTGCAACTTTTCAGAATATTAACTTATAAGTATGTTATAGCCAGGATGCCTGTGGACATTTTAGTTAGTTGTGTTATAAAATGTTCAGGCTGGTTAAAGAAATTGCAGGCAGCTTCTGCTTTCTGTGAGCGAGGACTAGTAAATGTCAGGAAGATTAACCCTCTTTAGCCATAAAACCATGTTTATTATCCATAAGGGTGTTATATAAACTCAGATAAGCTGCATTTTAAACTTTACCTTGCTGTAATTTTATACTGTTTTCTATGTTTAAAACATGTATTGGTGATTGAAATTTGTGCTTTGGAATAGAAGTTAATTGCTGTGGCAGACAGATGGTAACTCTTTAGATCTTAGATCAAGAGACAAACCCCTAAGAATGTCTTGTCTAGACCAGAACATCTCCCTCTTGTATAAACACCAGATAAGGATTACCTTATCTCAAGAAGACAAACCATGTAAAACATTCATGTTTTCTGAAAAGACCTGATTGTGAAAATGAACAGAGGGTTGTGTTATCAGAGCAATAAATCTAGGTAAATCTATACATAGAATTGTAGGAATATCCTTATTGAAATAAATTTTATATTTTCTCTAAAATCTTCATTCAGAGGCCTTTAGGAAAAAATGTGTGTAATTGGAGATGTTGGAAATGCTCAAGCAACTCCTTCATCAAATTCAGGGAGACAGGAAAAATCATCTGTCCAAAAATGTTTGTGAAACATCACCACTTCTTTACCAATTATTTAAGCTAAAGGACTCTGTTTAAGAATTATTTCATTGTAAAAGAGTGATTTGAGAAATAAAATATTTTATGTAATCTTATGTAATAGAATAGGAGTGCTTTGGATATTTTGAAAACAGGAATTTCATTTCCTGTTGAATTCTAATAAAACTGAAGAAATATCTCAAAAATTGACTGAATAAAGAGAAGGTATTTTAAACTCTAACTTTAAAGATCTTCTGAGAATCTCCCACCACAAAAGCAAAGGAAATATAGCAGTAAGGAAAGAATTACAACTACATATTCATAAAATGAAGAAAATCTTAAAGCCAACCCATGAAGGTACTGAGGCAATGAAAATATGACAGCTTACTTTGCCCAGTTTTGAATCTAAAAAAAGCCTGAAAAGTGTGTGTTCCTATAACTTGATGAAAATAGGAAGGAGACTGGTATTAAACAAAACTCTGAAGTAAGCATTCCTCACACACAATCTCTGCTACCATGCTTAAACACAACTCATCCTATCCATCTATATCAACAAGCTACTACAGAAGCTAGGAGAAGATTCCAGAAGAAACCAACCCAAGAAAAACTTCCCCAAGACCTCAGCATGGATTAGTGAGAGAAAATGTACTAACGTATTGCCAAGGGATTAGATTTAAAACTCTTCTAATGATTTTACTGGAATATGGAAATGCTCTTTTAACTTCAGGTATTAATAGTTTCTCCTGTAAATCACTAATGGTTAGACCATGTATTTCTGAAGAAGAGACAGGAGCTAAACACTGGTGAATAGAGAAATACAGGATGTAATTGGAGTAAAGATTCTTAATATTTTTAGTTGGCCTGTCTTAAGACAGCTCCTTAAATGGCTTCTAAGTTTTAAATATTTTCTTTGGTTTCATAGGATTTAGTTAATTGCTTACTTTACCCATCTCTAAACTGATTAGTTACAATTAATAGCCAACAGGATCCACCTTCCCTTTAAACAAATTATTTTGCCCCATTATAAGCAATTTAAATATCTATGAGATATAAGATGGACTCACAATTCTGGGAAACAATATACTTTAGTCTTAATTAACAACCCCCCCCCCCCTCCCACCCCCCCCGCCCCTCCGGCAGTTCACTCTCAAGGATCTGTTAAAAGCTCTACAGAGTGAGAAGACAGAAGAGATTGTAATGGGTCAGGAAGGGATTACCCCATGTCAGTGTATTCTGGGTATTTGGGGGTGGGGGTGTCTCCTCCTCTGAAGCATTGGAAATGGCCACAGGCAGAGATGGAACTCTGGATGGGGCAGGCCAGGGCTCAGAGGTGGCACTGAGCATTCTCTCTCTCTCATGTGCTTACCTGATTGGTTCTTGCTCATATATTCAGGGTCTAACTGGTCATCATATGTGGGGTTGGGAAGGAATTTTCCCCCAGGTCAGCTTGGCAGAGACCCTGGGGATTTTTCACCTTCCTCTGCATTATGGAGTGTGGGTCACTCGCCAGCCTTATCTGAGTATATATCACTCAATCAGTTCCCTGCCATTTCAGGAGCCGTAGGCTTGGTCTACACTAGGAAATTAGTCTGGTATAACTACATTGGCCAGGTATCTGAAAAATCCACACCCCTGACTGATACAGTTAAACCAAACTAACCCCTGTGTGGACAGTGCTAGGTTGACACGAGAATTTTCCTGTCATCCTAGCTATTGCCTCTTGGGAGGGAGGGGGAATACCCCTGCCAATGGGAGACTCCTTCCCATTGGCATACGTAGTGTCTTTACTGAAATGCTACAGCAGCATTGCTTTTTAAGTGTAGACAAGCCCTCAGACATGGGAGCATTTTAGTCCCATCTCTTCTCTTCCTGTGGCACAAAACAGTCTTGTCTCCTCTGGATTGTAATACTTTTGGTAATTTTGGTTGCTGGGTTTTGTGTGCAGGTACTGGATGGTGTTCATAGCCTGTGACGTAAAGGAGGTCAGACTAGATGATCTGGTGATCTTTTCTGGCCTTAAACTCAGTGACTCTGACTCTAAGTAGCCAATTTATTATGTGTGTTCTGTCATTTGTGATATTTTGTTTAATATTTTCTTTTTCTTTAATAATACAATAGCCATGGTTAATAACTGCAATTATTATGCTAGGTCTGCACACTGGTGACTAAAATAGTGAGAGTCAGAGAGAGAGAGAGAGAGAGAATGTCCAGAATGGACAATAAGTGAAAGAGTAAGAGTTGGCCAACTGTTCTCTTTACTTTTGATCTCCAGATCATCTTGCACCACTGGAATAATGCGTGGTGCAAAAGTTTTTAACATATATATGTTTTTCAGCTCTATTTCTCTTAATAAAATTTCATTGTCTTTTTTATTATATGATTTTAAACAGAATAACCCAAACTCTACAAAATCATTCCTCTAAGCACACTCCCTTTAGCATGTTTTTCAATGGTAACTTCAGCATTTACAAGAATTACCACAAAAATATGACGTTAATAATAAACAATATATATAATCCTAAAAAGAAAAAAAGTTAGTTAATAAGTAGTTAAGGCTGTTCAAAGAACCACTTAGCCACACAAACCTTTAAGAGTAAATAAATGTTTAATTAATATACCTTAATCCCCTCTCCCCCAACATCACATTTTCTGCTTTCACTGACAAACTGCCTCTCCATAAATAAATCCCTTAGGTACATAACCAATACACTTGTCACATTGCTCAGAATTGAACTATCATGCAAAACCCTAACTCTAACTTCAGCAACATTGACATATTAGATATCTGTGAACTAACATTCTGAGGGGAATCTGGATTACTCCAGTTTGAAATCATCTAAATGAGAGCAGAAAAAAAAAATCGTGTTTCAAAAAGGCCTACATATTTTCTCAGCCATGACAAATGCTATATTTGTGATGTTGTATATCAATCAACATGTCCTTTTAATGTATACGTTTTTTCAAAATAAAATAACTATCTTTTGGTAAAGCAGAATTAAATGTAAAAAGTTTTTCTTCCTGGTTTATCCAGATTACATCAATTTATCTTTATATATTTTTAATAAGCACAATTTTTAGCCAATATTCCTAAAAGAGGTCAAACAGCCATTTCTGAAATTAAAGTATCCATTTTTCTACACTGGGCAGAGGCTTTAATGGTTCATAACAAAAGAAATCTCATATATAGTTTTCTTTGTAAAGAGCAGTCATATGTAATACTCCTTGCAGACTGAGCACTGCACAATGTTATTCCCAGCAAGCCACGTTGCCTAAACAGTGTCTACACTTGCCTTGCTTTTCAGGGGTTATAAATAGTATATTTACCCACACAACTCTTTCCAAGTAAAAGCATTTATTCTTAAGGTAAAAGCATTGCAGAGAAAACATATTAAAAACAACAAAATATTCTACATACATGCCAATAAATTTACCAGAGATCACCCCAACTCCAGCAGGAACTCTGGTGGGAGTTGTTCCTTCAAACTCCATCAAGGGTTTTTCTGTGGTGTGATGAGGGAGGCCTGTATTGCCCCTCCACAGGTCCTGCGCTCTTTTCGGCTGCACTGGTGGTATGGCAGGGTGGGAGCGGGGGGGAGGGGTCCGGTCCCACCTTCTACCTCGGGTCCCAACCCAGGGACCCTGTAAGGAGTACCCTCAAACCACTTAGTCCATGAGAGCTACTACCTTCCCTGTGTCGCCTGTCCTTGGCCTCACTGCTCACAGTCCGCTCCCTGGAACCGGGGCTAGGGTTTCTCCTCCTTCCTCGCCATGGGTCTCTGTCCCTGTGATCTTCCGCTGCTTCGGTGAGGTCACCCCCCCTCAACTCCTTTGCTCAGTTGACTGAGCAGCTGGCTCGTCCTTTAGGCCTCTCTGCCTATGACCCTTGGCCCTGCCCAGATGGGCTTATCCTTAACTCCTCTTCTTTGGGGTTGTGGTAGCAACAGCAATCACTCTAGGCTCTCTAGCCACGCTGCACCACTCTGCTCTGCTCCTTCGCTCAACTCCATTTCAGCTCCCCTATCTACCTGACAGGGAGGCTTTTAACTGCTGGGGTAAGCTCCTTAATTGGCCTCAGCTAGCCTAATTGGCCTGTAGTAACCCCAGCTGAATCACCCAGGGAACAAGGATTTGTTGATCGTGGGGCTAATATATATATCCTCCACTACTCTCCTATAGCCATCAGATCTGGCCCTGTCACAGTGGTTACAAGTTCATAACAGCCTTAGCTCAGAACAACTACCCACATGTGTAGGTTAGTCTTTCCTTTATACAGCCTGGCCTTGCTCTTCAGATTTCAGGAATTTGTAATCAGTAAACAATGGTCCATTCCTCAGAGCATAGCTTCAAAAAGCTGCAGAGAGGTGGGAAGTGAAATTTGCATTCACCTCTGCCTGGATATTTCCCAGGAAATCCACTTCACACATATTGTCCCAAAAGACCATTCTTGTCCGCCACAATGTTCAATATAGACTTTTGATCATCCAGATCCACAATAATACATAAGTTTTGCATTTAATATAATGGACTCCAAAGATACTTAAACTTAATTCAATGAGTTTTGTCAAGGCTATTGCAGGAAATTGTCACAGTAGCATTCCTTGGTAACCACACTTTGTCATGTGTTGGTCTTCCATCCTAATATGTTTGTACCAAGAAAGCCACTGAAAACAAACCAGTACTGACAGAGGTGGTTGCTGGATTCAGCTATGAATATCTTCATTGCTAATCTTGTCTTGTCACCTAATATGGAGCAGTTGACAAAGTTGATGACAATTGAAAATGTAAATTTTCCACTTTTCAGCCTTTCTCAGCATCCATGTTTCACTACCCTTACAATAAAATTGGTATAATCATAGTTCTATAGATCTGTAGTTTCGTAGCAAGGTATATGTCACAACGTCTTCACAGAGGCCATTGAAGGGCTTCAAACATGGCCACAGTTGCGGCTATATGGGTGTCCACATCTTTTGAGCATCCTCCAGCACAGTCTATGATCTTTCCCAAGTAGTTGATAGTTGCCACTTACTCAGCATTCCATAGGTACATGGCACGGTTTCCTATTTCCACATGAGCTTGGCCAGGCTTTGTTCTGTCACCATCGTTCAATATTGGCATTGATTGACTGATGGAAAATCCTAAGGAGGAAGCTTTTGGAGGTATTCAACTTCTTCAATATCTCCAATATGCCGATGACAATGTCTTTTTGGCTTAGTTTAGTGAATTGCTGATGACCAATCTGGTTATTCTAGAAGCAGCATGCATTGGTCTGTTTATGAATCCAGATACAACTAACTCCCTGGCCATTACCATCAAACAGCTTCCAGATTATGGCCAATTTAGTATTAACCTGTCCAGGTGAGACATCAAAGAAAGATAACTGTAATTTATATAATACACTACAACAATAACATCAGAATTCATTGTATTAGCTTGTTATGCTGCTTTCAAAGGGTATATATATCACCTCAGTATCTTTAAGTTAATGATCTTTTCTGGCCATTATCAAACAACTAGTTATCTGCAACTAAAGATTAAGGGCTTAATTTTGCTGTATGCTAGGCATTTGTGATTTACTAGAAAATAACAGTATTTAAGACAATTTCCATACAATTCAAATATTTAGACAATGCTGGGACATATATCGATAATTCACAAATTTGTATTCAAATAGTCATTTTAACGACATAGGGTAGAATTTTCAAAGGTACCTAAGTCACTTAGAAGTGCAAGTCTTATTGTCTTTGACTTTTAATAGGAATTGCAACCCTAAATCACAAAGTTGCTTTCGAAAATCCAGTCCTACCCATGTTAAACACATTTGCCAAATCAAATAAAATAGCAGGATGCACGAGCTTCTGGGAGGACATGAGAGGAGTTGCTTCAGGCACAGTGTGTGTTATTGCTATTTAATCCAACCAATTACACACCTGCCAGCTTTTCAGAACAAAAGCTATTGAAAATACACATGAAATGAATTGGTACAACTCTTCTTGAGCAGAAGGACAGGGAAATGTACTCTTTCCTTATTTAATGTGAATAGTTAAACTATTAGATCATTGATTCAAAACAATTAATCAACCATGCTTTTCAAAAATAATTAAAAAATAACTTACTACCTCTATTTTTTCTTTCTTCTTTCCTTGAACTCCACTTTCTTTTAATGCCTCTTTCCTTCTGTCTTTTTTAGGATCCTTCTTTCTTCAAAGTGTATTTTTCATCTTCTCTTCACCACATCCATTTTCCTCCAGCTCTATCTTTTTTTCTATATTTCCTCTACTCCCACTTCTTTATGCCTCTGTCCACTTTCCCCCAGTTTTTTTCTCTTGATTTCCTGCTTGAGTCCTCTGTCTCTCTTTCCATTGCTCAAGATGTTTGTTTTCCTGTTGTTACTGTTTTGACAATTTAGTAAAATGGCACTATTGGAATTAAAGAGAGAAATTCAATAAATAAATATTAGACAGATTTTTTTTAATACACTTAAGCCCAGTTCCTGCAAAGCCTACAAACTGTGAGTAATCCCATTGATTTCAATATATTGAATAAAGCCAAAAGTCAAAAGACATTCACGTGTTCAACTTTATGCAGTCATAATGGCCAACTTATAATGCATAAAATAACTGTGCACTTGTCTAACTTTTCAGTCCACATGTAATTGCTAATCAACATAAATGAGTAGGTTTCCTAGTTAAGATCCTAATTCAGTTATCTTTACTAACTTAAGCATGTATTTCTGATCCATGAAAATCAAGCACATTCATCAGTGCCTTGTTGAGATGGGGCCTTAATCATCTATACAATATATGCCTTTGTAAAACAAAGGAAATTATGGAAATCCTAGAAATGCCCTCTCCGTACATGTGGGTTTTGTTTTTATTAAACTTTTAAAAAGGCATTTAATTCATTCTTAAAGTTGTGGGTTTGGGGTTTGTTTGTTTGTTTGTTTTTTTGAAATAGTGAAGACATCTTTTCACTTTGTGGTCACCAGAAATCAGGATTTCTTAATGAACCTTGCTAATTCAACCTGGCTTATCTTGCTAACACTATGGGGTTTAAATTAGTTGTCTACCAGCAATAGAAAATAACGAATTCCATCTTGGTGATCTTATGACACACAAACCATAAGAGTAAAGTTTGCCTGTGTTTTTTAGATTTTTTTATAACGCATTGGCAAAATTTTAGTTTTTTCCAATAGAAAAATCTTCACAACAATTAGTTACTTTACTGTGATAAATTCAGACTGCTTGCTGCTGAACTCAATTTTCTTTTCTTTGCTACACATCTATCCAATGGTAATTCTAATGTCAGAGCAGCATGACACAGTGTGAAAGAGCAGGCTGTCTGCAGCACCTCATGACATTGATTAATGTGAACCTTCAATTGTCATTTAAAACAAATTCTAAAGCTGTTCTTAACAGACCTGTTATGCTGTGGTTCTAAGACCCAGTTCTTTTGCAAAGCTGTTGTGACATGAAATCTTACTGTATTCTGCTGACATGTACTTCAGGAACGTAACTCCAGGGAATATACAGCTCTTCATGTTTTATGTTGTATTGTTTGAATGAAATAACCAGTTATCATTATGTATGAGGGAATATGGGGTAAATTTTCCTGAGCCTTTATTGGTTCACAATAAAATGTACATTACAGATATGGCACATTTTGTGCTTAAGGAGAGATTTGGGGACAATGCAGTGTGGTTAACTGGTTTGATTCTCAACACATTGAAACAAAAGGCTTCTGTTCACATTGTTGTACATTTTTGCTTTGATAATTGATTATACTTAGTTGAATGTGTGGCCACATTTTCAATAGATCTCAGAAAACAGCTTCCATCACCTAATGGAGTGATTAAGTTTTCAAAAGCTCTGCTCCCATGTAGGCACCTACGTGAAATGGCCTGCTCCAAGACTAGGGGCAGACCACCTTTGAAAATAGTCACGTTGTGTAGGTGCCTATGTGGGAACTGAGCTTCCTTGGCAATGTGGCCCCAGTTATGGGCACTGAGCACTTTTGCAAACACGGCCCTTGATTTTAAGCTTTTTGTTAATGGATTAATCATTTTTATTTTTACTGGCATACAAATGTTTACATGAATTAAAACAAACACTCTTAATGCTTGTTTCCTTCCTAAAACTACAAGAAATGAAAACATGCATATGGGAAAAAAATGAATCTTCTACATTTGCTCTACAGTATTCTCAGGGAAAACTCAGACAAACATATGTTTTGTTTTTTTTTTCAAACTAGTTTTCATTACATGTTATCAAATGCATCTAATAATCTTTTGAAACTTCTGCTTTTTGAAATGTCAGAAGAGTGAACAATATTAATGGTCATTGGCATTTTGAATCGTTGAATGTACTTGATGTGGAACTAGTACAACTGAGTTTGATTATAAACCTAAATATCTACTTTAACAGCCATGGAGAAAGGGCTGCGGTCTGAGCTCTGAACCAAGTAGTATGTAATTCTTATACGTTCAAATCTATTTTTGCCCATTATTGCCATTCTAAAATATTTTAAGCAAAGGCTCATTAACATGGCAATTTGCCTTACTTCTGCTGCCTACCTACATAGGTGGCAGCTGGTTCAGGACAGATTCCTTAAGAAGCAATGATCAACAAGCAGCCACTTGCCATTTATAGATGTAAATGGAGCTTCAGATTTGTCTTGAACTGAAGAATTATGGCAGATCAAAAGACAAAAACTGATCTAAGTAGGATGGAAAAGAAAAAAAGTGGTCAAAAGATGAGAGGAGTAGAGCCTGCACTCCAGCTTAGATTCTTTCTTCACTTATTCAGGTGACTATAGAGGTCTAATGCAATGGTGCTCAAACTTTTTCTGCCATACCCCTCCTTATTAGTAATGGAATCTGTCCATGCCCCACCTCCATTACTGCACTGTTGGCTCAGAGAGGAGCTTGGGCTGAAGGCAGAACTGAGGGCTGAGCTGGGGATAGGTGAGGAGCTGCAGTTAGAGGTGGAGCTGGCCTGAGGACAGAGAGTGAATAAGAGCAGATCTGGGCTGGGGGTAGAGAGGGGGGGGGGCAGAGCAGGGGGTGGAGTGGAACTGGGGCTGGGGGCCAAAGCTGGCCTGGGGGCAGAGCGGGGCTTTGTGGTGCTCCCTCCCTCCCTGCTCTCCCGTGGAGACTGACCCAGGCCCCACCACAAGTCCCCCCAAACTTTCCTCTGTTTCCCCAAGTTTGGGGACCACTGTTCTAGTGGAACAACTGAGATTCACAACACAGAAAAAAAAATGGGCCAACTAACTGTAGATTAGTTTGTGAAATGTTTTGGTGGTCAGGAATAGACCTAGAGGTGAAAGACTCAGGCCATATTGTGAAATTTAGCTATTTGGCCATGTTGGAACACTTTGCAGAACCACCGTACCCTAGAAAAAACTCAGGTGCTTTCTTGTGTTTAGGGATAAATAGAGTGGGCAATCTTGTAGTACCCTGAAAACAAATTCTGTGATTTATCTCCCATAATCATACCCTAAATATCCCTTGCCCCCCATGAACATCTACAATAGCTATCTTAGGGTATGTCTATACTGCCGGGGCTGCATGGATTGATGCAGTGGGATTGATTAAGTGGGCTGTGAAGACCCGCTCAATCGATCCCGGAAGTGCTCTCCAATCAACAAAATAAATCCACCCCCAAAAAGAGTAAGGCTGCGTCAACTGGAGGGCATCTCCCATCAACACAGTGCAGTGGAGACACCACAGTACGTCGGTACATTATGTAGCTTGCGTGTCTCCCATCGACAGCCGGCAGCAGTGTAGACCAGGCCTTAGGTACTTATGTGGTTCCCATTACTATGGTATCTGAGCACTTTGCACTCTTTTATAATCTATTTATACTCACAACATCTATGCAAGGTAGAGAAGAACTATTATCCCTTTTTTTTACAGACGGGAAACTGAGGGGCAAAGAGCTACGTGACTTGCCCAGGGCCACACAGGAAGTCTGCGGTAGAGCAGAAAATTGAACCCGTCTCCCATGGTCCAGGCTAGTGCTCTACTCATTGGATAATCCTTTCTTTGGGAGTGTCAATTAATAAGGCCTTCAAGTTAGCTGGCTTAACTGTACCATAATCATCATTTTCATAGCTTGTGGAAAAGAAATAAGGGACTCTCAGTAGAGAGTCAATTTCTATTGAAAAGCATAAATAAACTCACTGTTAAGCCACCAGAGAATGTGGACCTGTCCTCTCAAGCATTCATATGGCTATCAGTCTGAAAAATGCCAATGTTCAGATTTAATTTCCAGAAAAATCAATGACTCTTAGCTGAAACTACAGTGTGCTGATTAGGCCTCAACTGTCCAATGCTGGGTGCCACATGGCAGGAAAGATGCAAACAAAATGGAGAAAGTCCAGAGAATAGCAACAAAAATGATTAAAATGTGTAGAAAACATGACCTATCAGGGAAGATTAAAAAAATTGTGCTCGTTTAGTTTGGAGAAGAGAAGACTGAGGGAAACATGATAATAGCTTTTTATGTACTTGAAAACTGTTACAAGGAGGAGAGAGAAAAAAATTTCTCTTTAACATCTGAGGATAGGACAAGAAGCAGTGGGCTTAAATTGCAGCAAGAGCGGTTTAGGCTCACATTAGGAAAAGCTTCCTAACTGCCAGGGGAGTTAAGCACTGGAATAAATTGCCTAGGGAGGTTGTGGAATCAAGATTTTTTAAAAGTAGGTTAGACAAACACCTGTCAGAGATGGTCTAGATATAACTTTGTCCTGCCTTGAGTGCAGGGGACTGGACTAGATGACCTCTTGAGGTCCCTTCCATTCCTATCATTCTATGAAACCCTTCTGTAAACAATACAGTAAAAACAGATGTTCAGTATTTGCAAGTAATATATAATTCCCCATGGCAACTTCAGCACTTAGCTATGATGTCAGCTCATTTCTCTTTATACAATAAGATATACAAAATAATATTTTTTCACATGTACATTTATTTAACAATTTTAAGTATGAGGATATTTGAATATTTATCTGTCTCTTAAATGTCATTTTCTATTCTTTCAAATACTAGGGGGTTGTTCTTTTTTGTTTGACTATTATAATACTTCATTTTTAATGTTAACTAGAACCTAAACTTAAAAGTAACAAAATATTTTGTCTATTAATATGCAGTACATGATCTGTGATGATAACTGTGAAATATAGGGTCAGATTGTTTAGACTCTAGTAAAGTGGTGCAGCAAAGGGCTATGGCCTAGGAAGAAGCGTTGCCTGGAGATGCTCTAATTTAGGCCCAAATTCAGGAAAGCAGTTAAGCACATATTTAAGTGCTGTTCTGAATAGAAGTGAATTTAAGACTGTGCTTCATTGCTAATGTGAATCAGTGTTTTAGCATTTCCCCTCATCAACCTTTGTTGATAGGGTTCCAAAACTGCTTTCCCCTAAAAGCTGCCTCCAAAGCTGTCGCAAAAAGCCTGCATCTGCCTTCCCTCAATTTGTTTTACATCAGCCTGCGACCCAGTAGAGCAAGCTCATGCACATCTTTTCCTGTGGCTTTTGTTAATCTGATTTGTCAACTCCAGAATGGCAAAATGTGTTCCCTTTTTCTTCAGCTGTGTGGTATTGCTAAAGTTCTCCATATATTAACCTAACGTAATCTCTTATGTACATGCTTGCTGCATTTCTGTAAATAGTATGTATAGCTGTAAGCTACTGGCAGGATGCAAACAGGATGTATTCAGTGTTTTTAAAGTACGGTAATGGTAAACATAAGTAATTCCCATTTTATTAAGGGTACTGTAATTTCAATGTAGTTACCTTACCATTCTACTACAATTACACTCTGGTTATGCTTCTGTTATACCTGTTATCATCACTAATTCATAGGACTGCAAAGTTTACTACATGTCTGAGAATAAATAAATAAATATAAATATGGTAAATATATCTGTGTTCCAGTAGTAGATGTATTAAGAACCACATCAAAGGAGTAATAATAAGTAAATCAGTCACGTAACTTTTAACTTCTACTTGCATGAATTAGATGTTCCTGTATGTTGAAAAGGAATACTATGTGTGATTATACTGTGATTACAGTATTCTTCTTATACCGTGTGACTCGTGAAGTTAGCCACTCTCTTTTAATATACATACAACTAACCACTTTCATGCTCAGATACAACAGGGATGGCATTGTTGTACATTATAAAAACATAGATAAATAGATAGATTTTCAATATATCAGCAAAAAGATGTCCACAAAAATATGATTATAATATTTTCTTCAGCTAAATGTAGGATAGAAATCACAATGAATGTACATAGCAATATTTTTGGACATTGCACATGTTTATAACAAAGACAGCAAATATTTTAAAGCTTGCCATATTAACATGCTCGATTAGCTATGCAACATGCATTTAGAATAAATACACTGCTTTAAAGCCTTAATGAAAATACATTGCTTGTTCTTGCATTCTCTGTTAAGTATGTTTTAATATAAATTAAATACAAATTACAATTAGGCGACTGATTTTCAGGCATTAATTATAGACTGCATTAGTTGGTTAGTTATATTAGCTGTTGGTTTTTTTATTAACATTCCATTAATTACTGTGATTAAAAAAAATCACTTAAATATATTAAGTTGATTTTAGCCAGGCAACAATAAATCTAAGTAGAGCAATTTGTTGTTTTCCAAAGTTCACAGCAGAGCTTTTTAAGAAGATCTGAATAAAATTCCTTTTTTATTTTCTTTCATGTCCTCTGATTTGGAGTCATGGAATGCTGGCAGTAGTTTTAATAGTGTCATAGGCTTCCTCAGACAGGGAGGTTGCCAAGATCATTGCCATTTGGTAGTGTGCAGTTTGTAATTATAATGCCAGGGACCTTTAGGTACAAATGAATTAATGTCCTTTTATGTTTAAACCTGACAGCTGTTACTGGAGCATTTGGAGTGCCTTGTTTCAAGACATGAAAGGTCTCTGAGGATGACAGTGGTGAAACGGCAAGCACAGTCCCCCTCAGGAGTTTCCAGCGAAGTTGAGGTTCTCAAAGCACTGAAATCTTTGTTTGAGCACCACAAGGCTTTGGATGAAAAGGTACAGTATGGAAAGAAGCTTATTCAGCAGACTATATCTTTGCTTTACCCACTTATGATACAGTAGAGCAGCAGAATTGTTTCTTCAGTTCTTGGAGTGTATTATACATACTGAAAATAGGACAGCCAAAGAAAATCTCTGACAAAGCATGACTAACAGCTGAAATGTTCACATTTGATTCTTAACTTCATTTTGGGGGGGCTAATAAAGATTTTACATAAAAGTTAACTTAGGTCATCATAAGTCATTTGTGGCCACTATTAGTTTTTGTTACAAAACAGTTCCATGATAATCACATCACTAGCATAAACACCTCTCTCCATTTAGTAAATATATCTCCCACATATGAGACGCTTGTCTGTGTTGTGTATTTCAAGAAGCAAGTGATTCCTGAGAAAATGTGGCCATCTCAAATTGCAGTTCACTGCACCATAGCTGAATTGTGAATGAAAAGGTAGCAGCATCAGTTTTCTCCCCTAACTAGACATTAGTATATGACTTTTTTAAAAAGTTACTACATGTAATAGAGATTTTGGTCTGGAATGTAGCACTCTGAATGCCAGGAAATTTTTATAGTATTCACAATACAGATTTCTAAAATGTTAGTCCACATCTGTTTTATGTAAGTCCTGCAAGAGTTTGAAAATACTCCCACCCCAATTAATATTTGAGGAGCGGTAGTCCACAAAACTTCATGAATACATTAGTTGTGTTCATAGAATAGTATGTTTTTTCATTGTTATTAGAAGTGTCGAAGACAGCAGTTTGTCTTTTCATGTTGGATTTGACTAGCAGGCGCAATGTTACTTGAACGTCACATACAATTATTTAAAGTAAAGCCTAAAGTTTGTCTGTGTTTAGTTAGCAATGAGTGATATTTTATAGAGCTAAACACTATTAAAATTAATTTTAAGGAAGTATATATATATGTATTTATGTATGTATGTGTGTGTATGTGTATGTATCAATATATAGTAACTTCCCTTAGCTGTTAGATTTAGGTTTTGTGTGATTTTGACTGTAGCATAATTTATATAACCCAGTATTGTTAATAATATCCTTTGGAGATTAGTAGGGTTTATGGTCTGATTTCTATCTTACAGTATTTAAAAAGCTGAAAAAATATATAAGCAGTAGGAGAGTTCTGCCACATAGTAGTTTTTAGCATTTAGTTCTTAATAAATTATAAGTCATGAGAACTGAATGTCAATCAAGTTATAAACTTTCAATGGAGTTACATTTGTGCAGTTTTTAATATTTATAACTATGTGGCATATTTTACAGTCCTTCAGCAAAGGATTATGTATAGTATATGTGTGAAGATAAGTGTAGAATTCCATCTAAACTGTTAAGAATTAATTTGTCTCTCTTTTTTCTTTCTGCAAGGTGTCAGAATCAGTAATTAGTACATTTAAAATTGTTGGAGTGACAGAAATATGCATCATTTTATATACTGGACATCTATCTCCAAATGGTCAATATAGCAAAACTAACCATCATCCCTTGCATCTTTTATTGTAACAGATTATAAACTATCTAGAAAAGGTCTTATTCCATTTCTGTTCAAACAGAGACCAAGTCTACTTACGATATCATAATTCATCTCTAAATTTTTGTCAGAATTTACAACATATATTTTTGTTAATTTTTTTTAAAGAACTATTTTTGTACAAATTTACACAAGAAATTTCTAATGTTATTTCAGAATTAGCTAATATCATATGAGCAAGGAAAATTGTGTAACTATAATTTAAAAACACAGTAAATGCCTAATTAAAACCATTCTATTAAAACAAACTGTAAAATAGTTTTCTGAAAAGCTTACATTTTTCCAGTGGTAGGGGAAAAGGATATTGTTCTGTGTACTATTTGTATATCTTTCCTTTTTTCTTGATGCAATGAATCATCCTTTCACTGAAAAACATTTTAAGAACAACCAAAGGAACAATGGATGAAACTATTCAAAAAAGGTTCCACATAAAGCTAAACTGAAATTTAAAATCCAGGATGCTGTTTTCTATCTAGCAGTTATGTTTAACATATACATGTAAGGTATAACACCTTTCCTTAAGATGGACTGGACCCAAGGTGTGCTACAGGCTTTGGGAATACTTGATGCTGTCGTGTGGTATAAAAGTATTATCAGCATGTTTTGGGGACTGAGAGCATTACTCATGAGTAGAGCTGAATGAACATGGACTTTTTCGCAGAACTGAAAAATCCCCAAAACAATCTAGTTCAATTTGAATCAAAACTGTTTTTTTGAAATTTTTCATTAAATTAACAACCTTAAAAAAATAATTTCAAACTGGCCAAAACATTTCAATTTGGTTCAAAACATTTTTTGGGAGGAACGAATGGAGTTGAATCTTTATGAGTTGATTGAAGCATTTCAGTCAACTTGTTTTTTGTTTTTTTTTAATTTTGATTCAGCTGTTTGGGTATTTTTTTGGGTATTTGGTTTATTTTTCCTTTTTTGGGTGAATTTTTTTATTGACCAAATTTAAAATCGAAACACATTTCAAATTGAAAAGTCAAAACAGTTTGCCTTTAAAAAAAAAAAAAAATCAAAATGTTTGGAAACTCCAAAATTGAAACCAAACATTTTGAAATGGTCAAAATGAAACATTTAGACTTTTTTTTTTTTTTTAATTTGCTTTCCCCAAATGAAACTTTTCACCAAATTATTTTTCACTGAAAAAACAATTTGTCAAAAAATTTTACTCAGCTCTTCTCATGAGTGATGGAAGCATAGGTTACTTAGGCAACGATCCCAAACAAATGCTGAAAAAGCTGTTTATGACACAGCACATGGTCATGTTTTCTGTACTTTCTATGCCAAATATCTTTAGATATATATGTATGTTTTAAAATATTTTAAAAATGTTATATCAAACATACATTTTATATCATAGAATCATAGAGTTGGAAGGGACCTCAGGAGGTCATCTAGTCCAATCCCCTGCTCAAAGCAGGACTAACCTCCGCTAAATCATCCCAGCCAGGGCTTTGTCAAACCGCAGCTTAAAAACCTCTAAAGATGGAGATTCCACCATCTCCCTAGGTAACCCATTCCAGTGCTTCACCACCCTCCTAGTGAAAAAGATTTTCCTAATGTCCAACCTAGACCTCCCCCTTGAGACCGTTGCTCCTTGTTCTGTCATCTGCCACCACTGAGAACAGCCTAGCTCCATCCTCCCTGGAACCCCTTTTCAGGTAGTTAAAGGCTGCTATCAAATCCCCCTCATTCTTCTCTTCTGCAGACTAAACAAGCCCAGTTCCCTCAGCCTCTCCTCATAAGTCTTGTGCTCCAGCCCCTTAATCATTTTTGTTGCCCTCTGCTGGACTCTCTCCAACTTCTCCACATCCTTTTTGTAGTGGGGGGCCCAAAACTGGACACAATACTCCAAATGCTGCCTCACTAATGCCGAATAGAGGGGAATAATCACTTCCTGCGATCTGCTGGCAATGTTCCTACTAATGGAGCCCAATATGCTATTAGCCTTCTTGGCAACCAGGGCACACTGCTGACTCATACCCAGCTTCTTATCCACTGTTACCCCCAGGTCCTTTTCTGCAGAACTGCTGCCTAGCTCGTTGGTCCTCAGTCTGTAGCTGTGCATGGGATTCTTCCGTCCTAAGTGCAGGACTCTGCACTTGTCCTTGTAGAACCTCATGAGATTTCTTTTGGCCCAATCCTCCAGTTTGTTTAGGTCACTCTGTATCCTATCCCTACCTTCCAGGGTATCTACCACTCCCCCCAGCTTAGTGTCCATCTATGCCTCCATCTGTAAAAAATAGGTGCCTTAATTTATCATGACTCTTCCATTCACATCTTAGACAGAACCAGAAAAACCTCACAACTGAACTAAAATGGCCTTTTCTGACACAACTAATGACATTAATGTCTGATATCTCAGACAGTCCTAGGGCTAAGAACTAGTTCCAGACCCTATACTTAGAAATTAAAACTCTCTCTTTTCCAAGGGTGTAATGCTTCTATTTCCACCTTGTCAGGGCTGTGATTTAACTGACTTTAAGGTCATGACATTTTAATGTATAAAGAAGGTGTGACTTGCCTATAGCTGCATCTTACCCATTCTGGGCCTTGCACAGGTCTAATTTGGGGTGGAGGGGATTTCATATTTGGGATGGAGAAAAAGGAAACAATTCTGTACCATATTGATTTTTTATTATTATTATTATTATTATTATTATTACTATTAAGAATGGTGGCTGTCTGAAGCTATTCAGAGATATGGAATGTTTAGGATTTGTCCACATCAGACATCAGTGTGTGGCCACCCAGAGTGTAAATCTAAAGCACACTAATTTGCCATGCAGTAACATCCCAAGTGGATCCTGCTACATGCATTAAAAGTTCCATATTGCGCTGTGATGTCCTTCCATTTCAAAAGTTTTACAGAACGTTCAGTGCACCGTAGCAGGGTTCACAGAGTGAATTTCACAGAATGAAAAGGTTAGAAAAAATCACTTTGGAAATGTTTCATTTCAATGTTAAAACCGAAAATTTAAATGTTCCTGAAATGAAACATTTCATTTCAGTTTGTTGACCTAAGATGAAATGTTTTGTCCCAGGATGCACCATTGTAGCTCAGCCACAAATTGAGGCTGTGGTGCATCATTGGAGATGTAGTCTTATAAAGAAGCTGGGCCCATAGCAGAGAAAGGGGGCATTAGGTATCCTCAACTACAACTCTCGTGAGGCACCATAGTGGATCGGGGGAAAGCATAATGTCAACCCAAAACAAAATATTTTGTTTTGATTTTCCTGGCAGAAAATTCTGCTGAAATCTATCTTTTCCCATGAAAAATTCAGATTTAGATAAAACTGTATTTTACAATGGGAATATGTTTAATTCAACATTTTTTGAGTAGCTCTAATGAGGAGGATGTAGATTAGCAGGGATAGCCAATGAGGCAGTCAAAGGTGCATGAAAAATGTATCACGTGGTTTTGCAATTGTTCATATGAGTGTTACCTCCATATATGTTGGGGAGGGGGTGCCTGTCTTTCTATATAGATATAGACCCATATAAAATACCAGGCCAGTTTCTCTGGTGTGGACAACTTGCACTTGGTAAAACATTGAAGTTGGAGTATAAAGTGACAATAAGGCACTTCTACTATGTGCCTCATATCCTGAACTGTCCTATTACCATACCTCTTGCCAAAGCAAGTTAGAGCTGAAGGCCATTCTTTCTTCCTCTGGCTGCCCACAGCTCCAAAGGGCCTTTCCAGCAGCTAGGAAAGATGTATGTGTAACATCCCTGCTCAAGTCATCTGTTGTGATTGAACCTGTACACCTGGATCTGAGATCATGAATCTCTACTTCTTGAGGTGAAAGGCCAGGCTAATTATTTCTAAGGCAGTAGGAGACCCATAAACCTCTATCTGTGCTCTAACCTAGCAGGGTCAAAAACCTACACAAGGTTAGCATGGGTTACGTAGGAAGGGCCAAACCATACCCATTTTTCCCCATCCACATTCCCTGTAATGGAGCAGCACAAATCAGTTGGGCAATACTAGTGAATATGGCCCACAGTCTCTCCTTAACTATGTACAGTCTCATGCAACAGAGGGAACAATCTGACCTTTGGATAGTCAAACCTGTTTTATTTTGCAGGGGAAGTGTTGGCCATAAAACAAAAAGTTATTCCATATGCATTTGAGAAATTACAACAGGGTCTTTGCACAAGCAGATTGGCCTTAATGTTCTGCCCAAAAACCCTAACCAGATGTACATAGTCTGCCCAAATGAAAATTCACATTTGTAATTTCAACTCTCACACTTTGACTTTACTGCACTAAAACACTATTGTGTCATGTTACAACAGATTGTACCACAGTACTGTGGTTGTGTTTCACTGGTCGGTGCAATGATTCCTACATGCACAGTACATCAGCCACTGAAATGGAGTCATTGCTGTAATGGGATTTGATGCAAAGCCAGACAACAGTATTTTAAGAAGGAAAGTGGGGGGTGGGGGGGGGTGAAAACAATTAAAATTTAAAAGGAGAATTTTTTCAAATTTTTCTTTCAGCTAGTTAGACTTGTAAATTTTGGATGGGGCATCAAAGCTGATAACAAACTTTTGTGGAAGTTGCCTTAGGATCTTTAATAGCCACAAGTGGTCAGGGTCTTGGTTTTACTTCTCATCTCAGAGATGGCAATTGCAACAACACAATACCCCAGGCCTCGTGCTGAGACCTTAACTTCACATTTACTCAGAGAGAACAATGCTAATTACCCATGTCACCAAGAACATTTGTCTCTTCATCCGGCTATTCCTTTGAGGGTCTCCAGTCCATCTACTAACTAAAGACCTGGTCATCTGTGCTGGAACTAGGAGTCCTGGTTGTGCTGCTGCACCCCATGCCTTGAAGTGGTTTCCATTATATGCAGGGTTGACAGTTTGATTCAATGGCTTTCACTGCCCTCACTATACAAATTGTTCCCACATCCCTGGGCCTGATCCTGCCATATTGAACTTATAAGCAATTCCTAGTAACTATAATCATAGCAGGATTTGACTCTAAGCCTACTCTGCTGGGTTTATAAAATCTGACAAGAGTTTAGACCAATTTTAGATTAAAAAAAATTAATCAACAGTCAATTTGTCCACATTATATAAACAGATGACAAGAACATGCAAGAATGGGGGAATCTAATTTCTGTCATCTACAGTTACCTTATTTAAATTGTTTATAAATAATACCACTCACAGGAAAAATTATTATGTAAGTCTTTTAAAAATATTAATGATCACACAGACATTATATTAATAATATTCAAAAGTCTTCAGAAACCATTCTATAATCATGATGCATTTTCTGGTAATCTTTCGTGCATCTGAGAAAAATCTTTAAGCATTTCCATGGGTGAGTTAGTTGAGGAAGACATTGCAACAAACTCCATTTGCACTATATACGAATGTAATTATTTTATTATTGTTTTTCTCTGTGTTTGTTTTGTCATGGCATAGATCAATTTTCTGTTCATTTTCTGTATATCTAATTGTGCTATAATTGTTGAATTTTGGGTTCTTAGCAACATAGAAGAGCAAAGACCCTTTGAGTTCTGGATTTTCTTGGTGTCAAAAGCTACAAAATGACCTCAGTGTAGTCCAAATACCACAGAATCCTTATTCTGTCCCAGAAACAACCCAGAAGAGCTCGTTGATTTAACAGAATGTGTTTACATATCTCATTTTTATAGAGAAGTGATCCCAAAGTGTTTTACAATAATGTGTTACATACTGTTCTTTTTTTGGGGGCCTTTAAAGCACGCATGTCCTCCAAAACTTGGGGCTGGTTTGTCATCTTCTATGCAGAACCTGCAGAAGAGGAAAATTTTGCCATAAAAATGGAATGGTTGTGGGCTGCATATATCCTTGCATTACAAGCCTTGCAAAGACACAGAACAGTAAAAGAGTAGGTAGGCCATGATGGTTCTTTTCACCCTGTAGGTCACCAATCAGTCACAGAGTTGAAGTGTCTCTGAATGCCCTCCATTCCCTAATGACAGCATGGCATGTTCATGTGCTCTGCTGCCACAGAGGTCCCAAACATGGGTTCTCACTTTTACTTTCTCTACAGGGATTTCCATGTCATTGGAAGGAAATAGCATTAGTCCAGACAATAGTCATGTAAGCCTGGTAGCTACTTTCCTAGGGAAGCAATCTGCTTACATAGGATACTCGTCAGCCTCCCCAATCTCACTTTAGAGAGTGCTAAACTACTACATTTATCACATCCTTTGGGAGATTTTGCTTTCAAAGATTACCTTTTGGGATTACCTGTGGATCTTAAATTTTCAAAAGAAAGATGGCAAAACTATTAATGAACACAAATGGACTTGTACTCTTAGTGAATGATATTTTGATGTACAGGTTTTCCATGGAAGAACACAATAAAACCCTCAATGAAGGTCTAAGACTAATCAGGCTGTCTGGACTGAAACTAAACAAGGAAAAATTCATTTTCTGCTTATCCCAAATCAACTTTTGGGACAAACAGTAAACAAAGAGAGAATCAGTCCTAGTCCTGAGAAAGTAAAAGCAATTAGAGAATTGAATGTACCAGAATTGAGATGCATGCTCGGGATGGTAAATTGCCTTGATCAATCTAAGACCTTTCTACAGTGACAAAACCAAGTTGGTTAGCCATGATGGCATTTTTCAGTCCTCTTTTGTTTGAGGTGGGGGGGGGGGGGGTGAAGAGAGAAGGAGGTGTTCATATAGTTTGAGCCTATATATTATGGTGTTTTCAAAAAATTTCCATGCAACTTGCAGGCATTTTACTCTTGCCACTGTTCCTTTTAATTTCAAAGACTCAAAGATCCCAAACTGACCCTTGTTGTAACTAGTGGACAGCAAGATAACCAAGTTTTTACATGATTGGGTTATGTAATGATAATATTAGTATGATTCAGAGACACTTAACAGACATATGTAGTGAACTTTAAGGATAGCATGATCTTGTAAATGTTGGGAATGTAAAACTCAAAGGGAGAGATGTAATGGAATGCTAAACTGTATTATACTTTTCAGCCGCCACTAGGTGGCAGCGTATGTAACGTTCTTGACCTGAGCTGGCACTAACTAGAGAAAGGAGAGCATTAATATGTCTTAAAAAGAACATCTCCTGTATCTCTCTCTGGGATAACCAGTCCATATCTGGTATATGACACCTATGTCCTTGAAAAATATGCTGTTTGAGCTTTAGCTTCCACCCAAATATCCAGACTCTGCGCAACATCTCATCGGAAGGATGACATTGGTAGTGCAGCACCTTGCTAAATACTGCACTGGATTGTGAAAGTTTAGTACAGATCCACGTCCTGAAGTCAGATTTGAATCTACTTCCACATGGCTCATAGAGGAGAGAAATACTTACAGAATTATGCTGATGCCTCAAACCACAGAGTCTGAAGTGTCTTCCCTTTGAGAAAATGGCTTTACCAAATGTAACAAATGAATCCTGAGAGTTTTACAGAAGAAAATTCTTGTTGCACCTATCACAACCACTGAATAGGGAGTAATTTAAAATGTCTTTTCATATTAAAAAGCAAAATGTTTAAACTTGTTTAATTCAGAAAAAATCTTGGATCCAAAACATGGTACAGACAAACAAATCATACATAACTTTGCCACTCAAGAGCTCAGACCTTTACAGTTGAGGTATAGATTCAGGTGATATTTCAAACTACTACCAATTCACTGTATATCATGTCAAAGTGTAGTCTATGTTATATTATGTGTATGTGTAAAATTAAAATAAGGAATATAGTTAGAAATAAAATTAGAAAATGGGCAAAGCAATCATGAAACCAATGCATGTTTGAGCAACCTCAAAATAAGTCCTTATTCCTGGATTCCATCTAATATAGCTATTTAGATTTTTAGTTACACCAGGTAGCAAGATAAAGAACAGTAATTAATGTAAACCACCAGGGTAAAGCACTATGTCAAGACAGAGCAGGCAGTTTTATCTGTACTTGATTGTCTTTTCTTTTAAACATATCTCAGTTGGTGATGAAGAAATAAAATTCCATGTTATTCTATTACGATATTTTCCTGTAGTCTGCATACGGGTAAGCAGCCATGAGTTACCTATCTGGGAGTCTTTCTAGTACTATGGAATGGCAATATCAGCTGCATAATCAAGGTTGAAGTTAGTGTCTTATTATAAGCCACCACAAAATTCCCCCGAAATAAATCAGTTCCCTGAAATTTCATATGCCACATCTTATCTCTGGAGAGAACTTATCTGGATAGTTTGGAAAAATCAGAAAAGGAGTGTTTAAAGTTATAGTTTTGCTCAAACTTGAAAGAATCTGACTCAGCATCCAAGCTGCTCGCAGGATGCAAGTAAAGGAAACTTTCCTATGTTTCCACTCCCTCAGCAGTACCAGAGCATTTAAAATCTTCTCTATTGTCTCTCTCGCTCAAAAAAAAAAATCCTAACTCTTTTTTTGGTCTGACTGTATCTCCAAATGGTTTGGCAAACAAATTCCAGTTTTCTTGTGTTGGCTTTGTTGAGGAGAAATGTCTTTTAATGTTTTTTGTGATGTGTTGGAAAAGAGGGGGAGTAAGCAAATTATAAACACATGTAGAGTTTTATTTCATAGCCTACGCAGAGGTAAGCAGAGAACAGGTTAACTAGAGGCTCAATAGAACAGTGGTAAAAAGGGGGGGTACTGGAAGCCCCTGGGAGAGCCACTGAGAGAAAGTGAAAGTGCTGTCTCTCCCTTCACTTAACCCAGCAAGGAAATGGCTTTAGGAAGAAGCTCCCAGACTGGGAAGTATGGAAAAAATGAGAAATTAACAATCTTGTTCATACTTGTTCTTGCTGCCTTAGTGACATTATGAGATCTGTCAGAGCAAATTTCCCCTCCTGCAGGCCTTATTCACCAACCAGATTTAACCTTTTGGTACTCATTTTTTTAAAAAGGCAAATTTCAAAGGAAAAGAAATTGTTTTAAACCTTAACTTTTTAAAGAAAATTTTCTGAGTTATTTTGAGGTAAAGTTGCCAAATTATTCCCCACAAACAAAAACAACGACAGAAGTTTTTATAGTCTTCATTGAGATGTCAAAGATTATTAATTCCCTTAAGGCAAGTGCTGGGCAGATACAACAGAAAAGTATACAAAGATATTCTTGCAGATGAAAACAACCAATTTGCTTCAACATTAGTCACAGTCTTTGTATTCATAAACCAGTGGGTATGTAAAGTTTTAGTCACACAAGTGTTGATAGAAAGAAAAGGCGTCACAAATACAAGCATGAATAAATAATTTTAAAGCTCTTTGTGGGCTGGGAATTGGAAAGGGAAGAAGGGAGGATTTGGCGAAAGAGGGAAAATAAGTGAGAAGCAGTTGCTAGGAGATACAGTAGGGTAGTTAGTGTGTAACCACCTCCAGGAATGCTAGCAAGAGATTAACCATGTGAAATGTAAAGGTCAATGATGTGTCTGGTTTATTTGGTGGCCCTTCAAAGCCAGTGGTGTGGCTGGTCATCTGGCTCAGTGGTTGGAGTGCAGCCAGGCAGAAAGGAAACAGAATCCCTTTTCTGCACCATTTGTGGCACCAAACAGGAAAAGTGTCACCTAGAGATGTATGCTCTGCTGTGTTCTGAGAGGCCACCACACATCACCAGGATTAGTTTTAATTCTCTGTACTTCATAATCCTCATTAGTGAAGCCTCACACCAATGCCCCAGAAAGTGAGCAAGTATTGGTACTGTTTACAGATGGGGTAGCAGAGATTTAGTACCAGATGTGGCACCCGATCTAGTGGTTCTCCAGAAAATTGCTTGACATGTCTGTGCTTGGCTGCACTGTCTATAAAAGGGGCTGACATAGCGTGAAGCACTTTGAGGTCTACAGATGAGAAGGCATTATGAAAGTGCCAGTCATCCAAATTATGCAAATTTAGCATATTTAAAAATAAAAAGCCCTGTGTAAAAAAAAAAAAAAAAAAAAAATAGACTAAGAAAGAATATTCTGAGTCTGTGTCCACTCATTTGTCTCCTAGCAAGATTATAACAGTTGGAATACCAATCTTTCCAGACCATTTAAAAAAAAACTAGATTGGGAGCAGGGGTTTGTTGTTGTTTTGGGTTTTGTTTGTTTGTTTTTCGAATGAATTTGGAAGGAAATGCTGACACTGGATTTATTTTAATAAGTTTGTTGTAAACCTTTTTAGGTGGCTCTGGCCATTGCCCCATAGTTAGACTTTAAAGTTTGTTCTGAATGATTCATAAGTTTCAGGGAATTATCACTAATGGGCTAAATATTGCTCATGATAAAAGCTCACTGCTGAATTCCTATACAGAATATACCATTGTTCTATTTATCATCAGCATTCTTTTGTAGAACATGAATGTCCAAATCTGAATCCTTTTACTCAGTTTTAACACTGTCCTTTCCTCAAATTTCCACTGAAATCAATGGAAGACTGAATAAGGAAGGAATTAAAACCAAGTCAGGAAATAACAAAGATTAGTAGGTTAAACATTTATCCCATTGGTCTGAGGCAGATCTGGGAACTGTAGCTTCTATGACACATAACATTCAGGAGCTCTGGGCATCATAGCCAAAGCAGAGAGTAGTTTGCATTTTGAAAGAGGAAGTTTCTCTCAATTCAAGACTTCTGTGTAATGATTTCATGGCTGCTCAGCTTCTCCCTCCTCTCATTGTTGGAGTCACAGACTGCTCAGCTCACTAACTGGCTGACATATATGGGAGTCCCATATTGGGGGGAATGATTATAACATCACAATTGATGGGTGAGGAGTAGGATTCTTCCTGAGTAGTTTAACAGTTAGGTATGGAAAAAATGAATAGTCTTTTCTGCTGAAACAGAGCTGTCCTCAGTTGATGTAATGGAGTTTAGGTTGGGAGAACAAACGGGGGCAGCTGGTTTAAGATTTTGCGATGAGTCAGAATGAGGAAAGACGGTGGACCAACCTAACACTCACCGGGATGATTTTATTGTTTGTTTATTTAAGAAAGAAAGAAAATGATACCTGTTTCAATTTAATCACTCTCCCTACCACCAATGGCACTCCCTTTTCTCCTGCCAAACAGTCTAGGGTGAGGAACTGGGATGTTAATACTGTGGCTCAATATTCAGCTGATTCATGCAAATTCCCTGCCCACTCTCCCTGAGTGGCTGTGTTCTCACAAATCATGGAACAGGGTGTGATTCTTCACATTAATCTTTTGAGACCATGGCCTACTATCCACAGAATTAGTCATCCTGGCATGCAGCAGCATGTGTGGCTTTCTGCGCTTTATTATGCTTCACAGTTCCATATAAACAAGGGTCTGGATTCAGTCATAGAATGTTGTACTGTACAGAACTTAAGAGGTACATTTTCAGATTCCAGCCTCCATCTGTGTATGGCCCAAGTTGTTTTGTGCATTCAAATTCTAACACTAATCAAACTCCCCATACAACTGCTAGAATTTTGTTAATGCATACAGGTGTTTACACCCATAGAATGCCTGGGTTTGTATGTGTTTGTCATTTTGTGTGTGAGCAAGTGGGTCTTTTGAAAATTTACCCCCTAAACATGAATACATGTTTAGAAATTACTACTGTAGATATTTTAGGGCATTTGAATAAGTTAGATGAACTTACATAACATGTCCTTACTGCAATTAAACTTGTTTTTGCTTTTTACTAAAACAATATGCTAATATATATATTTTATACAAATTAACTAAAACAAATAGTGTTGTGTAAGCAATAACTGCTTTAAGATATACACTAGGCTTACATGATCTTTTATTTCATCTAAGCCAAAGTAAATTGCTACAAGGTTTTCTTTACATGTTAATTAATGTAGAAACACTTTTTGAATAACTTTTCTTTATGCTGTTGTTTTCTGCAAGTGTATTTGCTGTCTCAGCTTAGTTAATTTGAACAGTTGATTGAAGAACAAGACTAAATAAGTGTACATGTTGCAGCATGATGTTGTATACTTCAATAGTATATTAATATGTACTGTTTTAAATGTTTTCTATTTGTTATTAGTTCTTGTGAATGCTGTAGTGTTAGGTATGTGTTATTAACATATGCAAAATTCCATTTTCGTCAGTAAGGACAGCAGGATGTTGAAAGAGAATTATTTTCCCCCAGGCTCCTAACTGGTTAGCAGTCCTTTCATCATTACCTATGGATATGGAGTAAGTGTTCAAACAAGTAGAAGTTAATATGCCTTCAATATAGAATAAGACACATCACTTTGTTTACACTGCAACCCTTTTGTGGTGTGGGCCATAGACAGTATTAAGGGAATCCCAGAGAATAGAAGATAATGTCTTATCTCCCATGTAATAAACTCTCATTCATTACAAACTCAGCATTACATTTTTGTGTGTAGGAAATATATCTTTGTAGATCCTAAATATTTTTTTGTAAAGACAAAATAAAGTGAATGTCTTTACTCACAAGGATTAATTTGGTCAATTACAAACAGTGCTGCAAATAACTTTTTCAATAAGTGTGGTAAATTAATTAACAGTTATTCTTCACACAATGGACTTAAATGTATTTTCAGGAGTTCTTTTCCATACCTTTCCTCTGGAACTGTTCCAAAATATTCTTATATTTAGTGTCTTGTATACTCTTAGAAGGGTTGCATTTACTATATATTTCATAGATTTAAAAGGCAATTGTGTAGTAGCTGTATTAGGTTTCAAAGGTTGGAACCTGATGCTCGCATCTGTGGGTTCACTCTTTTCAGAGTCAGGTTTAAAAGACCTTCTTAGTTAATGTCTCTTTCCCTTTCATGAGTTTTCAGGACACAATACGCATACCTGCCTGCAAACAGACCTGCAGATTGTACTATAGTATTTATGGCAGACTATATAAACCATAAAGACTGATAGAAATCACATTACTGCACATATTTTGGTTTTTCTTCTAGGTAAGGGAACGACTGAGGGTTTCTTTAGAAAGAGTCTCTGCACTGGAAGAAGAACTAGCTGCTGCTAACCAGGAGGTAACATAAAACAATTTCTCCCCATTTGAGGTGCAATTTTTCTAACGTTCTGTCCCTTGTGTTTCCCAGCACTATTACTGAAACTGTCACAAAACACTAAATTACATTCTGTATATGCCATTGAACGAGGCCTATTGAAAGTGTTTGTCATATTAATAAAATCTTCTGATCCTGCTTTATTCAGATCTGTCATTGTGAACAGACTAAAAAAACAAGGGCTAGTGACAGGTCCCAACGTTTCTTTCCTTCATTAGATATAGAAAAGCCATGAGGCAATAGATATGTGTCAGAGATTGTAAGTAATATAGTACAATTGCTAAATTGGAGTTTATATGAGATATTGCTATAAAATTAGGGACCTTCAAATTCATCAGTAAGTACAATATTATAAATGAAATATACCCTGGGAATGACTTACCTGAAGAAAAGTTAAAAAGGCTACATATCCTATCATAAAGGTATATTTTCTCTTTCTGTGCATTGGCATGTAGGTTTAAAATACCTAATCTTGCACTTATTACTCAGGCCCTATTCTATTAACTCATATCTCTGGAATGAGGCTTGGAGGCTTGGCTCAGATATTGTACAATCCATAACTAATAAATAAAATTGATATGTATAGGTCCTCATCCAAGTCCATAAAGTTCAATGGAAGTCTTTCTATTGACATATACTGGCTTGGGACCAGGCCTGTAGTCAGTCATCTCAGTATCTAGTTGTTTTGGGGAGATTAGTTATACTCTCAGTCTTTGCCAGTCAGACACAAAGGAATTCTATTGTAGTGGCTGCTTGAAAGCTTAAGAAAAGCACTATAGTTCTTGCTTTGCCTTTCTAGCCTGGTAAATATACAAAATAACATACGTACTTGTGATTGCTCTTGCTTTACAATCTATACATGAATATTAAGTATATTAAACACAATACAATTTTAACAACTTGGACAGCAAGTATCCAAACCTCTCTAACAAGCTGCCACTCTGTTTTCCTTGTTTTGACTCCATTCTTTCTCATTGAACCCTGATTATATGAATTATTTGAACAATTTTGGTGTCACCCATTATCATCATTTATTTGACATTCATCACACTAGCATCTGGGCACCTTACAAGGCTTACATTTAAATATTCAAGAGTTCAGTGAGAGAGACTAAACAGTACTCTATTGCTACTTGCGGCTTTATTTTTCAGCTAGCAAACCATAACTGAATCATTGTGGAAGGCGTAGGCAAGCAGGTACATCTTGCAGCTCTTTCTGAAAGTGGCCTGTGTTGTCAGTCAGGCATGCATGCTGATGTGAATTCCCCTCTGGATGCCGTCTCAGCTTCTGCAGCTAGCTGAATTGGTAGACCTTGTTAGCACTGCCCATGAATAACCACAGACTCGGTTCAATGGCGAAGGCACTCAGCCAGGTTTACTGTAAGCGAAGCATGGTGCTAACGTTGCATAGGAGCTACAGGTACACTAGGACATGTATGCTCATTACAATGGACTGGCTCAGTTAACGGCGGGAGTTTCCGTTATCCCTTAGGCTGGTCAAAGATGCCCCTGCTGGGACCCTCTTCTTATATCCTGATATATATAGTGCATCTTGGATGTTAGCTATTGTTCCATACCTTGCCTCCAAATCAAGCATAACATCTTCATCCATCCTCCAGCCTCTATTTTAAGGTCAGGGTGTTTCTGTACTGTCTTTCATGATTGTGTTCATGCACTACTGCATCTTGGGGAGAGCTTGTACTGCCTCCCTGTATTGAACTGCTGTATGGGGAATACTTGGACTGTCTCCCAGGATTATGTTTCTGCAGTTACCATGTATCGGGGGAGTTGTGGAATGCTAGTACTTTAACAATACTGTGTTTCTGCTACTGCTTCTTAAAAATGTCAGTGCGTTAAGACTGCTGTGATTCTGCCAAGTTCCTGTATCAGTCAGTGAACTGTAAGCAGGCAAGCAGTTGCCATTTCCTAAAGCCTGACTTTTGTTCAGGCCTCAGATCTTGCATCTAGGACCGTTATACTAGGCCTCACGTCTCAGGCTCTCACTTTCTACAATAGCCAGGTTTTTACTTAATTATCTTTCCACAAGGAGTGAATTTTAGACACACATGGTTTTGCTACGGAGAATGATCTTCAGTCACAGCCCCAGCTGGTTAGATAATTGGCACCCCACTGAAAAGGACAAAATACAGAATCCATTGCTACTGATACTCATCTATACCTAGGCCAATGAACATGCTACTGTGCCAGAAGGTGCCTCTTACATCTCTGGACAAAATCAGTTTCAGGACTAGCGAATAAACAGCTGACCATCCAGTAGCAGTATTTAGAAATCTCTCTCCTAAAGCAAGATCAGTCTGAGCAGTAAAAGGCATCAGTATGAGAAAGGAAAAAGAATGCAGGGATAAAAATATATGGATGAAAAGGAGTTGGGAATAAGGATTTGAAAAGGCTTTCTTGTTTGCCATCCATAGAAATGTTCTACAAACTTACTGCGTTAATAATGCTGAAAACATTCAGAAGGATATTAATCAACAAAGCCTGACAAGATCATTTACACAAAATGAATATTGGTATTTCAGTTTCTTTCAAAGTATTGCCTGTTATAGCTCAAAACTGAAAATTCATTAAATAATAATAAAAAAAGAGTTTGGCAAGGAGATATACAGAAGGGAATTGATGAATTACATCCAAACAATAAGTGCATTTTGAACAGGAGTTCAAATAATGTTCACAATTATTTAATTAAACATGGTAAAATGGATTAGACAACATCATCATATAGGGGCTGATTTAACACCAAAATCTCTAGTGAATGCCCAGCCAGTGCTAATTTGAAAGGCATTGTAAATTGGATGTACTGCATATGAAAAGAAATTGGGCAAGTTTCCAAGGCAATTGGGTTCAGGCCTTTCAGTATTTTCCATATTGCTGTCACTCTGTCTGTTCTTCTCAAACGCTCATTACTAATTGGCAGTGTTCCTCCCTTGATAATTCATATTATTTCTCTATATCCATGTTCTCCTTTATTGTAACAGCACACTCCATATTCAGGACTCATATAGACACCTCAAGGATGGCAATAGGTTGGTACCCTGACTAAACTATTGAATCACTAGGGAAAAGACACAGAGGAGATTCGGGTTTAATAAACCACAGGAACATGTTGATATCTGCCTAGCTCATGGCTACCATGACGAAAGTGCCTGAACCCACAAAACTACACGGAAGCACACAAGAAGTTCAGAGAGGTCAGGCACTTAATGAGACAGATACCCCAGACAATAAACACCTACAGAATTCCACGGAGAAAACATCAATAAGAGCTGGTACTCCTAAAATAGGCCTTGTAGCATAATTCCTAAATAACCAGCTTAATAAACATAATTACACGTGAGAAATTTACATAACATTTAGAACACAAGCAAAACCAAAAACTGTGCAATAATTTAAAGCTGGAAGTGAACAAAAACCTGTTTAGCTGAAACTGCAGGGAGAGTTGAGATAGGCAATAAGTAATTACCCCAACTGGAATTTGGCCAGAGCTGAAATCTCTCAGGGGCATAAACATGTTTTTACTATTATTATTTACAGGAGAGTTAAAATAATAAAATAATATCTGTTGAATATTGCCTCAAAGAGTAGTTTTGTACCATGTCTAAATTAGTCTATTTAATAAAGTGAGATAAACAAAATTCTGTTACCTATATTCATTAACGGAAACCCTAATTTTAGGGATGCTAAAGCCCCCCAAGCCCGAAGTTGTCAATATCCATCCGACCCTTCCATAAAGTGTTGTGGGAGCACAAGTGGCCTGAAGCCTCTTTTATGTGTCACAACCGTGCTGGAATATTGACCTATGGAGAAGAGTCTCCCCTACTAAATCAGTACCATCACCTCCTACTGAGCCTGTGTTTTTCTTGGTCTACCATCTGGACACTGTCTAGTTAGACTCTACTTGCAAGATTTCCCTAACTGGGTATGGCTATACATATTCTGATAGTAAAGACAATATTTTAATTCCTAGACACCCTAGGAAAGTGGTCAGCTGTATGTTTCAAATGTCCTCAAAAATGATATATTTTTCCTCAGAGTTACGAGTTCCTAAAAAGAGCAAATGTATGCTTTCTTTCCCTTATCCTCAAATGAATGTTCCATAGAAATAATGCAGGTTTTCTAAAATGAAAAAATGTGAATGTTTAAAAAAGCAAATCCAAAGTAAGTTATTTTTGTTTTGTGGGGTTTTTTTTAAATCAAGAAAGATATAACATGTACCTTAAATTATCAGAGGACCCACCATATTAAATACAGTTTTTAACAAAAATATCTAGCGGAGAATTTTCCAAACTAGGCCACATTAACTGTCATATTCACTGAGCAGTCCTCCTTTCGTACTCTTTATGACTTGTATTTTAGGTGATCTGCATTTGTACCTATGATGCTTAAGTTTCATATTCACTTTCTATTCAAGTGTTTACAAAAAATAAAAATTAAGTTTTTAAGGACTCAGTCCTACAAGATGCTGAACAACTCCCGTCTGTTCTGAGTGCACTCCATACCTACAGAAATCAGTGGGAATTGAGGGTACACTCACCACCTTACAAAATCAAATCCTAAAAACACTTGGGGACTACCTTCTTTTTGACAGTTAGAAACAAGATGGTGGTGAAAATCACTGAGGGCAGCATTCTTAATTCCCACTAATTGCCACTTGAAGTGTATTACTGCTGTAAGCAGACCCAGCCTTAGGTATAGGCAAACTAGGTAATTGCCTAGGGCAGCAAAACATAAAGGGCAGCTACTGGGCTGCAGCTGCCCACCACCTGCCTCCATCCAGTCCCAGTGGCAGCCTGCCTCCTGCCCAGTCTCTGTGCGCAGCTGGAAGCGGGCTACCAACACCTCTCTCTCGCCCGGTCCCCTGCTCCCAGCTGGGAGGTGGGCTGCAGTCACCCGCCCGCCTCCCTCCTGGTCCCGGCACACAGCTGGGAGGCGGGCTGAAGTCACTATCCCGCCTCCCGCTGGGTCCCAGCGGCAGCCACCAGTGTCCCGGGAAGCAGGCGGCAGCTGCCCATGTCCCCATTGGTAGTAGGCAGCAGCCACCCCATCCCTGCCTAGAGCCAGGCTGCAGCTGCCCCAGCTTTCTTGTCAATTTCACTGCTGACAGCCCCTGCAGCTGCAAATACTCAAATTTTTCTTCTGCGGGGGTGGGGTGCACATTTTTATTTTGCCTAGGGCAGCAGAATATGTAAAGCCAGTGCTGGCTGTAAATTTTTACATTTGAGTTCAGCTATTACATACAATAGTCACCATTAAAATGCTAGCATTTGCCTACAATTATCACAGAATGATGTCTGGGATTACCACATTTTTCTGTAATGGTTATATTAGGAGATATATGCGGTCACATTTGGCAAATGTTGAATTTTTGATAGTTTCTTCTTCATATATAACAGCTTTCTGCAATAGTTGGCAAGGAGGTTTGGGTCAAAATAGCTAAAAGTGCTGTATATACTCACATGAGTATATACTTTCCTTGACACTCATTGCCTTTCCAGGAGCCACACTTCAGCCTATTCCAAAGTCCCCGAATGTGTGTAAAGAGCTGTGTGGCAGATGGTTGTAATTAGCAATTGATTTCTGCTGCTAGTCCTCAGGCTCAACACGTGGCTTATCCAGCACTGAAGTTCAGTAGTCTGCTAATCTCTGCTTGGGAACATTTGTCAGATAGGATAGGAACTTGTTCAAATACCAACCAATTCCTGACAGCCTCATCCACTAATCTGAGTAGGACTTGTCCCTTATTTGCAAGAGCAGAAATATAAAATTGCCTGCCTGTCTCTTTCCCCTGTAGCTTTCATGGAACCGGGCTGCCAGCCTTCCTAATCCTCCCACCTTTTGATCCACTGTTACTAGTATTATGAAATTCAGTCTTCACTAAAAGTTTGTTTAAATTATCAACATACTAAATCAAATGTTTAATTAAGCTCTATTTATCTCAGAGAAAAAGGCAGGCAGTAAACGCTCAGCCCCGGGTGCTTGCTGTCCACGTTAGAAAATCTTCAGGAGCCAGTTGAGACTTGAGGCACATTTAAGAGACTCCAGAGGCCTCTGAAGGACACGGATTCAGAGTACTCAGAAACATGATGTAGCTTCATGTGGTTGTAACATGCTTCTCATCCCCTTCTTGCAGCACTGCCCAATGGAAATGACAACTGTTATCACTTCTCTCAAATCAGAGTTCACTTCATCCCCGAACCAAATGAAGTCCCAACAAGCACTATTTCATCTAGAAAAAAAACTCTAAAGCCTTCCCCCGACTTTTGTCCTTACCACCAGGCCTTTTGCACAGTAATTCACTGGCTTACAAGTATACTGAAAGCAACCCTGGTTTTGGAATTCATCTCTTGCTTGCAGGATGCAGAACACAAATTTCCCTCCTCCTTCCTAGCTGTGTTACACTATAAATATTCCACTTCTGTAAAACCCCACATATTGACAACATCAGATAGGGCCCTCCAAGACCCTTTTATTCAAGTTCAAACATAGGCTCTTCCCTTTTCCTGGATCAAATGAATAGAAAACCGCACACAGATTGTTCAAATTTCACTGAATAGTTTCTCTCAAAGGAAAGATGATTATGCTTGGAGGAACACTGAAGAGATCCCCAGTGTCTCTGTAAAACATTAGTACAAGTGCATCACAAGAGACTGCATAGGTTCATAGATCACAACACCTCCAAACTCCTTAACTCAGCATTTGTTGCAAATGCTAAACACCAAGATGTTATCCCCATTATCTGAGAGTCTGATTTGACCTGGATATCTTTGAAGTTCCTATCAGTACTGTTCCTGTTAGAGGTAATCTTTAACAGACTCTTGTGACTGTCTCCAAAATTGGACCCTTACATCTCCTGTGACTTTTCTAGGCATACATCCTCCTCTGAATTATACACATCCTTCCAGGATAAATTTAAGAAGTAGGGTTATTCATCTCCCAGTCTCAGGGCTCTCAGTGAAGTTGCAAGAAGTCTGGCCATAGGCATTTACTTCATACAACAGCACGCTTGTGTGACTGCTGTCCTCCTCTTTTATTGGCCTGTTAGTGAATGTCTCACATTTGCTGGAATTCGCTTTAAATTAAAACACACAGTAAAAGTTACAAAAATATGGTACTGAACTCCTCTTTCTTACAGGGGGGAATTAGCCTTCCTGTTACTGTTAGAGTCAAATAATATTATATAGAGCAGCGGTTTCCAACCTGTGGCCCGTGGGGGCTTTCAAAGTGGTCCGCCGCTCCCCTCCAGCTTGGCTGCAGAAAGGAGCCACTGTCTAAGGACTCAGGCGGAGCATCTTGCTGCGGGGCTACAAGACCAGTGCAGGCTCCTTGCTTCAGGCAAGGGGATCGGAGATCTGCACTCCTTTCCCCCTGACTGTAGCAGGGAGCATGGCAAAGTGCTCTGCCCTAGTCCTTAGGTGGTGGGGTCCCTGCTGGAGCCTGAGGGAGGGGAGATCAGCGCTCCCCTCTTCCAGCCCAGCAGAGAGCAAAGCACTCTGCCTGGGTCCCTAAGTGCTGGGGTCCCTGCTGGAGCCAGTGGGTGGGGAGCACTGATTCTCTGTCCCCCTGGCTGGAGAAAGGAGCCACTGCCTAGGGACCCAGGTGGAGTTTCCCTGCTGCAGGCAGGGGGATGGGAGATCAGCGAGGAGGGAGGCAGCCTCCTCACTAAACTCCTTCCATCTGACTGCAATGGGGGAGGGGCGGCTGCTGGCAGAGACTGGTGGCCCTTCAGTATTGTAAAAATTATATCTGTGGCCCTCGAGCCAAAAAGGTTGGGAACCACTGGGAGATAGGAATATAAGAATTGCTATAATGGATCAGACCAGTGGTCCACCCATTTTGACATGTTGTAGGTGGCCAATATCAGATGCGTCAGAGGAAGGTGCAAGAAACCCTTTTGTTGACAATTATGAAATAACTTTCCTATAAGAAAAGTTTTCTGTTAACCCAGGGTGGTTAGGGATGACCTTATGACCTGATGCATCCCTTATTTATCTTATAGTTAATCACTATTATAGTCATGGAATTAATCATCAGTAATTTTAGCACTTAATTTCAGAGATCACAGTAAAAGGTTGATTTGGGGTTTGATTGTTTTTAGCCTATTCCATGAACTCCAGAAAATGTAGTACTTGGTGTTAGGCACCTAAATACCTTTACAAATCTGGGCCTGAAAATCCTATGCAGTCACAAAGGGCCAAAACTACAGATGAAATGCTTTGTTTCTGCTATACAAAGTGGGCCCAGAAACAGAGAAACTATATGGGGAGATTCTGCAACGAGGGAGAATTTTGGCTCCACTTATTAGAGATAATTCAACACAACATAGTTTGTACCAGTATTATTACCTGCATATTATAAAGTAATAATTAATTTAGTATATATATTTTAAAGCATCACCTTATCCATCCACGGAGCGTTGTATTTACACATAGTTCTACATACATATATTCAAAGCTACGTGTTTGAAATGTTCACAACCCATTATCTTATAAGCCCATTTAGTTGTATTACTTGCTTGATAACATGAGATTTGTGCACCATGGAAAATACAATGCATAATGCAAAACAATTGATTTGGTTATGAATATTATTTGGATAAACAGTTTTGCTAAGAAAAATGTTTATTACTTAAACTTGTGTTATATGTGATATACATCTCAAACCCAACCCAAAACAAAGATAATAAACAGGAATCTCTGAGTGAAATTCCGTGGCTTGTGTCATGTAGAAAGCCATGCTAGATGATCATAATGGTCCCTTCCAGCCTTAAAATGTATTAACTCTGTAAGGAACATTTTGGTGAAAAAGCCATAATAATGTAAAATATAAAAGCCTTTTATATAAAAATATTTCTCACCCCATCGACTTTTCTCTGGATGATGAAGACAGAAGTTCCTGTCTCATCTGTTCTCCATTATGCTCACGTTTATCTGTTGTTTTAAAATTCTAAAATCATGGCTTATACAATTATAAATCCTGAGAGAGAGCCTCCACAGTGAAGGTTGTATTCTGTGTGCATTACAAAACACTATTTCAATTCCATCCAAAGTTTGGCACAGAGAATTGGTTTGCTCTGAAAACTGCCATATTTACTCTGAAGACAAATGAGAATTTTCCTGCAAAGTGTGAAGTTACACATTGTTAGAAATAATTATCCTGATTTGAAATTTTGACTTCAATATTTCTTCATGTGCCTATAAAATAACTTTTTATTTTTCCATCAATCTTATCATCTAGTAAAATATCTGTGATAAGTTGTGCACTGACTCTATTTTTTTTTTTTAAAATGGGTGCAAAGTAATGGTTTTACTGGGGATCGTTTGGAATTATGAGCCCAATCCTGCCGACGTTAATGTCAGTTGGAGTTTTTTCCTCACCGACTTCAGCAGAAGCAGGGTTAGGCAGTATATGTGTGTGAGAGGATATTGCTTCCCTGTTGACTGGTTGGGTTATTTCTATAGCTGATAGCTATGGCATGTACAATTGTGGCCCGGCAGACAATTTTGGGCACAATATGATATTTTGAGGACCATTGAGATGACTGTGTTAAGAAGAAAATTTGTATTTGATTATCAATTGATAAGTTTAGCCAAGATGGTCAGGGATGCAACCCCATGCTCTGGGTGTCTCTAGCCTCTGATTACCAGAAGCTGGAAGTGGATGACAGGGGATCGATCACTTGATGATGACTTGTTCTGTTCTCTCCCTCTGAAGCACGGACAGAAGATGGACTATTGGCCTGACCCAGTATAGCCATTTTTATGGTCTTAATATGTTCCTTGAGCCAGGTCTGATTATTTTAGGCTCACATATAAGATTCAACCCTGTCACTATGTGGAGAAGTTAGGGGCATCGCCTCCCACTACTTTGGCTGCAGCCCCAGGAACAGCTCTGACATGAGCTGGGAGTGGTCTGGACAGCTGCTTTTCCTTCCCTTCAGCAACTGCACAGGAATGCCCTGCCAGTCACCTGCTGCATTAAAGGGGTGAGTGGAGAGAGTAACTGGTTGCTCCATTGCCTGCTTGTCTGCTGGATTTTGGGAATCACAGGGAGAGCAAGATAGGAGATTAGCTGGCTCTTCCTGAGCCTAGGAGAGCACCAGGCGCAATGGCTTCCCTTATCCACAAGGCCTAGAAGAGACTTAAACCTGCCCCCACTACCAAATTTTGTCCATTAACATGTCTACTACTAGCATCACCATTCCACTTGTAAAGAGATGGATCATCTTTCAACATGATTTCCATAAAATTCCTACCATAGGCAATTAACACTTCTCAGAGAAACATTATGAGAGTATTTGCCTTGTTCAGTGGTGGCAAATATTGGTTTCTGAACATTCTTTCCGTGTACAGAACTGTGGTGCAAAATTTCTTTGAGACATCATATCTCTTCTGTTGACTTCCCAAAATACATTGGGCCTGCTTCTATGGCAGACCACAAAGTATTTCTGACAAGTCTGTGGCATCTGGCAGAGGCAAATGGGTTACTCTGTGTGATGCCATTCTTTCTTTTCTAAGTAGTTTCAGAATGGTGTTGTGAAGATGCTCTGCCACCCTGGTGGCCAACTCGCACTTGAAGTCCAGCAAGGTTCTACTCTGTCACCTCTATTCTTCAGAGCGTGGCCACTTGTGACATATTTTGCAGGTTTTACGGCTGCAGTGCCATCTATGTGCTGGTAATGTTGAAATCTACATCACTTTGCCCTCAGAGCTGAATGCCTCCTAGCCATTTAAAAAGGGAAATAACAATAGCAAACCTTCATTCTGCCTAGTAATTGCATGGGGCAGGGGTGGCAGATGAGAGGGAATGGGTGTGTGGCATGCTTATGTGTGTGTGGAACTTGCTGTGGGGGAAAGCTTAGCTGAAGTGGTGGGGTTTGCATTTCATTATGAATGCAATGAGATTAGTAGTCATTCTTATTTCTTCTGGTAGCATTTGTGCTCTCTGCTGTAGGGAGGTCAGTATCTTGTGTTTATTCTGTTTTGCAATCAGATTCCACACTGGCAGACGAATAAGAATATCATACAATCACAGGGTTGGAAGGTACCTCAGGAGGTCATCTAGTCCAACCCCCTGCTCAAAGCACGACCAAATCCAACTAAATCACCCCGACAGGGCTTTGGCAAGCCTGGCCTTAAAAATCTCTAATGATGGAAATTCCACCACCTCCCTAGATAACCCATTCCACTCATTCCAGAGCTTCACCACCCCTAGTGAAAAAGTTTTTTCTAATATCCAACCTAGACCTCCCCCGCTGCAATTGAAACCATTACTTCTTGTTCTGTCATCTGCCACCACTGAGAACAGCCTAGCTCCATACTTCTTGGAACTCCTCTTCAGGTAGTTGAAGGCTGCTATCAGACCTCCCCCACCCCCCTCTTCTCTTCTGCAGACTAAACAAGCCCAGTTCCCTCAGCCTCTCCTCATAAATCATGTGCTCCAGCCCCCTAATAATTTTCATTGCCCTCTGCTGTACTCTTTCCAATTTGTCCACATCCTTCCTGTAGTGGAGAGCCCAAAACTGGACACAGTACTCCAAACGTGGCCTCACCAATGCTGAATAGAGGGGAATAATCATTTCCCTTGATCTGCTGGCAATGTTCCTACTAATGCAGCCCAATGTGCCCTTAGCCTTCTTGATAATAAAGGCACACTCTTGACTCATATCTAGCTTCTTGTCCACTATAAACCCCCAGGTCCTTTTCTGCTGAACTGCTGCTTAGCTAATCAGTCCCCAGTCTGTAGCAGTGCATGGGAATCTTCCATCCAAAGTGCAGGCTTCTGCATTTGTCCTTGTTGAAGCTCATCAGATTTCTTTTGACCCAATCCTCCAATTTGTCTAGGTCACTCTGAATCCTATCCCTACCCTCCAGCGTATCTACTACTCCCGCCGAGCTTAGTATCATCTGCAAACTTGCTGAGAGTGCAATCCATCCCATGATCCAGATCATTAATGAAGATGTTGAACGAAACTGACCCCTGGGGGTCGCGCTGCTTGACATCAGCTGCCAACTAGACATTGAACCGTTGATCACTACCCATTGAACCCAATGATCTAGCCAGCTTTCTAACCACCTTATAGTCCATTCATCCAACCCCTACTTCTTTAGCTTACTGGCAAGAATACGGTGAGAGATCGTATCAAAGTCTTTGCTACCGTCAAGGTATGGTACATTGGCTGCTTCCCCTACATCGACAGAGTCAGTCATCTCATCATAGAAGGCACTCAGGTTGGTCAGGCATGACTGCCCTTGGTGAATCCATGCTGACTTTTCCTGATCACCTTCCTCTCCCCTAAGTGCTTCAAAATGGATTCCTTGAGGACCTTTTGGCATGATTTTTCCAGGGACTGAGGTGAGACATACTGGTCTGTAGTTCCCTGGATCCTCCTCCTTCCCTTTTTTAAAAGATGGGCAGTATATTTGCCTTTTTCCAATCGTCCGTGACCTCCCCCAATTGCCATGAGTTTTCAAAGGTAATGGATCATTAAACATATAAGTATTCCAAGATATAATATTTAAATTGATCAGCCTGCTTCAAGATATTCCTAGCTACTTTCTTGGTCATTAAGAGAGGGAGCCAGTTTCTGTGAAATAAGTTATGCCTTAAATCCAGTGTGACTATCCCCGTTTGTCCAATGCCAACATTTTTCTTACTACTTTGGGTTATCTCTGATATTTCCACTCCATTCTACCTATTTTTAAAAATATATTTTCTAATGGATTTTATTGTTCAAAAGATTTATAGGAGATTGAATCATACTGGCACTGATTTAGCTTTGAAAAGAAAAATATATTTACTTAGCTTCATTGTTGCTATTTACAAAACAGCATGAGATCTCCTATTAAAACTCTAGATTTTCTGCTATCGTGGCTCTGTATGTACCAATGAGCATACATACTGTGTAAGTTGCTCTTAAGATATTATCAGTAGCATTTTGGTTTCCAATGGAGCTGTTAATTGCACCTTCTTAACAAAAGGAAATCCAAGTATCTTAAGACACACATGAAGAAAGGCAAGAAAGAGCAAAAAGCTATGAAAAATTGTTGTTTGCCAGTTCTACTTTTTTTTTTTTACCATTCCTCCAAACCTGCTGTGCAACCATGAAGCAATTGTTTAAAATATATATTAAAATGGTTCCCTGCTGAGTTTTAGATGTTTGACATCTCTTTTGCAAATCTCTTCAATCTACCTCTATTCTGTTTTGTTGAAACATTTATCTTGATGAAACCTTGATCCCCCATGAGTAGAAACATTTTTAATAGCTTGCTCTGTCTGCATGATAAAGGCAGATTAAAAATTGCCACGTTTTCCTACCTTCTCTCTGTTAACACAAAGATTACCACAGAAATTAGCATTTTGATCAAAAAAGGAGCATAAACCTGACCCAATATTTTTTCTTACATAAGTGTGTTGAAACATTTTCTAGGGTTCATTAATTGATTTTTTTTAAACAAGCCACATGCCATTATTTCAATTTAATAGATAGGTGATATCTTTATTTTATTCTCTAATCCATATGCACATTTTAGGAAACAAATGTAGGTACCAAATTATATATTTATTGACACTCTGATATGACTTCTCCACCTCAAGGATTTAAGGCATCACTATATATATTAAGACCATCTACCTGCTTTGTTGCTCTGACCATGTCCTGCCTCCACCCTCTCCCCCCTTTTGAATTCTTCCACCAGCTACCTCCTCATCAATCACAAGGTTCTTGTTTTATTTTTATGGCTCTGCGCAACTTAGCTTTTACCCCACCTATCTAACCTAGTAATTTATTGTAACATCAACCCCAATCTTCTCTCTGTCAGTGTTCCCAGATGGTCCATCCATCAGTCAGCTTCTTCCTCAAACACATCTCCGTTTTCCCCCACACTGGCCCTTATGCCTGGGAAAACTCCCCAATAAAATCTGGATATAGACACTACCTTATCTTCCTTCAAATCACTCTTTAAAACTCTTCTCTGTTGTGATGCCCACAAAATCCTGCCTGCTGATCATAGTTAAGCAGGTGAGGAGACCTGACTGTTCCTTCTCCTCTTACCTTTTCCTAATCCCTACTTCTATCCCAATTCAAAAAAGCAAACACACAAATAACATACTGGGACATTCCCAACAGTGCAGCCTGAACTGCTCAGCTACTGTCCCCTTAGCTTTCCAACCTGGAATGCTTTTTACATTGCTTTTCTAGTGAACAGCAAACATCTCCAGGTGCCGATCGCTCACAGCAACCAGCACGCAAATTTATTAATCCTATGAGCAGCCATCCATGAACAGATACAGATTGACACCCACATATCCTTCAGTTCCAGCCTTGCCCCCCAGAAATGTGCATCTTGTACCATTCAGTAGCCTACTGGACTATACAAGCTCATACATTAGTTCGTCATTCCAACAAAGGGTAATGAATATGCACCAGTCTTATGGTCTCAAGTGGAGGCTTCCCAAACACTTCAATCAAATACACTGGTTTAGATAAAAAAGTAAAACAAGTTTATTAACCAGGGAAAGAGATTAAGTGATTATAAGTAATTAGGTGCATAAGTCGGAGTTGGTTACAAAAGAAATAAAAAGATAAACATTAAAGCTAATTCCTAAACTTTACCAAGGCTAATAAGCAAAATGGTTTCTCTCACCCAAAAGTTTAAAGCAGTTAGTGGTAGCTGTAAAGCCTTCCAGTTAGGACCCCTCCCCTTGGTTCCAAAAGCTTCCTTTGTTCTTTCAAGCATTGTATATGCCGTGAGCAAAGATGGGGGGGAAAAGGTGACGATGAAGTCATTGTCTCTTATTTTATATCCTCCTCCTCCTCTCTCTGAGGATTTCCCCCCATCCTCTTCTCCCCCCACGGCCCCCGCGGCCAGTGTGTAGATAAAACAGTGCCCTGTGTAGATGAGATTCAAAATGTCTCTCAGGTGAATTGCAAATTTCTTTATTTACAGTCTCCCCTGCTGGTGAATGGTTGTTTCAGCAGTTAATAATTTTCTAACACCTGGGGTCAGTTCTTTGTTGTCTCTGAAGAGCTAGTCTGTGGGCATTCCTCAGAATTACAACATGTTTCAGTAACAAACATATAGTAAAATCTCATAGCCCCATACACAATGTTGATACACACTTTTTAACAGGACAATGATGTTCAGTAAATTGTGTTTTCAGATGATACCTCACAAGGCATATTTTGTACAAAATACATCATCACCATATAAAAGTGATGAACATAGGTGTACAGTGTGTTATACATATGTAACTAACACACCTGTGCCAATTCTTCACCATATTCATTTGCCTGTATGTTATATACTCATCAACCTTGCTCTGTTTGCGTCCTTTAGATTCTAAGCCCTTGGAGGCAAGAATTGTCCCTTTTCCACATTTCCTCAGTAGAGCCCAGGACGGTGGGACCTGATCCTCCTGGCTGTGGTCATTCAATGCTGCAATGACATAAATAATTACTGCTTTTTCTAATAATAATCCATCTCCACATTCATATTTAAGTACATTTAAACCAGGATTTCAGTTGTTCTGGAATGCTCCAGAATGCCGTTCCAGCGCCTTTTTGGGAGCCAGAAAGGTGTTCTGGCAATTCCAATATTATCATTTATGATAAGGAAGGTCAAAGCCTGGATTATTTATACTGGTGTTCTTCCCCACCTCCAACCCTACTCCCAGCCCAGAGCTCCCTGCTGTGGTACAGTCCCCGCTAATTCCAAGCGAAGCTGAGATTGGAAGTGTGCTGGGGCCAGTGTCACTCCCTTTACCCCATGCTTGGCTGGGGTAAGGTGCTCTGCCAGCTTCCAGGATGTGCCAGAGATTCGGCTGGAGATCTGCACCACTGATAAATCGGCCAGCACTGGCAAGTAGGCTCTGGTGGTGTCGGAGCACGATGCAGCAGTTCCAAGGCACATAGGATGCATGGCACTCACAAGTATCCCCAGATCAATGGGAAGCCACCCCAGTTCGCATTTCTATCACTTCTGAGTGATAGTACCGGAATGTGTTCTGGCAGTTCTTTTTTTATGACTCAAGAACTGATTTGAACAGTTTTTTTTTTTTACACAGTAATTGCCCTTGAATTGTGAGTCTTGTGACAGATATGGCAATTTCCTGCAGCATCTAAGTCTACATATCAATTTGGGACACAGCCCCTCCACAACCCGCCAGTGGAGGGCGTTAGGCAAAATCGCTCAGGTTGAAACACCTCAAGAGAGCTACCAGCACCTGGAGAGGCTCATATACACTGAATCCAGCAAACAGACAGAACCTCCTGTCCAAGGGGGATCCCCAAACTATAGGGAACGGTTGGGAGGACTGACACCAGCCAGAACCTGAGGTGGTAGTTGGGTGATCTCTGGTAAGCTTTTTAGCATGTGTGTAGATTCTTCTGTTGTTTTTAATATGTTTTTTCAGTAATGCTTTCACCTTAAGAACAAGTGTACTTGCTTAGAAAGAGCTGTGTGGAAACTCAAAACTGCTAGAATTACGTTGTTCATAGTCTTTGAAGAGAAGCAAATTGCAGACGCGGGCATGGCTATGTAGTACGGTTTACTGAAAGTATCCCAGTATAGCCAGGAAATTGTTCAGTCTGGAAATGCCCCCGTTAGAAGGGAGAGAGAGACAGGTCTCACCAAGAAAGGTGATCGCTAGGGAGCCAGAAGCCTGGGTGTGAGGAGAGGAGCCTTTATTTTTAATCTGCAGGAGCTAAAAGAAATTGGTTATTTTAAGGTGCTTGCAGCATATTATGTTATTATTTATCAAAACATGTTATTTAAACATGACTGAACAATTCTGGCATTATTTAATGTTATAATTGTCATACGTGATTGTGCAAAAAATTATTGATGCTCATTATCTACTGAGAAAACCTACTGTTGCCAAGTGATAACCCAGTTGTTTGTTAATTTAACAAAAATATAGTACTGGGAATTTTATGTCCATGACTGTTAATTATTAATATTTTAGTCTACATATAAATTGTATATGTTGCATTTGAATAAAAGTTTTAAGCCAGTGGTTTATCAATAGTAAATAAGCAAAAGCAATCTTAGTTTTTTAATAGGATCACGTATAATAATAGGTGTTGTAATTAAACTGTGAGCCATCTGAAAATAAATCCTTTGTATTTTCATATTATGAAAATATTCTTTAAACTGCCTTAATTTAATAAAACCTTATTCTGTAGAAATACCAGCTTGTGTTCTGGTTTATGATCTGTAGTTGAGGAGACTTGTGTAATTTCCCCCCACATTTTTGTATTAGATGGTTGAGTAAAAATGGTTGTTGTAATAATTGGGACTATTTACATTCATTGTAATCTAAATTTATAAAATGATACAATAATATATAATAACCAATATTTATAGAAAATAGGTCAAGTTGGTTTTAATAATGAATGTTATAAACAGGTGCAAGAGAACCAGACTAAACTCATACAAATAAAAAAAGGCCACAGTGATATGATTCAAGGACTATGTTGAAATCATGTTTGGTAAAAACAGAAAATGTGAACCAGAAATTAATTAACCAAAATTGGTGTGTTGGATATTAGGCCTAATTGGTGAACAAAATAATGAGAGCACTGGGTATTCCACTCCTCACTTCCTTTCTGAGTCCTTAAAAAAGAGAGAGACTTTGGGAAGAAAAGAGGGAAGAACAGATAAAAGAGAACAGATGGAGGCTATTGAAGCAATTTTCACCATCATGATTGTCACCTCCGCCATCTCTGGGATCCTGGACCTTTTTCATCCTGATCCTGAGAGATGTCCTGACCAAACTGGGCCAAAGAGAGGGATCCATATGACATTGCCACTCTTACTAGTTCCAGCTGAATCCTGTACACTACTTGGGATTAAATGGGATTGAGCTTTAACAACAGCAACAGCTGCAGCCAATCTCAATTAATTTATTCTCTTTTCCTCAAAAGGACAGTTATTACCATCTTTCATGATATCTAAGAGACTATCAATCAAGGAGACTTTTCTTCTACAACTCTCTCCAGCTAAAGAGAAAGGGAACAAGGGATGTTGTTAAATGAAAGCCTTATTAATGCTTTACATTTCAAATGTTTTAACTGTTTCTCCTTCTTTTCTGTGTCTTTAATAAAAGGTTAAAAAGGTTTTTTAATTCTGTGCTTGCCATGGTACTATGCAGGCTCATGTCTTTGTATACCAAACCCTGGACATCGTGTGACAATGTTTAATGTTGAACACCTTTGTTAACACCTTTGGGTTATGGTAACACCTTTGGCTAATTTATTCCATCTAAATTAATACAACAGTCCCCTCCAGCCTCTTCCTCCTACCCATATAAGATACAGTCAGACTTACTGTAAACTCCCAAATCTCTTATTATCCCAACAGATTTTAAGAGTATTCCCTGGATTCACATTTACAATGATTCAGCAAGGTGCTTAACATGCATAAATTGACTTCATTGGGACTACTTGTGTGCCTAACGGTATACACATTTAAATACCTTGCTGAATCAAGGCCTTAAATATCAAAGCACATTAGAAGACAGACAGAGGTGCATGGCCATCTACAGAGAAGCGTTATGCCTCTAAAGTGACTGTTAACCACTCTGCTGCTCTCATCAGCTTTGTGCTTCCCTGATTAGTCATCCTTTTTGGCTTTGTCAAAAATTTAGGAAAGCCTCAGTTTATATTAACTGTTAAGTAGATTTACCATTGGGTGCCAAGGAAAACAATGTACGAGAGCACTCCATTGGTCTGGAGATAGGCTCTGACCCTGTACTTACACGTGTGTAGGGCAAAATCCATTTGTCAGGCTGTCTGGAGCGGCTCACGAGCATGAGTGCCAACCTCACAGCAGACTGTCCAGGAACAGGGCACAAACCCCAAATTGGTGGTATGTTCTATAAATCGATTTCCCCAACCAACTAACAAGTGTGAACTCCTAAAGCACTATAACAGCCTTAACATGGAGTCACAGACAGCTCCCTTGGGGCCTCAAGTTTGTCTTGCCGTCCAGGCAAGCTTGTCTTTGTGTTAGCTAGTCCCTTATACCAAAAATCACAACAGTATTCAGGTTACTTCCAGTCCCAAATGACCAATCACTTATCCCAAGTCAAGTGCACCCCAGATCTCTGACTAAAAACAACACTTGTGGCCAATAAACTAACTAAAAGTTTATAAAGTAAGAAAAGAAATGAGAGGTATTTACAAGGTTAAAGCACGTAAACATGCATACACATATAAGGTACCATCTTAAGTTCAAAAGGTAATAGAAACTTCTATAATAAACAAGCTTTTATGTCCTTTAGGGTTAACCCACCCCAAGAAACTTGGAAATCTCTTGCTTATGTTTAGGAACATTTGCCCCTCAGAGTCCAGATAGCATAAGGATAACAATTTCTCCTTAACAGGGTTTGTGCAAATACCACATTCAAGGCCACTGGGGAAACAATCAACAAAGTCTTTTGTCCACAATGACAACTATATCGCTCGAGATGTGAAAAATCCAAACCCCTGACTGACATAGTTATACCAACTTAACCGCCTGTGTAGACAAATCTATGCTGAAGGGAGATCTTCTCCCATTGACATAGCTACCATCTCTTGGGGAGGTGGATTAACTATGCCAACGGGAGAAGCTCTCCCGTCAGTGTAGGAGCATCTTCACTAAAGCACTACAGCGACATAGTTCTGCTGATGCAGCATATTAAGTGTAAATCTGCTCTTAGCAAATATTTTTATAGGTACAGAGAAAACATTTAACCATTACCTTATAACATGGAATACAGATATTATAAGTAGGATTAATACGTGAAGCATCCTGCAATCATTCCTTAAAGTCTAAACACTAAAAACATTCTTACAACTCAAATATCTATTTTTAAAATACTAAAATAATTGTGCTGAAAAATATGAAGGATCTGACTAATATCAAACACAGAGATTTAGTTTTAAGGTTGGAGTATAACCTATAATTCATTGTGCCTTGATTTTTACATGTCATACGTCAAAAGGTTAAGATGAGATTCCTTGCTTTTGTGCATGTAAGTCAGAGCTTTGATATTCTTTAACTGTGATTTTAGGGTAAGGTTCATTTCCATTTGGGATTTTCACCTTGTTATACCATAGCTGATTCTTAATATGATATCTTTTAATGTATTGTAACCATCCATATAAAAGATTATGATTTTAATACAGATATGGTATATTGAAAAATACAATGAGAAAAAATATTACTACACATATGGAGTAGTTGGTTTTCATAAATGATGTGCAGTTAAAATAAATTTAAAATATCACAAGAGCTCTAGGTTACATTATGCACAGAAGAACTTAAACTTTATTTTTAAAAGAAAAGCCATTTTTGCATTGGAAAAAGTGCTAAAAGCATCAGAGACATAAATGGAGGATTTATGCGTTTAAAAAGCCAATTTTTGGTAGCCTAGAGGGTATTTTAAAGCAAATATTTATACCCCTAAAATATAGGTAATTATAAATGGAATACTTACACATAGATAAGAACTGTATATAATGCTAAAGGTACATCATTTTAACATGGAAATTCAGTTTGCTTGGCACTGCAGGTACTCTTTATTTCAATAACTCATATATTGTAGAACGTTCTAGCCAATAATAATGATTGTTTGACAGGGTATTTCTTTTGACTATGGGCAGGACACAATCATCCACTATAACACCAAATACTGTCTCTGCACCATGGCCTCTATGAAAGACATCCAGGACAGTTAACAGGTCACATCAGAGATTGGTTTTGCCACCATCTTGTTTAGCTTGCTGAGAATAGGGAGGTTAGAGGAGGTGTGTCTGTCTATAAGTCTTCAGCATCATGCAACAATTTCCTTAGTATTTGTTGTTGTTGTTATTGTTGTTATCAGAATTATTTATATTACCATAGCACTTAAAAGCCCTAGTCATGGAACAGGACCTCCTTATGCTAGGTGCTACACAAACACAGAACAAAAAGATGGTTACAGTCGAAGTATGAGACAAGAGATAGTGGATGGATAGAGACATATAAGGGAGTAGAAGGAAACAATGATAATATTGGTCAACATAATAGGCAGTGGTCTCAGCACACCAATAGCCAAACTGTTGTCACACAGTTTTTGTGGGCATCATGGCAAAGAAAACATTTAAGAAAAATTTGAAGCAGGATAATGTGGTAGCTTTGAATGTTTTATAATGGGTCGTAGAGTCCCCTCATCAAGATAGCCTTTGTTAGTAGAGATCCCAAATATTATCTGCTCTCTCTTACCATCCAGGTAGGACAAGGGTGAGATTAGCTCTGATGGCTGTCAATTCTTCCTTTGTATCTACTTGTGTCATTGTACTGAATTTTTCAGGGAGAGTGTTGTGTTTCTGATCCTTCTGTCAATTTGTTGATTTTGGTGGCCTATGACACCATGTTAGATGTAGGTGACCTCTGTGATAGAAATGAATGCCTCAGACTAAGTTTATTTGCAGCTCATAAATACATCTTACTGGATCAGTTGGGTCACTGTCAAACCTCCCTTTACTTACCTGATAGACAATTGCATTAGAGAGATTTTTTTTATAACAACAGAGATCTCATTTGAACAAAAATTAAACCTCTTCTTGGATACTCTGCAGGTGAGTACATATAAAATATCAGTGTTGGGACTGCATGATTGGTTGTCACCAATTAGATCATGAGACTTGTTGTAATTTTAGTTATATATATAGTGGAGTTAGTCAAGAAGAGAGAGGTTTATTTTAAGTGAGTGAGCTAATAGAAAAGAAATATTAAAATATGGCTCCAAAACTGAAGAAAAAGGCAGTTATTTTGCAATCTGAGAGTAAAACTAGTTATTCAGTCTGGTGCAGTTTCATCTGTTTTACAAACCAGAGCCAGAGATTTATATTGGTACATTTTATTATGCCACTTTAGCTGTTGGTCAAAATTTGCATATTTTTGTTTACTTTCCTCAAGTCCTTTGAACCAGTAAAATATATTTAAAAGCAGTGTTTCAAACATTTTTAAAAACACTGACAGATATTCCTTTCCACCATAGTAACTGCAAAATTACTTTAAATGCACTCTGTTCCATTTACAAGGTGTTACTGGTGTATTGTAGAAATAAACGGTGCACATTGTAGACTGCATTATTTTTTGTACAATGACATTTCAATTCTGGATCAGAGTTCATAATAAAGGGTAGTAGACGAATAAAGCTCTTTGCTCCATTACCAGTTGAAACTATAAACCATCCAATTAAGTTATAAAATAAAGAAATTACCACATTCAGAATCTATAGTGCATTTACAGTGTAAAAGGACAGGCTGGTTGAGAGGTTTTAATAATAATACAGCATATCACTATAGTATGTGTCTGACTGTTTTTTTTAACTGTGAGCCAGCAGGGGTTGGTTAGTGTGCTCAACCCATGGGGGTATGGAGCACAGTAACATTATCACCATTATATGTGGCTTTCAAATTAACAAAATAGAACACTAATTTACAATATTTGTCAATATTCATCCTTTGAGAAAGTCACAAAAAGGAAAAAAATCACCAAAAATCCATTAATATTTTCTTGGTTTTTATTGATATTTTGTTTCTACGGGAAAGTTCTGACCAGTTCCACTAGTCATTGCCATTATCATTAATTATTTGTATTACATAGTACCTAGGGATCCCAACCAAGGTCATGGCTCCATTGTACCAGGCACTGCACTGATACAGAATAAAAGACAGTCCTTGTACTGAAGAATTTATAATCTAAATAGACAAAGGGTCAGAGAAAGGAAGTATTTTTATCTCCATTTCACAGATGGAGATCTGAGGACAGAATAAAGTGACTTGCCCAGGGCCACACAACAAGTTTGAGATAGAGACAAAAATTGAACCCTGATATCCTGAGTACCAGTCTAGGACATTAAAATACAAAACAACCTTTTCTCACTAAGCCATCCTTCTTCTATCATGTCTACATGATCAGCCTGGTGTTCTTGAGACAATGGTGTATCTTAACAGAAGACCTGCTGTAAGTCTGAATGTTTATCTTCTTTCTCCATGAGCTAACAAATACTCATACCATAGTAATGATAAGGCACCTCCTGCTCTCCATTTAGGAAAGGCATTAGCTAGCCCAGCAGTTCCCAGACTGTGGGTCATGACCCCAAGTGGGATCATTTCATCAGTAGATGAGGTCATGGTAATCCTGAGCATGCAGAGGACCCCATTTTTACAAAATGGCCTCCTCCACACAGTGTGACCTCACACACACCGTATGCACGAGGTCACATCGCACACAGGATGCTATTTTGCTCTACCAAATGGCGCCTTCCATGCAAAATGATCTCACAGGCACCATATGTGTGAGAGATTATGCAATCCAGAGGACGCCATTTTGTAAAGCAAAATGGCATCCTCCTTGCGGCATGACCTTGCATGTATTGCATGTGAGGTCACACTGCAAGGAGGACACCATTTTAAAACTGTAACTTCCATGCTATCTGGGGTAGTGGGAAACAACACATTTGAAAATGGAGTCATGCAGGGAAAATGTTTGGGAATCGCTGACCTAGCCTTTCTCTCAATTCAGTTAAACTATATGGAGGTGAAAGACATATAACACAAATATCAATGATTTGATTTCACTGAGCCACCTCCACCTATCCCTCCAGTGTTGTGACCTGTCTAGGTTCTCCCCAATTAGGGGGATTTCAGACTGATGTGAATTTTGCCACAGGAAGTAAAGATAAAAAATAGCAATATAAATACAGAGTCAAGAACATCAAGCAATGGAAGAGAAAAGAATATATATGACATATGTAAATCGTGAAAATATGTATTATTTCTTCATTACTTTTACAATCTGTTTTCTAAACTTGTGTCTAGAGTTTTTGCATGAAATAGATTTTTGATGTGATATGTCAGTATTGGTTGGAAGGGGCCATTAAACTCAGTTAAGTAAATCTTTCTGTAAAAAACATTGGCCTCAAATATCAAATCAGTCAGTACACTGGTGAATACATAATATTCCACAGAGTATCAGAGATAGATTCATGAAGAACAGTACTTGCTGAAGTTGACAATCATGCACAATGGCTTATTTAAAAAATTTTCAAAACACCCTGACAGACCTCTTGCCCTGAACTCTGTTTGCTTTTTTGTTTGTTTATTTTTGGTTTTAAGCAATTGAAAAGAAAAGGAGCCAAGCCATTAGGAAAAATGCTCTTCATTCCTTTTTCTTCCTCAAGTAGAACCCAAAATGGATTATTATGGTGAGGGCAGCATTCCCCACATTCCAAAGTTATTTTTGTCAGTCTGAAAGGCCTTTTTTCTTCTTACCTTTTGTTCTGTCAAGTGCTGCTAGTAACACTCACAATGCAACTTCTAACTATGGTGAAAATATTTTTGATAGCTCTTTCAAAGCTCAGAGTCCATATTTGTCATATTAAATATAGCTGCTTGAAGAGCTCAGAACTGGCACTGCTGAATGGGAAGATTGGGGCATTTCGGTATTAAGGCCATCTTCAGATTGCTTAGTTTTAATCTGTTGTATTTAGAAAGATTCAAGTAGTGAGTGTGGAATGATGGTATGTTTGGATTCTTAAATCAGAACGGCCATCGTAAATAGTCTGGGGTGCTTTGCAGTAGCTGCCCCATCTCAATCAAACAGCATGCAGTTTGTCAGGTATCATTAACACAGCTTCAATTTGCATTACAATTATCAAAGCACTGAGGGGTTTTAGTTTATTTTTATTATAGACCATTCCCAAAACACATGTACATCAGTGCTCATGTAGCCTGGTGTTTTTCACCTTTTCTATGTGTTGGCCAGTTCCAGAGTCAAAGTACTGTGAGGGTCCCAGAGCCCAGGCTCCAGCAGCAGTTGGAAGGTTTACACTACAATTAAACAGCCCAACAGCCTGAGCCCCACAAGCTTAAGTCAGCTGGTATGGACCAACTGCGGTTGTGTAATTGCTGTGTAGACATACCCTGGGTGTCTTCAGCCAATGCCCCAGTGCCTTGCAACTTGCAAGGGGCTCTTGCCTTTTGTGGGCCTTCTTAAGTCTCTATGGCATACGCTGGGAGTTCACTGTACTCTCCGTAGGGTCCAGATGAATGGCTCCTGTCCTGGCTGGGAATTCCTGGCTCCAGGAATCCCTCCAGCAGTCTCCTGCTTAGGGCATTTCTGCTCCTTTCTCCCCCAGCTGACTGCAGTTTCTTCCCTTTAAAGGCCTCCTCCCTACCACCCATGACTGATAGGTCTGGAGTGATGAGGCTAGCCCAGGGCCTTTCTGGCACCTTCCTCTCCAGTGTGGACTCTATATACCCCATCACAAAAATCCATTCATATATTTGTGAGAAATACAAAGAGGAAAAAGCTTTTATTTTAAAAAGCCTTTTAAGATCCTCTATGTGAATTCATAACAAAGGACTGCCTGACCTTTATAAGAACAATAACTACTGGTGAGGAATACTCTCTAAGCTAATTAGAAAGAGAAATATAAGATTGAATACATATATAATATTTTAACTGACATTTATTATGAGAAAATCAGTTTTGTAAATGTGCTATATGAAATTTCTGCTATGTCTAAAATTGTGTGTGTGTATAATATAACAAAGTCAATATACAAAACTGTTTTGATCCCTGGTCAGAATGTAAGAGATTGTCACATGTGAAACTTAAAAGATTCTGTTCTTTCTGAAAAACTAAAATCCATCATTTTGAGTCCTTTTTATGTTTTCTTTCACTGATCTTTAAAAAAAAAAATTAATTCTATTAGCATAAGTTTTAATTAATCAAACGTTTTTGAGCTATTAATTCAGACAGTCTCTACTAACAAATATAGACTTGAGTTAGAAGATCAGAATTTCATCAGAAACACAAGTTCAAATGTATAACAGCAAATTAGATGTGTTGATAGATTTCCTACTTTTTGTGTGATATATACTCATGACTAATCACATATGAAAAGAGTGAAATTACACTAGAGGATAGAAAATAATTATTAATCAGCAGACCTTAATATGAATTGTTCCAACACAAAGTTTACAACCAAAATAGATTTTGAGTTCCATCAGTGATGCATAATTTTGACCTTTTGATTCTTTTTACTTTTAACTGTGAAAAAGTTTAATGTTTTTAATAGCAGGAATTAATTGTAAAACTTATCTGTCAAATGGAGATAATAATACTTCCTATCTCCGACCTTTTGTCTTATTTATTTATATTGTAAACTCTTTGAGGCAAAGACCATCTCTTACAATGTGTTTATACAGCACCTACCACGATGGGACCCTGACCTTGATTGTGGCCTCTAGGTGCTACGGGAATATAAATAATAATATTCTGTTTTGATTATTCAGCTTCATATAACTGGTGCCCACCCATTTTTCCATGTTGCTCCATAGGGTACACGTGACTTTAAATACAGTAAGATGAGGGTGGTGTAATTCAGTGTTTCTCAACAACTAGTCCATGGACTGTAAGGTCCCTGAGATCTCCCTTTGACACAGTTTAGGAAGGCAGCAGGCTGGTCCCTGATATCAAAAAGGTTGAGAAACCTTGGTGAAGTTAAGACACTGGAACAGAACTCAGGAAATATGGATTAATTTCCAACTTTGCAGTAAACTTCCTACATGATTTTGGAGTCTTTGTGCCTCAGTTCTTCATCTGTGAAATGGGCATGAAAATATTTCTCTACTTCATAGGGGCAAATCTTTAATGATTGTGAAGTGATCTGACTCTATGGTAATAGTGGCAATAAAAATGCCTAGACAGATAAGGAGAGAGAGAGAGTTTAAATTAGGGAAGTGCTAATAATTTTGCCAAAATTGATTGTATTCCAGATTGTCATTAAATATGTAGATAATATTTTTAATCAAACCATAATCTTTTTTGTACATACTGGACATACAGATGGCAGCTTCTTTCACAGAGAATTGAGTGACAGACTGGCTCGGTCATCATTGTTTTTTACTGAATGCAGATAAATAAAACAGAACTGTACTGCTGGATCCTCTGATTTGCTTCCAAACTCAGTATACTTAGAGCAGAGTTCTTCTTGTGACTAAAAAATTGACAGGACAAGTAGAAATTGAATGTGTCCTGAAGGCCTGCTGAAAAGAATTCTAACCAAAATCCCTGAGAAGGACAGTGGAAGAGTGCTTAATATCTGTGTGTGTCTGTCTTCTTCCACATCTTCCTCATAAGTCACCTTGGTTTGATGATTTTTGACAGAGGAGGAAGAGGGAAGATGACTGGTTCTATTGTGGTGCAAGTCTGGTGTCAAAGATGACTGAACTTTAAAAGAAAAATATTTTATGGTCTTATGTTGTAGGTGTGCAAAGACCAAGAGAAGACTCTTTGTCTCCATCATGGCATCTGCATGCCAAACAGCAGATTTTACTCAAACAGCAGGTTTATTTCAAGTAATGGATAGCCTTCTTAATCCAGACTGTCTTCTCCCAAGGGCTGATTTGAGTGAAATGAAGTGAAAAACTATCTTGTTTGGCTGGAAAATTTACTCAGATTTAGGGCTTGTCTAAATGAGCAGTTAGTGTGTGGCAAGCGGGGGGTGCAAGTCAACAGCGTGCTAAAATGCCACAAATTAACTGTCCGTGTGGACCTGGCTGCTGGCACTAAAATTTCCTTAGTGCAGCTTGAGTAAGTCAATGTGCACTAGGTAACTTTTAATGTTCTGTAACAGGGTCCACATGTACAGTTAGAGTGTCGCATGCTTATGCACTGTAGTTCTACACCCCAGCTTGAGGTGCACTCAGTGTTCATCTAGCTAAGCCCAAAGGTGAAATAAAGCAGAAACTGGAGGGGATGAGGACTATGATTTCTCTGCAGGTGGTGTTTGCTGTGGTTATGTATGTGCAAGGAGAACTTTGTTCTATGACCTATGCTTTGAACTTTGTCCTTCTTTCTGGTGAAGGCTAGTGGGGAGTACTAGATCCTTTGCTGGTGGAGTTTGTCAATGCCTTCTTTAAGAAAGACTGACATGCCAAGTACAAGTTTGGGGAAAGCACATGCAGAAATATGGTAAGGACTGTACCAGCCTCTTTGATAGAAGAGGTTGACATTTCAACTGTTTATGCATCTTGTTAAACTCTCAGTTGTCTAATATAGCAGCAGTCTTATTTTCCCACTTGATTCTAGTCAGTAATTTGTGACTCTTTCGCTTAGATGTGACTCTCATTATTATCATATGCCTTTGTTACGTCAAGCTTAGACTATTGCAGTGTTCTCTACATGGGCTATTCCTTAAGTCAACTTAGAAACTGAAGCTAGTTGATGGCTTTCTTACTAAATTGTGTATCCCACCATGGGCACATGACTCCATTTATTGATTCCCAGTTGGAATTTAAGGTGTTGATTTGTGGTGAAAGAGTCCTGAGTCTTGTCTACTTATGAGAGTGCCTCTCACCCCGTGCAGTACTTCTGCAGTTGAGATCAGCAACACTGCTTGAAGTGGAGCTCCCTTGGTATAAAGGAAGGCGCTGCTGGCCAGGCATTCTTCAGGAGATGCCCTTGACTTTGGAATTCCCTGCCCTCCACCATCCAAAGTAACCCAAGTTTGTTGACCTTTATGGAATGCTGCAAAGCCTACTCACCTGAGTAGGCATTTGGGGAGGATTGAGATTTGGCAGGGTTTAGCTAAGAATGTAGGGTTTTATTCGAGAAGATTAAGATTTTGTGAGAGCTGAGGTGGAGAAATATCAGTATTGTGGACTGGCTTCTGAAAGATTGTCGGTTTGCTTTGTTTTGCTATTGCTGTTTGTGTCTTTGATGGATTGCATTATTAATATTTGTGAAAGGCAGCTAACATCTGGGATAGGCATTATTTTAGGTTTTATATATTGAAATTAAAATATATGTGTGTGTGTTAGATGTGGTGAAATTATTACTTCTCATTTCACGTATGCTTAGATTTTTTTGTGTTTATTAGCAACATTTTGTTAAAGAGGGAATTTCTGTCAGGGGAAGCAGTTTTTATGCTGAAAGTGGCTAATCTCCATGCTAGAACCAATTACAAATCTTGATTAATTTATTTGTCTTTAGGCAAAATTTCATCTCACACACAAAAATTTTGCCATTGTGCTGTAAAAATGGAACACATTTTTGCTATATAAGTCTATTGGTTTTAGTGCTGCTTAAAGTCATTGCATTATAAAGTTGGTAGGGAGTGCAACTCCGTTGGCAGTCTGTAGTGAAAATTCACCAGTGATTTACAAGGTATTGTGAATGGGTTAGAAAATGGATGCAAGTAAAGGTGTAAGTGGTGAAATATTGCAATTGCACCAATTTGGCGTTCCTTGGATCTGGGAAATAAGTGGCACTTACACACCCACAGAACAAAAAGGGGATTTTAAATAGGAAACAACAGATGGGTATGTTCCCAGATAAGAGACCTACTAGTTACTTTTTCAGCTACAATTTCTTCTCTCATTGATATGTATATTACACACATTTTGTATATCCACTGAATTCCAGATTGAAGTAGTATTACATTACCACTTACACCAAAATGTAAGTCATGATGAATTTGGTCCCAAGTGTTTTGGCAGATTAATTCCCTTGAAAGTCTGAGTAGTCAAATGCATCCTTCATAGGTTTGCCTGCCTGCTGATAATTTTTATATTTATGAGAAAAACTGATCAATGGCTTTGTGCTTTTCCATATTTGGAAAGGAAAGAAATAATAGGTGTTTGTTTGGCTGCCTCTACCTGGGGGCCTTTTGTAATTGTTTACAAGGCATGTATTGGCAAGAAAATGGCATTCTCTTACTCATCCAGTCCTAAGTGAATCCACAAAACAGCTGTAGTCCGAGTTCTCACATCTATAGCTACAAATATATCCAAACAAATCAATAGTCTAGCTAATCTGAGATTTGGGTTTAGAAGTGGTTTGGAATCAAAACAGAATCTTATTTAACCCGTAAGAAATTCATGTTTCAAATGACATTAAAATAGATAATTTGTTCTAGTCACTTAGTCCCTGATCTTATAAAGTGCTTTCAATGGACTTTTATAGGTCCCTGCTTCTATGTGGAAGGAAGATTCTAAAAGAAGAATGGTCTGGTGGTTAGGCACTAGCTTATAACTTGGAGACCTCTGTTAAAGGTCCTGCTTTGCCACAGATTTCCTGAGTGACCCTTGGGCAAGTTCCTTAAACTGTTTACTTACAAGTTACCTGCTTCCCATCAGTAAAATTTGGATAATAATACAAAGCCCTACTTCACGGAGATGTTGTGAGGATAAATGCATTAATGATTGTGAAATGCTCAGATACTATGATAATGGGCATCATATAAGTAATAAAAATAGATATGTGAAGTACCCTGTGCAGGACTGGGGCTATGGGTGGTATTGAGGTACTGTATTCAAGTAACTGCACACTGATTCCTTGACCACAAGTCAAACTCTTAGGAGAGTACTGCTGAAGTTGAATCTGGGTGGGTAAGTCTGATTCTGAGAATTGTTCAGTGCAATGAAATAAAAAGACTGGTAGTGGGGTTCTAATTATATATTGAAGGCCTCCATTGAATGGAATGTACGAGATGACTGCCTCTTACTCCAGGAAAAACAGAAGGCAAAGAAAATGAACACCTGTTGTTATTTTATTTATTTACGCCCTGTTCCTGCAATGTACAACATGCAGAAGGGCTGCTGCACGCAAACTGAGCCTCATTGAATTCAAAAAACAGTAGCAGCCATTGTATGCTAGGTGCTTTCTAAACCCTGCTCTGAAGAACATAGCAAATCTCCCATATTTTGTGTTGTATTTCTGTCTGGTGTAATATTATGAGTTCCAAAGCTGCTTGCTTCTCTTCCGCCCTCCCCCAATGCTTTTTCAAATGCTGATCCCTATCAAAATAGAACAAAATGTGTCCTTCATAGGGTGAGCAGCCCACATGGATAATCACACAGCACATTCCTTGAGAGGCCAGGATGCATATCAACAAATGAGAGCTGAGAGAACTCCATTTAGCCTGCAATGCATTCCTTCCATTCATCAAGTCCCATCACACCCAGATACTGTCAGGTGACACAATGACTGTTTTCTACCTAAACAAACAAGGTGGAACAAAATCCCTTCCTCATTGTATAGAACCAGTCAATTTATGGAGCTGGTGAATCAGGAACCACATCGCACTCTCAACAGCGTACTTACCAGATGTGCAGGACTCTCTGGTGGGCAGTTTCAGTAGGTATCTCTCCATAGACCATGAATGGGAGATATATAGCTCAATCCTGAATGAGATATTCACCCAGTGGGGAACACCATCGTGGAACTGTTTGCCTCCCAGACGAACAAAAGATTTCCCCTTACCTTCCATCCTGTTGATACCACAGGTTCTACAAAAGATTTGCCATGACAAAGTTCAGGTCATTCTCATCGTGCCCAACTGTTCTAGACAAGTTTAGTTTTCAGTCCTTCTAAAGATATCAACCCAACCATCCTTCAACAGCTAACTCTTTCCAGATCTATTGACTCAAGAGAACAGAGGGATCAGACATCCCGACCCAGGCCCTCTTCATTTCACAGCCTAGTATTCAGATGGGTGTCAGACTTAAATCATTCATGTTCAGAAGCCAGTCAATATATTCTCAATCAAACCAGAAATAGTTCCACCAGAAAATGCTATGTGGCCAAATGGAGACTTTTCTCCATCTGGACACAACCAAACCTATTATCCTCAGATTGTAGGAGTTTCTGTGATTTTACACTATCCACTCACCCTCAAGACATTGGGCCTTTCCATCACCTCCTTGAAGGTCCACCTTGCAGCAATCAATGCTTTCCATCCTGCAGTTGAGGGCTATCTAGTTTTTATTCATCCAACAGCAACCAGTTTTTTAAAGGGCCTCATTAGGACTTTCCCACCAATGGGAAACGATTTCATGATCAATGGTTTCATTGATTAAGCCAATGCTGTAATGGGATCTTAATTTTGTTCTTTCAGTATTAACCAGACCTCCTTTTGAACCATTCTTCACTTGCCCAATATTCTACATCTACATGGACATCATTTTCCTAGTCACCATCACATCAGCCAGAAGGGTGAGCAAACTGGGAGAGTTCATGGCAGATCCACCATATACCACTCCTCATAAGGAGAAGGTTTCCCTTTGCCTCCACCTGAAATTCATCCCTAAGGTAATTACTTATCGGTATTCTTCCCAGTCTCTTGCTTCCAATGGAGAGAGAATACTTCACTCTCTCACTGTCCAATGGGCAATTAAAAAGATACTTAGACTATTGGTTGCTTTTGTGGAGCAATCAAAAGGACAAGCACTATTCGCTCAGAGAGTCTCTAAGTGATCTCTGACTGCATCATTCTTTATCAGCTGGTGTATATTCCTCCCCCAGGTGGGATGAGAGCCCACTCAACTAGAGCACAAGCAGCTTCTACAGAATCTTTTCAAGATGTGCTCATACTGGACATAGTTAGGGCAGCTATTTGGAGCTCTATCCATGCTTTCATTACACACTAATCCAGACCTCTTCTGCAGATACAGCTGTGGAGACAGAAGTATTATAGACATCTATACCAAGTGAATTCCTGCACCCCTCTCCTGCTTAACTACTGTTTATCAATCACCCACATGTGTAATACACATAGGGACCAGCACTCAAACGAGAAATGGAGGTTACTCACCTGTAACAGGAGGTTCTTCGAGATGTGTGGTTCTTATCTGTATTCCACTACTTGTTCTCTGGCCCCTCTGCAGCAGATCATGACTGGATTTGCTGTGAGAAGTTGTTGGAGTGACATCGGTCTGCACTGCCCTTACACCCACAGTTCGGAGCACAAGGAGAACAACTGTGCAGGTGCAGCCCTATGGACACTACTTGCTATAAATCACCTATGTCAGGAACATGTTGTGCATGTGTACGCACAAGTAGAATGTAGAATACAGATAGGGACCACATGTTCCAATTAAAGGTAAATAGCCCTTATATTTTACTCTAATTACCAAAAGAACAGATTTGTTTTTTCAGTCAAAGTTTTTGCAAGTATGTATTCCAGGCTGTGTTTTTGCTCAAAAACAAACAAACGAAAATCTAGTGTGTTGTTATTGCAGGTTATTGTATAATGATTGCAAGTATTACTACTTGGAAACTTCATACATAGAGAAAAGTATGTATCCATATTGCAAGCCCTAAATCTAAAACAGATAATTTATCAGATAAATTGTTTAGTATTGACATGTATTTACAAGTTAACTTTTTGCAATATAAGTGAAACATCTGCAAGAACCTAAAGACATTAGACAAAAATACATTGTCCAAATAATGGATTTAGGAAGGCCCTGGCAAGATATATATTAAATAGAGCATTCATTGATTAGGCCCATCTGTGTTGGTATTGTCTTAATAAAAGGAAATTCTACTACAAAAGGCTACATTTATATTTTGATAAAGGTCTAAACCTAAAATCAAAATCAGGAGGAAATTAACTCAATCCTCTAAGGCCCTTTACTCACTGTTGAGTAAATTATGTGGCATATAATGCTAGGTACTGATTAAAGAGCCACACAGTGGCTACCCACAGCAGAATGAAGGAAAGGACAGAATGTCGACCTGAAATGTGAATTCTGTTTTTTAGCAGATTTAAGTCAAACCTTTAACATGACTTGAATATACTCTGTCATGTTTGAATAGAACAGTATGGCATCTATGTTAAGCTAAATCTCCCTGTTCTCTGAAAGACACACTTTATCTGAACAAGGCTTTGCGAAAAAGTGCAGGATGCAAAACTGACACAGTATAATCACAAGAAATTTCATTTAGCATGAGCATCTGTGTACAAGGAGCACTTTGGTGCTAATGAGGGATAAAAAAAGAAAAGTCTGACTTGGAATTGTTAATTGCAATGAAATAAAAATAGACTTATCAGTGGGTTCTAATTAGATGTTGAGGGTCTTTATTTAAATGCTGAGGATATGATGATTTATTAGAGAAACAGGTGGAGAGGTTAAAAGTGGGGGAGTGTTGAAAAAAAAAGGAAGGATTATTTCAATAGCATTGTGGTAGAAAGCAATTGTATTGCCCTAAAATAATAAGTTCTTGTAGTGATTCTGTATCTTAGCAGTTTTAGGAAACCAGCTGGCATAATACATATGTGCTTAGACCCTTTGTTAAAAACTAAACATAAACATGCATTGTTTAAAAAATTGTTCTAAGCGAAAGATTAATGTAGTAAATGCAAAATAGTAAAAATAGAAAAGGTCAAGTCTAAGTCTTCTCTAATGCTTTAAATATTTTACGAACTCCTCTGAGGATAGAACTTGACTTCTTTACATTTTTAGTATACTGTGTTTATTAATTTAATTAAATTTCTTCTGTACACTGTACATATCTGATTTAATGAAAAGCAAATTTGAATCAAATAATTAGGGTGATTAAATGTAATACTTTACTGTAGATTATTTTAAATGTAATTTAAATTGCAGGAACATTATGGAAAGTCAGCAGAAAAATGAATGCTCTAGCTATTTTACTAATTACAGTAGCACTTGATTTAGCCTAGGTAGAAAGTCAAATATGATAATCAGCACATACCATTTTTGCAGTCAAATAATAATGTGAATATTGAATATGCACTGTAGAGCTATTTCATTTGTCTAAATGGGATTTGTTTGATTTCTGTTCCGTAAAATAAATATATGAGAAAAGAAACTGTTGGTTTCATAATGAGAAAAAAAGTGAAAATGTGAGGATGCTAAATATATTCAGTGTCAGAATTTAAAGAGTATTTTACAAAAAAGCAAACAGAGAACAGATTTTCATGTCATATCCCCATAATCTCCGTCTATGGAAAGGTGCCTACCAGAATCTAACATTGCTTTTACAGCACATGGCTGTGCCTGTTTTGTGGGGATTTGGGCCTCTTCTCCACTGAGACAGAATTTGGCCCATTCTTACCAATATATTAGATTAGCAATGCTCTTGAAATGACATCACACAGGACAATAGGAAACAAACTGCCAAAATGTAAATGTCAGAGGCATTTTACAGAAAGGTAAGGGAAACTTGGCATGATCCAAAGTGTATCAGAAATTATTCACATGGCATTGCCTATGCCCTATAGCAGGGATTCTCAAACTTTTTTTGCTGGGACCCCCTTTGAAAATATTTCAGGCTGTGACGATCCTCCCACAAAAGTGATGGACCCCCCCCCCCATGCCATGCCATCCTTACCGGCATGTATGGGGGCTGACAACTCGCGACCCCCTCCCCCCCATAATAAGCTTGCCTACCCCCTTAGGGCTCATGACCCCCAGTTTGAGAACTCCTGCCCTATAGGTTCCTGTCTACTGGCTACTATCACTATGTCCTTAACTTGATAACAAATAGTGCCAAAGGCTGGATTTTGCCCATAACATCTAACTTGAAAGTGATTTATACTGGACTCAGGGTGGAAATTTTCATTACTAGCAAAACAAAAATAGTGGAAATAATGCCTCAAGAATCAAGATTTCAAATCAAGATGGTGTGTGCAGAGGGAGGAGGGAAATTGGAAGACCATATTTATAATTTACAGTAGCTGAATAATATACAATAGTAATAAAAATGATTATACTTTGCACTCATAGAACAGTTTACATGTGTGAATGTCAAAAAAATTACAATACCTCGGTGAAAGTCAAGGAAGTATTATTCCCATCCTACAGGTATAGTCTTTGATTTACCCAATGTGATAGCACCAGTAAATATTCAAATATCCTTACTCCGAGTCCTGTGCTTTAGCCCCAAAACATCCTTCCCTTTTGGGTCTGTACACTACAGAGCTAATAATACTGATGGACCCAAATTTGTCATGATTTCTATGAAAAAAATTAATATTTTTTGCTCTCTTCCCCCAACCCTGAGGAGTTACACCTTAACATTATTTTGAACAGGTATCACCATTGTGATCTATGCTAAAAGTCTTGCAGGTTTTTTGGTATTATGTTGCTTCCGTACTATCGTCTTAACTGTAGTTAACTGAGTCAGGAAAATAAGAAATTAGAATCAGATTTGTACTTCTGACTTCAGGTGTAAGGTACCAGTTGTCTTTTGTTTAGCACATTCACACAGAGAAAACAATACACTTAGACACAGAGTGAAAATCAGCCAAAGTGTCATATATCACCTTGGGCAAAACTATCAGAAGTTCAAGAATGCTGGTGCTCTGACTGAAGATCTGGCTGTGAGCCAATCACTGTTCATATGAAATCTAATAAAAGTCATACTGTAGATACTCAGACATGTTTACAGCAATGAAGAGACAAGACAAGTGCACTGTAGTTGTAAGAAAGCTCTTTGAATGACAGTAAACTGTATGGTCTAATAATTGCATATTAAAAATGTGTTGAAGGGAGAGTAATAAACCAGGAGTAAGTGTATTAAATCCAAATTTCCTGGTGTGTTTGCCTTCTGTAATATTGCTGTTATAGTATAGTGTATTATATATTCATAATACAGCGGGTATCTGAAACTTAAAACCATAATGAGATAATGAAGAGCCATGTGAATTGATGAAAACAGAAGACATCTGATTTAATTACAGTGTGGTTTAGGATTAGTGCAGATATTGTAGCTGCTTTTTCTCTTCCATCTCTACACATTTTTTTTGTCTGTGCTGTAAGAGAAAACATAGAATATACGTACTTAATTGAAAATGCTATTTCTTCCTTAAAAATTACTTTGTTTTACAATCATGTGAAAGAAGGGGCAGTGGGAACAGTATCTATTATGTTATTGTGCCAATAGCTCATGCAAGCTCACTTGGTTTTCATCCTTTTCATCAGCGCAGTATAAATGTTACCATTTCTTTGTGCTGATTATTCCTTTTCCTTATTATGGTCATCCTACAAAGTTAGGAAGCCCTTGTAGTATAATGTAAATCTTTTGCTTGTTTACATTTTTTTGGTAGAGTTGTGGGTTTTGGTGTCCTTTTATGGAGGACGTATCTGGATAATCATGAGATTAACTACTTTTCCTGCTAAATAGATGGAAATTATGCTTTTGTTCACTGTTTCAGTCTAGCATAATTTTTGCTCCGTCTTCTTGTAACGAGACTGCTGCTGTCTTGTCATATTGTCAACATAATTTCCTACAATGCTGTTTTATACACTGAAGTGAACCTTTTGCCTGTGTAATAGTCTTTTACTTTTGAAAGTTCTTGTGGTTATTCTGTAGCGACATATTCATGGAACTAGACTTGAGGATTAAAAGCTAAAGAATATGATCAATAAATTGTATTCTAAAATGTAATCTTCCTGAAAATTGGTGTAACTTGTGGGGTATATCCACTTTATTCCAAATATATATTTGGACCTGTATTCAGACATATATCCTGGCCCATTATACAAATATAAAACAGCTTCAAATTTTGAATCTGGATTTGAATTTCTTCAAACTGCAGAGTTATCTAAATCTATGGTTAAGGTTTAGGCCCATCCTCTGTACAATATAACATAGTTTAATATAATGTATTTAATACAAAAGTGCCATAACACTTCACAGCTGATTACAATCTGTAACTAATGTACATATGTTACACACAGAGAGCTTCTATAGATTGGTAGATCTTGTTTGAAAACCAAGCTTCTGAAAATCAGAAGTTGAGCTGGGTCAGGGTGAATAATTTATGCCAAATTAATTTCATCCAATTTTTCTTTTATGATTTATCTACAAAGACACTGTGATTTTCTCAAATATATTTGTTGTACAAAATTATTCACTGAATAATTTCTATGAATAATTCTTGGCATGGAAAAAAAATCGTGAGCAGTTCCTTGTGGGTATTTGCACTAATTAGACACATAATATGTGATCTAATTAGTTAAGCATAATATCTTATGCATTCCCACTGAGAAACTCAAATTTCAAATATGTTTTCCTTGGTTATTCTGCAGAATTTTTAATATTTAACATTATTAGATATTCCTACCAGAGATTTGATAGTAGAGGGAGGTTTGTGGGTAGGAAACTTAATGTGTGAAATCTTGGCCTGATTGAAGTCAATGGGAGTTTAGCATTGACATCCATGGAACCAGGATTTTACCCAATGTATTTAACCATACAAAGCCAAGAAATAAACTTGAAGCTAATAAGAGGTTGCCTGTCATCATCCTGATCGTAATGCTTGTTTGTTGCATCCCTTTCTCTTTGTCTCTTTTGGATTATATGCCTGTTCAGGGAAGAGACTGTTGGACATTACTGCAACAGAAATATTAACAATAACAACAGTAAACCCATTCCCTAAAATATGAATGGGAACAGAGCACAAAAATGTGCAAATGCTGTCAAAGCAATTACATTACAATATCTTCACAGAAGCTGTCTTGTGATATTCACCCATCTCTCATTTGCAGTCGTATTTGGTACTGGATTCTGAAGTGGACAGATAGCCAGTGCAGATTTTGGAGTGAATATATGCGGGGGTTGCATAAGGGGGCTGTGTTCCTGATTCAGGAGACAGCTATCTGTGACATTCTGGGGACCCTTCAGACCAGTGAGTCACTGCCTGCCCTAACTTTGGGGCCCATTGTGCTGTGCAGTTACAGTCCAAAGCCCTGTCACCTATAGTGAGCCCACAAGCATAAGCTCTCACCAGCCTAGTTACTCCTTGCAGCGTGACACCAAGAGCCCTTCCAGTCCAGTGTCTCCTCACATCCTTCCTGAATTCTGACTTTCCCCCTTTGGTTTGTCACCACTGAAGGTGTGAAACCAGCCCCCCAGGCACCAGCTTAGTTTGGCACACACACTCCACCATGGTTTGCCTACCGGAGACCTGCATAGGATAAAAATAAATAAGAATTTTATTTAATAGAAAGAACACAGATTGAAAGATGAAACCATAAGGGAAAGCAAACATATCTAAGCTACACAGAAAATAAAAATAAAAATGCAGTCTTAGGTTTTACATTTGCATATTAAATAAAATTCCTTTTCTAATACAAGTTATCTATTGCTTGAACACAGTTTCTCAGTTTACCCCCTAGCTATAGGAGGGATCCAGCATTCATGGACAGCCTCCTGCCATGACACTTTCCCTCAAGGTCTTGATTAAAAAACCTCAGTCCCAAGCCTGTTTTGAAAAGGCTTTTTCTCTTTCTCTCTCTATCAGGGCTTGTCTACACTAGAATGTGTTGTCAACGCAAGTTACAGCGATGATCAAAAAGCGCTCTAATTACAACACTTGTGCCTGTCCACACAGCACTCATCGTGTCGCCAACACGCGTCCACAGTTGGTGCTTTAGCATCGACAGTGAGAGCAGTCCACTGTGGGCAGCTATCCCACTTTGTGCTGCTAGTTGAGGGAAGGTGGAGAGGATCACAGTGCATTATGGGTGCAGGCTCAATGTCATGTGATGCAGTGATTTCTGTCCCAGCATTCCATGGGTTTCTGACTGCGTTTCGTGGAATTTTTCAAGAGTCCCAATTTCTTGTGTGCCCACCATCTCTATCTGAAAGAATGGATCCTGCACTGCTCTCCACTGTTGTTAGTGTTCTGAACATATTGCGGCCAGTCATGCAGTATATCATGAGCTCCCTGTCAGAACAGGAATCCAAGGCACCTGACTGCTGTGTGCCATGCAAACAAACAACACCTAATTGCTATTTGCATTCACAGAACATTTGCACCTGGTGCACTGCTGCTTTTGGGTGTGTGAAACAAGCGTTGAGTGGTGGGATCGCATAGTTATGCAGATCTGGGATGATGAGCAATGGCTGCAGAACTTTCAAATGCACAAAGCCATCTTCATGGAACTCTGTGCAAAGCTCGCCCCTGTGCTTCAGCGCAAGGACACCAGAATGAGAACTGCCCCCTCAGAGGAGAAGCATATGGTGATCGCCGTGTGGAAGCTGGCAGCTCTAGACTGCTACCAGTCGGGCACTAATCAGTTTGGAATCAGAAAATCCACCATTGGAGTTGTGTTATCACAAGTTTGCAGGGCGATTAATCACATTCTGCTACGAAGGATTGTGAATCTTGAAAATGTGCATGAAATAGTGGATGGCTTCACAGCGATGGGATTCCCTATCCGTGGTGAGGCGATAGATGGCACGCATATCCCAATTTTGGCCTTGGATTATCTTGCGATGGAGTACAGTAGAAAGAGGTACTTCTCTATGGTACTGAAGGTGCTTGTGGGTCCCCGTGGGTGTTTCACTGACATCAATGTGGATTGCTCAGGGAAGGTGCATGACGCACGCATCTTCAGGAACACTGGCCTGTACAGAAAGCTGCAAGCAGAGACTTTCTTTCCAAACCAAAAGATTCCAATGGAGGATGATGAAATGCAAAAAGCACTTCAATAACAGGCTGAGCAGGTGCCAAATGACCATTGAATGTGCCTTTGGCAGATTAAAAGCATGCTGGAGATGCCTTTATGGCAGATTTGACCTGAATGAGGAAAATATTCTCATGGCTATAGCCGCCTACTGTGTGTTCCATAATATTTGTGAAGCTAAGGGTGAAAAGTTTCCCCCTGGGTGGAGCACAGAGGTGGATCGCCTTATGGCTAAATATGAACAACCAGATGTCAGGGCTATTAGAGGAGCACAACTGGGGGCCATTCAAATCAGGCAGGCCTTGAGGAACCATTTTGACAATGAGTACCACCAATAAGGTGTCTTTGTAAACAGCTCTGTGTCACGCTATTACTGCTAGCCAGCTTGCACTGTGTATCAATGTGAGGTGCAACCACTGTGTGCAAGAGACAAATAAAGATTGTTTATCCTGACAGAGTATGTCTTTATTAAATAACAATTATTCACAACACACATGAAAAGCTGGGTTGGAGGGGAGAAAGCAGTGAGAGGCAGCGTGAGCCATGACAGCTGGATGTAAGTCCAGCTGTCATTCTGGAAGCTGTCTGAAGGGGTGGAGTGAACGGGGTATTGAAACGGGCTGGGAGTTTGATAGGAATGTGTGAGTGGAGTTTGGAGAGGGCTTTGAAAGCAGTTCTGTATTGGCTGTAAGGGGGGGGGTGAACATGCATGAAAGCAGTCTGCTGAGTTATGAGTGACGTTAGCAGCTCTGTTTGCTCCTCCATGGCTTTTATCATGTGCTTGTGACTTGCTATCACTCGCTCCTGGTTTTCCCTCCTCTTCTGCCTATAAATGTTCTGATTTTCAGACACAATGTGTCCCCAGACCCTTTTTTCTTTTTTTCCCGCCTCAGAGGACTGGAGGAATTGGAAAATCTCCTCTTTGCTTCTACATGGTCGTTTTCTTATCAGCTGCAAGTGCTCGGCAGGTGTGTAGGGGTTTCTTCTCCAGGGCACATCTGTAGAAGCACAATAAGCAATGATCAGAAGCATTATTGTGAGTGCAATAACAGCATGGACACTTTCCTGTAAAATACACCTCTTTCTCACTGTCTCCTAGCAAGCTCACAGCTCGATAATCAACCAGAGCATGGTGAATTGTTGTCAAGGGCAGGGAGCACTCAAGCTGGGGAAAAGGTTCTGGGTGGTTGTTTGGGGGATTTATGCAGGTAGATAGGGATAAAATTTCAAATTGTGTCACCATTTTACATAGGCGGGGACCATAGAAGTGGCATCTCACGCCTGAGAGTAAGCAGGGATGCTAAGGTGCATCTCCTCCATGTGAGCAGCTTCAAACCAGGTCCCTATGCTGCTCGCCTGTGTGCTGCTTTGGTCCCTGCACAAGTGATTGCTGATTGGTGCGGGAAAGTTTCCTATGACAGGGTAAGAAACAAAGCAGCTCTGTCGAGGAATCTCCAGCAGAGGATTGGCTTTCCAGGAAAGTTTCCTAGAGGTTTCTCTGGAGGATTCCCGTGCATTAACACACTTTTCTGCCGCACTACCTAGCTGAACAAGGGGATGGGAATAACATGCAAACACAACTACTCTTGTACATTTCGATCCCTTCAACCAGCTGTGTAATGCAACAGAGCAAAGGACAGGTGTACTTCATGTAATCGAGCAGCATCAGCTCAAAAAAATCACTTACTGAGCATTTCTCCCCTGCATCCTGTACACTAGAGCTAGAGGACTGGGACTGGCTCAAACCCTCCTGGGTAGAGAAGAGAAGTGGTTTTATTTTGTTGTAAAATCAAAGGAGTTGGGTCAGCGGCCGCATGTGGGAGGTACTGCAGTGCGTACACCACAACTGTTTTGGTGCAAAAAGCTGACTTTGGTCAACAAAACTCTCTGGTGTAGATCAGGCCTCACTCCATGCTGACTCATATTTATTCAGAGCAGGAAATTCCCTCTTGACTTGATATTTTGGTCTCAGTGTCTTCCCATTAACTCTAATGATCCATCATTGTCTTTTCCTGGGCTGGACAATGGATTGTGTAGCCTTATCTGTAATGGTTAATGGTCATATATTTAATGTAATAGTTGGGGAGGGTACAATGGTTACTTGAAGCCAGTTTTGCATAAATACCTGATTTGGAGAGGTGCCTCTGCCTACTTAATTGCTCAGCGCCCTGCTGTGACATATAGTTGAAGTTTGTTGTATAGATTATGAGCACGGTCTTCTACATACACTAATACATAGATTCATAACCACAGTCTGTATGCATATCTCATAATGACCATCAAGTTCTGAACATTACAAGCTTTCATAAAAGACCTTATTCAACATACTTTTATAGTACAATAATACAGTATGCAACCATTAGGTTTAACTGCTCGTTCTGGGAGTTCTCCCCTTGGGGTGTCTAGATCCTGATTGTCACACTTTCATAATTTATAATGGTTGAAATTTAGAAGGTTAGTCACTAGGAAAACCATAAAGAATGAAATTTATAGCCAAAAGAAGGAAATGGAAGGATGAATATGGATATTTTCAGATGAGTGGTTGAGATAGAACAATATTTTCCATATTGTAGGAGTTGCATGTGTACTGACCTGTCAGATAGGGGAGGCAAAAGCAAAATTCCTAGCAGCAGAAGTGAATATCAAAGTTGAGCAGAGGCAGAAGTGTGCGACTTCTATTTATTTGCAAATTTGCAGGATATTTAGTTTGGGTATATGGTACTGCAGGAATTTATGTCACAGTGAGGAATTACGAAGCTGAGACAGCTAAAAAATGAATGAAGTTGATCACAACGTGTGCATAGAAATGTGACACAAGGCAGAATTCAGAGGGGAGATAACAAATATAGAGGGAAGTGCAAAGTGAAAGAAGGGGGCCAAAGGAAGAAGCCTGATATGATGCTTGGTGGTACACCATATTGGTGGGAAGTCCCTAGAGTTCCAGTATTAGAAAATTGTCCATTGTAAGTCAAAAATAAGTGACTGCACAGGTGAGAGGGAAACTTGGAGATCAAGGTTCCTGAAACATCAAGCATTGTGTCAATGTGATTCTAAGAGCCCCTCAGTGTCTACTAGCAAAAGGCTCACTGTCATGCAACAGCAACTCCTATCAGGCCTGATAAAGTCACTACATCTAACACATTGCTGCCATGGTATTTATCTATTAAAAAACAGTTGTGTAGGATGTCAAATAAAAACTTATATTATACTAGTCATCATAAGCATTGCAAGATGTATTTATGGGCGTTATTCAAGAATATGTACGTACTAAACATATGTTTAAACTATGTAAGCAGGCTAGGTAGATAAACAAGTTCTTTTCCTAGACAAAGGAATGTAGATTTACCTGTCTGCCTAGGTCTCTGATGTAAATCAGCATTGTGTAAGTCAACACATAGCAAGCTTCATTTGCATATTAACTCAACAGGAAAGGCAGGTTAACAGGAGAATGAGAGAGACAATATGGCATCAGCATACTGATGAACAAACAGCAGGGAGAAAGAACTGTGTCTGGGGGTACATTTCAAAGGGATATATTTCAAAGGTTTTCTAGACTATAAGAAGGAAGAAAAGAACCCTATGGTTGTCCATCACTGAGGATTCAAAAAGGTCAGTGCTTTTTGTACCCATGAAAGCTGGATCCTTGACCAGAGGGCTGGAGACACTGAGAGGTTGCGTTAGGTGAGAAATTTAACTTAGACAAAGATTTTAGCCTGCTAAAGTTATATTTAGACTCCTAGAAGCATGTTATATTTTTGTTTTATTTGTAACTACATCTGTTTCTAGTATCCTTACTCAGTGTCACTTGAATCTCTGTGTTAATAAACTTCACTTGGTTTTATCATAATCAGATCTCAGTGCTGTAACATTAAGCAAAGTGTGAATTCTTCATTGTATCATGTAAGCTGGTATGTACACTGTCTCTTTGGAGGCAGCAGGCTGGATAATTACTCTGAGTGTCCAGTGACTGGGGCTGGATACCAAAAGGAATGCTCTTCAAGGGGGCTCGGAAACTGAGGTGCACCATGTGTTACTTGCAAGGCAAAGTAAAGAGTGGCAGAGTCCTGAGAAGTTTGTCTGGGGTGGGATGACAGGCAGCTGTCACTCAGTTTAACTCCAGCACGTCTCTTTTGCTCTGGCAGAGTGATAACAAGATCACCCATACTTTCTGATGCCCTGAGAAATTGTCATAGTCAAGATAGCAAATATGTAAAGTAAATTTATCTAATTTTTGAATGCTTATATTTCTCCAAAATTTGTCAGATTTGCTGCAAACTTTCCAGAAAAATTCTACCCTGCTGTAGGATCATATCTGTGACATTTATGGTGGATCGATTTCATTTGGCAAAGTTGGTTGGGGGCTTGGGCTTGTGATGGAAGGCTATCTTGAATCCTAACTATGAGGAGACTAGTAGCTCTATAATTTTATATTCAGAATTAGAGTTACATTGAAATGTCTAGATATGACCTAGGTTGAAAGCTTTACAAGTATGCTAAATAGGAAACTAATGTCTGCAAGAGCAACTCAGGGAAAGAGTCCTATCATTTGAGGGCCAGGTTTCTAATCTGTAGCTCAGAAAATGGGGAGAGAGAAAAAAAGACATCTGTTTTATCATGTATTTAGAACGTCTTATTTCTGAGCTGAAAGAATGGTTTATAGTTTTGAGAGGCAATAAAGTATAGTTAAAATGCATAGCATTTATGTACATTTGTATAGTTTATATTAATTCCTTTTTTTTTTATAAAATATTTTCTTCTTTTTAGCAAATGTTTTTCTTTTTTTTTGTTTTTTTGTTTTTTTGTCCCCAGTATATTTTTGTTTTCTCTTTTAAAGAGAGAGTTCAGTGGGAGGGATACTATGAATTCTTTCAGTCCAAAGTACTTTGCGAGGCTAAGTTGTATTTAGGTGAAATAAAATGTAGGGAATTGATAAGATGTCTCCATTCTTAATGTAGTAATATATTGTTCAGTTGGGTATCATAAATCTAAAAGCACAAATATAAAGAAGAAAACATGCTCTTCCTTTTCTATACGTTTCATATTCAGTGTTACTAGAATGAATTTTATCTACAATGGACAATGAATGGCTAATGTAAATCCTCGCCCTTATAACTTGCTGTTCCTATTGTAATGATCGTACTCTGAGAAGAATAGGTTTGTGACATATCTAGTTAAACATTTAGAATCGTCAGCATTTTCATCGTCACCTTATTCAAACAGACCCCCTCGTGGCAATATATTGTTGCAGCCAAAGATGTCCCCAGAAATTTTTGACATGCTACACCCTGTCAATTCCCATGAAGCCATCCTCATTGCAGTCATTGGCCCTAGCACTTTACCTGCCAAGTCTGCACCATGCTCAGCCCCCACCTTCAAGCCCATCCTATCCAGGTGTAGTGTTCCTCCACGTTCCTGAGAGGGGATGTGGGCTGCTGGAAGCGGGATGAGACTGGGCAGGCCCCCGGGAACGAGCTGTGGGTGCAGGAGCCAGCCCCATGGTGGCAGCAGCAAGGAGGAGCAGCACTGGCTGCTCCACAGCCCACTCAGGTTTGGCCCCATAGCCCCTCATCATGCATCTTCCCCAGCTGCCCACCATGGAACTGACCTGGAAATGTCCCCTGGAAAACTTCTTCAGCCAGATACTAGTCTTCTCAGGTCTCCCCATTACTGAGAACAGGTTGCTTCTTCTATCTCCCTTCAGACCTGGTTCAGACCAAGCAGCAATGCCACTTGCTCAGTTTTGGCACTGCCACCCCACCTCCCCCATCACGATGAAGGGGCCTAGGGGCCAAACCTGGGTGGTGCTGTGAACCAACCCCTCTCCACCCCCCCATGCACCAGGCTTCAATGCCACCCACTCAGTTTTGGCCCGCCACTTCCTATCATACCAGAGGGCCATCGGGACCACAACTGAATGGACAGTGGGGTGACCAGAGCTGCTCCTCATGGCCATTGCCAATGGTGTGCATTGTGCGTAGCGTGCATATGGCTGTGGGTGCCACTTCCTACAGCTTCATGTGTGAAACCCAGCGTAGATTATTTAGTGACTTAATTAGCATATTTGCAAATAATTTTCACATAACCATAACTTCAGTCTTTAAAAGAAATAGTATAGATTTAGTGGTGATGACCTGCTTTGATTTGACAGCCCTGGTAAATGAAGTCCATTGTTTACTTATAAGGCAGCAGCACAAGACTCCCATACACACTGCTTTGTGAGTGTGTGAGAACCCTGTTCTGGGAGAGCAAAGGGGTGAGGGTGGGTTTACAATAGGGGTAACAGTTTCCCTGTCACATTAAGGCTATGTACACACTACAGCTTAGTTTGATATAACTTATGTTGCTCAGGAGTCTGAATAAGCCACATGCACACACCCCTCGCGCAATGTAAGTTACATCAACCTAAGCGCCTGTGTGGACAGCACTATGTCAGCTACTGCTGCTCCCGGGGGCTGGAGTAATTAAGTCAATGGGGAGCTCTCTTCCATTGGCTTAAAGCGTCTGCCCTAGCAGCGCTACAGTGGTGCATTTGCCCATCAGACTCATTCTATACACCATCAGACTCATTCTATACAGGGGCCACCAAAACATGCATTAAAGGAAAATAACTTATAATTCCTGTTAATTTGGACTGGATTCAAACTGATGTACAGTGTCTTGAGGTATCCAATAAATGATAATGTTACAACTCCAAGAATTAAGTTTGTTTAAACTCTGTTGTGTGCCACAGCCGAGAGTTATGGTACAAGAAAGGGGAAAGAAACATAACTAACATTAGCATAGTGCTTTCCCCATGCCTGCTATAATAGCACCATAATACTCCCTTTACAGAGTCATTTTTTACAATAGAACCACAGTTACATGTTCATGTCCCCTTATGTAAATGAGAAAAGAATTTCACCCTCTAGATTTTAGAAAGTGGGGAAAAAATGAACAGGATAAAAACTTTGCATTCCTGCAAATACTAAGGGTATGTACAAAGTATAATAAGAAATTGCAGGAATTCTCCACACTTTTCATGTTTATTTTTATCACTATTGTACCTGTTTTGTTGATAATTCTGTCTCACTTTGTAAGCCCCTGTATAACCAAGAGGAGTCCCAATTTCCAGAATAGTCAAAGTGGTTAAACTTTTAAATATACATAGTTATATTGATTCAAAGGAGTTTTTACTAATATAGCTTATTCCTGTTCAACAAAGTTGAATAAGCCATACTGGTATACCATCTGAATACCATCTTTTACCAGCATAACTATATTAATAAAAACCAAAGCCCTTTTCCAACATAGTTATGCCAGTAAAACGTTTTAAATATAGACCTGTCCTCAGACCCTAAACAATAAAACTCTTGTTATGGAAACACACAAAATAATGATCTCATATAAAACAGTACAGAAGGTTTCTGTGAAACACTCTTTCTTTCTCACATTCCATCCCCTCCTCCCTGCCGCCCCCCAGAATGCCATCCTAGACAACAGCAGTTCTGTTAATTATTTCAGTTTTTCACAAATTTTTGACAGCAGAACCCCCCTTCTGGTAAATTAAACCAATCTTATTCCCCTTTCAGCCCTGTTGTGTGTTGTTAAAGGCCTACCCATATTTTAGATCTTCATAATTTGACACCTCCTCTTCTTTCTTACATGCTTTGATGAGCAATGTAATAGTTACTTATGTTGACATTTAAAGTATCATCATTGGCATCTGAGTTAGCACCCACTGAAATTAATGAGGCAATTCAAATCTCAAAGTTATTGTTTTTGGGTCTCTGAAAACTCAGGCAGACATCTCTGCACCCATTATACGTTATAAGTCCATGTTTTGAATGTTTTCTCTGGAACAATAACAGCAGGAGATTTTCTTTTTCGTTATGAGACTCCTCCTTTCTGAGACTCTGAAGAATAGTTAAGAGTCCTGTCCATGCCTCTCCCCCCCTGTTCCAATGCTTTCTCCCACTTGTACCAAGTAAGCACAACTCACGATATAGGAAACACTGGACTATAGTAAAGCAGACCAAAGAAAGTAATGCAACATCAAAGAGGCGACTGGGGCAGAGTTATCATCATCATACAGACCTCTTATCACATAAGGAGTGGTTGAATGTCTGGGAAATAGCTGCTTTTTGTACAACACCTGTATTTGCATGAGAATCAAAGCACTCTAGTACAAACAGGAGTATTGGTTACTCATTATTCACTATGTGTCACTCACTCTTCATCACTAGTTATTCTCCTCTTTATGTGATGTGTTAGGTGTCCAGTCAGAGAACAGAAACAACAATATGTTATTCTCAGATCACTGATAGGGAACAGTTATGAACAACCGATAGGCTTGTGCAGTCCCTCTATAGACTGGGTCTGTAGTCTCACTACCAGCCTTGTGGTAAAAAAATATTTTAGTTATTACCACAATGGACCTTTTGTCATGGGAAGGAAGGAGCAAGTAAGAAGAAAGAAAACTGCTTCTCTTGGTGCTTTGACTTCACAATTATTGAAGAATTGCCAATCCCCAAATGTTCAAAAATCATGAATCAGGCCCCAAAAATCACGGGGTACTTTTTAGTTTCTTTTTTATGCCTTCTGCTTTTTGAGCTTTTAGGGGTTCACATTTTTAAACTTCTCTTTATAACATGAAAGGATAGAAAATTACTTTTTATTTTAAATAATGAAAGCTGAGATTCTCACATAATCACATCACAAGAGTTGAGGAAAACAAATACAGAATACACCCAATTATGCATGGAGAATGCAGATTTTATTCAGATAATTGGGAGTATGGATAACTGAGAAGATAGGAAGCATTCAGCGGGGGGTGGCTTACCCCATGGCTGGCCATTCTCCAAGTCCTCGCCAGGGGTCGCTGCTCTGCCCCGCTTTCACACCCACGACACTGGGGCTGCAGAGGGCTCCCTGCCCTGCTGAAGGTGCCATTCAGAAGCAGGATGTCCTCTCTGGTGGTCAGAGGCTCTTCTTCATCTTCCTCCTTGCTGTCCTCGCCCAGAGTTTCTTCTCTATTATTCAAACCCATGGCATGAAATAAATGGGGGTCAAGGAAGGGATTCAGATCATAGGGTTTTGGATTAATGGGAGTATACTGTATTATGAAACTTGTGATGAAATCACAGTATTTGACAACACTATGTTGTCTGTGCAGAGACATTATTGATGAGCAAATGGAAATTAATAATTTACGTTGCATAGTTGTAACAGCTCTGTGCTGAAAAGTGAAGTCATAATGAAGTTTATATTTGTAAGGAGTACTGTAACAGACAGTCATGCCAAACTGCAGGTAATTGTAAGTTAACTTCCCCTCCTCCACCTCACACTGATTTAAGTTTTCTTTCCTGTGAAGTATGACTACTGATCTTAAATCCTTGCATTAAAAAACCCACCTTAAATTAGCCTTCCTTAATCTGCCCAGGACCCACTTTTAGGATTAAATCTTGGCTTTCTGTGGGCAGAGGTCATCATTCCTTTTGTTTGCTTCTGAAAGATAAAGGTTTGTAGTCTGAACAACAAAGAGAAAATGAATGGAACTTAGGTCACCTAGAAAAAAAGTATATTAAATTATTGATTTTGGAGAAAAAAATATTCTATGTAACTGGGATTTTGATAATTAGGGCTGAATCCTGTCTTCCTTGTGCAGCCAAAACGTCATTTGGAGTCAGAACGAATTTACACAAGAATATAAGGAATGCAGATTGCATCTAACAGTTTATATCACCATTTATTTTATATTTTCATATAAGTACTTTGTATTTGTATAAGTACATTCATTTATGTATGCAGTGTTGTTATAGCCATGTTGGTCCTAAGATATTAGAGAGACAAGGTGGGTGAGGGAATATCTTTTATTAGACCAACTTCTATTCTTAAGATCTGTGTAAGCTTGAAAGCTTCTCTCTCACCAACAGAAGTTGGTCCAATAAAAGATATTTCCTCACCTACCTATTTTATATTTATACTTTATATTTTCATATGAGTATTTTGGGTCAAATTCTGCACTCTGGTTTGTCTTTGCATTGAAATCAATGAGAGTTGCAACAGAAGCCATAAGTTGGAGTTCAGTATGTAGTGAATCAGTTTGGCTCATAACCTAAAAGTGCAATTTTCCTCAGCAAAATTTACATGTATTTATTCAGTTACATTCAGTTATTTAAGCTGTCGTCCCTTTGAGCCCTCTCATGTGTGTAATGCTCTTTCTGGAGCTACTGCATACACTTTTTATGATCAAAAGGTAAATGTAGGTTAAAAAAATGAAATTTAGAAAATTATGCTTTAAGGTTAAAGTGTGGTTCTGTCCTGAAAAATAAATTTGTAAAAGTGACAGTGTAGGGTCCCAGAGTATGCCTTCTCTCAGTGACTTTCCAATCCAATCTGCTCAATTTACAAATAAATAGATTACTTTTTCTAGCTTCCATTCACATTAACTTTAACCTGAAATCTGAAAGTTGTAAGTGTGAAAGAGGGTCAATTATGAATTTAGCAGGGTGCCACTTAGATTTTAAATCTGAAATCTAACAAAGTAGTTTTGCCAATATATAATAGAATCCTTTTTATTGAGTTCAGGGAGTGTTTGTTTACTAGTTTAATGCTGGGTTCTTTTCAGGTCAGCTTTTAACTTGAACAATATTTCTCTAAACAAGACACTTGCTTATTCTTTACCTGCCAATAGTTTATTAATGCCCTTCAGAATCACATTAATATATAATCAACAGTTCACCCCTCAAACATAGACACAATCAATTGTGAGTACTACAAACACACAACAGACTTGCAATAATTATCACTGGGTTGAGTTGAGGCTTAGCAGTTATATCAAACAACAATACAAATTACTAAGATTTCTTATTACATTTTCTTATGATCAACAATTTTCAATTCTTTAGGACCCAACACATTTATCACACTTACAAGGGTGCACTCTTTACGGCACTATGTAGAGCGTGGTTTTATCTCTTTGACGAGATTGGTCCAAACGGGACAAGTTTAGAATATTGAAAGCAATTGCTTAAAACAATTCTATTCAATCTCACTTAGGCCAATTTGCTTGGATTTATAAAGGAGTTAAAATCTAAAATATGGTTATTGGAGGTCTCACTAGACAGTGTGGACTTGACAAGATAATCTGCAGTTATTTATATTAAAGAATAGAATGGGAAATACAATATTTGAAATGAATTCTCACTACTTCTTATCATCTTACCACTGGGACATGGGGAGATTCCTTTCCATATGGCTGGTATGGGCATGGGGTCACACTTAGGATTTTTCAGATTTTTGTGTTGGGTTCACTGAACAAACTTGCACACCTGGGTGACCTGAGCAATAGGACTTATTAGAGAGGGCCACCCTCTGATTCCTGTTCAACATATGCCAAGTGGGTGCTCAGATATTAACTTTTTTTGTTTCATACTCACTGAAAGTTAGGAAATCCACACTTAGAGCTAATACTTCATTTTACATAATGGCTTGTTTCTTCTTGGCCTTTTGCCAAAGTTTTCCTGTAGTGTCAGCTTAATGTCAGCTGTGTCCTTTATGAGGGACTGTATCCTGTTCAGGTAGGGAAATTATCTCAGTGACCTAATAGGTCTTTCTTATTTCTAACTAATAATAAATGAAAATTGTCCCAGCACTAGGGGAGGTTAAAAATGAGTGAGCAAGCCTTAATATGTCATTTGCTACCATTTATTGATTCATGTCATATACTCAGTAATATTTAAACATCATTTTAATAAGTTTTTGCCCTAATAATTTTTATTATTTATTAATAATGGCAATATTTTTAAAAATCCCTTACAAATCTATGCCCCAAATCTGTAATTGGAGCCATGTAGATGACTCCTTATGTCTGCAACGATTGGATCAAGACCTTAATACATTTCATGCTTATCTGTTTAGTGATTTCTATGACGTTAACCATTTATTTATGTTCTTGTTCACAGATTGTAGCTTTACGTGAACAAAATGCACACATTCAAAGGAAAATGGCATCTGGAGAAGGGCCTGCTGAATCAGAACATATTGAAGGAATGGAGCCAGGGCAAAAGGTTCATGAAAAGGTATAAAAAAATAGTTTTTTATTAGTGAGTCAAGATAGAGAGAAATATTGAAACTAAAATTAACATAATAATCAGATTCAAATATTGGTCCCAGTTCTGTTCCATCAAGCAAACCCATGTTGTTGGACCCTGGGTGTAGAAAGTCCTCCCCCAGACGCCAGAGATGACTGGCACATCCCAGAACATGAGCGGGACACTTGAGCGAGGAGCTTATTAGGCAGATTCCCTGGGCAGCCTCTGCCAGTGTGACTTTTATGTGGCCCCATCTGGAAATTAAAGTTTTTCACTATAAGTGGAAATTCAGGGGAAGGACAATGATGGTAATGTACACCATGAATCACCTTTTTCCTGGAAATTCCAGAAAACGCCATTAAAATCCTTTAAACTGGTCTCTGGGAAAACCAGTAGGGCTATGAACTAATAAACCAATAGATCCATTGCTCTGTTCTAGAAATCTAGTTTTTTTCCTGCAGCTAATAGGCAGAAATATACAAAATGTCTGTGGATCTTCTTCTATTTCAGACTTTCTATTGGAATTCTTGCCTGATTTTCCACTTCCAAACCTTCTCTTATTACTTTTAAGTGATGCATACTACCAACCCAAAAAACTACTAAATAATACCAATAGTGCTTAGCACTGTGTAGTGTTTTACATGTTCAAAATGTTTAGAAACAGTACATTAATTCCCATGACATGCTTGGGGGACTAAGTATGCATTGCTGTTCTCATGTCTCAAATGGAGAAGTTGATGCAGTTAGAGTGAGTGTTTTGCCAAGGTCTCAGAGGTGGCTTATATGAAAAACAGTTTAGATATTAGGTTCTGAGTCCTTTGCTCAGGTCACTGGTGCTTGGTCTGTGATACCAAGTGAAATCCTCTAAAAATTGTGTTTATTATATAGAGATTGATATTTAAATGGAAGTTATTGAATATCCATTTTTGTGATTGCAGTTCATAGGACTTAGACTTCTAGACACCTAATTGTGCCTGCACGTATTCGTCTTAAAAAAGTAGAGGCTTCTTGTTAAAATAAAGACAGCAGTCTCGAGGCATATACATGCCTATGTTTCAGATTTGAATTAGTTATTTCATGATTGGCTAGGTAGGGTGTTCTCACCCACCATAATGTTGTGTCCCTCAAAGTGCTAGCACAGTGTCCACAGCAACTGTAATTCCCTTGTAGGCAGTGAAATACAATTTCTTATAATAGTTTCTAATAAACTCATACTATAGTCTATCATTATTATTCCAATTAATTCATTATTATTTCTTGATTATAATTAGATGACAGAATCTCACCCAGTAAGTTTTAACCCCAAGGTGAGTTACCAACAGATTTCTGTAGGATTAGGAGGCTGTGTCCTCTCCTCAATAACACCAGTGCTACCCTAGAGGAGGTTCCTGGCAATCTGTCCTTGATAATTCTATTGCTAACTTGAAGGGAAGTTGTGGTGATTTGATTTCCCTGCTTCTGGTGGAGTTCATCCCTTTATTCAATCTGTGCCAGAGAACACACATTTCTGGACCTCATAAAAATAGTTGCAAAGAGTAAATTTTTTGCCTTTGCACCAGGCCTTACTAATTTTCAAAATAATTTCCAAGAGACACCTGAGGACTCCTTTAAAAAATATTTACCCCTTTTGTCCACCTCACATCAATTACACAAATAGAAGACTGTGCTAGTCGATCAATATACAAATGTTTTATAAGGTCTTACTCAAGGTCTTATAACATTTTATACAAGGTATAAGATTTTGCAGTTTCTGCACTTTATATAAGATTGTCTACCTAGAAGTTCTGGTTATGAGAAAATATTTGTGTTTAAATGGAAAACAGATGAACAGATCCTCTGCTTTTTTGAAAGTACACCTGGTGTGGTGCATAGGGTATTGCACAGGAGGAGTGGGAGGTGAAGTTTGTTGTAAACCAGTTCTGGTATTATTGGCACATCATGAATGACCAGTACTTTGGGGTTCTGCTGATTGGTAATCTGCAAGTACCAGCCAGAACAGTGTGCGGACCATTCAGAATCTAAGTGGTAGGAAAGAGTTTCTCTTTATCCCACTGGGGTGTGTGTGGAAAAGCAGTTGCCAGAATAGCCTGCAGAAGCATAATGCTCCAGTCGCCAGGAAGAAGGGAGAACCAGACAGAGAAAAGTGTGGTGCTTCCTTCCAGATTACCAATATGGAGGGGAGAGTGAAGGAAACAATACCCTCCTAGTAACCCAGGGTGAGGAGGAGGAGAAAGTTTGGGTCCAGTCCTTCCAGGACTTAATATATCAGAGCAACGAGATAACCATAGGTATGGAATTTAGACAAAGGATTTGCCTCTGAGATTATAGAAGGAAAAAAAATGAGAAATTTAGAACAAGATTTAATTGGAATTTGATTTTAGCCATCCATGAAGCTATTTTTATCTCCTCCTTTCTTTGCTACCCAGTAAAATGCAAATACAATATGCATTTGGCAGATTGCTGACATGAGTAGAACTGCTGTTCTCTAATTTTGCTTAGTGGAGTGATGGATAGTGACATTAATTCTACTTACAACAAAGAAAACACTACTTATGAATGTATTTATTTATTGGCATTTCTACATATGAACATTTAATTTGCACTAGTTGTATTTACCTGGTATCCTGAAAGTTCCATTTTCAGAAGAAACAACGAGAGTCCTGTAGCACTTTAAAGACTAACAAATTTAATTTCTGCAAGCATAAGCTTTTGTGGGCTGCAACCCACTTTGTCAGATGCAAGAAATAGAAATCAGATGGGGGTATATATATACATCCAAAGGTAATGAACAACACTGGGGAGGGTAAGTGTTAGCAGGCTGCAGTAGTATTCTCAAGAGTAGCTTACATGTGCGTGCATCTTTATTTGTTTATGTAATCTGCGTGGGTCAGACGTACTCTAAATATAAGCTAAGCGTCTATGCCCTCGTTTCTTATAAATTCTTACTAGTTGACAAATATATGCACTTTTGTTAAGCTAGTGAATGACATGACTCCTCAAGAACAGAGTACTCCTAGCAAACTGAAAGCATCACGCTCCCTACTTCCTTTGCCAGCCACATCTTCTGTTTTGAGCCATGCTAAGCTCCATGCTTTCAAGTAGAGCTGAGCAAAAATCCTTCACAAAATGCCAGTATTTCAACATTTTTTTTTGTTTGTTTTTTTGTTTTGCTTCAAATTGGGACAAAAAGTAGAAATATTTTCATGGAATGCATATTTTTTGAAAAAATTCTAAATGGAAAGTTTCTAAAATTTTTATTGGAATGAAATGTCTTGTTAAACCAAATAAAAATATTTCAGGTCACAAAAGGGCTGTGGCCACTAATTCAGCTCAAAGGTTGGTGTAGTGACTGAAGGAAATGGGAGGCTGGATAGGGGGATTAGCATCCATGTTCCCTAGCCCCAGTTTGGAAGGGCAGGGTTTCACCTCATCAACAATTCTGCATTTCTTCCACATAAATACCTGAATATTCTAAGCTTTATGTGGTTTGAGTAGATTTAATCCATTTCATATATTTTAATTAAAGTACATTCTTAGAGGAGAGGAGGAAAAATGGACAAGATCACTAGAAGCATACATTTCAATATTTAACATTGCAGCAAAAAATGGGGTCTATTATTTTTATAGAAAGGCAATAGCCTATGTGTAATTGGGGTTGCGTGTGTTCCATCCCCCCTCATTCTTTACATTTAAGTTTCTGAGGTATGGAAGCTGGAAAAATTAGAAGTAAATCAACACTGGCAAATTATCATCATGCTTTTTTGATGCATCATATCTCAAAAACGGTGAGACCTAGAAACTTCAAATTTGTTCACAAATTCTTGAGTGCCCATTGACCTCTTCAGAATTGTATCTTTTACCTGCCTTCAAAGCACTCCTGTTTACAAACAAGAGGACCCAATCCTGTATGTATTGAACTCAGTGTCAGAATTTCTTTTGACTTCAGAGGATGGAGGATTGGCTCCAATACTGCAAAACTATCCATATATGAATAGCTTCTTGTATAAGTACTACACTCATAAGTAGCTCTATTGTGTTTTATTATGTTACTTACGAGTAAGAATTTGGGGAGAACTAAAGTTGTTACGATTGTATACAGTTCTTGTGTTACATTCTGAGTATGTTACCTCAAAAAATGAATTTTGGGATGTTGCTATAATGACCTGCCTAGTGCCCCCTTAGCCTGTCTTCCCAAGGTAAAAGTTTCTGGGGTTGTTAAGGAAACACTAAAGGACACAAAAAGAACCTTTCAATAAAGTAATTGACACAGGCAGTATTCTTTCCAAAACAAAGTATCTTTTTATTGATGTAATTAATAATCCCTACTACAATATGATCTAAAAAGTCTAAACAAGGCACAAAATCCCTGAAACACAGTCCGTTATTGCAAGTTAAAGAGCACTTAAACTACAATTGCATATAGTTTAAATGGTTCTAAATGTTGTAAGTGGCCAGTTTGCAACAAATTGCTGACAGCAGATCTTAAAGTGCTTTAAAGTTTACATAGATATGTTGCAATTAATAACAGAATTTATGCATTTTTATCAACACACACACACTAACCCTGTATACTATCCTATGCTAGACTTATACTGAACTATAATTAAAAGAATATGAAGCTTATTCTATAAATCCATTGATGTTTGCTTTTTACATATCACTGCTGCTGCTGTTCAGTTCTGGTCAGCTCTACTTCACTTCAGTTTTATTCTCTCTGTCTGCAGTGGTTTTTCTTTGTCTTCTCTTGCTTGCTTCGCATCTCTTCCCACATGCCTCTCTCAGACTCAGACTCTGAACTCAGAAACTTTTTCTGACAGCTGGCCTTTTATGCTACCTTGTAGCTCTCTCTTTATCTACCTTGCTATTCTTAGAAACAATTACCTCACCCACAGGTGCCCAGACTTAACCATTACCTCAGAATTCTGATTGACAGCTCTGACCTTTAAAACAAGTTGTAACTGGTTTGAATGGGCCCTGACCAGCTAGCTGCTCAGCTAATTGACCTTTCTGTCACCCCTTACTGCTGAGAAGAATGCTGAGTAGCCATCATTCTTGCACATGCTCACCGTTATTTACCTCAGAGCTCTGATTCTGCCAATCCATGCACACATACTTGGCTCTTTGCTAGGGCATCATTAAAAAAATCATAAATTCGTACTAATGCTACTCAACGTATCCGCTCTCACGGTGGAGTGATTTTTGCTTATTCAGAACAGAGATCAAAAATACAAAGTAGAGACTGGAAAATTTCTCTAGTATTAGTCTCATAATTTCATCTGCAACTCATATTTCGAACCTCTGTTCAAAATTCCTGCAAACCCACATGTGCCTCTTCGCTATCATTTCTGACAGAAGCATGGAGCCTGCACTATTGTCATGAGCGTTGCAAGCACAGGTCACATGATCCTGCAGTATTTGCAGATCCACAAGAGGAGCCACAGGGAACATGATGTTTCTTCGGAGGGGGACATCGAAAGAAACAATTCAGTATTGTTGGCAGCATTCATGGAGCAACTGCTCATTGTGGAGTTCTGGTTGTAGACCTGAGAAAAAAGCACTGACTGGTGGGATCACATTGTCATGCTGGTTTGGCATGACAAGCGGTGGTTGCAGAACTTTTGGATTCACAAGGCTATATTCCTCGAATCATGCTCTGAACTTGCTCCAGGCTTCTAGCGCAGGGACACCAAAATGAGAGTCATGTTGACATCTGAGAAGCAAGTGGCAGTTGCGTTGTGGAAACTTGCAACGCCAGATTGCTACCGGTCAGTTAGGAATCAATTTGGAGTTGGGAAATCCTCCGCAGGGGTGGTTGTCATGCAAGTGTGCAGGGCCTTTAATCACCTCCTGCTACGCAGGACTGTGACTCTGGGCAAGGTGCAGGACATAGTGGATGGTTTTGCAGCAATGGGATTCCCAAACTGCAGTGGGCTGATAGATGGCATGCTTATCCCTATTCTGTCACCAGACTACCTTGCCACAGAGTACATCAACAGAAAGGGCTTCTTTTCCATGGTAATGCAAGCACTGATGGATCACCAGGGATACGTTTCCAACATCAGTGTGGGGTGGTCAGTGAAGGTGCATGACCCGTGCACCTTTAAGAACACATGACTGTTCAGAAAGCTGCAAGCAGGGACTTTCTTTCCCCAATGGTGGATTACCATTGGGAATATTGAAACACTAATAGTGATCCTCAGAGACCCAGTCTACCCCTTGCTCCTATGGCTCCCGAAGCAGTACACCGACCACACTGAAAGCACCAAGGAGGGCTTCAACTACAGGCTCAGCGGATGCAGAATGACAGCTGAATGTGCCTTTGTTCATTTGAAGGGTTGCTGGCAACCCTTATGAGATTGGACCTCACTGAGAAAAATAACCCAATGGTTATAGCTGCCTGCTGTGTCCTGCATAATATCTGTGAAGCAAAGGGGAGGAAGTTTCTGCCAGGGTGGAGGGCAGAGATGGAGTGGCTGTCTGCTAAATTTGACCAGCCAGATACAAGAGCTGTAAGAAGAGTTCAGTTCTGAGCTATACGGCTCAGGGAGGCTTTGAAAGACCATTTTATTAGTGAGCCAGAGTAGTGCACCTATTAATATTGTCTGAGACTGGTGTTATGGGTTTGGTGACAAATTGAAGTAACAGGAAATTGGTGGGTATCAGACCTGCTCAGCACCCGCCAGCCTATGTTGTGAACTAATAAAGATGCACTATGTTCCAAAACTAGATTTTTTTTCTGTAACATGAACCAGGCAAATTTAAAAAAAAATTACAGTTTTATAGCATTTAATAAATTAAGAGAACATAACTAACAAAGGGAAAAAATGGTCATTTCCATTTCAGGTACACATACTCCAACCATGTCTGCCACAGGTCAGTGTGTGTGCAGCTGTGATTGTCTTTAATGTCCCCCAGGTTGGAGTGGTAGGGGTAGTGCAGTGGCCTCTAATGCCACTTGGAATGTTGAGGGGGCTGTAGGGAGGTCCCAACATTGAGTTGTGTTAGGGCTTCAGAGGGAGTTGAGCACAGGATTCTTGGACCTTCAGGTCTACCAGAGTTTGCAGCATTTCTGTTTGCTGCCTGAGAAGCCCCAGTATGTCCTGGTGCATCTCCTTCTCCTTTTCCTGCGTTGAGTCCTGGGACTCTCCCCTCCCCACTCTTTCTTTCTCAATGCTGTCATTCTCCTGGCCCTGGTCTCATTCTCTGATGCAGCACAGACTTGCAGCATCTCCTGGAACATGTCATCCCAAGTCGTCTTCTTCCTCTTCCTTATCTGTATCAGGCATTTCATGGGTGTGGAGGGAGGAAGGGGACCCTCAAGGCCGCAGTACCATCAGCTTCATATACAACACACAGAGGTACCATTGGCAGCGTATTTATGACAGAAATCTAAACTTTGGATACTGACCTCACGGATCAAGGATCCCCCTTGATGCCCTTTGATCCCCAAAATTGTAAGCACTGCATTCTCACTTCTCTTTGGGACTGATACAGCATGGCATCAATCACAGCACCAGTCAGAGTGAGTATGGGCCTCCGGGTGGAGGGTTGGGGAAATGAGGGGGGGATAGTTTACAGGCACGAGTATATTCATATAAGGCTGTGGAACTGAATACCGGCACAGATGTTTTCCACAGATGGTGGTGATTTTAGTTGATATCTCACTCCTGAGGGTAACAGAGGCAGAGAGAGCACAGCTGTTGCTATCCCGATGCTGCCCAAATCCTTATGATACTAGCCTGTGTTCTGCAATAGTGCCTGCTAAAGTAATCGCTGAATGGCGGTGGGAAAGTGTCCTACCATGGTGGAAGAAATAAGGCAGCCCTCCCCAGAAACCTTAAATAAAGGATTACAGAGTACCTCCAGAAAAGTTTCAACTCAATTTCTACAGAGGATTCACAGAACATCCCAGTGCACATAAACAAACTATTCCATGTGGCCCCCTCTGTCTATCTCTAGAGGGGAATGAAAAGCAGATAGCAACTCTATCTGTCCTGGTTGTTTCATTACCTCTTCCAGCACAAGTAAAAAAGAGTAAATCAACAGATGTGTCCTTCTACTTTAGGGTTTCCATCCCTGTAATTTCAAAGCAAACTGCATACTTACCAGAGGTTCCTTCACCTGCATCAGGCTCGCTCATGCTCGACTGTCAGGACAGGCAGGACTGCAGTGAAGTCAAAAACGTGTCCTGGCTTGCCATGCTGATGTCGCCTGTTCCCCATATTTCTCCTCTTCCTCGTCCTCCTCCTCCTCCTCCTCGCTATTTACATTAGAGGCCTGTGACTTGGGCTTCTCAGAAGTAACCACTGGGCTCTTGTGGGTGGTGGTGGAGTCTCTGCCTAGGATGGCATGCAGCTTTTTATAAGAGCAGCAGGTCTGTGACTCCACACAAGATCAATTGTTGGACTCCCTTGCTTTCAGGTACACCTGCCACAGCTCCTTGGCTTTTCACACAGCTCATCCCTATTGTAGTCCTTCTCTTCCATGGCCCAAGCAATCTGCTCATAGATGTCAACATTTTTACAGCTGGATCGGAGCTGTGCCTGCACAGCCTCTTTTCCACACAGAACTAGGAGATCCACCACCTCCTGTGTACTCCCGGCAGGAGTGTGTCTGCATTGTGTAGCCAGTGTGATCAGCTGGGTAGTTGCACACAACAATGGAGAGCTGCTAGGTATGCTCGCCAAGCCAGGGACCAGGAAAAGGAATTTTAAAAATGTGCTGTGCTTTGAAGGGGAGGGATGACTTCCTGTCCACCTGGCCCCTGAGCAGTGGAGTTCACAGTGGTGACCAAGCAGTCCCTATGGGGCTAGTAACAGTCAATGTAAGTAATGCAGTGTCTGCGCTGATAATGCATTGACCTAACTACATTGACCTAATCCTGTAGCATGAACCAGGCCTTAGTAAGACCACAATTGGAATACTGTGTCCATTTCTCATGTTCACACTTTAAAAAGGATGTTGAATTATTGGAAAGGATTCAGAAAAGAGCTACAAGAATGATTTGAGGTCTGGAAAACATGCCTTATAAATGGAAGACTTAAGAAGCTCAGTCTATTTAATTTAGCCAGAAGAAAGTTTAGGTTTATCCAATCATGGTCTACAAGTACCTATTTGGGGAATAGATTTCTGATAGTAGATGGCTCTTTAATTTAACAGAAAAAGACATAACTAGATCCATTGGTTGGTAGCTCAAGCTAGACATATTCAGACTATAAAAATATTTTAACAGCAAGGGTAATTAACCACTGGAATAACTTATCCAGAGATGTGCTGAATTCTCCATCACTTGACATTTTTAAATCAAGACTGGTTATTTTTCTAAAAGATATATTATAGCTCAAACAGAAGTTATAGGCTTGATGCAGAACGTGGATGAGGTTCTTTGGCTTGTGTTATGCATGAGGTCAGACTAGATGATCATTATGGTCCCTTCTGGCCTTAATTCTATGAATCTCTGTACTCCTACTCAATAAATAACCAAATGATGATTTTCAAGTTCTGAAGGCAATGGGTATTATAATTTGGTCCTTACAATGGGATTTTGAAGTATTTTAGTTTTCCATTATCATAGATCCAGCCACCACAGCAGTTGGCAAGATTAATAATTAATTAATTAATTCTTTTGAATCTTAACATGAATACTGGTTTGCTTAACATAAAAGAAAGAGAAAAATACTTAGAAGAGATACAGTTGGAATTTTGTGTAATAAGATTACAAATGTGGGAACGTGTACAGTATACTGCATATTTTTAAACTGCAAAATAACCTGTGGAGTAACAGTAGCTGGCAGTAACAGTAGTTTTACAAGAACATAAAACATTGCATCTATTCTATTTAATGACAACTAGATCCGCAATTCATGTGCGTTAAGCACAAACAGAAACTGAAAAACTTCAACATGCAACAAGAAATAAATGCCTAACTTACAAAACTAACAAAAGAAGAACATTTTGGAAAAAAATAAAAGAAAAGAATGTAAGTGTATATGGTATCTTAGAGCACAAACATTCATACTCTATGACAACATGTGAACTAAATCCAATAAAGTACTGCAAAGAAGGGTGAAGTAGATGTCCAGAAATGTAATTTAGGAAACTTAAATATGTAAAAAGAAAGCAAAATAATATAAGGACATAGGGATTCCAATACTGGGTTATTCCAATGGTCCAACTAATCCTGTATGTATGTGATGAACACCTGATGTTTCAGAGAGACAAGGTGGATGAGGTAATATTTTTTTATTGGACCAACTTCTTTTGGTGAGAACTCTGTGTGACTCGAAGGCTTCTTTCTCTCACCAAAAGAAATTAGTCTAATAAAAAGTATTACCTCACCCATCTTCTCTCTGTAATATCCTAGGATCGACATGACCACAACTACACTTGATTCTTCGGAGGACATTCAGGGGATTCCATAATGACATAGCAACTTCCATAAAACTGTTCTAGCCACTGTATCAAGGACTTTTTGGAAATCCATAAAATTAATCTGACGCATCTGATGAATCAAATGCATCTGACGAAGTGGGTTTCTGCCCACGAAAGCTTATGCCCACATACATTTGTTAGTCTTTAAGGTGCCACAGAACTCTCGTTGTTTTGCATAAAATTAATGTAAAGCTCTGACTGCCAGTCGCTCAACAGTTTTATGAACATATGTACAGTTACTATTTAATCTATACATGTCTGAACCCTGCCTGTTCCTGTCTCCTGTCTGAACCTTGCCTGTTCCTTTGTCTGAACCTTGCCTGTTGTAACCTTGAATCTACTGCTTTCTTTTTTGTCTTGAATAAGAATGTAAATACCTTGCTTGGGATAGACAAAAATTGAATGTCCCTCAAAGTTTTGCACTGTCTCCTATGGCTGCTTCCCTATATGACCAACTTTCTACTCATTTAGTATTTTTTCTCCTTTCCATATCTTTTATAAGAGGCCTATCAAAATGTCCACTGTGTTCTTCAAATCTACCTTGAGAACCTCCATTAGGAAGTTATCTGGATCTGGTGGCTTTCCACTTTTTAACTGATTGAATACCGTCTGTACTTCTACTCTGGTGATAGGTTATAGCTTGATGTCCACATCATCTTCTTCCTCTATGTGTGGGGGATTGGCCAGGGGATCACCATTCAGCAGCTGACTAAAGTATTGCCTCCGTATATTTAATTATTCTGATGTCTTCATTGTTTAGTTGCCCTCATTGTCTTGGACTGCTCAATTGATATTTGTTTTTCTTCCTGGCAGCTGTCCATTGATATTGTACATTTTCTGCATGTCATTTTGTATTGCAGCAGTTTGTACTTCTGTTGCCATTTTGTCTATAAAAATCTCATTTGTTTTTCCTAGTACTCTTTTAACCATTTTGTTCTTTACAATATATTCCTCCTGAAGTCACTGTCTGTGTTCTTGTTCTTGCTTGATTCAGTTTGTTTAATTTTGCATCTTTCTTTTATTTTCTTCTGTGTATTCTCAAATACCATTTGTTATGGTATTTCTTCCTGAATTCCAGCACTTCTTCACAAGTTTCGGTGAAAGTTTTCTTTACCCATTTCCATTTGCCTTCTACTGTTCCATCGTCTTCACCTTCAAGCATCTGGTATCATTTGCTAGCACAATTCTAAACCCTTGCTATATTGTCATCTGTTAAGGTTGGCATCTCTGCTTTTCTGATCTGTTTTTTTTTTTCCTATTTTTATTCTCAATTAAGCTACTTATAATGCATGGTCTGTTCCCACATCTGTCCCATTCCTGCAAAATACATCTAAAATTCTTCTCTATGTGTGCCAAATTGTAATATGATCAGTTTGGATCCCTGTTCTCTAATTTGCTGACCTCCAAGTTATCTTACGAATAGTACAGTAAGGGAAGATAGTTCTTGCAATAAGGTTTTCATTCCATAAAAATCAGCAACCATTTCACTGTTTTCATTTTTTCATCGAAGCCTTGTTTCCTCATAATTACCTCCCTGACATTGTTGCTGCTTTAGCATTCATATCTCAAATTACTAGGAGGACATCTCTTTTCAGGAACTTATCTATTATATTATCTATTATATTATGTAGATGCTCTAAGAAGGTTTCTCTTTCCTCTGGGTGAACTTGATTTGTTGGTGAATGACATTGAATAATGGACATTTTCTGGAACTTCGATGTATATCATACTGCTGTATCCTTTCTGAAACTGGTGCCCATTCTATCAGGCTATTGGCTGCCCTCCTTGATAGTGTTAGACTCATGCCATCTCTGTGTACGTTACTGGTTTTTGGTAGCAAAGAATATAATAGGATGTTTCCAGCAAACAAAGCTATTTGTCCTGATGTTACCCATCTCATTTCACTTAGGCCTAGTATATCTGCCCCTTTCTTATGTTATTGGACCATTTTACCTGGCTCTTATAATGTCCACACATTATAAGTACTAATTTGGTTATGAATTTAGGAGTGAGCAAATTCATCAGTAGAGTAGTTTCCTTGCTGGTATGGTCACTTTGCATCATCATGTGTTTTCTAGATATATTTGAGTTGGATTGAGTTTGTTGAGTTGAGCAGTAGTAGGTTGTAAAGTCTGTAATGACTTTGTTCTTTCCACAAGAGGGAGTCATTAGCCTACTCCCAGTCCTCTACCAGGAGTTATACAAGAGATGAATCTGACCCATAAAACCTCCATATTTAGTCACTTTTAGTTAAAAGTACTGTGAGTAACCCAACTGTATGTGGCCTAATTCTGTAAAGCACTTCAGCATTTGCTTAACTTTAAGCTTATATTTAAGTGCCATTGAAGTCAATGGGACTCAAATATGTGGAAACTTAAGCATGGCTAAGTACTGTGTTGAATCAGGGCCTTTGTTCTCTGAGGATGCACTGCTTTTATTTTAACACATTATTATTTGCAGTATTGACCACTTCTTCTGAGCACTAATGTAATATGCATTTTGAACATCAGTGCCACTGAGCTAAGTATTACTATCTCATACATTACTATGTATCCACAGCCTTCTAACCAGCATTTCTGTTCTCTGAATCTTAGGCCTGGTCTACACAGATTGCCATAGGGAAATGAGCTATGTTGTATAATCACTTTTATACCAGTATAGCTACAGACACACTAGGGAGTTATACCACTGTTACTATGCTGGTATAGTTAAAGCGCTATAATTTTTGTGTGTAGACAAACCCTATTCAGCTGAAATAACCTTTATGCCAACTTTTTGACAAATCAGTGTTGAATATACTTTTTATATTCACTGAACAACTATGGACAAATGCTTACCCTTACTATATCAGTTTTCACATTCAACTTATTTTGAGGAATAGATTTTTTCCCTTTAACCAGACATCCCAACATTTCAGCAGTTTAATCACTGACAAAATTGTCCAGCTGCTATGGACACTTACAGCTTATTCCAAATATATTAATCCCAGTAAAAAATATCATGTTCTTTCATAGCAATGGAAATAAAATAAATTTTGCCAAAGCAAACTCAAGGAGTGGACTAATAATGCTCTCAGCATTTGTATATCAAATAAAATTAAAAGAAAATGTTGGTATTAATATAATCAGTTCAAGAGCTTTTTTTAACATGTTGACAGTAGCATGTGCCTTATTTTTGGTTTTTCCTAACATCACTTGTGTTGCTTCTTGCTACTCCATGGTTTTGATTCCACACTGGGATTCCGCAGCTTGGAAAACAACATTAAGAATTCTTCATCTCCAAATTTTAGTCAGCCAACTTATTTCTTATCTGCTCCTTTGCTATATGTTGCTAGCTATGGTGTTTTGACTATAGTTAGCAGCATAACAGAATAGAAGAGAGTGCAGTAAAGGCAGGGTATATGGAGTCCTTATATGGAGGACAAGAAGAGCAGTTCATGAAGAGGACATATGGGGAGTTACCACTGACCTTCAAGGGTTGATTGTAACTTGAATAGAGTTAGCTTCGAGGGCTTTTGTCATTATTTTGCTATTTATTGAGTGCAATCACTATGCTTGATCCTTGCCTCAAAGGGTTCACATTCTAAATTGGAGAAATAATACACTTCAGACACAAAATAGAGTTGATAATCAGATGGAGGGTTCATCTCAAAGCAGTGCAGATATCTTTTTGGATTTTTAAAATTAACTATTCCCTTTGGTGGATTAATACTGGTAAGCTCTATTGAAGCAGTATGTGTCTGAAGTGGATTTAAATGACAAGATTTATTGTTTGGCATACATGGGAGGTAAGGGGTTCCAGGTATAAAAGGTGGAGTGGAAGAAAGCTACAGAAGCCCAACCAATGGTTTTTGGCCAGCCCTCAAAATTCTATCTTAAAAGATATTGTAAGCTATCGTGTATGTGTTGTGATGAGGGGTAGGGACTATGTGTGTGTATACGGTACATATTTGACGGTGTGGTTATGGAGGTTTTATGATTGGGATAGCTGCATTACTTGTAAGTGGCACATTCAATATATAATTGAACTTCCCAGTCAAAGCCCTTTTGCTTCCCAAGAAATCAACTCCTTTCCCATCTCCTCCCCCTCCCCCCATCCCAACTGTCTCTTTCTTACTATCTGGGCTAGGGAGCTGGGACTTTAGATTTCAAACTAAATGATGGCTAGCAGCTTGGATGGCTAAGCTTGACTGGATGATGTGGTGAAAGAGGTTTTGTTACATGTGGGACTTTGTTTTTTGAACTGAGCAGCTCTTGCTTTGGAAAATCAGAAGGTGCTGTTCTGTCTCTTCTGTATAAGCTTTCAAAAGTGACTTCCACATACAGCCAACAGTAAAAGGAGGAGAAGTACTCTGGTGAAAGTAAACAGTCTGCATAGTTGGGATGGAATAGATTGGTCCAGTAGCCCAAAGAAGGGACTAGCAACAAGGGAAAATGCTCATCTATTAAACAGCCCATTTTGTTTCTGAAAGGGGCATTTAGGAGCATAGTATGAGGGAAGTGCATAGGCATCAGAAGGAAAAACAGAAGATTAGAGCGGAGAGGTGGACAGAGGCAGAGTTACCTGAAGCCTTGAATGTGAGGAAATATCCTTGAGCTTGATACAGAAGGTGAGAGGAAAATAAAGGAGTAGCTTGAAGAAAGAAGTGAAGCAGAGTAGTGGGAAAGCAAGAGGATTTTAGCAACAGTTTACAATCTTGAAAGAAAAGAAAAAGATTCAGTTGAGAGACCTTTGTCAGAATGTGAATAGATGATTAGAGGTGTGAGAGAATTCTTAGGAATTGGAGAGAGGACAAGAACTGTTGCTGAATATGGTTCCAGTACAGTGCAGACAGAAGGCCTTGGGACAAACTGGAAAGGTAGCATATCCTCCATTCATAAGGAGACAAACAGTCTCCAAGAATTGTCTGAGATACATCAGGTATAGCGCTACTGTTTTTTGGTATAGTCTTTTTACATGTTCTGATTTATACTGTGATTTACTGGTTAAGATCTTACTGTTTTTCTTTGTAGTACAGTTGCCAGTTGCATTTGAGCCACTATATTGCGTATATTATGCAGTTATTCATCTATATTAACATCATCTACTTCCTTTTAGATCTCTCTTTCTTGTGCTTCAGATACTCAGGCTGATTAAGGACACAAGCATTCCATTCCATGCTGTGCTTAGAATCATGCCTGCGATCATACAGTGGTCTTGAAAACATGGTGTGATGGCAAAGCCCAGGGATGGGAATCAGGAGACCTGTGTTCTATTCCATCTTTGCCACAGACTTCCTGTATGATTGTGTGCAAGTCTCCTAGACTCAATTTTTTAAAAATAGCTCTAATTTTGGGCTCCCTTATTTGGACACCTATGGCCTGACTTTTAGAGGTTCTGAGTGCCCACAGCTCCAGGTGAAGTTAATAGGACTTGCAGATGCTCATGCTCAGTGCCCCTGGCAAATAAAAATAAAGTAGATGTAACCATTTGGGCACCCAAAAATTGAAATACCTACAATTACATGGCACTTTGAAAAACTTTGGCCTTAACTTCTCTATGCTTCATATTCACCATAGTTCCTCTCTGTACAATGGAGCTTAGTAATCTATGTCACATGGAGCTTGTGAGATTTCTTTAATTAATGCTTGTAAAGTACTTTGTGGTTCTTAGCTAGTGCTATATAAGTAAAATTTATTATTATTATTTATTTTAACATTGATTTCCTAAATGGCTCCTGCTATGTTCTCATTAAGGAAGAATGTCATAAACTCCGAGTGTATTGATCATTCAGTTTTAAAACTGTAATTTTGTAATCTTTACTATTTGTGTAGCAACCATCTCACCAGGTTCATTGCTAAAAGCTAAATATCTGTCACATATGCTTTATCCCATTTGTGACTGCTTTATTGATCAAGGGCTGGATTTTTCCTCTTTTTTTCAAACATACTGTGAGCATGGCCTAAAGCACTGAGCAGTGTTATAAGAATGTTTCTCCTGATTTGGGAGTCTATTCACTCTAATGTGATGGGAGCAGTGAAGTGATGTTTAACACATCATTTGATGGCATATTTTCTAGTTCTCCTATGCTGTCTTTTAATAAAACTGATGTTTTCATTAGGACTCTTTAAAATATATGTTTTCCTTCAAGTGGATGTGACAGTAGCCTGATCATAGTTATTTCTCTCTTACACCATTAATTTAGATTTACATCTTTGACCACACTAGTAACCATCATCCTTTTTATTTTGTGAGGCAACATTATATTTGACCTCTGCCAATTTCATCCTGCACTTTGTCTAAAGAGTGGTGATCTGCATAATATGATGTCATCTGATAGTATTTATTTAATTTCCCTTATGATTCCTGTACTGAATAATTCAGATTGATTCCTTTGTTTTATGAGGACCTTGGAAGTATGCCTCCTTTGGCTTTCCTTGTAAATTCTGTTGGCAATGTTCTGGCTTTTTGATCACTCTTCAAGTGGAAGAGATCATCTCTGTAATTACCATTGCTGAGGGTAGTTTGTGTCTTTTCTTAAGACTATAACCAACATTTTCAAGCTTCAGTGCCTAAAATTAGTTACTTTAAGAATGTTTTCCCCAAATCTTCTGGGATTTTTTTCCCTTCCCATCCTACCCCTCAGCTTCATTTTTTACATTTACACACTGGATAGAAATACAGGTCCTAATGGCATGAGTCTCAAATAGAATGAGTTCTGCTTCTGAGCACACAATTACTTCCGCAATAAAGGTTTGGGAATTCCTTTGCAGATGGGAAGCATAATGTAAGATACATACTGAAAAGGATGATTGTCACACCTCAATAGTCATAGTCAGCAGTTCTCTGAACAGCTGACCTAAATGCCACTTTCACTCATTTTAAAAAGCAGCGGTCACCACCTTCTTTATGAGAATAATCAACTATGGAGGAAGAGTTTTGCCTAATTGAATAGTGCAACCCTGTTGCCTTGGGTTAAGATGTTACCGCTGAAGAATGGGGAATGGAGGTAAGACATTCTTGGGCTCACTCAGTTTGGGTACTAAAGCCAGATGTTTCCAGCATAAGTCATAGATCAGTGGCCTCTAGTCTCCCTGATGTACTGCAGCAATAGTAGTTTAGTGATCATGCCCCATGCTCCTCATTGCTGCACTGCTTTTTCTCCTTCTATTATTTTTTAGTTTCAGTCTGAATCCCTCTATATTTCCTTATTGAAAAATAAACCCTAGGATTTGTATTGCCTAGATGGACTATGAGCCTCTGTCTGCCACCCTCACCGGCACATAAACAGTCACTAAACATTCACTGCCCTAGGTAGCACCTCTTCTGCTATGACAGGACATCAAGGTCTTTTCCTAATTGAAATTCACCAGCTGCCTGGAATGGTGCTGGTGACACCTCGCTGAAGATTGACACAACTGGCAAATGTTACAGCTCCCTTCTGGTCAATGGTATCTTTATTTCCAGTGTAACTAGATTGTATTTTACAACAACATCTCTCCACCACCACAAGAAACCCTCAGGAACAACAAGCTGGCATTCCATAACCACAGAAGGTAGAAGAGCCGAAGAGTTTATGAAGTTCACTAGACACATTGTTTTGCCAATCTACTTAATTTTAAAGCCACTCAGAGACTATGTTAATGGGTGTCAGTATAAAACCCTAGGATTAGAAAATGTTTTTGCAAAACTGATCATCTATGATTCATCTCTCAGATCTGGTGGTAATTTATGGCTCTTAGTGATTTATTTCCATTTAATTTATGACTGAATTTCCTTGACCTTTTTCTAATATTATTTTATGGCCCCATAGGATTTTAGTGTATGTTATCATCCATAATGTATAACACTACAGTTGGATTTTTCTTGGATATAAATAATTTAAAATATCTTGAAATCTGATATTTCTTTAATATTTTTATTCCATAATTTTGGTGAATCTTTAAAATATGAAACAATTGGATTAAAAGTATTTACAGTATTTTATTCATTTCAAAAGGCTATGCCATTTATTTTGCTATCTGGTACTTCTCTGCTTTCTCTTCAATTGAGAAGTCACAACTGAGAAGAGGCCAAACTTTGGACCAGGCTATTCCAGCAGCAACATCTGGCTATTTGGCAGTCTCTCTGAGGCAGTAGATTTTTCTGCTTTGGAGGTGCTTCTGGGTTTCTCATACATGTCAACAGCAAAAGGGCTGCCAGGGCTTTCTTCACATATTATTTCCTTTTCTTTTTCCTTTCTTCCTATTTGGACAAAATTACATGTTTTAGCCTTTCCTGAATAAATCTATGCATGTTTCCCAAATTGATTTCCTGATGAATCCAAGTTTGTTTCCATGTTCTCACTTCTCCCGCATGTCTCCTCACAGCTCTTGTGCCCACCTTAATGCTGGCAAACAACTCCCAAATTGATATTTCTCTGGGGTCTTCTTCTGTCTGCGTCAGTTCCTCTAATATCCTGGGAGACAAGGTGGGTGAGGTAATATCTTTTATTGGACCTCACCCATCTTATTTATCTGGGAATTGCATATGTTTGTTTTGTGTTTCTTGTTCATGTGTGTCCACATAAAACATTTATCTGGCAAACTGACATTCCCATAGCTAAAAACTGGAGCTCACTTTTTTTTACAACTTCTGAAAGGTCACCTTCACATTAGATTTTACTTGGCATATCAAGAAAAAGTTGTGATATCAATATCTGTAAATTCATTAACACAGATATACAAATATTTCCTACAGCTCTTTGAAGCAGTTACATTAATAAATTTCTGACCAGTGCATTCTTGATATATCAGTATGATTCTGATATAACTCTCGTATAAAAATGCATCAGTTATTTTCTGGGTGTATGCTACATGTTGAATATAGTCAGCATAAGTAGCATAGATATTTGGTTCAAAAATTAGGATGACTCCTTGGGAAAAATTTATCCCAAAGAATCAGTATGGTATAATGTGACGAGAAAATGGCAATGACTTTAATTTAGATTTATTGGTGAAGAGTGTTTTATTTTACATGTGGATTATTGATTTGTGATGCACCAAACATGTCAGTATTCTTCTAAAAGAGGAACTTAGAAAATGCTTTCATATTAAGTAGGTGTAAAGCAGCATGTTTTTAGATGAAAATGTCATGCTTATGCTGTAAAACCTGTAAGAGAAAGAAGATTGCTTTTGAAATGCTACTTTCTTTTAGGAATTCTACAAAATCAATTTGTTGAGGTCTGAATTATTCAGCGTATTACTTTATTTTAATTATGCATCAGTACTGTGTGGCTATGCAGAACCTAATATAGGCTCCAGTCCTGCACACAGCTACACACAAGCCTAACTTTATGCATCCAAGCACATCTATTATCTCACCACTAGATACTGATGAGGAATCTGTCAAAAGGAAATGTGTCCTTTCCCCACCAGTTGAATCATCTATGGAAACTCTTGAGGTTTTTCCTTTTCCCTCATCCCTCTCATGGTTATCCCCCAATGACAAATATATAAATGCTGGTTTACATTGTCTGTGGTCAAATATATATTTCAGGTGCTTTTGGACTCTTAGATATTATCATTTGGAGGCTTTTTCATAGAATCATAGAAATATAGGCCTGGAAGGGAGCTCCAGAAGTCATCAGGTTCACCCCTGCCCCCGGGCTGAGGGAGGACCAAATAAACCTAGACCATCCCTGACAGGTGCTTCTCCAACCTGTTCTTAAAAACCTCCAATGATGGAGATTCTACAACCTCCCTTGGAAATCTATTCCAGAGCTTAACTACTCCTTTAGTTTGAAAGTTTTTCCTAATATCTGAATAAAATTTCCCTTCCTGCAGATGAAGCCCATTTTTTCTTGTCCTACCTTCAGTGGACATGGAGAACAATTGATCAGTCCTCTTTAGAACAGCCTTTAACATATTTTAGGACTGTTAACAGGTTCTCTCTGTCTTCTTTTCTCAAGAAGAAACATGCCTAGTTTTTTAACTTTCCTCAAAGGTCAGATTTTCTAAACCTTTTATAATTTTTGTGGCTTTCCCCTGCACTGTGTCCAATTTGTCTACATCTTCCCTAAAGTGTGGTGCCCAGAATTGGACTCAGTACTTGAGTTGAGTTCTCACCAGTGCCAAGTAGATCAGGACAGTTATCTCCCTTGTCTTACATATCACACTCCTGTTAATACACTCCAAATGATATTTGCCTTTTTCACACCTGCATCACATTGTTGACTCATATTCAGTTTAAGATATACTATAGCCCCCAGTTACTTTTCAACAGTACTGCCACTAGCCATTTATTCCCCATTTTGTAGTTGTGCTTTTGATTTTTCCTTCCTAAGTGAAGTACTTTGCAGTTGAATTTTGTCTTGTTTAATTCAGACCATTCTTCCAATTTGTCAAGGTTATTTTGAATTCTAATCCTATCCTCCAAAGTGCTTGCAACTCCTCCTAGCTTGATGTCATCTGCATATTTTATAAATATAATCTCTACACCATTATCTAGGAGTTCTCAAAGCTAATTGTTAATGGTTCTGAGATTGCTTCAGCTAATTTCTTAAGTACCCTAGTGTAGGATGGGCTCCTGCCTGGCCTGGTCATTGAGGCCCTTCCTCGGGCCCAGGCTCTGAGGAAGGCCACTGCACCGTCCAAAAAGGGGAACGTTAGCTTTGGATACAAGTCTCGTGCCCCGGCCCTTGGCGGGGCGGGCAAGCAAGCAGTGTCCTCTGGTCAGGAGAGCAGGGGACGATAATCACTTCTTGGGTGGCGAGGACAAGGGGGAAGGGAGGGGGACGCAGGCCCACCCAACTCCCCTGCATCCCAGCCCAGGGCTCGAGCAGTGGCAAAGACGTTGCCACTGAATCGGTGGGGCTCCCGCCGCAACACGCCGATGGGGCTTGCCCCTGTCTCAGCCACGGTTATGGCCGTCCCTGGGCCACTTCCTCCCTGTATCCCTAGGTACCTGTGTCCACAGGTGGCAAGGCAGGGAGTTCCTCTGTGAGGGGCAGCTCCTCCAGGTCCTGTCCTGTCTCTGCGGGCTCAGCATCAGGCAGCTCTTCCAGGTCAGGTCCAGCTTCGGGGGGGATCTCCCAGCCCACAGGCTCAGGGGACTCGCTCCAGTCACTGGGGCCCAGGAGCCTGGCCCAGTCCTGGGGCCTGGTAAGCCTAGGCCAGTCTAGAGGGTCCGGGGGCCCTATCCAACCCTTAGGGCTTGGTCGTTTGGGCTGTCCCCGGGTCCTATGCTTCAGGACGCGCTCGCTTGGGGCAGCGGCCTGGCTGGGCTCAGGCCTTGGCTACAGCCGGCGAAACGGCACATCTGTCTCCAGCAGCAACCAGTCCCTCACTGAGCTCTGGGGCCTGCTCTTTATACTCCCAGCCCCGGCTGAGGCTCCGCCCCTCTGTTGCCGGATTGGTGGGCCGGCAGAGCCTTTCACTAGCCGGCTCCTTGGTTGCCGGGCAGACTGGGCTGCCGGCCCTTTCAGTGTCTGCTCTGGGCGTTGCGGCCCTTCCTTGGGCCCAGGCTCTCAGGAAGGCCACTGCACCTTCCTACACTAGGATGAATTTAATCAGGCCGTGCTGACTTGAATACATCTAATTTATCTAAATATCTTTTTAGCCTATTCTTTCCCTATTTTGACTTGCATTCCTTCCCCCTTGTTGTTAGTATTAATTGTGTTGAATATCTGGCCACAATTAACCTTTTTAGTGAAGACTGAAACAAAATAGGCATTAAACAACTCAGTATTTCTCACAGTGAAACTGAATATTTCTATGCTTTCCTCATATCTTGTCCTTTACAAAATTAAAAAGCATTGATTTCACTATCATTAACTTGGACAATTTTATATTTAATTTGCTTACTACTGTAGTCTGCAGTCCTTACTGTTATTTTAAATAGTAGATTGTGCCATCTCTGTAACACAGCTTTCCCTTCCACAGTACTATTGGACTAGACTGAAGTGTGGATGTGGAACAAATTGACAGAGGTTAAGGTATTCAATGTGGGTCTTGTCCTGTACCTGCTCCTGGTCTTACTTTATCTTCATTTCTCCCTTCTAACAGTCCTATACACAGATACTTTTCTCATGCTGTTGTATGAGGGAAAGGAAGGGTCTGAGAGAATTTTTAGCACTGTGTTCCCATGTGTTTACCTTCCTTCCCATTGCTGACACGTTGTCTATACAAACAGCAGATTGCATTGCTGCTGTGCTTTTGATCTACAGAGAAAAAAATCCCACACTAATGATGCTGGTTTTCTTTTCATGCTGTTCAGCAATAGGGAATATGGGCATTACATTCCCCTCCTCTTTCTCCCATACATCACTCGCAATTTGAAGATGTTTTCTCTGGATCTTTTTTCTTGTTTAATCCATGTTGCCCTCCATGGCACTTGCTCCCACAGGGTATTTTTGAACTTTGATTTTCTCTGTGGTATGCCTCTCTGTTGTAACTAATACCATCACTGCCATCAGATTTGCTTGATGATTCTTTCATCTCTTCTCTGTTTCTCCTCCTGGCTACTACTGCTATATTTGGACAGCTATAAAAGCTTTTTTGTGAGGAGACACTATCTCTGCACTGCTTTGTAAGGACTGTGATTTCAGTTTCTCAGTCATTGCCATGACTTTGCTTTTTCTTTTCTTTTTTTTTTTTAATGTAGTGATGTTAAAATCACTTTGTGCTCAGTCTATTGCTGCTTCTCTTCATCTCTGTGGTCCTATAATACTATGTAGTATGAAGTGAATATCATTAACTTAATTGTTTAAATCACCTTTTCTCCAAAGATCTAAAAGATTTTTATGAACCATTAATGTGCTAAGCTCCAAAACACCCCTGTGAAGAAGGGAAATATTATTGTCCTCATTTTATAGCTGGAGAAACAGAAGCACAAGCAGCTTACCCAAGGTCATACAAGAAATCTGAGACAGAGCCAGTCTTTCCACCCCTCACTCTTGCCTCATCAATCCATCACCCCCCACGAAGTACTCAGTGCAGAGGTTACTGTTTACACGGAGGAGATCAGAGATACCTCTTGTTGTCAGTTGTTAGCTGCGTGTGCGCGTCCCCGTGTATGAGTTGTCCCAGCTCTGCACAGGTAACCTAGATGACACCCACGATCGAATGAATTGACACAACCATTGATCCACTGAGAACGAAGGCACCCAGCCAGGTTTATTGCAGTGAAGCACAATGAGAAGTGACCTATGTCTTACAAGTACACTGTACAAGTACACTGTACAAGACAAGTACATATGAGTGCTCCTTCGCAATGGAACGGCTCAGTTAACAGTGGGACTCTCCATTATCCCCTTGGCCAGACAAAGTTGTTCCCTCTGACACACTCTTTTATACATTGCTACAGACAAGTTTCGTTCTGCCCCTCTGACGAATGTAGTTGCCACCCTCTGACGTGACCAGGTACCACCTTTTAACATAGTATGATACCACCCATTACTTTGTACTGGATGATTCGGTCAAAACATCTCTATTCATCATGTTAACAAGACATTTTTATCCATTATAGTGACATTTGAGGAGGTCAGGCAACCCTTGTTATCTCTGGGGTATTAGGATGTCCTGGTTCATTTCTGGAATGTGCTTGTGCCTAGTGCTGCTTTGGAATGTGTGTGTTTTTATACCAGCTCTCTTCTTGCCAGTACTGTGAGCCTGCCAGCTTTCCCAGTATGATTCCTGCTAACAGACTCGACCATTCTTTTAGCTCAGGCCTCATATCTGACCTGTTATGCTAGGCCTCAGGCCTTATACCTGGCCAGTTATGTTAGGCCTTCTGTTTCAGGCTCTTACTTTCTACTAACCTCTGAATGATAGGCAACCATTGATCTGCTGGATCATGGTGTATGTGTAAGAGGTCTAGGCAGGTGATTGATGAATCTGCTTATAGCTGACAAGCCCAATTCAAGAGAGAGACAGCTTGTGACAAGTTTCACAGACCCATGTATTATCTGAGTTGGAATCCAAGATTACAGCACGCTGCTTTCTTCTCTCTCGGTTTGCTTCCATCCTCTGGATCAAAACCGCTTCATGTTGAGTTGCATCTAGTGCCAGGTGGTCCCTTCAGTTTGGACGGCGTTCTGTGCATTCCTTGCAGCTTTCTACATTGATGTCGAACGACTTCATATCATTTTTACACACTTCGTACACTTGTTGGCTAACACAAATTATTGAAATTAATAATAATCTGTATTTAATGGATCCACATTGATTAGAACAATATTAGATAAACAACGTGTTCTCTTTATTCCCTCCCTCACTGAGTTGGTATTACATAATTAAAGGAGTCCGGGGGCTATAGTCAGACCATGCTGCTGCTTAGAATGGCAGGATTGAAAGGAAATCAAACTATAAAAAACTTAATGAGAAAAGTAAGCCAACCCTCATTCTACTGCAGCTCTTTCCCTCTGTCTCTATTGGATTCAGGACAGTGTGTGCTGAAAGGATAAATGTGTTTAGTCTAGAGACCCTGCTCAATGCAGAGAGAGAGAGAGAGACAGTGTGTATGGGAGAACATGTAGCATGGTGATTGGGGAAAGTAAATACTCATTAATTTTATTTCAGTGTTGCATATGGCTTCTAAAAGAAAACAACGATTAATTGCAATAGGTGTGTTTCTTTGAATGTCAAAATATTGAAATAAAAGAGCACACAAATATGCTGGTTTTTTACTATCTGCATTCAGCAAATTCTTCAATTATCTTACCAGAGCTGAACAGAAGGAAACAGTTGCAAGCCAGTTTTGATCAAGACATAAAAACTTTTTCTCTAATGGTTCAACTTAACCCAGAAATATATGGGAGTTATCAATGGGAGTTAGGCACCTATGTACCTTTAAAAACCTATCCCTTGGTCATTCATAGCCTCAATTTATATGCCACCATTTAGGAAATAGTAGGGCAAGGAAAGCACATGATAAAGCTTTTGCATCTGTCTATCATGTGCTTATCTTGCCCATCTGTCATAATTGCTAAAATTATTGTATGAAAATAAGGCCCTAAAAGTAACATTATAATAATCATAAGTGGAGAAGTTATAAAGTTCATACACTGGAAAATGTGTTAAATATTGTGGCCAGATAGTATTTTTATTTTCATATGCAGTTGCAGCAAATGAGTGTCAATCATATGCAAACGCTGTAATTGAAATCATTGTGATCAACAAAATCAAATGAAATAAGATTTTCAAAATAAGATTTTACAATTACTATTGTAATTAGTCAGTAGCATCCCAAAGCAGATCAACAGTATTTCAGTAATTTAACATGCAGCTTCAGCATAACACCATTAACTAGGATACAGAAAGTAATTTTGGAGCTGTTTTAATATAATGAATCTTTAGTGTAAAATAATCTTATTCAGTGATCCACAGAAATTCAAATGGTCTTAGTTAACTATATGATCTGGGTTCATTTTATAGCTGAGTTGGGTAAGAATATCACTAAAGTCATTAAACAAAGTGATGTTCCTTGAATTTGTAAATAGATAGCTGTATAAATATGTAGTGATATTAATGAAGAAGCAGCAATGGAAAAGTATAGATTCCATCAAGGGCACAGCCAGACATACACCATGTATGCAATAGTATATACCTGGCTTTCCAGTGGACAATGGACAGCACCCTTGAGGACCAACATCCCTGTCCTGCACTTTGACAGCATGGGGCAATGTACAGTGGATGTTATAGCAGTGCTCTCCTGTACTACAGCAACTTGCAGCTGCTCATCAGCTGTTTGTCTCCCCCCACTTTCCTGTGTGGAGATACTCAGCAGCTAGTGCACTGTTTACCCTCCCTTACCATTGAAGCTGAGAGGCAGAAATATGAAGAAGCCTTCTCTAGCTGAATAGAGGGGTGAAGAGAGATGCTGAATAGAGACTTTAAGGAAGGTGGGCGCTAGTGAGGAAGAGACATTGGGAGAATGAGACTTCAAGAGAGGACAAGAACTAACAGAACCAGCCTGCAGAATGGTATTTCTCAGCTCCCACCCAAACATACCGGATATCTGTCCACCATAAACACACTATTCTGTGTCAGGTGGGGTGAGGGTTAGTAAGATGATTCTTAGGAGCCATCCTAAACTTCATTGACTAATTTTATATACCTGGTGGAGCCTTGTTGTTTGTTCTCTGCATGCTTTCAAAATGACAATAATCCAAGTAAACTGAGTAGCTGAGGGTTGCTATGCAGTCGGCCACCTGCAGATTTTGTGTGCTTTGTGGTGAATTTTAGCAACATGGTCTGGCTGAGTGAGTACAGGGTTGGGAACCAGGAACTTCAGACCTCTGAAGTCCTTCAGCTGTCTTTTAGGTGTCAGTGCCAAACATAGTTGATCATTCATGTCGATATCTCTTTCCTTATCATTTGTATGTGCAATATTGGAGAATTAAAATTCTACCTCTCCTGCTGGGGATTTCCTTGCCCTGAAGGTTGAATTCTATTGAATAGCACTGACTTTCTGTAAAAAAAAGATCCAGTACATAAACAACCATAATTCACACACCCAGTAGCTCTAAAACACAACTCTGACTTCATATTTCTCAATAGACAATGAGCGCACAGTTAAGCAGTGCACATATATCTTCTATGTCCTTTGTTTATTAGTAGACCTCAATCTCATGTTGTTTACACTTAGATATCTGTAATATTTTATCTTTTAATTACTGCTGTTTTACAATGTCAGATTTGTTTTAAAAAATGCTCCAGACAGTTTCCACATTATATGATAAGTCATGGATGAATATTGTTGTTTCTCTCCCTGCAGCGCCTATCAAATGGCTCTATAGACTCAAACGATGAAGCCAGTCAACTGGTGGAACTACAGGAACTGCTCGAAAAGCAAAATTATGAGATGGCACAAATGAAGGAACGTTTGGCTGCACTATCTTCCCGAGTGGGGGAGGTAGAGCAGGAAGCAGAGACTGCCAGAAAAGATCTAATTAAAACAGAAGAAATGAACAGTAAATATCAAAGGGACATTAGAGAGGTAAGAAGATTCACCACACTTCCACTCAAACTTTTCAGGTTGTCCCGAGGGTATTTGAAATGAACCAAGCTGGATCACTGAACATGGCAATCAAGTTTAGCACTGACAGAAATCTTGGAACTATGTTATATGAAGTTTAATATTTAAAAAAAGAAAAACGCCCAAAATAATTAGAAATATTTTTATAAAATATCATTCACAAAAACAAAAGTGTGTGTGTGTGCACACACATGCTCCAACAGGCAGAAGGCATAGTCTTTGTAAATTAGGCCCATCACAGGACATTCTGGCCTGTACTTCATATTGTACATCATATTGTGGACTCTACTTAAACCAGTTGCTGGTTGTTTTGACAATCTGGTTAAAATCCAGCTTCCAAAATCACAGAGTTTTTGTATAAGTTGTGCTATTTTTTCAATCCTACAGAAAATATATACTTTTACATACAATTTTCAATATCCCTGTTCCGATATGCTGTCTCCTCTCAATACATGTTTTCTCCTTTGCAAATGCCCATAGGTGTCACACATCCCCTCCACTAAAATATTCTTCCATGCTTCCATGCTCCTCTCCTCATAAATTTGCAACTTCTTCTTTTATAGCCTTCCAAATACCATTTATCCAGGATCAGACTGAATCTGCTGCATACCTTCTCTCACATTCAAAGAGGAAAAACCACTTTATCCCCACCCGCAAGAATTTCCACTGTCTGACCATTCAGTTCAGAATCTATCAAAATTGCCTTCTCTGCTTTCAAAATCCTTCATGGACTTTTTTCCCTATCTCCAGCGATTGCTTCTTTGCAGGTCCATCTACATGTCACAGCCTTGCTGTGTTTCTCCACCTGTTCTACTCTCCATCTCTTTCCAATCTCAAACTAAAACATGTTTGATTCAGTTTCAGGAATGATATAATCTTTTTATGCCACTCTAGCTCCCTGTGTCCTTGCCCCCTACTTTTTCCTTTCCTCTTCTGTGCTCTCTGACATCCCCATTCTCAACTTCTCTCTCCCTCTCCAATGAAACATGTCAGAGTCTTCTGGATATCTTGAATCTCATCTGTCAGCTTCCTTCCGAGCTTTAACAATATGCCAATGTCCAAAAATCCTTGCTCCAACCCACGGCCTTTCCTTCCTACTATAAAACCCGAAATTCCACCCATTTACAGTAATGGAATCAAATTGGACTAAACTATCAAAAGTTTGTAAGATCTAACAGGACAGCAGAAGAAACACTTCTTCTTCAACGGATGTCCCCAGGGGTGCTTCACTGTAGGTGCAGCAGCGCCTCTGGGTCTCAGATCGGAGATCAACAGCAGTGCCCATTAGACCACACAAGCACACCTCTCCCCTCTCGTGCAGTGTGCAGGACGTATGTACGGTGCTGTGTGGTCCAGCTACCCTCAGTTCCTTCTCTATTGCCTTTGGTCTGGGACGGAACCTGTTAGTAGAGCCTGTTCTCTTGTCGATTACCTTAAATAGTGCCTTAGTCCATAGTAAATTCTCTCATAGTTAGTTTGTTTTTCAATTCTCTCTCTTCCTTCCTAAAAAAAGTATATATTTTTCTTACAATTTATCTTTCTAACTCTACAGTTCTTAGTATAGTGTAGGTTTTCATTCTCTCACTTCCCTCCCTTCCCAACAGAGTGGCTGCTCCCTCACCCTTATGCCCAGCTCCTCCGGGTTTAAGAGGCGCGTCTTGTGCAGGGCTGCTTTCCCAATAACAGACAGCCACAGTGTATTCGCTGACTTGGAGAGGAACACATTCCCCAAAAGTGCTTCCACTACCTGGGCTTAAAACTGAGAGCCAGGAAGGACAGGGGCATTAAATTAAAACTAATTCTAATGGAGAAATCCCTTCGTCCAGCGTCAGATCCGGGCTCCTACTGTTCCCTGGAGAGACCTTCATGGTCAGCGAGGTCATCTGCCGTCCCTCACTCTCCACGCCCAAAGAAGAGAAAAACATCTTCTGTCCAGGCAGAGGGTAAGAAAAGAAGCTGCTCCCTCAGCTTCTGACCACAAGAATGCTGTCCTCCGCTAGATCCATGGTCTCAGCGGTTTATGACAAGGGATACAGCTCCGCTGCGAGACCAAGTACCTCAGGTACCGTCTCTACAAAAAGGTCTAAAGACCACACTAAGCAGACTGACAGCCATCAGCGCCACCTTCCATCTCTGGTGACCGAGGCAAGACCTCCACTTCGTCCTCAGCACCAATGCTTTTCTTGGTATTGACGAAGTTGTCAGCACCAAAGCAACCGGCACCAACAAAGCCATCGGCACAGACATCTGAGACTTTGGCACCAAAAAAGAATTCGGCACTGAAAGACGCCTCGGTGCTGAAAAAGCCTTCAGCACCAAAACCCTTGGCACCGAGAAAATCAATGGCTCAAAAGAAATCTCTGGCACCACCTGTCGGTCTTCCTAAATCTTACACCTCGGCACCATTCACTGCAATGGCACAGATGATGACCTGTCCACCATCACAGGAATTCAGATACCCAGGAGTTCTAAGAGTATCTGACACCCTAGAGACTCCACTCCTCAAGCCAAACCTACCCCAAGTCTCACCATCATCAAAACCAAGACACACTTCACTCTCCCCTCCAGAAACGGCACCCCCTTTCCCTAGAGATGCCAGAGAAGAGGGGAAAGAATATGAGGACTATATTGCCCAATCAATATCAGGGCAAATGGCACCAGCTTACCAGGCTTACTCTCCAAGTACTCAGGGAACCCAGTCCTGGCAGGGACCTCTGTGGATGTCTCCGTGGTGTCTCTGTTCTGTCCACTCACTCTCTCCTGTGACAGTGGGGCTGTAGAGGGCCAGTGGCACCTGATCCCTGCAGGCGCAAGTTGCTGGTGGAAGGCTGCAGTCCTGGTGGGGCAGTGCAGAGTACTGGCCAGCAGTTTGTATTCTGAGGGACAAGGAAAGGATTCCATTAATGCAGAAGTTTGGATAATAGGGTTTTGGATAATCAGGAGTATACTGTGTTTATTTTTTTATTTATTTCATTTATATTGCAGTTGCACCTAGATGCCTTAGCAGATCAGAGCTCCATTGTGCTAGGCACAATATAAACATAAAGTAAATGGCAGTCCATGTCAGAAAGAGCTTACAGTACAGCCCACCCAGGCATCAGAGAGCAGCTGAAACAGCAAACATCCTGTCCCTGCTAACAGCCGTTGACTTTACAGAGTATCGGGGATGAGAGTCTACCTTAATCACTAGCATGTGGTTACAGAACAAGAGCTACACATCTCCTGAGGTTTTCTTGTAATTGCATATTAGGGTTTGTGGCATGTCTCTCTTTCCTTGTCCTGGATTGCCCCACTTTTGTTTTCAATAGCCACAATTGTTTATAATGTGTGGACTGCAGCCTGTCTCTCAGAAGATCCTTTTAGGAGTGCCCCCCAAGGAAATTGTTGGAGTCATGGATCCTGGCACCTTCTGTAGGACTCTGATTGTGGGAGGGGCACTGGGAAGGTATCTTCCCCACCTTCCCTTTCTCTGTATACATTAGAGAGGAGATAAGGATGTTCTGCAGCCTGTGTGGTGGTAGGAAGAGCTTGGCTGCAGAAGAGGTGAGGTCCATTTGGAGCTTTGAATTCATTCAACTCAAACCTTCAAATGAATATGCAGGGATTAGCTCAATGCCAGCCTTTATTAACTTCACCTGCAGGACTCCATTTGCGAACAATATCTCTACAGAATCTGTATGGTTCATGCAGCCCTAGTATATATGACCAGCTATTGTCCCCCGGCAAATTAAAGAGTAAGGTTTGATTGATGACACTAACCACTCAGAACAGGAAAGGGTTTGGGTCCAGGGTGAGTCAAGTTAGTCAGTTCTGGACCCAGGTGCTGTGGATTTCTACAGTATTGGCCTTTATCACCTCCTCTTGTAATAGACTTACAATATATTAAAGCACATCATAGTTTTGTTTATCAGCTGCATATAGTATTTTTATATGTATAGTATATTTATAGTATGGCTTTGTGATGTTCAGATTAATATATGAAGACCAATATATCTTTTCCTTTGTAATCATATCTAAGTTATTTAAAAAAGTAAGCAAGTTAATGTTGGGTTGCTTGTTATATGTATCACACATACTGAAATAAAGATAACTAGGGAAAAACAGACAAATTGAGAAAGGCTCAATTTTTTCCTGAATGTTGTACTGAACTATGTTTTTAACTGTGTTGGTGGGTGGCATTAGATTCTGCTGTAGACATTTGTAGGGTTTTTTCATATGAAATCTTATTAATCCAAAGGGAAAGAAATGCTCCCTAAAGAAAATAAGAAAGTCATTTCCTCTGCACATTTTTTGCAGCTCTGTCTATTGTTAACATGAAAATTAAGCTGATGCCTAAACTACATGACATTTGAGATACATGTTTCTTCATTTTAGGCTATGGCACAGAAAGAAGATATGGAAGAAAGAATCACTACTCTTGAGAAGCGCTACCTCAGTGCACAGAGGGAATCCACCTCTATACATGACATGAATGATAAATTGGAAAATGAACTGGCGAATAAGGAGGCCATCCTCCGTCAGGTTCAGTATCTGTATCCTTGGAGTAGCTCGCTTCGTGCAGAATTAAAGTTAACGCTAAACAAACAAACAAAAATTATTACTGAAGTTGTGGTAGGAGGTTTCTATTAAAGTAGGTCAAGTTTCTCATTCTGAATCAGTCCTAACAGCATGGACAAAATTGCCTTAAAGAAAATCAGGCAGGTCAAAGTCTGTTTGGTTTATATTAGCTACTATAATTTTAAATAGCAAAGTAAGTTTGTCCACTGAGTTATGTGTTCTTGTGGTGAACTGCACCAGTGCACATCAAATCACATCATCTGAGTGAACAATGATCAGTTTGTTCCCTATGTTTCCTTGGATATTATTTGTCACACAAATGTGAAAAAAATTATATATTTTTAAAGAAAGATTATTTCCCCAAATACTGCTCATTTGCAGAAAATAGGTTTTAATAAATGAAGATATTTTAATAATGCATTGATTACACAGATAATTGTACTATCTATGTATCTTCATTTTTAAAAGGTTTACAGGGATGAGACAGTTTTCTTTCATGTCATATTTTTTCTGGGATTATTGCAAAACATGAAGTACAAAGTCTATCATTTGGATTCTAGAGATAAAAAGGATTTTAGAATCCTTGAGGTATGTTTATCATATAGGAAGGGATGTCTTCTAATGGTTCAAGTCAGGGAGACTGGAAGTCAGAATTTATTGGTTCTTTTCCTTATTCTTTCACAGGCTCAGTTCAACCTTGAGTAAGCAGGTTTTAACCTCATAGGCACAGGATTTAAATTTCTGTAAAATTTGTGTAGATACCTCACCGGGGTGCTGTGAGGCATTATTTATTATTATTAGGGCTGTCAAATGATTAAAAAAATAATTGCCATTAATTTCGAGATTAAAAAAAAGTCATGATTAATCGCCGTTTTAATCACACTGTTAAACAATAATAGAATACCAATTTAAATGTATTATAAATATTTTGGATGTTTTTTCAACATTTTCAAATATATTTATTTCAATTACAACATCCACAGGGCTGTCAGGGAAGGGATGCAGGCAAGGATGGCAGTGCCTTCCAATATAAATTAGAGCAGCCTTGGAGCTGCTCTCACATATGCTTGGACAAATGAAAGTCAGTGGGTGCAGTGAAGCTCTGCCCCCACCCCTGTCCTCCTGGTAATTCCCAGCACATCAGACTCTGCAAGGCTGTCTGGCTTAGAACCAGTCTGCTAACTGTGGTAGGATGGGGAATGAGGAACAAGAGAGATCTGCTACCTTTAATGCCCCTTTACACAGCTGGAGTGCTATATAGGGGCCATTGGGCAACAGAGAATCAAGTTCTTTGTCTGATCAATGGATAAGGTAAATGGAGGACATTGCTCATAGTTTCTGGTAAGGATTACAATATGGATAGACAACTGTAATGCAGAACTATGTATATTGTTTACATTTTGGAGAAGTGAGTTTCTTTCTCTTCTTTAATAGACAATGAAAATTTATTCTTTAATTTTTCAAGTATCTTATCTGTAACAGTATATAATCCACACAAAGAAAAAGAAGCTCTCCTTCATTATAAAGCACTTTGAGAATACTTTGATAACTATATTGTCCTCTAATTGAGTGAAACCCCATTATAATAAAATATTTATGTTCATTAATGAGAATGAAAAGATCAAAACCAAACCTTGTTGAATTCTATTTTGCAAGTTGCTTCAAGACTGTCATTAATCTTCCTCTTTAACTGTGAGAACAATAGATGAAAGAGCAAAATACCTATATCTGCTGTAAGAGATTTTTATTAGCAATTTAAGTAGTTTTACAATATGCATAAATTGCCTACAGAGAATAGTAGGTACTGATAATTGTGCTATATAAAAGCAGACTTAGAATACATTTGCAGCATTGCAACATAAACAAAATACTTTTTAAACCTTATTACTCTGTCAAAAGATTAAAATACTAATACAAAAGATTACAATATTTACAGAATGCTCTTGTTAGTCCCACCCTAAATTCATTGGAAGGGGACAGTTAACACTAATAAAGTGAAATAGTATTCATTTTGTAAATCTCATCAGGCAGAAAATGCTCTAATTATCAAAAGAAAACTTAAAGACCCACCCTTTTTTCCCCTCTCTTTCTCTTTCAATGATGATCAAAGGCTCAGTTATTCCACTTACATAAAAGATTTAACTGTAAATTCACAACAAAAAATTAACTGTGCAGTATTAACCAAAAAGCTGACAGGAACCGATAATGGATGTCTTTGGATTTGTAACCAATGTTGATTTTACCATCACACTAGTGGTATGTTATTGGCATCAATTTGTTCCAACAATTCTTTAGCAAATGTATCCTTTTAAAACATGTAATTCTTCCCAGTCTGTCTCACCCTCAGTTTTACAGGACAGGAGTTGATGTTTCTGTCTGTAACTTTCAAAACTCTGATTTTACTGGCACAAGCACTATCTTTTTTGCGTGGCTGGCACTAACAGCACACAGATTAGAGGAAAACGAGCGCTTGTTCATCTTCATACTTTACAGATTGCAACTTCTCTTCTTGGCCTTGATACAACATCCTTAGCCTCCATATCAGTCATAGTGTAAAAGGCCTGCACAATTCCATACTTGGATTAATCCTTTTCACGGGCCCATCATAAACTCTCTCGTAAGCTGGAGATATCTGTGTCTGAACCCAGTTGGAGAGCCCGCCTCAGAAAGTCCCCTAAGAATTGCAGCTATTTCTTAATTCTGCCTTTTTATATTTTCTGTTTTCGTCTCTGGGTTTCAGATGGAAGAAAAAAATAGACAGCTGCAAGAACGTCTTGAGCTCGCTGAACAGAAGCTGCAACAGACAATGCGGAAGGCTGAGACCTTGCCTGAAGTGGAGGCTGAACTGGCTCAGAGAATTGCAGCACTTACTAAGGTATTGCACTGAGAAATAGGTTCATTTCAGAAATAGGTTTGGTTGAACTTTGCTTTACATTCTGTATTCCTCCCTACAACAGCAATAACAAAAAAGGATTTAATTTCAGCCTCATTAGAAATGGAAAAAAATATGATGTGTAGACACACTGTAAGCAAATGTAACATAAGTAATATTTCCCTGGCTTTATTAATGCCATTGAGATAACTTGATATACCACATGCCTTGTTTGTATTTCTCACAGTCTTTATTGGAAGGTGAAGTAAATACTCGTATTTTAGATTACATTATGTTTACAAACATGTCGTGGATTTCCAATTTATCTAAAATTCATGAACCCATTTAGCTTTTAAATATGTAAACATTTCCCATTTAATCTCCCCAAAAATCAACCTAGTAAATTATTTTTTCATGATGTTTTATACACTACATTAATTAGGAGAGACACAATAATCATTTTGACCATAATAAATGACAAAATCTTTCTTACTGGCATTTAGGATCAGTTGTGCGTAACAGAAACAAAGCCATCTTGAATATTGATTTTTTAAAATTGATTCTTTGTAGAAGGTAATCAGACTACAACAGATAAATCACAAGGAAAAATGTAAAGCCCTAAAGGGACTAAAGACAGTCTGGTTTCCCTGTTAACAATTTATCGTGCAACAGCTTTCTTGAAGAAAAACAATAAGACAAAAGTGCGTGTTAAATTATGTAGAATTCATATAATGCTGTCTACCACATTTTTCAGATGTGCATGCAGATAATTCTGTAGTTCAAAGTATTTTCAGATTCATTAGGACATGTTGTAATTCCCATAAAATATTTAATCCTTCACATTTATAGTCGGATGAAAATGAAAAACTCCATACAGCATAGCATGTTACACATCACTCTGATTTATTTCAATTTTCCTTTCTCTATCTCTACAGAAGATTGTACTAATTTTATTTGGCAACAAATTTTTATATTTTAACAGAATTCTAAAAAAAGCCCCTTATATTTGTCCCTTTTTTATCAGTTCTTCAATGGCTGGGTGGCTTGCAGATTTAGCCTGACCTTTGTGTAATTTAGTTGAGAAGAAAATAAAATATAATTTCTTTTACCTCCTTAAGACAAAATCAGTATTCAGTAATCAGGATCTTGTGCTGTCCACTTTAGGTTTATGGGCTGGGAATCTGAAAGGGAAATGAAAATGCTGGGAAAAAAGAAGATTGAACAAAAAGGGAGCTGCATGAAATGACGAACAAATGTTACAGCATTTTTTTAAAACTATGATGCACATGAATGAGGCATCCCTTGTGATCTTTAAGTTGTCCATCTGTGACTTATTCAGAAGATGACTCCATATTTTAATGCCCTTAGCAGTGTTAAAGAGAATTGCTTTATATTTAAGATGAAATTTTATTATATAAATTCTCCAGTATTTTAGGCACAAGTAGTTTTTCTTCATCCTCAAACATATCTTTTGTTGCCATCATGTTTTTTTCTTGAACAAACACTAACAATTCATATTGTGAGAATATCTCATCTCAGTCATGCAGGAGACTCAGAATACTTTGGTGCAATATAGTCATTATTGTGACCATAAACATACTAAGACATACATTTTTGTGTGCCTTTTTCATATTATTTTATTTGATGGGATTAGAGGATTGAGGACAGAATGGACATTTCATCCAAAATGGCCTTCATCAAATTTTATGTCTAGAGAGAAATCTAAAAAGTCAATGGAACTAAGTAATCTAAATAAGAGTTTCCCTGTCCCAGGGGCTTGGGCATCAATGTATTGTATCAAACAATGGCGATGCATGAATCTGGAGAAATTGCAGGCAAGTAAAGTGCAAGTAGGATGCTAAGCAAAGGCAGATTGTCAGTCCATTACAGGTCAGAGCGAAGGTAGATGTGAAGATAGAACACAGGAATAGGTGCCCAGGGGGTTCTGGGATGGATTGGAGGACCATCATATCTCTCTTGGTGTGATTCCTGTTTTCACTGCAGTTATCTCGGGGTAGCAACATGTGATAACAGCTGCCTCTGGATCTGCACTATGGGGAAAATCTGTGATAGCACCCAAGTTAAGTCTATAGTGAAGTCAAAGTTTTAGTCTCTGGGATTATCTGCACAAACCTTTATAATAGACTCCATGATCCTCCCCTTCATTTCGACCCCTTCTTTCCCCCTACATGATACTTATTTTCTGGAGGTGAGGGAGGCCCAGTGGAACTCAACATCTTCAAGGGAGCAGTCTGGCAGACATGTTCCCCCCTCTTTGGTATTTTCAGGAAGTGTTCTGGTGGTCCCATCCTCAATCCAGTCTGTGATAGTTATCATCCACCTTCCTCCATCTAGCCACATGTATTGTATTGAGGCAGCAGTTATAAATAGCATATTCAATGAGTTTAGAAGTGAAAAATAATGAAGTGAAAGTTAGAGACAGGTGATAGCGCAAATTTAATGGATGTGAGAAATTAGTATGCATTAAGAGGGGAAGGAGTTTGAAGAGAGTTAAAGGCTGAGGAAAAAGGTGAGTGAGAGGACAAGGAAGGCAGGAGGAAATAGGACACTGAGGCAAGTGGGTGGTACAAGAGAAACATCACTGTTTGGAACAGGAAAGGAAGAGAAAAAGCTAAGGTGGCAGAAGAAGGGGAAATCAGGTTAGATTTAATCAACTTTATTTTTGAAGAACTTGACATGATCCTTTCTGGAGAAAGAGAGAGGTGCAAGAGGTTAGGTGGTTTTAAAAAAGGAGTCAGAGGTGGCAAAAAACAGATGGGATCAATATTTGTGGAGAAGTAGTGTTGCTTGATAAAGAAAATGGCAGAACAAAAAGAGAGAAGGAATTTGAAAGTCTGTGTGGTCATGGGACTTTCAGCAGAGGCACTTAGCAGAAGATACAAAAGTTGGGGATAAGGCTAGGATTGGGAGTTGTTGGTAGAGATCTTGTGGTGGGAGAAATAGATGAAAGAGGCAAACCTGATAGAGCAGAGTGGAGAGCGTCACTGGCTGAATGAATGGAAGAGGGGTATTACAATGGTTGAGGAGTCATGGAGATCTGTGTATTGGAGGTCATGGAAAAGTTGGGTGTGAAGAGGAGGGGATAGTTAGAGAGGGTAACATAGCAATGGAAAGATCAGAAATTGAGAAGTGTTTAACCAAGATACAATTGAGTGAGTGGCTATTCTAATGCAAGGAAAATTTGATCCAAGTTTGCAGATCAAATGAAGATGTGAGGGCAAGGAGGCAGGCTGTTAAAGTGTTGGATGAGACATTGATATAAGTTGCCAGTGATGAAATAGGACATTGGTACAAGAGGGAGAGCCAAAAGTCAAAATCCTTAAAGAAAGTGGATGAGGAGAAATGAGATATTTACATGATATCAACAACTTGGAAGTGGAAAGGAGAGAAAAGTTGGATGGAGTGTTGGTCAGAGGTGGAAGAAGTGTAAAGGGTGAGGGGTGTTGGAAGTGACAGAACTGGGAAAGAAGCCGACTGCCTCGACCACATTCCTTTGTGATGGACTTGGGGTGGAGCTCATGTGAGAAAGAGAAACTGACATAAGAGAGAATAGCTGCAGAGGTGACGTCTGAAGGGAGATCCAGGTTCTGAGGGAGGAAAAGATGAAGAGGTCATAGAAGTAGCTGTCCATTCTAGATATGGAGCTGGCACTGCAGAGGGTCAGGAGAGAAGGGTTCATAGGTATGAGATTAGAGTGGGGACGGTTCAAGAGGGACAAGGGCAAGAGGGTGGAAAGGATGGGAGAAAGAAGGAGGAGATGGAGCAGGGAGATCGTGTAGAACGGGCCTGAGAGATCAGAAACTGGAAGGAGATGTTGGTAGGTTCAACTGATGGGTATCATAGATGGGAGGGTAAAAGGAAAGGGGAGATGGCGTGAGTGGAAGACAGGAAAGGGTGCACCAAGAAGGAGAAAATGATGCAGAGAAGGAAGATGAAGGACATGAGAAATAAACCTTTGCTGGCCCTGGCTAGTATACTACTGAGAAGACTCAATTAAGCCATGTATCTGAGGTGCAGCAATTTAAAAATATTTGCATTACAGTAGTTCCAAGGGGCTCCATCTGTAACAGTCTCCTCATTGTGCTACTTGTTGCATAAATACACAGTAAGAGATAACCCCTGACCCCAAAGAGTTTAGGCCCAGTTTTTTAAAGTATTTTGACACCTAACTTTCACTGATTCTCAATAACTTTTAGAATCTGTCCCTTAGGCTTTGCAGCACTGAGCAGAGCAATGCCCAAATACTATTAAAAATCTGGGCCTTAATGTCAAGATAGACAAAGGGTGAGAGGATAAATAGATATACAGAGAGGTGAAGTGACTTACATAATTTAGGGCATCAAGGGAAATCAGTCACTTATACAGTGAATCAATCAGTAATGCTGAGAATCAGCTGCAGAGTGAGTTTATTGTGAAGAGGTTTAATTCTGGAGCAAATCATTTATGCAGCCAAGAGAGTGTGTGCAATAGATCATCAATAGAAAAGCAAGAAATAGCAGGCGTAAGAGAGCAAGGGCAGCCAAGTCCCGAAACTTGTAGAGATTTGCCCTAAGAATACCAGCGCAGCTCAGATGTGTTGCCGTGGTCCTGCAGCTCTGCTGAAGGAAAGGAAAAGATGGCACCTGTACTGTGCAGACACCTTGTGTATCAGTGTCAGTGAAATTGGTTTTCTTCATCTTGAGAGGTAAAGACCAGAGAATATGCAGTGCCAATGATAGCAGGTGATGTGAACGCAACAGCTTTTGTGGGAGGATTAGAATCCACAGCTGCAGACATTGTAACAGTTTTAGACTGTGATAAGAGAATGTGCTGTCCTATAACATCCCATCAAAGCCACCTGTTCTTATGAATTACTTATTTATGAATCTGCTTCTTTATCATTTAATATCATGTAAAGTGCAAAGTGAGCTTTCAGACTTGTACTAGTACTTCATAGGGTCAGATGATGTGAAATCTTATCCTTATCTATGTGTTTTCAACCCATTCTCAAGTTCATTGTTTACCACATCTATTTATACCCCAGTACGTGGGATACATATTTTCAATACTAGTTGCTGAATACTGCACAGTGTGTTTTACTAATCCTCCTGACAAGAATAACAGAAAACAATTATGTATGTCTTTTATATTCAAAAAAATTTAGATTTCTGGGTCAAGGGTTGCACTGGAGAGTGCTGAAATCTCATGAGCTGTTCAATACTGTTCATAAAACATTTTTTTAAATGTAGTCAAAGTTTATGTAGGGACTTAAACCATCATCAACAATGGAACATGCATGTAGTCTTCAAAATTCAACCACATTATTATGATCAGCATTTTTATTTGCTTCCCTGAGAAACCTTTAGAAGTTTGACATTTGATTATGATGTCATATTTGAGGAACGTCGATACAAAAAAGCAGCAAAAAAAAAAATTAGCGTAATTCCTTTGGCTTCTAGTATGTTTACTGATGCACTTCTAAATCTTAAAAGTCTCATTATTAAAGCATATTTAAATCTCAGTTGGACAGGAGTCATTTATTGCAATATCTCTAGCGCTTTAAGCTTTAAGCGTACTTAGTTGAATTTTAGATCTGCAACTAAATAATGTACACAGTACACATCCCCATCTAGAATTTATTAATTCTGCTTCTGCATTAACTGGATTAGCAGCTGCAGTTAGTTTCTAATGTCTCAAATAGAATATAATTTGCTTCCTCTTAGGGAAGTAAGGAACAAATTTTTAGGAACAAAAAGAGGCAAAAGGAAGTAAAAATGGAACCGATATGCTTGAACATTATAAAATAAATATTTTTGAAACTATAGTATGGGCCTTTATTCTCATTTATATTAAATTATGTTTATGATTACTTTAGACTACTAGAGCAGTGTGAAGGGACCTTAGTGTAAATGAAGGCCCATTCCCTTTATAGGAGAAAATATAATATCAGATAACTTGGGCTCCAGTCATCAAAGTATTTAAAGCAAGTATGTAATTTTAAACATGTGAGTAATCTCACTGAAATAAATAGGTCTGCTTACACATATGCTTAAATACCTTGTTGAATCAGGGGTGTGGATTTTAACATGCATGGTAGTCATAGGGACTGGATAATCGTATACTTATAAAGAGGTTGTGTGAACATCACTATTTGTGCATTTTAGTCTGAAATATGAATAGAGTTTTTCCTGTAAAGATAAATACTTGGGTATTAGACCCTATTTTTTTATGGGTGCCACAGACAAATCATGCAGTTAAAGAATTATCCATCTTATGATTTCAAGTGAAAATCCTTCCTACAATTTAAAATATAGATGTGAGCAGCACATCTGAATGAAGCAGCTGCCCAGACTTCTTTACCAAGAGACAAGACAGGACCACTTATCAGAAGTCTTTAGTGAGGTGCTCTTCAAATCTAGAAGTAATGTGTTTGAACATATAAGGATCTTGCATGTGCCCACAATTATTTATGTGAAAGTGTTGAGAATAAATTAAATTTAAATTTTGCACTCAGCCATTAAACTCACAGCAGCTTAATTTTCTAGGAATGATACTTCCAGTAAATTCTCTGTAACCCAGAAAGTAAAAGGTTTAAAATAATCTATAATTCCCTAATCCTGTGTTTCTTCTACCTCTCCATCACTGATTCAGAGCTCTGAGAACTTTCAAATCTTGTTCCTGATTTTCGGTATCATATTCATCCAGTTAGGGAAAAGAAACTATACCATATGTCTTACGTGGTGAAATATAGTTAACTTATAAATTTATAATATTGAGTATTTAATATTCAACATCAAACTGATTGTGATTGATCCATAATGTAATAAATAAAAATAGAGTAGTTTCAAATAATGATGAATCCAAAGAAATCAGATGATTGCAGATGATCCACAATCAGAAAAGAAGGCTAAATTCATCAAAAAATTATCCTGAACATTTACATTTACACTTTACATTTTACAAGTGAATAAATTTTATAAATACAGTTGAAAATAACGTTAGCTAAATAATATTACATTAAAAAAACCCAATGGTTAGGTATAAAACTTCAAATATCAGTGTATGTGTATATTCATACTGTTTCGTAATAGGAATGAGTCCGTACTGATAGTTGCAGTTTATATTTATAAAATTATACATCACTTTAATTTTGTGTCAATGACTGTTTAGTTCTGATAATATCATTGAAGTGATTTTAAATTATGGTGTACCATTCGTAATTACTTTGATAAATATACCTGTTATTTTGATAAGTCATTGTAGATGACAGTCTCACTAAAAAGTATTACTTTATCAATAAGGTTACATGTGTTGAGAGTTTGCTCATCTGGTGACCCAGAGCTCACCTCTTGAGCAAATGAACTACTCAGAGCATTTGGCAATCAGGAGCTCACAAAGCACAGGCCTTGGTAACAAGGTGCTGTCTATGCTCCTTATGCATATCTTTTGTTTCCATAGCAACAAATTCAACATAGCATTCAGTTTTGCAATGGTACAGTATACTTCCTTGATACGAGGAAACATGGAGACCCATATTTTAGAACAAATTACTAGCCAGAGTTGCTTTGAGTTCACTCTGTAGTAACCTTTCATCAGCCAGCCATCACTAACCTTGAACTTCCATATCTAGGTTGATAGCTTTTTTTAGCATTCCATTATTTTTAGTTGATTCACATCAATTGCATCACGTCCACCAACTATTAGTGTAGTTTATTCCACATAAAATTCAGTCAAAGTATTAAATTTTCAGTCACACTTTTTATTTAAGCATTCTGTGCTATGTTCTGTTCAGTGTCAGTGTCTTTAGTTCTGATTTTTCAATTTTGTCCCTCTCCTTTTCCTTGACTTGTTAGTCTGATCCAACCTCTTCTACCTCATCTGATGATTATCAATATGTTATGGAAGCTAAGCTACAAGAAATGATCTCCATACGTAGGAAGGTAGTCCTACTGGACTTTACTTTCTATTGCTAAATAGAATCCATCTGATTTGTTTTTGTTTATTTTTTTAATTATTTTTTTAATTGATAATCAACCATCGTGCAGTTCAGTGCTTTAGGAGCTTACAATTTTACGATGGCAGGTTTGTGTTCAAACCATGCACAGTCTGCATGTTACATTTGGCTGATTTCATTGCTCATAAATAACTCCAATGTTTTGCTGATGCTTGGATGTAACAGGCCTTTGTAGCTGACACATTTCAAGCAATGCTGTTCAGCTGCCTGTTTAAATAAAGTTTATTTTTTGAAAACTAAGTTTGCAGTTAGTAGTAGCTTGCTTTATATTTTGTTTAAACTTTACCGAGATAAAGACTTGCAAAGCGATTTAAATTTCAGACCGAGTCTTCCTATTTTTTTATAGGCAGAAGAAAGACATGGTAACATTGAAGAACGTATGAGACACTTGGAAGCTCAACTTGAAGAAAAGAATCAGGAACTTCAAAGAGTATGTTTATTGCAGACAATTTATTTTCTGTGCTTATAATTTGACACTATAGGGCCAAATTCTGCCCTCGGTTACATGCCTACAACTCCATTAATTGCAAAATATTGCTTTTGTGAATCTGAGGGCAGAATCAGTCCTGTATTTTTTATCACCTTAGTCAACTGATTTAAATCTAGTTTTTGTTGGCTGTAAACAGTCTCCTGATACAGAAGTTTCTAATATACCTCGATCAGGCGTTAGTGTGCACTGATCAATAGATTAATTTAAAATATAATTTCGTCTGTTGCTGGATATTTTAAAGAAAATGTGTTCAGTGATCACAAAATCTTCACGTTTTAATAGGGCATTAATTAAGTTTCAAACTTACCATTGTGTTTTCCTTTGTTCTGTACTGAAGGCAAGACAAAGAGAGAAAATGAACGAGGAGCACAACAAAAGATTATCAGATACTGTAGACAGACTTTTGACAGAATCCAATGAGCGCCTGCAGTTACACTTAAAAGAGAGAATGGCTGCACTTGAGGAAAAGGTAAAGTGCAAAGGGCAGTATAAAATCACAATTTAATGAGGCTGCTACTGTATAAAATAATTTATCTACTTTATCTGGATATAAATGTGATGCTGATTCTATGATGCACAGGCAAATGTGAGCTTAATTTCTACAGAACTAATCCAATTTTTAGCATCAAGAAAAATACCATATAGTCATATCCTTGTAGAGTTTTTATAATTTGGTGGATAATATATAACTTACAGAGCTTTTACATTGTCAAATCAAGATCCATACTTTCATGAAAGAATCCTCCAAATGCCATTGTAAGGTTCATATTAAGTATTATTATCTCTATTTTACTGATGGGGAACCAAAGACAGAGAGTTTACGTGACTTGCATACAGACACAATGTGAGCCAGTGGCAGAACCACCAAGGGTTAAAACTCAGGAATTTCCAAGTTCCAGACCTATTCTCATTCCTGAATTGCATCCTGCCTCTTCTGTGCAGTTAAAGTTTACATAACAGATATGTGCTTATTTATTCTCAGATAAATGTTTTATTCAGTGTAAGAGTGAGATGTATAAGTAAATCAGTGACAAAAGAAAGAATAAATTATGTCAGTTGTTTTTTTGTGGATTTCACTAATCCCTTAGTTATCTTAAAGATAAATAAAAAACAGATGTGTTCAACGCTTTAGGAGGGAAGGCTGGAAGATGATTAATGTGATGATATTATAGACTCAGCTTGAGGATTTGTGATATAAACGTTCAGAAACCTTCTCCATTTGCTCTTGTCACATCTATTGCTTGGACCTAAACACATCCTTGAGATGTTTCCTGGGAGTATTGGTGAGCAAATCCATGTTTGGACCTCTGAATTTGGGTATTTTCATTTTAGTCATCCCAATCCCACTCTTCTTCATACAAAGACTGAAATGTATTTCACCTACACAAAGCTACTGGCTCAGGAATTCTTTCCACAGATCAGATGCACCTCTGCATCATTGATATGTTAGTGTCTGGGTCCCTATTCCTTCTGCCCCATAACCTGACAATGAAGTTTATGTTGTGCAAAGTTGCTCTGGCCCTCCACAACATAATGAATTTCACTCTAAACATCAGGTTCCTTTATGTGGTAGAAAACTCACTAAAGTCTCCTTAAAAAGTCGAAGAAAGATGATCTGAAATCCTCTGAAATCTGATCTGATCTGACTCTTCTGAAATTTTCATTCAAATACACCTCCAACCAAACTTCTTCAAGATAACATGTACAGCCACATATTTTTGCTGCTCCTGAGGCAGAATATTATAGAAAGCAATGAACATTCCTGTCACAGACATAGCCTGTAGGGAAAAGACCATGTAATCTCAGATTAACACATTAGCAAAGTGTCTCCTGTCCTCAAAAAAAAATCTGAATTGTTAAATCTGACCTGTACACATTCCAAATGTATTAACAGATTCATATTGAAAATTCTTTGGAGAACAAGATGGATCAGTTCACTTAATTTAGTTAACTTGATCCGATAGCAGTTGCTCGTACTGGATATTTCTTCTTGTTTTATTTACATTTCAAATGTCTTTCTCTCCTAGAATGTTTTAATTCAGGAATCTGAAAGTTTCAGGAAGAATCTGGAAGAATCTTTACATGACAAGGTATGATATAACACTCGTATTTTATCTGTAATCTCATTGGTGTTTTAGAAAAATCATTTGATGTTATTATTTCAATATGAGAAAATATGTCTGTGGTGTACTTAACGTCTCAGACTGGCACCTGGAAATGGATCAAATAGTAGTATAATACTCCTGATGATCCTGGAGTAGATGGTTCTTTAACCAGCCAGTTGTTTAACCAGATATTGATGCTATATAAAAATGCCCCTAAAAATAATGTTTATGGTTGAAATCCTGGTCCCATTGAAGTTAATTGACTTCAGTTGGGTCAGGATTTCACTGTACAAATTGTAGTTCTTTAAAAGGCTGGTTTAACAAAGATTTTCATGTAAATGATTACACTTCTTTAGTTAAGAATAACTAAACTGAATAACTAGTGAATTTGATACATTTACTCTAACAGGTGCAGTGACATTATACTAACCATAGCTGAAAGTTGCCTTTTTCAGTTCAGGGCAATTTAACCACAAAACACTGGGTTAGTGCATCAGTCAAAATAATTATCCATGTGTATTCCAAACACAAGTTTTCGGTTTTATTTTAAAGATATACTTGCCTTTAAGGCAGTAGAACACAAAAATACATCCACCTTTAGGTTTATACATAAAGCATTTTTGCAGTGTGTCCAATTAAATTAAAATACATTGTGTAGAAAGGAAAAAATATAGCTTCACTTGCTCCTAGGGGGAAAGTAACTATTATCATATGACACCCGAAACCAGCATGAGGTCAGGAAAATGGCAAGAGAAAATATCTGTTTAAATCTATTCTTATTTTACTAGTCCTTAATGTAATTTTGTAGAGAGAAAGGGAGGTGCTGTGGTTAAGGCAGTAAACTAGAGCGCCAGAAATTGTGATTCAATCCCTGACTGCTGCAAATTTGGTGTGTGACCTTGGGCAAGTGTTTAATCTCTCTGTGCCTCAGTTCCCCATGTGTAAAAGGGGATAATAAACCTTCCTTTCAACGACTATTTGTCTTGCCTATTCAGACTGTGAGCTCTTCGTGTCTGTTCTGTACGTGTACAGCTCCTTGTAAAATGGGGCCACTAAATACTACCATAATGTAAATAACAACAATATTACCTTTACATGTAATACACTAATACCAAAAAAATATATATATTTGTTTTCACTTATTTTTGGGCTATTAATGTGGCAACTGTATAGGAATCACTACTTGAATTTTCAAATAAATCAAACTTCTCCTTCCCATTACCTCAAATGTAAATTGCACCTATTTTGGAGAAATTAGGACTAGAATTTAATCTGGGTTAAATAACATAGTAAAATATCAGAGGCCCTCTCAGTGGCACATGAAAGCTTTTAGTGCTGCAACTTCTGGTGCTGCTGATGAACTAATTGTGAATTTTACAGGTCCCATTTTTTGCCAGTGTAGGCAAGTTGTTATCGGGCTAAAGTTATCCCCAGTTAAACTTTATTATTAAATCACATTGGAGGTGAATATGGCTAATTCTTTTTCAGTTTGGATTCCGCCCTGAATATTCATAATACTTACTGATATATATGAAAAATCAGTTACATATTCTGAAATTAACTTTTTACAAATCTGCTTGAAGTTTTTAAAATGTTTTTATTTATTTATGTATTTATTCTGAGGGGATGTGGGAAGAGTGGGGAAGAAGAGAGAAAAAAGAGAGAGATTTTTAGTTCAATGGGTAAGCCCCATAGCTAAAGCTCAGTACATTTAATATAGAAGTGTTCCCTTTCCAAATGAACCCATTTTTATTTCTTACTCCCTAAACTACAAAATAAAATTCCTTGAATGATTTATTTATTTATTTTTGGCAAAGGAAATGCTAATACTTTTACAGCAGTCAAAAAAATTTAGTCTAATAGACATGGCATTAATTAAATGCAGGTATTAAGAATTAATTAGAAAGTGATCTATAGATTACCAAATCACTTCTGTATTTCTTTTTAATTTAAAAAATACTATAAAAGGAATTATTGGATGTCTCTTAGCACAAGTCCCTTTCCTTTCCCTTCCAGGACCCTAACATTTTGAAACATTGAAAATGGCAGTGTTAATTATATTTCCTTGCTTTGTTTTTGTTTTTTTCATATTTACAATTTTTTTATTAATTTTTTCTATTCCTTGCTTTATTTTGATTATTTTTAGAAATTCTTTATTATGACAGAAGAAAGCTGAATTGTTTTGTTTTTAAAAATCCTCCCAAAACTATAGAAACCTACCTCTTATCCAGCAACTGTTCTAAGTGACTATGTTCATTAATTGGTCCTTAATACTCCAGTTTTATGAGGTGTAAAGTGATGATCAGCATCCTTCATTTCTGCCAGCATCACTGGAAGTTGTTGTTGCTAAGCACCTAATAGGCGGTCTCATCAACTCACAAGATAGAGCTTTAAGGCCCCAATTCAGCAAGACACTTAAACATCTGCCTATCTTTAAAGAAGGTGACTACACACAAGCATAAAACTAGTCATGTACTTAGGAACCTTCCTGAATTAGAGCTGTAAGTCAGTGGGACTTAACTATGTGTTTACATTTAAATATGTGATGGCTGAGTATCGATGGACTTAAGCACAGACTTGAGTGTTTTTGAATCGTGCCCTTACCTGGTTTGCAAGTTATTCAGGACTTATTTGGTTGGTAATAGTCATTTCTAGAAATATCAACATCATCTGCCACCATTCCACAGATTTTTGGCATTCCGCATCATTTTTTCTTATCAGCCTAATTTTGCAATTAGTGCTTCTTTCATGTCATCACCCACAGTAAATGTTGTTTACTTTACATTTTCAACTCTGATCTACTGTTTTTTAGTTTCTTCCTCTTTTCTGACAGAAGTTGCACCAAAAAATGTGATTTTTCAGGCATGACCCCTTCACAAAATCCCTTCCAACTTGTGAAGAAATAGTAAGGAGTACTATACAGCCTTTCCTCAATGCACATGCATTATTAACAGTAATAGCATTTGCATGGGTTCATCAAAAGGAGACTGTATGCCTGAAATTATTTTCTATTTTTGAAGTCAGTAACTAATTTTGTTTTACAGTTTTACATTCAGTGCATCTCGTTCTCAAGAACATTTCTCTTCTTTTCAGGAAGGATTGTCAGAAGAAATTGACAAACTGAGATCTGAACTTGACCAGTTGAAAATAAGGGCTGGCTCTTTAATTGAACCTACATTGTCAAGGTAACTTAAAAGAAACAAACCACAAACTAACTGAACTTCAAGACAACATGAAAAGATTGTTCAAGACTTTATAACAAGGATGTGTTTTTAAAAAAAAGCAATTTTTTAAAAGTCAGCTCTTCATTGGTTACTATTGTTCCTTTTAATTAATTGTCAATGTATAGCTAGGGCCTTACATAAATGAGTATGTATTACCATATTTCTAAGATCAGAATCAAGTCTTCTATTTTAAATTATGTTATACTTCTAAAATTATACTAAAATACTTCAATAATTTCCAGGAAAGCCTACAAATAGAATTCCAGTTGTCAGGTTTAACACTAGAATTGATTAACACATTTAGAGTCAGACTCCCTCAATTATATCCAATAGTTATTTTTTCCTTAAGTGAGAGTTAACAAAATTTTACTTAGTGCTTAGAGTAGGGCCTTGATCCTTCTTATTGTGCAGGTAAAGTTCAGTGGGGTTACTCACATGCCCAATGAACTGTCTGCCAAAGCTTGTTGAAGGATCAGGAACTAACTAATAATGAGACATGAGCTTTTTTAATATGTATTTTATCTGCTACTGATAGCTGAAGGTAATTTATTTGGGAGAGTTATTGCTATGGTCATAGAATTACAGAATAATTTTCCTTTCTATTCAACTATGTCCTTTAAAATAAAATTCACACCTTTGTTTTTCCTGCCCTCGTTTCATGACTCGCAATCTTCATATGTTAAAATTTATGATTTGTCAGTGAAAACACATGGTACAAAACTAAACTGAGAACACTGTAATCTGAACCAAGTACTTTTTCCCTTGAGCACTGTTATACTTGCCTGAATAAGCTTCTATGCACCTTAATGCTTTATGAGAGAGATTTCTCAATGCTTGATTTTAACTTTTTCTTACTTTCTCATAGCTATTATTTTCTTTATTTGTGCTGTTTATCTGATCTATAAGGAGACATATAAATTAATATAATGGACTCAAGCTTGTTAACTGTTGTTATGGTTTTTCATTTTGTTCTTTTGAAACATGAATTATGTGGTCTCTCACACACAAGTTTTGGATAGAGCCTTTTTCATGAGGATCTCAGAGGGCTTTATAGATATTTAATCATAATTAAGCCTAGCAACATCACTATGAAACTGGTAAGTATAACCCCCATGTCAGAGATGGGGAAACTGCCACACCACCAGTGTAGAACAGTGCCATGGTGTATAATGCTCTGTGTTTAATTGCAACATACTCTCTGTGTCAAGCTGTATGAAGCACTTCATTGTGACATCGATGATTTTGCTAGAGTGAAGATCATGGATCTGCTGAAATCGAGAGAACTGCTGGACAAGTTTCAGCACTGGCGCAATGGTTACTGCCCCAGGTGTAGTTGCTTACCTGTGACCTCTCGCCACCATGAGGGAACAGCAGCCTTTTTTGTCACAAACTGTCTCACTGGCTCTTACAGGCTTCTGGGGACACATGCGCGTCACCTGTGCCTTATGTGCTGTCTGAGCCTTACAGCTGTGCCCTGGCAATCCATTCTAAAATTGTTTACATCCCCATCCCTTTTCCGACACTTACAAAGCTGCTACTGCTGGAACTCCTGATTCTAAGAATCCCTCCACTTGTACTTGAATTCCTCCACCTCTCAGGAATGGAGGGAGGAGAACTCATTCTCAGACCAGCTCTCCATGATGAGAGGCTGGTCTTTCTACAAGGAGGATACAACATAGGCTTATGTTGCACAATGAGGTTGGACTATAGATGAATATCTACAGGCTGGAGACTGGAACCTGGAGCCTGCTGATAGGCTCTGTGTACACTCTTTGACCTAATTCAGAATGGGTGTCACATTTTTCAGACACATATACCTAAAGGTTAGATTCACATTACACAACTGTAAGTCATGCACTCAGGCATAATTTAGAGGGTCCTGATTGTGCATGTGTCTTCCAGGCTCAATTTACCATTGAACCAGAAGGATTTTCAAGAAAATGAAGAGTCTCTCTGAAAATAGACTACACAAAAATTCACACTTAATACCCTGATGGGTGTGTGCAAAACAGCCCTCAGAGTGTATGCAGTGTATTATCTTGAATTTTTCAATTTACGTTAGGAATATGAAGCTTTGGACATTAACAATTACTATATGTAGTTTGTACTCTGGAAGAATTAATAATTCACTCTCAGAGTTTATAATTAGTACTTTTATTTCAAAGGTGTATGTTCAATTCAAATTTAATTGTAAACTATTAATTTTTGGGGAAAGGCATGTAAATCACATAATTGATTTTATTTTCATTTTCCCGGCATTGCATTTATGATAACTATTTCTTAATGCACTAAGTTAGTTCATTTAAAACTAAAATCAAAACTATTCTGAAGTACTCTAAATAACAAGGATTTATATTATCAGAACATCCACACGGGTTATAACATAGCTTTTCAAGATTGTCACTATTGTTCACCAGCCCAAGCACAAAATTTACTTGCCCACCCTTCACTATTATGATTTATGAAGGAAAAAAATAGGAGACTCAGCATTTATGACTACAGCATGGAATCTGACATATGCTGTACCTAGCAACTAAACCCTCAGACATATTTTCCAGCATCTGTCTCTGGCATTGTTAATGACTCTGATCTCATACTTCAGAGTATTAGTATCTGTCTTCCTTTTTGTTTTGCTGTAGAATATTTATTGTTGGTTAAAGTGGCAGCTTTGGACAACGAAACCTTGATTTGTTATTCACAGAATTAGCACAGTACATGTAATATTTGTTAAGCAAATAAGCTTCCCCACATCACATAGTCAATGTACCTTTTTCCTGTTAGAGAAGGACCAATCTCTAGATGTAAGAAGACTGTCAGTTCAGTCTCTGATGTCTCTGGAGAAACTGCTAATAATGTCAAGTCGTTTTTTTATGGTGAGGGCAGCTATCTACTAGGAATTCCAACTGAGATCACCCAGACTCTGATTCTCCATACACACGGGAGTTGTAGTTAATGCTCCTTGCAGGATTGGATCCCAGTTTATTTCACATATGTCACTGAATATGCCATCAGGTGGTTACCTTTTAACAATGTCAGTTGATCTCACTTTCCTATTAATAGGGCGCTGCTAAAAAAAAATTGGGTTAATTCCTCATTCTTCTAGGCAACAATTTGTTTTACTTCAAACTAAGTGATCCTATACTGAAAGTGAACCTCTACTGAAATCTGTCTATTGAGAAGAGGTTCTCAAACTAGGGGAGCAGGGGCCTCTGGAGAGGTGTGGAATGTATTCTGGGCGGGCATACTTTTGCTCTTATTACAATGGATTGTTGGATCATTCATGCAACAGGAAAAAATCAAAACAAAACTTAGGTGAAAAACAAACAAGCCCAAATGGATTCAAGCAAAGTACCACTACTGCATATATCAGTATATGTACTTGTGTGGCAGGAGGGCAGGGAGTAAACTACTACAGATACAAATAAGGGTCAAATAATTATGAGAACTACTGATATAGAATACATATCTGGGGCGGGAGGAAGATGTATGTACAGATTTTAGCATAAATGATTTTTCTGAATGATTGCCTTCATTTAGGAAATCAGTCATACCTTTACTTAGACAGCTTTTATCTCTAAAGATTAAAGCCGTTATTTTCTTGGGCAATATTCTTCCACCGACCTGAACAAAAATTTTTTAGAGATAAAAATCCTATTTTGTTTTCTGAAAACTGATTATTAACCTTGCTGTGAACCTTTGAAGAAAGATGGTCATAAACTGATTGTAAGCTTTTTTCCCCTGTTGAAAGGAATTCAAATTTAAATATGGAGGCGTATTTTTCATGTGCGTTTTAGATAAAATAACCCTCTTGATTACTAAAGAAATGCAAGTAGTCAGATTACATTCTGCCTTCACTGTTATTTATAACATATATTACTTTTCAGAAATCCTTCTGTGTAGGAGTAACGTCTTATTTTTCTTTACCATTCTTTTTTCTCCATTCAAATTAGTACAATGAGAGGTGGCAGATGCAATAATATATTTGCCACACACTAAAACAAGCACAAAGGTGACGTGCCTTTCCCCCCACCCCCAAACTATTTTCTGTCAGTCAGTCTTTAGACTGCCAATTCCACAGAGCACAGACCATTCTTTCTTGTCTCCCTGGAAGGCTACTAGAACATCTTGGGAGCTATCATAAACAAACAAATAATAATAATGTGTTGTACTTTAATACCGATGCAGTATCATCACTACAATATTTGTAACATTACATTTCTCTAATGTTATCATGCCAAGCATATCCTTTTACTGAGGCCAAAATGTGGCCAAATCTTCATGATTGTTCAAGAATGCTCAGAGGGGCATGGAGCCTTCACTCTCATATTTCCCTGCACGGGCAGCAACTGTGTTGGATCTGGGAGGTACAGGCAGTACCCTAGATTAGGGTTTGTAACCTCCTGGAAAGAGTCAAGAAAGGAGAACATAGTTTGTGTCCTCCCCACACAGTCCCTACCAGTCACTCACTCACACACCAGCAAAACTGATGTGGGGCAGAGAGGGAATGCTACATTGCTTCAGTGAGTGGAAGTATGGTCCAACTCTAGCATGCACACCCACATGAAAACTAGGAAGAATTCTGACTAAGTCAGCCACAATTCTTCCATGCTCATATTGGAGGTTAGCCCATCCTTATCCCCAGCTCTGCAATGCAGCCAGTGGTTTAAAAGCCACAATCATGCCCTAAATGCACTTTTATAGAAAGTTTGTGGAAGCCAAGGTTCTTAGTCTGTACCGATTGTATTTGTTTAATCTATTAACATAGTACCAGATATATAGCATTCTAATCATAAGCCTTTATATCATAGAGCAGTTGACTAACGTTTTCATAATGTAGAGCACATCTAAATAAGCAGATTGATTCATGGGCATCTCCCTTCTCATTCATGATCACATGACATTCTCATGGCAACAACCATTGCTTACATAGAAAAGTAATACTACAAAAGTATATAGGGTGGGATATGCAAAAATGCTTAATTTTGACTTGACTCTGCTGATTGACTTCAATGGAGCTCTGCCAATTCCTACCAGCTGAGGATCTGACCCTTTTTGGTTTGTTATTTAGTACTTTAATATAAAAACATGGCTCCAGATTTATTTCCTTTATTACCCCACCATACATTTAGAAAATGTTTATTGAATTGTATCCCCACTGTAGTTTCTTTTGGAAGACTTAATGAATTAATGTTGGTAAAACTCTGAGATGCTAGAATTAAAGGTGTTGCATTATCATTAGTCTTGTCTGAATTTACCTATTGTCTGTACCTCAATTCTCTTTTTCAGGCCTCATCTTGACACATCGGCAGAACTGAGGTATTCTGTGGGTTCATTGGTTGATAGCCAATCTGACTACAGGTCAACTAAAGTGATAAGGCGACCCAGAAGAGGCCGCATGGGGGTCCGGAGAGATGAACCAAAGGTTAACCATTTAATTATTTTCACTTGTGAAACACTGGAAGATTTTTTTGCATGTGGTATTATAATGTATTGCTAAACAATCACAAAATTAAACATTGGCATATATGCTTGTAATGGGGTCAGCACCCACCTCTCCTGAGCACCCCCTGTTTGGTCGATGGTTTCTGTAGCGGGTCTTCAGTGACTCAGCCCTCCGGCCAAGTCTCTCACACAGACGGTAGGTGGAACAGAACAAACCCTTCCAGGGTATATGGTCTTTACCTTCTCCTGGCCCCGATACGGAGCCATACCCCCAGGGCTTCCTCCATGGAGGCACTGCCTTCCTGCAGCCCTCCCTGCCTCAGTCCTTGCTCAGTTTCAGTAGCCAGCCAGGAGTTCCTTCTTAGCTCCCCTGGTCCCTGCCCACAATGAGCTGCCTGTAGTCCTGCTGCTCTTTCAGCCAGCCAGGAACCCAGTACTCTCTCTTCCAGATCCAGGTAGCAACTGACTGATTCTGTCTCTGCCGCTACTTTTTATATGGCCCTCCTGCAGCCCCTGTAAGTGCCCTAATTAACTAGTTTGCAGAGAGCTTATGGGGTATATCCTTTTCACTGCCTGATGTATTAATAGTTCATGTTAACATTAAATCCCTACACTGAGCTATGACAATATACCTCACTGTTTGTAAAAGATACTCTGTGAGGTTACAAATTGTATCGTTTTCTCAACAAATGTGTTGAATACAAACAATGGGATTTTTCCATACGAAGCTACAAGTACGTCGACTGCTGTATAGCAGCCAACGCTAATAGCACGGGGAGATATTCAAGGTCAAAGGCAGTTGGAAACCTAACTGGACACCTTTAAAAATCTCTTCCCTAGTTAATGCTAAAATTCAGTAGAAACCATATGAAAGAACTTTACGGCATTTGTATTCATATCAAATACATCTATCATTCTTAATGTTGCTACAAATAAGAAAGTTAATAATCACAGAGCCAGTGTTTTAAAATGTTAAAGCTTCATCTTTTCCATTTTCTAGCAATCTAATCCTGAAATAGTTTCTCAGACTAAGCAATATGCATTTTGTAAATTCCTGCGTAGGTGAAATCCCTTGGGGATCACGAGTGGAACAGAACTCAGCAGATTGGAGCCTTGGGCAGCCACCCATTTGAAAGTGACACTGAAATGTCTGATATCGATGATGACGATAGAGAAACTATTTTTAGTTCCATGGACCTTCTATCACCAAGTGGGCATTCAGATGCCCAGACTCTGGCCATGATGCTTCAGGAGCAACTAGATGCAATCAACAAAGAAATAAGGTACTTAACATCAACAAATTGAAATGTGCTTTCTGGTCATAGGTCAAACTTCCCCATGGTGCTCAGGATCAGTTTCCATACACTGAAGTGGGAGTCCCACTCATGCATTCAAGGGCAGTAATTGGGGAATGTATATGCTTATGTATAAGAATATGTAATATAGTGGAAGTAATGATAGCTATTTCCTTTCTTAAACATGGAGCTTTCGAAGAACATTCCAGGAGAAGAGAAATATCAGGCTCTTTAGAATAAGATATTTTAGGGAATGCTAACAAAGGGAAGCTTTCTGATGGACCTTTATTTAAAGGGCTCCTTTTCAAGATTTTTACATGCCCATCCTACATAACTTTGTTCTACCGTCAATGACCTATTATTCTAAAGATTTGACTTCAGTGCTATGCATGATTCTTGCTGTTAGTTACACCTGTAATACACCTCACATGGATCTGGGTTACTGAGAATTATATGAAAGCAGGAAGGAATTCAGTGTGATGTTCATATTGCAAACTGAGTTGTAGGGCTTGAAAATAAGGAAAAAACCTCAATGCGCTTGTAAACTGCACTAATTTCATCTGGAATTACTGAGAGGCAATAAACACTGAACCCAAGGATGCTATTTTAATAGCCACTTTTCACAGTAGAACCACAGTTCACCAGTTCACAGTTCATAGGTTTAAAAAGATTGTGTGATAAATACATCATAGTTTCTTCAGAACATCCATTTATTACCTCCTAGTTCTGAGGAAGTAGATGAAAGAGATGTAATTAATGCATCAATATCCAGGGTAACCTACTGGTCTGACATACTGGTTAGTAGTCAGATGGAGAATAGTTTGAAATACCACCAAAAGCCCCTTTACCTCGTGCTAGTTTTTCTCAAGTCTTTCTTTTTGGGTAAGGTAGCCTTAAAAAGGAAGAGCCTAATGTAATATACTCTTGCTATTAAAATCTTTTCCATTTTAGAGCGGGTTAAGGCTCCTTATTTTTCATTGTAGGTTTATAATTGCCTATTTGGGACTCCCAGCATATCTCTATTTGATTCATATAGGATTTTGCCGCAGTTTTCTAAAATCTGCTTTACAGCAGTTCTGACAAGATAAAAAGCCAAAGGAAATTTTTGCTATTGGAAGGTTTGATCAAACAGTATATTCCCAATATAGGTAAAACAAGGAATTTGATTCATGTTTTCTTTTATTACAAGGAAGTCAGGACCCTGACTATTCAGAAGGTTATAGGTTAAAAAATACCTTTACTTTAAAAAAAAAATGAAATGTTGACCTATTAACAAGCAATTTATCTGATATAGTGGGGTTTTGACAAGAGAACATATCTGTAGGTAATGTAGATAGATAGAATTTGTGCCATACTGAATCATGTCATTGATCCATCTACTGTAGCATCTTGACTCTAACAATAACTAGTACCTGATGCTTTAGAGGAAAGCCAAGAAGAGAGGGAAAAAAACATAACACACTTAGTAATTTTTGTAGTATTGTAGATTGAGTGAGAGAAGAAAATTCTTAATTTCCCCCCACAGATCAATATTAGCCGATGCCCTGAGGTATAAGTGACTCTCATCAAAAGTTTAGTTTGGAAAGATACCAGTATAACTAACGCTCAGAATAGTTACATTCATATTCCCTTTTATAAATTTCAGGGAACGTTATTCAGTCAGGCGAGTCCACCAAGGAATGATCAAACTCTTAGATAAGATGCAATTTACTCATGCAATATGTCTTATATAAGAGGGTGATCATCTGTTTTATACAAACTGATCTAGTATTTAGATTTATTACTCAAATGGAAAAGATTATTTTAATTGCTTCCCAGAATATGATCCACTTTAAATTTTTCATCAGATCTCAGTTCAGAAAATATTGTAGTCCTTTATGGCCATTCTTAAATGGATTTTAAGCAAGAAGATGAATCTCAGCAATGGACCTTTTATCTTTCCTTTATATTGTAGGCATTATGGCTCCTTTTGTTATAATGTCTCCATATTCACATTTCACTCCAAATCCTTGGTTCACAGTGTCTCAGCCTTCCATCTTTCAGATTCCCATATTACTATGATTTGGTACTTGGTATTTTTCACTCCTCTAATATATATTTATGGGTCATAGAAAAGTAAATGGAAGCAGTATGTAGTTTAAAAACTATGATTAAAGAACATAGTGGTAGCAACCTTGGGCAGTATTTGGGCCCTGTGTCTAAACATCAGGTTAGTTGACAGTGAGAGAGCCATTTACCATGAGAATGAGTAAACACCACAATCCATTTTCAAGTGCAACTAACATACAACAACCTTCGTAGACAAATGTTTCTTATTCATTAGTTTGTGGGGATAAAACAGAGAATATTATTTGAGAGTTTTTTCTCTTTGGAAAAATTAATGGATTATTTCTAATCTTGATCACACAGAGTAACTATTCTGTTTTCAAGAGACATAATAAATTAGAAGGATATTTGGCAGGATGCAGTATTTTGTTTCTTGGTTTCTTTGTGTTATACTACAACATTACTCTTGGGTGGTGGAGGACTTACATGTTTGTTTATAGACACAATAATTAAAGTCGTCCAAAAGGCAAACTGGCATAAATGCAATGGGCCCGGTTCTCTACTGTGCCTAGCCAGAGCTCAGATGCAGTGCAGAAGAGGAAGGAGAGGAGCTGATCTTAGCATTCTGGCCCCATTGTAAATTTAAAAATATGGGGGGGGGAGCTTTAACTTAAGCTGTTGGCAGAAGATGTTCCAACAAAAAGCATCATGCTCTGCCATGCCTACTCTCCTCCCCTCTACAGACCTGGCCCCCTTCCCGATCCTGACACATGTCCTGCCTCCCTTACACACCTCATCCACCCCCGGCTCTTTTATAAGCAACACAAAATGAACAGCAAAGTTCCTTTACAAATGAACACAGAGAAGGCAAAGTTGAGGTTGGATGGGAAGTGCAGGGTTAAGGTAAGTGATGAAAGATTGTATGATAGCCGGAAACTGTGATGGCAGGGATCCCTTAACTTCATTTGCAGATTTTTCACATTTCTTCTTTTGTTTTCATAAAAGCTAAAGAATTTTTTTTAAGATGTGTAATATAGTTTTGAGTATCTACACCTTTTCCCCCCTTTGTTTTGGTGGAACAGGTTAGATGATAAGAGAGAGAGAATTTTTGTCTGAAATCCTCAGGTTTTCTCTTAGTGATAAATTCATGTTCCATATATAAGGTAAAATAGTACAACAGACATACAGTAGTGTGTGCTTTCTTTTCCATTAGCTCCTTTGTGTGGTGTCTACTGACACAGTATCCCTGGAGTCTGAGAAGATTTTATATGTTATTCAAAAATTCAATGCATCTCCAAACTCCATGCATTATTTTGAGTTGTACCTAGAGACCATTCACTCAACCCACATGCAGTAGAACTGAGTAAGATATGTTTTACACAATAAAATAAAATAAATACAAATAAGTAGGGTGAATTTGTTTTTTAAAAGTCAAATAAAGGATTTCCTTTCAGAAGACTCTTATAATAGTTTTTGCATTTTAGAGATAGCTGGTTGCATTCTAGCTTATGAGAAAAAGTTGTTTCCCATTTCCAAATAAGACATACTCCAGTAGAGTACTGTTACTGACATGCACAAGAGAAGGGAAGACCACACTATAGGCATCTGCGAGGCAGCCTGTTTGTCTCTATTTCAAAACTGCTACTGACTTCTTTGATCCCAGATCTGTATCTTGCACTGTTCTTTCATCTGGTCTTTCTGCCTCTAGATATAGTAATATTTCTTCCTTTCCTCCTTTATGAAAATGTGTAATTGTTTTGACCACCTGTGACTGAGAGGGCAAATGAGGATGAAGAAAGGCAAACCATTCATAAATGAGTGCCTTTTTTGTACCTTATTTAGTGAAATTCATTCAGAAGCAGACAGCCCTGTAAAGTCATCCTCTTTTTATAAACTGTGCAGAGAAAGCCTAACGTCTCTGCACCAGTTCTTGTCCCCTGCTCTGGCTGCTTTGTGACTTCCTGGTGTCAGAAAGCAGCTGTAGAGCTGACAGATCTAGTTGTCTGAGGAGTCCCCTGCTTAGAGGAAACCTTGGGTGCATAGAGTCACTATCGCAGCTCATCTGCCCCCCACTACAAGGGTTCTGTCTGGAGTATCTCTTGTCTGACAGACTTGCCCCTTGGATCCTAGTTAATTTGCCATCAGCCTCAGAGCTGCTCTAACTTACCTTGGGGACCAGATTGAGAGCTCTATTGGGAGCTCATGTGGGTGTTGAGCCACATGCTCACACATTTATTTATTAGATTAGGGCCTACAATACAACTATCTGGGCCTACAGTACAGTTTTGTTTGGAGTGTCTGCCCTGTTAATACTGAAAAAATTATTTCCATGAAAAGTAGATGGAAGTAAACACTAGCCAGTAAACAAACCACTCGCAAGAAATCAAACCACTCACAGGAAGTAAGTAAGTAAAGGAGCTTTTCTGAGAATTTTAAGTGAAACACAATGGGTAATGCTAAGTTGAGTCACCCATTTATTCTTTTTTATGTTTCTCTGCTGGTGAGGACTATCCGCCTTTCTTCCTTACAGTGCTTATTGATCTTACTCCTTGACAGAGCAGGCAAAGATTTCCTCAGGAGCCACAATGACGCTCTTTGGTATCCTTTTGAGTGGAAATTGTGAGGTGGTCCTGCACATTGCAAATTTAGATCTATATGGAGTAGCACAGTAGTAGAAGGGAAAAGCTCTCTTGTTCTTTTTATTCAACGTAGTTAAAGAATCACTAAGCATATACTACTGTCAAGGCCTGACACAGAAGATCAGTCAATGTGTGTTGCTTTCGGCAGCCCACCCCACTGGAAAGGCCATAGGTATTCTTAGCAGGGTAGAATCCAGACTTAGCACTAAAAAATAATTATAATGCTATGAATTAGAATATCAATGGGAAAAATGCTACCACCTATATACTATAGAAGCAGTATGAATAGAATCATAGAATCATAGAAGATTAGGGTTAGAGGGGACCTCACAAGGTCATCTAGTCCAACCCTCTGCTCAAAGCAGGACTAACCCCAACCTAATCAATAACATAATATAAATGCTAAAATATAAAGCTTAAATACGTAAAACAAGTTAATGTTAGATGCAGTGGAGGTAATTTCATACATTCTCTTGTTTGATTTCCTGTTGGGTCAGCACCTAGCACATTAGTCCAAGGGGTTTTGCAGGTGTAGATTCTAACACTTGTCATCACGCAAATGTTTATCAAGTTTATTGAGTTTATCAAGTCTACAAGCACGTTTTTGTACTTGCAAAGTGCATGCACAGGTATGTGTGCATATAATTTGTAAGCTCACAAATGGTGCTGTAGTGGAGGACCTTTTGAAATTTTACCCAAACTGTTTTTCTAGTTAAATTGTTGTATATATTATCAGCCTCAGCAATGAACAAATAGTTACAAGGTAGTATCCTTAATATAGATTTGTTCTTCTAATATTTATCAAACTGTTATGGGTTTACTCATATCTACTTAAGTATAAAGATTCTGCAAAGGCAAGTTCCTACTCGACTATTCAAAGAAGTCAAGTTGCTGTTAGAGCCTGAAACACACTGTATGCAGCTGACACTGACCAGAATATTACTATATGCTTTCTTCACTCCATAAGGTTAATCCAAGAAGAAAAAGAATCAACAGAACTGCGTGCTGAAGAAATAGAGAACAGAGTAGCCAGCGTTAGTCTAGAAGGCTTGAATCTGGCTAGAGTTCACCCAGGTACATCTATCACTGGCTCAGTGACAGCTTCATCGCTTGCAAGCTCTTCTCCTCCTAGTGGGCATTCAACCCCTAAACTCACACCTCGCAGTCCAGCCAGAGAAATGGATCGCATGGGGGTTATGACATTGGTAAGAAAATGTGTATGGCAGTTTTGAGCATGATATTTTTTAAAATAAACTGATCAAATTGTTTGCCTAGTCTTCCCCAAGCCTCTCCTGCTACCCTGTAGTATTTGTTTTGTCCTCATTTTGTTATCTCAGCATATGCAGAAGAGCAAGCCACCCCAATGCATAGGAAAGACAGAATATGGTAAAAGACCACCGTGGCTTAAGCAGGAGATTTTCAATTACCTGAAACTCAAAAAGAGTTGTACAAACATTGGAAACTAGTTCAAATTACAAAGGATAAATATAAAAAACCCACAAGGAAAAGATTAGAATGGCCAAAGCACAAAACAAGATTAAACTAGCTAGGGACATAATGGGTAACAAGAAAACTTTTTACAAATACATTAGAAGCAAGAGGAAGACCAAGGACAGGGTATGCCCGTTACTCAATGAGAAGGGAAAGACAATAACAGAAAATGCCGTAATGGACTAAGTGTTGAATGCCTTTTTTGTTTGTTTTCACCAAAAAGGTTAGCAGTGATCAGGCAACTAACACAGAGAACATCAGTATAAATGGGGAAGGATCTGAGGTTAAAATATGGAAAAAACAAGTTAAGAATTACTTAGACAAGTTACATGTCTTCAAGTCAGCAAGGCCTGACAAAATACATCCTTAAGGAAATGGCTGAAGAGATCTTTGAGCTATTAGTGATTATCTTTGAGAACTTGAGATCCCAGAGGGCTGAAAAAGGGAAAATGTAGTACCTATCTAAAATAGGGGAATAAGGACAACCCATGGAATTATAGACCAGTCAGTTTTACTTCAGTAGTTGAAAAGGTAATGGAGCAAATAATCAAACAATCACTTTGTAAGTACCTAGAAGATAATAAAGTGAAAAGTAACAGTCAGCATGGATTTGTCAAGAACAAATCACGTCAAACCAACCTAATATCCTCCTTTGACAGGGTAAAAAGCTTTGTGGATAGGAGACGTGTTATATCAATGTTAGCAAGGTTTTTGATGCTGTCTCACAATACTGCATAAACAAACTAGGCAAACATAGCCTAGACAAACCTACTATAAGGTAGGTGCACAGCTGGTTGGAAAACTGTACTCAAAGAGTGGTTTACAGTTAAACTGGAAGGGCATATCAAGTGGGATCCTCAGGGATCTCTCCTGGATCTGGTTCTGTTCAGTATCTTCAGAAATGATTTCAATAATGGCATAGAGAGAACACTTATAAAGTTGGCAGATGATACCAAACTAGGAGGTGTTGCAAGCATTTGGAGGACAGGGATTCATTAGAATTCAAAATGTTCTTGAGGAACTGGAGAAAGGGTCTGAAATAAATGGGATGAAATTCAGTAAGGACAAATGCAAAGTACTATGTTTAGGAAGGAATAATCTGTAGCGCAAATACAAATGGGAAATGACTGCCTATGAAGAGGTATGGCAGAAGAGGATCAGGTCAGGCCTCAACTGGAGTACGGTGTCTAGTTCTGGGCTCCACACTTCGGGAAAGATGTGGACAAATTGTAGAAAGTCCAGAGGAGAGCAACACAAATTATTAAATGTCTAGAAAACATGATTTATGAGGAAAGATTGAAAAAAATGGGTTTGTTTAGTTTGGAAACGAGAAGACTGAGGGGGGACATAACAGTCTTCAAGTACATATAAGGTTGTTATAAGGAGAGGGTGATAAATTGTTCTCCTTATCCATTGAAGACAGGACAAGAAGTAATGGGTTTAAATTTCAGCAAGGAAGATTTAGGTTAGATACTAGGAAAAATTACCTAAGTGTAAGATAGTTAAGCACTGGAACAAATTACCTAAGGAGATGGTGGAATCTCTGTCATTGGAGGTTTTTAAGAACGGTTAGACAAACGATTATCCAGAATGGTCTAGATAATACTTAGTCCTTCCTCAGCGAAGGAGACTGGACTATCTGACCTACTGAGGTCCCCTCCAGTACTATGTTTCTATGATTCTATATATGAGTGGTAAAGTTTTTGGAGGAAAGACTGAGTTGTGTTGGGTTTTTATTGTCTGTATACAGTACCTAGCATAGTGGAGCAATGTTCTCTGATTAGGACTTTGGGTTCCAATACAATAGTAATAATAATTAATAATAAATCATAATAATTAGTAAAAAGTTAGTACTGGAACCAATGTATATAGGATTTTTATTATAAAAATGAAGTCCCAAATAATGCATTTAACAAATCATAGCTTGAGGCAGAGCTGAAGGCTGTTAATTCTAGGTCAGTTTTAAATCTCCAGCAAATGCCTGACAAGGTCATTATTGATAGTAAAACTTTTTACATTTTATTTATAAAAGTGTTTTAGGTGATTTTTTCCCTGTTTTATACAAATCGCACATTGTGTGTTTTGCTGTATATGCTTTTCAGGGCCAAATGCACGGGGTGATTTGTTTTCTTACATTCCATTTAACTTGTATTATTTTTAAACTGTGTATAGTGTAGTTGAATATTCCTTAAACCACAGGGATTGTAGTCCAGCAATGAGCATAAAATTGATGTTGAACAGTTCAAAACATTTATTCTTAAACTAAATTAAATGAATGGGGAGAGTATTCTAAAAAGGGTTGTGCAAAAGATTCACATTCATCAGATTCTGATGAAAACTGCAAACAAAAATCCAGCAGACTAAGGGGTAGAGGCATTATCCCCACTACAAGATTTAGCCAGGTAATTATGGAATCCACTGCAGTTCTCTAGCATTTTTCACTGAGCATTTTTCAGTGCTACTGCCTCCGCTCTCAATATGTAATTATTTCAGCAGATATGGTATGCCTGTTCCTGCTGTCTGGACAAACTCTCTTGGGTGGAAGGGTTAGGTTGTGAGATCCCCTTGGAGGTTTAGGTTCCATAGTACTCAAACTTCCAAATAAATCTGTAGGGGTTGGCTAGATGCCAATAATTACAGACAGTTCTCACAGATCAGGTCCATGTAAACTTGCATAAAACAGACTCTGCAGGATTTCTTGAGGTCTAGCTGTATACCACAGATCAATGTTTGTTTAAAGTAGAAGTGTTAAGTGGTTGAACAATGTATGTTCTAGCAGACATTCATTGTGAAATAATGCCTGCAATACAGAGGATCAGTGGTTTTGATTCATCATTGAAAATGTCAGGTGCACAAAAATATTCATTCAGATTTACTATAACAGCAGAGAAATTTCCCTCTGTCATGTACTGTATGTTTGTATAATGCTTTGCTCTCATATCTGTTTTTTAGTGAAATGTTAAAAAGTTTGAAACACTAGAGAGTTGCAAGAAAACATTATCCTTTTATTACTGTTGATTCTTTGGGGAGGATTTATGGGAGATCTGGGGGAAATATGATCTAAAAATGAAAAAATTATATCATGTATGAAAACTTTATTTCATTCCAGGCCTAGAAAAATTAAGAGGTCTTAGGGGAATGGATAATTATTTGCAGGAAAGAGGGGATTTATGGTGGCTTCCCTAAGTTACTATATTTAGGATGTATTTTTAAATTATGCCAAAGGCACCTGGAGCACATGGATGGATGCTCTTTTCACTATTTCTATGAATCAGAATAAATATATATATGAAATCTTTGTTTCTTTGATCAAATAAGGTTTACTAATAATTCTTTTTTATTGTTGCTTTTTTCATCAATCTAAGCCAAGTGATCTAAGGAAACATCGGCGAAAGGTATGACACTTGACATTTTAAAGTTTAATACAGCTATGGTACCATATTTTTTTCATTTCAATAGTACAAATTTCTTCATGCCTTTTAGTTATCAGGAATTTTCTTACTCTTTATGTGATCAATTGGAAAAATGCATTTTCATTTTACTCCAACTTGAAGAAGCTTGAAAATCAACAATTAATTCAGTGTTAGGAGTTAAGTTTCTCAGGTGATTTTATCTGGTAATACATCCTTCAGTGCAGCCATTAAGAAATATGCCATCATAAACTTACATTCTAAGTATTTTCACATAACATTTTGTTCACTCTTCTTATTGATGGAGCAATAATAATCTTTACATTTTAAGTTTTAGTTAATAATCTTTAGTTTTGTCTGTGCTGGCACAACATGCAGTTATGCATATAACTGGTACGGAATGTTATAATCCTGTTGGCATGAGAGACATTAGCAAAACCATCAAAAACTGTGACAAAATTCCATTTCCTTCACGCTTATTATCTAGCAATTTGAACCCTCCATAAACAAGCTGTGAAAACAATGGGTTGATCCTGCACAGTCTTAACTCCTGAGTGTCAGGAATCAGGGCCAGCAGCAGATCTAGTCTCCAGGCAACATCATCAGTACAGCTGGCCTGCAGCAGACTGTCTGATTAGCCACCATGCCACCTGGTTGGCTGCAGAGGTCAGCAACCTGGCTCTTAGACCAGCAGTAGCTCATTGGCTTCTCATTGCTCATGCACAGCATTGTGCCTGCTCCTGTGTACCTTGTTCCTGCTGCTCCTGCCTTGCACAGAGACTTGGTTCTGCCCCTGCCTTGAACCCGTCAACACAGGATCACAGAGAGATGCAACACAGGGAGCGTCTTTATTGAACTAACACTAAAACTAGCCAGAACTGGTGGAGCTGGGATACCCTAATAGTCTAACTCTGTTGCTATGGCAACCTAGGCAATTAGGCAAGACACAAAATACACAACATATTCCTCCTCCCTTAATGAAAACGCCCATTTAACAGAATAATCACTAACCTACGGAATGAGGGTAGACTGCCTCATTTACCAGCTAAACCCCGTGGATTATTCTGCCCTGTAACATGGGCTTGCCCTAGATAAAGATCCAGCCGTTGAGGAGGCCTTCTCTCTTAGGTGAATTACGGTGGACTTCTGGTGTTCTTGCACCGGTAGGTGTTATTGGTGCGGGTCTAACAATGGGCTCAGGACTCATCACTCGAACAGGTGCAGATGCTGTATCTGCTCAAATGGGAGGGGGCTATATCTGCCGCAGAGGTGGATGGAGAAGGGGAGTCAGGAACAGGTGACTCTTGACTCGATGATATCTCACCTGTAATGATGAGGTCAGGCAGTTCAACTGGAGATGTGTCCTTGGGACATGTATGACCTGGCAACAACTGATCTACATGGCGCTGCCAGGTGAGATCATCTGCAGTCTGGACAGTGTAGGAAACAGGTCCTGTCAGGATGATGGGCAGGGACCCATTTAGCTCCAGAAGCATAGTTCAGAGCTAGGACAGGCTGTCCAGGACTAAAGGTTTGGTCTTTTGCTCTGTGTGCACATCTGGTTACTTGGTTTTGCTGTTAAGGTTGCACAACTTGTTTCAGCAGATCAAAGCAAGTGCGCAGCTGTCATCCCATCATTAGAAAGGCCGGGGATGCTTTGGTCGTAGCATTAGGTGTGTTTCTGTAGGATGGTAAAAAGGTGTCCAGATGCTTTTGAATGAACAAATGTACCCTTGCAGATCTTAAAGCTTGTTTCATGCTCTGCACAAACCTTTTAGCTAATCCATTATGGATGATACGATGCTGAAGTGATGTGATGTATCCCATTTGCTTTCATAACATTTTCACACTCCTGAGAGATGAACTGCTGTCCGTTATCACTCACAAGTTGTTCTGGCAGATTGAAATGACTAAAGATTTCATGCAGTCTCTGGATAGTACTTTCAGCAGTAGTGGATGGCATTACAGAAACTTCTGGCCATTTAAAGTGGGTGTCTACAACAGCCAAGAACATGCTTGCTTCACATGGGCCAGCAAAATCAACGTGCCACGGGTTTTCAGGCCAGTCCCATGGGTTTGGGGTGCCAACTGAGGCGCGTTCCTCACACTCTGACATGAAGTACAAGCTCTTTCCTTCTCTTCAATGGCACTGTCCAGGCCAGGCCAGGCCACCAAAAGTAGCTTTGTGCAATTTCTTTCATACTCACTATTCTACAGTGACCTTATTGTAGCTCTTCTAACATCTGTGAATTCTCAGTAGTGGTGGAATAATGATGCACATCCCCCACAACAAGCAACCAGAATGGGTTGATAACTCCATCCTCTTGGATATGTAGGGAAGAAGGTTGGGTGAGACCTGAGAATCCCATAAAGATGTTCCATGCATCACTAGGTCCATAACTTGGGACAGTACTGGATCATCACGAATTGCCTTCTTTACTGAGTAGCAGTGATGGGTGTGTTCTCTACCTGTTCAAAGTAGTTCTCTATCTGTTCAAAGTTCTGGCCCATATCTTGACGTTTAACTGGTAAAGGCAGCCTTGAGAGACCATCTGCATTGCAGTGCAGAGTGGATTTCCGATATTTGATCTCATGTGTGTGCAGAATGCAACAATGCCCATCGTTGTATACAACTAGCAGCCTATGGTGGAATGCCTGTGCAGAGTCCAAAAATTGACGTTAGATTTTGATGGTTGGTGAAAAGTGTGAACTTCTGTCCAAACAGGTACTGGTGAAATTTCCGAATTCTGAATGTTTCATGTTCGATTTGGGCATAGTTAGTTTCTGCTTTGATGAAGGTGCATGAGACAAAATCAATGGGTCTTTCCTCTCCTGAAAGCATAATGTGTGACACGACCGCTCCCACTCCATAAAGGGAGGCATCGCAGGCCAACTATAGAGGTAAGGATGGCTCAAAATGCGTCAGAATCTCTGAATTTAGCCTTGTTAAATGCAACATCACAGGCTTCAGTCCACTTCCAGACTTTTTTCCGGCGAAGGAGTTCATGTAGTGGTTTTAGTAGTGTTGCTAACTGTGGAATAAACTTTCCATAATAGTTTAATAGCTCTAAAAAAGAGCAAAGTTGGCTTATGTTTTGAGGAGGTGGAGCTTTCACAATAGCCATGACTTTTGCAGGAGCCTTACGAAGGCCAGTAGCATCTATGATATGTCCCAAATATTCAACAGAGGGCTGGATGAATACACATTTGTCTTTGCGGACTCGTACGCCATACTCTTCCAGTCTTTGTAGGGCAGCCTCCAAATTCTTAAGGTGATCCTCCTCATTCTTGCCAGTGACCAGGATGTCGTAAAGATAGCACTGGACTCCTGGCAAACCACTCAAGATCTGCTCCATAGCCCTCTGGAACAAAGCAGGAGCAGACGTTATTCTGAAGAGCAAGCAACAGTATCAGTACAGTCCTTTCTGTGTCATGATAGTCGACAGCTCTTGGGACTTCTCATTGATGTGCATCTGTAAATGCGTCTGACTCAAATCAATCTTACTAAACTTTTGTCCACCAGCCAAGCCCGCGAAGAGGTCATTGATGCAGGGAGGAGGGTATTGCTCTGCACACAACACCGGGTTAACAGTGACCTTAAAATCCCCACAAATCCAAATGGAGCCATCTTTCTTCGATACTGGAACGATTGGGGTTGCCCATTGACTGTGAGTAACTGGTTCTAGGATGCTGTTTTTGACCAGGCGCTCCAGGTCCACTTCAACCTTTGGCCTGATGGCATATAGCACAGTTCTGGCTTTCAGACATTTTGGTTGGCTGTCAGGCTTAATGTTCCATTTCAGAGTGATTCCCTTCATACTTCCCAGGTCCTTTCCAAAAACAGCAGCATGTTACTTTAATATAGCTGTCAGACCTGTTTCTTCTTTAGCCATCTTGTGCACTTCTGCCCAGTTCAGCTGAATCTTCCTAAGCCATAACCTTCCCATTGAGGCTGGGTAATTGCCTTCCAATACAAACAGTGGGAATTTAGCATTCTTTTTAATTGCTTGTATTCAGAGAGAGAAATCAGCACAGGATCACAGAGAGATGCAACACAGGAAACATCTCTATTGAACTAACACTAAAACCAGCCAGGACTGGCTGAGCTGTCTCCTAATAGTCTAACTCTATTGCTATGGCAACAAGCTAAGCTCTGTTGCTATGACAACCTAGACAATTAGGCAAGACACAAAATACACAACAAACCCCTCCTTGCCTGATACCCTGCTCACTCTAGTTCCTGCCCTTTGCCTCGACCCTTGGCTCTGGTATCCAGTTCCTGCCTTCCAGTTTGAACCTTGGTTTTGACTCCTAACTACAGCTCTAACTCTAGCCAATAGGCCTGACACGCACTCTAACCACTAGGCTAGACCACCCTTGACCCGGTTGGCTGACGAAGAGAAACTTTGAATACATGAGAAGTCCCACTGAGTTCAGTAGGTCTACTTGTGCATAAAGTTATTTGTATGCTAAGGTCTTTGCAGGATCAAGCCTATTCTGCATAACAGGAACAGTCTACTTCTCTAAGCATGATTTCTTTCATTTACAATATATATTTTAAGTTGGCAGAAATAGACTATATGGTCTTTTTATTAATACTTTAAGGGAGTTTTTACATAATCCTAACATTTGCTCAGAAAAATTCAGTTGATTCCAAATCTGATCATTTGTCAAATATTTGAAATACTTGCTGAAATTTCCAGAAGTCTTGAAAAGCTGATGTATACTTTCACTGAAATATTTGACTGGTAGATTGCAGTGGTTGAAGAAGATGGACGTGAAGATAAAGCCACAATAAAATGTGAAACTTCTCCTCCTTCAACACCCAGAGCCATCAGGATGACCCATACCCTTCCTTCTTCATACCACAATGATGCCAGAAGGTAAGAAGCTCATAACATGAGTCAGAAATTCACAACTTTGCCATGTTATATCCTTTTGAAATTATATGATTCTTCTGATTTCCCAGTACATCCTGATTTCACTTTGAGATTGTTTGTCCTTCAGGTCAGAGAATGTCTTTATCTTTTTCATTTCTACAATCCTAAGTGTTATGTTGGTGCTAAAAATATTATTATTATTATTATTAATGTCTGTTTCCCTTTTATGTCATATCTTTGGTCTAACTTTGTTATAACTACCTTAGAATAGGAACCTCATTTTAATAGTCACCTGAAAGAGTGCTGTTAAATGATGATAATCCTGGTGGATGGAGGAAAAGGCAAGGACAAGGGGAATTCAGGGCAAGAAGTACCTGTACATAAAAGAATCATGTATTTTGCAGATGGCCAAGAGACAGCTTGATATGGATATAGGGGATGAGTAAACTGAGAAGAGGGATGAGTGGACTCATTAAAGCCAGGTCTACGCACTAAAAACTTTTGCCAGTGTAGTTATGTCAGCTAGGTTCTGATCTGTAATGACACTTCTGTGCTTGCCAAAAGTCCTAATGTAGAGACAATTATACCAGTATAAAACTTTTGCCAGAATAGTTTATTTAGCTTGGGGAAGCAGTATAAGCCATACAAGCTGAAGCATTTTTGCCAGTATAAATTGTGTCCTCTGAGGATAGGATAAGAAGCAATGGTCTTAAATTGCAGTAAGGGTGGTTTAGGTTGGACATTAAGAAAAACTTTCTGTCAGGGCTGTTAAGCAGTGGAATAAATTGTCTAGGGAGGTTGTGGAATCTCCATGGAGATTTTTAAGAGCAAGTTAGACAAACACCTGTCAGGGATGGTCTAGAGATAATACTTAGCCCTGCCTCAGTGCAGGGGACTGGACAAGATGACCTCTCAAGGTCCCTTCCAAGCCTACACTTCTAAGAGTCTCTGATTTTACTTTTGTTAACAAAGTGATATTGCACTTGTTGGAAATTGCTTTCATGTTTTGTTCCATAAAGTGTCTGCTCAGGATGTTAAGCAATGGGGCTCAGCATGAATGATAGGAATTATCCATGGAAGGAGATGGACTTTTTGTCATTGACTTTAATGGGATCAGAATTTCACCCAAGAAAAAAAAAAAATCCATTTTGAAAGATTGTTGTTCCCTACTATACATTCACAGGTGTTTGTCAAGTCTAACTTCAAATATCACAAATATTGAGGATTTCAACAGTGCTCTTGGGACATTTTATAGGTTTTACCTGGTACACAGCCTAAATTTTCCTATTTTTAATTTCATCCCATAAAACTTAATTATGATATCCCCTTTTGTCACTCTAATTCTCCCCTGATGTTTACAGTCTTGAAATATTTGCAAATGGTTGTGTCCTCCTGACTGTTGTGTTATAGTTATATGCTGATCAGTGTTATTTGATACAAACCTTAATTAATTATAGTTGATTATTTTAAGATGGCAAAGGTAATCAACTTTTTTAGTCACATGGCTGCATCTTAGCCAATTGGAATTTGCTTGGTCATTGACAGGTGTAATAAATATACAATACAGAGTACGCACCACTAAAATACAAATAGTTGTCAGCTGTTATTACACTATGGAATCGAATGCTGGGCACCGGAAATAACTTCATTAACTGAGATAACATGTGTGGCAACTTCTGGTAAATGTGTTCTTCCCTGTAGCAAATGCTGAATGTATCCATATAGAATATATAGTAATCTGTTTTACAAAATATTCCTTTTTAAAGTTTAATCCATTAAGTAGCCTGTCATGTAAATGTGTTTGCTTCACAGTTTAATACATTCCTAAAATATTAATTGCTTTGATTTAATCATATAGTCAAGAATGTATGTTGTATTTGTTTAAAGAGGGAAACAAAGAGTAATTATTTGACTGAAATTTATTTTCTGTAATTGTCTAAGTACACAATGTAAATAAGATAAAAAAGTCTATCGTTGATATATTTTTCTTTAGAAATAAATCTTCCTCAAATTTCATTTGGGAAACTGTATATTGTTGTGCTTTGTACATTTTCCCATCATTGTTTTTAGCAAAACAAATTTGAAAGACTCTTTATGTTTTATTTCTTTTCTGCCATTTTTCGTGGATTGGGTCAGTTTGACTGAAACTAGAAAATTAGACATTGTGCTGTTCTATATGTTGTTAAACTGTACAGGAAAGAAAACATAAATTATTGATACATTGTTCTATGTGTGAAGAGATTCTTAGTAGATTCCACATAATCTGTTTGCACAGCTGTTTGGGAGAAAATGAAACATAGCCAGGCCAATAACATGTTACCTGTCTCTCTCTCTCTCTTTTTTTTTTTGTAATTGATAGTAGTTTGCCTGCTTCATTGGAGCCAGAAAGTATTGGTCTTGGCAGTGCCAGTAGCAGCCAGGACTCCCTACACAAAGCTCCCAAGAAAAAAGGAATCAAGTCTTCAATAGGACGTTTGTTTGGTAAAAAAGAGAAGGCTCGACTTGGACAGCTCAGTAAGAAATTAATTGTATCAGGCCAAGATTACTGTTCCACACTCATTTTTGTGTTTATGTTTTTGCTTCTTTTTTGTTTTCCAAACTGCTTATTCCTCTTTTGCACTGGCAGAATCTTTCCATTCAATTTTACTATAGTAGTGAGCATATTTGTCAGGAATTTGGTATAATCATGATCTAAATTAAAAGGAAATCCATTAACACAAGCTTTGTTGTTTCCTTAGAGTTATCATCTTCAATGGATTTACTCACATGCTTAAAGTTAAGCACGTGCTTAAATACTTTGCTGTATTAGGGCAAAATTGCTAACAGCATACCCTTAATTAATGAAAATAGAAGGGTGATGGTTTCTGTTCCCACACTAATGAGCTTGTCTTAATATCATGATCCAGGAGTTTCTCAAAACTCAGTGTAACAGCCCTTCAGTTTTCCAATCTCTGACTCGGTATTTTGGTCATATAGCATACCTTGGCCGGTCTTCTTGCTATTGGTCACATTTCCCACTGAAATTCCCCATTCTCTTTCTACTGTTCCTGCATTTTTCCTCACTTGTGATCTTTGTCTAATTCATTCAATGGCACTAAATCTGCTTCTAAGTTTGACTGGCTCACATGCTTCTTAGTGGATAAACTTTACAGAGCAGAAACAGAGGAGAAACAGGGTTTTCAGGAAATAGGTACTTTATATCATAGTTTCTCAACCTGTGATACGCGTATCCCTGGGGTACGTGAGACACAGGCAGGGGATACACAGTGAAAAATCCCGTGAAGGGAGGCAGGCGGCAACTGCCGACTTCTGGGGAAGCCAGGCGACAGCCGCCCACTTCCCGCCCAGTCCCAGCTTTTTGGGAAGCCAGGTGGCAGCCACCCGTGTCCCACCTGGTCCCAGCTCCCAGGTGGGAGCCTGGCAGCAGCCTCCTGCACCTTGAGAGCTGGGCTCGCAGCTGGGTGGCTGCCACCTGTGCCCTGACTCTGAACCAAGAGACAGCCTTCTGTACCCTGGCTTGTAGATGGACAGCAGCTGCCTGTCACCTGCCCACATCCCCAGGTCCTAGCCTGCATGGAAGCCTCCTCTGCCCAGCTCAGAGCAGGTGGCAGTCGCCCACCTCCCAGGCTGGCAGCCAGGCGGTAGCCGCCTGCAACTTGCCCAGGTGACAGCTTCCCTCCCCGGCTCAAAGCCTGTTGTCCAGAAAGCCAGGTAGAAAACCCAGTGGCTTGTCCAGTCCTGGAGCCCAGCTTACTTGTCAATTTCACTGCTCTAGCTGAGAAGCGAAATTGACAACTATGACAGCACCAGATTTTACCAGTATAAAAATCTTAAGAAGGGCCCACACAATGTGATTTGCCCCAGGCCCGCACTTCCCTAGGAACGGCCATGGGGAACACTGCTATCCACTCTGGTAGGCCACTAGTGCCTGCGCATACCTCACAAGTTCCTGCCTGTCTGAGGAGAACATCATGTGACCTTGCCATCAGGCCATAATTATTGGCTGGCCTTGACCTTTGCTCCAATATGGAGGAAGGGGAGGAGGAAGGAGGGGAGAAACAGCAGGGGATTTTGTGATCTGCCACAGCCACACAGCATTGCAGAATTCAGAACTCACCTGTTTTATGAGAAATACAGTCATCCAGCGGTAAAGGAGAAAAAGATTGTATTTCTCAGAGTGGAAAACTGAGTGTTGGGGTACTTATGAACATTTTCAGAAATTAGGGGGGACTTGCGACTTAAAAGGTTGAGAAACACTGCTTTATATTATCAAATTGTGATTCTTGTCACTAATTTTAAAAAAATCTAATTATAATGCACTTTAGGCTACTGCTCAGAAGTATCCCATATCTGTGATTATGTGATGTTATATATCATCCCGATAGCTCTGAGAAGCAAAAGATTTGATAGTTTGATGTGGTTCCTGTTGCAACATAGAGCACAGTGACAGAGTCATAACGTTCATTACAATTCATTCTAAAAAGCTTCCTAATATTGTAGGTTTACATTATACAAGTTCAGGATATATTTTCAGCTGTAACTTCATACTCACCATTGTGCTTTAGCTAAGGGTATAATCATGAAATCCTACTCATTTAAAATCTTATTAACATTTAAAATTTAAAATCATTAAATCTTAAATCATTTAAAATCTTATTAACATTAACATTTGTTGGATGAGTTTTGTCTCAGTAAGGACTTCTTTATAAGATCATTGGTCCTTAATTAGAACTTAGAAAAGATCACCCTTCTTTAGATAGTATTCATTGTTGTTTAGAGGAGAAGAGTGGTCTAGTGATAAGGGCCTAGTTTAGGACATGTGAGAGTCAGGTTCAATTCCCTGCTCTACCGTAGGCTTCCTGTGTGACCTTGGGCAAGTCACTTAGCCTCTTTGTGTCTCAGTTCCCCATATATAAAATGAGGGAAGTGCTATTATCACATCTTTCATGAGTGTTGTGACCATAAGAGTATGAAGCATTCAGATACTACAGTAATGAGAGCCATACAAATCCATAAGAGAGGGATTTAAAATATTTCACCAATTTAAAATGTATCTGGCTAACTTGAGTGCCTGAAGTTAGAAATGTAAATCCATCTTGAAATCTGCTCCTGATTATATCACAGCCAAGAACCATGTAACTAAGGTTCCACATAAAAAAATAGGTTGATATTAGTGTCAATCCATTGGTATAACAGCAAAGAATTCAGAATTTTTGTTCAATATCTCTCTCATTATGGACACCTATCTTCCTCTCTTTGCCTACTAAAACCCTGTGTTCTTGAACAAGGACTGATTTTTAATCACAATTTAGGCTTCTCTTGTTTTATCACTAGGGAAAGAATGAAAATCTGATTTATTCAATCATCTGGTAGTTCAGTGCATTTCAAAATGTATTAAATGGGTCTCTCAAGTCAAGATGCATGTTCCCATCTGCACTGATTGAGAATTTTATATCTTTAGACTGGGTTATTAATTCCCATTTACATTCCATGAGACCAATTTTATTGATACTGGCAGATTATACATAATAATATATGAATTTACAGTAACTGAGAGCTCAGAGGAGAAAGATAAAATAAATGTATTCATCTTCCGTGCTGCGCTTTACAGTGCAGAATGGAAATTTCCTGTAAAGATTGTCTCAGAAGCAACCGAAGATGACAGTAATTTACTGTCTTAATGATACCTAAAAGTGTTGATGATATATATGCCTAATATGATAAAAACACATTTATGATTCCCAAGCACCAATTCATGAAGTTTCAGACAGACATTAGTGAATATTTGCAATAGATGCTTTTCTGGCTATGCCAAAAGGAGAACAGGAGGCACTGGATGTGGTTTTAATTAGGCTACAACTTTAGTCTTAAAGTATCTGGACATGCCCAACAGATAAAATTGTTCAGGGCAGGTAATTCCATTCTTATTTCCCGATGTTCGGGGGCTGCCATCATCCCTCCTCCTTGTCCAACCATCCCGCTGCAGGGACCCCACCACCTCCCTTGTATGAGAGTTAAGGCGGGGGGGCTATGAAGGAGGGAAGATAGACTTCCTGCTGTACAGTTTGGATTTGCCCCCAACCCCTTTTTTTCACTCCTTTTAAAGTCTACCTCCTTTAAATCCTTTACCAACCTACTTTTTTATCTGATCCGTATCTATTCCCAGTGGAGTACCTGCACTGGACATCCATCACCAGTTTACATAATGAGTTGCAACATCACAACCTAAGTGCTGTTTCCTAACCTAATAGGTCTCCAATCCACTGTGGGGAAGGTGAAAATCCCACCTCGCCTAAGCCAATCTGGTGGTGAGGGAAAATTCCTCTCCAGCCCCACAAGAAAAGAGGCAAAATGCCCTCAGTGGATCATGATAAAACTTTATACTTGAACTGTTTTCCTGGGCAGGAGGGTGGATGCTGCTCTTCTGGTCCTGGGTTAAAAAGGGCTTTTCTTGAACTTCCCTGCATATAAATACACCCCTGTCTCTTTACCTCCCCGCTCCCTTCCAGTCGGGGGGGGGGGGGGGGAGTGAGAGTGTCCGTCTCTCCCTTCCCTTCCAGGCTTCACTGTCCTGTTTTCCTACCTCCTAACTGGAAGAGGTAATCCTCTGGGGGGAGGCCTTAAAAAGGGCAACGCCCTCTTTCCACTAGCTTGCTGCACAAGCCACATCCCTGTAGTTAAGGAGGGCAAATAGCCTTCTCCATCTAGCCGGACAAAGGGCCCTCTGCACGGTGAGGACAATTTCCATAGTAATCTTGCTCAGCAACTAATCCTCAGAATACTATATAAAGTTTTAAATAAACATAGTCAGCATCCATAAAACATATTATTACATATGGTAACCAAAAACAAGCAACAAAAGTATTTTTAGAAGCTATTAAGGGAGTTCAGTGTACTACTGAAATACAGAGCAGCTTGTTTCCTCTTTAATTGGAACCAAGGCAGATGAGAAAAGAGAAGAAAATGAACTATTTTGTGGCAGGCAGTTCTTATTTGCTTACACTGATATAGAGCTAGTATTTTAAAGGTGATACAAGATAGTAGAAAAATGCACAAAAAGTACAAATTTTTACAGTATTGCTTGAATTAGTTCCATAACAACTATAATAACTATATAGTTATAATTGTATTCCAAGTTACATTAACATTAGGATTTTATCTCATGAGACTTATACATTCAAGTCTTACCATCATTGTACCTCTGATTGCTAATATCAGCTTTTTAATGTGTTGTCACAAATTAACTTAACAATGAAAAGTGAATAAAATAAAGTCCTTAATTAACTTCTTTCTTTCAGGACTGATATTCAGGTTTCATTAATGTTGATTTGGCCTGTACAAGTACAAATTTACTATTACAGATATTCATTTTTTTCTGTTACTTGGAAGATATTTTCCCTTTTTTTCAATAAAGCAACAGTGTTAAATAGATCTTATTTACTAGCCTTCAGCAAAAATGTTAATTAACTTTTATATATTCATGTGTGCAGTCATATGTGCACATGCGCACACACACATAAACAGACAAACACACCGAGTGAGTGCACTTAAATAGTTCATCTCAAAGATGTTTCTGATTCCAGCGATTTTAAGCACACATAATATTGCTGGAACTAGTAATATCTCTAAAATATATATATATATATATATATTATATATATATATATATCACAATCTCTCATTTGAGTTATGTTGATTAAAAAACAATATTGGAACATCAGGAGTTTTATCATTGACTTTAATAGGGCCAGGGTTTTACCTAGATGATTTCCTTGTACCAAATTTCTTGTATGTATTCAAGAGAACTGGTTTTCCAGTGGTAAATTTCTGTTATTCTTCTAAGTTGTTATTCTTTCAATGTCTGCTAAATTATTTGCATTACTATCCAAAGTCTAGTACATTGCTTAGAATATGTTTTACATATTTATACTTCTTTAAGAATTTTTGTGGTGAATTTGCATCTTTTGTTAACTCATCTAATCAGCTTGTGCATCTTCCAATATACTTTTGAAATATTATGCTAAACTTTCCTTTTGTGTTTCTTCTCGTGTTACATTTTAGCTATGTCTGTCCCTAATACAAACCATATATTGCAGTGATTTTTAGGTCCCAATTATATAAGCTGATCTGTCAGAGCGTAATAGTGTGGATGAGTTTGTAAGACAGGAGTGTTTGAAAGTACTTATCACATTCACATTCGTTTAAGACTATGGCTATCATAATCACCAGGTTCACCATATCTTATTGGTTATTTAAACAGCACAACTATTCTATTATACTTTATCAAAGAACATTAACAATAAAGCAATAATTTTTGTGTGTGTATGTGATCAGATGCATAGCTGCCATCATGGAAGTTATGTGGCTAATGCCGTGTTTATAATTCAGAAAATGTGTCCTTGCCCTCTAGACAATTATAACAGTGGAATGATTTGTATTTTATAGGGATGACTTTAAAACGGGCATTTGTTTTTCAACACTATTAAACTAGTGCGTCAATAGATTTTTTTTCTCTGGCTTGACTGAGCTGCATGTTAAAGTGGTTTGCAAATTTCAGGGATATAGTTCCTGTGTGTGATACCCTATTTCCATTTGTTTCTGGCTTTTTTAGAAAAATTAGTTGCTTAAAGTAACTAATATTGTAAATTCTATTATATTGTCCCTGATAGCACACATTATCTAGTACTATAGCTAATATGTACTAATTCAAGGCCAAATCGTGTCCCCAATCTTGCACAAGGGAGTAGGGAGTTGCCATAGAGTAAGGAGATGTAAGGTGCTCTCTTCGTTTTTTGTCCTAGCTACCCATATCATGGGCAGTAGCCTGGGAGGGGAAGCAGGCTCCATAGAGCTACTACCTCCCCCATGTGTGGGTGAGAAGTGAGCAGAGCCAGCATGTTGTGCACTGTATACTGCACCAGATCTGCCCCCAGTGCTGTTCACTCTCTTCCCCAAGCAGCAGAGAAAATAAGCAGTCACAATATCCCTTCTCACATGCTCTTGGAACACAACAACATACTTCCCCTTTTCAGGGCAGATCATATAGTCACAATCTAGCCCGCGGTTTGTAATGTGGTTTGACTCCAGATAGACTAGTTCAATTTGCTGCTTCACCAGAAGCTTCCTTTGCAACCTGGGGCAAGTCACTTAGGATATGTCTGCACTTCAAACTAGAGGTGTAATTTCCAGCTCAAGGAGACAGACCTGTGCTATATTTGAATGAGCTAGTATGCTAAAAATAAAATATACCACAGTAGTGCAAGCAGTGGGGTAGGCTAGCCACCCTGCATATGTACCTAGCCTCTTAGACAGGTATATACTTGGGTATGGGGGGGTCTAGCCCTTTGAACCTCCATGGCTACATTGTTTTTAGTGTGCTAGTTGATGAAAGCTGGCACAGGTATGTTTCCTCGAGCTGGGGCCTGTCCTGTAAAACATATTCATTAGTGAACTGGAAAAAGGAGGTGAATAGTGAATTGGCATAGTTTGCAGACTATATACAATTATTCAAGATAGTTAAGTCCAAAGCAGACATTGAGGAGTTACAGAGAGATTCTCACAAAACTGGGTGACTGAGCAACAAAATGGCAGATGAAATTCAACATTGATAAGTGCAAAGTAATGCACATTGGAAAAAATAATCCTGACTGTACATATACAATGATGGGTTCTAAACTGGGTTCTAAGAGATCTTGATAGTTCTCTGAAAACTTCTGCTCAGTGTACACCAGTGGTCAAAAAAGCTAACAGTATTTTATGAACTGTTAGGAAAGGGATAGAAAATAAGACATACAATATCATAATGTCACTATATAATCTATGGTGCACCAATGCCTTGAATACTGTGTCCAGTTCTGTTTGGTCCATCTCAAAAAGGATATAGTAGAACTGCAAATGGTTCAAAGAAGGGCAACAAGGATGATCAAGGGTGTGGAACTGACAGCTTCCGTATGAAAAGAAACTAAAAAGATTAGAGCTGTTCATCTTAGAAAAGAGATGATTTAGCAGGGATATTATAGAGGTCTATAAAATCATGAATCGTATAGAAAAAGTGAAAGAGAAGTGTTATTTACCCTTTCACATAATGTAAAAACTGGGGATTATCTGATGAAATAAATAGGCAACAGGTTTAATACAAACAGGAGGAAGTACTTTTTCATACAACCAACCTATTGAATTCATTGCCATGGGATGTTGTGATGGCCCAAAATATCAAAAAAGAACTAGATAAGTTAATGGAGAATAGGTTCATCACTGGCTATTAGCCAAGATGGTCAGGAATGCAACAACATGACAGGGTGACTACCAGAAGCTGGGAGTGGAAGACAGGGCTGGATCATACCATAACTGCCCAGGTACATACATTCCTCTTGAAGGTGTGATACAGGCCACTTTTGGAGACAGGATACTGGGCAAAATGGACCATGGTCTGACCCAGTCTGACAGCTCTTCTGTTCTTAATTACATCTCCAGCTCAAAGTGCTGACATACCCTTAGTCTCCCTGTGCCTCAGTTTCCCATCTGTGAAATTGAAATAACAGTATTTCCCTCACAAGAGTGTTGTGAGGTTAAAAACATTACACAGACCCTTCTGGGTAGTGAGAAGGATTTTTTTGTTAACTACAGGCTCCGTCAAGGTTTGGTCAGATTTATTCATTAATTCTGTGATTATAAATAGGTAGTAGGTATTTTCAGCAAGCAGCAGATTTTAAAAAGAAAAATAAATCAGTAAAATAAAAATTGTGTTGGGTTGAGGAGAGGAATAAACCAGAAAAGAACTATGAGGAAATATGTTCCTTTTTGTTTACTGTTTCAACACAGGAGGTTTTATGGAAACAGAGGCTGCAGCACAGGATTCTCTGGGATTAGGCAAACTTGGAACTCAAGCAGAAAAAGACAGGAGACTAAAGAAAAAGTAGGTGGCTTGTTCATTTTATTTTCATCTTCCCTTGTTCATATTTTGTATTTCATCTTAGGTATGCACATAACTGAAAGAATGACCAAACAAGTGACTGGATCTGTGGTAATGGTAATGCTAATGGTAGCAGTTAACCATTAAGTATATGTGTGTTTTCCCAGGATTATTGTTTAAAATAGTGGAAATAGATGGCAATAAAGTACACTAAAACTAAAACATTTTTTAAGGTAGAATATTTTATCATTCACAAAAAACCATGAGTTTAAAAGACAGGATCATTTTTATTTGTTTGACATTGCAGTTTAATTATTATGTCCTGTGCTAATTGTGGTTTTTAAAACTAAACATGCAATGAAAGAAACATCTTACCAACTCTTTTTGCATGGATTATCCAAAAGAAAAAGAGGAGGCAAGATTGTTTGCATTATCCATTGAGCATATAATTATTTCAGTCTATTATAAAGGACAAAGATTCCCCATAGACACTGGTAGCTTTTCTTTTTCTTGTGGGTGTCAGAAAATGACAACCTAGCTTTTTGTTCACATAAATTATAGAATAATTAAATGTTTTCCCCCGCTGCACTTACTTGTAAAGTTGATACACTCTGAGTCATAACAGCTGCAAGGAAGTAGGTAGGTCCATTTTTTAAAAAGACGCACACACACAAAAATCTATTCAGTCTCGTAATTCTAGTGTTATTAGAGGCTATCTGAGGAGAAAAAGGACATTCCTTAAAAATCACTCTGAAAAATGTTTTTTTTTAAAAAAACCAAGCTTATTCCTGTTCTTTAATTACCATTTGAGTGTCAACATTTTGCTTCCTTAAAACCCTTTTTGATTTTTCATATTTACAGTATGCTCATGTATCTCAGTCTTTGGCTGATCTTTTACATGGTTTGATGGATACTTTGCTTAGTATTCTGTCCTTCTGATGAGGAAAATCCAGGGATCTTTTCCAGCTTTTCTCAGTGGGATTATGTGCATTGTGTATTTTAACCATTTATTTGATGTGGTATTCAATCATGAGAATAACACACCTCTCACTGTTTATGGTTAATGTACAAATATGAGTGTTCAATTTAAATTGGTGATAACTTTACAGTCTATGAATAAGGGTAAAGAAGCTTTCCTTCAGCATCCTCTTCCAACAGAGAACAGAGACCTTGATCACCAAACTCAGGATACTGTTCTTAAGAATACTACAACAGATCAATCTTTCCTCTGCATCTGGAATTTTTTAGCTTTAAATCAATTATAGATCGCCATTCAATTATATATTTTATGGAAATTAAACACCTATTTTATGAAATTATATTGTAAAAAATTCAATTGCTTATCCTTAGATCTGCAAAGCTTCTTGAAAGTTTTTGAAGCCACCACTGAAAACAGACTATATTGGGTGCCATTAGAAATTCAACATTCACTATAACACTAATTTATCTTCCAATACCGAGAATAGAAAATACCACAGTACTGCAATCAATGTGAAGTGGCAAATATTGAGATTTTAAAGGCTACCACCGTGCCCACAAAAATATTTCAAAATAAGTCACTTTTCTTATTTTGTTAGGTTAGTATTTATTAATAGAATGTACAATTTTTATCTAAATACAGTGGACAACACAGAAAATACAGTTTTACACATTAATTGTATCACACAAATACAATACCTAGAAAATATTGGATTTCTATACAGATAAAAATATAAAGTATAATTTATTACCAGATTTCGTGACTAATCTCACACAACCATACTTCCTCATGCTGTCAGCTTTTCAAAGTTTTCTCATGTGTCTGTCCTTGGATCCATGTGGAGAAGACATAACTAAATCATCATTTGATGTGGTCTCTTAATTTAGGAATCTTTTCTTTATGATTATGACTCATCTACTTAGAATATAATCTTGGGCTAGTATTTCAGGAATATGTTTTTTCCAGATAGCTCACGTTACTAAAATATACAAGTGGCAATTGTACGTACTTAACCCTAATCATATGTTTATATCTATCTCCTGAAGACCTTTGTTCCATCATTTAAGAGTGGTCAATGTAGTGGTCACCTTTCAGAGTGGTTAATGTAGTTTTTGGTTTCTGAACTGTAAAAACTACTATTCAGAATACCCCTGGGCTACTTGCAGAGTCAAGTTTGGACGTGCTTTGGTTGGTCCCTTCACAGAGGTCCTTAATTCATTCAGAATATATTTGCATGCCTAAAACTAATACAGAAAAATTAAGAATGTAGGTCAATTTATTATGACCAATACTGGGATAGGGACCTGTGAAATGGATGGAACAGAATTCACGTGTTACCAGATCTGCTTTAGAAATATAAAGGCATTTAATCTGAGTGAGACCTTAAAGTGTATTAGAAGTTAAAAGAGTGCAATACTTCATTTTTTAAAGCTTTAAGTAAAAAGGTTTGTCTCAGTATGTCAGACTCGTTTCCTGCTCCCATTTAATAATGCATATCTCCCTCCTTGCATAAATGAGGAGGTCTTAGCTGAGAGAAAAATACCAATTTTGGCTATATAAATGAGAGAAATACAGTGTCTCACATTAATGATGATAGAAATATATTGTAATGACAGGACCTTATTTATAAACAATGTGGTATCTTTATAAAAGGTAACTGAGAGAGTTTAACTTTAGTAGACCGTCTTGTTTTCCAGTGGCACAGCAACTAAGTTTGAATACAAGACTTTTGTTTAACTCCTTGCTTCCACTGGTCAAGGCCTGTGAACACTGCAAAGAAAGCAAGCTCAGACCCTGAAGGGGAAGAAGCACCTCACATAGCTTTGTAATGATACCTACATGGGAACCCCACCCACTGCCTCTTAGTTGGAAGGACGGGTCTGAGAAAAAGGCAAGGAAGCATTGTCTAATAATTACAACACAGGACTGGGAGATAGGAGATCTGGATTCTATGCTGTCTTTGCCATAAACTTACTGTGTGATCTTAGACAAGTCACATAAACTATCTGTGCCCCAGTTTCCCCTTCAATAAAATGGGAATACAATACTTTAATAAACAGGTGACTTTAATGAAGATGTATATATACCACTGTCTTCTACTGAATAAAATCAGACTTGCTCATTCTTAAGCCCTACTATTATACTGCTTACTGCTCCTCCTTCAACTTAGGTGGCAGGAGACCGTGGTTGTAGAGCTGGAAAACATGGGTTTTCTCCTTGATGTTGCAACAAAGTTACGAGTAGCCAAAATGTAACCACAGCTTTGTTGCAATATTTATTTCACACAGGTGTTGGCTTTGAGATAATAATTATTATTATTTTTAAATTATTTAAACGTGAGCCACAATATTTCAGTAGGAGCTCAGAGGAACTCTGTCCGAGAGGAAAAACACCTTAAAAAAACTTAGAACTCTTAAAATTTTTACATTCTGGTTTATATTTCTACTTAATTCACATTATGCTATTGTAGCTCTCTAGCACTGGCTATTTACACATTCAAAATACATTGCTGAATAATATCTTTTACTCTGATAAGTTTTCTGAGCGAGTACTACACTTCTGCATATCAAATTCCACTCTTATGATTATGGTGTAATCAACGTATTATCATACTTCAAAGTTTTCCTGCTTCCTGCTTAGAGGATGCTATTTAGCTATTTTTTATATATTTCTGTGTATTTGACTTAACTACTCACACACTATCAAAGTGAAATCAACAACCTTACTCAATGATAGGGGAAGACTTTTGTAGACATTCCAAAAGAGCCAATTTTCATCTTAGAATTTGGTTGTTACAGTTAGTCATTAGCTCTGAATCTTTATCCTAGGACTTCAAAGAGAAAGGAAACTAGCTCTTCAGAATTTGATAGTTTGATCCCATCATGATGCTAAAATTGATCCAATAATACAGCCATTCGCTAGATGTATCATCTACACATTCATAAGGTTATGTATGTTTTCAGTGAAACCTGACCACAAAAGGCACGTGATGTAACAACACACATTAATTTGAGTACTTAGAGTGGTATTATTTGTAACTTAAATGTGGCCTAGTATTTAGAGCAGGGAAGTGAATGTCAGGAATCTTCTGGGTTTATTCTTATTCTGCCACTGATTTACTGTGCAGTTTCATGCAAATCTATCTCTTATGCTTAATTATAACCTTAAAGATCTGTTATGAGGATTAATACATTCCTGTAGAGACCTTTGAGAACCTCTGATGAAGGGTAGTATAGAACTGTAAATTATTATTATTATTTTTATTATTATTTATTATTATTTATTATTATGCAAAAGAAACTTTGGTTAAGAATAGAGAAATAGATTTATTCTTACATTTGTTAAGACTTGTTTGCAGTGTTATTGCAGCTTTGTTGGTCCCAGGATATGAGAGAGACAAGGTAGCTGAGGTAATATTTGTATTGGACCAACTTCTGTTGGCAGAAGGTACAAGCTTTCAAGCTACACAGCGCTCTTCTACAGGTCTGAGGAAGGAAGCAGAGTGTCTGAGCTAAATAGAAGTTGGGACAGATTGTTATGCAGAAAGGGTAACAAAAGTTGGAGGCAGGCACTTGAAATTAAGTGGGCAATTGGGGGTTAGAGTGTTATGCATAAAGGATTAGAAGTGGGCAATTAAGGGCAGTAGGCACTGTGGTGTGTTACAGTTTGTTGTAATGAGCCATAAAACCAGCATCCCTGTTAAGTCTATCTTTTTTGCGGTCAAGCAGAGTTATGAATTTAAGTTTCCAGGCTTGCCTTTTGAAGGTGTGGTGTAGGTTTCCTTTTGCCAACAAGTATTGAAAGATCAGATATAGAGTGATCCCTTTATGAAAGTGTTTGTCCAGAGATGATATGGTGGTTTTGTCTTTTATCATATTTCTGTGTGAGTTCATTCGAGAATGTAGTGATTATCTGGTTTCACATGCATAGTTGTTGTTAGAACATTTGATGCACTGGGTGAGGTTTACCAGTTGTTGTGATAAGCAGGTGTAGGGCTCATAAATCTTGAAAATGTGTTGTGGGGATATTGATCATCATAGCAATGAAGTTTTGTCTAGAGGTTTTGTATCTGTTGTTCTGGCAGGGCCTGGTGCTGCTTTGAGTTGGTGTGTCCTGGTCTGTGTCGACCATGCTTCTGAGGATGAACTTGGTGAAGCTGTGGGGTTGTTTGAAGGCCAGAAGAGATGTTTCAGGAAAGATTTCTTTCAGAATGTGGTTCCCATCGGGTATGGGTTGTTATTGTTTGAGGATAACACCATATGGGTTCCAGTGTGGGGTGGTAGGTGACAACTAGGGGTGTGTGGTCAGGGATTTGGTGTTTTTTTCTGTACTGAAGCAGGTTCTCCCAGGATATTTGGATGGCCCTTTCCATGGTGCAATCTACTTCTCTGGTGGATTTTATATTTATCTTTCATAATGGGGTCGAAAATAGAGTTACCTCGTATTGCATATAATACCTTTTGTCAAAATATTACCATCTATCATTTTTAGAAGCTCTAATGATGTTTAACTACTGGCTGCATGAGACTTCAAGCAAAATTGAAGTCCCAAATTGAAGTCCCTCATGATAACACAATTTTTTCTTTCTACACATTACAGACAGGTGCTTAAGAAGTAACTAATTTTTTCTCTGGTATGATTTGATGGTCTGTAACAACCCTCCACCCCCAATGATGCCATTTCCTGGGCATTCAAGATCCTGCACTTCTGAGTTATCAACAACTCTAGAACAGGTTGTGGTGTCTTTAGTGTAGAGGGCACCCTTTTTTTCCCCTCCCCCCGCCCCCTCCCCAATCTCCAACATACCTCTTTTACCTATCTTTCCTAAAAGGTTATAACCAGATTTTAACATTCCAATCACACAAATTATCCCACCGGGTTTCAGTAATGACAGTTGTATCAAATTAATACTATAGTCATCTAGGGTCAAATTTCAAATGTAGCCACTTTATCTGCATTTCCACAATACACATTACAAAAACAAATATCTATATTCATGTGCCAAGAGGTAAACGTGTAAGCAGTCAACCATTATCTACATCAGCGGCTCTCAACCTTTTTTTCCCCAGTACCAGTCGGGTCAGGTCAAGTACCACTAGCACCCGCCGCCTAAACCCTGCAGAGGGAAGGAATTTCGGAGGCAGCAGGGGAGGGTGGGGGGAATCCGCGGCAGTAGAAAACGCATATTCGGCGGCAGGGGGGAAATTCAGCGGCAGCAGGGGTGCAGCAGTTGGTATGATGCGCGTCTTCAGCGAGGGGGGGGGGGACCGGCAGCGGCAGGGGCGAATTCGGCGGCGGCGGCAGGGAACGCCTCACGTACCACCAAGCCGTCCTCCGCGTACCACCGGTTGAGAACCCCTGATCTACATGTATCAGGCAGGCATATTAGTTCATATCATTTCTTATAAATAGGAGACTTCATTTTGGAAATTTTTATTTTAAATTAGGAAAACATGCCAAATATGAAGTAGTATTAAAATTCTTGTTTAAATGTAAAATTAGCTATAAATAAAAAAATAAAAAGTTATTACATTAAAAAGTTTCTCCATCTACACTGACTGTAACTCCATGCTTCCAACTTATCTGTGCACTCTCATAAATGGTCATTTAATTTGCATAAGGCAAGGTTTAAGTAGGCTGATTTGCCTACCACAGTGAATGTCATCTCAAATGCACTGCTATCATAGCTTGAAACGGTCTTATTTTTTACTCCTTCAGCAGATCCTAAGGCTGAGTTATTCCCCACATTACCAAACTTGTCTGTATAAATCAACCACCTCTTCTGCAGAGCGCAGTGACAGGATTCCAACTCTGAGGATAACAAATTTCTTGTGCTCTGTGCTGCATTTGTCAATATCAGTCTTAGGATAGAAGCTACAATATTACCTACAGGCAGAGGTGTCCTCAAAATGATCAGTTCACCCTCACTAAACTTTGTTTTATAGTTTTACACCTTAGTCTAATAACAGGAACACCAGAGTGAGTCAAGGTCAGAGCTGCCAGCTTTAACTTTTTATCTGCTTGAATCAGAATGCATGTTCTGAATTTTTAAAATTATTTTTCAAACAGTAATATAAATTTTCAGAGTACACAAACCACAATTAGGCCTTATATTTGCAAAATGCAAGTTTCTGCTTTTAACTCAGGTAGCAAAAAATCCATGAAAGCTTTGACCATGCAGAGACTTATGCATCTGTTTACACACATGCATAAGTCCTTGCAAGATTAGGGACTGCCTGGTCCACTCTAAAAAACTCTCTATGTTAAGAAAAACTCTGTTTGTTTTCTATACCAGATACCTATATCAGATCAGAATCGTTAATATTTCACTAACAATTTGCTAGCCTTTAATCTGGAAGTACTGCCGCGGTTGAGTCTAGGAATTCTTCTTTCCTACATTAAAGAGAAGGGACATTTTTGTTACTTAGCATCTTTTTTTTTTTTTTTTGCATAGAGCAAAAAGGATTGTTGTCTACTTACATTCATAATAGTGCTACATTCCTTTTCTTTCCTTTTGCTGATTTTACTTTTATTTAAGTTTGTTGAAAAATTGGGAGAGGGTGTAGAAAAGAGCCACAGAAATTATTTGAAGACTGGAGAAAATACCTTTCACTGAGACATTTAAGGAGCTCAATATATTTAGCTTCTCAAAAAGAAGATTGAGAAGTTGCTTGATTACAGTGTATAAGTAGCATGATGAGGAGAAAATCCTGGGTACTAAAGGTCTCTTTAATCTAGTGGAGAAAGGCATAACAAGAGCAAAAAGCTAGAAGCTGAAACCAGACTAATTCAAATTAGAAATAAGGCAAAAAATGTTAACAGAGAGGGTGACTAAGCATTGGAACAAACTACCAATGGATGTGGAAGAGTCTCCACTTCTTGATATCTTCAAATCAAGACTGGATGCCTTTCTGGACATTATACTTTAGTCAAACACAAGTCATTGAGCTCAAAACAGAGGTAACTGGGTGAAAGTTAATTGCCTGTGATATACAAGAGGTGAGACTAGATGATCTGCTGCTCTCAGGTATACACATACACAACACCTGTATATTCAGTATGGTTTAATATGTGTGACTGGGAGCAGAATCTGGGCTAATACGTTCTTAACTAGAAAAAATCTCTTTGCCCACTGCACTATAAAAGTGCTTTTTCCTAATGATGCTGTTAATTACATGCAGTTTTTAAAAATTAATCAAAATTGCATTCATTAAGCTCTTTGTAATTGCCATCCATCTAAATGTTCTAGTATTTGTAATGTTTATAAAAACCCATTATCTTCTAAGTGTGCATTCTTTGTTGTATATTAGCCCATAAGAATATTTTTTTTATCTCATGCCTTATTATTTTTAATTGTCCTTTATTTAATTTCTTTCCTTTGCATCTGCACTCATGGCAAATCATTTGATGAAACAGCTCCCAAGGGTTTTTTTTCCCCCTTTTTGAATATAAAAGATGCGTTCAACACCTCTTTTTGCCATAAAAAAGGTGCATTCTGTGGACTCAGTCCGACCAGGAGAACCGCACAGTGCCTTGTTGAAGTCAGGGAGGCTTTGCAGACATGCACTCATATTGTTCTCCTTGCAGGATCAGGGCCTTATTTTTGTTTTATGTAAATAAGATTGGGTTTCTGCTAAGTTAATTCCATTGAAAAACATATTTTCCATCCATTTATTGAAGCATTTTTCTGAAACAGTCAGTAAAGGTGTCTACCAATATTTTCCCTTAAATTTATTAAGATGTAATGCTACTAAATTAGATATTTGGGGGACCTTCTCTCTCTCTCTCCTGTATCCAAAATAGTAAGTGCTTTCATTAAAATACTCTACACTTATACATGTAATGATATTAGAGAAAGAAGGTGGATGAGGTAGTATTTTTATTGGGCCAACTTCTGTTGGTTAGAGGGACAAGTGTTCAAGCGTACAAACAGCTCTTCTTCAGGTGTGGGAAATGTACTCAAAGGTTCTGTATACACTGCAGCTGAAAACCCACGGCTGGCCCAGGCCAGCTGATTTGGGCTCACAGGCTAAGAGGCTGTTTAACTGTAGTATAGATGTTCAGGTTTGGGCTGCAGCCTCCCACCTCACAGGGCCTAGAGCCTGGGCTCCAGTCTGAACCCAAATGTCTACACCGCAATTAAACAGTCCCTTAGGCAGCCCAAGCCCTGTGAGCCTGAGTCAGCTGTCACAGGCCAGCTGTAGACTTTTAATTGCAGTGTAGACATAGGGTGACCAGATTGCAAGTGTGAAAAATCGGGATAGGGGGTGCAGGATAATAGTTGTCTATATAAGAAAAAGCCCTAAATATTGGGACTGTCCTTATAAAATCGGGACATCTGGTCACTCTAAGACATACTCAGAGTGTCACAGCGAGATACAAAATAGATGGTTCAGTATAAGTAGTTCACACATATTTCAAGGGACCAGATACTTCAATACAGAAATAAAACCTCCTCTGACCACACACCCCGAATTGTCACCTATCACCCCACATGGAATCCATATGGTGTTATCAAACAATTACAACCCATAGCCAATGGGGATCACATCCTCAAATCTTTCCTGAATCCCTTCCTCCTGAATTCCTTCAAACAGCCTCCCAACATCACCAAGCTCATTGTCAGAAGCTAGCTCCCCATACACCTGGACACACCACTCAAAGCAGCACCAGGCCCTGCCCAGAACAACAGATGCAAAGCCTGTAGACATATCTCCACTGCAAAAATGATCAACACTCCCCACAACACACCTTTCAAGATCCATGGGTCCTACATGTGCCTATCACAACATGTGGTGTACCTCATCCAGTGCACTAAATGCCTCAGTAACAATTATGTGGGTGAAACCAGATAATCAATGTGCTTTTGAATAAACTCACACAGCAAAATGATAAAAGACAAAAACACCGTATTACCTGTGGATGTACACTTTCCACAAGGCGATCACTCTATATCTGACCTCTCATCCTCATCCTCAAAAGAACCTGCACAACAGTTTCAAAAGACAAGCCTGGGAGCTTAAATTCATAACTTTGCTAGACACGAAAAGTCACGGACTGAAAAGAGATGTTGCATTTATGGCTTATTGCAACAATCTATAACCCAGTAGCCTCCCCCCACACACACTCCCATACATGCACAGATTGTTTTTGCATTCTGACTGGACAGGTGTTAACAGGACATTTCACCTTGAATAATTCCTTGAAATATGTGTTAAATACTTATGCTAAAAATCTCCTCCAACTTGCATTTAGCTGTAACACACTGAGTACATTTCCCAGACCTGAAGAAGAGCTCTATGTAACCTCTGTTGTCTCTCTCACCAACAGAAGTTGGTCCAACAAAAGATATTACCTCACCCTCTTTGTCTCTCTAATATCTTGGGACCAACAGGGCTACAACAACACAGCATACAAAAAATGTAATGATAGAAATTCATTAGCTTGCAGAGTAACGTGATATTTAGGCTGGCTGTTTTAGTTTTATGCTAAAACTAGAACTATGTGTTTATCTCAAATTCCAATGAAAGCAGTAGATAATTTCATTCTTCCTACTCATGGAAAACTGTTTCCTTTTAATTTTAAATACAGGGTTTGTGAAAAATAAACAGAGGAACACAGAGGTCCCTCTTCCCAATTTTTTTAATCCTTTCTCCCTATGCAATATAAGGAGGCTTATCTCAGCTAACAGCTACTTTTGAACCAGACATAAGTATTAAAAGTATTAAAAATGTCTCAACCCTGCAATCTGATCTATGCAGATAGGTCTTGCCTACAATTCCTGCAGCACTCCTAATTACTTCAGTGGAAGGACTCTGCATGGCTGTAAGTGTGTACTTGTGAATCCAACTGAGCCTTTAAATCATGATTCTGCAGTCAATGGGACACCATACAGACATGAAGGTCCCACCATGTCAATCCCTTCATAGGATGGGAGTCAAAGGGAATAAGGAAGACAGAATTGAAAGACAGCAGGAAAAATACTAGATATTATTTCCAACAAGCTGAAATGTGACCAAGGAAGATCCTTGTCTTCCTTCAATAAAATGGGGATAAAAAGTTTTCTTAGGAAAACGAGAGAGCTACAATTTAAAGACCCAGAGTTTCTGCAGAGGGGAATGGCATCAGGAAGCCAATTTAGCTTCTCTGGTTCTCTGCCTGGCTCAGGGGGCAGGTTAAAACAACCGGAGAGTCATCGAGACCTTGGAAGTTTTAAACGGTGAATTGTCTGGCTGGGAATTTTCAGAATGCTTTACACTCCAGCTACTCCCCCTTTCTACTCCTCCCCACACACAACCAAACGTAGTAGGCAGAGAAGGGAAGCATAGGAGATGACTATGCTGGCTTTGGCTGCTGGAACTCCCCCACAGCAGAGGTATTTCCAGCTAGGACTTTAGGGTCAGACCTCAAAGAGTACAGCAATGCAGAGAATCTGCCCCCGGATGTTACACTTCATGACTCTATTTTCAAGTCTAATGGTAGTTCCATTAATTTAGGAATTGTACAAATATGTATTTATTTCTCTATTCCTGTTACCTACTTTCTTCTTCCTCCCCATCTTTCTGGCCTCAAAACTCTCCGTATCTCACCCTTTTGTCATTTACTCCTGCCTTCTTCCCATTTTTCTCCTTCTCTTGCCCATCCTGTCTCCGCACACACACACACACTCACTCACTCACTCCTGACGACTGTGTGTTTTGTCTGGGCCTCATCTCCAGCTGCCCATGCCCAGTCCGAGCATAGGTTCATTAGGCCAGCCTTTTCTTCAGTTATTTTTTCCAAGCACTTTTACAGTGCACATTTCTTTTGCCCTTTGTAAGTCTTTTTTTATTTAACTGAAATACAGTATTGCAAGATTGCCTGAGTGTTATTCAGGCACATGACCCGGGTTCTCTTGTTCTTTACTGAATGACAGTCATAAGATGCGGATGGTACGCTGGGGAGGTTATATTGCCAGTGGGGACATCCTGGCTCTGCAATAGACACCTTTAGAAATTATGTTGGCAGCATCTGGTTTGTTCCTGGGTTTTCTACATATTTAGCAGGCTTATTGGCTAGTGGGCAGTTTCATTCATCTAGAAACTATTTTTATTAACTCACCTTTGATTCTGTGTAACTCTTAAATTTCTGGTGTGATTGTGCACATTTTAATAATATTTCTCTATTCATGTTTTTTGGAGACTCATGGCTGTTTCTCAATCATACACAACTCAGCATGCTCTTGTACATAGTCTTATTATGAACTGGAAGTAAAAATCCATGACCTCACTAAGGGCCAGATGCTGCCATCCTTACATTGAGTAATACCTTATACAGAGTACAGAACCACTTACATCACTATGACAACTAGTCTCAGACCAATGAGACCGGTCACAGAATTACATACTATTCAGCATGAGTAAGGATGGCAGAATCCAGCCCTCTGTGCTCCTGTAATGTTTCAGAAAACACAAGACTTACACCATTTTAGTTTGGGGGCATTTTGCTGTAATATTGTTAAATCGTAGGCAAGAAAGCAAATCCTGGTTCATCCTTTGCCGTGTATTTTCTCTGTGTGTGGGCTGGAGATTATCTGTGGTAATTTGTTAGTGTCTAAATCCACATTGTACATGACTCTGTTTGTGTGAAAAAACACAAATCAAAATATACACAACATCCCATTGCACAAAACTTGCGTTTGTTTGTGAATAGTGTCTAATATATGCTCTGTTGTCAGACCTTCTGGCTGTAACATTTATTGTAGGTCTGTTATGCTAAGAGATATCTAATAAGTAACAGATGTCACTTTAATTATAACCTGCTATTACCTCTGTTTGAAAAATCCATACAGGGGCATGTACCTTTTAAAATAAATTAGTGGGAGGTCTATTTCGTAGTGAGATTTGCCATACTTCTGACTGTGCTATTATTTTATCTATCATAATTTTTTTTTATGTATTGACATATATTCATTAATGTTTGTGTGCTTTTCTTTTCCGTCCATCTCTCTTCATCTCATGAAAAGCATATCGGGGTAAGTTAAATCACAGTGGCTGCTGAACATGTTCATTTTCAGCACCATGGTTTATTTTCTATTTGTTTCCTTCCTTTTTATTTCCCTTTTCCTTTGACAATTATATAACCAGAACTATGCAGAGCATTAACCCCAAACCAAATTGTCAGGCTATTCTAAAACTTTATAATAGTCAAATACACAATATTTTAATGTCTTCTGATTCTGCAGCCCCTACTCTTAGGAGTAGACACTGGGGATAATGCCAGTCCATTTTTAAATAGATTGGCTTGTTGGGTCGACATGCTCTGTATATAGAACAAGAATATTTTCATTTTATGTTTATATAATTTCATGTTTATTTTCCTTTTTCACCAATTCATTTGTTTTAACAGTATGGAAATTTGTTTGAATTGCTCTCCTGATTTCAGGTTTAAAATCCTCATCTTCTCCTCTTAGATCAACTGTACAAGTTTTTTGTTTTTCCTGAAAACACACTATTTATGGAGCTTAAAGAAGAAAATTCTATGCGGAGTACACAGAATTTTAAATATGTATGAACTATGACTTTTCTAAGTTTGTAAGACGAGACATACACATGTAAAGGATGGGTATTACTATTTTAATTTAAAATGCTTTACTATGCAATGGTTTTACAAAATCTGATTTAATAACGTTTAATTAACCTGGATGCTCCAAGGGCCCTAATAAATATCTAGTAAATGTTATACTAGATTGCAATGTCGTGTATTAGGCAAGTCTGTTTGGTTCATTATTGTTTTTATTATATTTTAATAGTAAGTTTCTGCCGCTCTAATTTAAAGTTATGGTCTGTATTTTTATGGCTATTCAGCACTCCAGAATATGCCTCTGTTTGCATAATGTATGCTTTCAGGAAAGCAATAATGCACTTCTGCTTGCAGAACATGCACTTATATACAGCAATTACACCATATTTTAAAATGCTGTCCACAACTATGTTACCTATGCTCATATTAAATTAATAAGAAAACTTCCCTTGCCTTTTGTATTTAAAAACTTTTTATTTATTGCTTGAATCATTACTTACACTTGCCTGTTTCAGTATTTCAATTACTCTCCCCTGAAAAGACTTTTACACTTAATTGGAAAAAGTTTTGCAAAGACATGTAGAATGAACCTTGCCCACTATTCCCAGTCCACCTATTATACAAGTTATATATATGCATATACATAAAAAGATGACTAAATTATTTAAAGTCAGGGTCAGCCTAAGGGAAGAGTTTGAAGAAGAACTAAGTTAATTTTTAATTAAGGATTGTATTTAAAACACAGATAGACCCTTTTAAAAAAGATTAAGTCAAAAGTATGTGAAAATAGCAAGTTTGATTCTGGTTCCTTTTAAATGTATAGTGACTAAAATATACCAATACAGAGAAATGAAAAACTTTTTGCTAACAGCACCTGATCCAAAGCCCTCTGTGTTCAATGGAAAGATTCTTTCCTGATTCCAAAGGTCTTTGAATCTAAAACAATAGACATTTTTACTTTTTTTTTAATATTATTTTTCTAGGGAGAGTCAGTTGTTTTTTCACTTTGATTTGAAACCCTCAAGTTGCTCACATTGAATGGCATCTTATATCTCTCTTAATTTACAGAAATCAAATATGTATAAAGACTGATTGTAATTTGTGCAATATTCTTATCTAAAAGAATACATAATTAACAATCCAATTTACATTAGCCAGTGTTAAATAATAATAATTAATTAATTAATAATAAAGGGAATCTATTGCATATTATCTTTAGTATAACATTTTGACTTTCAGCCAATATCTTTATTAGAAAATGTTAATGAATGGTCATTTCATGGGAATTAGTGTCTTCATCTACAAGCCAGCATTTTCAAGTGAAAATTACTAGCACCGAACTATTAGTGTTGTTCCTTCTTGTTTTAATATGACTGATTTTGAATTTGCTTCACATTTGCTATTGAATTTTAATTAAGAGCTATTATAATTGCTATTATTAGGAACTCTACATGTGAAATCAACTGAAGCTATCTGTTAACACTATTTTTTATAGTCGTATGGTTCTGTGTGTTGAAATATTGTTGAAATTCAAATTTCATCATGAAAGTGTATAGACTTGTATGTAGTTTCTGCACTTGAAGTTAGATGTTAGTCATTTTGAACCTCACTTTTCATTTGAGCCTCACTTTTGTGACAGTTGCAAACAAGATCAAAGTAGAGATTTTTTTTTAAATCCAGATTTTAATATTTGCCTACAAAGAGGTCAGTGAGAAAACTCTCCTTAGTCATTTATTTTTATAAAATGTTAATTTACTTTTACACAATGAACAGTTGACAGCTGGTGATAGACAATTCAAAAATCACCTTTGCAGTAAAAAAATATACAGTGACAGGAAACTCCATGAGTTATAACCCCTAAATCAGTGGTTTTCAAGCTCTTTTCATTTGTGGATCCCTAAAAAATGTCAAATGAAGGTGCAGGCCTCTTTGGAAATCTTAGACATAGTCAGTTGACCCCCAAGGATCCGCAGACCACAGGTTGAAAACCGCTGCCTTAAATCTCCAATCGTCCACAACATTCATAATTGCCACTGATCTCTTGGGTTCTATCTCTCTATTGGCAGAACTGTCCCCATATTGTCCACTCTGGCCATTGCTCCTTTCAGAGGAGTTTCAAGGTGCTGAAGGGCAACCCTTCTATAATAATGTTGAGTGGATCAGCATAATCGTACGCAAAACAACCCCACAAGGCTCGGGGGAAGATGAGGCTATGGAGGACAGCCCAGTACAATAGTGCCCTTGTGACATAGTTTCCTTGGGATCAGAGAAGAGAGGTCAGTGCTGGGGGGAGCCAGCACTTCTATCTCACCCAACCCGGACAGCAAGTTGTATCATGTGCTCTTTCTAAAATGTTAGATTAACAGAAGAGTCACTCTAACTAAAGTCCACTTCCATATAATTTCCTTAGCTTGCAACACCTATCTAGGCAGTAGAAGATAGTTAATGACACAATAATACATTATTTGGATAATGGTATAGAGAGTACACTTATAAAATTTGTGAATGATACCAACTGGGAAGAGTTGAAAGAGTTTTGGAGGACAGGATTAGAATTCAAAATGATCTTGACAAACTGGCAAAACGGTCTGAAATACACAGGATGAAATTCAATAAGGACAAATGCAAATTACTCCACTTCAGAAGGAATAGTCAGCTGCACAAATACAAAATGGGAAATGACTGCCTAAGATGGACTACTGCAGAAAAGGATCTGGGGTTTATAGTGGCTCACAAATTAAATATAACAATGTAATACTGTTCCAAAAAAGCAAACCTTCTGGGATGTATTAGCATGCCTGTTATAAGCAAGACACAAGAAGTAATTCTTCCATTCTGCTCAGCACTGATAAGCCTCAACTGGAGTACTGCGTCCATTAGGAAAGATGTGGACAAAACTGAGAAAGTCCAGAAGAGAGCAACAAAAATGAGTTAAAGATCTAGAAAACATGACCTATGAGGAAAGATTGAAAAAACTGGACTTGTGTAGTCTGAAGAAGAAAACACTGGGGGCAGGTCTACACTAGAAGCGCTACATCAGTGCAGCTGCGCTGCTGTAGCATTTCTGGTGAAGACACTGAATGCCAATAGGAGAGCGCTCTCCCGTGCCGTAGGCATAATTACTCTACCTCTGTGAGAGGTGAAATCTATGTCAGCAGGAAAGCATCTCCCACTGACGTAGCACCGGAGTGGACAGCTCTTAGGTCACTGTAATTTGCGTCACTCGGGGGTGTCTTTTTCACACCCCTGAGCAATGTAAGTTAGATCGATTTAAGCCATACTGCAGACCTGCCCAGTGTTCAAGCACGTAAAAGGATGTTATGAAGAGGAGAGTGAAATATTGTTCTCCTTATCCACTAGGGACAGGACAAGAAGTAATGGGCTCAAATTGCAGCAAGGGAGGTTTAGGTTAGATACTAGGAAAAACTACCTAATTGTAAAGGGTAGTTAAGCCTAGAACAAATTACCTATTGTGGAATATCTGTCATTGGAGGTTTTTAAGAACAGGTAAGACAAACTCCTGTCACCAATGGTCTAGATAATATTTAGTCCTCCTTCAGTGCAGGGGACCGGACTAGGTGATCTATCAAGGTCTCTTCCAGTCCTACATTCATATTACAGTTACTTCCCCGGAGTCTCAAATAAAAGGGATTTTATTCTTAAATAATAATAATATCTAAAATATTGCTTTCATTTTGTAATCATTCTAGTGCTAGCAATCCCTTTTAGAGAGCATTACCTGCAAAATACCATTTACAGTAAAGTCTAATTAATGTCAATTTTCCTTACCAGCTTGATTTTATAAGTTGCCAAAAATTAGATGGGAAAGCAAGGAACTAATGACATTTTTAATTCTGTATCTTCCTAAAGATACAAACAAAGTGACACAGTATAGTGATCTATAGTACTTTCTCTGACACAGAATCTTGGGCCTAATTGTAGAATGGAGTTGGGGGGTGGGTGACAGCAGAGGGGAACAGTCTGAGGCTGTTATTAAAGCAGCTGAGCCCCACTCTCTGTTCCTCCTCTACTGATCGACTAGTTGTTTGACTAGGCAGGGAGAAGGCAGCTGCAGTTGTAGTTTCCTGTCACCAGAGGCTTCTCTGTCTATCTGCTGAACAAGCAGTAGGCTCCTCTCTGTAGTCAGAGCCCCCTTCCTCTTAGTCACTAATACTTGTCCAATAATTCATTTGAAGTTTGTGGTTTTTACTTTGGATAACTTGATGGGCTCATAAACTACTTTGATGAAGTGCAGTGGATAAATATTTCTCCAAAAATGGCATCTAAATTTATGTCAACCTATTCATAGCTGTTATTACCCTGATAGTAGGAAAATTGCATACGATTTTAGGCATTTCCACAGAGATTGAAAAATTATATGATTCTTTTTGCAAGGCATTTATGCTGTAAAATAACTAATGTATTCTCAGATGAATAACCTTTTAATAGATTCAGAGATTATAAAGTGATCAGCTAGTGTGACCTCCTGTAGGACACATGCTATACAACTTCTCTGAATTAATTCCTGTTTGAACAAGAAGATATATTTAAGAAAAGCATCCAATCTTGGTTCAAGCATCTTGATTTTGATTTTTTTTAAACTTCACTTACAAATAGCCAAGGAACATTGGTTTGAAAATTTGCTGCAGACCCACAATCACTGCAGAAAATTCTATAAAATGCTGGACATTGCCATTCTACGTCATATTGTGTTTATTATTGATTTACTTTTCGTCACAATTATACATAGGTTAATTAACTTGCATCATACATTAATTTTTGTAACCCATTCTAAAAAAGTGTGGGTCTTTGTCCCCCTCGAGTGGGGGATAAGAGGATATAAGGGGATAGGAATCTTCTACAACTACCACCTAGAAATTACTGCTTTTAGATGGAATAATAGAGGCTCTGTTTTTAGTTTTGCAGGTCCAAGGTTCAAACCTTATAGACAGCCTAAGTGACATAATTTATAATTTCATAATATAATATAAAATCATATATATATTTAAACCACAGGGGTTTTTTAAAGGGAAATTCAACTTAAATAAAATTTGCACTTTGTGATTTGTAGACAAAATCATAAAGGAAAAGGAAATGATTAGGTGAGCTCTTTAAGATAAATTTAAATACTTAAAAAAATTAAATAAATAAAAATCCCTTTACGATCCCAAATCATTAAGTGAGGCTTTGGTCTTGTGCTGGCTCTCTGCCCAAGGATTTATTCCACCCTAATATAATATGTGACTGAATTATAGATTTCAAAATTACTTATAATCATTTCCTCCCTCACTTGCTGTACCTGCCAAGAACCTCAGGATTATGTGTGATGTCATTGATAGTGGCAGCCAGGGGTGTAAGAAATTCAGTTTTTGCCCGGTTCTGTTCAGTCGAAAGATGCTCCCTCATAGTACTGTCACAAGTCTGCAACTATAGAGTCTCTTCACTATCCTGGGGGAGAACATTTCCCTCAGCAGCAGCTGTGTAATGCTGAACTGGGAGTCCAAACCTGACACCACTCTGATTCCCGTATGGCAACTGGTCATGGGAATCACACCAGAGATATATTGGACATGCTCAATACTTTCACTGATATTCTAGGCTGGAGGTTTCTCAGGGGAAAGACATTATAAAGGGGCTCTGGAACCTAAAGATTATGTCTCTTTTGCTGGCACCTCAGTTCCAGAGTTCAGCCATTAAAAAGAGACCCAGGAAGCCCATATTTGTCCCCTAGACCGAAGTTCCTCACAAAACACATACCGATGAGCACTGAGAAAGCTCACACTGATGATGGGAGAGGGGTGGTTGAGTGATCTCATACTTCAGTTATTGGGTAGAACCTGTGCAACAGCAGTGAAGTAGAGAGGGCCCCTGCACCCTCACTGGGAAACTGGAGCAGAAAACCTTCACTTCCACCAGCCACCCAAGGAGGGTAAATACCATCCTTACACACCAACCAGGTAACTGATTTTTTTACTGATCGTTTTGGGCTCCTTGGCCCAGCTGGGATTTAGGAAGAAGACTTGGGTTATGGGTAGCAAGTGGCAGTTATATAACCAGCTTCCTAAAAGCAACTGCAAAACTCCCTGCAGCAGAGGTTAATGTTTATGTTGAGATGGAAGCCTAGATAATTTTGTTTGGAAAGTGTGTTCAGGTATCAGTGGCGTTAGCTGCAGATATAGGAGAAATACAGAAACTGGAGCAGCTGGAGGGCCATATTTTCAAGAATTGACTCTTCTTGTGGATGCAAAATAATTTAGGGGATTTAGATGTCTAAGTGGTTGATTTCACCTATAAACTCTGACCTTTGGGTGTCTAAAGAACTTGAATTGAACCTGGGCGTTGTCATTTAAGGAATTAAACAGTTCCCTAGAACTGAAGATATGAATTTGGAAAATATTGTGGCATAGGTAGTTTGTGTTCTTCACTGCTTGACAATTTGATTCAAATTAAAATTAGATTGTCAGGTAAAAGGAGTGTGCAGGTCTTAATCAGTCTTTATCCTCTTCTACTAGAGCCAATTTCTGAAGCTCTGACTTGTTGAATAGCATCTAACTCCATGAGTGGTCCCATTGATTACAATGAAGCAATTTACAGCGTAAGGGCATAGTCACTGGAGCACAAGTAACAGAATCTGACCTTTCATGTTTTGGGTCTATTTCTTTAAAAAAACATTTGCTCACCTTTATCTCTGCTCCATTGTGCCATGGCTTTTCAGTATACCTACCTGAAGATCTTCTAAGGCAAAAAAAGTGTTGTTGAGGGATCTCTAAATCACACAGGCTGCAGCAATAAAGGACAATGAAGCAAAATCAACACAATAATTCTTAATTTCCTTTCTTACACGGCGTTGTCAGCAAATTGTAATGTTATATTACCATAATCCTTATCTAATTTGTTTCCATTACTGCTTATGGCTGAAAACACGCCTTCTGTGCTATTCTCGATGGGAGGCAGACAGAAATATTTTGGTTAATAAGAAACAGACTTCAGAGGGGTTGCGTGATAAATTCTGTGCCCCTGTTATATCCTGTGGTTCCTTTCCCCTGTACAAAAGGAGTTTGCTATGTGCTTGATAAAATTATTTAATACAGGTGAAATGTAAAGCTAGCATTTTCCTGGTATTTTAATAGCTTTGAAATGTATATAATCTGTACAATATTCAATACTGTTATATTAAAAGTGATGTTACACATTTTGTTTTAAAAGCTGCAAAAGCCAAATTCTTACTGTGGATTGATGTGTTCCACAGTCTTTGAAGTCCAGGGGAGATGGCAGATGCAGACTTTGGATCGATACCTGGCCAACTTTCTTATGATTCACACATCGTTGATAAATTATCACATGATGCTTATCCAATGAATTGTGTCAAACCATGTAACAAAATTGTATAATAGATATCTGCCATATGGTTTATTTCTGTATGCAATCCAGGAATGTTGAAAATTAAAATATAATTGACATGTTTGGCTTTGTCAAAGGATGTCAATATAAAACAAGTCCTAGAACAGAAAGAGAAAAAAGTTTGGCATAGAGAAAGGAATATGTCCAAACAAGGGGAGAAACTGGTTTTTCTTAGGCTTATGTACTTTAACAAGGTTATTAGTGCAAATGAGGATGACTATTGTGCCGCATTATTGTTGCATTTAGCCTTGGCAGTGTAACTGCATCTGTACTGTTCCGGGTACTGCCCTCTACTTAATTAACACTTTATGATACGCTTTTAGGCATGAACTTCTGGAAGAAGCTCGGAGAAAGGGATTGCCTTTTGCACAGTGGGACGGGCCTACAGTGGTTGCGTGGCTAGAGGTAAGTATTAAGAGGAGAACTCAGAAACATGGATCTTATTCACAAAACCTCTGTATTTCCTTTACCCTCACAAATTCTAAGGGACAGTATTTGGAAAGAAAGTTTGAATGTTTCCTTTTCTTACTTTCTATTAACTGTAGCATCACTGCCAGCAGCGGGTGACAGGAACAGGAAGGTAGGGGGCAGAGACGGAAGCTGCCTAGAGGGAGATAGAAGCATATTGGATGGGATGGAAGTAAAAAGGTTTATTAGCTCTGGAGAATGCTCCCCTTGAACATCTGGAATTGAACCCTGGATTCCTGAATCTCAATATTCCTCTGCTGTCAGCAAAGGTCTAGGAAATCCACTGGATGAATGTGTGTGTGTGTGTCTGTTTAATTTCCCCTAGTGGCAGATCTGTGTAGAGGATCTTACCCTCCCAAACAGTATGTGGTCATGTAATGTAAAGACTTTTCAGAATAAATAAGTACAAGGGGGACAAATTAAAGTAACCTTATTTCTGGCATTTCCTAACTTTTCATTGCTTGACTATCATCTTAACATCCTTTAAACATAGTTATTTTGTGTGTAATTTATGTGCGTATGGCTCAGATGCATCTTAAGAGCTGTGAGCTTCCTTAACCAATTCTGATAAAGTATCTCAATCTTGATCTGCAACCTGTTTGCTTGGAACAATGGGTATATGCTTCTCAAAGATGCTATTTGTGTCACACTAAGTGGTTGTTTCTGATGTAGATAAATGTCTGCTGTAGAGTTGATTAAGATTTGCACTCTCCTTTTTACCCATTAATGTAATTTAAATTTGAATCAAGTTCTACAGAAGTGAAGAACTCAAACTACTTAGGCCACACTCCTTTCCAAATTGTTGTCTTCTGTTCTAAAGAACTGTTTCATTGCAAACTAAGTGAAGGGTTTGGCTTGAAGAGAGTCTGAAAAGGAGAAAAAACCTTTTTTGCTTAAAGAATATATGCATAGAAAATATGAGAGAAGATGCATTATGAAGCTATGCATAATTTTTTCACAGTCCTTTGGCTAAGATCAGTTATGTTGGCAGTTCTGTACCTGGGACCTGGACTCGATCTGCTTACATGTCCCTATGAAACTTTACATGCCAATTCATTTTGGGTTTAGCTCGTGCTTTAAGACTCAGTCCTGTATGTGTGGTGCTACATCCCTTCAGGAGGACTTCAAGGAGGGGACTGCATCAGAAAGGAACCCAATCTCTCCCCAAGCTTCTTGATGTACCGTATTTCAGCACAGCCTGCTTCCCCACAGTGCTCCTCTGTAGACCAGTGTATGATGAGGAGGCAGGGATCCACTTCCTCCCAGACTCTCCCCGTCCACTGTGTAGCGCTCTACTCCTCAGGTGAACATGGAGAATCTGACTGCACTCCCCTGGGCACTGGAACTGTGGTGATAGCTGACCTTTATGTGAGCCATCTGAAGTGAGGACTATTTGCCCTCCCCTCCCTTGGGCATCTGTCCCAATCTGGCCCTTCAGAATGTCTTCCTTTTCAGAAACGAGTAATATGGTTTTTCATAATTACTGAACTGCAGCCAGAACGATTAGTGCTAGTGAAGTGTGGTTTCTGAAGGTTTTGCCAGACTTTATTAACCCTCAACAAGATTTAGTGCTCAAGCAACTGGTCTCCTGACAATCTGTGATGATAAGCAAGTTACAATGGTACCAGTGATGAGCCATCAGAAAATTTCACTCCTGTTATGGGAAAGGACAATAGGAAACTCAGTGACATCCAAGAGAGAAGTCTATGTCTGTCTCTTTTTGTGCAAAATTCCCAATTTTCAGTTGTAGGTTTTTAATATGGTAAAAATAGGAATTTTCCTAAGATTTGAGAACATTTCGGTGAGAATTTCAATCATTTTGAGAAACATCAGTGAATGTTGTGAGGCTTGACTGAATCTCATAGAGGTCTAAATCTGAAGAGAATACTTGGGGAGGGGAGAAATCTTGCCAACTTTCCTTTTCGTAGCCCCTATTCTAATGGAACGTGCCAAGTAATCCATATAGATAGCTGCCTTCCTGGATCATCCCTTGAGGCACCAGGCAGTTTTAGTGGCTTATAGACGTTGTAGTTCAGTGCACTAGAGGTTGGTACCAGGCATAACACTGCCCAAAACAAGACAGAAGAGCACTCTGTCAGCCTCTGGGAATTGGAGGAGATTCCAAAAGGATAAGCTGTAGTACCCAAGTCTGCACTTGTGGAACATTATGTTTTCTCTACAGTGAGCATTTTTTAGCTCTTTGTAGATCCTGTTTGTTCCCCATCGTATGAAATTTATCAGATAACTCTCTTTGCGGTAGACATTTGCAATATGAAGATTTAGGTGCAATGTTGAGTATTTCATTGCACTGTAGGACATAGTTAAATCAGACATGCTTCCACCTGTCCTTGATGGCTGGTGAGGTGCATGTGGATTAACCGATTCCATGTTTTAGAGAGTTTCCATGTGTGCATTTTCCCCCTTGGTAAAACAGTTTATAATGCCCAAAGACATTGTAGAGAATTTAGGCTTATATTTTCAAAATTATATGTTCATTGTCAATGTTCAATTTAAGACACACAGAACATAAATTTTCACTAGTGTGGTGCATGGGCACTTCCCATTTACTTCAGACAGAGTTGCAGATGCTTAGCACCTATGAAAATGTTTCTAGTTCAAGCAAGAATTGTTCCAGTTCAAACAGGAACTATTGTAGGGAAGTTCTATGGCCTGTGTTATGCAAGAGATGAGATTAGTTGGTTACGGTGGACACTTCTGGCCTTGGAATCTATTAATTCTATGAAAATAATCCAGACCTAGGTATCCCGAATTGGAAACCCAAAATTAGTGAACACTCTGGAAAATGTAAGCCTGAATTGGTACAGTATTATGGGTGTTCAGAAGGCACTCAGTTCCATGCTGATGGGTGTGGCATAGGAAACAGAATAGAAAAGAAGGTTTGTACACGACCAAAAACTAATGCATTCATTTGAAAAGTGCATGGTGACACCTTATATTTGAAAAGTACATGTTTCATTTTAATATTTTATATATAATGAAATGTGTGTGCATGTGCATGCACACCCACAGACACACATTTTTAGAAGTAAACAGAGCTTGACTGTCCTATAAGAGAATAGACAAAGCCCAGTTGTAGGCTTTTTGTTTAAACACCTTATTTTGGGACAAACTTGGGAGTCTGTGATGAGATTATAAAATATGTGTGTGCACCCATTGCCTGTACAACACCTGAGTTTGCACATGCAAAAGGGCCTTTGCACAAATGAATTGGTGAGTACTTGTAGCCTCTTATAAAATCCGTGAATGCACGTTTTCAGGATCAGGACTTTAGTGTGTGTATAATTTTGTGGCATAATTTAGGTATCTTTTAAAATTTGGCCTTTTAGTTCATTTCTAGAAACACATGCAATAATAGGGACAGTAGTGAACAGTGTACCATATAATTAATCATATGGTATTTTGGGGGGGAGGAGAGGATGTTTATAGAAATAATTTAAAGCATAAGAAAAGAAAACATTAACCAATTTAAAAAAATCCATGCCCCACTATAAAAAGATATAGTGGGCCTCAAGTTTTAGATGTCCAACTTGTGACCCCTTAAAGAGGCCTGATTTTCAGTGAGCATCTGTTTTCTTTAAATTTCTTAAGTTGGGCACCCAAATCACTAGTCACTTTTTGAAAATTCTGGCAAGTTATGTCTTTTGATCTGCTTCTGCCCATTTCATTATAATTTCATGTATTTCATACTGTGACTACGAGCTACCTGGTTTTGGGGTTGTTTTTTTTGTTTGTTTGTTTGTTTGTTTTTTTGAGGGTGCAGTGATTTGGGGAGTTCACCTTAATTTTTTTACTATGGAATTCTTTCCTATGGATGAGAGGATCTGGATGTTCTTGCAGTCATAATAATAAGGTGACACAACAGGCAGTGTGTCTTTTTGTGTGTCTAGAAGAATGCGTGGGTTGTATTAAGGCAGAAGACTCAAGAAAGAATTATCACCAGGGAAGTACCATAATTGTTCTAAAGTGCACTTCTTGAAGTGTCTTCCTATTGTTATGAAGTAATTTTAAATTCCCCAAAATATGGGAGTTGGGTGCAGCAAAGGGCTAGTGCAGTAGCTTTTCATTTCTGGCAATCCTGGGTTTCATATCTTGTCCTGGGTCACAAGTGCCAACGAGTAAATGAGTTTGCGGGTGCCCTCTTGGACTGGATTTTCAGCAGGAGGCAACTGCCAAACAGTTTAGCACAGTTCAGTCATATGGCCAGTCTCTGCTCAAAAGAGGGTCAGGAAAAGAGTGGTAAGAGTGTGGCAGGCAGTTGAGTGTATGTGTCTCTGAAAATTCCAGCTCAGAGACATACCTGTGCTAGAACTAAATGATCTGACACACTCAACATAGGGTATAGCTGCCAGGGCACAAGGAGCTAGCCACTCTGAGCCATCCAAGATGCTAGGTGTATATCAAGGCAGCTAGCCCTACCTATGTCTCATGCTGCTGGGGTTATACTCTATTTTTAGCACACTGTCTCTCACTGAGTGAGCGCAGGTATGTCTCCTCAAGCTGGGAGCGTATGCATATGCTAAAAAACATGCCTGTATTCGACATTCCTGTTATGGTTCTGGAACACCAGAGAGCTCCATTCGTACCACAGTCCAGAATTCCAAGAATTGACGAATTCATAACGTCAAAATCACTTTTCGATAAGACTTATTGCCTGTGGAAAGCCTGAATCTGCATATGCAAAAGGGCCTTTCACAAACTGGTGATTTGCACGTTTGTGCATTACCGAAGTAATTCACAGGGGTTGGCAGATGTCTTAATAAACTAAATCCTGTATGAAATCTCAGAAACTGAGTTCTACTGTCTTAAACTGGTGACTTTATTCTTGACAGCTATGGTTGGGAATGCCTGCCTGGTATGTTGCTGCTTGCCGTGCAAATGTGAAGAGTGGAGCCATTATGTCTGCATTGTCTGATACTGAGATTCAGAGAGAAATTGGAATCAGCAACCCTCTCCATCGCTTAAAGCTCCGACTAGCAATCCAGGAGATGGTATCACTTACAAGTCCATCAGCTCCTCCCACTTCTAGAACAGTGAGTCACATTCAGCTAACTTTCTTTCTCATGCTTGTTCCTATATCAGAATCCATAGCAAAAGTTATGTAATATGAGAGTGAATCTATGGCAACACACACTTCAAAATCAATATGAATCATCCTGAAGAGGGTGGAAGTGCTTTTCCTTGCCTTTCTTGCTTGTTGATCATTGATATCTTCCTGTAACAAATAATCTTTTTTTTATAACGTTTTGCTTCTGATTAACCTTGAAATTACCTCAGTGTTCAATATGAGAGAAGGGCAAACCTCAAAATGCTCACAGATGTTCTGTATAAACACCCAGTATTTGAAAACTTAGTTGTACTTTTGCAGGTATTTTATCTTCCCTTTTCTCCAAAACACATCCTCTCCCCAAATGCACCATATACTTTTCCTGCCTCGGTTTTTTCCTCCCACAGAACTCTCTTGACCATCCCTCTTTCTCTCTTTTTCAATTATCCCCCAGCCTGGGTCTGCTGATTTAGTATCCTCCTGCTTTTCTTTCCTCCCTCAGAGAAGCAGCAAGAATATGTGGGTATGTAGTGAGAAGAGGGAAGAGAAGTAGAGAGTGTAATGCTGTGGGTGATGAGAGGAGAAAGAGATGGCAGGTCAAGAGTACATATAGGAGAGAGAATGAAAGTGGTGGGGAGAAGCATGTTTGAAAGAGAACAAAGGTGAGAAGAGAAGTGGAAGTGTATTTAGGAGGGTGAGAATTGTGTGTGGGTGTGTTATGGTAAAAGTGTGAGTGGAGGTGGGGAGAAAGAGAACAAAGGGGCTACGCTAGTGGGAAGAGAAATAAAGGATGGAAGTTAGGAAGGGAGAGAATCATGAGACAAATGGTGAAGGCTAAGAAATAGATGGCAGGAAGTATGGCGAGAAAGCTGGGCCGAGAAAGATATATTGGAGGTCAGAAAAAGAGAGAGGGACAGATGGGAATTGTGGAGAAATGGTGAGGGGGAAAGGCTGAGGTGTAGAGACCCCAAAGGAAAAAAGGACAGAGAGAAAGTCCAGAAAAAAAAAACAATAGACAGCAAGAAAAAGAGATGAAGCAAATGAATCAAAGTGAGAGAAAAATGGGAGAAAAAAAAGAACGGGAAAAGAAATGGAAACACCTAAGACAACACTCAAATTTAGGGCTAGTACATTGTATTAGGAGTGATTATCTCCCTACGTAGTACAGTATTTCCCTGCCAGAAAAGGGGCAGCTGATTGAAAAGGCAGGGGGCCAGGGGCAGCATGCCTGGGAAGGAGTGAGATAGGTTCTAACACCTTCACTTTTCCATTTGGGCACCGAGCCTTGGTTTGGATCAGCATCCAAAAGTCTGGATGCTTATTCAAACCCCTGTGTACAAACCTTCTGAGTCTGCAAAGTGAGGTTTGAAATTTCCAGAGAATAAGCAATTTTGTAGCTTCTGGCACGTGCTAATTTCAGTCAGAGGCAAATACAAGAACAGCTTTTTTCATGTAAAATGTTTTCAAGTCTGTAAGTGGAAGCTGGGCTGAAATATGGGGACAGAGTTAAGGTGATTTTTAAATGTGCAGTGTAATATATTACACTTCTACTTTCATTGAAGAGATTGAACTGTGAGGCTATTTGAATATTTATCTAACTTCTCTTAACTGTTAGTTTCCATGTTTAAATGCTCAATGCTAATGATCTGTGCTGTACATAAATTGTAAATCTATTACCGAGTAACAGTCTTAAAGTTAGTAAAGATTTGTATCTGAGTTTGTGTTCTGTTTTTTCCCTTACATAGGAAAGACCAGTCCTCTTACTGATTAATTATATAGATATAGGGCAAAAGTTAAACCTGAATTTTAAAGAGTTGTATTTATTTGTGAGGAATGAGCTAAATAGAATAGCGTTCCTTGGCTGAGAGATCAAACTTTGGCATTTTGAAACCAAAATAAAAACATAATATAAGGAAACAATTGCAAACACCAATTTGAGCAGGTGAATTTTATCTATGATAGTGAAATGTATCTTGAACAAACGGTAGCTGCAAGTTGCTGCATAATCAGGTGGCCATAAAACTCTTTACAACACGCTCACTTTTGTGCTGTCATTATGTCAAATACAACTCTGCACCACTTGATCTGCACAATCAGTTTATCTATAGTGTGCCCATCATGGTAGTTTTTGAGCCCTATGATCTAATACTTTAACATCTTTTAGAGCTTTATGTATGCGGTCAAAACATGTCTGCTATTTCCGTAACTGGTAAGGGCCAACTTCTGTTACTCTTACTTTGAGGAGGACCGTTTTCCTTAAGATTTCTACTACTCAAAATGCTCCTCATCAAAGTAGTACTACTCTATCAGTAATTGGGCCCTAAGAATCTGGCATATGTATGCAAAAGCTCAAGGATCAATCTTGCTCTTATTGAAGACAAGAGCAAAAAATCATAATGACTTAGGGTAAATTTTGAAACACACCTAAGTACCATTTTCAAAAGTGACTTAGGCACTGAGAAGTCTGAGTTTCATTGAAAGTCAGATTTTACCCTGAACATCTGAGATTTTATATTTCCATTGTTGAGGAACCTTTAAAGACTATAGTTACAAAAACACCTGCATTCAACAACCCTCCTATATACTATTGCCAGAGTATTACTGATCCACAAAGAAAGACGTTTCATGTGAATAGAGCACTATAATTTTGACAACTTTGTTCTGGTTAAATAAAAGCAGACATTTACATTTTAGTTCCATTCATAGCACAAGAAAATCATTGAGATTTACCAGATGAGATGTCACATATTCAGGCTAGAAATCTGGGGGTAGAGTGTGCTTTTTGCACTTAGCCCTGAGTGATTGGTGGCATGCAGCTGCACCGTGAGTCATAAGTTGCCTGTCCTCTCTCTTTCTCCAGATGGAAGTTAATTTACTGCAGCCTTTGCCCTGGTGTGCTCAGCCAGTTCTTGCACCTCCTTACTTCGCTGCCTGGTCACACGGGGGCAAATCAGAATCTAACCCTTATTAAAAGCAATGGAATGAGAAAAAAATGGAACATTTTTAAAAGAAATTTTCCAGGAATGTTTGACTAACAGAATTGTAGGGAAAGGGATCTTATGTTCTATTACAATGCAAGTACAGTATGTGTGCAGAACTTTTAGGCGGGAAATTCTTCACTGAATGAGAACCCTCCTCAGGATTCAGTTACCACATAAAAGCTTCTATCCGCTCTTTGGGTGATATACTTAACTGTTATTCTTTCCTTTTTAATGGTATTCAGAGAATTTCCACCATTAGGAGTAAGACATTTCATCCACGAGTTCTGGTTGATAAGCAATCATCTGTTCAGATCTTAGTGAAGCCAGATGTAAAGCAAGTTGTCTAAAGTTCTCTCTAGTTGCAGCTCAATTGAGGCAAGAACATGGTTGTGCTGATTGTGATGCTATACGCTGTTAACTTACAGTGGTGCTGCCTTTCTTCTTTACCACTGCTTACCTAATGTGGATTCTGCCTGCTTCCCTGTGGGCCTTATTAACAGCCCTCAGGCAATGTTTGGGTGACCCATGAAGAAATGGAAAATCTTGCAGCTCCAGCCAAAACGGTTAGTCTTTCTAATTTTATTTAGACAACAGTGATGTTTGTTTTAATGCCAAGAACACAACTGAAGTTTATCTAGTTGAATACAATTGTCAGACCACCTGTAGACTGTTTCTCAAAGATACCATTAGAAAGGTAAAAGTAGTGGTGAAACTGAATGTAAAAATGTGATGACAGCTCCCTAAAAAATAAAATACCAAATATATTACAATCACAGAGACTATGTTAACTTGCACACAGTAATGAAGTTTCATTATACAGCCGTAGTTCAGTTTTTTGAAACATTAACTTGTATGTCATGCTGTGTTGAACGTGAAAGAAAAGTATTTAATATAAAGGAACACTCTCAATTTGAAATCTAGTCTGTTAAAAATGAGTTTATAACAGTTCAGCACCACACCTGCCCCTAAAATCTCCTTTCCTGTATCACTTGAATTGTGATAATGTTGACACTGAGAGCTGTTAATCTACAGGAAGCCTAAACAGTATGTAATTAGGAACAAAAATGCTTTAGGTAGATAGAATCCTCTCTTTTGAAGCAAAGTTGTTCACATTTTTGGGACTTAGAGTGATATTGTGCCATTGATTTTTTGCAAACATCTCGCTGATTTTGGTAGAGACTTAAAATGTATGTCAGTACACACCGCCCATTCAATGGCTCAGATTTTTTTCATTCTCCAAAACCTCAGGTTAGAATTATATTTTTGTTTTCAAAGGTAAGATTTTTCTATACCAGCATAAGAACAGGCTTGTAAGAAATTAACTAAGCCTAAAAAAAAGATGTATGAAGCCTTATTTTCAGTTCATAATAATTTATGGTTAGCCGAGCCCCTAAACGGTAGTGGAGATGCTAAATCTACATTTTAATGCAGCAAAGATAGATTTATTATACATTTACATTTGTTGCAATGTTTTACATATTCGTTATACATTTCATGGAGTAATTTCCTTACCAATTATTTTTTACAACTGAGCTGCTTCTCAGCTTTAGCATTATTGGTAAAGAAAACACTCACACAATAATACCTTGAGCACCAACCAACAGAAGTAGCCCTGGAAAACTGACCAGGAAAAAAAGAACTCACTTTTGATACAGGAAAGTGAGTAGCTTTATTGCAAGCTGTTGCAACAAAATGTTACTGTTAACATCATTGATTGAAACTGTTACTTTTTCCTTTTGGGTATGTGCATGTCAAACAGGAGAGATTTGCAAGTATTCACAGATCTGAACCAGGGCAAAATTTCAACCATTCTTCCTGTAAATACAACTTTCATTTACACTATGAATGATTTGAGACTTTGCTGGACAAAACAGTGGGTTACTCCTAATTTACAATATTTTGAGACAAAAGAGCAAAATTTGACAGTAATACTTGCTTTTGTGAAAACCACCCCGGGAGTCTGAGATGAGTTTGTAAAATTTCACAAAGCTGTGAAGATTTTGTATATCTCTAATATTTTGCTGGATTTGTCAGCCTTAATTATAATGGTATCAGTTTTGATAGTTTAGATAAGCGGTTTGCCATTGATACTAGGTCAAATGCATTATCAGCATATTTATTTGTACATTTCTCTTTGTACTAGTATTAACATTTGCATCTTTTGCTTCTTGACTTGTGTTTGTTGTATTTTGTACCTGCTTTACTAATGGCTGCCTGCCGATAATACAGAAAGAGTCTGAGGAAGGCAGCTGGGCCCAGGTATGAATTTTTTGCACTTTACACTTTCAGGATGGAAAACTAATAATAATTTAATTAGTATAGAAATAGAAAACCTTGTAACATTGTTTCAGTTGTTGTATCAGAGTCTATTTCTGTGATTTCATATTAATAATTTAAATATAATGAATATCTTTTACATTTTTTCAATTCAAAGAAAAACTTTTTGACAGATTTGTACATGAAACATAAATAGTGTATTTGCGGCAAATACTTTCCTTTATATAATTTGCTGTGATCTTTTAAAGCCAGATATTTTAAGGAGACTCAACACAAGCCTTTATTTTGTGCATAGACACTTTGTACACACATCCTTTGCCTTTGCCCCTTGGGATAATGAGGAAGTAAAACACAACACACTAATAAACGGATTAATGCAGTGGCTGTAAGTGCCTTGTTACCCTGCAGTCCCTAAAGCTCATAAAGAATGAGGGCATCTGCTACATGACCTCGATGCCAGCAAGATTCAGCTTCCAACCCATTCTGGTATTGCTAGAAACATGTTTGCTTTTGGTGGCTGGGTGTTATACAGGTACTCAGTAGTAAGGCCCTGCATGCCTCATCTCTTTCCTGCACTGTCCTTAGCATACCTTTTCCTAAGTATATGCCTAAGTTTGGGGCAATTAGGTCACAACAAACTTGAGTTTATGTGCTGCTTATCCAGATTGGATATTAATGGCAGGCTGTTGTGAACAGTCATAGTCCCTGCTCCAACTGGCAAAGTCTTTCAAACCCTATCAGCACCGAAAAGAGACCTCTCTGTTCTGGCCACCAGTGTCTTTGGAAGGCCATCCAAGTCACAGAGATGGCATGCTCCCCCTTCATGAAGAAACACACAGAAGAGGGGGTGTGTGGGGGAGAAAGGATGATAGGTCATCTGGGAGAAGCTCCTGCACACATCCTGGCATCATCTTGTGGTTGGTTCATACTTGGATCCTCATTTATATGTGCAGCAGTGGTAGCTGAAGGTACAATCAATGCATGAACAATTTTTTAAATAGATTTTTGAAGGGTCTTTGTGTGTGTCATTTACAGAATAGGGGATCAGATTTTTAAAGGTATTTAAAGAATTTGATTTCAATGGGAGTTAGGTGCCTAAATATTTGTAAAAATCTATACCTACATGCTTTGCATATAAAGTCTACAGCCATCCTGTACTTAACATATAGAAGCTGAAAGGCCCTGTTAATTACACTAAAGGCTGAATGCTCAAGAACTACTAAAAATTTAATAATTTAATAATTGTGTTTAGGATCAACAATGTCACACCAGACTGGCTTCACTCTGGTAACCCGAAGTGCAGCATGCTGAAATGACACAGCTATCAAGGAAATTGTGCTAGTTCACGGAACTGAACAATTAATGTTGAAGCTTTTCAATATATGCACAATTTCAAAGATTATTAATTAATTAATTTATTTATTATTATTATTTTCTTTGAAAACCACACCATATGCTATTGAGTCCTTTTAAATCATAGATCACAGTGTTATAGGACTGGAAGGGACCTCAGTAGGTCATCTAGTCCAGTCCCCTGCACCAAGGAAGTACTAACTATTATCTAGGTCATCCCTGACAGGTGTTTGTATACCCTATTTTTGAACACCTCCAATGACAGCGATTCCACAACCTCTTAGGTAATTTGTTCCATTGTGTAAATACCCTTATAGTTAGGAAATTTTTCCTAATGTCTAACCTAAATCTCCCTTGCTGCAGTTTAAGCCCATTGCTTCTTGTCCTTTCCTCAGTGAATAAGGAGAACAATTTATTATCCTAGTCTTTCTATAACAACATTTTTTTGTACTTGAAGACTGTTGTTATGTCCCCCCTTAGTTTTCTCTTCTCCAGATTAAACAAACCCAAATCTTTCCTCCTAGGTCATGTTTTCTAGACCTTTAATCATTTTTGTTGCTCTTCTCTGGACTTTCTCCAATTAGTCCACATCTTTCCAAAAGTGTGGGGCCCAGAATGGACGTAATATTCTAGTTGAGGCCTTATCATCATGGAGTAGAATGGAAGAATTACTTCTCATGTCTTGCTTACAACACTCCTGCTCATACATTCCAGAATGATGTTTGCTTTTTTGGCAATAGTGTTACACTCTTGACTCATATTTAGCTTGTGATCCGCTATAACCCCCAAACCCTTTCCTGCAGTGCTCCTTTCTAGGCAGTCATTTCCCATTTTGTATTTGTGCAATTGATTATTACTTCCCAAGTGGAGTACTTTGCATTTGTCCTTATTGAATTTCATCCTTTTATTTCAGAGCATTTCTCCAGTTTGTCCAGATCATTTTGAATTCTAATCCTGTCCTCCAAAGCACTTGCAGCCTGTCCTAGCTTGGTATTGCCCACAAGCTTTATAAGTGTACTCTCTAGTCTATGCCATTATCCAAATCATTTATAAAGAGATTAAAGAGAACTGGACCTACTTTTAGCTAACTCCTAAGGCCTGGCTGCAGTATGCTTACCCAACTTCTAATGGGAAATTCATCACAGTCCCAAAGAACAACAGGACTTTATTAGAAGGTTTATTAGAAAATAGAGAGAAAATTCAAGGTTAAATGGTATAAATCATAGATTTAAATCTACAAGCAGCCTTGCGTAGTTACGGGACAAACAATGGTTTCAGATAGTTCAGAGAATCAAGTACTTATATTCTTAGACTTCTGTCTGTCCAGCTGTTATTGGGTCTCTCTCTCCATTCTGGCATTCCTCTTTCCCTCAGCTTCTAATACAGCCTATCAGATATACTCAGTTCACTCCAATCTTTAGCTGTCAGCCCCTGCATTATCATTTATTTATAATACCTATTAACTTTAAGGAGCAAACTGAAAAAATTCGTGATATTCTTCCAAACTATGCTCACAAACCAAGCTGTACGCACTTGAGATGCCACAGATCTTCATAATATGCTAGTCTTTTCTTACACATAATCAGCAGTGAAATTGTTAATAATAGCGACATTTCAATTATTATCTGAACTGTCACCCCCATTGAAACAAATACCACACTTCAGAGCTATTGTTCCTGGCTGGCTACAAACTCAGCCAGACTGTGATACACCACTTACACTTGGGCTATATTTTGAAGGTTTTCTTCATAACTATAAGAGAGCTAGACACAGTGGTGTATGGAGGGTCTCTGGCGCCCTGGGCCCAAGCCTATATTTGCGTCCCCCCCACCTTGCACCCCCTCCTGGGTAGGGCAGGAGGGGTCCCGGTGCCACCCCAACTGCCACCAGGGAGGGCGGGGGAGTCTGTACTTGTGGGGGAGGGGCGTGAGGTGCGGGGGGGTGTGTGGGTGCAAATGCAGGCTTGGCTCTGCTTCGTGCCCGCCTCTCCTGCTGCAGCCTTGCAGCCCGGTGTCCACTCGGAGGGGAGCGGCCTCACCCCCCTGCCGGGGAAGGGGGGTTGGGCCAGCCCCTCATTACATACAGGGGGCACGAAGGGGTGCCTCTCAGCCTGTCATGAAGAGCTGGCCCAGTGCACCCCCCCAATTGCACTTACCCCCGCTCCAGCAGCTCCACAGCCCAGTGCTGGCTCGGATGGGGGGCAACCTCAACCCCCGGCCTGAGGGAGGCTGGGTCAGCCTTCATGATGTGCAGGGAGGGTGCAGGAGCAGAAATGGGAGCAGCCGCCCCTCAGCCTCCTGCCCCCTCCATCCATTGCGAAGGGCTGGCCCGGTGCACCCCCTCTCCCCCGCATTTACCCGCTACTCCAGCCCCGCAGCCTGGCGCCGGCTCGGATGGGGCACCAAGTCGACCCTTCATAATGCGCGGGAGATGCTGGAGGTTGAGGGGTGGCTACTCCCGCTTCTGATCCTGCACCCCCCAGCGTGCATTGTGAAGGGCCTGCCTGGCCCCCCTAGGCCCAGGGGTGAAGCCACCCCATCTGAGCCGGCGCCAGGCTGTGGTGCTGGAGTGGTGGATAAGTGCATTCCGGGCCAGCCCTTCATGATGGGTGGAGGGTGGGGGGCACAGGAGGGTCTGAGCCACTCAGAGCCTCCTGTGCCCCCCCACCCCTTGCGCATCATGAAGACCCAGCCCAGCATCCCCCTGCAGGCTGGCGCCTGGGGACCTGGCCCCCTCTGCCTCTCCTTGGTATGCCACTGGCTAGAGACTGTCTTAAGACTCTGGAGAATAAGATGGCAGCTCTGGGAAGCTGTGTGTATATCGTATTGCCACATATCCCCTCCCAAATTCAAGCCATGATCAACAACTTGACAATGGCTAGTGTTTTGAAATTATCATCACAGTCTCTGCTCTATAATATAGTATCCATTAATTGTTTGCCAGTTAATTCAAGGTAGTTAACACCTCGATAAAGGCTTCTCTGGACACTTCCCAATACTTATACCAGGCTACAAAATTGGTGGTTTACAATTAGCTTAATTGACAAACTATTGGCTCAAGGTAGAAAAACTGTAGTGAGGCCAAGCCCTTGATGGTCCCATAGCTTTATCTGTATACAACTTGTTTAGGAAGTCTTTTTCCACGTCTGTAGCAGTTCAAGTCCCCCACTGTTGTTTTAATCTAAGGTTAGCATTCTCTCCCTATGCCAAAAGGACTAGCTTCCTTGTTAAAAATGTTTTTGAATGCTAATTAGGCTCTCACTGTCCTGAGTTCAAGTGTTAAACCAAATGTGATTGTCAATAACTCCCTCTTGCTATTTAATTTAATACAGTTTTTTCTTTGATGCTAATTCAACATTCTCTTCTCTCCCATCCCAAGGTTCATAGAGTACACATACATTTTTGATCCCAAGCCACCTTTGGTCCACTCCTTTACATACCAGCCTTTTGCAGGCAGCACAGAGCCTTTTTCCCATGACATGCAAGAGGTGCAAAGACAACCCACAGTGTGGCTGCTCTGCCTGCTCCCCCGCAATGAGCAGAGGGTTTTGCACCAGACCAGAGGTGAACGTGCAGCTTCCATGAGCAAGCTCAGCACGAACACTCCCTTCATTATATTTTACACTTGAAAGAGCAACCCCTTTAGATTTACATGAAATTCAATTAACTTTTTCCAAGGTAGTGGAGTAAATAAAGCAGCTAGAGGCAAAGGAAATGTTTGCATTTGGTTCGTGTAAATCTGTGGATTTCAGTGGAAAAACCATCCAACTGAAAAGAGGGTGACAGCAAGATACTACTGAAGATGTCACATGAAAGCATCTAAGGAAAGATGGGTTATATACAAAAATAATATGTATACTGTGTGATGGCAAGAAACACAATGTTCCCATTGAACATTAGTGTTTGTTTATATGTGTTTACTTTATGCACATTAGGCTTATTTTTATAAACAAATATTTGTGTTTGAATATTCTTCACTTGAATGAAGCTAAAATTGGGTTTCAAAGTTTATAATTACACCGCCCACTGAGCACAAATGTAACATCATATGGCCGTTGATAGTATTATGCTGATTTGGTATTAACAGCAAAAGTTAATTCATTTTGATAGCTTGTAGCTTTTCTCAAGGATAAAAAAGCCTGGCATCTTAAATTAAACACTTGCACAGTTATGGAAAAAATGCCAGTAGAATGTGCAGCTCCCAACTAGCTGCCAAGCACATAGATCATGAAAGCACTGAAGTAACTCATTTCTACAGCCATATGTGTTAGAATTCTGGTTTGTGCCACATCATTTTAATGTACATGACTGTTAAATTGTACATTCGTTACTAATCAAGTTTATTGTGATTATCCATTGCAGGCATTAGTGAAGGCAGAAGCTCTCTTTCTAAAATATAGATGATATACTTCAGATAAACTGTACAAAAGCAGTTGGACTTGTATTTGCATCACACTCACTCTTGTTCTCTACTAAAATCTCACAATGCAGAAAGTGTTCTTGAATTGTAGTGTTTTTTTGAATGCTCAAAAGATTGTTTTTTCTCTTCAAGGATTCACATATTGACAGTTCCAAAAGGTTCACTTCATTTTTCACTGGGCACATTTTAACACATATTGTTAGTGGTGTGCATTTGGTTACCTGCTGTTACTGGAAGCAGAAGCAGGCCTGCAGACTGGGCCACAACCAGTTAAAAATAACCACTGGTTTAGGGGGACTAAAATGTGTAACACTAATTGTATGGTGGAATAAGATGTGTAAAACCTCTGGGTTAAATTCTGGCCCCATTGAAGCAATGGCAAAACTTCCATTCACTTTAATGTGGGCTGGATTTCACCCTAAAAAATTGTTTTATCACGTGTTAACGCAGGGAAGGATTTTCAAAAGCACCGAGGTGTGTTAGGAGCACAGATCCCTTTGAAATTCAATGGGATTGTACTCTTAACTCACATAGGTGCTTGAAAAAATTTCCCTCAATCTCTATGTCTGATTTTCTGGATTTTGCTATAATGTGAATTTTCAAATGCATTATTTCTTAGTATAGCAAGAATTTCCATTTTGAAACGCTGGTTGACATGATACAGAGCGATCATATTTATATTTAATAAAAATATTTTCTGATGTAGAGAGCTAAGTGCTTTATTTGCATATATGAGACCCAATTGGTAGTATTGTCAGAAGTACTACAGAAAGCTGTGTGAATTTCCTAGACAGTGAACTCCTAGTTGAAATGGCATAGCAGATAGATAGCCTGCCTTCGCTCTGTGGCACTGACCCAAGTAGGTTAAAAAGTGAAGTCTCCTGTTTTTCTGTAGACTCTTGCTTATGGTGATATGAACCATGAATGGATTGGTAATGAATGGCTCCCGAGTCTGGGTTTACCTCAGTACCGAAGTTACTTTATGGAGTGCCTGGTAGACGCAAGGATGTTAGATCATCTGACGAAGAAAGATCTCCGGGTGCATTTAAAAATGGTGGATAGCTTTCATCGGTATGTTTGTACAAAGGCCACTCAAAATGAGCACATGGATGTAATATTATGTTCTGTGCAGCATAAGATGATAAAGCTTTATTTTTAATATTGTTCCAACTGAGGACCCCCACATGGAAGTATAAACAGTCAGCACCAATGTGAAAATGAGGGAGGTTTCTTTTGACAGAGCAACTGCAAGTGTGAATATTTAATCCATAACTAAGAGATTGCAATTCCATGATGCACACAATAGTCTTAATACATAAATATAACTGTAATGATAAATAAATTTTAAAAAAACACCTATTAAATGGCACAGCATCAGAAGATGGTAGACAAGGAATATGAAGATGTTTAAGCTACTTGAGAGTGCAGTGGAAAGTGTAAGTGGGTAGAAGGTTCATCTACCAAAGGTGATGGCCAGTCCTGCAAGGATGCACTCTTTACTGTCTGATTTGACAATAAACTCCTCTTCCTGCCTGATTCAATAGGGCATTTAAGCACAGGTCACATGGTTTGTTGGCCTGTTTTGGACACATTTTTAATGTTAAATGTTTTTAATGCTCGCTAACTTATTTAAACTCATTCATTTGTGTTGTGTCCATTTCATTTTTTAGTCTGTTAAATTTTTGCTCTTTGCCCCCTGATTTGATACTTCAGCACACTGAGCTAATTATCTTATATAATATTTCCAATACATTCACATCCCAAACGTTATTTTATTTCTAAATGTCTTATGTTACTTTGTAAATGTTTCTCTCTTAAATAACAGAACAAGTTTGCAATATGGAATCATGTGCTTAAAGAGGTTGAATTATGACAGAAAAGAACTGGAAAGAAGAAGAGAAGTGAGTCAACATGAAATAAAAGGTAACAGTTTCAGGGAATGGGTACTGGGATTTTTTTTTTCTTTGTGAGGTTTCAAAGTATTTAAACGTGATTCACTGTTAAGCGCACACTTAAGTTCATGCCTATTCAGCAAAGCACTTAAACATTTGCTTACAGTAAGCACATGCTTAAGTATATTGCTAAATCGGGACACATTCCTGAATGATTGTTGAATGTATATGTTGGCGTGTATGTATTTTGGCCCAATTGGATTGTAAGTTCTTTGGGGCAGGGACTCTGGGACAGATCCCACTACAGGACCTCTGCAGCAGTCTGACAGTAGAAACTGGCCATAAAACTGGTAAGTCCAACTGCTTGAGGATTTCCCCAGGGCAGGTCAATGGGAGCTGCTGGATGCAGCACGTTTGAAAATCTGGCCAGTACCTAAACATGAATTTAGGCACCTAGCTTCAGGCTCCTGTTTTGGAAAATCTTTGCTTTTGTTTCCTTAATTTCAAAAGCTGATCATATTTAAATAAAATTACATGGATGGATTCCCATCAAATCAGATCTTTAAGATCTGAAAAGCAGCTGTTTCAAGTTTACAACTTGCCATTTCACTTTGGGTCAGGCATTGACCCATAATGAGTTCCCAAAGAACAAGGTTTATTGCATGATATAATGGCTAGTTAAACAGTATAAGGCTTCCTAGAGAGCATGCAAGCTCAAGGTGTAGGTCTTGCACTTAACAGTTAGGTTTTCTGTCCCATTATCTAAAGTGAATCCTTTGATTCCCTAAGCATTGCCTAGTATTAGAGGAAACCAGAACATTTTTAATTAACTCTTCAAGTGCAACGTTCTTCAGAAGAATTGAAAATACAAGAACTAGTAGACAGAAGTAACAGCAACAACAGAATTTGTGCTTGCCTCAGCAGACATGGTGTCATACTCTAATGCAAAGGACTTACATAGGTGCTGAGGACTTAGCATCAAATTCCCTGCTGTACCCAGTATTTGCTGGGTGTACCTGGAGAAGCACGGAGTAACTGGTTCCTGGTGCTGGTTCTGACCCCATCATAAGTTACAGCACCTCAGGCTGTTCCAATCTGTGCTGATTGGCCACGCTCCCCAATACGATATTTTAGCAGCCAAGGATGGTTAGAACACACTATGTTTCAGTCACTCCCCTCACAAACCCTGCATCACTCCCTGTCTCAGGGACTGCAGAATGGATAGCACAGGAGACAATTATACTGGCTGTCCATCGGTTGAGAACGCCTCCTCACAGAAGAATTCCAAGCTGGAAAGGTAACAGTTTTCCAGCCTCCTTGTGCTTGTGGTGCAGCAGGTAGAGGCGGGAGCAAAGGAGGGAATATGGCCTTTTTGCTTTCCATTTAAATAAACTTTATTGCTGTTTTGACGATATTAGTTGCTCACGGTTATTTACACCTGGGACTTAAGATGTTAAGGAGATCATTAAAAAGCAATCTTTGATTTGTGTTTGATTAGAGATTCCAAACATCCCACATGCAAGATAACAAATATTAAGGATGAGCTACAAATATCTGTTTTTCTAATGTGGAGATTTTTTTTTGACTCAGTTCTCAAAAAAGACCTCATCTCTCTTTTACTTGTCCATAGCTTTATCATTAGCATGGATCTTAATGGAACAGCTTTCAGAAGTGAGAAGACCTGATTAACTAAAATGTCAACACAAGTTTTTTTTTAGCTTTTTAGCTTTTTTAGCTTTTTTTCGCTTCTAGCACATTCGCAAACTGTAGATGTTGATCTCTAGATAGATAACTAATCCCACCTCACCCTCCCCTCAGGTTGAACCTTAAGAGACTGATCTTTTTTCTCCCAGGAACCTGAAATCCTAAAATCTTCCCTGAAAAAATTGTAAAGTCCTTTGCTGACACTACTGCGTTTGCTGAGGGTTGTCATTTGGTATGTTTAAATAACAAGTAGGCACGGAGTCACAGGCAATCAACTTTCTGGACTCTGTATCAATGATGAAACCATGTATTAGCATTCCTTTTATGGAAAGTGGTGTAGATCAGCTACCATATAGATACATGTATCTATGTGCTTATGAAAGTTCAATTAACAGTAAACTGTTACCATATTGTGTGTCTGTCTGTAGATGTATTGGTCTGGAGCAATGATCGAGTCATACGCTGGATACAGGCTATTGGACTACGAGAATATGCAAATAACGTCTTAGAAAGTGGTGTACATGGGTCACTTATAGCCCTGGATGAAAACTTTGATTACAGCAGTTTAGCTTTATTATTACAGATTCCAACACAGAACACCCAGGCAAGTCCTTTCATGACTTTTAGTTTGTCTGGATTTTATCTGTACTCCTTTTCAATTATTTTAATGATTTGATTTGTTATATATAGGCACGGCAAATCCTGGAGAGAGAATACAACAATCTGTTAGCACTAGGAACTGAGAGACGACTTGATGAAGTAAGTAATTTAATTTATGTCTTAAAAAAAACCTAAAAGCTACACACTAAGTTCAGGAGGACACACACACACCCATACACACAAAAAGGATGTTATTAAGGTTAAAAAAATCAAACACTCAAAAACAAGGAAATGCCAGACTTAAGGTTGCCTGTGCGCCCTTTCTGCTGCCCCTTGTGTACAGTATATGCCTTAAGAAAGTGATTTATATGACTACATACTACCTTTTCCCCCATAGGACTCCTGCCTCAGGCTGCACAATGCTCAGAGAATGAGGCAGCAGTTCAATATTTCTTTTCATCATCAGTGAGGGTACTGTCCCATAGTCACACTGCACACCATCCAAATCCTGCATTAAACAGGAAATTATTAATTTCCTCAGAGGCTTTTCCTATGTCACTTTTCACTGTAGTAGGCGCATACCTCACACACTAATGAATTTATCTTCACAATGGTCCTGTAAGATAGGGAGGTTATTTTAAAGATGGCGATCTGAGAAACAGAGAGATTACAGTCTTAATGTTTACTTCAGCTTTCTTTCTTGTTTGAGCAGAGCAAAGCTAAGATGACACAAATAGAAGGACTAAGAAGCTGGTGCCTCATGTAGGAGGGAAAGAATTGAGTGGAAGTAGATGGGCGAGGGATTATATACCATGTATGATTACCTCCCGATATTTGCCTGCTGCTCAGAGAAGACATAACTCTGCTTGAATAAAAGGAGTAGGATATATGAAAAATACTTTCAGAACTAATTTGTTTCTTAAAGCAGGTTGTGAGAAAACACTGATATTGAACTTGTTTAGAACTGGACTTCACCATTTGTTTTTTACCCAATATTAATTTATTCAGGAACCACTTACTGAAATTTCATAAGTGGTTTATAAATTGCTGACTTGATAGGAATATATCTTCCCCAAGGTACACACATATTGCTTTCATTAATATTAATGCAAACTGGAAGAGAAAAGAGAAGAATACACACTATTAGTCTTTCATCAGACTCAACAGTTTCTAGCTAGGATTTTCTGCATGGTACAAACACGTTACATATTTTCCCGTAAAGTGAAATTATTTTAAAATAATAAATTCCAGTATAAGACAGTTTACTTGAATTTATTATGACAAAAGAATATATATGTGACTCCAAACTCCTAAACAGTAAAATCAGGCATGAAATTTAACTAACACAGCTTTTAAATCCAAACAGTCAGTTCGACTATCATTTTATTTTATCTTTTATTCCTCCTCATTTGATCATATGCTGCTTCATTTCCTATCTTTAAATTCAATACAGATCATATGTGGAGACACTTTATGCCTCCTTGATTTTTCAGAAAGTTCTACATCAGCAGACAAAACCTGACCGTGTATCAAGCAAAAGATTTAAGGAAAAATCCTCTGCTCTAGTATTTCAAAGTTTCTAAAACAGTTGCTCTTTCAAGAATGTTTCAAATACATTTTTTTCTTATTGGATGAAATGAAACATGTAGTAATCTATTTGCTAGAAAATAAATTTAACAGCTGGAGAAGAAGCAACCATTCAGATAACGAATCATGAATTTAATTTAGTTTTATCAAACACAAACATTTGTATTGACAGAGCGATGACAAGAACTTCAGACGTGGCCCTTCCTGGCGAAGACAATTTCCTCCACGTGAAGTCCATGGAATCAGCATGATGCCTGGCTCCTCTGAAACACTTCCAGCTGGATTCAGATTAACTACAACATCAGGGCAATCACGAAAAATGGCAACTGATGGTATGAAATGCTTTTTGCACTTATTCTCAAAAGCAAGAGGTTTATGCTAGTTTGCTGCATTGACTTGTAGCTCATGTGTGTCTTGCAATCTAATACCGTGAACTTATGCAGTTAAAACTAAACCTAAAACAGAACAAGTTCAGTATAGCCACAGATAAAATAGAGGATTAATCAGGACTTAAATTGGGGAGGGAAATGCACTGGTATGGTGTACCCCCATCTCTTTCAAGTTGTGTTCCAGTTTTCAGTACTATTATTTTTACTTTCCTATTTGAGCCCTAGGCTTAACCATGAAATAACTGTGGTTGTGAGCAGTTAAATATCAAGACTGAGGGTAAGTGGTGTAAACGGAAGGCATAGGCCATATTGCAGTTATTGACAATGTTATCTAGTACCAGTCTTAATTTTCCCTCTAGTGCTTCTACACAGAAAAAGAAACACTATCCACTCATTTCACCACTGAATAGTATTTCATTTTTGATAGAGTTTGTGGTCTACCTGATGAGGCTTCTAATTTTCTGAGTCTTCAAAATAATTGCTATAGTGGTGGTCGTTATTTAAAGAACTTCATCTAATAAGCTTCTCGTACATAGAATGTATTATCTTTTTTTTTTAAAAAAATCTTATATAGTAGCACAAATGGCATAAGTTGCTAACTGCATTACTAGTTCCATTGACTGCATTGCTCATGTTCACGCTTTTCTCTATTCTGCACTTTTTAGCAATAGTGCAAAGTCATAGGGTAGAATGGATCAATTTCAAAGGTGCTTTCCGGCTATGAATTAAGGTACTATCTAACTTACATAACTGTCATCACCACCTTATTTTAGCGCCTCACATTCATTGATGGATTTTATTCTCCCAGCACCACTGCGAGGTTGGAAAGAATTATTCCCATTTTACAGCTAGGGAACTAAAGCACGGAGTAGATTAAGAGACTTGCCCAAGGTCACATAGGCATGAGAACTGAGCTCAGGGCTACCTGAATCCCAATCCTGTGCCCATTAAACCATACTTCCTACTTTCCTGTGAGATGAACATTATTTTCTTATGAACTGTAATGCACACCTGTGATGCTGTATTAACAATAATGGCATCAGTAATTTTGAAAACCTCTTATTTCTCCTGAAGCAGTCAGATTTTCAACAGCACTCAGACGTAGCAACTCTAAATAAGTTTTATAGACAAGATTAAACCCAGAAGGTTGGACAGAATGAGCGATGTAGTAATTCAACAGTCACATTTTCAGGGAGGGAAAATATATTAATTTATTTTCTTCATTATTCTAACTAAAGAGGGTTTTTTTCCAATTTGCAGTTGCTTCATCACGATTGCAGAGGTTAGACAGCTCTACAGTTCGCACATACTCATGTTGACAAGGCTAGCAAAGAAGCCAGCACTGAATTGCTGTGAGTATTCACAAAAAGCCATCATGGAGGCTGTATAAATGTACACTATACCCAACATTCACTGACATTACTGAAATGAAAGCCAAGATGGGTCCATTCCCCCCAGCAGATCTAGTCTATCAAAAAACCTTAAGTGAATGGGGCTTAGTCTGGTGGATGCCAGCCTATTACTCCTCCTCCCATCTCAAACAGCAGGTTCTCCCTCTCTTTCATGGGAATCCCTTCTAGTAAATTGGTCAGGTCTCCCAAGAGATAAGGAAGCAGTTATAAGATAGATAGCTTATGATGATAGCTAAATGCATTGATAGACGTCTAGATGATAAAAAAAAATGTGCTGAGACATCTAGATGAGTTTCTGGTGAGAACTGGGGAGGAATCTGTGGTTATGGTACATATAAGAACTAGTGACATAGGAAGTAGCAGGTTCTTGAAACCTACATTCAGCTAATTTAGAGAAAGGCACAGAGCCCGGCCTCCATGGTAGCTTTCTCTAAAATGTGTCTGGTGCCCTGAGACAGTGTGACAGAAAAACTTCAGGGTCCCAATATATGGATGAGACGACAATGTAAAAAGGAGGAGTTTACATATGTAAGGCACTGCGGGACCTCCACTTTAGAGAGGAGACTAACAAGAGAGAACAGTTACACTAGATTTACTTAAGAAAAAGAAGTCTGAGATACAAACCCGCTTTAGGACATCAGCTAGGTGGTGGTTGGCATGAGTTAGGACAAAACATCTCCTGTCAATAAGGTCTTCCAAAATTATCAGTTATAAAAGTTCTTACATGTTCCTCAAAGCACCTGATATTCATCACTGGCAAGGACAGGATACTGGACTAGATATAGACAGGGGTCAGATCGGGTATAGTAGTTCCTATTACTTAAATATCTCATCATTTGTCATCTAAACAAGTGTACTGATTGCACAGATATACTTTTGAACAAAATACAGCTGTGTGAAAATATATTGTTTGCCACCAAATCATCAGTCTTGCAAAAATAAGAACATAATGAGCACTTTCATTAACATGCCACCATTTCATGCTAATTTTACTTAAATAACAGTTTTCCTTTCCATTTTAAGTTTCAGCAGATAATGATAGGCATTTATAAAGCACCTGTCACCGAAGTATTTAGCTACCTCTACCTTCCTATATATACATGTACAGAGAGAGAGATTAAAAATACACAATCGTGTATTAAACAGTGAGTTTGGATTACAGCATTACTCACAACTGAGATATGTAAGTTTTCCTCCAATGAGTACAAATGAAACTTTACACCCCATAGCCATTGTTTTATATATATGCCATGTGTGTTACTGAAAAACATAAGTACCTGAATATCTTTGAGGATCTGGGCCTAACTCTCACTGATTTCAATAAGAGTTAGGCAACTCCCGGGCTAGAAGCAAGTTCTGGGTCCCTCAGGGAAGCTGAAAGTCTCCCCTTTCCAATGGTATAAAGCTTTGTTTTCTAGCCATGCAGGATAGTAAAATAAGACTTAAAATTCACATCATTTTTATATAGAGAAAAACTGTTACAGATTCAGGACTGAGTCTGGCCAGTCCCATGCATCAGGCAGGTAAATATTTATACTGAGGAAGAGGAGGAAGCATTTCTGTCAGGCTGTTTTTGTTGTTGTTTTTTTTTAATGGCAGTTCAAGGGCTGGGAATGTTTAAGTCCTAGGAAATAATTAGCAGGCTAAGACAGATAAAACAGTCAATATTGCACAGTACATTTATCTATCAAATGTATCACCTCTCCTGATGAGATATGTATCTCTACACAATTTCAGTGTTGGTTTTTTTTTAAAGACAACCATTAATGCACACTATTCTACACTGCTTTAGAGTTGACATAGGGTAGGGATGGATAAACTAATCTGGCTAATTAGCAACCTGAAGGAAGCTCTTCACTCAGTATTCAAGCTAAACCTTTTGGGAAGTTTATTCTGTTTATTTATAAATTTATGTTTATTTAAAAAACAAACCAGAACTCAAGTTTTACGCACCTCTGCCTTTGCTGCCTCTAGCTGAAAATGTCAGTTCTATTTCTAGCAAGTCTGGAAGCAGCACGTTCCAGGAGCCCGCATTCCATTCCAAAATTCCAGTCCAATTTTGCAGACTTAAGATCATTTGATAGTTTGACTAAGGTTTAGCTAACTGTAATACAAGTGGTGATTAAACTCACAAAAGATTTAATTTTGTTACTGTATATGTGTATATATATCTGAGATGTGTCTCCACTGGAGCCCAATAACCCTGCCACTACCAAAGGAAGGAGTGGATTCTCCATCTCTTGATGTGTTCAGATGAAGACTTGGGTGCCTTTCTGGGGAATATGCTTTAGCCAAACACATTAATACAGGGGTAACTCATTCATTGTTTTTATATGCAACTGCAAAAATTTCAAGTACGCTAGAAAATTATCATAATAAAAATGTGTATAAAAGCAAATGTGAAAACTGTAGATACAAACTAGTATATAAAACACATATAGGGAAAGGGGATGATTCTGTTATTGTTTGCCCTTCAGTCGTATATTTGTCTTGTAAGATTAATTGGCCTACATAAAAGCAAAAGGATCTAGGGGAGACATCTCCAGTAGCATTGACCCAGAGGAGTACCCCAGTCCAAGCTGAGCACATCTGAGGTGATATACAGGTGGTTGGGAGAGGGTAGAAAGGAGAGTTCCAGTAGCATGTGAGGCAAATGGGAACATTATAATAGGACAAACCAAACTTCCTAAGGAAAGAAGAGTTTCCTCAAGGGAAGGTGATAAATGCCATTTGGACACAAGGAAAGACTTCAAAAGGAGATGAAGGTGACACCTGAGAACTAGATTGTCACAGGCTCCAACGTGCAAAGAATAAACTTGATCAGATCAGAATTGGGAAGAAAGCTCAGTAGGGCTTATAACCTGTCTTGGGAGACAAACACCTTTATTATTCTGGTATCTAGGACAATTCACTGCTAAGACTTGCAATAATTGATCAGTTACCCATGGGTACTGGGACTTTGCTTAGAGAGACAACAAGGGGACTTGGTTAAAGATAACATCCATGTAACCATTAGCAAAGAGATCTACATGGATTTCTGTAAAAACAGAAGGAACAGGAGAGTCCCAAAAGGATGGGTGATGAACTAGAAACAACTGTCTCACAGCACAAAGCTAGCACAAGTGTGCTAGATAGAGAATAACACAAAGGTAGATGTCTTCCAGCTCCACTTAACAAAGAAATCACAGTGAAGCATGGACCTAAGATGGTTATCCATCTGCAACTTGGGCAGCTTCCTATTGAGTAGACAAAGGTTCAAGATAAGGATGAAGAGGAGGTTATTTACCCATAACTGGAGATTTTTCGAGATGTGTGGTCCCTATCTGTATTCCACTCCTGGGGTGCGCATATGCACACTTCCTGAGTCCGGAAGTGTTTCTTAGCAATGGTTGTTGACCTGCATATGTGCAGTGCATCCCCTCATGCTCCTAGCTGAAGTAGTGAGGATTGATGCCTCTCCAGTCTCCCTCTTTCCCATTTGCAGTCCAGGCTGAAACAGAGGGGATGGAGGAATATGGATAGAGACCACACATCTCAAAGAACCTCCAGTTACAGATAAGTAACCTCCTCTTCTTTAAGTGATGGTCTCTTTGCGTATTCCACACGTGGTGATTTGCGAGCAGTGTGGAGGTGGGTGCAAGAATGCCAATGGAAGTGCAGTCTGCAGCATGGCCTGGCCCGCAGTGGCGGCTGTAGCTGCCACTTGTGCGATGGCGTAGTGTGTCATGAACATGTGGATGGAGCACCAGGTTACTGTGTGACAGATGTCTTGCCAGGACACATCTGCCAATGGGGTGGCTTGTGCTTGCATAGCTTACACTATTAGGCAGGGGTATGTTGCAGTGTTTATATCAGTAGCGGTGGCTCCCCAAGACCCATTTGGAGATTTATTGGGATGAGAGGGCTTGACCCTTGGACCGTTCAGCAATGACCACAAATAGTTTCGGCGATGTGCGAAAGGATTGAGTCCTGTGTAGGTAGAATGCCAGTGCACAGCAGACATCGATGGAGTGTAAGGCCTTGTCAACAGGGGAGGCGTGTGGTTTGGGGGCAGAAAACGGGCAGATGGATGCACTGATTTAGGTGGAACTCTGACAACACCTTTGGGAGGAATTTAGGGTATAGCTGTAAGGACATCTTGTCCTGCGGAATATCGTGGGGAGGGTAGGGGAGGGTCTGCCATCATGGCTGTTAGTTCACAGACCCATCTGGCTGAAGTAATGGCTACCAAGAATGTCACTTTCATTGAGAGGTGAGAGAGAAAGCATGCTGCCAGGCTCAAAGGATGACTTTGTGAGAGTGGAGAGAACAAGGGGGTGTGGGTTTCAGTACTGGTGGAAAGCTGTTGAGTTAGACCCTTCATGAAGTGGATGGTGGTGGGGTGCATAAACACCAAAGCACTGTCCACAGGAGGGAAGAAGGCACTGAGTACCGCCAGGTACAGCCATATAGAATTGAGGGCTAGGCCCAACATTTTGAGAATGAGGAGATAGTTGAGGATGACTGAATAGATGCTGTGCTCAGTGGGTGGTGGTGGGTGGCGGTGAGCCCTTATTGTGAAGTGTTTCCATTTAGCCTAGTAACAGGCCCTGATGGATTTTCTCCTAGTCTGGCTAAGGATTTTTTGTAACAGAATGGTGCATGGCTGGTCTACCCTCGATTCCCATCCAAATACCAGACTGTGAGGTGAAGAGGGCCCGGATTGGGATGCCAGTTCCTCCCTTGTGTGAGTAGATCCAGGAGTGTGTGTATGCAGAATTTTGTGCAGGCAAAGAGTCTGAGGAGGTCCATGAACCAGAATTGACAGGGCCAGAATGGGGCCACAAGTACCAATGTGGCCCTGTCCCGGCGAATCTTGTGTAGCATTTGCAGCAGGAGGGGAATGCGGGGAAAGGCGTAGTGGAGGTTGCTTGTCCAAGGGAGGAGGAGAGTGTCACCCACGAGTTCTTCCCTATTGCTCCTCTGAAACAATAGAGAGGCAGCTTTCAGTTCTCATGAGTGGCAAAGATGTCCCACCACGAGGCGCCCCATTTTGATAAGAGGTACCACAGCATGGCATTGTGTGACTCCCACTTGTGATTGAAGTAGAAAGTCTTGTTGAGCACATCAGCCAGGGAAGTCTGGATGCCTTGTAGATGTGTAGCTTGAAGTATCACGTGGTTCTTGATGCACCAGTTCCAAAGGCAGAGACCGCCTCAGAGCAGAGGGATGGGGGCTTGGCACCACCCTGCTTGTTGATGTATGTCACTGCTGCAATGTTGCTGGAGAGCAGTTGAACATGGAGGGATTGAATGAGTGGGAGGAAGAACTGGAACAGACTGCTGGCAGGTCTAGCACATTTATATATATCCTGGCTTCTCGTGGCGTCCACAATCTCTGAGCTGTGTGACTGCCCAAGTGGGCCCCCCAATCCCTGAGGAAGGCATCCGTTGTGATGCTGGCCTGTGGTGTGGAAGGAGCAAAGGGGGGGTCGACCATGATCTTGGAAGGGTCAGCCCAACATATGAGGTTGGTGCTGGGTCTGTAGATGGAGAGGAGCCACGCCTCAAGGCAACATTTGTGGAGATGTGTATGTGGTAAAGGCAGCCATATACCCATGAGAGAGAGAGTGAGAGCTGTGCACCATGCGATGCATGTCCACGATGAGGGTTGTCAGTGATGCAAAGTGGTCTGCTGGGAGAAGAGTTCTCATCACTGCAATGGAGTCAAACCTCGCTCCAGTAAAGTGCATTGTCTGCATATGGACAGACTTCTCCTCATTGATGCAAATACCTAGAGATGCCAGGAGCGTGCAAAGAGCAAGGATCACAGGAGGAGCCAATTGTCAAGATAGGGGTATACCGAGTAGCCAAGGCAGCATATTTGGACTGTTACCATGGCAAAGACCTTTCTGAACACTCACGGCATTGTCACTATGCCAAATGGAAGGACTCAAAATTGCTAGTGTTGCGTCCTATCCAAAAACGAAGAAACTTAGTGTGAACTGGGTGAATATCCATGTGGACATAGGCGTCTTTCATGTTGAGAGCTGCTAACCAGGCTTCCTGGGGAAGGAGGGAATAATCAATGCCAGAGTTACCATACAGAATTTGGACTTTCTGATAGAAATTTGAGCACTCGAAGATGTAAAATGGGGTGGTGCTTTCTTCCCCATTTTGGGATGAGGAAATATGGTGAGTAGAAGCCTTGTTCCCTATAGTGAGGCAGGACAGGCTCTATCGCCCCCTTGAGGAGCAGAACATCCTCTTCTTGCTGGAGAATGCATTGATGAAATGGGACCCTGGGGCAGGGGTGTCGCTGCAGCGGGAATGAGGGGAATTCTATGGATCATCTGTGGTGTGTGATCTTCAGTACCCAACTGTCTGTAGTGATCTTGCTCCAATTGTGGGCAAATGACAATATGAGGCGCCATGGGTGGCATTGGGGGTGGTTCATGGGTTTCAACATGCATGTCAAAACTGAGGTTTTGCCTGCTGCTGGGAGAGGGTCAAGGAGGTGGTTGTGGCACATGCAGGGAAGCATGGCTGTTGACAGAGGTGCCGTCTATGTGCTGAAGCTGATAGTAGGCCAGATAAGGAGTTTGTGGGTGAGGATAGAATGGTTGCCTCTGAATCTCGGGCTGTGGTATATATACCAAGGGACTATACTGTGGCCCTGGAGTCCTTCAGGTGGAGGGTTTTGTCCGTCTTTTCATGGAACAGTCGGTTTTCAAAGAGAAGGTCCTCGTTGTATTTTGGACCTATCTGGGAAAGCTGGACAACTGTAGCCATGAGTCCTGGCTCAGAACAACCCCAGTCACATCACATGAGGATGTGTCGGCCATGTCCACAGTAGCCTGGAGGCCCACCCTGGTGACCAGTCACCCTTTGTCTACTAACACCTGGAACTACTGCTGTTGCTCTGCAGTGGCTTTGTCCTTGAACTCTGCTAACCTGTTGTAGTTGTTATTCTCATATGTGGCTAGCAGAGCCTGGTAGTTGGCAATCCGGAACTGTAGTCCCGCCAAAAAATATACATTCCTGCCCAGCAGGTCCATCCTCTTTGCCACCCTCTGTGGAGAGGTAGACATCTGAGAGTGCTGGCATGCCTGCTCTGCTGCTGCATAGACAACCAGAGAGCTGGGGAGCGGATGTCTGAAAAGAAAATCCGCCCCATTAGCAGGTATGAAATATCTCCTCTCTGCCTGTTTAGGTGTGGGGTCAAGGAGGCAGAGTTGTGCCATACAACCCGTGCTGGTTGGAAGATGGCTTCATTAAAGGGTAGAGCTAACAGAGAAGGCCCCTGGAGTTGGAGGATGTCCAGGAGCCGATGTTGATGTCCTGAGCCAACTCCAACAGGATACCTAGGTCTGCCGCTACCCTCTGGAGCAAGGCCTGGTGCTGGAGATGGTCATCTGGTGGGGTGAGCGGTAGGGGAACAAGCACCTTGTCAAGTGATGAGGATGCAGCAGTGGGGACTGGCAGAGCTGGTGGTACTGGTTCTATCCACCTTATAGTCCATTCATCCAAACCATACTTCTTTAACTTGCTGGCAAGAATACTGTGGGAGACCATATCCAAAGCTTTGCTAAAGTCAAGATATATCATGTCCACCACTTTCCCCACATCCACAGAGCCAATCATCTCATCACAGAAGGTAATCATGTTGGTCAGGCATGATCTGCCCTTGGTGAATCCATGTTGAATATTCCTGATCACCTTCCTCTCTTCCAAGTGCCTCAAAATGGATTCCTTGAGGCCCTGCTCCATGATTTTTCCAGCAACTGAGATGAGGCTGACCGGTCTCTAGTTTTCCGGATCCTCCTTAGTCCCTTTTTTGAAGATGGGATCTATATTTGCCCTTTTCCAATCATCGGGGACATCCCTGTATCGCTACGAGTTTTCAAAGATAATGGCCAATGGCTCTGCAATCACATCAGCCAACTCCCTCAGCACCCATAGATGCATTGCATCCGGCCCCATGGACTTGAATATGTCCAACCTTTCTAAATGGACCTGAACCTGTTCCTTAACCTCTGAGGGCTGCTCACCTTCTCCCCATACTGTGCTGCCCAGTGCAGTAGTCTGGGAGCTCACCTGGTCTGTGAAGACGGGGGCAAAAAAAAGCATTGAGTACTTCAGCTTTTTCCACATCATCTATCACCCTGGTGCCTCCCCCATTCTGTAAGGGGCTCACACTTTCGCTGACCTTCTTCTTGTTATTAACATACCTGTAGAAACCCTTCTTGTTACCCTTCATGTCCCTTTCTAGCTGCAACTCCAATTGTGCTTTGGCATTTCTGATTTCACTCCTGCATGCTTGAGCAGTATTTTTATACTCCTCCCTACTCATCTGGCCAAGCTTCCACTTCTTGTAAGCTTCCTTTTTGTGTTTAAGCTCACCGAAGATTTCGTTGTTAAGCCAAGCTGGTTACCTGCCATATTTGCTATTCTTTCTGCAAATCTGCATAGTTTATTCCTGCACCCTCAATAAGATTTCTTTAAAATACAGCCAGCTCTCTTGGTCTCCATTCTCCCTCATATTAGCCTTCCAGGAGATCCTGCTTATCAGCTCCCTGAGGGAGTCAAAGTCTGCTTTTCTGAAGTCCACTTGTCCCTTCTCACCTGAGGCCTGAGACAAGATATGGTTGAGTTGAATGGTAGAGGGTCTCAGATCATGCAAGACCACCCAACCCTGAAGCAGAGGGTCCCTGAGAGCCTCATGAAAGGGGATGGGTATTCATGGGTGAAAGAGACAGAAAACCTGTCGAGCAAGAGCCAAAGCTTGAAACAGGAGACTCTGTCTCTCCCTCTGTTTTTCTTTGTTCTCAAATAATTTAAACTCTCAGAATATTTTTTCTCCTTGATCCCAAAAGAGAAGAAAGAACATGAATTAGGGGAAGGAGCACTGATGGCTTTAAGCTTCCAGACACAATGAGGCAAAAGAACTGTAGGTTCTGCAGTGGATGGACTATGACTCCATGTATGACTGACAGCTTTTTCTCTCATAATGCTGTCTGTCCTTGACTGTTTGCAGCATGGAGTGTATGTAGTATAAATATTTGAAATGTATACATCTTTTTATATTGGAATGCCTTGTATGGCCTTCCACTTTATAATAGCTATAACTATAACTTATTGTAGTGTTTGCTTGAATTTCAGTGTTAGTGTATGATTAAACAATATGAAGATTTGCAGATAAATTCCATTTTCTCAAATACATCTCTTTCTGTGTATGTGAATGGAATGTAAGATTAACAATAAATGCAAGTTTAATCTCTCTCAACTGCAAGTTTTATCAAAACATGAAATGAAGAGTTGTGATATTTCCACTGGTCTCAATGTAAAGTAAATCTGGGCAAAAAGGATCTTGCTAATTAATGTTTTTAATTTTTTTTCCCTTTAGATATCATCTCTTTCTTCTACTTTACCTGAAGTGCACTACCACTATCTTAGGAAAAAGGAGCAGTAAAGGTCTCTTCATGAACAGGGTAATAGGGAAGAGAACACAAAGTTTTATCAAGCTAACAAATGTGATGTTCTTTTCATGTATTAAGTTATTGGTTAGTTTAATACAGGAGTAATAAAATACCGAAATCATTTTAAAAACAAAAAACCAAGCATCTCTGTCATCATAAATTTGGCAGTAGTGCACAACTGATGGTTTTATCCAATGGCGCCACTCATTTTTACATTGTTCATCTGTTTTATTGTAATATACTAGCGATCACGTATTTACTGTGTATGTATTTCTTTTAAATTGTGTATGTAAATGGATATAAATATGATTTTTTTAAAAATAAACTCTATGGTACATGGGGTCTCAGTGCAAACACTTGACAATACAGTGTCAATAATACTGTTTGTATCTTTCCATTCCACCATTTTTACAGTTTTTGGATTGTAACAGTCAAATTAGAGTTAGAAGCTTCAACCTGTTCCTACTTAAAAATCTGTCAATATTTCAAGCTGAACACCTGCCTCTGATGATGTTTAATAGGATGATTTAAGCTGGAACTGGAGCCAAAATGAACCTATAAAATCAAACAGAAACATCAGATACCTGTAGAAAAGCACTGTGATGGCTCTCCTTTTAAAAACAAAAGCAACAAAACTGTTTACAAGAGTCAAAAGCAATTACTGGAAAAATAGTTTGTTAAAAAGACCCAAACTTTCTCCTGTTACCTGTGGACCAAGAAGAACCTTGCTTTACCAAGAGCCACATTTTTGTTCCAAGAGCTTCAGATGCCAGTCAGCCAGCGTGGGACGTAAAATCTGAACATTGCAAAGAATCTGATGTTCACGTTTCCTATTAAAAAGCAAATTTTAAAAAAGCCAAACCCCACCATTTTCTTCATTGTAACAGGGCATTAGACAGATTCCTGTCTAACATTATGCTTTTAGCCAAATTGGCCTTGCTGAGACTTCTTGGAAGTCAGTTTTATCAGAGGAAATAACTGAAAGACAGAAAGGTAATATATAGTGTATAGAAGTTTAGGAGAGCAATTATTACCTGCTGTGGCTTTATTTGGTGGTGTTAGTGTTGTTTATTCTTTGTTTATATGGGAAGTTTCAAAGTAAGACCTAGTTAATAATGTCATTGACCTATTTGCTAATTTTCTGCTGCTTGATACTATCTCAAGATCTGTCTTTTAGTTATTTCTTTTAGCATTTTTATCTGCAATGTTTGCACGTACCTAGCCATTTGTTTTATTGTCTATTTTCATTTGACAGATTTCAGTCAATCAAATGGTGACAGATTTTTCTCCCCCATTGTCAATAAAAATATTCCGTGCTATTTGTGTTTAATATCTATAATGCTGGGTATATGGTAGCATGGAAAAGTAGTTTGGATGACTGGCACATCTCAAAGCATAAGCGTAAGAAAAATTTCCCTGGCAGAGACTGTCATCAAGATGAGCTTAATGTTAAATCTGCCACTAGAGGGAGCACTGAGCTTGCTTATTTGTAGGATATGGTGAATTTGATCAAACTGTAAAGACAACAAAGCTATAGTATAAAGACATTACATTAAATTCCTCAGGCTTAACTAGCTTTCATGTTAATGTTTTCCCCCTCTTTTGATTGTTTTAGCAAAAAACGTAAATAAGTAAAAAATGCAAACTCCAACATTTTCAGTGGTTCTTGTATCTTTTGAGCAAACCCTTCACTATGTCCCAGTTCAGTATTTATGGTTTTGTTTGGGCTGAGATCATGTGAAAATTGCAAACAAGGAGTAACACAAAGAGGGGGGAGATGAGGGAGTATTGAGAAGGAGAATCAGCAACTCCCTGTCAACTGAAACAAAAGTTACACACCTCTAGAAAAAAATTAACCCCTAAAATAAAATCTCTTACTTCTATATAGAAGTAAGAGATTTTATTTAAAGTTGGCTGTGAACTGGTCTCACACAGTGTGTCTAATTATTCCCCCCACTGATGAATTAGATTGCCATTTCAACAATTAGGAAAAAGGAAAACGTTAAAAACTTGCAGCTATAGCAGTCGTTCAAACCCATTCTCAAGCCTGACAGATATCCTGACCAAGTGCCAATGGTTTTTGGGTATTCTTTGGCTGGTATGCTGTTCAAGTTCACAAAGATGTCTTCCTTATGTAAGATTTAGATTCTGGCACAGTTATCTCAGCCAACCTAAGATCGCCATGGTTGATGTCACAATGTCATTTTACATACTTTTAGCACACAGACAAAATACCATATTGGGCTCAAACACTGACAACTTTCCAAGTTTTGCTCATTCACTTTTTTTTTTCCTGAAAAAACCCCCACTTAGCTCCTATTTTCGGTCTGCTTAAGCTATTGATAATGAAAATAGTTTTAGCCAGCACCCACGCTAAGTTGCTTGGAGTAGGACATTCACCACCTACGCAATGTGCCATCAGATGGCCTGAGTGACGTGTATGGTTGTGCATTTCATAGACCACCAAATAATAGCATAAATAAAATAGTCGGACAAATTATGTTCATTAAACAATTATTTTTGCCTTTTATACTCGTATCACCAGTACAAACCCAGAAACATTATTATACACAATTTAAGTTTTTAAAGCACTAGTGAAATATCAATTTGGCATCTCTAAGCTCTTATTTATTTCTACACTAATGTACCATCAAGGGTAGTATTACACATACACCCACTAATGCATCTAACTAGAAGAAATTTCATTTAAGGGGCCCATTCCATTCGCAGAGATCAGATGTAACAACTGTAATATTGGTTTGTGTCATATACACGCTTTTCAACTGACTCAGAATTATAACCCCTAAGTCTATTCACATAGGACACTAGAACCCAGATATTGACTTTTGGTCAGTACAAACCTGAGCAATATTTGAACTAACAATCCGGAAAAGAAAGACAAAAAATTATTTTATCAACTTCTGGAGCTGTCAAGTCCTGTATTTTAAAGTACTGGGAGGTCTACAAAGATGGTAAGATGATTACATTCAGTTCTAAGTGCAGTACATACATATGTTACGAGATAGTCTCACCTGAAAACAGCCACGACAGACGACGATTGAGAGAAAGGGTACATTATCTTATTTTAGGGGTGGGAGGACTGAAACAGGGAGAGCTTGTCAGTTGCCTGAGATGATGGAACATGTCTTCAAAGACCTAGGCTACTGCCTTAGATTTCTTCTGCCCTATAATTACTCCCCCCTCCCCCCCGGGCCCATGGACATTTTTATGACATTCTATTTACCCAAAAAAAAAAAAGAACATAATTTACTTTTAGTTTCATTACACAGGAAAGCAACTAGCATACAACTCTACTATCCATGACACCTGCATCCTCCCAAATGACTCACAAAAGAGTTCTTGTTTACGCAACAAAACTAGCGTGCTATACTGAATTTTTCACATTCACAAAAATATTTGACATCTGATTTGTTAGTTTTCCACACACTCTGCACAGATCTAAACACCACCACAAGGTGCAAGGCAGTGGAGAATAAGGCTCTTGGCTTATGTTTACAGCTGCCATATCCACTGTAGAATTCGCTGGTTTTAATGTCAGTGTCAATTTAGATTTTTCTGCAATTTTCTACCTCACATCTTGACACGACTCTTGGAGACTTCTGAAGTTGGAGTTTTGATTCTCTCCATATTAGGCAGGACACTTTAGGTTAACATTAGTTAGCTAATGAAGCTAAGGTAGACAGACAGCACTGTAGGGACATTTGTGTGTTCCTTCCAAAGTTACAAATACATGCAAAGATATCTTAGATACCTGCAAAGTGATATCAAACGCAGTAGAAGGTGAAAGCAGCAAAATGTCATTTTTATAGCCAAACGGAGGAAATTAAGGAGCTGATCCCGCAAACACACAGGCGAGTGACTTTACTGAAGTCAGTAGGTTTTACTCACATGAGCAAACTTACTAATAATCTTAAGTGTCTCATGAGTGAAATGTAAAACCTGTGCAGAGGGTCTATCCCCTATGTAAATCCCCCTTAATCCTTATTTTTGAGGTCTTAAGTAGTGGCTAGCTCTGCTGCTGGGCCCTGCCAAGGTGGTGGATTTCACTTGAATTGAACCAGAGAGCAGGATGGTTAATTTATTATATGAATACCTGGTAAAGCATAAATTATTATGTGATTCTATTCATTCTAGCTAATAAGTGCAGTGGTTTATTCCATCATATTTGGGCCCAATCCCTACTATTTCATTGCTTTGGTTCAAGGTTTTCAGTGCAAGACAAACATTCTGGACTATTTTTGAGTTACCAACTATGGCTCCAGTCCTGCAAAGGCAGAACCCCTCTCCCATGCAGAATAGGTTGCAGGTGCTAGCCCCAAGAGAACATTCAAATGTTTATTCATTAGTTGATGGCTGTCCTCCTGGATGGCTTTTGTTTTTGAGGCGATACTGCTGCCCATGGCAAAAAATAAGGTGTACTCTTATTAATCCATATAGATACAACAAAATAGATCCCTCTGATATGGACAGATTAGGAAAACAACTGGAGATCCCTGACCTAATTTCACTAAGTGGCACTCCCTTAGCTTCACTAAGTGAGTCTGTCTTTCCTTACAGCATCTTATGAATTCATATATGCTTAGTGTCATTTTTCTATGGCAGGAGATGCTGACTTCCTTGGTTTGAATTTGTTTTGTTTTTTTAAAGCTGTTGTATGACTTTTGTGAATATTTTTTTAAAATAAAGTCTATTAATTTCATTACGCATTAAAAGCTACCAGTTGAAAAGTAGAACACACTAAAAGTACAGGCTCTAGCCTATGATGTGCTTAGCTGTTGCAGCCCCCCATGACATCCCAAAGGTATAAGAGAGCTCAAACACCTCCTCAGGATATGTAGTGCCTTGCAAGAATGGGCTCTCTGTTTGTCACTAATTAGCCATGCTACTTGGGAGCTGCTGCTGTTCATGTGCCTCACTGCAAGCCTGAAGCATTTGGTTAGCTAAACAGCAGTAGACAGAGTCTGTTTATCCCTTTCATTATCTTAAGAGTGACATAAACTAAAAAAAGCTAAAAAATTCCAAATTTAAGCAGATGATTCATCATTTAGTCAGCCTTCTGTTGTATCTTTCTTTTTTAATGTGATTTGGATTAAGGATATATTGATAGTCAGCCATAATTGGATTTTCACAGATTTTAAGGCTGGGAAGGACTATTATGATTATCTACACTCACCTCTTGCATAACACAGACCATACAACTTCACCCAGTAATTCCTACATCAAGCCCATAACTTCAGTATGAGCTATAGCTGTTATATTTTAGAAAGATATCCAGTCCTAATTTAATCTTTGCTTTTTCTTCCTTTTCTTCCCTCTATTTGTGACATAAATTTTAATCACAATTAATGCAAAAAAATGATCACAATTAATCACAATTTTAATTATTCTGCTTAACAATAATAGACCATTTATTTAAATATTGCAATGACTTGTGCAGGAGGAGGGAAGTGTCTTTGGCTGCTGCTTTTGGAAGGGTGGTTTCTGGTACTGCGCTTGCCAGCTTTGCCTCCTTTTACGGAGCTAGGTGGGCGCCCTTCAGTTGAGCAAGCCCTTGTTTACAAGGGAGGGTGGATTTTATCTCAGAGACTCAGCATGGGAGGAAAGGCTGGTGCAGGCAGTCTAAGCTCGCTAGGCCCCTGTTCTCTATAGGGTACCCCCTGGAGTGAGGGTCCAGGCAGGGACAATGGGGTATGTGGGGGGGGGGATATGGTCCCTGGAGCAAGGGGCGGCTGAGGGCAATGGGACAAGGTGGACTAAGGATCTCTACCTCTCCACCAGAGCCAGGATGAGAGCCACCTCCTCTTCTCTCCTCTCCTTTTCTCACTCTCCAGAGGCAGATTGGGTTACTGTACCTCTGCAGCTAATGCCTCTCTCTCCGCCCACAGGTATGCGATTAACAGCGTTAAAAAAATGAAAATGTTAATTTTGTTTTCAATTAATTACAGGCATTAACTGCGATTAAATTGACAGCCCTACTTTAAAGTAAAGATATACATGAAAAGCATCAGTCAAATGAGCATGTTACACCATCAAGTCAATGGCGAAAAAGCCATAAGTCCACAATCAACAAAGATGACAACTTTGGCTAAAAGACCATCCTGGTTCAGTGGCCAAGTGAAGGCTGCAATTAGGAATAAAAAAACAATAACATACAACAAATGGGAAAAGAGAGAAATAGCAATTGATATAAATTAGAATATGTGAAGTGTAGAAAATGGATAAGGAAAGCTAAAGACATCAGGGGAAAAGACATGGCTGTTAGGGCTAAGGACAATAAGGAGTTTTTAAAGTATATTAGGAATAAAAGAAATCCTAGTAATGTTTAGGCCCATTACTAAGTGGAGATGGCAAAATAATGATGCAGAAAAGGAAGAAGTGTTCAATAAATGCGTTTTATATTTGAAATGACATAAGATTAAGTGCTTGTATTGTCTAGTCCACTACTAACAGAGAGGATGTTAAGCAACATCTACTAGTGATAAACATTTTTAACTCAGTAGGCTTGGATAACTTGCAAGAAAATTCCAGCAGACTGGAGGAATGCTAATCATGTGCCAATATTCAAAAAGGACAAGTGAGATGACCTGGATAAATATAGGCCAATTAGCCAGAAATCAATGCTGGGCAAAATAAAAGAGAAGCTGACAGAGAATTCAACTGAAAAAGAAAAATGTATAGGAATATCATTACTGCCAGTCACCATGATTTTATGAAAATAGGACTTGTCAGACAAATTTGATTTCATTTTGAAAGGCTTACAAGTTTGGCTGACAAAAGTAACAACATAGATGTAATATAAATATTTGTAAGTGATTTTGACTAAGTATCACATGACATTCTGATTAAAAACAATTAGCAATATATCAATTATGCACATGTTAAACGGATTAAGAACTGGTTAACTGATATCTCACAAAAAGTAATCGCCAATATGGAATCATCAGCGAATGGGGATATGTCTAGTGGGAATCCACAAGGATCGATGCAATTCAACATTTTCCTGTAAGTAAATATAAAAAATCACTGCCGATAACATTTGGGGATGACACAAAGATTGGCGGAATGGTAAAGAATGCATTAGTAGGAGCATTGCCAGCAGATCGAGGGAAGTGATTATTCCCCATTGGTGAAGCCGCAGTTGGTGTACTGTGGCCAGTTTTGGGCCGTCACCCCATCACTACAAAAAGGATGTGGACAAGTTGGAGAGAGTCCAGTGGAGGGCAACAAAAATGATTAGGGGGCTGGAGCACAAGACTTATGAGGAGAGGTTGAGGGAACTGGGCTTGTTTAGTCTGAAGAAGAGAAGAATGAAGGGGGATTTGAGAGCAGCTTTTAACTACCTAAAAGGGGGTTCCAGGGAGGATAGAGCTAGGCTGTTCTCAGTAGTGGCAGATGACAGAACAAGGAGCAATGCTCGCACGTTGCAGTGGGGGAGGTCTAGGTTGGATATTAGGAAAAAGTTTTTCACTAAGAGGGTGGTGAAGTACTGGAATGGGTTACCTAGGGAGGTGGCGGCATCTCCATTTTTAGAGGTTTTTAAGCCGCGACTTGACAAAGCCCTGGCTGGGATGATTTAGCTGAGGTTAGTCCTGCTCTGAGCAGGGGGTTGGACTAGATGACCTCCTGAGGTCCCTTCCAACTCTATGATTCTATGAATGATGAAGACAGGACAGTCATACAGAGGAATCTGGATCGTTTGGTAACCGGGGCCTCTGCAAACAACATACATCTGAATACAGCAAATGCAAAGTTATATATTTAGGAACAAAGAATGCAGGCCATATCCACAGAATGGGAGATTGTATCCTTAAAAAAAAAAAAAAAAGTGACTCTGAAAAGGATTTAGTAGTCATAGTGGAGCAACTCAACATAAGTTCCCAGTGTGATGCTGTGGCAAAAAGTGCTAATGTGATCTTTGTACGTATAAACAGGGGAGTAGGCGCAGGCAGGGCCCCCACGGAGGGTGGTGGTGGTGGGGGAATTAGAGTACACTTTACCATAAGGAAAAAAAATTGAGGCTAAATTGTAGATCATGCCTGAGGTTGTTTATAGAAACTTATTTCCCTGTATCTATGTATCTATTGTCTGGAACTTGTGAGATTTGCTGGAGCCAATCAGAAGCAGTGTTAGAGCAGTCTCAAGCAACATTCTGAACAGTGAATAGAGTGTGCGCTTGTGCAGTTAAACTAGGACTTGTAGTTTGAGACTGAGACACAGAGAGATTTGTTGCTCCTCTCTGTGACCTGGTCTATCATAAAATCAAGAGCTATCAGTCCCAGAGTTTCTTGTGCAGAGGAAGGGACAGCTGGTGGGAGGGGCAAAGCAAAGCACCATAAGACAGTGGGAGCCAGTGCTGCTGCTTCTTCTGGTAGGATCTGCAGGCTCAAAATATATGTGAGTAAGTGTCTAATTCACTCACAGTCAAACACACACACCCCATACTACCATGTCTGGTGGTGGCTATAAATACAAATCAGGCAGCCAGAAATGTAAGGAGGTAAAAGAAAGGGAACTAAAAGAAGCTAAGGGACACCAATCTATCCTCCAGTTTTTCTAATCAGACAAGGCCTTTCTGCAGTCAGCTAATATACTAACTAGGGACGCAGATGAACAAAATCAAGACAGTGACAGGATATAATACAATGACCAAAAAGTTACAAAATAGTCAGCATACTACTAGGACTCTCAGGCTGGGTGTTATGTTAAACAAAAATAGCAAAAGGGGGCATTTTTCAGAAATGTAGAATATGTGACAGTAATTTCAGAATTCAAACTTTTTTCATGGCTCATGAGATTGGGATGATGGATTATGGTTTGTGTGTGGGAGGGGATCCGTGTTATAAGTTTGTACTGGGCCCAAAAAAATTATGCTTGGGCCCTGGGAGCAGGGAGGTGATTTTTTCTCTGTATGCAGCATTGGTGAAATCGATATTGAGATAATGCATACAGTTCTGGTGTCCATGTTTTAAAAAGAAGTTGAAAAATTGGGGAGATATGCAGAAAAGAATGACAAAAACAATTCAAGGGCTGGAGAAAATGCCTTATAGGGAGTGACTTAAAGAGTTCAATCTGTTTAGTTTATCCAACAGACGTTGAGAAGTGACTTGATTACAATGTATAAGTACCTGCTCACAGGGAGAAAATACTGAATATTAAAGATCTCTTTATCTAGCAGAGAAAGACATAACAAGAACCAATGGCTGGAAGCTGAAACCAAACAAATTCAGACTAAAAATAAGGAACACAGTTTTAACTATGAGGTTACAAACATTGGAACAAACTACCAAGGGAAGTGGCGGATTCTCCAAATCATCTAATCAAGACTGGATACTTTTCTGGAAGATATGTGTTAATTAGCCAGACAAGTTATGCTTCAGTCAAACAAGTTATTTTGCTCAATGCAGGGGTTACTGGGTGAAATTAGAAACATATGTTATACAGGTAGTCAGACTATATGACCTAATGGTTCCTTCTGACATTGAACTCTATGAACCCTCTTTACACGGCTCTGTTAAAACTCTCTACTGTAAATATCTATTTATTAACTCTCTAAACATCCAGTATAATACAAATTACAAACACTGCCAAAACTCATGAAACGAAAAATGTTTCACTGTCCATGATAATAGGACAGGGAAAGCAGCAACAAGTTTTGTAATAATAAAATTAGTGCCAGGTTATTTCAGACTTCTAAAATATCTTCTGTTACTGTGTTACCGAATACAAAATTTCTTCTTATAGTCCAGACATTAGGAGACTTATTATTAAACGACACTGTACAATGGATAAAAATCACATTATTATTTTTGTTTCTTCAGTTCTTCTTCTATGTGTTTGAACACATCAGGATCCTCAATGGTCGGAGTTATCTGAGAAGGAAGAACACACATAAACATATGATAGCAAATTGCCAAATACAACACATAGTAAAGGAGAAATTGATTAAAAAAATTCTCTAATGCTAATATTTCTAAAGTAGTCAAGAACAGAGCATTTATAAAGACCTTAAAGATAAAATGGTATATTTTGCTTGATATAAGGATAAAATAAAATAATTCAGATATTATGAACCAGTAACAAAATACCTTAAAGAATAAAAAGATGAAGTCACTTCTGCTGATGTGCATGAGTCCCTTGTTAGAATAAAGAGCACCTATAGCTTACCTGATATGGTTTGCCATTGACAAGAGCAGAAAGAGCAGAACGTGGTATTTTGCCAGACCGTGTCTTTGGTAACTGTTTCACAAATACCACCTTTCGGAAAGCTGCCACTGGTCCAATGCTTTCTCGAACACACTTAACAATTTCTTCCAAAACTCTCTGCTCTTCTATCTTTATACCTGGTGAGGAATTTCAGATGCTGTGTAACTACTTTACAACATTATATAAATCTTAGTGACACAAGACATGCGTCTATGAACATAATGAGCTCTCACCATTTCTTAGTACACATAGTGCTAATGGGACAAGACCTTTTAAGGCATCCTCCTTGCCAACAACAGCACAATCAGCCACATCACCATGGGAAAGAACAGACTGAGAGAGAAAAAAACAAAACAAAAAACAAATAGCTGAGTACATATTCTACTATTATTAATATGCAGGTAGCATAGACAAGCTAGTGTTTGGATAAGGACAATCCCTAGGCAACCCAAAACACAATTTAAAAGTTAATAAAATGCCTTCCTTACAGCAATTTTAAGACGATAATGTCACATTTTAACACATTCCACAAGAACTTAGCTGGAAAATATTATGTTAATAATGATTGATGTTTCACACAGGTATGCAGGAAGGAAAGAGCAAGTGAATGCAGCTACGTTACTTGAACATCTGATCGATCACTTGTAGAACCTCAGAGTTACGAACACCTCGGGAACGGAGATTGCTCGTAACGGTGAAATGTTTGTAACTCTGAAGAAAACATTATGGATGTTCCTTCAAAAGTTTACAACTGAACATTAACTTAATACAGCTTTGAAACACTACTATGCAGAAGAAAAATGCTGCTTTCCCTTTTTTAAATTAATAGTTTCTGTTTAACACAGTACTGTACTGTATTTGCTTTTTTCCTCTGCGGCTGCCTGATTGTGTTCTTATGGTTCCAAATGAGGTGTGTAGTTGACTGGTCAGTTCGTAACTCTGGTGTTCATAATTCTGAGGTCCCTACTGTATTTAATCTCCTTCTAACAATCACATGGAAAGCAGGGACTTGGAATTAAAGAGCTTCTTCAACCATACCTAGAGAGTTAGGAAAACAACACTATAAGGAAACACAAACTCTGCAGTATGTTAACAAATAATTTATCTGAAATTTTACTTTCTGCTAGTCAAAATCAGCAACAATAAACCCACAAATTATTACTGCTTCACATTTGTCTGCCAGGTTGAATACCTAATTAGCACATACAAAAATGTGTCTCCTCACCATCTCCTGCTTTCAAAGTTTCTGTGGGGAACTTTCCTAACTGTACAAAAGAAAACAATGCTGAAGCCTGTGTAATTTCTCGGTTGCTCAGTGGTGACCTCTTAAAGAACAAAAAGGAGATTGAAATTGAGGAAGACTCCTCATTGGTGGATCACAATCAGAGAACGTTAATCTGTCATCTTTAGGAACTTTTAGGTGGTCCCAAGACTGTTGGTGGGTGTATTAGGTGCTGTACAAGCAATATGAAGGTAAAGCTCCTGTCTCAAAAAGCCTGCATGGAGCAACCTTATGGAGTGCTCTGAGAATTCATTACTGAGAACAAACCTGCACATGAAGGTTGCAGCAGAAAGAAGCTAAAATGAATGAATGTATAGACCAGTGTTTCTCAATTAAATTTGGCCAGGGAACCCTTTTGAACTCGATAAATAATTGCGGAACCCCCCAAACTCTTAACAGTATTTTTACATATGGGGCCAAAAAAAATGTCAAAATAAGCAAATTATATACAAACAACTAGGTCAGCATTTCTCAATTAAATTACACTTATACCCTCCACAGAAAACCGGGACATCTTCCCTTTTTCGGCGGCACGGAGAACAGCTGCTCTCGGCAGCGCAGAGAACAGCTGCTCGCGGAACCCTAACAGTGTTCCACAGAACACCAATTGAGAAACACTGGTATAGACCGTCATCTACTATCTTTCAGATCTGTCTGAGACTCTTCTCCCTTTCCTCTCATAATGCAATCAAAACCCAGGTAAAATGAGACCTCAGTTTGCCGAGGCAAGAAACACTTCACCCGGCTTTCCAAAATGGATATCCTGACTAAAGGCCCTGAGGTACACTCTTTTGCTCGTCATATATAACTAGGGATCCAGGTGTCCAAAATGATTATAAAAAACAGGATAGGCATCCTTGATTTCCCTCGTAAGAAACTCTTTGGATCCACTGGTGTTAGTGGTCCAAATCTTAATCAAACCCTTCCTAGGAATTATAGTAGGGATAATGTCAATGAATGCTTTCAGCATTGGCTGATAAAACAGAACACAAAATGTACCCAGAATTCACCATGTGTTAACATTGTCCCAAGCCCTTGCTTACAAAGAGTTAAAGCAACAAGGCCAAACCTGCTTCACCATTAGCATGAGCCAATACTTCTTTAAAGAAACAGCCTGTTACAGAAATGAAGATTCACTGCCACACCAATGATGGACAGTAATCTAAATCCAATAATACATGCTCCAAGTTGCAGTGCAGCTGTCAGAAAGCATTTGAAACCTCCTCACACAAAGCCACTAAACCTCCCTTTGCTTCCTAGTTTGTGTGTTCAATTGACACTATTTTTGCAGCACAAATACACATGATATCAACATGCTGAAACATTCTACACTGTCATGCAGCAGTGATATATGTGCATATTTTACCCTAACTGGCCCATCTTTAAGATAAATGTCCTGTTATTAAAGTCATTATGAAAACTAGAATGCAGAGATGATACAGTGAGGTTCAGTTTTTTGTCAAGCCATTTTCACAAGCACAAGGTACCATGTAATATTTTGTTATTGTAATTTTATCTGTTACACTTTATGATGCCTCCCTCCTCCCCCTCGAGCAGGATGGCCCTAGAATCCTTCACAGATGTAATGTTTCATTTGTTTTCAGGCTGAATAGATCCTTTCCCTCAACAGGTAAGTAAGTCTTGCACTGTATTTTGTACTTCCTTAGGTAGTTCTGATGAAGATAATCACGAGTCCCTTCTCACGGAAATTTCAGTGACGACTGATCTAGTTCCTATGTCTGCAGAGTTTAAAACTGCTTGCAGAATGGTTTCTCCAATAATTCAATTTAAATCCGTCCCTCAGATCTGGAGGTAACTTTTTCAAAAAATCTGCAATTTTGTCCCATTGTTTTAACTGTATTTGGCTAATATAGCCAAGTAGTAGCATAGTCAAGTAGCTCAAGTCTGAGCTGAAGAGACACCACTGAATAATCCTTACGACCAAACAGATCCAATTTCTTTGGATCTATTTCTCCTGATACGGTCTTGGAAACCTGTTTAGACCTCTCATTAACTGCAGTGACTGCTAGAGATGGTGGTAAGAAGGTAGGCTACATAATATATTTTATTGGACCAGCAGTTATTGGTGGAAGGTACAAATTTTGAGCAACACACAGGTCTTCTTCAGGTCTGGGGAAGGAAGGAAATGATGGTGGCTGATGCGAATAAAAATACTCGACCCCTTTAAGGGGATCTTGATCCTTTTGTTCAGTTCTCTTTCAGGTTGCTGAGATGCTGTAATAGTCCATAATTCCTTTTGCAGGTTCAAGAATTCTCTTATTAAAAGGAAAGGCTATTCTGCCCTGACACTGCAAAACATCAAATTTCCATTCAAGGAAGTCACTGTCAATCATTTAATGCTCATTCTGGAGTGTTAGCTGACATAGCTGATTTTTGCAGCCCATATATCAAGTGTGTACAAAGACTTGGAAAATACAAGTCAGTGGATAAGTCATTTGAAGAATAAAAAGAATAGAACAGAACACAAAACTGGAGGCAACCACATAGAAAAGTGAACACACACAAAAGGAAAAACTAAAATCTTAATCAATTGAACCCTTGGGAGGGGGATATAAAAAATAACGTCAAAGCAGAGAAAAAATTATGAGAAATTCAGTGTACCTCAGGGAAATATAACACACTCACGACACAGGAAACCATATAAAAATAGTTGTAATCCTCAGCTTGACATTATGGTCCCAGCTCTTACACCTTTAGGTTTAAAGTAGGTAGTTATCCTTTCTTAGAACTCACCCTCCCATTTTTTGCCTATGAGATTCAGCCCTTCTAAAATCACTGCTCCCAGTGCAGTCTTTTAGGTCTTGGACCACGCACTATCCATCCAGGGAGTTCAAAAAGTCTAGAGATAATTCAGAATAAGAGTGAATGGTTCCATATTCATTAGAACTATATATGAGATTTTTAAAAATAGAATTTTTTTAAAAAATAAAGTTTTAAAAAGCACACAAAATAGAAATATAGAAAATAGAAACAGCCACAAGTCATTAAAAATCTGTAAAAATAAGAAACAAGAAAAAAATAAAAAAGAAGCAGTTTCTAGAATGGTAGTTACTGGAACAGGATGCATTCCTGGTTTTTCTACAGCAGCAGCAGCCAGCCAGTTAGGAAAGGGACTAGTCATGCTAAATCCCTTTAGTACTAACCTCTTGCTTCAGAGAAAAAGCAGGCAGTTCCAGCTGAAAGAGACAGACACACACAGAGCACAAGATGGAAGCTGAAATTAACACAAATATGTAACAACTACTCCCCCAGTGACAGGGTAAATGGTAACTTCGGTAGCCTCACAGGACTCTGAGGATACTTATAGATAACCATGGGGAAATAAATAACTCTTATTGGAACATGATGAAGTTGAGATTTGTAGTTAAAAAATTAAGAAAAACTTGCTAAACTACATGTAGCTATAATGGAAATGGAGATAAATATGCATACTCGACAAGGTGACTGTCATTTAATTAAAGGAAGATTCACCAAGCTTCTAATTCTTTATTTACTGAACTTACTGAAGAGTTAATTGTGTTGTTGTTAATGTTTTCTCATTTAAATAGCAGTTTGTTCTGCATACGTTAACTAGTCTAGCTTTTTTTAGCTTTGTTTAAAAGGTGAACTGAAAAACTACAAATTTTCTTGTGATTAAGTGTATATTGTTTTCAGGGGAAGGAAATTACAAAACAGTAGGGGAGAAGACAGAGAAAAACAAGTGACTGAGATCAAAGAAAAGAAGAAAGCTCACATGGTACACAGAGATAAAGTAGTACAATACTAAACATCGGGTAATTCACATCACCAGCCACTACATTGGCTTCAGAGCCAGTCTGAAAGATAAGCAACAATGCCTGAATAATTTGTTTAATGATATAGAAGGAAAAGACCAGTGGTGAGACTCTGTGCTTTGTTTCTTCAAGCTACCTTTATGCTCTGCCAATCCTGGGTTGCTCAAAGGGCTGGTGTGGCCCCTTGAGTAACTTAACACGGCCGGTGGGGGAAGTCTGCCTAAATTACCACAATCCCTGAAGAGCTATATGCTGTTGCACCTTCCCCGCCTGCCCTCCTGGTTAGGACACAGGGTGACCAGATGTCCTGATAAAATCAGTTATGTCCCGATATTTAACCCTTTGCCCCACATCACAATCAGACTTGGGCTTACAGGCTTATGCTCTGTTGCTAAAAATAGTTGTGTAGATGTTGCAACTCGGGCTGGAGCTGGGGCTCTGAAGCTCACCCCCCTCCCTAGGCTTCACGGCCTGAGCCACAATGTCCACACAGTTATTTTTAGCACCCTCCCGTGAGTCCCGCAAGCCTGAGTCTGTCACACTGGGCTCTGAGACTCGCTGCTGCGGGCTACCATTCACTGTATAGATGTATCCTGTGACGCCAGCTTTCTTTGCTTACCTTTCATTTACCCATTTTCAAATTTGTGCTCACCTCCTCAATTGCGCCTGCTGAAATTCTATGACCTGCAACATTGATCACATCATCAACTCGAGACATGACATACAAGTAGCCATCTTCATCCAGGTACCCAGCATCCATGGTATCATAGTACCCCTGAAAATAAAAGCACAAGAAATAACTGGGCATTAATCCTAGGGTCATCATCTCAACAATGTTCTACAAACAAAATGGATGAGTTATTCACTCCAAATGAAAAAAAATTACTGGCCTGTTTAACATAGTCACCTCTCACCTAAAGTTTAAGCATTAAAACTTATCACCATATTTACCTTCACAGTATAAAATAGGATCACATTAATTTTCAAGCTGAAAAATCTTTATGAACTCTGCAGTTCCTTCTTTTCTCAATTTTTTTTTCATTATATGACTTTTATTCTGAAACACTTTAATCACTATTCTTATTTCACAATATAGCTGGGATTACCCTCCCCAAGTGGGTTTCATGAACTTGGTGGGGACACAGCAGGGGCAGTAGCTGCCCCTCAAGTCCACTCACACCTTTACCGACCTAATCACTGCTCACTCTGAAGCCCTGGAAGATGGGGCTCTCCTGAGTCCAGAGGAAGAGGGAAGTTCACAAAAGGATGGGGCAGCAAAATTAAATTCAAATTCTCATGATATTACTGTTTCCAATGGGAATATTTTGACCAGAAGCATGACATCAACACCTTGCCAGCACACAAAATGACTACTTGCCCACACATAAATCTGTTCCCTCAGCTAATTCCACTCTTGGACCAAAGCTTCCTTGTTGTTCATGCATAGAAAAAAAAACACACAAACACTTGTGTGTGACAGGGAGGAGATCAGTTCATGGACAATCTCCTCCATGTGTGGATCTGACGGGGGAAGAATAATTTATTCAATTATGTACTGATTCCCCTCCCTCTTCATGCCCCCCTCCTGTACTTGTTAGTCCCACACAGAAGACAAACTATTGTTTAGATTTTCTTTAAGACTACACTCTAACATTCTGCACAATGAAAGGTTTAATATTTTTAATCTTGCACGGAGATGCATATCAAAGCTCTCCGATCCAAAGAAGAAATGACAGAATCCTAAATTAACTAATAATTAATGTAATTCAATGCCACAACATTACTGGTAGTTTATATAGTTCCTTTTGCAATTCTTACTGGAAATTTTTGGAAATATAACTCCTTGAACAGTTCCTGATTTTTCCAGAGACCCGAGAAAGCTCCAGGAGGCAAAGGTAACCTTACATTAAAAGAAAAAAAGTGCAGTAGTTAGAATAATAAAAGATACAAACTCAAGCACTTCAACAATGCATAGTATAATAGATAATCACAGTGGGGGAGAACTAAATTCATATCTCATAGTCAGGTAAACATATGATGATTATGCAATTGGATGATAATTCCCCTAACACCGTATTTTCTTAGTGACAGATGATTCTAAAAGTTTTGTATTTCATAAACTGTTATTGTTAAATCACATTCATATAGTTCTAAAATTGTAGATACTTTTAGCTAATACATTTTATAGAATACCAGGGCCTCGGACTTTTAGTAAAAAAGTTTGCTCTAGTGGAAAGTAAAAGGAGTGCTATGTCGTCATCATTCAGTTTAAATCATTGCCAAAGGTAAAGCACCTAGCAAAAATACATATATTATGTTCTATATGGATACAGACATTTTATGATACATACAATACATACGTACACACATGCACACATGCAAGATCAGACCTTCAGTTTGTGTAAATTGTCATAGCACCACAGACTTCAAAGTCCTGAGGATCTGGATTACAGTATTTTCAGGGGGGTTGGATTTGTTCTAATTGGACAAACATGAAGTGAAATAATGCAGAATGCAGCAATTACTTGGGGGGAGGCGAAAGCTGGAGAAACATTAAACCTACATTTTCAAAAATAAAATAATTTGGGTTTAATTCATGGAAGAAAACAGAAATGGGAAAAGTGGAAATGCACCATCAGCTGAGTTTTCAACATGTGCTCCATAGTGCCACTTTAGTCAGCATCTGAACGTGATGAAAATGGGAGGAGGAGTGTTCTACATACTTAACACCTGTCAGATCGGAAAAAACTGCAAAGCTTCCTTTGCTGACAAGGAGAAATGATGGGAGTTTTTTTAACTCCAGAGTGTTGACTGTATGTGGATAAAAGTTCAAGTAAAGTGGGTTTGATCCTAAAAGATATAAATGCGGGGTGGTGGACTGGGATTCTATAAAGGTTAACTCTGAAAGTAAGGGGGGATGAGAGAGGGGGAAGAAGGGGAGAGAGAGAGAGCAAGAGGAAGAGAAAGAGAGTGTACACGTATATATCCAATCATCAATTCAATAATGTGCTATAAAAGGTCACCTGGAATGAGTTTGGGATGAATGTATTACTCACAAGCAACACCTCATCCACTTCTTCACTTTCACCCTGGCAGTCACTAAACACTAACAAAAGTCACTATGATTCAGAACACAATCCAAAGGACAATACCTCCAGCACTGAAACATTCCCCAGTAGTGTAGCAGTGTCCATACTGATTAAGTATATGCCTCCCATGGGACCTTAGCCCACAGGAAATGGTGTTATCACGTCAGCCACATCTACATTAGGGGCTTTACTTTTATCAGGTAAAATGGACCACCTCCTTTTTTCTATAGAAAGTATTAAGAGAATAATCCCCGGCAAAACAGGCTAAATCATTTGGCAACGTATCAAATTCATGCTTGTTTAATTGTTCTTCCTAAGATGATGGTGACTCCCAGGATCAGATTCAGCTATCCTCAGCATGGTTCACCTTCAGAGGAACAGAAGGGTGTATTTGGCAACAGTATGTGATCAGGTTTTCATAGGAACCCCAGCTGTTGGACGCTTCCCAGTAAAGTGAGAGCATCCATGGGGTGTCCTGGCTATTGCCCATTTAGGGGATTTTATTGGACAGCATCAGGTGCCCAGATAGAGTGGGAATGCTAGTTGCTATGCAAAAAAAGTGATCCCATTTTAGTGGACATCTTGCTTGAAGAAACCCAGAAATGGCTCAAGCCACGTGTTTGGAAATGTGAGAGCATTAAAAAAAAATTCTTGTTCAGATTCAAGAGAAACCATGAGAGAATAGTAATTACCATGTTTGTTGCTTACTGCATGGCAATTCATAACAGCTATCGTAGTTGCAGATATTGCACCTTTAATTTATTTAACAGTCTGAGATGTCCCTATGATAGAGAGCAAGGATACTACAAATTGACAGTCATTAATGATTTCTCCAGAGCTGCATTCAAGTGCTCTCAGTCTAGTGATTAAATAGAAAAACTCATCATATTTCTAAAATAAGAACCTCGTTTTGCTGTTTTGTAAATAGGATTTCTGAAAATTAAAACCAGAAGAAATATATAACATAGCATCATAATTTGTGCAATTAGCCCATAATTGTGCAAAGAGAACCAGAGGATGAAAAATAAAATGGTCAAGAGTTCTATTTTGTGTTTCATCTGAAAGAGCACTTCAAATAATAAAGTATAAATTAGCACAAGGGGAGGGCACTGATTCTGTTCTGAGATTCTGGAGAGGTGCGCCATCACCACTTCCTGGGGTATCCTGAATTACTTGGAGCTCTCCTATCTCAATACAGACCAGGTCTGACCTTGCTTAGCTTATGAAATCTGACAAGGACATAATCCAAAGTGATATGATTGAAAAACTTAAGATCCAGCTTTTTAAATTAAAACTTAGAAGTCCTCTAAGACAGTCCTCTAAGAAAACAGGATAAGGAAAGAGGAAGGGAGAAAGGTCTCATAGATGGGCCTGAAACAAACCCCTTGAACTACAAAACACATGAAAATAAACACAAATAAATAGAGCTGGCTGAAATTTTTCATTCAAAGTTTTTTAGATTTAAAAATACCTTGCCCCACTCCTCAGTCAAAACAAACTACCCCACCCCTAACAAACATCTGTGGAATTGTGTATGTTTTGGTGACAAAAAAAAGCAAAACAAAAAACCAACACATACACCTCCACAAAATACCCTCACAAAACTTTTTTTTCAAAACTCAAAATATGAAACGTTTTCAATTTTTGATCTTTCAGTTTTAGATTTTTCACTCCCTTTTTTCTGTTTCCCCGCTGTTGGGGTAAACAAAAGTTGGGGAGGTGACAGTAAAAAAAAAAAAAAAAAGTAAAAAAGATGGGGGGGAAGGATGAGAGAAAGGGAAGAACAAAATAAATAAAGAGACAACCACGGGGCTTTTCATTTTTTTAGTTTAAAAAAAAAAAAAACATTTTGAAGTTTTCTAAAATTTTCATGAAAAAATTGAAAAAATTAATTTTGTGGGAAAATGAAACACACCATTTTCTAACTGTCTCTACAACTGAATATTCAGTTTAATTGGCAGAGAATAATTAAATGTGCTCATCCCATTTTACTAATGGGGAATGAACCTTAGATCCAGTTCCAAAACAAAGCTTGTAGTACAAGCCAAAATCCAGATCAAGCTGAATTAAAAAAAACCAACTGAACTTAGGGAAAGTTCAAATTTAGACGTCAAACCTCAAAGCAGTAAAATAGAACATGATTCTCCCAGCTTTATACCAGTGTAACAAGATCAGCACTAATTAAATTATTCCTGACTGACACCAGTGAAAGTAACAAGAGAACTCCAGGACTTGCAATTTAGATCTGGAGTTCAGATCTGAGCCCACTTTGTAGCTCATTGTTCACTAAATCCAGGAGAACTAGGGAAAGAGGAAAATGTAGCAAACTAACTAACTAATAATGTGCATTATATGGTGCCTCACATCTGAGGATCTGGAGACACTTTGCAAAGGTGGGAAAGTATTTTCACCTAATTACAGATGGGGAAACTGAGACAGAGTTTATGCAATTTGCATGAGGTCACAAATAAATTGAATATAAAGGTCATTTAAACTAGTTTCATCTTGGAGATAACTGCTTAAGTGAACATCATCTTTTCTGTAAAAAAAGTTTTAAAATACAATCTTTACTATTTTTAGAAACAATTGCACAGGTCACCCAGTTGTCATGTTGCAATGACTGGCAATTTGCAGAATCACCCACAGAATTACCCCAGCACAACACACACCTAGTTGCCTCACTGCTTAAATAAGTATGATATCATTTTGCCATTCATGCAAAAAAGGGAGTATTTTTATTGGTGGAATAGGATAGTTACTGATGCTGCACTTATAAGGCACATTTATAAAGAAAAAGCTTTTCCGAAAGTAAAGAATCAAAGGAAATTCACTAATTTATAGATGCTACCTTGCTCAGCTTTAATAATTAAAAAAAAAAAAGATGTCCTTTTATTTTAGAGTCAGAAACGCTACTTAAGTCAGAGACCTAATAAAAGTAACTCTAAGCCATTATTAGAAGAGCTTGGCTGCTGAATGGAGTTAGTGATCTTGAGTGGCAGCTATATTATTCTTCAGCATTAATATAGGGCTGTAAATACACGGTGTTAGCCACTATATTTATGGGCACATCACACTAATATGTGCTACATGGACAACATTAATATTGTACCCATTACACCATATATGAATGCTGAGGATTTATGTTAAGTTGTGCCACTGTTAACTGTATTATGCTTTTCCCAGAATACTGTTCACTCATGTTAAGAGGTATATTCCATAATACTTTGCAGTTGCTGAACTTGGCTCTTGGCACAGGAAAATACAAAACCTGCCAGAAGGAAGACGTATATAACTGACCTGTCCACACCATTACACTACCATGCCATCAATTTTTGTCTCATCTGCAAATTTTATCAACAATGCTTTTGTATTTTTTTCCAGATCATTTGATAGATATTGAAGAGCATTCAGCTGAGAAAATGCCTTTGGAGGCCCTCACCAGAAATACTGTCATTGGATGATGATTCCCCATTTACAGTTACTTTTTAAGATTTATCAGTTAACCAGTTTTTAATCCATTTTAATATGAACTCCATTTTGTATAGTGGTTTTTGTTTTTTGTTTTAATTGGAATGGCATGAGGAACTAAGTCAAAGTCTTACAGAAATCTAAGTATAGTATGTCAACAGAGTTATCAATCAAAAATGTGATCTTATTAAAAAAAAACATGGTTACTCACCAATATGATGTTCTTCGAGATGTGTTGCTCCTGTCCATTCCACTATAGGTGTGTGCACGGTTATCCGGAACCTTTTTTCCCCTTAGCAGACCCCGTAGGGCTGGCTCCGGTGCCCCCTGGAGCCCCACGCACATGCCACGGTATATGAGGTGCTGCCAGCCCTACGCCCCCTCTGCCCCTTCTTTCTGCCAACTCTGGCAGCAGGGACGGGGCGTGGGTTGTGGAATGTACATGAGCAACACATCTCAGAGAACATTGGTTACTGGTAAGTAACCTTGTTTTCTTCTTCGAGTGCTTGCTCATGTCCATTCCACTATAGGTGACTAACAAGCAATACCTTTGGAGGAGGGTTGCCCTCAGCAACGCTCTGCCGAATCCCATGTCCTCTCTCGTCTGCTGGACGATGGCATAGTGGGACGTGAAGGTATGCACCGACGACCAGGTGGAGGCTTTGCAGATGTCCTGCAGGGGCACTCTCTCCAGGAAGGCTATAGATGAGGCTTGAGCTCTGGTTGAGTGCGCTGTGATGGTTCCCAGAAGCGGCACCTTCAATAGGGCTTTCAACCGGATTTCTCAGTTCTTTTGAGTCCTCGGTTTGAAAGCCTTGCAGATCTTGCACTTCTCTTTTCTGTGGGCTTCCTCCAAGCACTTAAGGCAGCGGTTGTGGAGTCGCTGACCGGGAAAGCCTTCCCGCAGGAGGCACATGGCTTGAAGCCCAGTGACCAGGGCATGGCCGGCCACTCGAAATCGCTGTAGGGATTGGCCTGATCTCTAACTACTCTTAACAACTACTTAACTAAAGAGAACTAACTTAGAATATCAAACAAGTCCGAACAAGGGGAATAGTACTTGCTGAGAGCAAGACTAGTTCCAGCAACTGTCACAGGCGGAAAGAAGGAACTGAAGGGGCATAGGGCCAGCAGCACCTCATACACCGTGGCATGTGTGCGGGACTCCAGGGGGCGCCGGAGCCGGCCCTCCGGGATCTGCTAAGGGGAAAAAAGTTCAGGGAACCGTGCATTAAGACGTGCACTCACGTATAGTGGACTGGACATAAGCAAGCACTCAAAGAAAATCAAGTTTCTTTGACAAGACTTATTTTTCATAAAAACATGTTTATTAGCATTAATTATGCTACCATCTTTTAATCCTTTACTGATAGCCTCCCATATCAGTGTATTCAAGATTTTGCCTGGAAACAATATTAGGGTACCTGGCCTATATAAATATCCAAGTCATCCTGTTTTAACCTTTTAAAATATTAGCACATTACCTTTCATGGAGGCCTCTGGAACGTTTCCAGTATTGCAAGATTCATTAAAAATCAACTCTAATAGCTCACAGAGCTGCTCAGCCAAGTCTTTTAATACTCTTGGATGCAAGTTCTCTGGTTATGATGATTTAAATATGTTTAATAGTTGCTGTTTAACATCCTCTCCAGTTGCTGATGGAATAGAAAGTACTTCATTATCACTGTGAGATATAAATGCATCATCCCGATTCTTTTGAATATAGAACAGAAATATTTGTTGAATACTGCATATTCTGTATGATGACTGATAGATTTACCATCTTTGTCAGGTATCAGACCTTTACTTCTGCTAGGATTTCTCCCATGGTGCTCCACAGAAAGGGTGCAAATGCAGCTAGATAAATAATAGGGGAGAACTACCACACTGGGGTTAGAGGCACAGACAAAGAGCTGCATGAGAGGCTCATCTAGTGGAAGATCAGCTGGTAAACATTGCTGTCATTATGATATGATTCTGAGTCCTTCCCTTCTGTTCTGGCAGGGTGTAAAGAATGATGTGAGCTAAGGAGACAGAAGTATTGGTAATTGCCTCTAAAAATAAATACAAAAGGCTTGTGACATTTACAATCTACAGATACAAGGATTCAGAGTTTCCCCCTGCAGTGGAATTTTCACTTGATTTTTCTTTGCTAATGTGCCTTATAAATTTCTGTTTTGATAATAATAATGGTTACACACACAAACATGCAGATACATCTTCAATTATATATTAATTACAGGAAGGTCAGATTCTACGTAAATATATGTCACCTCATCAGACTGCCCTTGCAAATGGAAGCCGGAGGTCACTACAACTATCACTTCAAAATGAACCATCAGTTAATTACCCTTCATGTCAAAAGATTTTAGCTCACAAAAAAGGAAACAGAGAGACAAGTTGCCTCATGCTAGTTTCCCTACACTTCAGTGTGGCTTAGTGGGTTGCACACTACAGTGGGATAGAGATCTGGGTTTTAATCCCAGCTCTGACAGAGGCCTGCTGGGTTATCTTGGGCACGTCACTTCCTCTCTGTGTGCCAGGTGGAGCCCGGAGGGCCTGGGTTCCCCTGTCACTGGCCCCAAAGACTCTTGCCACCGGGTGATACAGCCACAGACTCTCATGACTGGGTGATACAGACACTGGCTCTGACCACTAGGTGACACTGCCACAGACTGTTGCCACTAAGCAATATTGCTGGACACAGAAGAACCCCCCCCCCCCCACCGACAGAGGGTCAAAATGGTGCACTGTTGCTACAATGGAGGATAGTGTCCATGCACTGGTATTCTACCAGGCATTATACGATACAAACAGTATTCAGATTCTCCTTTGCCTTCCCCACTAACTCATCCAACTGTAGCAAAAGATAGGAGTTGGGGGGGGACAGAATAAAAAGAACGGTTACTTACCTTGTAACTGTTGTTCTTTGAGATGTGTTGCTCATGTCCATTCTCAAATTAGGTGTATGCGCGCCACATGCACTGGTGCTGGAAAACTTTTGCCATCAACTCTCCTTCCCTCTTAGTTCCTTCTTGCTGGAACTCAAACGGAGGGAAAAGAGGGTGGGTTTGGAAGGGACATGAGCAACGCATCTCGAAGAACAACAGTTACAAGGTAAGTAACTGTTCTTTCTTCTTGGAGTGCTTGCTCATGTCCATTCTCAAATTAGGTGACTCACCAACAGTGTCTCCGGTGGCAGATAGGAGTTCATGGATGTGACACTTAAAACACCACTCTACTGAAGTGTTGTCCATGAGTATCTGCAGCACTTTGTCGGTAAGATGTGGCAGGAAGATGGTACAGGCTAGATGAATTGCCTGAGCTCCTTGATACTGATGTGCTGCCACAGTTCCCCTGAGATCTACATGCCTGGGTCTTTAGGGAACCCAAGTGAGCTCCCCACCCCAGGTCCGAGGCATCAGAAATCAGTGTTACTGACGGCTGGGGTGCTTCAAAGAGCATTCTGGAGAGCACCCAACGCAGATCCGTCCACCACACCAGGGAGGTAAGGAACCATTTCTGGAGGAACCATAAGTATCCTGTCCAGGTGGTGCCTGACTAGAGAATACTGACGCCAACCACATCTGGAGGGGTCTAAGGTGCAGTCTGGCATGGGAAACCACATTGGTGCAGGTTGCCATGTGGCCCAGGAGGCTGAGGCAGATCCTCGCTGTCATGAAGGGGCGACACGAAATGCAGGTTATAGTATCTGACATCACCAGGAACCTTTCCTCTGGAAGGAATGCTCTGGCCCTGGACGAGTCCAGCATCACCTTAATGAACTCTATCCTCTGCACAGGGACTAATGTCGATTTTTGCTTGTTTATTAGGAGACCTAGTGCCTGGCAAATATTTCAGGTAATTGTGATGCTGTCCTGAACCTGAAACCTTGACCTGCCCCTGATGAGCCAATTGTCCAGGTAAGGAAACATCTGCACACCTCTACTTTGGAGGAATGCTCCCATTACCGACATGCACTTGGTGAAGATGCAATGCGCCAGAGGGTGCTGAGGGAGTTGGCTGATGTGATTTCAGAGCCATTAGCTATTATCTCTGAAAGCTTGTGGCAATTGGGGGAGGTCCCTGATCACTGGAAAAAAGCAAATATAGTGCCCATCTTCAAGAAAGGGAGGAAAGAGGATCCAGGGAACTACAAACCCGTCAGCCTCACCTCAATCCCTGGAAAAATCATGAAGCAGGTCCTCAAGGAATCCATTTTAAGGCACTTAGAAGAGAGGAAGGTGATCAGGAACAGTCAACGTGGATTCACCAAGGGAAAGTCATGCCTGACCGATCTGATTGCTTTCTATGAAGAAGTGACTGGCTTTGTGGATGTGGGGAAAGTGGTGGACATGATACACCTTGACTTTAGCAAGGCTTTTGATATTGTCTCTCACAGTATTCTTATCAGCAAGTTAAGGAAGTATGGGTTGGATGAATGGACTATAAAATGAATAGAGAACTGGCTAGAGCACAGGGCTCAACGAGTTGTGATCAGTAGCTCCATGTCAAGTTGGCAGCCAGTCACAAGCAGAGTGCCCCAGGGGTCGGTCCTGGGGCCGGTTTTGTTCAACATCTTCATTAATGATCTGGACGATGGGGTAGATTGCACCCTCAGCAAGTTTGCAGATAACATTAAGCTAGGGGGAGTGGTAGATACCCTGGAAGGTAGGGATAGGATACAGAAGGACCTAAACAAACTGGAGGATTGGGCCAAAAGAAATCTGATCAAGTTCAACAAGGACAAGTGTAGAGTCCTGCACTTAAGACGGAAGAATTCCATGCACAGCTATAGACTGGAGACCGATGAGCAAGGCAGCAGTTCTGCAGAGAAGGACCTGGGGGTAACAGTGAATAAGAAGCTGGATATGAGTCAGTAGTGTGCCCTGTTTGCCAAGAAGGGTAATAGCATATTGGGCTGCATTAATAGGAGCATTGCCAGCAGATCGCGGGAAGTAATTATTCCCCTCTATTCGGCATTGGTGAGGCCACGTTTGGAGTATTGTGTCCAGATTTTCAGTGATTCACAAGTGAGGACCCCCACTACAAAAAGGATGTGGACAAGTTGGAGAGAGTCCAGCAGAGGGCAACAAAAATGATTAGGGGGCTGGAGCACAGGACTTATGAGGAGAGGCTGAGGGAACTAGGCTTGTTTAGTCTGCAGAAGAGAAGAATGAGGGGGGATTTGATAGCAGCTTTTAACTACCTGAAAGAGGGTTCCAGGGAGGATGGAGCTAGGCTGTTCTCAGTGGTGGCATATGACAGAACAAGGAGCAACGGTCTCAAGTTGCAGTGGGGGAGGTCTAGGTTGGACATTAGGGAAAGGTTTATCACTAGGAGGGTGGTGAAGCACTGGAATGGGTTACCTAGGGAAGTAGTGGAATCTCCATCTTTGGAGGTTTTTAAACTGCGGCTTGACAAAGCTCTGGCTGGGATTATTTAGCTAAGGTTAGTCCTGGTTAGTCCTGCTTTGAGCAGGAGGTTGGACTAGATGACCTCCTGAGGTCCCTTCCAACTCTATGATTCTATGAAGATTCTTGTTGCCGAAGAGAGGCCAAAGGTGAGCACCGCGAATTGGTAATGGCAGTCCCCTACCATAAACCGCAGGAATCTCCTGTGGCCAGGGAAGATTGCAATGTGAAAGTAAGTGTCCTTTAAATCGAGAGTGGCATACCAGTCGCCTGGATCCAGAGAGGGAATGATAGTGGCTACGAAAACCATATGAAACTTTAGCTTTCTGAGGTATTTAAGAGGCACCTTAAGTCCTGTATAGGCCTCAGTCCTCCCTTTGCCTTTGGAATCAATAACAGGAGTAAAAACCTCGACTCTGTAGGTCCCGGGGAACCTCTTCCACCACCTGCATCTGCAAGAGTGCTCACACCTTCTGCTTGAGAAGTTGCTCATGATAGGGGGTCCCTGAAGAGGGGCGGGGAGGGAGGTGGGAAGGCAAGAGTGAGGCAAATTGGAGGGTATAACCAATGGCCAAAGTGCTGAGCACCCATCGATCTGAAGTTACGGTGGCCCAGGCTGGGAGGAAGCGGGCTAGGTGAGAAGAAAATAAAAGGGAGGCTGGATCCACGGGCAGAACTAGGAGATCACTGTCAGGTGCACCTTCAAAAGGCCTGCTTTCCACCCCAATTACGGCGGTTAGAGCCCGGTTGTGGGCCGGCGGATGATGAGTGGCCCTGGTATCTTTTATGTCCTTTGCTCTTCCTCTTAGAGGAGTCCCTGCGGAAGTGCTCCCCAAACCGCTGCCCCCAGCCCTCCCTCAGTTTCTTCTTGCCAGACCTCTAACGTGGAGAGGTAAGAGGAGGTAGGAAAGGACATGTGCAACACATCTTGAAGAAGAGTCACTGAACAGGTTAGTAACTGTTTTTCCTTCAAGTGATTGCACATATAAATTCTGCTCTTGGTGATTCACAAGCTGTGAAACAGGAGGTGGGATCGGAGTCTTTTTAAACAAAGATTGGGAAACTCCTCATTCAACTCTAGCACTGTCTCTCAAGTCCTGAACAACAGCACAATGAGATGCAAACGTGTTGACGGAGGACCAGGTTGCCGCTCTACAAATATCCCCAACTAGAATGTGCTAGAAAAACCTCTGAGGACAACTGCAACCTCATCAAATGAGCTGTGACCCTGCTCAGTGGGGTGACATTACTCAGGTCATAGCACCTGCATATACAAGAGGCTATCTGAGAAGAAATTCTCTAAGTGCAGATTGATTGTCCTTTTATTCTACCTGCCACTGCTACAAACAGTTGGAAGGACTTATGGAAGTGCCTGGTTCTGAATGTCAGGGCTCTTCTGATGTCCAGGATGTGCAAACGCTCCTCTTCCCTGCTGAAATGTGGCTTTGGGCAGAATTCAGGTAAATAAATTGGCTGGCCAATATGGAAAGATGCCATTACCTTTGGGACAAACCTCAGATGAGAATGCAAGTAAACCTTGTTTTTAAAGAAGATTGCATAGGGAGGCCCAGCTATTAAGACATGCAGCTCTCCTACTTTTCTGGCCAAGATGATGGCAACCAAAAATGCCACATCCATGCCAAAGGCTCAAACAGGGGGACCCAGACATTTTTATAGCACTAAATTTAGATCCCCTGGGAGAACAGGGTCTTACAACCAAGGATACAGTTTGACTAGGCCTTTCAAAATCCCTATGAACATGTTAGAGAAAACAGACCAATTATCCACTTTAGGGCAGAAAGCTGCCAGATGTACCTTGACAGAACTAACAGCAAAACCTTGGAAGATGTATCTGGCCAAATCTGGAAAAAGAAACCACTTATAAATGATCTGATTGGGTGATCTGCCAGATTGTTTTGGACTCCCATAGGTAAGAAGCTTCTAGATATATTGAGTTGGCAGTGCAGAGCTCCCAAAGCAGAGTTGTCTCTTGGCAGAGGAGGCTCTTTCCTGCTTGCTGAGGTAGAACATTGTTGCTGAGTTCCCTGTGAGGACTAATAGGCTGTTTCCCTTGATCTGTGGCAGAAAAACTTGGCAGGCCAATCTGACAGCTTTCCACTCTCTGATGTAAAGCCAAGTCCTCTGCAGACCGTAAACTCTGAGTCTGTAGAGAACCAAGATGAGTCCCCCAACCAAGGGCAGATGTGTCAGGCATTAATGTGAGTGTCGGTTGCCGGCAGGCAAGGGGACTCCCACACACACATTGGTCGGACTTCTCCACCAAGCTAGAGCAGCGAGGACATGAGAAGGCACATTCACCACCGAATCCAGATGGCGACGGCTCGGTGAGCAGACTGAGGCCAGCCAACCCTGTAGAATCCTGAGGGGCAGTCTGGCATATTGAACCATGTAAGTGTACGAGGCCACACGCCCCAGGAGCCTCAACAGTTTCATGCTGTTGTGACCGGGTGAGCTTTGTGATCTAGAACAGTAGATTGAATCATCTGAAACCTCAAGTCCAAAAGAAAAAATCTGGCTGGAGTTGAGGCCAGTATAGCCCCTATAAACTCCATCCTCTGGACTGGGGAGAGGAGAGACTTGACTAGAAGTCCCAGAGCACTGAACGTTAATTGCATCAAAGATGCACTGAACCGCATCTGCAGTCTGGATTGGTCCTTGACAACACAGTCCTTGACTGCAAAGCTGCACTGTGTTAATCGTGATTGCAAAACAAAAATCTTGCTGAAGACAAGAGCTGTCCAGAGCACAGCTCTATTTCACAGCAGCTTTTGAGCTTTCAAAATGTATTTTCCTTCTGCATTAGAATAAAAACAAAACTTTTCCAATACTTTTGCAAAAATTGAATTGTGTCAAAGTGTCCATTTTCAGATTGAAACTGAGCTTTTCAATTAGGGGAGGAAAACGGGTAGGATGTCATAGGAATTAGGGCATTGACTTGGGATATTGGAGAACCAATTTTGAGCGTTTGCTCTGCCTTGACCAGAGTGTAGTTTTTCATCACAGATCACACAGAATCAGGTAGAACACGGACTTGAACCTGGTCTCCCACATTCCCAGCTAATGCGCTAACTACCCAATTCTAGTCTTGGGCAGTTGCACTCATACTCCTCACTTCCCTCCAGATCTCCCTGCAAAAGCTTAAGTTGAAACAGGTATGTCTCCACAAAACATATGGTCTCTGAGCACATCTCAAGGAAATTTAATTTAGCTGAAAATATTCCAATCAGTTCTACTGCAGACCAATGTTAAACTTTCAGTATGTTACTTACTAGCCCTCTAAAGGATGAGTTTGTGCCCTAGCATTGCTCTTCTAGCTTTTACTAAAACAACAGTGGGTTGGTGCATTGCCATAGGGACCTGTATTTGCTGAGCACATAAGTCAGAAACTGTGTATCTGGCTTGACCAAAAGGACAGTAACTCAAAGTATTACCTGTAAATCAGTGAAAAAATGAAACTGTCGTGTGCCATGGGAGCAGACACAATGGAAGCTGAAGACGATGAGAAAGCAGAAGAGGAGATGAGAGAAATGCAGTCAGTATTTAGAGTGATTTTGAACTGAGAGCTCTATATCTAAAATCTTCTTTGGGGAGTGGAGTGGGAAGGTATAAAGGGTATGCATTTTAAAGTGACTTTAGTGCTTATGAAACACACCAGATTGGAGAGACAGAGTCGTTTTCTGTCGAGGGTTATCAAAGAGAAGGTATAGCATGGAGAACAACAATGAATCTCTTTCCTATGGAGTCTTTCAATACGTGTTCCTTGTCTGAGCTATGGCCATTCTGGGGCAAGGTCCAAGTCATCCTCTCCATACAAACCACTCTTGCAGACATGAGAAGGACTCATTTTAGTAAGATTAGCAAACAAACATTCTAAATCTAAGAATTTGCTGCTTTAGGTTTAGCCAACTAGAGACAATGAAGCAGCAAGCAGCCATTGCTTCATCCTCCTATAAATCAAGCATGTAATTCTATGACACCACAGAGTTCCATTGAATTAGGAGGAAGTCAGAGACATGGTAGTTAAGACAGTGAAAGTAGTTCCCAGAATACTGTTCTCTTGCATCACAGTAACTAGGCTTGTTCTTATGCTGGCAAATAAGAAACATTGCAAAGAAGTCTGTCATTAAGGGGAAAAAAAAGTATACATAAAATTATCTGAATGAGTTTGTTTTAACCCTTTTGTACCAAGTGAGTTTAGACCTCCCATATTAGTGTTCTTAGGATAAAGGGCTTCCTAAAAATCAACATCAGAAACAGTCATGTTCTTCTACTCTCATCCCCCTTACTTTATTAATTTTGGCAAAGACATAAATACCAGTGGCACATAGTCTGCCCTTCTTGACAGTTTTCATGTAAGGCAATTCCTCTTAATTATAAGACACCTTGGAAGTTTTGACTTACTTACTTTACCACAATATTTCCTAAAGTCTTTGTCTTCACTGGTTGCTTGTTGTCATCCAGAACCATCACTGCAAAGTAACAAAGGAAGAGATCATTTTTCTCACCTGTAAATTGTCCTCACCATCTGAAAAGTACCATCTCTAACAGCTTTTCTAGATGATGAGTTAGTCAAGGCAAGCCAGGGTGAAAAGCTACAATGCGCTAACTGGCTAGACAGATCCTGCTACAGAGCACTGCAGAACATTTAGTGTGTGATAGCAGGGTCCATGCGGCAAGCTAGTGTGCTGTAGATTCACATCCTGGCTTGCTGCACACTAATTCACCAGGTCCACAAACCCTAACTTGAAGAATACTCACTTATGTCAATAGGCTAGACAAGGATGGACTTTTGGACAGTGTCCAGTGGTTTGCCTGGGGAATCTCTAAGGGTAGGTCAATGAAGTCTTTTGAGGCTTCGCCCTGAGGAGGGGACCATTGTCTACTGATTACACATTCAGAGAATCTGAAGATCAAAAAGTCCAAGATGTCCAAAGAAAAGACTAATCATTTCATGCGATGCTTGCTCTGAGCTACAGCTGTTTTAACCACAGGAAAATCCCTCGGTGGAGTTTGAAGGACTGACTCCTACCAGAGAGTCTTTGTTGGAGTTGGGATGATCTCTGGTAAGCTTATTAGCATGCATGTAGGTTCTTTTATTGTTTTAAGTATGTATTCTCTGTAATGCTTTTCACTTTAAGAATAAATTTGCTTGCTTACGAAAAGATGTGTGGTAATTTATAAATGTGGGCAACTGTACTGTTTACAGTCTCTGAAAAGAAAGCAAAGAGTAGACACTGGCCTATTTAGGCAGTCTGGCTTGCCAGGAATAACACAGTGTAGGCAGGGAACTATACAGCTTGGAAAAACCCTGACCAGGACTGGAAGGAGATGTGGGTCTCTGCCCAAAAGAGGTGACACCTAAGGAGCTGGGAGCCTAAAAATGGGTGCTCTTGCTGGACCCCAGAGGGGGAATACAGGTGCAGTTGACCTGAACTGTGACAGTAATAACCAGCTACAACTGCCTTGGACAATAAGGAAGAAAGTTTCAGGTGAGAGCAGAGATACTCACATCTGCCAGCAGACCTTTGAAGTATCACTGTGCCTATCTACTGAACAGACTCCATGACTGCTAAAATTTGATCTTTGCTGGCTAAAGCCACTCCTTCAGAAAGGACAGTGATTTTAACTCCTGCGTGCCCTGCCGCAGACAATGGATCAGAGGCTTAGCATAAGGACAGATACAGCCAGGCCAATGAATTGGAAAGGTTAATTACACAAAAGCTAAGCTAATAAAGGTTCTGGGAAGGATGAATAGGAACTCAGAAGTCATCCTGCCCCCTCTATATGAGGGAGGGAGAGTCTGGGATCCTAACAAGAAGGTTCCATTCTACTGGGCGATGACTACAAATTCTGTAAACACTATTTTTGCTTGGTACCCCTTCAAGTAACACAAGAAAAATCCAACAAGTTAGACTTGGAGAACTTGGACTCATATAGTAGAAGGAGATAGTCTAACTCATATTACAGTCTGAATAACTTACTTTTGTTTTTGATGCATTAGAGTCCTTAGCTTAATATAACTTGTTTATCAAGGTACTAACACCAGTTTTTAATATTAGATTTTGTTTCCTGAAAGCTATAGGTTTAGGTTTCTAAGATTTTTAGCAAATTAAATTAAAAAAAAAAAAAAACAGCAGCAGAGTGGGGGTATCCCTGAACTACATGGCTACCAACCTATATTCAGCGTAGGGTATTTACTGCTGTCAAATTCAGGACTTGCTGTATTTTGTCTTGGATCAATAACAAACAAACAAACAAAGTGATAGACCAAGGGACCAATACTGAATATAAGGTCAGAGCTCAGAAAACAACAGCTAAAGATGAATGAGGTATATTACTAGAAAATTAGTTCAGGTTTAAATTAGTTTTCCAGTGGTATGCAGCATTCACTCATAGCCTAGCCTACTCACACTATATTGAATTTTGAAATTGTGGCCAAATTCTGCTCTAATTTACCCCGATGTAAAGCTTGAGTCACTTCACACAAGTTAATTTACTTTACTCTGTATTTACAACAGTTTAACAGGAAAGATTTTGGCCAGATTTTAGAAAAAAAATTGCATTTCTTCCTATTTTATTTCCCCAAATCCAATTTAAACATATCATGACTTCAGCAACTATCGTCCTGAGAACTACTAATGCAATTTTATACTATCTAAGAGCACAGAGCCCATCTTTTAAATAGCATAAAATATTTATCTCAAACTAGTAAGTAGCTAAAGTATCAGCAGCCAGAGTCATATCACAAATGAAGTTAGGAAAAGTGAGATAGTAATCAGAATTGATTTCAAGGTCCCATATTTCATTAATAGCAGGGTTACAGGAGCATAAACTTTTCCAATAAGTGATCCTGAACCATTGGTTAGAAAGGAAATGTGACATCTGTTCCCTTACAAAACTTTCCTGAATGTGGTGTCCATTTTATAGTCCATTTTAAATGTATTTTTACGTAATTCCCTTTGATTAATTTAGAAGGAAGTTTATAGATACTCTAACAGCAGGTTTTGCAGAGTTCATTTAAAATCTCTATATGTGTGCTTCCCACATATACCTGCTGAGCCTGACTACCACAGCCTTGGGAACAGATTTGATGCAATTATATTCTACCATTGTTCCCTTCTTATTAGAGCTGTGGTCAAACTTTAAGCCTTTTCTCTAACTTCCTCTTGCATTCATTGTTTGTCTTCATACAATAACTACTAGTGCCACAGTCGAGGGCAGCTGAAGATGTTTAATTTTTTTTTTAAATGTTCATGTTTGCTTCTATTTGTGAGAAGAAAAGACAGCCAACCCTTCTTTCCCAAGAATGTGAGCATTCCTCCTGTAGATGGCTTGACCGCAAAGAAATCTGATTATATTTCCTTCTTGGAGTAATTCCTGAAAACTCTGGGTCAAAATCATAGTTGCCAGGTATAAAAATATTTTAGAATTCTTAATCTCATGGCTGCGTACTTTGCATGCAAATATCTTCCAAACAATTAAAGCTCTTACTTTTTATGCCCTATGCTGGTTCGCAGCCTATTTATTACAGCTAGAAATAAAAATGCTGCGCAAGTACTGAAAGATAATGTGCTTAACATCTTTCTCAAACATGATCTCCTGTAAAAGTCTGAACACAAACACTGTCTTCTTTGATAAAATGAATGGGGATGTGAGACCGAAACAAATAGAAAAGATTTATACCCTTGCTGTGTTGCTTTTTTGTTCATCATTACATATTTGTAGAGGTCACAAACTTCACAGGAAGAATCATCTTTACAGACTTAAAATCAGGAGAGCTTTTATATAAATTGTGCAAAAGAGATCAGATCAGTGTGTTTCTTAAACATATATGTACAATATATGTCCAACAAGCAAACCTATTTAGCCTCCGAATAACACATGTTGTAACAGATGTAAACTACAGGTATGACAATACATTCTTAAAACACTATTTATTCTAGCTACTATCCCCTCTCCCCCAATTTTAAACATGACCACTATTAACATTATTTTTCATAACTGCTAAAAACAATTTCACTGCTGGTTATGATTACTGCAGATTGTTTTGAAGGACTGAGTGTTTTCATACCTTTGTAATATCCATTGCCCAATAGTGTGCAGGCATTCCTAACCTTCAGACTCAACAGCACAATGACAACTACCGTAGCCAGTTCCTTGTGAACTTTCAAATCTCACTGTATGCCAGAGAAATATTGGGTGCCCAAGGAATATAGACTCATACTAACAGTTTAAAAGGTAGGAAGGGATGTTTGCTAATAAGGTAGATTGCTAAAGGTCTGACCTTGTGAGTTTATGAGCACTTCCTGAAAGATGAAAGCATCTTCCAGGGATACGGAATAAATTAAAACCTATATGATTAAGTGGTTGCTGCAACTTTAATTGTACTGGATACTGTGGCCAGACTGTAAGGACTGTTGCTTCAGCTCCTGACAAGGGTAAAAAAGGTGCAAGTGTGCATGTGAGAGTGAGAAAATATTATTTTAAATCAATCCTGGGGCCACCAGGCTGGTTTTAAGGGGCAACATGGAACTGCATCAGGGCTGCTCTAAATTATACCAGTTGGTAACATTCACAATTGGATCACCAGGATATGGCAGCTCCCAAATCACGTTTCTTTTCCCCAGCCAACTGGAGAGGAAGGAGGAACAAGAGAGGTGGGTGAGGAGCTACTACGCTGACCGTATGTCACATGGACATTCACCCAATGAAGGAGCCTGTTAAGCCAGAGAGGTACAAAGCTGGTGGAGCAGAGGCCAACATTGGCCTTAGATTGTTAAACAGTAACTGGAATCTTAAGGCCTGCTCTTATGAGGTGTTGAGCTCTTCCTCAGAGGTGCAAGCAACCTCCTCTCCTAATGATATACACTGCACACTCTTACCGTTGTATCCTGGCACTGATTTTCCTGCCTGTCCTGGTGGAGGTGTTGTAGAGTTTCCCAAACCAAGGCAGGAAGCAGTAATTGCAGATCCAGTTTCTGTTATGTAATAGAAGGAAAATATGCCAGTTAAGGCTTGTACTTAGCGTCATTAAGTATTTATTGGTGTAAAGCGTGGTTTCTAGTTTGGCACATCAAAAGAATATTTCCAGATGAGCAATGAAAGATTTAGAATTCACATATATAAGATTCATATGTATTATGTAATGAATACAAATTCACCTCAGAAATCAAAGTGCACCAAAAGGCCACTTTTCCATTCATTAACAGATAGTACAAATATATACATATCTGTATTGTAGTAAGAAAAAAAAGAACCCGTAGCTTATTGTGCTGTGGACCTATGGGAGTCAGAGAACAATAATTTACATGTTTGCAAGAAACCTATATATGATAGGATTGCTATATAAAAGTAATATATTTAATTAAGGAGTCATTAAGGGAAAATCTCTAGAAAATACACTAGACCAGATTTATCTTATTTTTCTACCTCTCTATTTAGACTGTCCAAGTGCTTTCTGTATATGGTGTATATCACTAGGTGGTTGCACACTTCATAGCTTCTGTAGGCCAAGCTGACTGCAAACACCCACCTTCCTCCATTCCAGCCCACAAGCTCTCAGTGTGCCATCCTCACATCCTCTTTTATTTTAGGGATTCCCTGCAACTTCCCCCACCCTCTCCCTCATGGCTCAGGCTCTGTATGTCTACTATCCCTCCCTCCATGCAAATGGCTCTATGGGCCCTTATCACAACCTCCCTGCCATGCCTCCATGCCAGAAGCTCTGTGATCTCCCTCCATTCTTCCCCCATGGTAGGGACTCTGTGTGCACCTCCATATCCCTTATATCAGGGTCCCCCAGACTCTCCCCGCCCCACCATGGACTGTGTGTCTCATTCCCTCCCCTATACCAGGGTCCCCCAACCCCAGGAGTTGTGTGTATGCTCCCATCCCTCACTTCTTCTTCCTCATTATTATTCTTTCCATCGGGGAGATAAGTCATTCAGGGTGCCAACATGTTAAATTATTGAAGGATGAGCAGAGATGAAATGGGATACTGTTATACTAGAAGATATTAATGGGTTCCTTCAACCAGTTTGATTTATAGACAATTGCAGAGACAGTTGAAGCCGTGGTTGTGCTAAACAGAAGGCAGGGGCTCCACGTTTTCCATTTTCCTCCTTTCAGTTTTCCAGTTTCCCTCTAAATCAATACAACTCTAACCACTGATGCCTAGAATATTACCTGAAAGCTTGAACTGATCAGATGAGACATTTAAAATTTATGGTGTTACATAGAGACAGAGGAATGCTGTTGAGTGAAAGACCTTCGCAAGGTCGGCTAGCTGTATGTAGAATTCTACTTTGGGGCTAAGAAATTCTATCCCTTGAGAGATTCAGAAAGCAGACAAATGCAGTATTTCCCAATTTCACGCTGTTGGACTGGAAGACCAGAGCAGAGCAGAGCACAGCAGTCTATGTTATGAAGCAATAGATCACTACTTTATCTGGAACTTCTGCAGGAATATCTATTTTATAACTCCTGAGGTTCTCATTGAGATAACTCTTTGAGAACTATTTAGAGTTACACTATGAAGAGGAAAGGAAAAATAGGGTAGTATAGAAGGGCTGAACCTAAAGATATGGCTATACTGCAGTCATGGGGTGCTAGATTAAGGTTAGCTCAGATACATATACATGAGCTGCAATCAAATCCCATGACTGCAAGGTAGACGTAGCTTAAGTTTCTGAAGCTGCCAGAGAGAAGGTTCATGGGAATGCTGGGGCAAGGGGAGTGGAGTCATTCCTTCAGAATTGCCATCCCCAAGCATTCAGCAATCATGAGTCAGACCCCCAAAAGCATGAGATTTGATAAGTAACACATCTGGAGGATTTTTTTACTTGCCTTCTCGCTTGTGAATCTTTCGTGCTCCGATTTTCAAGCTTATCTCCATACCCAGGAGGACTAAGAATTTACTTTTACCAAAATGAAAGCTGAGGTTCTGATGTAGTCATAAAACTCCTAGCGTCTGAGGGGCGGGGGAGAAGGAGGGGATGAAAAAACAATTACAAGGATCACAATAAAACTGGGAGAGTTGGCTATGCTGTGTTTATAAGAGTATTGGTCTACACTCTGGAAGGAAGCTACATTTTTATTTTCACTAAGAGGCTTTTCATGTTTAGTCCTTGGCAGACTCTTACAGGAGTTAACAAGTCAGTGGTGGGAATTAATACAGAAAATGTAATAGGGTCCTTATTTAATCTATTGGCTTTACCACATATTTAGGACTCAAATGAGCTGATGTGGAGTATTTTGACCAGTGACACTGATGGCTTTGGTGGAATTTCAACTCATCCATTTTTCAAATTAAGCAAGCCAGTCCAGGACCAGAGATGGCCCTTGAACTTGCATCACGGTCAAGCTGAGCCCAGAAAGAGAAGCATGACAAATTGTGAGAAAATCCCACCTTAAGGCAGCCTATCTCAGATGCTGGGTGCAGGAGGCAGACAACAGGTACCCTTAAATGAGATGGCTATACTTAGAAGAGGTCATGGATAGAATGGGGGAAGGAAGTGGATGCAGATGGTGACAGCCTGAAGTAAAACCACACGGCACTCCAGTGAGAGGAAGCTGGAACTGGCCTGAAAAGGAGCCTTGATGGTCAAAGGGGAAGTGGGAAAGAGAATAACAAATAGAGGCAACAACTAACTGAGTAGAAGGAGAACAGGTCAGAAGAGATTGGGAGAAAGTAAGACTGAGGGTTGCACCCAGGCTGAGAGAGAGACTGTACAGGCAGACACAGATTAATAGCAGAAAACAGAAAAGGGGGAGAAAATGGTTCAGAACTATAATGAAGAAAAGAATGGAATAAATGAGTGTGAAAATTAGAAAAAACAATAAGGCTATAGTGTTGCTGTACCCCCAAGCCATAGTTTAGAACAAAATGGAGGTTATGGCAAAGATTAAACACCATCACAATATGTGCCTATTTCCTTTTAAAAAAAAAAAAAAAGAGAGAGAGAGAGACTCTCTTATTTTGGAGGCAGAAAAAAGGAAAGGGGTTTCTGTTTCCCTATGGTGTAAAAGAAAGAAGCCTCATCCCATCTTACAGTATATGTGAGGGTGTTTGCTGGGTTCTCTTGTAGCTATGCAAGCAGAATGGAGAAGTATAGACGCAACTAAACAGACAGAAGAGTCTTTCTTTTGGCTTAGCTAACACCATTCAGGGTTGAAGTGTTTACTACCTCATCAGAAGAAATCCTTTTATCAGCACATGCAGTGTTTACACTAGAGAACTATGCCAGCATAGCTATCCTGAAATAAACCCTTGTATTGCAGACATGGCCAAAATGTGCTACGTAGGTTTAGCTTTGAGATCAGAGCTGAGAAGAGGAAATCATGGGACATAGTCCCCTTTCAGATGACCTAGGCTGTTTTAACCCAAAGCGCTCATTTGTTTGTGGACATCACAGGTCAGTTTATTTAAATTTAAACTTCTGACAAGATGATGCCCAACTATCTGCTGCTGCAGTGGGTGGTATTGAGGAAAAAGCTCCCATTCCAAATGCCACTCTTCAGCCTGTTGATGATCTTTCTGTAAGGCCCTCCGGCCTAGCCTCTCTGCTTCCATTGGCCCCCAACTGCTGCTACTCTATACAGCTCCTTTCTCTAGTGCCTCCTGTTCCCATAGATGAGGTCACAGTCACTGCTGATGGACTCAGGTGCAACTTCAGCTTAGACCATCAATGTCTGTGGGCCTAGGCACCAAATGAAAGTACTAAGTAACAAACATAAGGGGAGGCAGAATGCAGGCTTGAAGGCTTTGCAGTACAATCCTGCAAGGATGAAGGGGAAGGTGGGGGGCAGAGGGGAGTAGGAGGATAGCCATAGTGAGCCAGGAACTCAGGGCTGGGAAATCCAGGTCCCCAGACAGTACCCCACCCCTAAACACAACAGCCATCACAAACTACTCTTACGGCAACCTGGACATCCTTCATTCCCCCCATCTTCAGGAAACCTGGGGTTATCCCAGAAAAGGGAGGATTCAGAATCGACCCACCTGAGCACACGACTTTGTGAGAGTTAGGGTAGTACTGCTATGGAGTGACTGCAGATAAGAGACCAACAAACATAATGTCCCCCTGCTACAACAGTGGTGGAAGGCCTCTGCCCATGTTGGATCCCCTAATCAGGGAGGCCATGTAGGACCAGTCTAGGTTGCAGTAAGAATATACTCAGTGTAAGGTCTGGGATTGGGAAGGGTGGAAGAGTCTGGAGATTCTGGAAAATTCTTGATTTTAGGACTCATTTGGTCTTATTCCACTCCTAGAAACTGTCCTGAGACTGCTAACTCTTCTCACGTGGGCTGCCAAGCAGTTCTGTCACTGAAAATTGTTACAGATCTTACAAACCTAAGCCACATTTGAAGTAGTAACAGACAGCCATAGCCAAAAGGCTGAATGTCCCATTAAGGGTTTTATTAAACCATCCAGTGCTCCACTTTATCACCGTTTTAATCCAATTTTATGGATGTGACTGACTGTAACTCAGCACACAAATTTATATTTCTTACAGCATTGCCAAGTACAGAAATATTAATAAATTCTACCATTACTATCATTGTTGACAGCAGTTTGTGAACTCCAGCCAATTTCTCTTCATATACAAGTTGACAGAAATAGGGAATGCCTTTGACAAGGAAAATTACTACAGCTGTGAAGCAATGATTCTGTCAGAAAAATGGAATGAGCATAGAACATTACAGTAACCTAATCCACAGATATGCTTAGTATGAACTGGGAACAGACATAAATTTGTCACTGCAGAAGCCTCCTATTCAAAGGTCTTGGAGAAGGGGAGATTTGTGAAGTCTTCAAGGGTAAGTTAGGATCCACTTGGAGCTTTTTTATGCACAAACTAAAAGTGAACCATGCTATTATACTGATTTATATTTCTGCACTTGCTCTCTAAACAATAACAAAAAAACCCCAAGATGAACTGTGTTCCATCTGTTCTAAATAAGGAATACATATTTTCAGTACAGCGGATATGTAATTTCAGTAGCAGCTTACTTTGTGATATTGTCTTGCTAGTTACCACTGCGACCATAACATTTTTAGTATCTACCCTACCATAGGATCAAATGCTGGTCCCTGATGTGCACATATAGTTCCCATGAGACAATGGTAACCTCACGTGAACAACGGCAGAAAGTCTTAGGAACATAAAATGACCACATTGAGTCAGATGAATGGTCAAACTAGTCCTATATCCTGTCTTTCGACAGTGGCCAGCGCCAGATGCTTCAGAGGGAATTAACAGAACAAGGCAATTATCAAGTGATCCATCCTGTCATCCAGTCCCAGCTTCTAGCAGGTTAGAGGTTTAAGGACACTCAAATCATGGGGATGTGTCCCTAACTATTGTGGCTAATAGCCATTGATGGATGGCTATCTAATTCTTTTTGAACCCAGTTACTTTTGGCCTTCATAACATCCCCTGGCAACTACTTCAATGGATTTACTGTGCGTTGTGTAAAGAAGCACTTTGTGTTTGTTTTAAACTTGCTGGCTATTAATTTAATCAGGTGACCCCTGGTTCTTGTATTAAATTAAGGGAAAAATAACACTTCCCTATTCAGCGTCTCAACATCATTCATGGTTATACACACCCCTATCACATCCCCCCTTAACTATATCTTTTCTAAGATGAATAGTCCCAGTCTTTTTAATCTATCTCCATATGGCAGCTGTTTCATATCTGTTATTTCTGTTGCCCTTATTGGTACCTTTTCCAATTCTTTTTTGAGATGGGGCAACCAGCACTACACATAGTATTCAAGGTGTAGGCGTAACATGATTTATATAGTGACATTATGATATTTGTTATCTTATCTATCCCTTTCCTAATGATTCCTCACATTATTGGCTTTCTTGACTACTGCTGCACATTGAGATGTTTTCAGAGAACCATCCACAATGACTCCAATATTTCTTTCTTGAGTGGTAACAACTGATTTAGACCCCATCACTTTGTATCTGTGAGTGGGATTATTTTTTTCCAATATGCATTACTTTGTAATGATCAACAATGAATTTAAACTGCCATTTCCATTTTGTTGCCCAGTCATCCAGTTTTGAGAGATCTCTTTGTCACTCTTTGCAGTCAGCTTTGGACTTAACTATCTTGAGTACTTTTGTATCATTTGCAAACTTTGCCACCTCACTGTTTACCACCTTTTCCAGATCACTGATGAATATATTGAACTGCATAGGTCCCAATGCAGATCATTGGGGAATCCTGCTATTTACCATTTTCCATCATGAAAACTGACCCATTATTCCTACATTTTGTTTACTATCTTTTGATCAATTATTGATCCATGAGAGGACCTTCTCTCTTATCCCATGACTGCCTACTTTGTTTATGAGCTTTGGTGAGGGACCTTGTGAAAGGCCTAGTACACTATGTCCACTGGATCATTCTTGTCCACATGCTTGTTGACACCCTCAAAGAATTCTAATATACTGGTGAGGTATGATTTCCCTTTACAAAAACTGTGTGACTCTTTCCCAACATATTGTGTTCATCTATGTGTCTGATAATTCTGTTCTTTACTATAGTTTCAACCAATTTGCCTGGTACTGAAATTAAGGTTACTGGCTTGTAATTGCCAGAATCACCTCTGGAGCCTTTTAAAACAAATTTTTTTTTAAGCATTACATTATCTATCCTCCTTAGCTATTAGTCATCTAGTACAGAGGCTGATTTAAGTGACAGCTTACATATCACAGTTAGTGGTTCTGTAATTTTATATTTGAGTTTCTTCAGAACTCTTGGGTGAATACTGTTTTACTATTGTTTAATTTATCAGTTTGTTCCAAAATCGTTCCTCTATTGACATTTCAATCTAGGGCAGTTCCTCAGACTTGTCACCTAAAAGAATAGCTCAGGTGTCAGAATCTCCCTCACATCCTCTGCAGTGATGACGGATATAAAGAATTCACTTTGCTTCTCTACAATGGCCTTGCTTTCTCTGAGTATTTCTTTAGCACCTTGATTGTCCAGTGGCCCCACTGACTGATTGTCAGGCTTACTGCTTCTGATGTTTTGCTAGTTGCTCTTCAAATTCTTTTTTGACCTTCCTAATACACTTGCCAGAATTTATGTTCCTTTTTATTTTCCTCAACAGGATTTGGCTTCCAATTTTTAAAGGATGCCTTTTTCCCCTTTAACCACTTCTTTTATGCTTCTGTTGGGCCATAGTGGAAGTTTTTTGCAACTCTTACTGTTATTTTTTTAATTTGGGGGTATACATTTAATTTGAGCCTTTATTATGCTGTTTTCAAATAGTTTCAATGCAGCTTGCAAGCATTTCACTCTGGTGACTGTTCCTTTTAATTTCCATTTATCTAGCTTCCTCATTTTTTTGTAGTTCCCCTTTTTGAACTTAAATGCGACTGTGGTGAGTTTCTCTAGCATTTCCCCTCCCTCCCCCACAAGGATGTTAAATTTAATTAACTATGGTCGTTATTACAGAGCAGTTCTAGTATATTGATCTCCTGGACCAAATCCTGTGCTTTACTTCAAACTAAATCAAGCATTGTCTCTCTCTTGTGGGTCCCAGGACAAGCTGCTACAAGAAACACTCATTAATGGTTTCTATAAACTTTTTATCTCTGCATTCCATCCTGAGGTGATATGTACCCAGTCAGTACGGCGATAGTTGAAACTCCCCATTATTATTGGATTTTCTGTTTGAGAAGCCTCTCAAATCTCCAGGAGCATTTCACAATCACCTCACCACTGCTCCAGTGGTCAGTAATATATTCCTATTGTTATCCTCTTATTATCAAGCATGGAATTTCTATCCATAGAAATTCTATGGTTCAGTTTAGGTCATTTAAAATTTTTACTATATTTGACTCTATGCTTTCTTTCACTGACAGTGCCATTCACGCACAGCACGACTTACTCTGTGTTTCCTATATATTTGTACCCTTGTATTACCAGGTCCCACTGTTTAGCGTCATTCCACCAAGTTTTTCTGATACCTATTTTATCAAAATCCTCATTTAATACCAGGCACCCATTTTAGTATTTAGACTTTTAGCCTTTGTATACAAGCACTTATAAAATGTGTCACTATTCAGTTGTCTGCCGGCCTGTGACATAATTGAATGGAATGCTTTCCAATTTGTCTCTCTTCCTGTACTTCTATTGTCTCCTCTTTACTAGGATATAGCGTATCTCCCTTAATAAATCCTCTCCTAAGGGATGTCTCTGTCTGAACTCATGTGCTCTACTGCACCAGTTGTTTTTTCCCCAGCCCTAAATTTAAAAACTCCTAATTACATGCCAGCAATCTGGTTCCATTTTGGATTAGGTGGAGCCTATCCTTCCTGTACAGGCTCCTCCTTTCCCAGTTCCTAATAAATTAAATCCCTCCTCCTAACACTATCATCTCATCCATGTATTGAGATCCTGCAATTCTGTCTGTCTAACTGGCCCTGCATGTGGAAGTAAAAGCATTTCAAGGAATTGCTTTACTGGACTTTAATCTCTTAAAAAGCAGCCTAAATTTGTCCTCCAGGACCTCTCTCCTACTTTTCCCTATGTCACTGTTACCTATGTGTACCATGACCACCGGTTCCTCTCTAGCACTGCATATACATTTATTTAAATGTCTCAAGAAGATCACAACCTTTGCACCCAGATATTAATCCATGCAGGAAAAATTCAATTCAAATCCTCATTCGGTAGGTTAGTAGTTCCTGAAAGCAAGAGATTTCCCTGCTTCCCTCAAACATGAGGCAGGGAATAGTACTCTGAAGAGAAAAAATTCTTTGTTATTCATTTATTGTGATTTAAAAGTTTTATGTATGTATCTGAAACGGTTTCTGGATTAAAATGTCAGTCTGCCAAATCAGTCAGAAAGCAAGAAAAGGCTTAATTATGGAGCAACCTCTTTCCAGAAAAGCAGCTTTTGTCAAGGAAGAGAATAGCCTGACATGAAAATGGAACTAAAATTCAAAATCCTCTCTTGAAAAAAATATCAAACTTCAGAGAAATATAAAAAGCAGGGAAATTCAGAGGTAGGGATGCAACTGTGTCATTAACTCATCTAACTTTGCCTGATGCAAGTGCTTTACCACGTACTGTACAGAATTATAAAGCACAGGGAGCCTTGCAATGCTTCTGCCAATCAAAATTATTTAACTACAGAATCCTTAGTCTGAATTTCATTTTATTTTTTCAAATTCAAGTCAGGACTTGCCTATAGTTTTAAGTAACCTGGAGATATAACAGTTAAAGTTTGGAACTAAAAGCAGTAACGGGGTGTGAAAAATCACATTTATTATTAATCATAAAATGATACAGCCCATAAGAACAAAATGTAAGATGATAAGAATGCCCATACTGGGTCAGACCAATGGTCCATCTAGCCCAGTATCCTGTCTTCCAACAGTGGCCAATGCCAGGTGCTTCAGAGGAATGAACAGAATAGGTAACCATCAAGTGATCCATGCCGTCGCCCATTCCCAACTGCTGGCAAACAGAGGCTAGGGACACTTCAAAGCATGATTTTGCATCCTTGCCCAACATGGCTTATGGCCATTGATGGACCTATCCTCCATGAATTTATCTAGTTCTTTTTTGAACCCTGTTATAGTCTTGGCCTCCACAATATCCTCTGGCAAAGAGTTCCACAGGTTAACTGTGCATTGTGTACCTATAGACCCCACTCAGGATCTCACTGGGCTACATGCCATACAAACACTGAGTAAAAGATGGTCCCTGTCCCAAAGAGCTTACAGTCTAATTAAGACAAGACTCAACAAGTGGAAGGAACAGGGGAAGGAAGATTAGGGAAAGAGAAACAAGGACATACGTTCATATAAGTCACCTATTAACTTGTGACTTGCCACTTTACTATTAGGAAACAGATAGTGAACAATTACACTTAGGAAAAGTTATTTATAGTTTGGTGCTTACCACTGTGTGAAGTTCTTTATCCCATCCACAGCACCTCTTCACACTGTTCAGCGGATCAGCAAATGAAGCAAAATTTACATTAACATTTGCCAGAAATTCTAAACTCCATCCTAGCATATTGAACCGGATGTTGCAGCAAGGAAGACCAACAAGAATGAGCGCAGCAAGAGAGAAACAAACATAGATGAAGTTGGAGGAATAGAACACCTTGAAATATTCCATGCCTATCAGTCACCGACTCTGGCAGAAAGCAAGTCTGGAATTAAACACAATTTATTCACTAGACACAATTAGATAAGGTGAGGTAAGGACATACTTTCATTCTTACCTCTGAATTTCTTTGCTATTTATATTTCTTTGAAGTTTGATAATTGTGTCATAGATGATTTTATGTTTAATTCCAGACTATTTATGAGATTTGGTACTCATGGCTCAAAGGATCTTGAAAACTGCTAGTTAACCCCTTTCTTCTCCACCTGACTTCACCCTCTTATTTATTAGATATGCAAAGTGCCAACATGATGCTAGGTGCCCACAGCTTGCCAAAAATAGGATTACATCCATTAGGAAGTCAGAAAGAGTAAGCAGCAGGATTCTGTCTTTATAGCAAGGCTCATCAAAAATACTACATTTAAGGGAATACTCAAGTCGATTGCTTCATTTGATTTTAAATCAATTTTCTGATGGAGCCGCCTTTCATTCGTTTGTCTTGATCTTTCTAAAATTTCTTAAAAAAAGAAATGTCACAAATGTAGGACAAGCTTTGTAGACTATCCAGCAGTGAGACTGAAACTCAACCAGAAAAAAACAGTCCTTTTCCCCTTTCTGCTCTGGTGTCCTGTAGTCAGTGAAAGACGGACTGCCATACACTGAGTGACACTGCCTGCAGAAAAACTTGGAAAACTTTTCCAAGTTAGAATTACTTGACTCCTGCCAAGTGGAGACAGTATGCATCCCCCATACTGCCCATGACCCAGAATAGATCCACCTGGCAGATAAACAGAACAGAAATTTTGTCACCTTCAGGCTGGATTGCAGCAATACACTCTATTTTAGGACTACTTTTGAAGGGCACCATGAAGTTTCAGCTATTTTATGTGGATCACCGGCTTTTAAGTGGGCTAGGCTAAAATGAGCACACAACTCTTGCGCTCCACCCTGACTTCCTATCTATTTCAAGGTGCATTTCAAGGAGCTGATTCTCTATAAACTAGCAAAGGAATATGTTAACTTGGTCACCTCAGTCCAGACTACTGCAAAGTACCTACCTTATGGCGACCCTTAAAGAACACTAGGAAGCTTCAATTAGTGCAAAATATAGCCACATGGAATTTAAGTTGATATGGCACCAGATCCCTAAGCTAAGATCCCATACCAGGGTTCCACACAGTCTTTTATTCTACCTTGAGTCTACAAAGAAAAGTGAAAAACCTTTAGAGAAGCACAGCATTAGGCTCATGGAAAGAAGTTTTGATCACTCTAAGTTTTTTCCACACAAAAAGTTGACCTTTCTTCATTGGAATGAACTGTATGCGACACCTTAAAAGGAATCCAATTTATTTGCAAAGGTTATCCTGATTTTCTCCATTCAGAAATTGAACCACAGGACCTTAAACACAGAAAAGAGGCAGAAGAAAGATGATATGTAATGCAGAATGGAAAAGAGGAAAGATACAAAACAAGAAAGAGCATGAATGAAGAAATGACGGAGGGGCTAAAGACAGAAGAATTGAGAAGTCTTAAGTACCAAAAAGATTCCTAGACACACATACACTCACAGTACAACCCAGTCCCTTGCACAAAATCTGCATGTATATTCCTGCTGGCTACAGCCACTTTTGCTGTTCATTGTCCACTCCTACTCAAAGCTCTTTGTAGTATCATTATTCATTTGTATTGTGGTAGCATGCAGAGGCCTCAGTAAGAATCAGATTCCTCTCCCCCTTGTGCTAGTTGCCTTGAAGTTAAGGTACTAAACTGGGACGTTCTGTCACAGATTCCCAGTATGATTGTCAAGCCTTAGTTAAAGTGAGGATAATACTACTTCCTCTCTCCCAGTTTTTGTTTATCTTGTCTATTTAGTCCCCAATTAAGCACTTAACTTTAAGCCTGTGTTTAAATCTTATTGAAGTCAATGGGACTTAAACACACGCTTAAGTGCTTTCTTGAATAGAGATGTTTTTCTGAATTAAGAGCCTCAAACTGCAAACTCCCTGAGACACAAGCTGTCTCTCTGAACTCATCTATATGCCTTTTTTGTACTGATATATCTGTTTCTAAACCAGTAGTTAAATCAGTGTAACCCCCTACTGGGAATGCAATTATTCCAATAAAAGAGTATTTATTGCAACATTGTTCTGTTTGGTAAATAAGATACACCAATAGAAGCACTTATAAATTGATATAACTGCACCCACACTAGGAGATGCATTAATTTAACTATAACGGTTTTTAAACAAATATACTGAAATCAGTACAATACTGTAGGCAGACAAGCCCTTAACTATGTGCTTCTACAACAGGTAATACAAAAGGGTCTTCATCTTGACTATGGCTTCCAGGTACTACTATAATACAAATAAACTTGATCTTGAACTCTGGAGCCACAACCAGATGATTTTGTTTGGAGAAACAATGCTTGTTTCTCCATAAAATTACACATTCTCTGAATGGACTTGAGTTTTCGTGTTTCTTTTTTAAATTTAGAGACATGAGAAATCAACTACTCCTTTAGTTTTAATTCCTATAGCCTCCAGGAATCAGTCGCCATAGCACACCTACTTTCATTAACATGTGTTTCATTTGTGAAAACCACATTATCATGGTAATGTTTGTTGTGATAGTCAATTAAATAATAAAAATGTATATTTCTCAAGATCTTTGCCCTATTCTCACAGACCACTGTGTGAATAATATATATTTAAATACAGTATTGTGAACAATGTACACAGACCCAGACCCCTGTGGCACCTCTGGGGTTTCAAAGGACACCCCAAAACCGGCAAACTTCTGAAGTGTGACTGCAATTGACTAACCTTCTTGAGAAAGACTGATTAGCTTAACTCGAATTTGCTTGTCTATAACAAGGGTTGAAATCAAAGTGGAGGATTAGCACAGTGATCTTGAACTGGTCCAAGTTAGTCGCAATGCAACTGACATGTATAGAGGGAATTTGCCAATATCCCACTCTCCTCTGCCTCAGAGTATTAATTGATACTGTATATTTGTTAAATAGCCAAAAGCAGAGTAATAGTTGAGATATTCAGACATAAGGAATAGAGAATGCTTTCAATCTTATTTTGAAGATTTCAGATACTAGATTTAAAGAGGCATGAAATAATGCAATGCATATGATTACAAAATATATTTTCATGCTTTAATTGAATCCCAGTTTTTTATTCTCTTCCTGTTGTAAAACTATAACTGATACATGATGAAATATTTAATAGACACAAATGGATGTTATAAAAAGTAATTACACATCTCAGTGCTAACCATTTACTGTTTAATCATTTAGAGAAGGCTTTATATATTTTATGCAGAGTTATACTGTAAAGATGGAAGAGGATGATTAGATTATTACTGTGTAATTTAGGTAAATTTCTCTGCAGTAGGGATTAACATTTTATAAACTCTCTCTTCAGGAAAACCTTAATCAAGGCTGCCTTAAATGTTGCAAAGGATTATTCCTCCCATAAACTAGATTCATGGAATTTAACTCTGGGCTTCCTGTTCTCAAATAATCAGTAAAAATCATTTACTTGACACTAATGAGGACTCTGTTCTGTGAACTAGAAAAATACAGTTGCCAAGCAACAAGAATGATATCAGCAACCTGTAACATTTTCACACAAAAATACAAACTGGGGGTGCTGTCACAACCTCTCTGACTCACACGGCTGAGACTGCATTAGACTTAACTCACTGTTTCTTACACATACACCCTCCTCCCGCCCCATCATTCTCCTATCTAGTGCATCCTAAAAATAGCTCAGAGATGAACTCCCTGGCTGAAGATCGTTTTACAATTCCTTTGCTTCCAACCATCAAAACTGCCTAAAGGAAATTAAAAAAGGGGCGGGCATTTATAATGCTTTATTCTTATTACTGCAAGCTCCTTAACTACATGTGGAATGACAGTCGGAAATTATTTAGATTAATCAGCACAGAGAAACTAAAGTCAGATGAAAACAAAAAAGCTTAAAATATGCTAAATTGATATAGAATGTCAGGGTAGGTGACAAATTGGATACAATAAATTAGAATACAGAATTATAGAGAAGAGGAGGTAACCACTGTGAGGAAACCAGTAAACCTGTGCAATTTAGAGAGCAGAACCGGTTTGTGCTTTAATTTACTGGAGCAGACCCCAGGTACTGGCTCCCTGCACCAATAGGCAAACTTTTATCGTTTCTAAAAATAAAAACAACAGGATTAGAGGCTTTTTCAAGCCATAGCTTTCCTTCCCTCAGTCACTGAATCTGCACCATCTTTGCTGCCCAGAGCACTTCCGAAAGATTGATCATCTGTCAAATGCATATTTGAAGTAATCCATGTGGGATAAAACATCTTTGGAGGAGAATATAGAAGCCACAGCCAGCAGAATAATGAGATGGATCAGAATGAGTAGCTTGCATAACTCCCATTGACTGCTGCCGAATTTCGCCGGCAGTGTTGACCAGGCCTTAGTCAGGGGTCTGTAGGTGCCACAATTTCACAACTGCATAATTTGGCATTTTCTGAATATTCTATGAAATTCACCATTTTACTGCAATCAGAAAAACAAAATTCTTTTGTCTCTCTCTCCTGATGGGACCTGCTAGCAGCTGCCTCTTGCTCTGCAAGGTTTCCCACGTGGGGGGAGAGTTAATGGATTACAATGGATTCCCTGAACTGTTCCAAGGAGCTAGGCAGCAGGGGGATTAGGAAGAGAGACCTGGAATCCAACAGCATCATCCCTGACACACATGGAGAGAAGAAGGCTCTGAGCCAGGTCACATGGACAGCATAGAAGCTGAAGCCTACTGAGTAGATCTGGGCTGCCCGGAGAACATAATAAAAACTCATCTACTAAAATGATCATGGTCAAAAACATTCAACAGCAATTTTTGCATCCATGAGTATTGTCAACTGTGAACCACAGTTCTGAGATTGTTAAGCTCTTTGGGATCGTCTCTTTGTTATATGTTTCTACAATGCCTAGCACTATAAGGTCCTGGTCTATGACCCCTGGTCTATGACCCCTAGCTCCTACCGCAATACAAAAAATAAATAAAAGTAGTAATTATAATAACAGTTCTATGTGTTTTTGAGAGGACAGAGATGGGAATGAAGGATATTTCATGGTGACAAAGAACATGAAATGTTGCCATAGAATTTAGGGAGTTACTGTCAGGGAATTTGCAGAGCATCCAAGGCCCTGATTATGTTATACAAACTATAGCCACCTTTTAAGCAGCCATGCTGTGCCAAACATCATGATATCTATCCTCAAACTGCTTTTATGTACTTCATTTATGACATCTTATTTCCACAAAAGCACAGTTAAAGGATCTGTACAATTCTCTTCCAAAGTATCTGTTAAAGAGTTGCAGACTCCCAGAGCAGACATCACATTTGTAGTTGGAAAGATCTCTTTAAGAGACTATATCTACAAGGCAAATGGGCCTTACTTCTTAAACTTAGTACAAAGAGAAGGAAACCTTATTTGCTAATTTTTTTTGAAGACAGAAAACATTACTGGATAATTTAATCTCATTTCTTTGTTTTATATGTTTTATTGAATAACTAACATCTGACTGCAGAGGAGGATCTCTAATGCAAGCTTTCACAACAATCCCCACTTCAGTTACAGCAATGAGATGGTGGGGTGACAACTGTATTCCTCTACTAAAATCCAAGCTCCAGCCCTAACAGGGGATAATCCATTCTCAGTGCTTCCTCATGTATCCATGCTAAGGGAAATGGGAACCTCCTTGGAAAACTGGACATACCAAATATAATCCCTGAATTTTAAAATATTTAGGATACTTCAAAGATATATTTGCCAAAGTACCTTACATGATATTTATATGGAATACTTAAGTAGAATAACCTGGCAGTGGCAAACTACTGTCCCTTAAAATGCCAATAAACACACAATATTTTCTTTGAGCACAGGAACTTGAGTTCTAACCCTGAATCTGTAATGATTTGCTGTATGCTTGGGGCAAGTTCTCTCTCTTTCTCAATTTCCACATCTGTGAAACTGGGATAACACTTTACCTACCTCACAGGGGTGTTACGAGAATTAATTAGTTCATGTGTGAACAACCACTTTGAAGATGAAAAGTGCTATTTAAATGCTAAGTATTATTTTTCTATAAATATGCAAAAAACCAAGCACCTGCACTAATATATGCATAAAACCAAAACAAAAATTATCCCCTCCCTATACGCAGATGAACACAACATTAAAATACATTACTCCCATCCATAGCCAGATCTCTCCAACTTCTCCTACTTCAAACACATACAATCATGCCCTCTAAGATATGCAAATTATTTATGTAATGTTTGTGTTTCTAAAACATATATATATATGTATATATGACTTTCTATACAAGCAATTAAAAGAAAACAAAAAAAATGTATTATTGACAAAATGACCCTGCCCCTAAACATCATCTTCCCATTCTCCATGGGTCATCATGGTTTACAGGTGACCTGTGACAAATAAAGTGAGAGGAAAAGATGTCTAGAGTACCAGTGGCAGAAGTTTTGGGCTGGATCAGACCAATGGCATCAAAACAATTTTTGAACTTTTATGCAGTGATTGTGCCTGAGGCAAAGAAGAATTTATTTGTTTCCACCATAGCATTGGCTTACTCATAATCAGCAGAGATGTTTCCAATAATGGACAGCTTTGATTACTCTAACTGATGAGAATACCTCCCATTGCAAGGGAATTGCATGTTACTTTGAAATGAAAAATGATTGCCCTGAAATGTCTACTTGAGCAGATGCAGAGCAATTAAGCCTTTTCTAGCTAAGTTTAGGCCAGTGATGCTTCCTGAGGTAGAGATATTAAGAATATTTTGTGATACAATCTGTTCTTTGCAACCAAGTGCTTCTTTTCTGGGCAAGGCAAGCAGGGAAGAACAGCATCCCCAGCTGGTGGAGACTGCCAATTTTCCCCTTATGTAGGGCAGGTTGCTGATTTCTGTAAAGGAAGTTGTTGTGAGGCCATCACTTGATGCTGATCTAATAGCCAGATTTTCCCAGGATCACAACTTTCCATTTTTGGTTAAGATTCCTGAGGTAAAACAATTCTGAGAACATTTTGACATACAGGATCTTCCTGACCCTTGTCAGTCTGGATAAAGACTGTGGACTATTCTGGGTGACTTGCTAGACGATCTCCTGCTGAGAGATAAAGATCAAATGTCCCTATCTATCAGCTCTCATAAATACTACTGGCAATGAAGCAGTGTTGACTCATCCCATTTCCTTCCATTAGGGTTCAAAGACTTCATTCCTATCTCCTAAAGAGGTTCCAGATGGTGGTCACTGGCAAATGCTTTTCTGTCAAACACGGGTTTCTCAGGACTTCATATTCTTTTTTTCTACTCCATCCAGTGTGTATACAGACCAATTAAGGAGATATATACTATGGTGTTTCAATATGCCACTGACAACCACGCTGTCAGATGCCTTACACCTAGCATTTGATAGGGGCTGGGCCATGGATAACTGGCTAAAGCTCAGCCTAGGCAAGAAGAAAGTGAAATTGGTAAGATTAGGGAAACATCCCTAAAGTAGGGTGAGGATTCTATCTGGCCCTATAATTGAATATTGAACTTCACCTTAAATGATCTGGGAAACTGAGTGCTGAATGTGACAGCAGTGAGCACACCATACTTACACGATTCGGGATTCTATCCTGGGAAGTAGTGACTCTGAAATTGATTTGGGCACCATGATGGATAATAAATTGAATATGAGATTGAGTGTGACCCTGTGGCCAAAAGAGCTAATGTGATTCTGGAACGCATAAACAGGGGAATTTTGTGTAGGAGTAGAGGGATTATTTTACCTCTGTATTTTGCACTGATGTAACTGATGCCAGTTCTGGTGCCCACTATTCAAGAAGTATGTTGATAAATTGGAGAGGATTCAGAGAAGAGCCACAAGAATGATTAAAGGATTAGAAACACACACCTTCTCTTTGTTAAGATAAATAGATTGAGCTCTCTGAGTGACAGACAAGTCTCCAGATTGCTTCCTCAACTGTTGACTTTTTAAACACACTCTCCAAGATGGTTCCCAACCATCCAATGGTCCTTTACAGCATCCTTACATTTCAAATCACTATCTCACCTCCACCCAAATTTTACCTCCCACATACTTCATACCTAAAATAATATAAACAATATCCATATCCTAACATGCTCCATGTATAGTATAGGGGTTGGCTAGAGCTGGCAGAAGCTACTTCCTTCAACTTGTCTGCCAGAGGTAGGGAGAAGGAAGACAGAGAGATGGAAAATCCCCAAACAGGATAGAGGAATAGAGGTGACTAAGCAGGGGTTTAAAAGGATCCACACAAGGAACAAGGGGAAAGTCTTTTGGAGGGACAGGAGACTTAGGGTAGAAGAGAGGAAGAGACAGGCATGCTTTTGTACTAAGAGGCATCCAGTTTAAAAGAAGAACCAGCAAAGACCAGAAAGCTCTATTATTCTGAAGATGAACTACAACCGGTAGGAGAAGGATCCTGGACACAACAGAGGACTCTGTCCAAGTCCAAAGAACACTCCAGAATGGAGAGAAACCTGAGGCAGAGTAGTGTGTGTATGTGTGTGCATTTTTTTAATAGACTTGTGTATTTCTCAGCCTACTAAGTAAAAACTAACCATGTTTCAAATCCTGTGCAAAATCTGTGTGTCCACTGACTTTCACTATTGCTTATCCCCGAAGAAGTAAACTTTGAACAAGAAGGCTTACATCTTCGGTGGAATATTGAGGAATGTCCAAGAACTGCTGGGGAAGTTTGGTGGAGACAGCACTAATTTCAAGACATAGGCAATTGGATTGTGGAGTCCCCACTTCCAAGAGGAGTGTCAACATGAGATCCATACCTGGACAGTGTGACTAGAGGCCCAAAATCAGGAACAGTGACCAGCCCCAGCAAGCTAAGTATCTGGATCTTCTCACTGCGGTTAAGTCAGTGTCCAACAGATGGGACCTCAACTGGACACCCTTGTAACTGCCAGTTTGCCTATCACTGTCACAGCAACACTGTTTATATGTACTACTGCTTCCGTTTTACTTAGGCTGAAATCTTCAGCCATGCTTTCACTTACTCATATCCTTGACTAATGCAAGTCTTTTCTTGTCTTTCCAATTCTCAGCTCTACAGACTGCATACCTCTCCCCACCTTGTCACACAAAGCAGTGAGTAATAGTGCATCTGGATCTAGCATGGTGTTAATGTACCATATATGGGACTGGATATTTTACAATAGGGATTTATCTGAGTAGCACAGCCTACCTACCTCAGGCAAAAAGTAGGTGGCCCTTTCTAAAAGTCACTTAATAGCTTCCACTTAAGGGCCATTAAGAGACAATGTCAGAGGCAGTAGACTTAACAACTCTACTTGGTTCTTTCCGTAGAACCAGCCCCCATACCTGTTTAGGGAAGAACAGGGAACAACAAGCTGCCATGCAAAGAACCCAGGCAGACAAAAGGAGAGGGAGTTGTGGTTAATCTAAGGGAAGGCAGGGAGGGGTGGGGGGTAGGTCAGAACCAGAAAGACACCCACATACACAGAGAAGACAATCTTGGCTTTCTAACAACATACATTGGATTTGTCCTGTTCCTATCTAATTTGGCTTGTAGTGGAGTGTAAGATTAGATTAAACGAGACATGCAGGGAGGCTGTTTGGTGTTTTTAAATCGTTTTTCTCTAATGCTTTGTTCAAACTGCTAAATACAATTACTTTGTTTTAAGACCTTTGATCACCATCACTGGTTCCCAAAGGGAGGAAATGCAGGTACCCAAAACTCAGTCAGACCTGCAAGTTGATAAGCGATTGGTATGCAAGAAGTATTGCACTTGGGTCCCAATCTAAGGGTAAAAGAAGTGCCAGATTCCAACCCATGACAGGTAAGAGCAAAAGGCCAAACACTCAAAGGGGTACAATCACAGAGACCAGCCACAGCCAACCTATTCAGTTCAGAATTGTGCTGATTCTTAATTTGAATTTCAGCCTCTCTATATGCAGCCCTCCCTCTTTCTAGCACAGTCCCTCTTTATCCCAGCATATAAATTTCACTGCTCTTGGATTCCTCTCTGTCCTTCCATTTTAACTGACCATTGTTGTGAGAGACCCTTTCCTTCTGCAGCTCCTGCCATCTTTCTCTGGACTCCATCTATTTTTTAAATTACATCAGAAATCACATATTTTCTCCCTAGCTTGTACCTTAAATAATAGAGTGAGTAAGAAATTGTCGTGAATGATGTTGCTTTTGTAAACTGTTTTACAGATGTATATGAAAGTTGCTAGCAAACAAGATTGTACTGTATATTTCTTTGTCATTGGCAATAAACCCTAATCTGCTTTTTTTAAACACATACTGTAGCATGCAGAGTATCCTCAACTCCCAATGAACTCAGTGAACTAAATACCTTGCAATATGAGGGCCCTAAAATGTTGAAGTATTGTCAAAATGCCAGATTGTCAGTCATTTATAACTATTAAATTCTGTACCTCTGTAATACTTTTATAAATGTACTTTGATTCATATGACCAAAAAACTGTCTAACACCTGCTTAAAATAAGTCATCCAGCATCATCTATATGAACTGTCTTGCTCCAAAGCTCAAAATTTTCAAATATAATTGAAAGGATCTCTACAGGCTGTGATATAAGGACTAAATTTACTGTATTGAAGACTTTTTGCTATAGGAATCAGTAGGCTTTCACAACAACGGAAATCCACTTAATAAAATGTTCTTCAAAGTGACAATAGACTGATATAGAATTATCATAAGATTTCTCTATATTAAAAAAAAAAACCGAACGTGAAACTCAGTCTCCCGCAAGGAACCATATGTTTGTTCTCAGACTTCAAGGAGCCTTTTCTTTGAGCCTGGATGCACTAGCTGAACACAATGGCATAATTTACATAAAACCTATCAGAAGTGAAAATGGTTTATTTTATTTAAGAATCTATCCTTCAATATTACTAATGTTGTACACTAATACTGCAAAAGAGGTTCACTCTCCATGCTGTAACACTTTTATATTTATCAACTAATAGCACAAGGATTACATAATAAGCAACACCACTATCTTTCCAACATCTATCTCACAGAAGTGATTAAATGTTTATACAAATAAGCTATACTGTAAGCACACTAGATAGATTTTATTGCATATGGTAAATCAGATCAGAACTAAGGAAGCTTCTCTATTCTAGGCAATTGTATTGTTAAGCCCTATTTTTCTGCCTCATTCCCATTCCATAACCCACCCATCATGGAACAGACAGAAAGCTTTCTCCCTTGTACAAAGATCTATGAAATTTTATAATCAAACAGCAATGCACAGAAACTGAAAGGAATATTCTTGGAACAAAGAGCTCCAAAAGACAAGCATAAGGCATTTCTAACGTGTTTAGTTATTCACTGTCTTTTTTAAAATATATAACACATGAAGCCCATTCTGATCCTAACAGTGAAACATTATATTTATGTATGTCATTCAGAGTTATGGTAAAGAGCTGCTTATTCAAGCCTAACTGCCAGAACCAACTAGACACACAGTTACACATACAATGATGCTTTTGATTCTCCCATTATAGATTTAAGGGCTTGATCCACCTCCCACTGAAGTCAATGGAAGTGGTTTAATGGGTGTTGGATCAGGTCCAAATGGAACATGATCAAAAACTGAGGAGCCTACTGTGTACCATATTTTTTATACATAAATAGACTGAAGAATGTATAAAATAAATCTAAAATCTAATAGATCAAGTTTTGTGAGGAAATATACACATGTACATATATAACATAGTTACAGATGGAAAATATAGTGAGGATAATAATGATGTTAACTCTCTTAAATGCAGGTATCAGAAAACACCATATTGTGTTTTCCACATTACTTTTAAAACAGTTTGCTAAACACATACTGTTTTCTGCCCCACTCCAGAGAAGCATTCTGCATTAGTGGATCTTTATGTTCATATGGGATCCTATTTATTTAAATAGAAAGTCATGTGGACACAAGGAGCCAACAGTACTGATTGCTTTGCAGAATCGGGAATCAAGTCTGAAAAGCTTAGTGTGGTGGAGGAGAGGGAGAATTTCAAACAAGATTGTGAAATGCTCACCAGTTTGCCACCAGTGATCCAACACTGGAACCTTGAAGACTTTTTTGGACCATTCTAATGTCTCCACATCACAGCGTTCACCAGCTACAAATAATGTTCGGAATCTAAATAAAAAGGTACAGTTTTAGATGGTAAGCCTTGACAAAGAAAGGGAAAACGGTAAAGGAAAATATTTTGCTATAAACTTTAGAAACATATGTTCTATGCCCAAGATGCTGAAGGGCGGAAAGTGTGTTTCCATTCCAGCCTACTGAATGGCAATTGCATCCCTATGGATATTAATTTATACTTCTTGATATAACAGTGAAAAGGAGCATCCTTTTTAAAATGTGAAGGCCTTGGGACACCAGGACTAGCTCAACAATTCATAGAAGAGTAAACTTAAATATAAAATGTATTAAATTTAAAACATGTACAGTACAGAAATTGTGTACAGTGTCAATAGCTTGAAAATGAATACAATATACCAAAAAGGAGATCTCATTGTGAGCCAAGAGATTGTGCAAGTTTTCATAAGGGTAGAAAGAAAAGGAGACAGACTGACAGCAGAATGGTTGAAGAGAGAGAGTAAACTTGTGTGCATTATGTCAGCATATGCTCATCAACAAGTTAGACCTATGGAAGAGAAGAACAGCTTTAGAAATTACCTTGAAAAATTAGCAGTCATGGTTGAAAGTAACACCTGGTTAGTGGTTGATGGTGATTTAAACTGCCATACTGGTGAAAGATGTCCAGTAAAAGGAGTAGTGGGGTAAATCTGGCTTTGGTGAGAAGAAAAAAAAAGGCAGAAGGAGAGAAGTGGATTGAACAGCATTTGTTTAATGTTTTCAGTGGTGAATACGTAGTTTGAAATAAGAAAATCCCAAACGATGACATGCTACCATGGAAAAAGAATGGCCCGGGTGGACTACATTTTGATAAGAAGAGAACGTATGAAAACAGTGAAAGACAAAAAGGTTATACTGAGAGAATATGTGACAGAAAAACAAAGTATTAATAGCTAACAAACCAACAGCAACCTGAGAAACCCAGAAAGAAGATGACACTGAGGTGGTTACGTAAGTGGGGGGAGAAAGAAAGTTCTGTTAAAAAGTAAAGGAGAGCTTTCATGTTTTGTCAAGAAGTGAGTGGAGGGAGAATGGAGGAAGTTTAAATAATGTTTCACCAAAGCAGCAGAGGTAATGTGGCAGAATGACTGGTAAGATAGGGTGCTGTCAGAGAAAAAAAGCTGGTGGTAGAAGTCTGATGGCAAATGAGAAGTTTGAATAATTCATTCTTTCTTTCTAAGAGATTGAGGAAGCAGCTCATGATCATAAGAATAAAAATGAGGCTAAAGGCAGTTGCTAAGGTAAAAATAGAGGCTGAAGAGGAATTATACTGAAAGCTGGAGGAAAATGGCGGCAGAAAATTGGTATTTGGGCTGGCAAAATAAAGAAACAATGAAACACAAGATATGAAGAAATCTTTATGTGAGAAGAATGGGAATTGTGTGGTGACTAATCTTAAGGAGATGGTAGAGGAAAAATAAATTTCCAAATGCTGTTAAATGCAAGCACCACCAACAATTATGAGATAGTCTCAAAAGATACTGATCTCTCCAGAGGAGTTAGAGGCAGCACTGGATAAGATGCAGATTGGTAAAGCAGCTGGTGAACATGAGAATTGTTGATAAGATCAAAGCCACTGGAGGCCCTGGGGTAATGTGGCTTCATAGATTACAATGTGTTTGATTAGATTAAGATAGGATACCAGATGACTGAAGAATGGGATTGATTGTGCCTCTTTGGAAGGGTAAGAGTGATACAAATGATCCAAACACCTATGGGGGCATCAGCTTGGTAAGTCAGCTTCTCAAAGCCCTTGAGAGAATTTCAGAAGCAAGATGGAGATGCAAGGTACAGGAAACTATAGAAAAGGAGCAACAAGGCTTTAGGAAGGGAAGGAGTACTATAAACACAATATTTGCAATGAGACAGAAATTTGAAAGAATGATAAATGGAGGACATAACTGCTATGCAGCATTGACTGGTCCTGAGAAAGCATAGGACTTGATTCCTCTGGAGCTGGTGTTTGGAATACTGAGATGGATGGGAAAGGGACTTCAAGAAGTGGAGATGACAGAGAAGCTGTACCAAGGCTCACAAGCTAAAATGGTAACAATCCCTATTAAAAGGTAAATAAAGACAATCTGGGGAATTACAGACCAGTCATCTTAATTTCAGCATCAGAAAGCCAATGAAGTAAATAATTGAGCAATCAATTTGCAAACACCTAGAAGATAATAAGGGGATAAGTGAGAGTGAGCATGGATTTGTCAAGAACAAATCATGTTAAATCAAACTGATAGCTTTCTTTGACAAGGTAACAAGCTTTGTGAATGACGAAAGTGGTAGATGTGGTCTATCTTGATTTTAGGAAGGCTTTTGATACTGTCTCACATGACCTTCTCATAAACAAACTAGGAAAATACAACCTAGATGGAGCTACTATAAGGTGGGTGCATAACTGGTTTGAAAACCATTCCCAGGAAGTAGTTATCAGTGGTTCACAGTCAAGCTAATAGGGCATATTGAGTGGGGTCCAGCAGTTCTGGGTACAGTTCTGTTCAAATCTGTTCAAATCTTCATCAATGATTTAGATAAAGGCATGGAGAGTACACTTATAAAGTTTGTGGTCAATACCAAGCTGGAAGGGGTTGCAAATGCTTTGGAGGATAGGCTTACAATTCAAAATGATCTGGACGAACTGAAGAAACGGTCTGAAGCAAATAGGATGAAATTCAATAAGGACAAATGCAAAGTACTCCACTTAGGAATGAACAAATCAGTTGCACACATACAAAACAGAAAATGACTCCCTAGGAAAAAGTGCTGTGGAAAAGGATCTGGGGATCATAGTGGACCATAAGCTAAATATGAGTCAGCAATGTAACACTGTTGCAAAAAAAGCAAACATAATTCTGGGATGTATCAGCAGGGGTGTTGTAAGCAAGACATGAGAAGCAATTCTTCTGCTTTATTCCATGCTGATTAGATCTCAACTGGAGTATCGTGTCAGGTCCGGGCTCCACATTTCAGGAAAGATGTGGACAAATTGGAGAAAGTCCAGAGAAGAGCAATAAAACTGATTAAAGGTCTAGAAAACATGACCTATGAGGAAACATTGATAAAACTGGGTTTGTTTAGTCTAGAGAAGAGAAGAATGAGAGGGGACATAGTAACTGTTCTCAAGTGCATAAAAGGGTTGTTACAAGGAGGAGGGAGAAAAATTGTTCTCCTTAGCTTCTGAGGATAGGACAAAAAACAATGGTCTTAATTTGCAGCAAGGGTGGTTTAGGTTGGACATTATGAAAAACTTCCTCTCAGGGTAGTTAAGCACTGGAATAAAATTGCCTATGGAGGTTGTAGAATCTCCATGATTGGAGATTTTTAAGAGCAGGTTAGACAAACACCTGTCAGGGATAGTCCAGATAATACTTAGCCCTGCCTTGAGTGTAGGGGACTGAATTAGATGAGCTCCGATGTCCCTTCCAGTGATGATTCTATGATAATACATGGAATTTCAGCAGGTTCTGAAGTGATGTGGGACAGAAGGCTGAGTCCACTTCTCTTCATCCTAATTATGGTGTTAATTAGTAGAAGAACCAAGACTGTGGAGCCACAGAGAAAGCTAGTGTATGCTGGACCTTTTGGCTGATAGCAAAGAGGAATTTGTAAATATGGTATCAGAGTAGGCATCTGTATTTGAAGGTAAACACAAAAAACACTGAAGTTATGCAAGTAGGGAAGGTGGAAGAAGAGCTGTTGACTGAAGTTTCAGAAAAAAAGCTGAATCAGAAGAAAGAATTTGTGTACTTGGGAAATATACTTAGTGCCTTTGGAGAAAGAACTGGAGAAGTGAAAACAAGAACCCAATGTGCAGAGGCGGCAGTGAAAAAGGTGACAGAAGTACTGTGGGATGGGCAACTAAGCAACACACTGAAAGGAGTAGCGTATGCTGCTTGTTTTTCCCACCTGCAGTATGGTTCGGAAATGGTGGGTCTTACAGAGATGGAAGAAAAGAAGACATAGGTAGTAGTAGAAAATAATATACTGAGGAGAATTGCTAGCAAGCAGAGAGTAGACAGAGTGTGCACGAAGAGAGTAGAAGCAAGATTAACTTGGGTCTAGCAGTGACAGATAGGCTGGCACATTTGAGGGGAGCGGGACATGTGATAAGAATGACAAGCAAAGGAAGAATGGGAGGAAGAGAACAGTGAGAATGTAAGACTGAGTATAAGATGGAAAGACACTGTCAAAGTAAGCCTGAAGAGAAAAGACCTGTACTCTCTATAGTTAAAGCTGTAAACAGTGTTCCATTACAAGGTCGATTTTCAATAGTGTTCTAACCTTAATTGAACCAGTCATTTGAAAATGAAATTTCTAGCAACTACTGAAGCTGAACCCTTTCCCATAAGTACAACCAATGTACATAAAAAATCTTAAACCAGAACTTCTAAGTCATATATGAAATAAAAATAATGCTTTTAAAATGTGTAAATTCTGAGACAGAGGGGGAGAGAGAGATCAGCCTAAAAGCAACCTGTAAATTTCAGAGGCAAACAACAATGAAGAAGATACATAAAGCATTTGAAACCCTGTTCACGATTCCATATTCTAAGAGTTTACAGATCATTTAGATTTTCAAATAGTAAAATAAGGTAACACACTTATAGCCACTTTTTTGCTGAACAATATGCTGCATGCACATTAAACAGTCAGTTGACACCATATGTACTTGACATCACAGCATGTGTTAGAATTCCGTTCATCTGGAGGGATGTTCTCTAGCCAACTGCAGCAGAAACAGATGCACCTTTTGGCACTAGCAACAGGTGCTATTTGCATTATTAATTATTATTATTAAATCAAATAGTTCTATATGACCATGTATTAAACCCACACAGTCTTTTAACATCATGTTTTATCATATGTTTTGTCACAACTTGACATCCCTCATGAAGCACAACAACTTCATTTCACACCCCCTTCAGGATGGCAAGGTCTTGAAGGTGAACTGAAGTGCTTTTTAAGTAGGTCCCTACAACACAAAATACTATTTAGGATCTAGAACTTAGAATATATTAGCAGACTAAAGGCCTTATGAAAGCTCTTACACAGTAAGTTTATTCATGGGAGTAGTCCCATTATTATATTATGTCATATGCATTTCTTATTTTCTTGTGAATAATTTACACACCACTTTTCATGGGCCTGTTTTTATACTCCATATCTGTCCAGAGACATTTAGGAGGATTATCGCATCAATAAGCCAAAGATCTCAATATAAAAGTATGGTAATTCAGACAAGAATAATCCACTACCACACATTCCATCCACCCCCAGGAAAAAATTATAAGAAACCCTTTTTGAGGACCAACACAAAACTTTGAATGTGGGTCCAATGACAGTTACATAAAAGATAAATAACTGACTGTACTTACACAAGTAGCCGCATTGACCTCAATGGGATACTTGTGTGAATAAAGTTACACATGTACATGTGCGCAAGACTAGGCCCATAAACATTACAAATACATACAAAATATTTTAAAGTTGTTTATCTTTTATTAATTTGGTGAACATGCATTCCAGGTTCTGTATTTCTCCTGAAAATTTTGTTTTTGTTTGTTTGTTTTGGTTGCGTTTCTTTGAGGGAGTGAGCAAGAGAGAGTGTGTGATGTTCATCATCATGTATGACCTAAAGTCACTTGGACATTATGCTTCATGTTTGAAGAACACAATTTTGTGTCAAACAACTATACTATTTTCATAGACATTTCCCTTACAAAAAATTAGGAGATAATTATATAAATTAATGAGCACTAAGTTTGTTTGGCATAATAATTATTTATTAGTCATAGTTCAGTGAGTTTCACTGTAACTGATTGGACAAAATGTATGTGTGGCAACATTTCCATTATTGTCAACGATAACCCAAGAGAGAAACAAAGAGGTTGAGATGACTCATAGTAGTATTCCTTTCTCTGCAGCATTAGCAGGGATCCTGCTGTGAGGAAGCTTACAGCAATGTTCCATCCCAATAGATTGATAATAAAAACTTAATTCCTTCACAAGTTAAACTGAGCTCCTCAAATGAGATGTTATTCTTCAATAATATTTTTTTACTACAGTTCAGTGGAGCAATCTAATTGTTTGCAAAAGGAAACATCTCAGGAGGCAAGACTCCAAAGAATAACCAAAGCTGTATTAACTAAAACAATTAATCTTAATACTATTAATACTATGGGCTGTAACTGTGAATTCCTCTCCAGGGATCCTTGGCTTTGGTTATGTCTACACTACAGACCTTACAGCAGCATAGCTCTATCACTGCAGCTGTGCCGCAGTAAGGTCTCCCATGTAGCCGCTCAATGAGAAAGAGCTCTCCCGCCGGCATAATTAAACCACCCCCAACTATAGTGGAGGTAACTATATCAGCAGGAGTGAGTCTCCTGTCGACATAGCGCTGTCCACACCAGCGCTGTTTTCAGTGAAATTTATGTCGTTCAGGGGTGTGTTGTTTTCATCCCCCTGACCGACTAAAGTTTTACCAACAAAAGTGCTAGTATAGGCAAAACCTTTGGCGCCATTCACAGTGCAATTCTACATGTTAGGCAATTTTCTAGCAGTAGCCAAAAGTTAATAGGGTGGGAGAAAATAAACAAAAAACAAAAATAGCTAGAGCAAATTTTAAAGAGACCACTGATTATCAATTAAGGGTCAATAAATTAGGGTGTCAGTGTCCACCTATTTGAACTAACAATGACTTGGCTCTGGATAACAAAGCGAGAGAGAGTACTCTACGTAGCAGTTCAAGATGGAGATTGATGACTACATGTACCACAAGGATCAGAGTTAGATCCAATTTATATATATACTTTTGCTGCCATGAACAAAGCAATCTGTAACAAGATGAAGCTGGCAAATAGAGGAGGACAAAAGAGGAAGTTAAAAAAGTTGTTTAAAAGAGGCAGGCAATACAAGATATCATGAACAGTTTAGACTAGAAACAGATCAAATGTTTTCAACTTTGAAACCTATAGTTAGGCACCTAACTTTACATTTAGGTACCCAAAGGCTAAGGAGAGGTGCAGAGACACAGCACCTCTGAAGCCTAAGCATGGATACCTAAATTTATCACTTAAATTCAAATCTGAGAAGTTCAGTCAGTGTTTATTCTGTCTCACTTCATCCATGTACCTTGGCATTTTATAATGAAATAAAATACATCTCATGGTTATACTGTAAAAACATTTTTAAACTAAGGGCTTTTCCACCTGAGCTAGCTCACCTAGAATTAAAGCAGTGGTTTTCAACCTGTGGTGTATATAAATATAAATATATTTTTAGACTATATCTAAGATTTCCAAAGGGGTCCGCACCTCCATTCAAAAATTTTTAGGGGTCCGCAAATGAAAAAAGGTTGAAAACCACTGAATTAGAGTGACCACATTGTAAAACAACACTCAGACTAAAACAGAGTGATTTGATTAGCAGTACAGTGATTCAGGTAGCAGCTGATAATTTGTTATAACTCTAATTGCTGCATAACTGGAGTCGCAATGATTCCTGTCCAACATTTTGCCCCCTACCATGAATGGGCCAGCTAGCTTGAGCTTAGAACACCACTTAGCTTGAGCTGGAGATGTATGTGTGGATGGAAGTCTGGTTAGGGGTACGTTATAGCTTGAGCTAACAATGCACTGATGACAAGCTCTAAGTGTCACAAAATCCCTATGAAATAAATAAGCATCCCCATTTTAAAGATGGGGACATAAATGCAGAGAGAAAAATTTTATAAGACTTAACTAAAATTAGAGAAACAAGGTGGATGAGGTAGTATCTTTTATTGGGCCAACTTTTGTTGGTGAGAGAGACAAGCGTTCGAGCTCCACAGAGCTCTTCTTCAGTGTGGGAAAGGTACTGAGAGTGTCACAGTTAAATACAAGATCGAACAGATAGTTTAACATAAATTGTTAGCACATATTCTATCTTGGATTTAGCTGTGACACTCTCAGTACCTTTCCCAGACCTGAAGAAGAGCTCTGTGTAGCTTGAAAGCTTGTCTCTCTCATAAACAAAAGTTGATCCAATAAAAGATATTACCTCACCCACCATGTCTCTCTCATATCCTGGGACCAACACAGCTACAACAAAATCGCATATTGCCTAAAGTTAGACAGCAATTCCCCAACAGAGCCAAGAATAAAAACCAGATCTCTCCTTATTCTCAGCTCTAACCACTAAGTTCCTCTCTAGCAGGCAGATCCAATATTGTGGGGAGGAAAGTTATTCAACTTCAGCAAACCAAAGAGGGAAGGTACCTATGCAAACCCTAGAGTAGTTACCATAGACTAGTAAGCAAAAGAAATATGGAATTAATTAATTTCTCCTATTGAACAGGAAATCAAAGGAGAGGTGTGTAACTGAGGCACAACACTATATATTTATACATATGAAAAAAGTCCTTGTATGAACAATTTTATATTGTAAATCCCAGTGAAAACTTAATTGTTACAATATGTCAATGCATTTATTATTACAGTCCTGCTCCTTGAACTTATGTGCAAGAAATCTTGTGATCTCTGTATTAAGTGTACATGCCCTAAGCTGTTGTAATTGAAACCTGGATTCCTGACGTTTTAATTAATGTAATTAAGCTTTTAGGGCTGGAATCCAAAACGCCACTGAAGAAAGATTGAGCTACACAAGCTTTTGATCAGGCGCTTACTGCATTTAGGATCCAATCTTGGAAGACAGTTACAGCATGTAAATTTTTGGCATTGTTCCTGAGTACAAAAGAAAACACACCTCTCTATTCACACCATTTCCAGAAAGCCTTGGTGCTTGAGTTGATAGTACCTTAAATTTCATCATTTAGGGTGTAACGCAGGACAGAGTATTTTCAATGGAAAGCCATCAACTTCAGAATTCGTACTCCAGTTTTACCTGACAAGGGTGAGCGGTGCCCCTAGCAAGACCTCAGCCTTTCCTCCTAACTTTTTTCTGGGGATTTTGTTTGCATTTACTAACATAAGTTTGCGGTTGTATTATGGAGTTTTTATTAATTCTTTCTAACTGCACCTATGGACTATGGACAGGTAAATTTAAACATGTAAAAAACAAAGCATTAAATTATAGGTTTGGATACTTTGGTTATTATCCATTTTGCTGCTTTTACTGGTGGTGGTTTGTTTACCACTTTACCGGTGGTGGTTTGTTTTCTTCTCTCTGGGTGAATTTTCCCTTGGTGCAGAGGATCCATGCAAAATCTTCCACACCCCTTAAAACCCATGGCAGGGTTCTATAGGGAAGGGCCAGAGGGAAGCAGCTGAACAGTTCAGCTATTACATTACAAAGACCCTTATAAATTGGTTCAAAAGGTTTTAATGGGAGCAGAGCTATGTGATCTACAACTGCAGAGATCTAGTAGCACATAGAAACATAGGAACTGCTATACTGGATCAGAGCAGTTGTCCATTATATTTGAATCTTGTTAACTTCTTGGCCTCAATGACTTCCTCAAGCAGTGAGTTACACATTCTAATTACGTGGTGTTTGGAAGAGTATTTGCTTTTATTACTCTGTACTTCCCACTTTTTAAAATCCAGATCAGTAACTTCTGTTCTTCCTATCTCATAACACAAGAATTTTATATATTTCTATCATGATCCCTCTTATTTGTCTCCCTTCTAAGGTAAATAATGCCTAACACCTCTGTTACATGTGGGTAATATTCCATGCACACAGTCTGACACAGGAACCGTGCTCAGCTCCATGTCTCATACCCCAAGTTGTCAGGGTAGATCTTCCCCTGCATAAAACCACAATAAATTCAGCTCTATGCAGATAAAATTAAATTTCATTGTGTGTTCCTTGAAGTTATGTTTAAAATAGATCACTCTATGGTCCAATAGCCCTGTAATTAACCTGCTGTTCAGCTGCATCTATTCACAGGCCAGAGGAGTACCCCTAAACCTCATCGGTGACAAATATATGCTGGCTAGCATATATATCTGTATATATTTAGTACAAATATTAATATAGTTATATAGCCTAAATTGAGTTACACCTTTTCTATAATCCTATGCTAAATAGCACATAACATCTTGCATTAGTTGAAGTAACCTTTAGTTTAAGTATATAGGAAAGGTGTCAGGATCAGGACATATTAGTATTTTACCATAGGAACAGATAGGGAGTTATTCTCACAGGCTAGTACTGGAATATCCCAAAGGAAGAGGACAAGATACATGATTGGTCTACCATGGTACAAACCTAGAAGGTACAGACCAATACCTGGAATGCTAGTATTCAGAAAACAGATAAGAAAAGGAATAGCACAACAAGTTAAGGAACTGGGACAAACTGATGGGTTGAATTTTAGTCACATACAAAAAATGTGTAACTTGTAAAATCATCCTAAAAATACTACCAATTGAAATTTGTGACATTGGGAGTATACCTTCTGCATAAAGTGAATGTATCATGACTGCACAAGATGGTTTCCTGGAAATTGGTATTCTATAGAACCCTTTTCCTGAACTATATTATTATTAGATTACAGCAATAAACCTGACTGACATTGATTATTTGACTGACATTGAAAGATAGTTCCTTGACTAGCTCCAAGTGTTTTCCCTCTCTCCCCTTCCAACTGAGACAGATCTTTTTTTTTTTAAATCCAGATGCTCATCTCTTGAAGGCATTGTGACATCTGTGAATGGCATGAACCATATCTGCTGCGGAGAAGGAGATGTACAGCTCGGTGTTGGCAGCATTGGAGTCTCTTCCTAAAGGACTCGTGCATATTTAAAGATTCTGCTCTTGATCACACATCATTAACAAAACTGTTAGCTAGGTTCCAGCTGCACAACCTTTATTTACGATGTCAGAGCCAGAAAGAACAGCTTGACTATTTCATCCCATGGGGAGTTTTTAGGACTGGCACTTAAAGGCTTTTTCTCTATTTGTAAACTGACCAAATTTGATGCACAAGTCACTGACATATATCACAGATAGGAAACATCCAGATACCATTTTACAGTCATATTTGACTGTTTAAGTGCACTTTAAACAAAAACACTTAAATATCTCTTAGCTAAAAATAAATTATACATATATTATAGGCTGGACAGGTTGCACTGCCTATTAAAGTTGTCCAATACTTCTCATTAAAAGACACTGTTTTTAGGTGCTTAAAATTTATCAAAATGTCACTAATTCAGTTGACATTTTCCATGCCAGCAGCCTGCCTCAGATAGATTTTTATCTGATTTATCTGAAGGCAAAACAATTCAGCCATTTTCAAGAACAAGGCTAGAGAAAAATACATTGTTTCTTCATGTTAAAAAATTCTGGCAACCTTTTCTTTGGAAAACTCTAGTACCCCCATGCAGCAGGGACTTGAAATTTGGCAGGGGGTGGCCTTTTTATGAGGGACGTGCCTTTTGCCATCCTCACAGATTGAGAAGAATGCTCCAGTCAAAGACCACAGGGGCAGACCAGATTTTCCCTGTAATTGTAACTCTCAGCTGTTCCAGGCCAGGGTGGGGCCAGCCACTGGAACTGAGAGCAGGGAGCCTGTCTCTCACACGTTCTCAATGATCCACCTGCTGGCACCCAGGCAGAGTGGAGGAGGAAGCCCCCTAATTAAAATGCTGAAGGGACAAAAGCTGGGCCAGGGAGAAGGAATGGAGCAGATTTGAAACAAAGTCTAGTCAGACCATGAGAGTTGTAAGGGGGTAGAATGGGACTGGGTAGAGTGGAGACAAAGGAAGGTAGGCTGGGACTGGCTGAGCAGTGAGGCTGGAACTTCTTGGGCAAGGACACTGGGACTGGGGACACAGATCCCATGAGGAGTTGGAGGACAGGGGAGATTGCAAGTAGCCAGACAAGGAGACTGGGCCTAGGAACGAGTGGGGACAGAAGAGAAATCTGACAAGGAACTGGGGTGCATAGAGAGAACTGAGGAGACTGTAGGAGCAGTTTTGGGAGGGAGATTGGGAGCCAGTCGAGGAGGAGACGGGGGGAGAGAGAGAGAGGTATAGGATGAGTAGCTGGGAGGGGGGTGAGCGAGGCCTGGCTGAGCGAGGAGACTGGACTTGGTAGAGGTAATGGAATTCTGAGACTGAAGCAAACTGGGACTCAAACAGGAGTCCAGAGGGGAAGACTGGGACTGGCTGAGCAAAGACTGGGATCAGAAGCCTGAGACTGGAACAGCAAGGATATGGGACTGGGGCAAAGAGCCAAGAGTGAGGAAGAGACAGGACTGGGACAGTTAGGAAATACCAGAACTAAGGTTGTTTATGCAACCTTAATTTGCCCTCTTGTGCACATGCATTATGATACACCCTTTAATTACATGATCACATACTATTTTTTTTCATAGGACCCCTGTCTCATTCAGTGTACAAAATGGATAAGTGATCTGGGGATGAATTAAGGCTGTGTAGTAAAGGAAACCTGTCTGCAGCACACCTGCTTCATTGGTTACAGAAGTTGGAAGGTGACATATAAGTGATGAGGCAGGGATTGCAGGAAGAGAAAGGAGAGTCTCATGGTTAATGATGCTCTGGAGAACTGGATTCTATCCCTGCCTCTGCCACAGAGTTCCTATATGGTGTTAGACAAGTCACTTAAACCAAAATTTTCACAGTTGGTCATAACCACGTATTCCTCAATTTCTGGGAGCCCAATTTGAGACTTCAATTTGCAGAAGTGCTGAGCACTCACAGCTGCAATTAAAGTCAGTAGGAAGTACACTTTGAACATAAGAACTCAGAAAAAAATCAGATTTCAGGTTGTTCAAACTGGGCACCCAAAATTAGTGTAAACTTTTTACTTTAATCTCTCTGCATCTCAACTCCCCATCTGTAAAATGGGAATAGTATCACCTCCTGACTGCACAGGGGTCATGTGAAGATAATTAGTATCTGCATGCATCACAAACACTATATTGAAAAGCCCATGGGGAAATTAATAATTCTGTTTTCAGAGCAGGCTTTGACTAGTGTGCAGTAAATAAAGGCTAGGACAAACACAATGAGCACAAGGACAAAATAACACATTGAATAGCTGCTCATTAAGTGAATGCTGTCCATGCTATGCTGTGGGAAAAAAAAGCATGTGATGACGTAATTAAAGACCAGGAGGCTGTACAGGCAACCTTCATTGAGGCATTTCTTATCCTTAGGGTGCCTGACTTTGCAACCTTCATATCCTTTTAATGTAGTTTTTGTGTAATATATATATATATATTACACACATGCTCTATATTACATTTACATGTATATAAATAAAACATGGTTGGTATTTTATATATTTATGTCCTTCTACTCACGTGTCTAAAGCTCTAGACGTTATACTCTCCGCAGTCTATCAAGTCTATTTCTATAACAAACAATTTCCAATGTATCCTTAGTTCACCTTGTCAAAGAGTACTGCTTTCCCAAGTCTGCCTCAGGATCCTGCTGACGAATTGCTCTAATTGCAGTTGGTGCAGTAAAAAAGGCAGCCACTCCATGCTCTGCTAACACACGGAAATAAGCACCAGCATCTGGCGTTCCCACAGGCTTCCCCTATGAAGAGATTAATTTAAAATGTCACAGGATAAAAATATTTCATAATTCCTTGACAGCTCATGACTTAAACGCATAACAATAGCAATCAACACATCAACAACTGCATTTCAAAAACACTTTCAAGATACCTTTGTCAATATACAATGAGATCATTCATTTGCTATATCATTAATATCACAACCTGGAGTCATGTTTCACAGTAAATTTAAAAGGCTTTGAGCTCAATCTCCAACTGTGTCCAATAAGTGCTAGTTGCAGCTAGGGAAATTTGGGCGAGGGAGGTGTGCTGACAGGAGAGCCATAAAGGAGCTCTTTCTACACTGGAGGGAGTAAATTCTACACCAACCGTGGTCCTGGAACAGTGTAAAGTAGCTTCAGAGTCCTAAAGGGGGGGGCTCAGTACCCAGGTGTCCCTGGAGCACAGCAGCACTCCAGCCACATTCCCCTTCTCCCAGTTACATCATCAGTGCAAAGGCACAGAAGGTGATTGTGATGTTTCGGGGATCATCCAGAGCACTAAGGAGTTCTGCGCCACTGCCTACCATGTAACTTTGGGGTGTCTTAATGCTGTCTGGCTGTGGCTCAATCCCTGACCTCCATCAGCCTACTTACCCCTTGCAGGGTGACACCAACAGCCCTTCCAGTCCCAACTCTCCTTAAACCTTCCTCTCCAAGTTCTGAAGTACCAGACACTTGGACTGTTTCCCCTCTGGTTTGTCACCCCGAAGGCATGAAACCAGCCCCCCAGGTACCAGTTCACTGTGGCACTCATACTCCACCACAGTTTGCACAACAGAGACCCATGAGGGATAAAAATAAACAAAAAGGTTTGTTTAATAGAAAACCCACAGATTTAACGGCGAAATAGTAAGGGAAAGCAAACATACACAAATTACACAGAAAATAAACAAAGACAACTTCAGGCTTTGCACTTCTGTATTAGATAAAAATCACTTTTCTAGTTATCTATTCCCTTTGAACAATTTCCCAGCATGTCCCTAGCCATTGGGTGGAATCCAGTGTTCAGACACAGCCTCCTGCCTTCGAGACTGTACCTCAAGTTCTAGATGGATTTCACTTCAAATCTCTTGCATTTTAAAAGGGTTGGCAGATCTTTTTTTCCTTCAGTCACTACAGCTATCCAAAGTGGAAAAATACCTAGTTGTCTCAATGTCTTTCCATTAACTTTAATGGTCCACCACTGTTGTTTCCTGGGCTGGACAATTGATGGGCGCTTGAAGATGGTTTTGGGTAAAGAACTGGCTTGGGGGGGAGCACCTCTCCCCTCCTGGCTGTTCCTCTGCCCTGTTATGAGGTGATACTGAAACTGTAGTGCAGATAAGGAGCACATTTTTCTGCATACACAAAAACCTAGATTCATAAACAGTGTGTAAACATATCTCATAATGACCATCAAGTCCAGAACATCACAAGCTTTCATAAATGATTCTACTCAATTCACTCTTATAGTACAACAATACAGTATGCAACCAGCTGGTCTAATTGCTCATTTTGACGATTCAAACTTTCTGTTCTCCTGTTGGCATGTCTGGACATGGATTGTCACAGTGCTAACTTAGGCTACATTTACACCGATGGCAGCAAAATCGCCACCGCCCAATCGATCTTTCAGGATCGATTGAGCAGCCAAGTGAGACCCACTCAATCGATCAGTAAGTCGACTGAGTAAGTCCACCCCCTCAAGTAGCATAGCGCTGAGTCGACAGGAAGGTTCAGCGCAGCATGAACAGCGCGCAGAAGGGAAGCTGAACAGTCGACATTAGTTACACAAACTACACAGAGTAGTTTGCGTAACTCCCATCGACTGCCGCTGAATTGCGCAGTCAGTGTGAACCAGCCCTTAGAATTCAATTACGCCAGCTCTTTGCTACCCAAGATTCCCCTCACCTTGCAAAAATCCCCAGTTGGCTGCTCATGCTGGCTTTCTGGCCCCTTCATATCCCTTAGCAGCACAAAAAAGCTGGAGAGGGGCCAAGGATCTGGCCCTTTGTATTTTGGTGTGCTACAATAGCAGCTTTTTACTAAGCACTGACTTTACATATCTCAAAACACGCCAGGGAAATAGTAAACAACAGTAACCAGATGTGACAGATTGCCCACTATGGCTAGGGATAAAAAGCACCAATCATTTTCTACAGCACTGTAAATAAGGAAAGCAGCTGCCACAGAATCATCTAATAAAAATCTTATTGTTCATAATTGCTGCAGTGAGTGAAGGTCACCATACCTGACTATTTTAAATGATGAAGAGATTAAGTAAAAACAGATAGCGACTTTTAGGTAAAGCTCTACAACTATTGCCATGGCCTTTTCACTAGAAAGGTCACATTTTGAAGATGAACTTTCTGTATCACAAAGAGCTTATAGCCAAGTTAGGAGATACATACAGCTTTCATATAAAAAATGCCACTTTCATAAGCATTCAACAAGAAGCCACAAGTGCAGAGCAAGCGTTTCATTGTTGCAAATGTCACCATATTGCTGCACTACACCACTTGAACAAATGCACAGGAGAAATTAAAATCTCCACCATCTGGTATAAATGATGAATTTGCAGTGCATGACATATAGATGTATAAATTGCGATGGCATCTATCTAGATGATCAAGTCAATTGTGTTAGTCTAAGTGTCTTAACCATTCAATAGCTGACTGAAGAGCATTATGCAATTTTATGAGGGAAGTCCAAGCAGCCCTTATTAATGGATGCACCCTACAAAATATGACCTACAACTGGCCACAGAAGAAAAGGGGGAGTCACAAACATCCCACTTACAGTCATTAGCAGTACATCTGATCACTCTACGGCTGAAGTGACTGAGTTTTACCAAAAGATGGCATGGAAGGTCAAAACCAGGGGGCTGGACTGTTGGATCTGTCATGAGATAAGAACAAGCTTCAAACATAGCCAGTGCCTGTCACCTAATATGCCACCCAGAGATGATATCAAGGTTCCTTAGGGGAATTGTCCAAACAGGGTGCCTTGAGCTGTGGCTTGGTAGACTAAACACATCTTTAAACAAGAATAGATGTGGCATGCCTTGCATCTTACGAAACGTATTCTGCAAAACAACTTGTTGCCAGATGTCAAGAGGATTGAGGCTAGACACAACCAGCAACCAGGATAAGTTGATCAGTTTCATGGTATCCGTTATTAAACTTATGGTTTTGTTTAACCGAGTGTTCACCAATCCCGTGTGAGAAGAGCTGAGCCACACCAGGGAGCAACATTCTACTACACAATAGCACAAGACAAGCCCAGAGTTTCGTAATGTCTGCACTTTGCCTCCCCAAATGCAACTAACAGTGTGGTCTTAATAAGGTGTTTCTTGAAAGGTCAAGGTACGGTCCAGTGTAACACCTAGATACACAGATTTAATCGTGGTCTAACCTGTGTCCACTCAGAAAGATGTTAAGCTGTTTGTTGGTTTTTATCTGATATATATGGAAGCAGCTAGAAACTGTCTTTTCTTTTAGTAGTAGATTTATGTCTCCATTTTTTACAATAGTGAGTCATCTCTTTCATACAGAATTTCTAAGTGACTGAAATCTTGGTCCTGTACTGCCAAGCAGATGACACCTTTGTAGTTAAAACAACTGGCAGTGGCATTAGGAAGGTTGTAGGATAAGTATAAAATTAAAGAATTAAAGTTAGCTTATTGGTTAAGGAAATATATTTGTGTTGTAAAGAAAGGCCATGACTAGCAATTAGAAGGAAGGCCTTAAAATCAATGAGTTATAAGGCCAAAAGGAATTAAATAGTATTTGAACCAGAAGTTCTCCCTAACTAATGAGTAGAGCCTTATGTGGATACAAACTTTGTAACCACATCCAATCCACGATCTGCAAAAATGGAAGCAGATATAAAGCGGATATCTGCAGATTTGCAGGGCTCTACTACGGAGATAAGGGGAAGTTTCTAAGAAGAAGGCCTCTAGCTGATAGTGTTGACTGCAGATGGTTTTAAATCAAACAAAAAGAATCTGTCTTAAAATGAGCCAACACGGACCTTTCCACCCCACATACCTGTGTTATCTCCTATGTCAGTGCTTTTCAACGTGTGGCCCAATCAGCACACAGCTGCGGCCCATGAGATATCCTCAGGGCCTTACAAGTAGTATTGGATGCGGCCCACCATGGTAAATAGGTTGAGAACCACTGTTCTTTGTGAACCCAGATATAATGGGTAAACTGTTGAATAGCATAAAGGAGGGGAGGGAAGGACCTGGGAAGAAAGGAGGTTGTAAATCTTACCTGGATTAAGACTGAAAATAAGGATGAACCATCTCAATTTGTTTTTTTAGCTAAAGTCAGTAACTGGCAATACATAACTTGTTTGTAAAGGGTATAAAAAGTTAACTCTTAAAGGGTTCATTGCTAATACCTGCCTGACCACACGGGAGCCAACCATCATGGATCTAAGCATCCCCTAGGTTTCACACATTTGTAAGTATTTTGATCAAATGCTTATGAATGTTTGTTAATGTTTGGGTGTAGTAAACTACTTATTAGTTAAGCTTTTCAAGCATATTTAGAGCAACTGCATATGGTACCATCCGGCTTTTGGATTTAATAAATGAATTTATGGTTAAATTGGTGTTTGGTGAGTTACCATATTAATATTAATAATTTCAAATATTATTAATTCCAACAAAGGTCATTTGTGAAGAGGTTGAAAAGTGTCACTGTTGAGGTAGTTCAGTCCTGAGGTAAACTGTTATAATGGGATCCTCAAGAGATGTTTTTGGTCCAAGTAAAACTTGGAACAGGCAGCCTCTCAGCAACAGTTCCACAGCCATGACAACCCACTTAGGTAAGACCAAGGATAGTTAATTTGTACAATAGGCCTGTACACAGATAGTGTCATATGGAGCAGCCAGAACAAGCAATATTGTGTGCTAAACCCTCCTCCCATCCTGTGTTGGATACAGGTGCTGACAGATGTCCTACAGTGCTGGCTTACTACATATGCTCTCTGGGTAGGGCATTTGCCCCCTTTGCTTATTTGGGCCTGGAAATTCCTGACGCAAAACGGAATTACACACAGAGAAGTTCTGAAACCATTTATATAAAATAATATTAGGCAAGGGAACGGGTACAGACCAATGGGCTGAAAGGGGGGGTGGGAAACTTAAGGGAATTCAACAGCAACTGTGAAACAATAGAACACTCCCTTCCCACACATCCAGAGGTGTCCAAAACCTTCACTTCCCTCCCCCACTCCAACCAAGGTTTCTAATGCCATCTGTGGTGTACACAGAACTGAGATGTGTTAGCCTGGGTAGCTGCTCCTCTGGTGACTGTTCAGTCTGGGCCTCCACCTGCCCTCGGGACACACATGAGCCTTAGTCCAAAGTGTTCACCACCTGTCTCAGACCACCTGTCTAAGTCAATCTGAAAGGCCTGGTGTCTCCTTCACACTCTTCTGGAGCAGCACCTACAGCCTATAAAACTCCTGCAGGTGAGCCCAGATGCCACAGCCTGGCACCAATTGCTAGCTCAAAAGTTCCGGTTGACAAAAGCACCCAGGCACAAACTCTATAATGCCCTCAAATAATGCCAGCCATTTTCTATGCCCTACTCAATGGAGAAGGTGGATAGAGTCATCGCCCAAATAAAGTCTGGAAAAGCAGCAGTCTTGATGGCTTATTCCTTGTGTTCCTGAAGCATTTAGGTCCAAGAGCAAGAAAATGGCTAGGTGCTCTCTTTACCAACATCCACTCCTCAGGGAGAATACCAAAAGAATGGAAAGCAGCAAAAATTATAGCCATTCTCAAACCAGGAAAAGAGACAATCTATGTGAAAAGAGAAAACCTATGTGAGAAGCTACAGTACTTCTTAATGACTGCTATAAACTACTACAGCAGCTTCTATTTTGCAGAGTGAAGCCTTTGTTGGAGTAACTGATCCCCAAAGAACAAGCAGGCTTCAGAATAGGCATAACCTGTTTTGACCAAGTCCTTGTCTTGACCAGTTACATAGAAGATGGCTACCAATACCAACTTAAAACAGCAACAGCGTTTATCTATCTCAGTCGTGCATACGATACAGTATGGCATAAAGGACTTCTACTGAAATTCTACTCTTGCAATAGCCATGCTCTGTCACTGTACAATTTGGCTCATCTCAGAAATGCTGAGCAACCTCAGATTTATGGTATATCTCCATGATGCTATCAATAACCTGCGAAGACTGAATAATGGACTCCCACAAGGTTTCTAGCTCCAGCACTTTTCAACCTGTATCCCAATATCCCACCAATATCCTCCCTCAAGTTCATGTACACATATGACATCTTGCTGACTACTCAGGCTTCCTCATTTGAAACCTCAGAAAAAGGTTCTAGAAAAGGACCCATAAACATTAGAAACCTATTTCAAGGCATGACGGTTAAAGCCAAATGCCTCGAAAACAGCAGTCTCGGCTTTCCATCTGAATAATATCTTCGCCAAGAAGATATTAAATATCAATTTCCATGGGTTACCATTGATGCACAATCATAATCTGTAGTACTTGGGGATAACCCCAGACCGCACATGCAATTTCTACTGCCACTTTGAACAAACCAAAAGGAAAACAACACTATACAAAAGCTTGCAGGAACATGCTGGGGAAGTGATACCTGCAGATTCTGAACAATGACACTAGGTCTGCTTTATTGTGCCCCAGTTTGGAGTGGAAGCCCACACACCATTTTAGTGGACACCAAAATTAATGCCACTCTTCACATAGTTAGTAGCATCCTTACATCAATTCCATTTTAATGATTATTGGAACTGGCTAACATAGCATCATCTATGCCCCGCATTTACTGTTCCATAGATCTGACTTCTCTTCTAAACAAAACAATGGAATTTTTATTAAGGAAAAAAGTCACATGTAGGGTTTGATCTTATCCAACAAGATGCTGAGACAGTTAGGGAGTACATAAAGATCATGGCAAATGCTACACGAGTACTCTACCATGATCTCAAAACACCCTCCCTCGCCATTGACTAAAATCAAGAAAAACCTTCTGGTCTCGTGCCACAACCCTCCTTGCAGATGTGAATGCCACATTGGAAGTTCTATAGAGGATCCACCAAGGGAAGGCCCAAAAATGGCCAGAATCATGTCCTTCAGATGAAGATGCTAGCATACTAATAACTAACGTCATGGAATAACCTAACCATATGGGAAGTTTCTTCCTAAGTCCCAGCAGTTAGTGGAGGATTTATGCCATGAAGCATGAAAGTTTAGATCCTTTACATACACATTTTTCCCATCTAATGTAACTGGCTCTCTCAAGCCCTCCCACTGCCATACGCATTCCTGTCAAACCAAGGGACAAGATTTTGCCATAGATCAGTGACAGTGTTTCACACAATAAATCACTTACATAACTGACCTAGCCGTAAGGCACGTGTGTACCTCAAGAACCACACCTCTACACACCAGAACTCTCTCACGCTTCCCCCATTCACACATATGCACTCACTTAGTAGACCTCCCAGTGAATGTGCTCTTCATGATGTCTCGATTCCCACCTTGCATAAAATGAAACCCACATGGAGTCAAGTATTCACTCTTCCATTCAGCATATTGAGTGTGGAGCCTACAGCCAGCTCCAGCACTACCCGTACTGCAGACAAACCATTGCTATGTGAATTGGGAAGGTGCCTACACGTCTCCTGACTTTCTCTACACCACAGCTGAGCACAGTATTGCAATAGGGCATTTGGCAGGGAGGAAGAAAATGAGACAAAAAAGAGAATCTTTATTGGAAAAAAAGGAACGCAATACAAAGGAATACAAGACAGAATATAAAAAGAGGTGAGAGAGAACAGACTGATGGATGAGAAAAATAGGAACAAGCAGAAAGAAAAAAAGCAGAGAAAAGGAAAAAGCAGACGAGAAGCATAGAAAATATGAACAATGAATAGAGGCGAAAGGAAGAAGAGCAAGACACAAGCAGGACTCACAACAAGGGATGATTTATTTATTGATTAAAACAGAAGTTGATCAGGGAAGGAAAAAACAGCAAAGGCAACTGAGGGGCAAATGCTGTTTTCCCACAACTTCCCTTTACTGTAACATTGTTACCCAGAGTTCTGCCAACTTAAAGCTCGTGGTAACTTTACTTTGTGCGAGGTGGTGTCAGGAAATAAGTCAAATGGAGACACATCTGTCCAGTCGATAGATGGACTGGTAGAAACAGTATAACACAATAGTGCTCTTACTACAAAGCTATACTTTACTTAGGCTCAACCACAACACAAGAGTGCTCTTACTTTGAAGGTATACTTTTACTTAGGGGCTACCCTCCCCTCCTAGCTTAGTCATGCCAAGGCTGCACAGGCCTGCTGAAAGGCCTATCAATTTTGGCTGCTGTTAGCAACAAGTATGATACACTATCATGTGGTCCTTGGCCTTTTTACTGATCTATTCAAAATCTCCCCGTACAACATGTCCTTGTATTTATACCCAAAAGGAAGCAGATGTCACAGAGGGAGAGGGAACAGATTCTTTGTGTGACAGGATGAACTATGTGCTCTTTTCTCTCAAGTGCAAAACTGACAAAAGCATTCTATATACACCTTCCTGATTTGCAACCAATAAAAACAAAAACAAAAAACAAACCCAAGCCCCTTATACATTCACCTTCCACAATATTTCATTTTTTCCATTTTGAAAACCTGGCTACACCAGTGAACACTATAAACAGAGGACATGAACAATAAGGCCTGCATGCTCTCGGTTTTCAGTTCAATGTGAATCACTAGCTAATACCAAGATAAGTGGTCTCCATACTGTGAAAGAATCCAAATTCCCACAAAAACTTCTCATTAAGTGATTATGTAACTTGATTGGACACCTCTGTAATCATCACAGACAGAACAGCCCAACTGCCACGCCATTTAACATTGGTTAAGCTGCCAGTGAGAAAAATGTGTTGCTATTTTAAAGTGTCTTGCAAAGCCCCAGAAAAGGGATAATAATGAATGTGACCATTAGGAATTGGTGAGCCACAAAATACTTGGTTTGGGTGTTTATTTACTTCTTTGGTTTAGAAAAAAAAATAGGTAGGAAAAGACTAGAAAATTTGATTCACCAATAGTGAGCATGAAGCATTTCCTGGTGAGAAGGAAAATTTAAATTTAATTTAAAAAATAAAGATTCTGGCTTTATGGGTGTATAAATAGCTACCTTCCAAATAAGAACTGATTGTGCAGGGCTCTCTTCCTGAGTCTGTGGATAGAATCTCCAGTGTCTCTGCAGCTGGACATAGTTTTTTTTAGCACAAGCAGAATTAAACTGATGTGTGTGAATTTCAGAACCCAGAAGCCAGCAGTGCAACTGACAAACAGAGTGATAATTTAATCTCTGTTGATATTTAGGAATATTATGAGATGCAGTGCAGGAAGGCATGGGAACTATGCACAGGAGGCATTTGACTTGTATTACATGCCACTCTAATTAAAAAATATAGTACTATAAGTCAATACAACACATATTAAGTAGATTAAGAAATGGCTAACTGACAGATCTCAAAAAGTAGTTTTTAAATGGGAAATTATCACTGAATTAGGGTATTTTGTGTGAGATTCAGCAGGGATTAGTGCTAGGTCTGATGCTACTCTATCTTTTCCTTAATGATCTGGAAATAAATATGAAATCACTGCTGATAAAATTTGCATATGACAAGGATTGGTGTAGTGGTAAATAATAATGGAGCAATACAGTCTGTTCTGGATTTCTTGGCAAATTTGGACGATTCAAACACAATGTATTTTAATACAGCCACATGTAAAGTTATATATCTAGGAACACAGAATTCAGACCATGCCTACAAAATGGGGGCATGTATCCTGCAAAACAGTGACTCTGAAAAAGATTTAGGGATCATAATTGACAAGTAACTCAGCATGAGCTCCCAGTGCGATGCTATTGAAAAAAGAGCTAGTGCAATTGCTAGATTCATGAACAGAGGAGTACTGAGCAGCAGAGAGGTGCTTTTACCTCTGTATACAGCATTGGTGAGATTGATATTAGAATACTGTATACAGTTCTGGTATCCACATTTTTTAAAAGAAGTTGAAAAATTGGAAAGGGTGCAGAAAATGCAGAAAAATTATTTGAGGGCTGTAGAAAATGGTTTAAAGTGAAGACAATGAGCTCAATGTTATCAAAAAGACAACTGAGGGGTGGCCTGCTTACAGTGTATAAGTACCTTCACGGGCAGAAAATACCAAATACTGGAGAGCTCTTTAATATAGCAGGAAAAGGCACAAGAACCACCAATCGCTGGAAGCTGAAGCCAAATATACTCAAATGAAAAATTAGGCACACATTTAAAAAACAAACAAACAGTGAGGATGATTAACCACTGCAACAAACTTCCAAGGAAAGTGAGGGATTCCCCATCTCTTGCTGTCTTCAAAATTTGACTGGATGCCTTTCTGGAGGATATGCTTTAGCCAAACACAACTTATTAGGCTTAATATAGGGGATGTTGTGCGAAATGTAATGACAAGAAGTCAAACTAGATGGTCCAACAGTCCTTTCTGGCCTTAAAAATGATTATTCTAATAATGACTCAAATACAGAATAGACAGCCACCTCTCACATCAGCCAGGAACTTGGGAGAAGATTCAAGTAGCAGAGACCATTTCTACTCATAACCATCAATAGGCTCTGGGTAAGAGAAAAGAGACAAACTTGCTCCTCCCTTTAAGTAGCTAGTGGAGTATCAAATTTCTCAAACTACTATAAACCAGAAGCTGAAAAGAAGCCCTCATGCAGAATATGTTTAAGAATATTGCAGAATTACTGAAAGTTCAGAGATCGGAAACCAGAAAGGGACAAGGGCATGGAAAAATATTCTCCTATGGAGAAAGATTGAAAAGATTGGGATGATTTATCTAAGAAAGAAGACAAATAAGAGTGAATATGATAAAATATATACAATAATGAACTGTATAGAAAAGCTAGATTAAAATCTTCTGTTCCTCCTGTCTCCTAACAAAAGGAAACAGTCAATGAAATTAAAAAGGTACCAAATTCAGAAGTGAAAAACTAAAATACTTTTCCACACAACAATTTGTAATTAGATGGTGGAACTCAAGGGCACAGGAAGTGGTTGAGGCCAAGAATTTATCAAGATTCAAAAAGGGATTGGACATCTACATGGATAACCAAAATATCCAGAGCAATCAATTAATGTTCTCAAAAATTATGGAAGGGATTTAAATCTCAGACTTCAATTCTTAAACCAACCTCAAAATATTGGCAATTAAAATGAGATCTAGTGGAGGTGGAAGAGGAATGCACATAGGGCTCAGGGGAGGGCAGTAAATTACCCTACATCTGCTCTCATCTTCCTCTGAAACATCTGGTACTGGCCAGGGTTTGAAATAGGCTCCTGGACTAAATGAACTTGGGTCTGATCCAGTCTGGCAATTCAAGTGTTCTTGGTAAACTAAATCAAAGCAAGCTGGCATTACAAAAGGCCCCAGATAAGTCAGGGCTCCAGCAATCAGAAATGGATCTGGGAGGCAGAGTAAAGTTCTGAGCTTCCACAAAGGATTCTCATGCAGTAACAAAATCTGAGTGGGTCTACATCCTGCCACAACTCAAGACGCCCCCATTACATATTTGAAAGTGCCACTGTTGTGCTTCAAAGTAAGAGGACAGATCAGGGTATGTTATCATATAGCTGCAAATCTGAAGAAGTTTTAAAATGCATTGCATATTTTAATATGGTGTTAGGTTGGGTATTAAATTGGAATACATTTTCAAATACTGTAAAAGTATTCCTTGATGTTCTACTTTCATCATTCTGCTTAGGAGTGCTGCAGAAATACACTTTTTCTGAATAACTTTTTTTTTAAACTCTCTTTTTTGATTTTTAAAGTTCCTATCTTAGATCAGATGATTCAGTCTCTGGCATTTTTTCTCCATTTCACAGATGCATTAAGTGGATTTTTCTGATCAGGATGGATAAAAGGTATTTGTTCTGTTGAGATGGTGATCTTCCATCTCTTATACCCTCTCCACCCCACCTCTCTTTCACTTTTAACTCCATTCATTTAATTTTACCTATATTTCAACCCCTTACACTCACTTTTCTGCTTTCCTTACCCATTTACCTCTACTCTCTGCTTCATCTAATTTTCCCCACCCTTTTTCCTTACTCCACCGGTTCCCCATTACTCCCTTCCAAATCACACCCCATGTCATTTTTCCTCCTGACTCTTCTTGCTATCATCTTCTTTGCTACAAGATCTGATTATTGATGTTCTTGCAAGCTGACCTACCTCTACCAGCCTGAGCATCTCCAGTAAGCACTTTCTGTCTCTGTTATCATAAGATAGGAAGTACCTATTGGAGTCACTCCACAGAGGCAGTGAATACAGATGATGGCAGAAGAAGGACAACACCAGCAGGCTACAGATACAGTGCTTTCCTGCAAGCTGAAGATGCCCAGATTCTCCTCCTCCCAGCACCACCTAGATGAAGTACTAGATGTATAATAGCTTGACCCTATGGGGGAAGCTAGGAAAAGCAGCTTCTCCCCACAATCCAGTGCACAGAAATTCTGAGTGGCATAGTAACTCTATTGATCCCTTTCTCTTACTACTACTAGAAGAAAGGCCAAGTTTCCTCCTCAACCCATCCAGCTGCAGGTGGCTTGCGATCAAGCTGGCTAAAACATTCCAGAGCTTCTATGGACGACAAGACTCTAAGGATTGCCTTGTTTTGCTTGTTCTTAAAAAGTTTGACGTGTTCCAGAAAGAACAGCAGATAAGAAGTTAAGTAGTAACGCTTGCTGGTATTCAAAGGAATATATTACAGCTTTCACAGTCCTGTAAATGGTGTTATAAAATGCCAGGCAAAAATTGCAGGCCTAGAGTTTCCATAGTGATAAAGTGACAAATTTCCACCTCTTGTGTAATAATAAAAATAAATAAATTGGTATCCGAGGTGAAAATAAGAATTCTAGGCCTTGGCCCAAGCCATTATCAGATTCTGTAGCTGGCTGCCCCTCGTGCTGAGGAGGTTGCCCATTGCCCCTTTCCCTTTCTGTAGAGGGCATTCCTGATCTCCCAATCCACTGACATCATTCAACCATCGGTTGATATTGTGGCTACCTATGAATTCAGTGAATAGCTTTCACAGAAAATGCTGAAGATTCTGTTCTGGAGACTGTTGCTGATTACTCTTAACAGGGATACTGACAGAGTGTAGTCAAAAGAAGAAAGAGATATTATTCTCCCTTCATGTTCCACTCTTTATATTGGGGGGGGGGGGAGAGAAAAAAGACAAGTAGAATGGTTTCTGTTTTCCTCTTCAGTTTTGGTCTTCCCACCTCTCTGCATCTTTCAGAAAGGTCCTGCTCCTCAGTAATCCTTCTTCAAAGTGAGTCACTTCCATTCTGAGCATTGGCTGAGCATTGGGATTCACAAATATGAAATCAATGGGAGTTAGGCACTTAAGTACTTTGGTGGTATTCAAAGGTATTTAGGCACCTAAATCCCACTGATTTTAATTTAATTTTAATTAAGATAGTCATCCCAGAGAGACAAAAGGTAGGTGGACAGTACTGTTATTGCAGTTCATCAGCTCATACACTGATGCAAAATTTAATTGTGAGCAAGTCACAGGCCTGCCCTGTATGTTAACTAGCTAAAAAATGCTGAAAGATGAAATATAGGCACCAGCAACCAAGAAAGAATAAAAATGTGAACCTTTTGTTTTCTAAATGCAGCATTTTAGTTCAATTGAATGCTTTTATAGTGACGTGTATTTTCTACCCATAAAACTTCACTATAACTGGAGCTTCCCTATAACAGAGGAGGGTCTCTCAAGCAAGAGGTCACATCCTCGTGTAGCTTTCTCCCCATAAGTTTATTCCACACTCATCACAATGGTATGAGACAATCCCTTTCGCCAGAGTGCAAGACATGAAGAAAGTCAGTAACTGCAAGGAGCAACTGGTAAATGTAGATACCAGCTGTTTATTCCCAACCAAGAATAGCTGCTGAAATATCACGAGTCAAGGATTCATTCTTTACCTACCTCAGGCAAGTGGAAATTTCTCTTCTTTTTCCCTCTTCCTCTGCTCCACTAAAGTGGAGGTAAAGAGAATCCCCTTGGAATAAAGCATTTAATTAACATCTATTATGTATGTAATCTACTGTATAAAGTATAGTAATGTAACACCCAAGCTAATACCATATTAAACTATATAATGCATATCTATACTACAGGGTGAGGTTCTTTACCCTGAGTTATGTAGGATGTCAGACTAGACAATGATAATCTATGACTATCTGGTAGGCAATAACTGTTGTATTCCAAAGGGATTAGTACTGTGGAACCTAGTTACAGTGGAGTGAAGCTCTTAAGAATGAAAGACCTTTGAAATACAAAATGTTCTGTAGACAGAGAACTGTAGGCATGTCTACACTGTAATGTAAACCCAGGCTTAGTAGGACTCAAGCCTATCTTATTCTTAAGGTAAAATCACTATAGAGAAAATATATAAAAAAAAACATTAAAGAACCTACTCACATGCTAATAAGATTACAAGAGATCACCCTTTCCCTCTCCTCAGTAGGCCACAGGCCTTCTATCCTTCGCAGGACAGAAGGTCCTCTACATTTGATGGATTAGAAAGAAGATACTGAGTCAGTTTAAATTCAGGCTATTTATCCAAAAGTTATTTCTTTGTTGGTCTCTGCAGAATCCATTTTGAACTAGTATATCTGAGCCTATCCAGGTGGTGGTACCTCCCAGTAGGTGTTACAACATGAGTGAATCTGCCTAATTACTACCCATTGTTCTTAGTTCCTGGAGGCCTGTGTTCTCCTCCTCCATGGAATTAAATATAATCCCTGGCCCACAATACATAAACTAAATAAAGTAAGATCTCCTTAAGATATTGTACGAAATTGCCGTATCTGTCACATCGGTATTAGAGATAGATATAGGGGGGGCCTGGAAGAGAACATCAAATATACATAGGAGTAAGAATTACAAAGTCATAGAACTAGAGGGATCAAAGGAAATGAAGTGGAGAGTGGACAAGAGGATGAAGTGAACATTTAAAAAAAGGAATGACAGAAAAGGATGTGTTATTTGTGGAAAAAAGACGACAGGTGAAAGCTGCTTACAGAAATGAGAAATAAAATGAGAATTTATGTGCTGTGAGCTCCTCAGCAACAGGCTACCATAAGTATATAATATTATTTTAAATTAATGGTTTGAGAGTTACAATTGCAGGCAGAACAGAAAAAAAACATTCAAACTTTCAGATATACCCAGCGCATTCAGCTGACGACCGTTTCTGTCTGCAATGTATATGTTGCTTCCAGTAATAGGCACTGGATACTTAAATTAGCTAAGCTTTGATATTTTATAAATACACATTAGAGTCCTTTTAATGTTATGCATAGGAACAAAGGGGATGATCATTAGTTTTAAGCTGAACCAGAAAAACTCAAGTCTAAATGAAATTTCATAATGCAAATGAAGTGAGTTAAAGTTTTATTACTGATCTACTCAGGTCTCCCACGATTTCTCAATTTACAGTCTGCAGTAAAGAAGCCTGAAGGATTGATTTTATGATTAAGAAGTAGATACTCTGAAATCCAATAAATCACAGCATAATCATGTGTGTCTGATGACAGTTATAACTGTTGAACAGATCAACCAAAAACTAAAGAAATGATTACATACACCTTAGAAGTTTGAGATATGCCCCATACACAAGACCAAAAATATTTAAATACATACATAGACATGTTTATATATAATACAGACATCTGTGTAAGCATACTATGTTGAGAGAGAAAGAGAAAGCACACACACGCACCCTTTATATTTTGGGAACTTGAGAAATGCAGGTCCCAGCAGCTTACTCAGATAGTAAAGGATTATTGGACTCTGAACAACAGTTAGCTGCTCATAAACTAGAGTTCTTGTGCTCAAGTGGGCACTGGTAGACAATTTTTGGGACTCTATAAGGCAAAATTGTAAATGAGAACAAACAATCTACTGATTTATGTGCTCCCTCCTTCAAAACAGGTTACAAGTGGCTGTCTACAGTAGCTTCATACAATTTTAGCCTGAAGCACCATTGTATGTATGTAAACATTGATGCAGATGATCCATCCCATAGACTATACACTGATCAGCTGAGAAAGATAATTAAGGTCTCTCCACCTGAAGTGAAGGTCATGTGCCAGATAATAGGTTTTGTAGAGCAGCCCACAATTGCCAACATCAGATGTTTCACTGACTACTTTGGGGCACCATCTGCAGCCATTCCTAGTGCATAGTTTTGCTTCACCAGTCTAGACAATGCTGCTTTACCACACATGACTATATCTGACATTACAGAAATGTCAGACTCCCAGCTCCACAGGAATCTTGGGTCCCTAATAACTCAGGTGAGCTGGCAGGGAATCAGGATGCGCTCTGATGGAAGTCTGGCTGACAAATGTGGTTCCAATGAACCCTGCCCTGTGATTCACCAAAAGTTAATCAAATCTGATTTGTTTTTGCTATACATTTTTGAGTCAATGAAATGGATTATATATATTATAGAGAGGACATCAAAATCTTCAGCTGGGGGAAGGATATAGCCCCCTGGTCATTTTGGATGCTTGAGAAATGCAGTTCCCAACACCACAGAGAGAAAGCAGCACGGAGGCAGAGGCTGCAGAAATTAAAACTGCCTGGCTTAACCTATACTTGAGATCCTAGTCAGCAGCAGAGCATCGGGAAGAAGAGGAATTAATGGGCCAGAGTACTGACTGAAATAGCAAAACAACCAACTGCAGGCCCGACAATGGACTGTATTATGGCTGAGGCTTCCCAGACACATGCACTGTGCATGGACAGGGATAATATTTGAGGGAAGGGAGTCAGCTACTAGGGATCATCTTTGAATGGCAGAATGAGACAGCTCCTGAGTTGCTCTCTGAAAAGCAGGGAGGAGAACCCAATTTTGCGCCTCAACCAGAGGGACAAAACCAAGTAGACATATACATTTTTTCACCTGGCCACTACATGGAGGCATCACACACTGAGAATTCAGTTTAACTCCAGTGGTCAGTAAGCTAAAGGACTGATGGCTTTCCTCAGCCCAAGGACCACACAGAACCCAGGGGCCACTAGTCTTAATAGAAGTCATTGAGCCACATAAGACAGAGAAGCAAGTAGACCAGTGCAAATTTTCCATTCACCCCTCCTCTCCCTGTTAGCATTAATGAAATCTGTCCACGCCACCCCTCCATTACTGCACACCAAGGCTTCCTCCACAGCAGAGCTTGGGCTGAAGATTAGGTTGGGGGTGGAACTGGGGATAGGGGAGGAGCTGGGGCTAGAGGTGGAACTGGCCTGAAGGAGGAGAGGGAATGAGGGCAGAGCGGAGTTGAGGCAGAGCAGGGGGTGGAGTAGAGCTGGGGGCAGACCGGGACTGAGGGTGGGATGGAACTGGGGGCAGATCTGGTCTGGAAGTGGAGCAAAACTGGGGGCTGAATGGGGTTGGAGGCAGAGCTAGACTGGAAGAGTGATGCTCCCTTCCTGCCCCAGGTGGGAGCTGGCTGAAGCCTGGAGGCAGAGCAGGACTTGGGCCTGAATGGGGTTGGGGGTGGAGCTGGTCTGGCAGTGGAGCAGGGCTGGAAGCATGGCAGTCCCTCCCTATGGGGACAGGCATGGGCCCTGCCAAGCACCCCTCCCAACGTTCCTCCACGCTCCTTAGGGCAGCGTGCCCCACAATTTGGGGACCACTGAAGTAGACTCTACCGCACTTGGGGTTGGGTGCCCTAGGAGGGGGCTGTGTGTGTGTGTGTCTGTATCTTTACATATATATATAATTCATGTGTGTAAATTTGCATGTGCACACATGCACACATACACACAGATTAAATATACTTGAAAAAAATCATTTGCATTCCAAAAAATATAATGTAGAGATTCATTACATGGCATTATTTGCTAATGTAGTCACTGTGAGCTTTCTCATGCTGAAACATACATTGTCATATTAAATAGGTAAATCTTATATGTGGCCAGAAGATAAATTGAGTTTCCAATTACGAATAACTATTTGTTTAAGTTTCTGCCAGCTGTTGCAGTCATTGGCCCAGAGTATTAGTCTGTAACCTTCGCTATATTTAGATACTTACGGGGGAAAAAAACTCATTCATTATTCAGTTATCAAATGTCCTATGTACTTCAATATTTAATAGAAACTTGGCTTTGTGTTAGATATGCTGCTCATTAAGCATCAATCCATTGACCAGCAGCTCAAAATCTAAATTTCTTTGTATCAGACTTTATCTCAAAAAGATGCAACAAAAAGACACCCTGACAAAAGCTTTTTGTTGTTTTCTATTTTACAGAACTGCTCTTAATACAATACCTATGGTCCTGCAGCAAAGAGTAAAGCAAAGTTTGAGATCTGTTTTTTCTTGGGGAAAAAAAAAATTCACACACATTTTCAATACAAAGTATTTTTATCAAAGACATAGAAAATTTCATAATTATTTTTAAAAACATCATTCATGTCTTTCTTATCTAGCCTTTTCCTCAAAGTACAGCTCTTGAAGTCATTAGCAAAATGATAAATTCCAATAATGCACAAAAACTGTATACAGATGCCAGTGAATGAGTGTGATGTGCTGCCATACAACAGACTGGGATTCACAAACTACTGCCTGCTAACTTGGGCTGGTGAAAACAAGCTTGTGCTCTTGGGGGGGAAGATTCTCCACTGTGCTCTTGGTCCAGGCACCAGGAGAAGAGGCCATATGCCTTTTGGCTGAAATGGCCTCATTGGGTCCCTACACAGAAGTCACCATCAGGAAGAGAGGGGGATGTATGTTTAGCAGAACATCTGGCTCTACTCCTCCCCTATCATGCCCATACCTGTGCCCTGGAATCTGCAGTGCAAGATGGAGGGGGGAGCACACATGATGTTGGCTCCCTAAATCTCTCTCACACACACACACACACACACACACACACACACACACACACACACACACACACACACACACACACACACACACACACACACACACACACACACACACACACACACACACACACCCACCAAGTACATTTACTCTGTTCATTGGCCAGTAGGCCCTGTGCACCTCCAGAGGTGGGAAGGCTGGATTTATCTCCTGAGGAAGGAATAAAAGGGTGCAAGTAACCTTGTTCATAGAGAGGTTCCTTTTAGACAGTTATAATATAATGCTGATAATCTTTGAGGAAATAGTGCAACTTCTGTCACTCCTAGAGGGAAAATTCCATAGCAGCAGCCACTATGAAGGAGGGTCAGGAAGGACACTGCTAACAAAAGTTTGTATACAAAAGAATCCATCCATACATGTGGTATTTGTAACTATATCCTTAGTGCAAAGAATAAAACAGCACTTTCACTAGTCAAGAACTACAAAGAAATGCCCATTCTATTAACATAAATGAAGTGTTTGTTTAAACACAGTTTACTTAATTACTCTAGCGCTTGGACATTTTTTAAAGCAGCAGTCTTCATATTTCAAAGAGGTAGTTAGCTCATGAGGTTCTGGGTTTTCTCACTCACCGCAGTAAGTCATTCAGGATAGCTTCTCCTGCCACACAAATCACACTAATTCTTGGAAGCTGCCACTAACCCAGTGCTTCCCAAACTGAAAGCCACAAAGGGTTTACGGGGGAGCCATGAACGTTTGGAACAAAATTTTAATTGATAAGCTCATTTTTGTTATTTTCTAATTAAAAGGCTTAAAAATTAAGAGGTTTAAAAATCACCTGTATCTTGTCTTATCTTATCATCTGTGTCTGATGCTGCTGCTGCCGCCACCTGGGCCAGGAATCCTTGGGTGAAAGCCCCTTCAAAGAGATGCTCCCTGTGCGAGTAGGAGCACCAGTACTAGCAAATAGGGGAAGGGGGCTGAGGGAGAGACAGATGTGTCTGATCTTTATAATGGAACATCTTTTATCATGTACTAAGCATACAGGTAGCTAACATTTGGCTGAGGAAGAGGATGATATTAACAGAATTAAACATAAAGAAAAGTAGACAATGTGATGATAGTTACATTATATTTGGATTTTCGTATCTCAGTATCGGTAAGGAAAGTCCATAGCCAAAACTTGTCATTTGTTTTCAAGTGTTAGTAAATGACAGTATGAGGCCAGGGAAACTTCAGAGACATTTAGAAACTGAACACCCAGAATTCTAAACAAGAGCAGCAGTTTTTCATTTGGAAACAAGAAGAATTAAAAACAGGCGTGGGAGGGGGGAGTGTGAGAGAAATCATGTCTAAAGAAGCAACAGTTCCTCAAAAACCCTTAAAATGATCTGTGTTGTGGCCATGTGAATTGCAAAAGGTAAACCTGCACACACCATTTACCAGACAATTCAACTTCCAGCAGCAATAGCCATGTAGAATTATGACCGGGGAACAAGTAACCATGGTATTGAAAACCATTCTTATGTCAAATAATACCATCTGTCGACAACAATTACCTTGCAGAAAACATCCAGAAGCAGTTGACAAAAAAGTTAAGAAGAGGAAATATTGTGCAATGCAGCTTGAGAAATCCAGACATACCCAACATGACTCAGCTTCAGTGTTACATAAGATTTTTCAAAGCAGATACAACAGCTAAAAACTTATTTTGCAAAGAAATCATAACCTGAACTGGTGAGGAAATGTTCAAGATCCTTTATGAATTCATACTGGATGAAGGTTTTAATTGGCATGTGTGTGTAGGGTCATGCACTGATGGGGCAAGACTATGATCAGAAAGAACAGTGGGGTTGCAGGACAAGTAAAGCTGCAAAACTAGATGAACGATAGGATACTGGATCAAGAGTTCAGGATGCTAAGTCCATTAAAAACAAAGGTTTGAAACATCTATAAGGGCGCCATAGCACTAAAATATATGGGAACCACTGCACTAAACAACTACAGCTAATCCTCCATTATCTCCATTGTTAAGAAAGTGTTTCCAACAAAACAGTCATTTTTGGGCGGCCTAGGATAACAAAATCTCAAATTTATTGCCAAACTTACATTTATTTCATGATAGCACACTATTGCCCTTGATTTTGCAAATACTCACAAGTGTCTAACTTAATGTAAATGCACTTAACTTTATACATGTGTGTATACATATCCTGTTGACGTCAATGGAATTATGTACTGAATTACGGTGCACAAGTCTTTGCAGGATTAGGGTTTAAGATGTCATGCCAGGTTCAGTTACTTTTATTTGAAGTAGTCTCCGCAACTTTAAAAAGGAACACATCTGCACATAGCACTGAAATGCAGAAATGTCAAACAGTGACCTGAAGAAGAGCCCTGTGAAACTCCAAAGCTTGTACATTACACCAACAGAAGTCAGTCCAATAAAAGATATTACCTCACCTACCTTGTCTCTGTCAACAGTGATAACAAGCATTTACCTCATACAAAACAGTTGTATTACCATGCAGGAGAGGTGCATAACAAATGTAGGAATGGCCAACTACCCAGCCTAAGTCAGAAGCTGCCCACCACACCTAAAATAAAATAAAATAAAAATTAAATTCAGTTTAAAAAAAAAAAAAAAAAGAGTTCCAAAAAGTTTTAATACATGCAACTAACATTTAAATAGCAATTACCTCTCGAGGTCTGAGTCCATATATTGCTGACATTGTCCAGTTCAACATAACCGCACAGCCACCTGTTGGTCTAACAACACCCTAAGTGAGAAGTAATTTGAAAATAAAGTCACTTAAAAGGCAACTAAACACTAAATCTCCTTCTATAAAAAAATTCTCATTACTAAAAATTAGCTAAAATATTTAAAGTTGTCTAACTTCAACTTTAACATCTCTTCCATATCAGAATAATGTAATAGCCCAATCCTACAAATATTTGCTCATACAAGTATTCCCATTGAAGAAAGGCCAAGTACAGATTAAAATTAACTTCAGCATTATTACCTGGAGGATTACTTCAAAAGACAGAACAAAAAATTACATCTGATGTCAATTATTTACAGAAAACAACACAGCTAAAATCCTCTCTTCATAATCAGTTTTCCACAAATCAACAAACAAACATTTAATATAAAATAAAATTTAATTCAAGTATGTACAGAAATTAATCCTCTCCTCTTCAGTAACAGAACATAAGCACCATGCTATAGAATAGGTGTGCGTGTATATATATATATATATACACACACACACACACACGGGGGGGGGGGGGAGTTCTATCAACAGGGGGGGGGGGGTTGAGAACTAGAGCCAGTTGAGAATTTTGCAACCAAAACAGGTTTTCACCAGAAAATGCTGATTCACTGAACCCAAAATGTTTTGACAGATTGCCTAACTGGCTGCTATTTCACCAGTGCTATACAGCACGAGGCAGAAGAAAAACTGACAAGAATTGTGATCAATTCATAGACTAGCTGCAGTGTCTCAGAAAGACTATTTCATTTTTGAAACATCATATATCAAAGTTTCCAAAACAAAAACTTTAAAGAGAACGTCTGGGTTGCAAGAACTTTTGGGGGGAAAAAAATTTTTATTTCAGTCTGAATCAGAACTAAAATAAAGCTCAAAAAGTTGAAATTTTCCACTAGCTGGAAAATCTAAATATTTTCATCTAAATATACTGACATCTAAATATTGCTTCTGGGACACACACAGCACAGCAGTCCCTAGAAATTTTTGAAGTGTTGGGATCACAGGACCTATGTCCATCTACTTATGTAAGCTTAGCTGTAATAGCCCACAATAATTTTGCCATTTCATCTGAGTCCTTTATTTTATTCTTCAAACATGCATTTGGCTTCCCTGTGCTTTGATTAACTATATTGCTATCTGTTTGTGAAAAGCTCCTAGTCATTGAGGGTGAGTAGCATTTCTAGTCTTTTTTAACTGGATTTCACCTCAAGATGAAAAAGCACCTGGGAATCCCAAGGCCTTGTCTACACTAGAAAAATATGTCAACATAAACTAGGAGCACTCACTAGGAGCACTTCCACCAACCGAAGGGGCAGTGTGGGGAGCTGAGAGACCCATCTCCGAGCTTCCTGCCGGGAGCCCACAGGCGCCCAGGTTTCCTGTGGGCTGCCCCCCACACACACTCCCCAGTCCCACTGGGGAACCAAGGGCAGCTGCCCTGATCCTTGCTCACAGCCAGGAGTGGGGTGGCAGATGCCCACGTCCCACCCGCATCCCAGCCCGGAGCTGGGAGCCGGGGGGGGCAGCCCCCTACATCCTGCCAAGTACCGGTGCACAGCTGGGAGCAGGGCCCCGGCATGCAGCCAGGAGCCGGGCTGCAGCCACCCACATCTTGACTCACAGCAAGGCAGCCGCCCGCATCCTGGAGAGCCAGGTGGCAGCCACAACAGTCCTGGCTCGCAGCCAGGAGCCTGGCAGTAGCCACCTGCATGCCGGCTGGCAGTGGGCCGCAGCCATCCACCACCATGTCCCATCCAGTTCCGGCTAGAGCTGGGCTCCAGTTGCCCGGGGCTTGCCCAGTCCCATCTCGCAGCTGGGAGCCAGGAACCAGCAGCCCTGGGCTTGCGGCAGCTGAGAGTGTGACCCAGCCACCCCAGCTTTCTTGTCAATTTCACCATCCCACCAGAACTCTCTTTCCAGCTTGTCAAGATATAGGGAAGATTTCTGCAGTGCCAAAAGGAGGCAAGTGAAAGGGATGGAAAAGCATTTAGCTGGTCCTTGTGGACCCATATTTCTCACTGACATTTTCAAGGAATGCCCTTATCCTACTCCCACCCATCTCCCATGCCCTAGAGCCAGCAAACCAAAAACGATTTGGTGTTAAATGTCATGGTATTAAGTATCTCTTTTCCACAAAGAGATAATGTGCTTTTAATTTAAATCTGCACTACATACACATTTTACATATTTTTCTTGTGCATTTCTCTTTATCAAACATTCAGTTATGCTATATATTTGAATTTGCACTCCATGTTATTGTTCAATTTCTAACACTGTACCCCAGGAAATAGGGTCAAACTCCCATTGAAATGTAAGTTATAAATGCCACTCACAAGAGTCGTCCACTGAATGCACAGTTTAAATAGAAGTTTTACTAACTCAAAATTAGCTAAACTGACAACTAAATTCTATGATGATCCACTGAAGATTTAGAGATAAAAAATGTCCTTGCCATTCTTTATTTTATAGGAATACATCACTGACAGTGAAGTCTCACCCTGCCTTTTGAGGAATATTTACAAAGAGTAAATAACTATGTCTTAAAAGGATCACATTACAAGAAGATGTATGTACACTGATCTGGTTTCACAGTTTTACAACTTTTGCTCAGTTTTCAATTTCCTATACAAAACAGAGAGACATGAGATATTAAGCAACCTGCAGCCCAGTGATACTCAGACTGAGGCTTGGGAGTCACAGTGGCTCTTTAATGCGTCTCCTGCGGCTCTTTGCAGCACATGATATTAAAACACTGTGTGATTGAAATATTAACCAATCAGGATGCTTTTACTATGTTATTAACCAACTGTGGTTGATTAAAATAACAACACTTGGTTATTTTGCTGTCAGAATAATTTTACATATTTTATCTATATATACACATACTAAATATTTCCCATGTCATACTGTTTAAACATGAATATATAGTACTACAGTAAATGAAACAATGAATTCACACTACTGAGGCTCTTTTGGGTAATGTTGATCATTAATTTGGCTCCTGAACCACTGAGTATCATTTCCTGAACCACTGAGGTCTGATCCATTTCAGAATAAAAACAAAATAAATGGTATTTCTGTTCCCCAAAAAGCCATCTGATTGATAATAAAAACAACCCTAATGTCAGTTCCTATTACTGAAAATTATTCTTTATTGTGATCAATTCTAATTCTAAAATTTGTGTAGGTTGGAGAATATTGAGGAAAATATTTATCTTTCTCTTCTGAAAATAAATAAAAAAAGTTGTCTATATTTCAGAGATAATCCCATCTTCAACAGAGAGAAAGGTAAACAGTATAGTAGGTCAGAGCACTTGTATAATAACCAGCAATTAACACAGTTTGTGCAGCATTTTAAGTGTCTATAAACCTGAAAGGCATATGGAAGGATGTACACACTTGTAAGGCATATTCAAATGCTCTTTTCAAAAGTGATTCAAAGAAGAGTGAATGGTTCTCACAAGATTCATTCCCCCGTTTAACCCCATCTAAGACACCTAGTGCAAAGTGCAGCTTTCTGTAACATTTCCATGAGCTTCAGTCTGTGACACATTATTGCATCATCTTTAGTCAAAATTCCAATGAGGGAATACGATCCTGCACACCCTACACCTTTCTGAACCATCTTTTCAGTTCCAGCATCCTGCATTTCTGTCTATTCTCTGTTTTAATTAACACAGAATCATACTAATCTGCATTTATTTCCAACACTCTGACAACTTGGAAAACTGTAGTCAGGGAAACCTGATTTTGTCCCAGTAGACACAGGATTTTGCCTTGGATCTTGCTTTGATTGTTATTACAACTGAGTCCTCAGAACCCAGACATGTGCTCTGAGAGCTGTCCTGCATTAACATTCCAGGCCAAGTTCAAAATATCAATTTTCTTCCAGTTGACTTGCCTTCCATTTGTCCACCACCAACTTTACCCCTGGAGAAAAATAGCTCTCACAATTAAAACCATGTTCCAATAGCAATCTCAGAAGTGCAATTACAGGGAGGTGATATTACCCCTGTAAATGGGATTGGTAAGTACACTACTGGAAAATTGTGTTCAGGTTTGTTGCCTATTCTTCACAAAAAGATGCTGAAAAATGGAAAGGACTGAGAAGAGCCATAATAATGAGCTGAGCATTGGAAACATGGCTTGTAGGTAAAAAGGTGACTTATGGTCTTCAAGCACCTACATGAAAAGATACCTGGTAGTAGAGGGTTCTTTACTCTAGTATACAAAAGCATAACAAGAACCAACAGCTAGATGTCAAGGTTAGACAAATTCTAACTGGAAATTAGGTTCTGGTGGTTTTTTGGTTTTTTTTTTTTTCAAGTAAGTAACCCCTGGAACATTTTACCAAGGGACATGGTGAATTCTCCATCACATGAAGCCTATAAATTGAGACTGTATGTCTTTTTAAAAGATATGCTTTAATTCAAATCACATATATTGTTAGTCTTAATGTCCAAGTTATTGGGTGTATGGCCTGTGTTATACATGTGGTCAGATCACAATACAAATCTTCTAACTCATTAGAAATACAATTAACAGAAAAGGAAAATTAAAAACTACTAGCATAGTTTCTCAATTGCAACCAATGGCTAAATGCTTTTATCCCCTGCCACCATATTGCTACTCCTAGCAATCTGTCAGCATCTAGCAGAATAAGAAAAACTCACCCATTTTCTGATAGTCACTGGAATAATTTCTTATTAAAGATAATTGATGGAGAGACCAAATGTCACCAAATAAGTCAGCTCTGCAGATGGGAAATTGACTTCTCCACTTATCCAGTTCATCCATGAGTTTTCCACAATGTATTCTATTCCATATTTCTGATTGCCAGTTCATATCAAAAGTATACAGTATCTCCAGCTAACCTGATTTTTCCCCCCCTTGCTATGGACTTGGACATGATTCAGTACCACATTAATTAGCTCTGCAGGCCACATTCCAGCAATCCATCTTTAAACTTCTGAAAAAGTTCAGGCCTCTTCTAAGTCACAGGAATTTTTGCTCTCTTGTATCACACCCTCGCCCCCAAAACCAATACATCAGACTCCCAAACAAAATCCTCAAAGGCTAAAATCTGTTTCCAATACAAGCCCTTCTGCACACAAAAAGGGGGTTTGGCAAGGATATGAGCCAAATAGCCTCCTCACTTTACTAAGAAAGCTTTCCACTGAGATTGTCTTTTTAGATGCTTCCTTCACGCATGCCCCAATCCATCCCTATGAGGGGAGGCCTTTTTATTGCCTTAAATCTTAAATCATATGTGATTACATGGGGGCATTCCCTCAGGCATTTCACTGAAGAAATACTCCTTTACAAAAAAAGTTCTAACACAAATCCTATAGGGTGCTACTTTAACAATGTACAGTTTTAGACTGATCTGGGCAACAGTCAGACAAGGGGCAAAGGTGAAACAGATCTGACATTTCAATCTTAAAATAACAAGGGACAGCAGACAAAATGTAAAATTTTCCTTAATTTCTTGGATATCTTTAGTTTTTTACTAAAGTTGCTGGGGGTGGGGAAAAAATCAGAAAAATATACAAAAGAACGTGAGAAAGATGTTATTAATATAGCAATAAACTAGTACAAGAAAGAAGTTTGGGGCATTCTGTGTTCTGTTCAGCATATCAGGTTTCTTCTAAAGATATATAATTGACAACTTGAATGTGAAAGGCTAAAATCTTCAAAGCATATGCTGCCTGAGTTTTCTAACCTTATTCAATCTCAATTTCCATCTTTATTTGCACTCTTTTTTCAGTGGAGGAACTATTCAACATTACACCCTGATTCCAGTTAAAATTCATGAAGTATATCTGATCTTCCTTTATTCAGTATAAAACAAACAAGTGATCACAAAGGAAACACTACTGACCAACCTATCACTACATTATACATTTATATCATACTGCTAATACAGAGGCTGCATACATAGATAAGAAATATGTCCCTTCGCCTAAAGAATTTATATTAAATATATATTTACATTTAGAATGCAATTTATTTTATGTCACTCATGTTCAGATCCACTAATATGATTTATTGGAAGACAATGAATTTTAAATCTTAAAAGTTAAAGTAATGAAATGTGAGCAAATGAGATCAAAGCAGTTCTAACCATGCTTATCATTCATTATGGGGAGCTTTGGCAAACATTTTCAGACTTTTAATTAACCGCTCTCTCATATGGAACTGAAAATAGTTTGGTCACAGATATTTATACTAAAAATTAAACTCTACCTTGGGCAAGCCAGTTGTTCCTGAAGTATAAAGAATGTAAAGAGGATGATCTGAACGAACAGCAACACAGTCATGAGGCTTGGCTTTTGATAGTTCTTCATCCCAATCAAGGTCACGGCCTGAGACTAGAGGAACAGTTCCCTATACACCAAGAAACACAGAAATATTCAATGAAATTTAATCAGATGGAATAAAAGACACTGGCTCAAAAGACATGCAGTATCCAGTCTCCCATATGGGTACCTTGAACAAAGCTAGTGTACCTAATCTCTCAGGCACAGAAGCTCTACTTGATAATTAAAAGTTACTTTAATCTCATGAAATGAAAGATCCCAATTAAAATGTACAGCAAAAAATATATTATATTTGATTAAAAAAGAAAAAAAGGACACCAAGAAGACACACAAAAGTTAATAAGTCAGAACAATTAGGTTTACCAAGTGAGGTCGACTGCATATGAGAACTTTCTCAGGTCGGTGCTGTATCATCTCCAGTGCTCTTTCTAGAAGAGGTATATATGCCACTCTCCTTCCTGGTTCTATCCCAAAAGTTGCAGTTACAACAAGTTTGGGCTAAAGTAAAGAAGATCATGGTACATTAAAAATGTTTGCCATAAAATCATTCAATAAATAAAGCCTTTACACATAATACACACATTTATTTCATTTCTAAAAGAACATTGTACTCTTCATTCATACAAGCGTCTATATCTTTTAAATGTTTGTTTAGAGGACATACTCTTCATTTACACTGGGATCGAGAATATTAGACAGCACAATTTAATTTAATTTTTAAAGTCAGGGCACCTCTGACTTTACAACAATATATAAAATTTTTTGACATAACCTCCAAGACCCTGGCTTCAAAAAATTAACTAAACCAAATTTATATTAGTCCTATTCCAAGAAGAAAGTCAACTAATAGTCAGACTCATTTTATTTATAACACAAAAGAATGGTTACTTACCTCATAACTGTTGTTCTTCAAGATGTGTTGCTCATGTCCATTCCCAATTAGGTGACTCACTCGCAGTATCCTCAGAGGTGGGCAGGAGTTCATAGACGTTTCATTGGAAGCACCGCTCTGCTGAAACCAGCATCATCCCGGGCCTGCTGTGTGATGGCTTAGTTGGATGTGAAGGTATGCACTGACAACCATGTGCTTGCTCCACAGACGTCCTGTATTAGGACCAGAGCCAGGAAGGTCTCTAACGATGCCTGGGCTCTTGTTGAGTGGACCGTCAGGGAGGCTGGAGGCACGACTCCCACCTGCTCATAGCAAGCTCAAATACAGGCTGTAATCCAATTCGAGATTCACTGTGATGACACCGGCTGTCCCTTCATCCGGTCAACAATTGCAACAAAGAGTTACATGGATTGACAGAATGGCTTAGTCTTCTTTATATAGAAAGCCAGAGCTCTCCTAACGTCAAGAGTGCGAAGGCATCTCTCCTCATTAGAATTTTGAGGCTTTGAAAAGAAGACCAGTAAGAAAATATCCTGGTTGACATGGAAGTTGGAAATCATTTTTGGCAGGAAACTGGGTGTGGTTGCAACTGGACCTTATCTTTATAAAAGGTTGCATAAGGGGGCTCAGAGATCAAGGCTTTAATTTCCGAGACCCATCTAGCTGGCATGATTGTCACCAGGAATGCGACTTTCCAGGATAGGTGCATCAGGAAACAAGAAGCCAAGGGCTCAAAGGGCAGACCGATAAGCCTGAAGAGAACGAGGTTCAGATCCCATTGGGGAATTGGGTCCTGAACCATTGGAAAGAGTCTTTCCAGGCCTTTGAGGAATTTAGCTAAAATTTCATATGAGGAAACTAATTTCCCTTTTATAGGGGGTGAAAAGCCGACATGGCTGCTAGGTGCACCTTGACTGATGAAAAAGCCTATCAGCCCTACTTTAGAAGGAGCAGATAGTCCAAGATTATCTGAATGGGTGATTTAGTTGGAGAAATATCATGCTGGGCTGCCCAGCTGGCAAAGCACTTCCACTTGGCCAGGTAAGATCCTCTAGTGGAAGGCTTTCTGCTCTCCAACAAGGCCTGCTGGACTTGTGCCAAGTGGGACTGTTCTTTACTCAGCCATGGAGCTACCAAGCTGTGAGGTGCAGGGAATGCCAGGTGGAGCAGATGCGCATGGTTCTGTGTGAGAAGGCCCAAGCGGGAAAGCAGCATTCAAGGGCAGACTACAGACAGATCGAGCAAAATCCCAAAGCAATGTTGACATGGCCATGCTGGGGCCACCAAGATGACCCATGCCCTGTCCATCTTGATTTTTATGAAGACTTTGTGAATCAGTAGGATCGGTGGAAAGGTGTACATGAGATTGCCCATCCAGAATAGGAGGAAGGCGTCGGTCAGAGGGTCCGCATCAAGCCCTTGTATGGAACAGAATTGATTGTACTTCCTGTTCCACTTGGTGGCGAAAAGATCCACTTGGTGAATATCCCACCTCTGGAAGATGCTCCTGCCTACCTCTGGGTGCAAGGACCACTCATGGTGAGAGCAAAAGGATCTGCTGAGGTGGTCCACTAATATATTCCTGATCCCTGGCAGGTGTACCACTTCCAGGTGAATGCCATGGTCCACACAGAAGTTCCACAGTGAAAGGCGTCCTGACAGAGGGCTGGGAATCGAGCCCCCCCCTTGCCTGTTGATATAGTACATTGACGCTACGTTGTCCGTGAGAATCTGAACCTTGGTTAAGAGTTGAGGTAGGAACACCTCGCAGGCCAGTTGAATTGCCCTGAGCTCTCTGACATTGATATGTAAGGCCAGCTCATCTCTGGTCCAGAGGTCTTTGGTCCTGAGGGACCACCCACCCAAGCTTCGAGGCATTGGAAACCAGAGATAGCATCAGTCTCGGAGCCACAAAAGGGACTCGCGCCAGCGTGTGACACGGATTCATCCACCACTCAAGAGAGATAAGTATCCAGGTGGTGCATGGATGAGGAGTACACTGATGCCAGCCATATTTGGAGAGGTCTGAGATGTAGCCTGGCAAACTGGACTAGGTAAGTGCTGGCTGCCATGTAACCTAGCAGGCATACCCTTGCTGTAGTGAGGTGGTGGGGTTGACACCAGAGTTATCAACTCCAACATAGACTGGAACCTGGCTTCTGGCAGGAGTGCTCTGGTCAGTGTGGAATCTAGGACCGCTCCGATGAATTCTATCCTCTGGACTGAACCGAGTTTTGATTTTTGCTCGTTTATTAATAGGCCCAGTGCTTGAGAGGTGATCCTGACCACCTCGATGCTCCATTGGACTTACACTCTTAATCAACCCTTGATGAGCCAATCGTGAAATTACAGGAAGACCTGTATGCCTCAACACCTGAGATGGGCCGCTACCACTGCCATGCATTTGGTAAACATGCGTGGCACTGTTTAGAGGCCAAAGGAGAGCAGCTTGAATTGGTAGTGTCACACACCTACCATGAATCATAGCAACCTCCTGTGACCTGGGAAGATGGAGATATGGAAGTAGGATCTTTTAAATCAAGGGCGGGGTACTACTCACCTGGATCCAGAGAAGGAATGCTGGTGGCTAGAGAGACTATACGGAACTTCAACTTTTTGAGATATCTGTTGAGGCCTCGCAGGTCCAGGATAGGTCTCATCAGGAAGTAGCAGAATAGAAGCTTCTCCCTCTCAGTTCTGGAGGAACCTCTTCCACCGCACCCACTTGCAGGAGGGCCTGCACCTGCCAGATGAGAAGTTGCTCGTGAGAAGGGTCCCTGAAGAGGGACGGGGAAGATAAGTGAGTAGGTGGGAGTGAGGTAAACTGGAGAATATAGCTCGTGGCTACCGTGTTCAAAACCCAGCAGTCCGATGTTATGGTAGTCAGGTCACAAGGTAGGGAGTAAATCGGGATGAAAATAACAGCGAGTCTGGATCCGGGATAGTGGCTGGTAGGTTGCTCTCAGGCGCACCTTCAAAAGTTCTGGTTTTGACCTTGGTCATGGCAGTTTGAGCCCGGCTGGGGACAGATGTCAGACGAGTGACCTTGATGCCTCTTCTAATCCCTATTTTTTCATTTATAGGGTTCTCCATGGGGTGGTCCTGGGAACCTCTGCAGCTCTTGAGGCCTCCAGTGCTTCTTGGTGGCCGATGGGGTACATACAAGCCCAGGGATCACAGCACGGCCCTCGAGTCTTTCAACCCATGTAGCCTGGCATCAGTCTGGTCAGCAAACAGGGCTGTACCATCAATGGGGAGTCCTGTATGGACTGCTGTACCTCCACTGAAAAGCCTGACGATTGGAGCCAAGAAGCCCTTCTCATTGAAACCACTGATGCCATACTTCTTGCTACAGAAACGGCAGCATCTGAGGCTGCTTGAAGGGAGGCTTTAGAAATCGTTCTCCCTTCCTCGAGGATGCACTCAAATTCTTGCTTGGATGCCTGTGGTACAAAGTCAAAGAATTTACCCAAACATTGCCAGATGTTGAAGTGGTACCTCCCCAACTGCGTTTGATGATTAGACACATGTAGTTCTAGGCTTGCTGTTGAATAAGCCTTACATCCAAATAGATCAAGCTTTTTGGCCTCCTGGTTTTTTGGGGTAGAACCCATTTGGCCTTGTCCGTCCTTTTAGTTGGTGGCAGCTGCTACTACCAACAACCCTGGGGAAAGATGAGTGTATAGGTATTCGAATCCCTTGGCAGGTACATAATATTTCTTTTCTGCCAGCTTGGAGAGACTGGAGAGGCAACCTGGATGGAGCCACGGTAGTCAAGATGCCAAATAACTCATCAGCAGGTTCCTTCAACTCCTCCACCTTGAGGTTTAGGTTCACCGCCACATGCTTGAGCAAATCTAAGTGGGCTCGAAAATCATCTAGAGGGGCTGTGGAGGGTCCCACCACCGCCTCATCAGGTGAGGAAGAGGCTGGCAACTGTGGGGGAATCAGGTCCTTTTCTCTGGCTGGGATAGTTTCCTCTGGGCTCTCAGTGGGTGCCCCTTCCTGCTCAGACTCCACATCCGAGTCCAGTGCTGTGTCTGGGGCCAATGAAAGCTGCGGCACCATGGCCCTTTGAACAAGTGAGTTTGCAGGGACATTGTTTGAGGGAACCCTCACAGATTACAGAACTGCCACGGTACTGGCCACTAACTTTGAAGCCATGCCCCCATTGGTGGTAGCATGGGGAAGTGACTGCGTTCGAGGACCTTGCCCACGATAGGATCACCTCTTCTCCCTCTGAGTCTGATGAGCCGTTGGGCAACCACAGGAGCACTGATGCCAATTTTTGCCCTTCTGCACTGTGCCGTGCACACTGGTGCTCTGATACTGACGAGCAGTGCTGTGAGTCTGAGTGCCAGGTGTTCTGCAGCTGACTTTTGTCCTTTGGTTTCCTGTAAGGACTCGGTGAGTAGGACCAGAGCTCTGGGGACCTGCGGCGGAAGCCCGCAGCTCGGTGCCAAGGCTCCAGAGATCAACGGTGCTCTGCGGATCAGTGCCATCACTCTGGAGTCTGGCACTGGGTATCCGGAGATCAACGGCGGGAGCTCAACCTCTCATGTTGCAGCTCCGGGTATCAGTGCCACAGACCATTGGTGCATTGGAGAATAATGCCTCAGGGACAGGATTCGCTGGTTTAGTGGAGGTTTCCCCCTAGAACAGTTCTCAGAGGCCCGGGGTACCAGTTCCGGGTGCGCGGGTCTCCTTTCCCTGGGCATTTGCGACATGGGGATCGCCAGGAGGCTTCACTGCCTGAAAAGCTTCAAGCGTAGTGGGCACTGACAAGTATCGAGGGCCCCTGATGCTCCCTGGAGTTGGCGTTGGATCCAGGACTGGGCTTGAAGTCCGGACTAGTGTCAATCCCTCAGAGCATGCATGGACAAGCAGTCCGATGCGGGTCTCACTAGCACTCCAGTGCCCATCTTACCCGTCTTCAGGGCCAGTGAGGTTTTGTTTCTTTTTCAGCATCAGAGATCTTGATCGGTGCTGGAAAGACAGAAGTGATGGGAGAGCACTCTGTGTCAAGGCCAATATGCTCAGTGCCGAGTCTGACCATGGTTCCGACACAAGTCTAAGAGCCGACTCCATTAGAAAGGCTCTTAGGTTAGTGTCCCAATCTTTTTTAGTTCGGGGTTGGAAACTCCTGCAGATCTTGCACTTTTCCCACATGTGAGCTTCTCCTCAGCACTTCAGGCAACTCTGGTGTGGGCCACTCAGTGGCATAGGTTTCTTGCAAGAAGCACAAAGTTTAAAAACCAGAGATCGGGACATGGCCCATCTCTGGGTCCCTTACTAATCTATCAACTATTTCTAAATCAACACTTAAACAACTAACTCTATAGAACTATATACACTAATACTAAGAAAAACCACGAGGTTTGAAAAAGTTTGCAGCAGCAAGAAAACATTCCAGCACCGTCACAGGTGGTAAGAAAGAACTGAGAGGGAGGGGGACCGGTAGTGCTTTATATACAGGCTCATTCATGCACCGGTGCACAGTGCGCTACAGCCGGCCCTATGGGTACCCTTAGAGGAAAAATTTCAGGCACCGGTGCAGGTTGCAAACACACACACACACCCCTTATTGGGAATGGACATGAGCAAGCACTCGAAGAACCAATCTTCTCTCCTCTGCAAAACTGCAAGCACAAGGGTGCTCTTAGTTTATATTGTGCAATCTCACAATCTGAGCAATAATAATAAATCTCATTATGGAGGCACTGGCCTCAACCCCATAGTTACAGCTGAGTTGAGCTTTGCACTTAGAACAGGAATTGAATAGCTCTCTTATGTATGAATACTACAGTATACCATCTCCAAATTTGCTACTAAAGGAAATGTGTTAATTAGTTTGAGTTCAAAAAGATTTTTAAAATAATTTTTAAATGAGCTTTTTAAAAAAAAATAATACATAAATTCAGCATTTCTCATCTCTCTCTTTTTTGGCCAGAATAACTTCAACAACAGAATAAGACGGAATCTTCAAACTCTCCATATAGTTCAGCTTAACTGAAATCATGTGGAGACAACATTTAAATAAATGAGTTTGTAGTTAATCTAAAGATTCTAACAACTGTTGTATTTGTTATGTTTATAGTCTAGTTAGGGCTAATTTATAGCTCAGGTTGCTTTTTAAGAGGTGCATTTGACATCAGATTACCCTTCTTCTCCAGCCACTCTGCAATTCTATTCTCAGATAAGATCAGATTCATTGGAGTGAGATGGGCAAGATGAATACTTTCTCCAGAATATAGGGTCATCGACTGGGACTGTCATGCATAGCTCTCGCATGCCTTGCCCCCTACCCTTTCCTATCTTTGTTCTCTCCCACTCCACAACCCGGCAAACCCTGCCATGCTTCCTTCACATCTCTGTTCACAACCTCCTCACATACAACCATCTCCCCATTACCCTTAGCTCTCCAGTCTTGCTTTCTGTGTTGGAGTGGAAGGGATATGCAAACATTTGGTGAAGGAGGACGGATGTGTATGGGAAAAACAGTGCTATGTGTGGGGGGGTGGAGAAAAGCTAGGATAAGGTAAGGGCAGGGCCAAGTTCCACAGCACCAATATTATTCTCCTTTAAGAGCTCCCCCTGCAATCCTGAGCAGTACAGTAAAAGCAGAAGTGCCAGAGGGAGCTGTTCAAGCAGAGAGACTGATTTCACCAGCTCAGACCCAATGTCCCCAACATCTAAAACCTCTTCCTCCTCTGGCCCTCTGCATGCATTCCTGGTCTCTCTCCTCTACACCAACACTGCCACAACCCCCAGACCGCCTACATCCCCAAAGAACCCTCTTCCTTCTGAAATCCCTATTTCCTATCTTCAGTGTAGGCCACACACAATCCTGCTTATCCACAGTGCATCCCATCTTGCCTTCCTGCTGTCCAATTTGCCTCTGGACTTCCACAGATAATCAAGATTTTTAAAATTGAATAAGATCAGTTTTCTTACAAAAAGGCAGAATTTGACAGTTTCATATACTGCAAGCTTACTTATATGATGATACTTTAATTTTTTTAAATATGTAGGCAATGTGTTATGTGTTTATAATATATATTACACACATGGCAGTGGTAGGACAGACAGGGCATCAGCAGATACCAGTGCTTTAACCACCATGTCATCTCGATCTACTCTCAGACAGATTAAATGAAACTGTGATTGAAATCCAGCATCTGTTCTCCCATAGCTCAAAGGCTTCAATTTTCTTCTTGTCAGCAGCATTAGTTTCCCAGAATTCACATCCGTAAGTTGCTATGAAAAGAATAAAAATACTTATTTTTTTCCAAAGTGACTTACGAGTGTGAATTCTGGGAAACTAATGCTGCTGAAAAGAAAAAAACTGAAGGCATTGAGATGTGGTGCTGACAAAGACACTTGTGTATGTCCTGGATGGAAGAGAACAAAATGGTTCTTTTCGAAATATTACTGAAGAGAAGTGGATTCTGCTCTTGGAAAACAAAGGAGCAAAGTTATGTACTTTGGTCACATCAGGCATAGAAATAGAAATAATGCGAAAAAGTTATTATGGAAGAAATGGTGGTGGGTCATCATAGTAGGAGATGATCAGCAAGAAGAGGACAGATGGTGTGTGGCAGATCATTGGGAAGTCAGCTTCTGAGTGTACAAAGTTAGAGATGAGATGGCTGAAGAAGGTTTCTGAAAATTCTATGATATCACCAGTATTCAGACATAAATAAGTGCACTTTACTACTGCTACTACTAGCTGGACTACACAAAAATTTTAGTGTTGCCAACTCTTATGATTTTATCACAAGACTTGCAATATTTGTTGTTCTGAAGTAAAGCTCCTGAAGTAAAGTTATCACATAAGCATAAGCTGCCTTAATTGTTATTTTTAGTAAGTTTCTAGTCCTTATAGATGGGGAGAACAGAGTGAAAATATAAACTGAGCGTGACCTAAAGGATGAAAAAACAGATGACCAGTGAAGAGAATCCTCACAGTAAGAATCTCGTGATTTTGGGGATCTGACTCATAATTTGTGGCTGGCAATACTATACTTCCTCTGTTGCTTCCACTAGTGGAACTGCATTGATAGTAGTGCAATGGTAGGAAATTTAAACAGCAGAGGGGCAGGAAAGAAACTAGTGTTTATATAGTCCTACTAGCTGGACTAGCTGCTACCATGTGGGCATATAATCCATGTGAGACTGCAACTCCTCTTTAGTCCGGTCAGGTATTATGTATTGTTCTACATAAAAGCAGCTGAATCATACTAGAATAGTGGGTAATAAAAGGTATATGCTGTTGCTTTTTAAATCTACGGTAGAGTGAACTTTTTAAAAACATGTATTACAAAAATAAATAAATAGTGCTTTCACATAAAACGGGGCTGCAATTATTCTGAGGAAATCATGTCTCTTAAGTACTGTGCTGATCTTAGTGCCTAGTCACACAAAAGATCCAATCCCTTCATGATGATAATAAGGAGTAGCCACTTAGAGATGTGTCAGTGTGCAGGAACAATATCTTCTTCAGAATCAATCAAGTCCCTCATTTTTTGTTTTTTCTACCAGAAATCTAAAAAAATTCCTGGGTTTTGAAAAATCCAGTATTTGTATTTTTCCCAGTTTCTGCTCTGACTTTTTTACCTGCTTGAATTCTCTGGACACAGCTCTCTGCCCAGAGCCCCCACAGATCCCTAAGCATGCCTGTATAGGGATGGTTAAATTGCCTGTTGGTGGCTCCTGCAGTGCACAGTGGGGGAAAGAGACAGGCAGGGAGCCTGCCAAGACAGCCAACTGCTGCACAGATAGGCCACAGGGAATGAGAGGCTGCACTCATGAGTACTGACCCACTCCTGACCAGATCCCCCAGGGATATCAAGCATTCCCCAACACCCAACATAAGAACAGCCATACTGGATCAGACCAATGGTCCATCTAGCCCAGTATCCCATCTTCTGACAGGGGCCAATGACAGCTACTTCAGAGGGAATGAACAGAACAGGCAATCACCAAGTCATCCATCCCCTATTGCCCACTTCCAGCTTCTGGCAGTCAGAGGCTAGGGACACCCAGAGCATGGGGTTGCATCCCGGACCATCTTGGCTAATAGCCATTGATGGACCTATCCTCCAAGAAATTATCTAATTCTTTTTTGAACCTTGTTATAGTTTTGGCCTTCACAACATCCTCTGGCAACGAGTCCCATGGTGTGACTGTGCATTGCATGAAGTACTTCCTTTTGTTTGTTTTAAATTATAAGCGCCCCAGGGAATAGCTGAGTCTGGAAACCTCCTACCTCTGTCTGCTCCTCCCCAGGAGCATCAGGCACCTCTTTTCCCTGTAATACCCCTTGTGAGTAGTTAGGCCCAGGAACGCATCACCACCTGGAGAGGAGCCCCAGGGCACAGAGTCCCATCTACTTCACCTGCCAGACAGTGTCTGCTTCTGCCCATCGGCCAGGAACAAGTCGCTCCAATTGCTCTGTAGCTTGGTGGAACAGAGCTGAAGAGCTCATGGTACAGGGATGAGAGTAGTGGCAGCCCGCCCTACTCCTGGTGGGTCTGTGTATCAGTGTCAGACAACCAGCAGGAGGGCAGTCTAGCCTAGTGGTTGGAAAAAGGGTCTAGCTAGTGGTCAGGCATCAGGAACCAAGCATTAGACCCTGGGACTACAGTCAGAGGCAGAAGCAGCAGTCAGAAGCCAGCGCCAAGGGTCAAACTGGGAGGTCAGGAACTGGAACAAGCAGAGTAGCAGGCAAGGAGGGATTCAAGGTATTGGCAGGATCATGGCAAGGCTGAGTGCAAGACAGGAGCAGCAGGAAGATAATACAGGAGCAGTCACACTAGCGGGCATGAGCATTGAGTAGCCAGCGAACAGCTATTGTTGCTGGCTTAAAAGCGGGCCTGCTGGCCCTTCAAGCCAATCAGGCAGCCTGCTTCAGCCCAATTATACTGATGAGATTGCCTGGAGACTAGCTCTGCTGCAGGTCCCAATTGCTGACGTTGAGTGACAGGGATCTGCTTTCTATTGGCAAGCAGCCCCTGTGTCCCATGTCCGTGACAGGACAGATGATGATTTTGGGACAGGGGTTTTGTCCAAGCACTTTTTGTCTGTTCTTTCCCATGTCCACCAGGTGATAGCAACCCATTTTTGGAGGAAGCTTCTCTGAGACACAATGGAAGACCCTATTTCATGCTAAAATGGGTTGAAAATGAAAAACTGCATCTGAATGTCTACACCGCAATTAAGCAGTCCCTTAGCCTGAATCAGGTGACATGAGCCAGCTGTTGGTCTTTAATTGCAATGTGACATACTCCAAGAGGCTTCAGTGACTTAAGACACAGCATCTGTAAGCTGTGCATCCGACCATGTTATATCTGAAGTGGCCTTGCAGTTTTCCTTTTAAAAATTATGAAGTATTAAAATAAGATGCCCAAACAAACACTGTGTTGAGATCTAACAGACAGATAATAGCCATCAGAAAAAAAGTATCTGTTATTTCAGTATAGCAAAGTATATATATTCTCTACTTCAAGTGAGAGGAGGTTACAACAAATGGCTGTACTCCCATGCCGTATCACTTCATCTCAATTCACTTATGTCTATAGCACAGTCAGTACCTGAGAAGACTAACAATCATCAGCTGTAGGTCTATGCAGCACTCCCAGAGCTATTTAAAATTCAAGACAAATTAAGGGAAAATGGTACTGTATATGTACTTTTCTACAGCCAATAGAAAGTTTTTGTTATTACTTACATTTGGGGTCTTTTGACAAGATTTAAAATGTGACCTTTCTTCCAAAAGAGCTTCTCACAGATTAATCTCTGTTCCAAGACTTAACTCTTTCTAGCATATGATATTAACATCAGGTTTGGTATCTCAGTGTTCGATAAGCACAAATTAGAGTACTCATTTGGCAATTACTAAAGAATACCTTATTAACTTTGAGTTCAGCAGAGTGCCATCCATTACACAATTATTTAAATGCATGTGCTTTAAAATAGTCCTAATATAATTTACAGTAAACTTTTTAAAAAGCTGTACAGCTTTCTGAAATGTGGGCAAATCTTGAAATTTAGGTATGATAATGTGGCTCATCTCTTCTCTTACTGTTTCATTGTATTACACATCAACATGTGTTCAACATGAAAACTAGTTAGAGCAAAAAATCATCAAGACAATAAAACATAGTTCAATTAGAGTTGCCTTTTAAATTTAAAACAAAGGACAACATAATCTAGCCACAGAACGAAGGGCATGCACCTCCTCGTTCTATGCCTAGCTTTGCCACAGATTTGCTGTGTGGCCTAGGATAAATCACTTAACCTCCCTCTCTGTTTTTTCATCTATAAAATAGGGATATTGTTTACTGTTGTCTCTTTCAGTCCCTTAGAGAAGGTCTAGTAGGATTAATTAGCTAATATTTGCGAAGTACTGTGGGAAAAAAAAAAGGTTACCTACCTATTTGTAACTTGTTCTCAGAAATGTGTCGCTCATGTCCATTTCATGTACATGTGTGTGCCTACATGCACAGTCATTGGAAGGTTTTTCCCCTAGTGGTACCCGTCAGGTCGGCTCAGGTGTCACACCATGATGGAGCCGTTTATAGGGCCTCGCCAACCTGCCGCCTCTTCAGTTCCTTCTTGCTGGCTGGCTCCGACAGAGGGGAAGGTGGGTGGGTCTTGGAATGGACACGAGCAACACATCTTGAAGAACAAGTTACAAAAAGATAAGTAATTGTTTTTCTTCTTCGAGTGCTTGCTCATGTCAATTCCAAGTACGTGACTCCCAAGCTGACGGCAGGAGGAGGGGTCAGAGTTCATGGAATCACTGATTGGATCACTGCTCTGCTGAATGCTGCATCATCCTTGGCCTGTTGGGTGATGGCATAAAATGAGGTGAAGGTGTGGACTGATGACCACACAGCAGCCTTGCAGATCTCTTGCATAGGGACATGCACCAGGAAAGCTGCTGAGGAGTTCTGTGCCCTCGTGGAGTGTGCTGTTAGTGCTAGGGCTGGTCTCTTTGTCAGGTCATAGCAAGTCTTAATGCAGGACGTGATCCACGATTAAATCCTCTGGGAAGACACTGGGAGGCCTTTCATTCTGTCAGACAATCCTTTAGTAAATAAAACTAAAGGTTTATTATAAAAAGAAATAAACTATAAGAGAAGTGTTAAAGGATTAAATCAATCAGATACATACAAATGATTTGAAAGTCCATATATATCAGGTTTCTAGAAGAATTGTGGAGTTTGAAAGCTTGTACAGTCCCTCTGGTATACATCCAGTACCTGGATGGGTCTCAGTCCTTTGTTTCACAGCTTCAATAGATTAGTTGATCCAGAGGTAGGTGATGACTGAAAGACAGACTAAAGACTGGTGACTGAAGACAAAATGGATCCCGGGCAGCTGCCTTTTATGTCCTTTGGTCTGTGCCACGTTGCTTGTGGAATTTTGCAGGAACCAAAATGGAGTCCAGAGTCACATGAGTAAGTCCTGGTGACTCATCAGGTATAACCTGGCTTCTCCCCCTGGGCCCATTGTATCTGTGAATTTCTAAATGGGCCATTAAGCAGGCTTTTGTTCTACAGCCATTCTGTCTGGGGTGTCGCCCAGACACAGCACAATTTGAAATACAGATATATCAACCATATCCATAACTTCCATTACACATATAACACATGAACATACACATTATCATCTTACTTAGCACATTATAGCCTTTCTAACCGTATGAGACACGGCATATCTCATATGAATTATTATGATTTTGACATACTGATGTTAAACAATATAATAAATAACGAGAGTTCTGTGGCACTTTAAAGACTAACAAATTTAATATTTGTAGGCATAAGCTTTCGAGAGACTTCAGAGACTGCATCTGAAGAAGAGAGCTGAAGTCTCTCGAAAGCTTATGCCTACAAATATTAAATTTGTTAGTCTTTAAAGTGCCACAGAACTCTCATTGTTTTTGCTGTATACACACTAACACGGCTACCCCTCTGGAACTAATATAATAAATGCCCCCCTCCCCAATCCATCCAGCATGACAGATGGTCCACCAGCTTTTTCTGGGTCCCTGGGAGGTATGACGCCTCTTGGTGTAGACAGTGGGCTATACAGAATTCCCACAGCTTGAGGGCTTCATGGCACAGGGCAGAGGAGCGAGCTCCTTCCTGTCTGTTTTTGTAAAACACTGCTGTGGTATTGTCATATGGTATATCATGACTGATATACATTGTCCCTTTAGATGGGTATGGAATATTTGGCAGGCTAGGCAGACTGCTCTGAGCTCCTTGACATTGATGTGGAGGGTGAACTCTGAATGGGATCAGAGCCCTTAAGTCCGGAGGGACCCTAGATGGGCTCCCCCTCCCAGCTCCAAAAGCGTCTGTGACCAGAGTCAGTGAGGGTTGTAGTCTGGCACTCCCGCGCAAAATGCACTCTAACTGAGCCATCACCGAAGAGACTCAGTAACCACAGAGAGGAGTGAAACTACCTTACTCAGACTGTCCCTGTTTGGGCGATACACTAATGCTAGCCAAGTCTGGAGAGGTCTGAGCCAAAGCATCGCGTGTGCCATATAACCAAGAAACTTTAAGCAAGTCTGTGCTGTCGTAGAAGGGAAGTGTCTGAGGTTCTCTATGATGGAGCCCATATTGTGGAAGCGAGAGACTGGTAGGAGTGCCCTGAACTGGGTGGAGTACCAGTGTGGCTCCTATAAATTCTATTCTCTGAGTGAGGGATAGGGTCGACTTGGGGATGTTCAGCAATAGCCCCATCTTGCTGAACATTGATTGAATTAGGGACACATGGGCCTCTACCTGGGCTTTGGAGTGGCCCTTGACCAACCAGTCATCCAGGTATGGGAACATCTGAATCCAGTGCCACCTCAGAAAGGCTACGACGACTGCGATGCACTTGGTGAAGACTCGGAGAACCGCTGACAACCCAAAGGGGAGAATTGTAAACTGGTAATGAGTGTGTTTACTATGAATCTGAGGGTGGGATTATCAGTATGTGAAAGTAGGTATCTTTCAAGTCAAGGGTAGCGTACCAGTCCCCTGGATCCAGAGAGGAATGATGGTGGCCAAGGAAACCAGGCAAAATTTCCGCTTCTTCATGAATCTATTGAGGTTTCGCATGTCTAGGATGGGCCTGAGACCCCCTTTGGATTTTGGGATTAGGAAATAACGGGAGTAGAACCTGTTTTCCCATAATTCCCGAGGAACCTCCCCCACTGCCCCTACATTTGCACCTACTGTATACGAAGTTGCTCATGAAAGGATCCCTGAAGAGGGACGAGGGAGGGGGCAGGAAGCAAGAAGGAACAGAACTGGAGAGAATATCCCAGATCTACAGTGTGAAGCACCCATCTGTCTGAGGTTATCTGGGCCCACACCTGATAGAACTGGAATAGATGATTCAAAAAACAAGGGTAAGGATCCGGGCTCTGGCCTGGTATGTCGCCCTTAGGCGCACCCTCAAAATGATTGCTTAGATCCGGAGAGCTGCCTCATTGAACCCCAGCCTTGGGTGGAAGGAGGCTGAGGCTTTCTGCTGTTTCTGCCCTTCTTCCTTGAATAGTCCGGTCTGGTCTGTGAGAGTAAAACTGCAGAGGCGGTAGGCCTTAAAATACTTCCTTTGTGGGGTGAGTGTGTGCAGGCCCAATGATTTTAACATTGCCATGAAGTCTTTAAGGAATCTGTTTGCTCGGAGAATAATCCTGAGCCTTCGAAGGGCATATCTTGAATTCTCTGCTGGACCTCTGGAGGGAGGCCCGATACCTGCAGCCAACAGTTCCTCCCCATGGCAATTGCTGAGGACATTGTCCTTGTGGCCGAAACCACCGCATCTAGGGCAGCTTGCAGTGTGGTCCTCAGTATCGTCTTGCCCTCTGGTATGATAGCCACAAACTCTGATCTAGAGTCCATAAGTGTAGGCCGCAGAAGATATTTGTGATGCGTTGAACAGAGACAGGGGCTTGACAGGTCTGGTCAGAACCGGTTTGATAAGGAGAGCTGCCTAGCTCCGAAAACAAGGTGCAGAGCCGGTTTCGCAACCCGCTGTGTAGCTTGCTTTCTGTATCAAAAAGGGAGGAAAGTGAGGAAGCAAGGTCAGGTGCTGTAAATTAGCCAATGCTTGCTGTTCCCTAGAGAATGCTGTATAAAAGCTTGAAATGCAAGCTGCGCAATGAGACTCAGCCATGAATCCACTTGGATTGCAGCCCGCTTCGCAGAGCGCATTAGTCTCCCTCTGCTGATTGGAACATAAGCCGTGATTAAAGGTAAGTCTACCTAACTGGTGTGGGCGTGTTTTTACTTCTCACCTGGTATCCGGAACCTGCAGGCAGCTGTGATCAGCGGTGCCTGGCATAACAGTAAGGAAGCAGATCCTTGAACTTCAACATGGTGTCCCATGAATTGAAGTTATAACAGCTCAGAATCACTTGTTGGTTAGCAATTCGAAGCTGGAGCCTCCTAGCAAAATAGACCTTCCTACCAAAGAGATCCAGCTTCTTCAAGTTCTTGGATTTAGGATAAGGGCCCTGCTGTCCCTGTCTTTCCTTCTCATTCACAGCAGATGCTACCAACGACCCTGGCTGCGGGTGAGTGAACAGATACTCATGGCCTCTAGATGGGACAAAGTATTTCTTCTCTATCCCTTTAGCTGTGTGTGAGGGGCAGGGGATAGAAGTGGGTGTTTGCCACAGAGTTTTTGTAGTGGTCTGAATGGTCTTGATAAGAGGTAGTGCCACTCTTGAGGGACCTCCTGGTATCAGAATGTCCACCATGGGGTCCACTGATTCCTTCACCTCTTACGCCTAGAGCCGCATGTTCTGGGCCATCCTCCACAGCAACTCCTGAGGGGCCCTGATGTCCATGGGGGGTGGGCCAGCTGATGTCCCCGCCACCGCCTCATCTAGTGATGAAGAGAAGTATGCCTTGGGCAGGGCCTGTTCCTCCCACCTCTCAGGCTCATGGGACTCCTCCTGCTAGGGGATGTCGTGTACTGTGCCTGGGTCAGTCACAGTGCCGGTTTCCACCTTCCTCTCAGTGCTGACCTCAGTTCCGACCTCGGTGCTGCATGGTGACAAACAGCTCTCTGGTGGCAGGGGGAGATGTCCCTCTCAGATAAGGAATTGGGGGTCTCTGGAGAAAGACCCCTGGGCCTGATGATAAGCCCGTGTCCAGAAGGGCGATGACACTGGCTACTGCCACTGCGCTGGCCACACCCCATAGGGGGAACTTGTCCTGACTCCTGTCCACGTCAGCATCTTTTCAAGCAGTGCCTGCCACAATGGGAAGTGTACAGCTCAGCATCCAAGTTGGAATACCCTGAATCTGAGCATGGGGATCACAGCGGTGCCAAACAGAACGGTGCTGGAGAGCACTGCCATGGAGACGGCAATCAGTGCCTCATCATGGCCAGTTTGCCTCTAGATCGTACTGTGCTCTTCTGCAGTGTCAGAGGTCTTACAACCACAGCTCTCTCTGACCTGGGAGGAGATTGCTGAGCTATCATGGCTATCAGGTCTCTAGCCACCTCAGAGATGTGCGGGTGGATGGGAGATCCAATTCCTCCACCTGACTTTCCCTTGCTGGGAAGTCCACAGGTACCAGACTCGACATGCCCTTCTGTGGTCCCGGAGTCAACAGTGTCACCTCAGATGGAACAGATACGTGAGTCCTTGACCTGCACGTGCTCCGCTGGTATCCTTAGTAGCTGACCTCACCCTGGGCAAGCACCCTCTGTCAGTTTCCTTACGCCTCTTGTGGAGCACCGGTGAGTGGGAGCGGAGCTGGGATGATTCCAGTGCCAGTGAGGAGCAGTGCCTGGAGTCTCTGGGTGCCGAGGTGTTCTTCGGCGCCAGCAGCTCCCTTATTGAGGGCGGTGCACTCCACACCAAGGTGCTGGGGTCCGACTGGCCCGCTGTTTGGGGGGCGAATGGCTGCCTCCACAAGGAGGTACTTGAGTCTGACCCTCCACCACTTCTTGGTCCTGGGTCTGAAGTCTTTACCAATCTTACACCTGTCCATCTCGTGAGATTCGCCTAGGCATTTCAAACAGGAGACATGTAGGTCACCCTTAGACATAGGCTTATGGCAAGACTCTCACGGCTTAAACCCCTGCAATCAAGGCATATCCTGGTTCCCTGGGGAGGGAGAGAAACTTAACTATAACTACTAACTACCAATTATTGATCACTAAGCAAATCTAACTATTCACAGATAGCTACGTTGCAAGACTCTAGGTCTTGCTCAAGCAAGACAGAAGAGTAGCTCCAACAACCATCACGGGTGGTAAGAAGAAACTGAAGAGGCAGTGGGTCGATGGGGCCCTACATATGGTGCCATAATGGCACGACTCCAAGGGGCACCAGAGCTGACCTGATGGGTATCACTAGGGGAAAAACCTTCCAACAACTGTGCATGCAGCATGCAAATACCTGCTTGGAATCGACATAAGGAAGCACTCAGAGGAATGAAAAATGTGCTATTATATAAATTAACCTTAAAGTTTTACACTGCTACTTTATTTCATGATGTGATTTTGCCAGTCAGTAACATCTGAGGCTTAAAATTCATTCCTCAAGCTTGCTGAAATAGCAAAAATAAATTTTTAAAAAACTGTTGTGAATTTCTCTCTCTCTTTTCAAATTGTAATTCCAACAAAATAAATCATGAGAATTCAAAACATTTTGAGCAGCACTATGCATTTCTAATAGAAATTGCTAGCTATTATTTAAAGCATACAGTGTCAGACATGCATAACGCTTTATAACCACAGTGTACTGGAACATCGTCTGCAGCTGAATAGCTCACAACATAATATGGATAGATGCAAAACAAACAAAGAGAGAGAGGTACAGGGTTGGCAGTTTGCAGAATCTTAGACAATGGGTTGGGTGAAAAGTGGCTTTCAAACAGAGATTTTGGTGTCCAGAATGGTTGCCACGCAGGAGGATGTTTGTTCTAAGCAAAGAGAGCAGCATGATAAAAAGTCATAATTCTACAGGTCAAAAAGTTAAAACTCAGTATAAAAATATAACACTACAGCTAAGGATCTGTCTGCAGTTTGATGCTATGTACTGTTAAAAAAAACAGGGCTGCTTGCCATATAAGAAGAAATATAAGAATCACTGGAAAAAGTAATTTATCTGCAATCAGTTATTTTCTATAACTTAAGATGAACTTTGTTTTCTCTAAAATATTTGTTACCTTCGCATGATCAATGCGACTAGAAAGCTCTTTAGAGGCAAATCCACCAAAAATGAGGCTATGTATGGCTCCGATTCTTGAGCATGCCAGCATGGTATACATTGTCTGTGGAATCATGGGCATGTAGATGACAACACAATCTCCTTTCTTTACGCCGTATTTCACCATAACATCAGCTAACTTGGAAACCTGTGTAGGCAAAATTTTCAAGTTAGTGATTATGAGATATATAAAGCAAGTACCTAAACCTGATCAATTGCTTTTCCAATTTAGGTGGCATCTCACAAAAAGGAACACATTCAAAATCTAAACAATAACTGGATAACATACTTGACTGTTTTATCATTGATCTTGCCATGAGTTAGTGGTACAATTTACTTAAAAATTAACGCTGCTTTTCAGTTTAAGCCACAGGAATGCAACATAAAATTAAAGATTCACTAGAAGGTCAATGAATTTGGGCAAGATTAGAAGAAAAATAGAGAATGTAGCATCTTCTTCCATAAAAATGAAAAAAACAGACCAAAATATATTGGCATTAATGGTTTTACAAAGTAGAGCTAAGAAAAAAAAAACAAGAGAAAACATTTTCCAAATACTCGAGCCATTTCATTCTAATTAGCTACTCATATTTCTGTTACATAGAATTTTTTTTAGTTGATTGTAAGACATACAAAATAAGATCCTGTTTAGCAGGCTAGGTTCATTATACTAAACTAAACAGATATGAAAAAGCCAGGAAAGTATGACAGCTGTTCATAATACAAGCTGCATTAAATAAAACATAGCAAAGTAGGGCACAAGTCACTAGAGAAAACTATGCCAAACATTTTCCCAATTTTCTATATTTCCTAACTTCTAAGTCTTCTGGGTAAGAGTTCTTCCACACTGTGCCTGCCCCAAAGTCCTTGGGATCAATTTAATTTCAGAGACCACTTATTCTCCAACCTCAAGATTATTTAGAACACAGAGAGGCACATAGACAGTTTTAATGGACTGAGCATGGGACTGAAAGTTAGGCACTCCTGAAGTCTAATTCTGACACTGCCAGTGACTTATATGGTCATGAGCAAATTATTTACCCTGGTGAGGCAATTAGTTAGCACGAAAAGGATATCGTAAGGATTTATTAATGTTTACACAATCCTTCATATTAAAAAAACCCCACTAAGTGCTAGGTATTCATATCCCCAGCTACAGAATCGTTCAGGATAAGTTTATGAAGAAAATTCTCATTATCACATATCACCTCCATTACCAGAACTCCTGATTAACATAATATGCTAATCAGAACAGAGATGCATCTTTATCTTGGTTTATTGAGCTTTTTATTTTATTGGTTAACTTTAGTGGTTAATCTTGAAATAAATGTTTCCATCATTCCAGACATAACTAACTCCACACCACTAATGCGCTGTGAAAATCTGAGACACACTATCAAAGAGCAATGCAGTCATTGGTATTGATAAACATATGACAACTGGTAAGAACATAAGAATGCCCATACTAGGTCAGACCAATGGTCCATCTAGCCCAGTATCTTGTCTTCCAACCGGGGTCAGTGCCAGACACTTAAAACAGAATGAACAAAATAAGGAAATTACCCAGTAATCCATCCCGTCATCCTGTCCCAGCTTCCAGCAGTCAGAGATTTAGACCTGGGTCACACTGAGGACTTAGTTCGATTTAAATTCCCTTAATTAATTACTCCCAAGTTTACACTGCTGCCACTGTTAATTTGAATTAAGATGCCTGTAAAATCGAATTAATAAGACCTAATTAAGTGCCTAATTTATTAATTCAAATTAGTGTCAGTGTGAACGTAATGGAGCTTAATGCGAATTAATTGCCCTCTGGGCTGTATCCCATTATGCCCCATTTTCACCACTCTGGCCAGGAGCGCTGTGCTGTACTGTGGTCACACTAGCAGATAAAGTCCCCTCCCCTCAAGCCCCGGGAAGATTTGAATTTCCATTTCCTGTGTTTGCTGCCAGCGTGGAGAGAGGTTTGACACTGTTCTCTGCCGTAGCCATGCTAAGCCCAAACGTGCTCCAGCATGGATTCGACCAGAGGTCTTAGACCTCATCGGGCTGTGGGGCGAGGAGTCAGTTCTGGCTCTGCTCAGAGCCAGCAAAAGGAATCTGGACACTTATGGGAAGACATCCCAGGGCATGCTGGAGAAGGGACACAAGAGGGATGCTCAGCAGTGCAGAGTCAAGATCAAGGAGCTTCGCCAGACATATCAGAAAGCCAGGGAAGCTCACAGCCGCTCTGGCTCCTCTCCCAAAACACGCAGGTTCTATGATGAGGTGCATGCTATTCTGGGGGGCGATCCCGCCACGATTCCTCCACGCAGCATCGATACCTCCGTTAGTTCACAGTCCATGAACAATGAAGAAGAGTCAGTGGATGAGGAGGGGGAGGAGGAATCTGTGGAAAGCAGGGAGCATAAGAGTGAAGTGTCCGTTCTCCCAGAAACTCAGGACTTATTCTTTACCCCAGAGCAGTCCACCAGCACGCAGGGCAGCACAGATGATCCCAGGGAAGGCACATCTGGTAAATTTTCTTGTCCTTGTACATTGGGTGTGGGGGGGCACGAAGGGGATGTCAGGCGTTTACGCGACTTGACTGGGTGGTTCCCAGGGATCAGGTGTTTTATGTGATGAGAAAAGCTGCTTTTATCATCAGTTGATATCACATTGAAAATTTAATGTATGTAATGGGCTATCCCTGGAAAAAATTTTCAGTGGACGGCTATTTCTTCAATCCATGTTAGGATTATTCTCTGCACTCAAGGTAGCTAGCATCATGGTTTCATGTGTTTAAGCATAGCCCGCACGCGCGCGCACACACACACACACACATCCCCCCCCCCCAAACTCAGTTCCTGTCTGTGAGGGTTTGGAATGCAAACAGAGAACCTCCTACCCCCCCTCCCCGGCCCTACTCAGTCACTGTCTGTGTGGGTTTGTGATGCAAACAGAGATCATTCCCCACCCCCCACACTCATTTCCTGTCTCTGAGGGTTTGGAATGCAAGCAGATTACCCCCATCTCCCAAGCCGTCCGCTGTCCCTCTCTGTAAGGCGTTTAAATACAAGCACAAAGAGAAAGTCAATTGATACATTTTATCATGGCATAATTATTGAAATTTTTATATATATATGTTTCTTCTTCCTCAATAAACAAGCAGTGGCTACATTTTATCAAGCCATCATTTTTGAAATTGATACATATATATGTTGTTCTTCACTATGCTAGTTGTGGCTATCCTGTTATTTTTCTTTCATTCTATAGACTCTTCGCCAGTGGTCCGATCATTAAGCAGTGCTGCGGACAGACTGTCTCAGATTAGGAAAAGGAAAAAAACTAAACAGAGATGTCATGTTTCTGGAGCTCATGAACGTCTCAGCAGCGATAGAGCAAAGAGTGCGGAGGCTGACCTTGTCCAAGAACATGGGCCAAATGCAGGAACATGATCGCAGCACCATGCAGGAAATGTTGAGACTACCGCGGGACCAGGCAGACTTGATCCAGCTTATTGTGGACAGAGTCCCAATGCCGCCCTCCCCCTCCCCAAACAGGTCTCGGAGGAGATTGGCCAGGATGCAGCCTCCGGTGGAGGGGAGAAGAAAGCTCCGGCAGCCACACTGACAGCTGACCAGCAAGCTAACACTCTACCCCTGGAGACAGTGAAGGAACCCCCCTTCACCCAAGACATGACTGTTAGAAAATAAATTTTTGCTTCTTTCCAAAACATTTCTTTATTAAATAAAATCTTGTTCATGAGGGATTTGTCAGGCACAGATCTGGAAGGGTGGTGGGGGGTGTGGGTATCATCAAGGAAAACAACATACAGGAACCGAAATCAGGCTTGCATCAAAGGCAAGCAACATACAGGGGGGTGGGTGGTTCGTGGAGGGCTGGGGGATAATCAAAGGCAAATAACATACAGGAACAGAAATCAGTCCTGCATCTCATTGCAGAACCTGGTTTTCAAATCTTCCCTAGTGCAATGCGCTCCACGGTTTGCTCTCACCGTAGTGCTGGCAGGTGACTGCTCATAATTGGCGGCCAGTCTTTCTGCCTCCACAGCCCAACCCTGGGGAAACCTTTCCCCCTTCCCTTCACACACACATTATGAAGAACACAGCAAGCAGATATCACAGAAGGGAGGTATTTCTCACTCATGTCCAGCCGAATGAGGAGACTCCTCCATCTACCCTTTAAACGCCCAAAAGCACATTCTATAACCAACTGCTTAACCTCTTATTAAAACACTCCTTGTCACTGTCAAGGTGTCTGGTGTACAGCTTCATTAGACAAGGGAGCAAGGGATAAGCAGGATCCCCCAGGATCACTATGGGCATTTCCACACCCCCGATCTGAATTTTTTGGTCGAGGAAGAATGTTCCCACCTGCACTTTACAGTACAGCCCCGAGTTACGAAATACATGAGCGTCATGCACCTTCCCAGACCACCCCACACCCCTGTGATCCACAAGCCCCTGCAGGACCATTGAAAAGTACCCCTTGCGGTTTGTGTGCTGGCGCTATGATGGGAATGTGCATCCCATCAATGCCCCCCGCTTCCCCCCCGCAGTTGGGGAAGCCCATCGCGGCAAACCCATCCACTATATCCTGCATATTTCGCAAAGTTACTAGCCTTCGTAGCAGAAGTCTATTTATGGCACTGAACACTTGGTGCATGGCTATGCACACTGTGGATTTAGCGACTCCAAACTGATTCCCAACAGAGCGGTAACAGACAGGGGTTGCCAGCTTCCAGAGAGCGATGGCGACTCTCTTGTTCACTATCATAGCTTGTCTCAAGCGAATATTCACGCACTTCAGGGACGGTGCAAGCTCTGAGCACAGTTGGAGGAAAGTTGCCTTTCACATCCTAAAGTTTTGCAGCCACTGATCATCATCCTACAGCTGCATAACGATGCGGTCCCACCAATCTGTGCTTTTTTTCCCTGCACCAGAACCTGCGTTCCATGGACTGCAGATGACACGTTGCAGCCTGCAACAATCAGTAATTGTTCTGCTGTATGTCTTCTAGCAGGGCAGCCTCGGTGGCATAGATGTAGTATTTGCATCGCCTTCTTGGTCTAGTTCTCAAGTACTCCAGGATAAGTCGCGATGTATTTGTCACGCTAACAATTATAGTGCAGAGTATAGCTGGCTCCATGTCTCTGAAGCAATGGCGATAGCAGGGAGTAAAAAAACGGTGCAAAAATCCTTTTCCTGTTTGTTTGGGGGGGGGGAGAAGGTGGGGGAAGCAGCGTTGCATCCATGGCTAGATGCATTGTGGGATTCGAATTAAGGCTGGCCAGTGTGAACTCAGGAGACCAGCGCAAACAGCATAGTGTGAACACGCTGCTGCAATTTCTTTAAATCAGCTGCTGAAAGTCAAATTAAGCTCATTTTAATTTACGCTGCGGTGTGAACGTGGCCTTAGGGACACCCACAGCATGAGGTTGACTCCATAATCATTTTGGCAAATAGCCATTGATGGACCTATCCTCCATGAACTTATCCAATTCTTTTCCACCTGTCCCACAGCCAGAATTTAGGCCACAATATCCACAGAAAAGCATTTTACTTGATTGTATAAGCCTAGAAAAACTGCAGAACACTACAGAGTACGTTTATCTGGCTCTGAAGATTGGTATGGCAATCCTGAAACATTGAAGCAATCACTATTTAAAAAAAAAATAACTGGGTAAAATGGCAGTGGTTTTGTTTCTCCACTTTTCTTGTGTCCCCATTTTGTTAAGATCTAGGAGTTGCCCTCCCCACTCATCCAGTTTTCTTATCCCGACTGGAAATCAAGCAGTTCAAAATATACTTGATACGGGTTCCATTCATTCAGGATTGATTTCTTTTTCTGCAAATAATCTGAGTATGAAAAACAAAGCGGTACCCAGCTCCTTCAAAATTGATTGCTACGCTTCTGATTCTCCTTTATGACCAGGCTAGTGTGAAGCAAGTTTTCTCTCTAATGCGAACAAAACAAAACCACTTTCTGATCCAGAATGTGCCACAAAGTTTTATCTGCTGTACTAGTAACATAAACAAATGATACAGCCTGCTATGAACTGAAACCTTCGCAATAGCTGCTGGAAATTGCTAAACGCGCAGCACTCCAGCAGATGTCGTCATCCCAATCACTGTCATCGTAACTAAAACTGAGATGCTTAACAACACGGTGATAACAGGTAGGATTTTTCTAAAAGTTTTTTCTAAAACATTTTCAGATACAGTAATATGGCTTCTGTAAAGAGCTCCCACCTGTTAGAAATTAAATAAACCACTAATGAGGTTTATAAAGCAACAGTCAATATATATCGATATTGATTTATGTTTGAAAAAAATAACTAATGATTTATCTCTATTTTTAAGAGTTTGCCTCTTGATTTGTGAGATGATGGGGCTGGCAACACTGCTGATGAATCAATATAGGGAAAGGATTTGTTTTCCATAATAGGTTTGTTATTAAAATATCATCCTTTGTAAGCAATATAACAGGAGTAAAGTACAATGTCAGATTAAACAAAAAATCTCAACGATAATATACAAAAACATAATATTATATAACACCTAACTCAGCTTCCAAATGCTTTGCAGTATACCCTAAATATTTTTATAAACTATAGTATATATTAATCTGACGTTCTCTCCTTCACATGATAGAAGATTATGAAAATGCATAAGTTAGAACACAGGCATAAGGTGTACAGAATTCAAAGACAATACTTAGAGAGGACACCACTACAAGCAGCATTCCATGGGCTACTGACTTCAGAACGAATGTGGTTACTGTAGGCCGGTGGCACGGTCCAGGACGGGGCGTCGCGACCCTTCCTCGGGCCCAGGCTCCGAGGAAGGCCACAGCGACTTGGTCTAGGGAGATAAGCTCATGGTTTACCAGTCTTTAGCCCCAGCCCCCAGCGGGGCGGGCTTCTATGGCAGTCTGTAGCCCCCTGGCCCTAACATAGGGCAGGGCTGGTAAGGAGTCCACAACCCACGCCTTCCAACAGGTGGGGCGAGCAAGCAGTCTATTGCCCCCGGCCCTCAGGCAGGGCGGGGCAGGCGAAGCAGTTTATAGCCCCCGGCCTTCCCACAGGCAGGGTCAGCAGGCAGTTGGGTGCCCCCCGCCCCTCAAACCAGGCGGGGCTGGTGATGTAGTCAGTAGCCCCTGGCCTTCCAACAGGCGGGGCAGCACAGTTGTCTGTAGCCCCCAGTCTTCCAATAGGCAGGGCGAGCAAGTAGTCTACAGCTCCCAGCCCTCAAGCCAGACAGGGGTGTTGAAAGGGTCAATAGCCCCCAGCCCTCAAGTGGGTGGGGCAGACAGAATAGTCTAAAGCCCCTGGCCTTATTGGCAGGCGGGGCTGGTAACAGTTGGTATCTTCGGGGCGCTCAGGGGATGCCAAGCACTCCCGGGGTGGTTAGGGAAGGGAGACGCAGGCCCACCCAACTCCACTGAGTCCCAGTCCAGGGCCCCATCAGTGGCAAGGCGTTTTGCCACTGAGTCAGCGGGGATCCAGCCGCAACATGCTGACTGGTTTGGCCACGCACTCAGACACTCTCTAGTCGGCTGTCCCTGGGCTACTTCCTCTCACCCAATCCCGGGGTACCTGCATCCAAGTGTCTCCCTCCGGGTCGCTGGAGTAGACAGCAAGCGAGCGTCCTGCGAGTCCCTCACCGTCAACCGGTGGCAGGTTCGGAAACTCCTCAGAGTCGTCAGTGGAGGACAGCTCCTCCAGGTTGCAGGGTCCCAGGGGTTCCTCCAGTACACTAGGGTCAGTCCGCTTCTGTGGGTCCAGTCTCAGGGGGTTTCTCCCATCCAGTAGGCTTGGGTAGCTGCCCCCAGTCACTCGGGCCCAGAGGCCCTCTCCAGTCATTCGGGCCCGGCAATCCAGGCTGGCTTTGGAGGCTCCGGTCGGCAGGGCGGTTGCTCCAAACAGCCTCAGGGTCTGGGTCAGGCCTAGACTGCAGCCTCTGGGAAGACACGTCTGCCTCCAGCAGCAGCTTCCCCGTGACTGAGCTGCTGGACCGGCCTTTTATACTCTCCTCCCTGGCCCTGGCTCCGCCTTTCTGCTTCCAGGTGGCTTGGACTGCAGGGCCTGGGTCTGTCCAATAGGAGCATCGTGACCCTTCCTCAGGCCCAAGCTCCGAGGAAGGCCACAGCGTCTTTCTACAGATACATACTCGGGCTGGTTTAGCTAGTGCTTCCAGTTGGCTTGGTTTGTTTGGAAAAGGAGAAAATGTGGGGAGAGAACATTTAAATAAATTTGTGCAGCTCTCTCATCCTTTACAAATAATAGTATTTTTTCCACATTCTCCTCCAAAGTTTTAATTAGACTTGGACGAAAACATAGCCACGAACCTAGGAAACTGAATATCTGTTTCAGGTTCAAAAAGGTAAACAGTTACATTTCAAATGATTTTTCAAAGTAAATTACTACAAAGAGGGTGCACTGGACAAGACATTCACGGGGATATAACATCGTTAAGACAGCTATTTAAAAAAATCCAAGAGACATACGTTATTAATAAATGTTGACGTACATGAATAGCTGTGGCACAACACTATACAGTATGTTAGTTAACCTTTAAATCCTTTGTTGGTCAAAATATCTTGAATGTCAATCAATAAAAATAAAGGGTTTCTTTAGATCTCATTACAGGGCTAGAGAAGTGCTGTTATGTATATCAATATTTGCAGCTACATGGATTTTTCCTTTCCTAAAGCCAATAACCAAAAACACACAAAGGTTTTATCAGGGGCTGACTGGCCAAGACACAGGCCAAGATGCTATGCTACAAATATAGACTACAGTGGACATGAATCCTCCCTATAGGCTGGCGAATCCACCCAGCAGGGGCATCAGGGCCCTTCCTCGGGCCCAGGGTCCGAGGAAGGCCACAGCAACTTGCCACAACAGAAAAGTTAGTGGGTTAGCAAGTGTCTTTCACTCCGGGCCCCAAGGTGGGGCAGGACTGACAAGGCATCTATAAACAGAACACTTGGTGTGGAAGGAGCTCCAGAGGAGACAAGCATTCCCAGGGTGGCTAGGGAAGGGGAGGGGGGGTGCAGGCCCACCTGACTCCGCTGCATCCCAGCCCAGGGCCCTACCAGTGGCAAGGGGTTCTGCCACTGGATCAGTGGGGCTCCAGGCACAATACACTGACACTGGTGCAAGCACAAGCTCAGCCAGACTATAGTTGGCTGCCCCTGGGCTACTTCCTCCCACCCTGAACCCAGGTACCTGGAGCCAGGGGTCTTCCTCAGTTTTTCCAGGGTAAATGGCTAAAGGGAGACCCACCAGTCCCTTGCTGGTGGCCGGCAGCAGGTCGGGGAACTCCTCGGGGCCGTCGGTGGATGGCAGCTCCTCCAGGTCACAGGGCCCCGGTAGATCCTCCAGCACACAGGGCTCAGGCAGCTCCGGCAGGTCCCAGGCAATGGACAACTCCTCTACGTCGTGGCTGGCCCCCGTGGGTCCTTCCCAGCCAGTGGCCTCCGGTAGCTCTTCTCAGTCACTAGGGCCCAGTAGCCCGGACAGGCCCTTGAGGCTCCGGTCAGTGGAGGGCTCGCATTGTCCAGCAGCGGGGCCTGGGTCAGGCTCAGACCGCAGCCTTGGGGAAGGAGCATCCTTCTCTGGTAGCAGCTTCCCCCTGACTGAGTTGCTAGGCCGGCCTTTTGTACTTCCTCTTCCTGTCTTGGCCCCACCCCTCTGATCCCGGGGTCTGAGGTCTGCAGTTCCAATCTGTCCAACAGGGGCATCGCAGCCCTTCCTTGGGCCCAGGCTCCGAGGAAGGCCACAGCGCCTTGTTACACTCCCCAATACAGAACCTACCTTCAGATCTCCAACCAGCCTCTTTTCTAGGGTAGAAGCAACCTTTTCTCTCTTATTTGGTAAATGGCCTGTATTTTTACCTCAGAGACAGAATTCAAGTTTGTTCCCAGCTAGGCAAAAATACATATCATTCGCCAGACAAATCAGGATGCTTTCAGCACTCCAAGCAGCATTCAGAAGCCATCCATTTCAGGTTCAAACAAACAAGATTCTAGAAATATACACACCTTTTTAAAAATAAAGAACCTAATGCCACAGTACAATCTAGATATTATTCATCTACTGTGATGAGTTATGGAGTTGGCATTATGTCTGTAAACTTCTAAATTCAGATTTATCTTGCAAATTGTTATCAATCTCTCTGGAGTGGCTCACGACCATGATTGCCAACCTCAGGGTAGATTGTCAAGAAGTAGGGCACAACCCCCAAATTGGGTGTGAATTCTATACTTATATTTCACCAACCAAGTAATGGAAGTGAACTCACGCACTACAGCAGCGTAACCATAGATTCACAGACGGTCCCTCGGGGTACTCCAGTCTATCTTGCCACAGCAATCTTGCCTTTGTAATAAATGGTCTTTTACACCAAAATCACAGCAATATTCAGGTAACTCCCAGTACCAAAGCACCAGTCACTTACCCCACGTCAATTGCACCTTAGCCCTCACATCAAAGACAACACTTGTAGCCAATCCTATAATAAACTAACTACAGATTTATTAACTAAGAAAAACAAACAAAGATTATTTACTAGGATAAAGCAGACAAACATACACACATGAATGAGTTACAGTTTTAAGTTTCAAACAGTAACAGAAGCAGCTGCTCTTATATGCAAGTTCTCTAGGTCATTAAGTGCTAACCAAAGCTAAGCAGCCTGGGGATCCCTAGTTTGAAATGTTGCCCTCTCCAAATTTCAAGAAGCATATTAATACAGATCCTTCAGATCAGGGATTTATATTCCCTTCCCCCAGAGTTCAAACTGTGATGGGATGAGGGCTTGTGTCCATCCCCTCTTCATGGGAGTGGGGAGGGCAATCAACAAAGTCTTTTGTCCACTGATGTTCCACAATGGTTCATCTGGTGTCTATAAGCCTTCTTTTGTTGGGCAGGAGATGACATTTCTTGTGGTAAACTAGGATTTCACATTTGATAATGCTTCTCTCCTGACTATGGAGGTTTCCAGTTTCATAGAACCACTTTTATAGTTACAAAACAAACACCTAAATATATTACCTTATAACAAGGGATACAGACATTATAAGTGAGATTAATGCATGCAGCTACTCACAAGCATTTCATAAAGTCCAAACAGTGAACATAGCTCTTTATACATCTAATATCATTTTAACTATACTAACACAGAGGTGAGCCAGACTGGTTTCCAGCTTTGCATTTGTCAATGCTTGGCGTGAGCTGGCACCTGGTCTGCCAGTGTCAACAGTTCTATTATGAAAAAAAGCTGTGTCATGAGTGCCTATATGTTTACGGACCCACTGTTGCTGACAGGCCCTATAGCTGGTATGCAACAGACAGATACAGTAAAAGGTGCTTAAGACAAAGATTATATTCAGGTACATCTGGGACAATGGGTGAGCTGCCACCTTAGGAATCCAGTTTAGCTGACTCCTTTGAAGAAAGCAACAGTGGAAACTTACCAGGAGTGGAAAAAAAGGGACCAGGTCACTAGGTGGTGTTTAATAAAAGAACCACACAGGAACAGGGAAAGCCAGACAGGAAGAGGAAGAGTAGATCAGGAGAGAACAAGGGTAAAGGGCTCCAAGAGGGAGGGACCGCCCATCATGTAATAGCCTGCATGAGCAGGGGACACTCTATCCCCAGTACACAGACGGTCCCCAAGAATTTCCAAGGGAAAGGTGAGATAGAAAGGGACATGTGTTTAATGTTTACTGTTTTGTATGATCTGTGTACTTTTGTGCTTTCCATAACGAAATATAACAGAGCATAAAGGTGTTATTCAGTGTACATACACTTTTCGCAGTCTACTTCATGACTACTGCATGCCCTTGAGACAGTTAGACTGTAAACCTTTTAGGTGGAGTTCTGGGAAAGGGGCATATTTAAGTACCAGGAAGTCTGAAAAGCCAGCACTGCGCATGAGTGGCTAGGCAATTTGAGAGCAGGTTCCAACTCTCAGAAGGGGGTGCCAGATAGAAGGACAGTGCCCTGAGAGTTCATTTAGAGACTCTAATATTAGGGCAATGGCTGGACTCCATACAGGCTCCACGGATCCAAAGCACAGAGGATTGCATCCCCCTCAAAGTAGTCTCAGTGAGTGACCAGGAAGGGGCACTCATTAGGAACTGTGACATCTACTAATAGAACTTGTAACACAGATATTTTCTGCCCATGTACAGCTCTCCGGTACCATACACATCTTAGTGTGTGTATGTCAGTTTTCATCAATTATTCAATGTTAACTGATTTACTAGGTAAAACACATGAGAAAACCTTCACTTCCACAATGATCTAGAATTGGGTGGATACAGCACATAATTTAGGAGTTCTGTCCTTTCAACATTTAAATTTTAATTATGATGTTTTGTTGGTATATTGCAGGGGTGTCAAACTCATTTGCTATGGCAGGCCAGATTTAAATTAAATGTACTTCAAGTGGGCCATACATACCATAAATCTAAATACTAGGCACAACAATTTTTATGTAGTATTATATTTTATTTGCTAGATATCAGCGATATAAAAACTGCAGTAAATTCACTTCTACAACTACTACTATTTTACGATTAAAAGAATCGATCAATGATTAAGAATTGTAGTACTGCGCAATGCCCCAAGACCACACTATCCCTCTCCTGCCTTTGGGAACGCTGTGTCTCATGCACACAGCGCTCCACACGCTGCCGCCATAGTACACAGATCTCATGTAGACTGTAGGCTGCCGCGAGATCTTGCTCTGTTGTACTCTGGCGACAGCGCGCGCTGCCGCGACATCTCGCGGCGTTGTACTCTGTGGTGGCGTCACGCAGCATCGCCAGAGGGTACAACACCATGAGATGTCACGGCAGCACGTGCTGCCGCCAGGGGCCGAACCAAAAAGGTCCCGCGGGCCGGATGTTTGACACCCCAGGTGTATTTTGTATTTGGTAAGGTATGTGCTTTTCTTTTCACAAGTTTATTGCTATCACTGCTGGAACAGGTCCAGAGAGGTAGCCATGTTAGTCTGCATACAGCAAAAACAACCAGAGTCCTGTAGCACCTTAAAGACAAACAAATTCCTGCGGGCATAAGCTTTCGTGGGCTGCAACCCACTTCGTCAGATGCATGAAATGGAAATCACAGATAGGAGGTATATATATACATCCAAAGGTAAGAAACAACAATGGGGAGGGCAAGCACTAACAAAGTCAATTCAGTTAGAGTAGATGAGACCTATTCACAACTGTTGATTAGAAGGTCTCACCTTCTCACGGTTGTGAATAGGCCTCATCTACTCTAACTGAACTGACTTTGTTAGCACTTGCCCTCCCCGTTGTTGTTTCTTACCCTTGGATGTATATATATACCTCCTATCTGTGATTTCCAGTTCATGCATCTGACGAAGTGGGTTGCAGCCCACGAAGGCTTATGCCTGCAGGAATTTGTTAGTCTTTAAGGTGCTATCGGACTCTCATTGTTTTTACTGCTGGAACAGTAGTTTTGTTGACGATAATACGTTACTGTTCAGAAGTTTGCCTATATTGCTTTTCTTTTTCAAGATGGAATATGGAAATGGTTGGGGGAAAAAAGAGAGAAAGAAGACTAAGACTTTGAGAAAATGGGACAGCAGCTGTATGCCTAAATAATCAGTGGAGAAGAGAGGTGAGGGAAAGATTCAAACCCTAGAAACCATGCATTAGTGGTTACAAATGTTCTTAAATCAGAACATAACACAACTAAAAGAATGAAGTGGAGTTTGAAAGACAAGATAATTCATATGGCTAGGTTATTTGTAATTCACACATTTCTGTAATATCTGCATGCCACTAATGTGACATTATTTCTTGTTTTTAGAAAACAGGATTCTATCATCAAACATACCTGTTCAAGAACTTCTTTGTAAGTTATAGCCTGTTTAGTGTTTGTTACAGGACTATCATAGATAATAGCAATCTGGTCTGCATGTCCACTCTCAACATGGCGATCTACAGCATTATAACAAATATTCAGCTCTCCATCGACAAACCTAAAAGAGAAAAAGAAATACAATGTTATACATAATAGTTTTTCCAAACTAACTAGACTAATTTCTGGGAAGAAGTTATAACATTCACTCAACCAACTGATGAAATATTGTCTTCAAATCAGAAGGCCCCTGTTGTTAGATTACTTAGGCTTGGTCTACGTTACCTATTTTATGTCATTATAACACTGCCTCTGAGGGGCACACTCTCAGCAACATAATTATACCAACCTAATCCCTGGTGTAGACAGAATATGTTGACGGGAGGGCTTCTTCCGTCAAAATAGCTTCCACCACTCGGGGAGGTAGAGTACCTATGCTGACAGGACAAGCCCCAAGCCAAAAAGAAAGAATTTGCTCAAAATCGGGGAAACAAGACTTCTAGCTGGATAGTAAAATTCTGTACTTTAACTGGATAAAGACAAGGAACCTGCAAAGTAAGCATCGTGGTCCCTTCAAAAGCAAGATATTTACAAAGAACTGTCACTGTTAATTAAAAACTATTTCACAAACTTAGGATTTGTTATGTTGTGATTTTACATATAAAAGATTATTCAAATGTAATATAATGCTGAAATGCAGAAATATACAAGGATGGTGTATTCAAAATGGACACTAACAACTTGGAAAGTAGCTAAGGTAAAAAAACTAACTTCAAAGTGGAGCTTTGACTTTTAGTACTATTCCCCTGCCTGCCATTGCTGATCTTCCCAGCCATAATCTCCCCTTCCTGTGACTTGGCTCGTATATCCCTCTCCCCATCTGCGCACATATCCCAATACAAAAGTGAAAGACGAACAGATGAACAAAGAAGAAAGAAAGCATCCATGAACCCTTTGATCCCATGGGATGCTCTAACTGTACCAAGGTGAAGCTGGCCCATAGGAACAGGGGGGCTTAAAGTTGCATACATTTACCTTTGCCACAACACCATTCATTGGATACTGCACTGGACATAACTCAGACTCAACAATTAGGCCCGTTATCAGCAAGGAAAGACAAGATTAGGATACTTTTTTTGTCTCAATAAGGGGCTGATTTAAAAATTATTTGTACATACGTCGCATCTTTCATCACATGATCACAACTATTAAATCTAATCCAGGTTTGTAATGACCTGAAGTTACCACCTAACAACTATTCAATTCCCTAACTGAAACAAGTTTGATTTTAATTTTAATCCTTGCACATTCCACAGAAAAACAGAATCAAAATTGGCACTCTATTCTATCCCTGGAGGATTCAATACAAGGAAAAAGGACAGAATGGGCATGGAGACTGAAATACCCATTCACCCCTAGAAATGGTTCCTCCATATTAGCATAAATGTTGTTATCAGGGTAATGTCAGGTAGTCTGTGAATAATGAATTTCTGTTTCCAGACTTATCAGAACAGCTTTCACAAAACTAAACCAACTCCTCCTTCCTAGTCCTAAACGAGTCTGGCTTTCCTGCAAGAAAGGCCATCTAGTTTTAAGGATGTATGTGTTCTTAATCCAATTAAAATTAAATTGAAAACATTATATTTGCATTCATATTACAAGAAGGGTAAATTTTTAAACACAAAAGTTATAAAATGAGAATTAAAGCTAAAATGAAAACAAAAAATGTTTGTATACTTTTTAAAAGGCTGTTTTTTCTGATGTGATGATAACATTACAAAAGACTGAATCCAGAGTTTGAACTTCAACTTTCTAGCTCTCAACTGAAGTTTAATCTGATTGTTTACAACTTTTCTTGTTGCTTTTGATAAGAGTTTAGGTTATACCAAAAAGTTGAGAGTAAAGCAAAACAAGATACTTTCTGGTCCTTTTGCATCAGCACAATGCTACAATGTATGAATTTTAAACCCTGAGGAAGAAATATGCAAATCCAAATAAATAATGTTAGTTTATGTTTAAAATTTCACAGAAACTTTTTCTAATTGAAGTTGTGTAATGCCCTTTATTTAGAATGTTAAAAGCCTTTGTTTTAGAATTACTCAGCTTCTATTCAAATTTCTGTTATCTACTTGAATACATTTACTTTAAAAAGTATCTGTTCTGATTCCACAAACATATTTTGAAGAGTTCAGCATAAACTCATAGAACCATAGAAATGCAGGGCTGGAAGGGACTTTAAGAAGTTATCTAAGTCTATCCTGCCACACTGAGGCAAGACAAAAGCATACCTTGACCATCCCTGGCAGATATTGGTCCAACATGTTCTTAAACACCTTCAACGACAGGGATTCCACAACCTCCCCTGGAAGCCTATTCCAGTACTTAACTATTCTGATAGTTAGAAAGTTTCTTCCTAATATCTAAACTAAATCTCCTTTGCTGCAAATTAAGCTGATTACTTCTTGTACTACCATCAGTGGACATGGAGAACAAATTCATCACTGTCCTCTTTGTAACAGCCCTTAACGTATTTGAAGACTCTCATTAGATCTCTCCTGAATCTTTTTTCTCTAAAGATTAAATGTGCCTCGTTTTGTTCTGTTTTTTAAACCTTGCCTCATAGATCAGGTTTTCTAAACCTCTTATCATTTTTCTTGCTCTCCTCTAGCCTCTCTATAGTTTGTCCGCGTCTTACTTAATGTGTGGCTCCACATATTGGATACGGTATTCCAGCTGAGGCCTCACCAGTGCTGAATAGAGCAGGACATGTGTAGTTAGGAACAAGTGCTCTGAAGTTTTCAAGCAATCATCTTCCTCATTATCCAGCATATCGTTTGATGCCCTATGTAGTTACTACTAGATTCTTTTTTGGTAATTGCCATTGCACCGTATCTTTCCTCCCTATCTTTTCCTACAATAGTGAAAAATCAAGTGTTCTTCTGAGTTTCTTAAATGTTGTTTAAGAGAAGCCTTATTTCATAATGTACACCTATTACTAATTTTAGCAAGTCATGAACCTATGAATCATTCAGACATCAAGATAAAAAATTCTCACCAACTAATGTAACAATACTATTATTCAAGATAAATACCCAGTTCAGGAATTGACCACTTACAACATTTAAAAACTGCTACTAAGTATTTTAGAGCAATGACTCAACCTTTTCAGATTACTGTAACCCTTTCAGGAGTCTAATTTGTTTCACATTCCCCCCAGTTTCACTTCGCTTTAAAACAACTTGCTTACAAAAATCAGACATAAAAATACAAATGTGTTACAGCACACTATTACTGAAAAATTGCTTACTTTCTCATTTTTACCATAATTATAAAATAAATCAATTTGAATATAAATATTATACTTATATTTAACATATAGTATATAGAGCAGTATAAACAAGTTATTGTTTGCATGAAATTTTAGTTTGTACTGACTTAGTTAGAGCTTTTATGTAGCCTGTTGTAAAAATAGGCAAATATCTAGATGAGTTGATGAACCCCCTGGAAGACCTCTGCGTACCCCCATGGGTATGTGTACCTCTGGTTGAGAACCACTGTTTTAGAGCATATAAACCACTAATGACACAAATTAAATGCTATGTCTTAATTGTTGTATTTCCTCTTGCACTGAAATGCCTTTAAACTTTATTTAAGTGTTTCTTTTAGCATCATTAAACTAAGTGTCATTCACTTCTCATTTAATGTGTTTGGCTTATGTGAAAGAAGAAATGCTTTCCAATTTCGTGTTCTGTTTTGACCAGGTTATGAAAACTTCTTTAAATTTTAAATTAATGTTGCCTTTCTCAAGTAGGTTCACTGTGGTCATTTCAAAAAAATCTTTTACACTTGATGGAAAAAATATCTTATTTTGTCCAAGTCTAAATTCCATTTTCTAAATAAAATATTGAAGTAGAAGGTAATGTCTTCCCATCCAAAGGTCCATTACACTAAGCAGCTCTTCTGTGAGAAAAGAGTAAGTCCCATTAGACTTTTCATTTTATCAGTCGAGGAGACTGCTGTCAGCATCTGAGAGAGATAAGGACTTTCTTTGCTTGCTCTCAGTAATTTTCAGTACATTAAATCAGAGTATTTTCAGACTTCTGGAGAAGCTGACCTATTTACCAACCTCCAGAGGCTTTTTCATTCACAACTTCCAGAACAAAAAGCTCATTGAATGCTGGTTTGTTACCATTCACAAGGATTCTTCCATCCAATTTTAGCATGATGGTACATTAAGCTTTTTAATGGGTAAAGATAACCTTCTTGCTGACGCAATGATAGGCAAAAAGAGATCGCTGCAAATAAGTTAGTCTGATTTACAGAAAAAAAATTGTGACCAGTAGCCTTATCTCAGAAATATTCTTCAATTCCAATATCTTTTAGGAAGAGGAGGTTACTTAACTGTAACTGGAGGTTCTTCGAGATGTGTGGTCCCTAACTGTATTCCATTTCCCACCCTCCTTCCCCTCTGCTGCAGATTTGTTGGATTTGTGGAGGAGAAGAAACTGGAGATGCAGTTGTTCTGCCTCACCCTTTATCACCTCAGATGAAACCATGAGGCAATCCAAGGGCACATGTGTGGACCAACAGGGACTACAACTTTCAAAATTTCTGGTTCCAGACCCATGGTGCACTTGCATAAACCCTCAGAAGATTTATTCTCAAAGAGAAGATTGGGAAATCAAAACTATCTGGGCCAACAGGGGGCTATCAGGATAATCATAGAATCACAGAATATTAGAGTTGGAAGGGACCTCAGGAGGTCATCTAGTCCGACCCACTGCTCAAAGCAGGACTAACCTCAGCTATATCATCCCAGCCAGGGCTTTGTCAAGCCTCAGCTTAAAAACCTCTAAAGATGGAGATTCCACCACCTCTCTAGGTAACCCATTCCAATGCTTCACCACCCTCCTAGTGAAAAACTTTTTCCTAATGTCCAACCTAGACCTCCCGCACTGCAACTTGAGACCGTTGCTCCTTGTTCTGTCATCTGCCACCACCGAGAATAGCCTAGCCCCATCCTCCCTGGAACTCCCTTTCAGGTAGTTAAATCCCCCCTCATTCTTCTCTTCTGCAGACTAAACAAGCCCAGTTCCCTCAGCCTCTCCTCATAAGTCCTATGCTCCAGCCCCCTAATCATTTTTGTTGCCCTCCGCTGGACTCTCTCCAACTTGTCCACATCCTTTTTGTAGTGGGGGGCCCAAAACTGGACACAATATTCTAAATGCGGCCTCACCAATGCCGAATAGAGGGGAATAATCACTTCCCGCGTCCTGCTGGCAATGCCCCTCCTAATGCAGCCCAATATGCTATTAGCCTTCTTGACAACCAGGGCACACTGCTGACTCATATCCAGCTTTTTATCCACTGTTACCCCCAGGTCCTTTTCTGCAGAACTGCTGCCTAGCTCGTTGGTCCCCAGTCTATAGCTGTGCATGGGATTCTTCCTTCCTAAGTGGAGGACTTTGCACTTTTCTTTGTTGAACCTCATTAGATTTCTTTTGGCCCAATCCTCCAGTTTGTTTAGGTCACTCTGTATCCTATTCCTACCTTCCAGGGTATCTACCACTCCCCCCAGCTTAGTGTCATCCGCAAACTTGCTGAGGGTGCAATCTACCCCATCCTCCAGATCATTAATAAAGATATTGAACAAAACCGGCCCCAGGACCAACCCCTGGGGAACTCCGCTTGTGACTGGTTGCCAGCTAGACATGGAGCCATTGATCACTACTCGTTGAGCCCTATGCTCTAGCCAGTTCTCTATCCATTTTATAGTCCATTCATCCAACCCATACTTCTTTAACTTGAGTACTCATGGCAGGAGTGGAAGAGGAGAGAAAGCATAGTTGATCTGGTCCAACTAGCTGAGTATGAGGGCATCGCTTTGAGATTGGGGACCAATACCTCCCCAGAGCAGTATGTGCTGCATTTGTTGTTGATGGGAAGGTGAAGAGGTCCCTCATCCAAGTCCCCCTTTGGTCAAAAACACCACAAACTAGTGTTATGGAGTTCCCAGTTGTGGTCAAATCACAAATAATCTGCTGAGCAAGTCTGCGATCACGTTCTGAGTCCCTGGGAGATAGGCTGCAGATAACAGGAACTGGTGGGCAATGCACCAGTTCCAGAGGTTGGCTGCTTCTGTACAAAGAGTGGTGGACTTTGCACCCCCACTGTTTGTTGATGTAATGAACAGTGGTGGTGTTGCCAGACATAAGAACATGATGGGACAGAATGGATAGGAGAAATGCTTGGCATGCCTTCCTTATCACCCTCAGCGCCAGAATGTTGATTCTGGAGTCCATGTTCCCTATGTCATGTGGTCTCCCATGTGCGCTCCCTATCCTATGAGGGACATTTCAGTGATGATCGCCCTGTCCGGGAGGAGGGGAGAAAGAGGACTCCCATGCAAACCCATCATGGGTCTGTCCACCAGTGGAGGGGAGAGTGCCGGGGGGGGGAGGGGTGTACTGTCAGCATAAGGTCCAAAGCATGGCACAAGGGTGAGTAAGCTCTCTGATGCCACATCTGGAGGCAGTGAAGGTGGAGATGAGCAAAGTCAGTGACCTAAGTGCATGAGACCATGTGACCAAGGAGGAATAGGCAAGTCCTGCCTGGGACAGAAAGACTGTTTACTACATGGGCTATGATTTCCTGCAGAGTCTGGAACCTCTCCCTTGGCAGGTAAGCTCATGCTGTGGCTTGTTGGAGGCCCACTACAACTTGAGTTGCTTGACCACTGTCCTACAGGACTAGCATAGCTTCAGCTGCTTGCCTGGCTATTCTGACTCCTGTAGCACGATATCTTCCGGTTGGCAGAGATGAATTGGACTACTAAGTAACCTTGCAGAGGTCTCAGTTTCTGCATACCACGGCACATGGTACACAACATGTATGCTTGCAGCCGCACATAAATAATGGTGATAGGAACAAGTTATCCTTGAATGTCTGGGGGTACACGGTTTCATTGCCAAAGGGCATACTTTTACACCACCCCTCCTATCACCAGATGTTGTTTTGATGAACCCAATTATCATGGTGACAATGGAATGTAGCTAAGGGTGAAAACCCAATGTAGGTAATTAGCATATATGATAATGAGTAGAGAGGTAATTAGGTGAAAGCTGTTTATGGAAGGGTACAAGAATTCATTACTTAGACAAAGGGGCATGCTCCATCAATACCTGACTCCGCGGGAGGTGCTGCTGGTCAGACCAGAGGCCACTGACTCCCTGGTGGGACTCCTGAAGAAAGTCGTTCCTGTATATAGCCTTCTGAGTAACTGCTTAGCTCTCCAGGCTTAGTGAGTATGATATATTGTAGTTAATTTTAGGTTTTATATTCAGCTGCTGTATCTGTAGAAAACCTTGTACATTAAACCTTATTGATCTGCAAATCGGGCATACCAGGTCTCACTGGTATTCATACTGATCACTAAATGTCCAGTTATCAACATGACTGAACTGATGGAGGCCTCTATAAAGTCTAGGGATTGTGTGAGATCCAAAGTTGATTTTTCTATGTTGATGCTGACACTGAGGGAGGCAAGGAGTCTGAGCAACATAGAGGCTGAAAGCTGAGCTTTGTTTCTGGACTATGCCGCTAGGAGCCAGTCATCAAGACAGGGCAATACAAGGACCCCATAATGCCTGAAGTAGGCCACCACGACAGAGAAAACCTTGGTGAAGACCCTGAGAGCAGTGGTGAGTCCAAATAGCAGGATCATGTATTCAAAATGTTGTGGGCCAACCGTGAATCTCAGGAAACATCTGTGGGCTGGATGAATATTTATGTGAAAATAAGCATCCTGCATACCAAGAGCCGTAAACCACACGCCTTCTTCTAATGGTGGGATGATTGCTTGTAAAGTGACCATATGAAACTTGGCTTCGTGAGTGAAGCGACTGAGATGGTGAAGGTCCAGAAATGTTCTCCATCCACCTTTCCTTTTGGGTATCAGGAAGTAAATTGAATAGAACCCCATCCCTTGATACCCTGGAGGAACCCGCTCTACCGCCCCTCTTTGTAGCAAGGAATCCACCTCTAGGGTGAGGATGCTGTCATGAAGTGGTCTCTGAGGACAGTATCGGGGAGGAGGCTGTGAATGAGGTAGCATGATGAACGAGATCCTATAACCATAGGGGATGACATTTAGCACCCATTTGTGCGTTGTTACTGCACTCCAAGCTGTTAAGAAGAGTGCAAGACAACCCCCAAAGGGGCCGGGGTGGTTGTATGGCTGCAGGCAAGGTGGTTGATGGCTCTCTAGAGTTCCTCAGAAATAGCTCTGCTGTGGGGGTTGTATCTGGAAGGTGGAATGTGCAAGGACAGGCCCTGAGGACATGAACTTTGAGTCTTTTGTCACTTTCTTTGTAGTTCATAAGGCCTCTGATGGAAAAACTAAGAGGTTCTGTAATGCTGTGTGCATGCAGAAAGTTGAATTTACACTTCTGCTCAGGTGTGTAAACATCCAAGCGCTCCAGTCCTTGAGAATGTGGAGGGAGTTGTCCGTTTTCTGGTTAAAAAGATGGGATTCATCCAAAGGGAGGTCTTTGATGGTATTTTGTACCATACTAGGAAAACTAGAAGAATGGAGCCACAACTCCTTCCTCATGACTATGCCCATGGCCATAGAGCACAATGAGGTATCTGCCACATCCACCCCTGATTGAAATGATATTCTTGCTACTAACTTCTCCTCCTCTATGCTTGCTTGGAAGTGGGCCTGATCTTGTTGAGGCAGTTTTTCAGCAAAGTCCTCCAATTTGCTGTAATTCAGGAAATCATATTTGGCAAGTAATGTTGATAATTCGAGATCTTGAATTAAAGGCTGGCTGAGAAGAAGATCTTGTAGCCCAAAAGGTCCAGCTACGTGTCTTTCCTGTTGGATGGGGTGGAATGTGGGTACTGTTATCTAGCCCATTCCGCTGCCACCCAGACCACAAATGACTTGGGCAAGGGAGAACTGAGAAAAAGAAACTCAGATCCCTTGGCTCATATGCAGCAACATTTCTCTGTCCCCTGGGGGGTGGGCGTTCATGTGGACAGTGTATGCTAAACCATTCTAGCTGGCTCCAGAATGACACCATTGGTTGGCAGAGCAACTCTACCTGGCACCAATGAGTGAAGTATGTCCAGCAGCTTATGCTGTGTCTTGGATCTCTTCCAGGGAAATGTTCAGCTCTCCTGCCACTCTGCACAGAAGATCCTCGAATAGGCAGTAGTCAGCAGGAGATGGGAGAGACTCCGAAGCATCAGATGAGGACAATGTGAATCTCTCCTGCTCCAATGGTACCATCATAACTGGACTGAGCAGCTCTTCTTCCATCGTTGGTTCTGAGCATCTATTCGAAGGAGCCTGAGATGGTGAAATAGGCCATGTTCCTCTGACAGAACAGATGGGTTCCGAGGGTGGATACTGGGGCCAGGATCCCTAATAAGGCCAGCATGCTGCATTCAGAGTGCGTTGTGGTGGGCCCCAGGATGCCAGAAAGTAGGGACTCTATGGCAGCTTGAATAGAGGATACTGTCACCATGTAGAAGGCCTTGGCAGACCTTTTACTTATAGTGGCAGGAAGGGATGGATGGCCTCTGTCCCTCATCCTATTCTTCCAAAGACAAAAATTCAGAGACTGGTTCCATCAGTGGTATCAGCTGAAGCACGTACACTACCGGACCAGGGGATGAGGGGTGCCTCAGCTGTGGCATGCCTTGCGCAGAAGATAAAGTCTTCCTGGAAATAAAGATCCCTGATGGTGTGAAGACCTTGGCTCTCCCAGGGCAAACACTTCCCAACCTCCCTGGAGTCCAGGGTACTCTCTCAGTCCCTGGAACTGGTACAAGAGCAATGGTCTCCCTCGGAGTGGGCGACTCTCAAGATCAGAGGGATGCCTATGTTAACAGTGCCATCGCTTTGACCACATTACTCCTCTCTTTGCAGCCCTCTATTGCCTCCCCTTCTCTACCAGATCAAATACAAGCTACCTGTCTTCACCTTCAAAGCCTTTCACTGCCTACCCCCACCCTACCAATCATCTCTCAGTCACTATTGAAATGTTGGCTCCTGCCTTTGAGCAACCAATGGGACCAGCTGCCATTGCTTACTTCTTAAATTTTCAAACAAGCTCTTCTGTGCTTCCTCCCATGCTGCCCCTCATGACTGGGAGGATCTCTCCATAAACATCTTCAAAGCTACCTCATGATCCTCCTTCAAACCTCACCTTAAAACTCTCCTTTCCTATCATGCCTACAAAACCACAACAATGGTCAAGCTGCTGGTGAGCTCAGATGACAGCCTATCATGTTGACCAGTATGGTCTCCTAGTTTTCTTGTACTCCCCCATTTGTGTCCATCAGCTTTTTCTTGTCTTAAACATAGATTGGAAGCTCTTTGGGGCAGGGGCAGTCTTCTGTGTTTGTATAGTATCTCATAGGTGCTAGAACTAAGGTGCGGGGGTGCAGCACCCACTGACTTGAAGTGGTTTCCATTTTATACAGGGTTTGTCATTTGGTTCAATGGCTCTCAGCTCCCCCACTATGCAAACTGTTTCCCCACCCCTGCGGTATCTAACACAATGGAATCGTGGGCCATGACTGGGACTCTTAGGTACTGTAGTAACACAAATAATCAACAAGTAATAATAGATAGGCACACTCACTGTCTGTTTCAGATAAGCATGAACATATGAACTTGTATAAAAAGTAGCAGTTGTGGAGTACATGAAGGTAAAGAAACTCGTTTGTTAGAGGGTTTAGACATGAGAAGTATACAGACTTGTACTTGATTTCATTAATGTGTTTTAACAACTAAAATGGAGCACTAGACACTTGACATCAATACAATTCCAGTTCGAAAGACAAGGTCCAATTCTGATCCTCCACCACCTTGCACCTTTTGTAGTTCTTCACTCCTATGCAAAGTGGTATAAAATGCTATCATTCTGATTTAGTAGCAGTTTACATCCACTATGTACAGGGGAGAGCCAGAAGGGACCTTAGATCGTTTAGTCTGACCTCCTGTATAAAACTGGCTATAAAATTTCACTGAGGCTAAAAACTTTTGTTTGACTTGTGGTATCAAATCAAGACGCCTTACTAAAGTCGAAGTATATTACAACTGTGCAGTTTCCTTTATCAACCAAACTGATCATCTCATCAAAGAATAAAATCAGGTTTGTTTAACCAAACCTATTTTCCATAAAACCTTGCTGACATTAATTGTATCCTTTATTTCTTTATTGATTGAATCCAGTAACAGCTTCCATTATTTTGCTTAAGGGTGACATCAGGATAAGTGGCCTATAATTGGTCTGGACATTCTACTTGTTCTTTTTGAATACTGGTATGGCATTAATACTCTTTCAGTCTTCTGGAACTTCCCCAGTATTCCAAGATTTATTAAAATTAACATCAGTGGATGACAGATTTCCACAGCTATCTGTTTTAGGACTCTTAGGTGTAAATAATGCAGACCTGCTTATTTAAAAATGTTTATCCCTAGTAGCTTCTGTTTAAAATCCTTCTTGGTTATTTTTATTACAGTGGAGAAATAATGTTTATATTCTTATAACTAAAATTATTGTATTACAGCTGAATTAGTGGAAATTATTTAGAATTCTGACATATCACATGCTTGACTACCACAATGTTTAAACTACAGTCTAAACAGTAAGTTTAATTGAAGTTCCTTTATGACAACATAAAAACGACAAAGACTTACTAAAGACATAGCAGGGACAGTGCTCAAGGGTTTTTGATGTATATGGTACACACTTTTTCAAGGGGAAAGCAGTGGAAATTCTTGTTCTAATGTCATTCTGCCTCTCCAGTACAAAAGTGTTCAGTAGTGAAAACGTCTTTGGGAACATATTGAATGTAACGAATTATCTTGTAATTTACTTTACAATACAATTTACAATTACAATTAATTGTTACATAATTAATAAATTATATTGTAATTTACTTTAATTGTTATCAATTATATTGCTGTATTATGCTATTGCCAAAATATGACATATTTTGAAGGTCAAAAGAATTTAATTTTGTCAAGATTCACCAGAACATGTCTTCTTTCCAGGATACAAACTTTTCACAAACTACACATCAATTTAGCAGATTAATTTATTCCCTTTTAGAAAGTGTCATCATAATAAATGTAATAGAATTTTAAAATAACTGTCTAAAAATCTCTTGCTGTAATTTGATTTTTGTTTAGCATAAGTGGCATTCAGTCTCTCCACGAACAGGGCAGTTTTACCTATAATCTGATACTGTATACATCCTCTGCCTTAAACAGCACAGCACCACTTATTCGTTAAATTGTGATCTACTTTTGCTGTGATGCTACAGAAACAGCGAACAAAGTACACATCCATTTAGCTTCCTTAAGCATATTTTTGTATTGGTAAAACATACCCATTTTTCCACTTAAAATTGTCCCTATTTTCTAGTAAAAACAGAGATATTTGTTATGGTGAATACACCAAAATTGCTACTGGTGAAGATCAGGGAGGGAAGAACACACATGTGCACCACTGATGCCTATTAAAGGCTGAGGGCAGGCTCTCCCACAACACACCTGGCCCTATTTATACATTAGGCTTGGTCTACACTAGTGAGTTTTGTGGACAAAAGTCAGCTTTGGTCGACAAAGCAGTGCTGGTGGACACACTATATTCACCGCTGATAAAATGGCCCTTTTGACAGCAAAGGTAGGGTGACGCAGTGGCAGTGTAGAGCCGGGACAGAGCGGGACATGGGGGCAGGCAGCTGCCACCCACTGGGACATAGGCTGCTGGAGCTAGATAGGTCTCTCAGCTCCTGCAGTGCTGCCCCTTAGGTCAGTGGAAGTACTCCTGGTGAAGACGCACTCCAGGACTCAAGGAGAGCAGTGTGGACAAAATTCGTCCACATATAAGTCGACACATTTTCTAGTGCAGACAAAACCTTAGGGGCAGTCTCTTCTCCTCCCCACCACCACATACAAAAGAACCCCTGGCTCTCATAGGCTAGGAGCATTCACTGCTCCGCCCCCGCACACACAAACACAAACACAGGACATTCCCAACATCAGTCTTAGTCATTCCCTGCTTCTCCTCCCCCACCATGCACGCACACCCTGACCCTCATTATATTCTAGAGCAGTGGTTCTTAACCTTTCCAAACTACTGTACCCCTGAAGCCTGAGTCCCACCCCCACGGGGCTGAGGCATGTAACTTAGTTTCATGGTGCCCCTGTGGCTCCAGGCAATTGCCTTTCTTGCCACCCCCAATACCAGCTCTGCACTTGCGACCCCTCTAAAACCCCAGGTTAAGAAACACTGTTCTAGAGGCATTAGGTGCTCCCCCCACACACACACACAACTGACCCCCATGAAAGGCTTAGGGCCCCCCCCCCCCACGACAGATGTTCTCCTTAGTTCGGTCCCCGCTTCAGGCTGCGGGAGGGGCCGGGGGACAACTGGGCTCCCCCTCGCCCCCGCTGCCTCTAGCCCCTCTCTGCTCCGAGGGCGCCGCGGGCGGCGGGGTGTCGCTCACCAGGAGGCGGCCAGCGGGTTGCTCCTGTCCACGGCTTCGGCCCAGGGCTTGTACCAGTGGATCCGCCCGGCCGCTTCCCCCCAGAACTTCTCGGGCTCCGCCACGGCGGCCCGCAGCGCTCGCTCGTACGCGCCCTCGGGGGCGGCCTGGCCGGGTCCGGCGGAGAGGCAGCGCCGGGGGAGGGCAGCGCTCCCCGTCCCCGCGCCGCGCGGGGCTGGCCCCCTCCGCCAGCCATGGCCCCCCCAGCCCGCGCCGCGGCAGAGGCGCAGCGTCACCAGGCACTGGCGGCTCATGGTGGGCCGGGCAGGTCCCGTCCCGCGTCGCTGCCGGGGAGCGGCGGCTCCCTCCCAGTCCCGGCCCGAGACTGAAGAGAGCCACGCGGAAGCCGCGCAGGATCCCCTCCCCTGGAGCGAGCGCCGCTTTCTGCTCTGCAGCAACAGGTCTGCAGGCGCTAAAAGGCAGAGGCCAGCCCGGGCTTTGCTCCCGCCGCTGGGCCTCTTGGCCGACGGCGGTGATGGCCAGCGGCCAGGGGAGCTGCATTGCACAGGCGTGATCGCCCCGTTATCGGCGCCGGCCTCCTCTGCACCGAACAGCGGCCGGGCTCAGAGCCCCGCACAGCTCGGCTGGGCCGCTCCAGGCAAACCGGACCTCCCGGCTTATCCGGCTCTTTATCCAGAGCACCTGGAGGCCCTTGACACAGCTTCGATCAGCCCCCAGCAACATGTCCCTCAAAGCAGGGAGCACCTGCCCCCTGCAACCGCTTCTTTCCCCGTCCCCTAAAGCCCACGGGGGAGGCTCCAGCCCGCAGAACTAACAGCAGGGGTTTCCAAAGCCGCCTGGGGTTAGCCAGACCTGCCAAGGCAGGTGAGAAGTACACACAGCCGAGGAATGCAGCTTTGCGTAGATCTGCACCAACGTGCGGATGGATGCTCTTGGCCTCCCCAGGAGTCACTTTCAATAAGTCACAAATATTCCTTCTCCCCACAAAAAAAAAAAAAAAGTCATCCAGCCCTACGGCTCAGCTTTATGAGCCTGGAGTAGCAGGACATGCTTTTGAGGGTGAAGAGGAATGAATTAAGTGATTGCACAGGGATCACGCTGAAGAAGGAGGAAGGGGACTTAATTGTGTGTGTGTGTTTGGGTTTTTTTAAACGCTTATGATTTGTATAAGATTGTATTGGGTGTTTGTTTGCACTCATCCCATACGTCCCAACATTTCTAGTGGCTAAAGCAGGGCTGACCTCGTCCCTGGAGGGGCAAAGTTGTGTGCTGTCATTGAGGGGTAGAAGGCTGGATGCTGCCACCAAAGGGGGGGGGGGGAGTTGAAGAGCAATCATGCACTCACCCCACAGCAATGGCCCCTGGCGTATGAGGCTGCCTGGGTTTGCCCCCCTCACTCCAGACTTAGTGACCTGGTCCCTCGTGCGTGGGCTCACTACATCACTCTGGTTTGGCCTGGCCCCCTGCTGAAAGAGGTGTGGATACCCAAGCCAAATGTGAATACATGAATTCCAGTTTGAATGAGTCCTCTCCCCATTGCACATTCCCTGTATCCTGGCCATTTAAAGGGAAAGGTCTTGAACTAGAAAGTGGGCACTGCCATGCTGTGTTTGGTGAAGCCACAGCTGCATGGCTAGTCAGGAGCTACAATGAAGTTGGAGCCAAAAAAGATTCCCTAGAGACTGTATGCAGAGCCATGCATGGAACAGGCTGTGACTGCTGGACATCACTGCTGAATGCACAGCTGTATGGCGCTTACGGAAAAGAAACAGCAGCTGGGCAGGGAGCCAGTGCAGAGGGGCCCCAATGAGAGACACCAACAGCCTGGTTTGGAAACCTGCACATTCCTGTTTGCTTGGAATAGCGCTTCACAGGAGAGGGCATCCCAGGCACCTGCCCTGAAGATCCCTAATTCTCAGCTGGTTTGCCCCAGGAACCCAAATATTTACAACTATTGCTCACTTTGAATTGTAACTGTTTAAGCCTCTGTATCTAGGGTATGTGCAACCTTTCCCTTTCCTGTCAGCCCTAGTAAAATATCTTTTCCTATAGTCATGTGTCTGACTGGTTAGGTCCGGTACCCTCAAGGAAGACATAGCTGCTGAAGCACCTGCAGTGCTTGCCTTTGAGCCATGGTATATGTGATACATTACTGGCACGTTATGGGTTTAGTGTGCAGCATTACTGATTAGCTGCAGTAACGGCAAACTAAAAATTCTCTCCATCCCTTGTTTTAAAAGATTTTACTGCTTTGAAATAGGTTCCCTATGATTAAAATGGGGTTACCAATAGTATCAGCAAAGCCTCTTAGAACAAAAGAAACTTCTTAAGCGCAACTACTTCACAATGTTTTGAATTTCTTTTTTGTATGTCTGGCCACTCCAGAGGACTGTCCTAAGTTTCAGAGGGCGCCCTTTAGAGTACTGTGAAGTGTGAGCCATCTAAAAGAGTTAACCTAGACCCCTGAATTTTGCAGGGGTATATATCCTTTATGAAATCAGTTATTTTACTGTTCTAGACTTTGTCTACACTACAGACTATGTCAGCAAAACTTATGTCACTCAGGAGTGTGAATATTCCACCCACTGAGCAACATAAGTTACACCGACATAAGTGCTTGTGTACACAGCACATCAGCAGGAGAGCTTCTTCTGCTGACGTAGCTTCAGCTGCTCGCAGAAGTGGGTTTTTTATGCCGAGAAGAGAGCTTTCTCCCCTCAGCATAGAGGTCTTCACCAGATAGACTGCAGCAGTGCAGCTGTATAGGTACAGCTGTGCCACTGTACATAAAGACATGGCCCTCATGGTTCTATCTGTAATGTCCCTGTCTGTACCAAAAAAAAAAAAGTGTGTGGGAAGGGATTGTTCATGCAGTCACATTATAAAAAATGTCATATGGATAAGAAAGACAGAACATTTGAACTTAAAGTAGGCAGTTTTGTGTGTTAACAAATCAAAACAGTCAAATATTTGTAACATTCACAATTAATTTGCGGTTACTTTAAGTGACTATTGTTGAATGACTAAACTTGGATCATATCAGTAAGTTGCATAACTGGTAAATGAATAAACTGATCAAAGGAAATAGTCTGTTTACCCACTACAAGAAGGAAAACATTAACTCAATACATTCTCAGTCAGGGCTGAATAAGGTGAGCAGAATTTGGCCAATAAATTATCTCATTTTAGCCCAATCCCCTCTCACTTTATCCCATTCACCCCCCCCCCCCCAAAGGAAAAAAAAAAAACTACCTCTCTTCAGACATCAAAAATGGTGGCTTCTATTTCTGAGCAAACAAAGCCACATTATCATAAGTAATGCCAAGAGACCACAGTATGCTAGGTCCCGTATTTAACAAATAGATTGTCTACACCCCAAGGAGCTTACAATGCAAGTAAAAATTGTTCAGTAGACATTCTAAAAGAACTCCACACATTTAAAATCAGACCCTGTAGCTTGTCGAAGAACTAGAGAATGCCACCAAAGCAAAGGAATCAGAGTCACCAAGAGGCTGCATCTTGGAACACAGTGCTGTGTACCCTGCACTGTTTTGCAGATACTCTCTAAAATATTATGGAGAGGTGGGTTGAAGAAATAGGTAGGGATGGAAGGATTGTCTATATAGATCTACTGGCCAAACTGCCTCAAGGAAGAGGAGCACAGGGGTTGTGAATATAACTGCAGCACTGAGATTGGTATAGGATTTATGGATTCGCTGGTGGTGCATCAGAGGAAGAATTCTATTTCCACCCAGCATCCACAGAGAATGCTTGCATACAGCCTGTTTACTCAGTTAAGATCTTATTCTGCTCCTTTTCAAGGCAACAGGAATTTTGTTATTGATTTCAGTGAGATCAGATTGGGCCCTTAAATTAATTTGGTCCTCAGGCACCAAGAAAAGCTTTTGAGTTGGCTGGACTTACCTGTTAGTACTTAGGAACGTGTACAGACAGCTTAAACTCTCATCTATGCTCTCCTCATCTCACGTCTTGATTTGTGCAACATCGTTTTCTCTGGCCTTGACGAATGTATTCTTGGACCAATGCTATCCATTCAGTGTGCTGCTGCAAAGATCGTTTTCCTAGCCTGTCACTCTCTCCTTTGCATCCCTTCCCAGCTCTCTCTTCTCTATTGTATGAAATATTAGCTACTTGTCTTCACTTTCAAGACCCTTCACAACGTATCCCAACCTGACCTATTTCTAAATTCTCATCAAAAGATCAGCTCCTGCCTCTGATCTCCCCATGATGCCAGCCGCCACAAAACCAGCTGCCCCTCATGCTTGGGAGAAGCTCTCCATAAACATCCACAAAATTATATTAATATCCTCATTCAAAACCCTCCTTTAAACTATCCTTTGCTGTGAGGCCTACAAAAAACAGGCAGGCTGCTGATGTGCTCAGACCACAGCCTAATAAGCTGACCAGTATTGTGTCATTCCCATGTACTCTCCCATCTGTCTGTATTCGTCTGTTGTCTCTTGTCTTATACTTTGATTGCAAGCTCTTTGGGACAGGAACTGTCTTTTTATTCTATGTTTGTACAGCACCTAACACAGTGGGGTCCTGGTCCATGATTTGGTTTCTAAGGTACTATGGTAATACAAATAATAAATATATGTACACACACACAGTCTCAGATAAGCATGAGCAGGGACTCTCTTCTGAGTTTGTATAGTGCCTAGCACAATAGGGTCTTGGTCCATGACTGGGCTCCTCGGTGCTACAATACAAATAATAATAATTCATAATAAATCACCGGCTGTTTTGAACACAAGCCTGTGATATGTGGGCAGATTGCTGAGTTCTGCAAGTCCACATATAGAGAAGTCTCTTTGATGGCCCTTCTGCCCCAGAGAATGTAAGCATTGCTACAGACAGCTGAGGTGCCTGCAACACTTTTTACCTCACATTCACACACAAAATCGCTCTTCATGTTACATAAGCATTTCTAGAACTATAGTGGTTGCCCTTCCTGTGGGCAATTCTTGACAATGCTTTTTGTTCACACCAGTTTACTGCACATTGCTGCCATACCAACATGGATAAGAACCATAACCATTATATCTGTGCTATTGAAGATTGTCTTCTTAGCTTAGTCTACAATGCTTTTGTACATAATTCAGCGACAGTTTTGCACTCTATCCACTAAATACACATCTTCAAAGCACTTAAAGGTTAATTCATTTTAATCCTTGAGTCTTTTAAAAATAAAAAAATAATGCTATGTTTAATATGAAAAAAGTATTATGCTTCGGGGACATCGTTATTCATTTTTTCTTGATATTATGCACATTTAGGCCAAAATAAATGGTTCTTACATTGAATTTAGCAATACAGTTTTAAATCTGCCTGTCCTACTCTCTGACAAGATATATATGAGATGCAATGGACAAACTTTCATATGTTTATTTTGATTACATTTGACAGTTCTTGACAATGTGTGAACAGACAAGATGAAGACGATGTTGCCAGAGCAGATAATTTATCAGACTCAAATGAAGATCTACTTTAAAGTTCTATAAGATTGGAAGATTAAGGCTATTAGAATATATATAATTCAATGGCAAAGAACTATGGGAACACAGAGTTCAGGTTGCCTGGTAATATGTCATCCCCTTGCAGAATGTTGAGTTGAGCATAACCCAAACTTCTAAAAACCAGGAAATGCACAGTTAATATTGCCCAGGCAACCTTAACTCAGCCTGCTTTCAGCAATGCCCTAATACACTCCATTAACACATAGGCCTTTACTCTGCCATCCCCGCTGCTGCTGAAATGTACAAGCTCTTTGCCTCCTTTTACAGCCCATTCACTTTCACTCACAGATTCTATCTAATGCTATTGTGTGGCTACACTGCTATTTATACTCACATTAGCTTGATGAGAGCTAGCAGAAGTATGAGTACATGAGTTGGAGAATCACACCTCTATATTCGTAGTATAGACATGAACCCAGTGTACCACTCCTCACTCCCCTAGTCCCTACACCTCCCTAACCTGAGCACTCAGCCTCTCTCCCCTCCCCTCCCATACATCCCCATTTAACTCCTTCCCCATATCTTCCCTCCGCTTTCTGTAGCCCCATACCCATCTCCTTCTATTCCCCCATTCCTCCACCCCCTAATCTCGCTACCCTCCCAGAAATAGTTCACATGCCTAATTTTTCCCCAAATACTTAGATTATATTTCCCCCCAAAATAAAATTGCCCATTTGTCTCCCAGTCTCTTAGCTCCCCAGCAGCTGGGCTCCAGCTGGTTAGCTCTGCAGGGAACTGAGAGCCCGGGCAGCAGCCATGCTCACACCTGGAGCTCCCCCACCTATCCCAGGGTGACAGCCCAAGCTGTGAGCAACCAGCCTTTCTTGTCAATTTCACGGCTCGCCCCCCCCCGTCCCCAGCCCAGCTGAAATTGACAAGAATGACAGCCAACAGCTGATGTAAGTACCCACTGTCTACACCAACACTGTGTCACCCTACCTACACCAACATAAGCCGTACGCCCCTCATGCAGGTGGAGTTATGACGTCCGTGTAGTAAGGCACTTACATCGGTGAGAGCAAAGCGGTAGTGTAGACATTGACATAATTAGGTTAACATAAGCTGCCTTTGTCAACCTAACTATGTAGCGTTGACCAAGCCAAAGTGGGGGAGCCTGCCCCGGAGCTTTTGGCTTAGTATTGTTTTGGGTAGGTGTGTGCGAGAGGGGGGGAAGGCAGAAGATGACAAAAAAATGAAAAAGGCAAGTAGAGCCCTGCAAATCCGCAGATACCCGCTTTATCTCCACGGTCCATTTTTGCAGAGGCTTGGATGTAGATACAAATTTGGTATCCACACAGGGCTCTCGCAGCACATACTCATCTGGATGGACCGGCTGCTACCCAGCCTTGCCTTGGGCACCAGTTTGTCTCTCTGAATCACGCAGCACCGAGCTGCGATATGTGTTGGGCATTCTGGGAGTTATAATCCCCACGGCACTCCGACAGAGGAGGTAAACCACTACTCCCAGAAGGGAATGCACCTATGTGCTCCTGCTCAGTGAGCCAAGCACCGTTTTGAAAGAGGTATCTCTACTTTAAACTAGCAGGCGGCAATGGTGGGTGCTATGAGCAGAATAGTTGTTGCCACTGTCTCTCCTGGCCAAGTCTGTGTAGGGTGTCCGAGCCTCCCACTGGGAGGGCGGTGCTGTACACAAGGGCCAAGGATGTAGCCTCCCTGAATGGAGCGGGCAAGGAGGTATGGCAGGGGCAGAGTGAGCAGTGGGGCAGGAGAGTCTCTGGGGAGAAGTGGGGAGCAGTTGGAGGTGGGCTTGCATTGCCCTGCATCACTGGTGCATGATGCCAGTGAAGCTGTTTGTAGAGCCCTTCAAATATGTGCATATCCGCTTTATATCCATGTACAAACTTTGAGGATTGCGGATAGGATGTGGATACAAATTTTGTATCCAATTGGGTCTAAAGACAAGAACAAAGAGAGAGACAGAGGCAAAAAGCAAAAAAGCCAAGCAGTAGCCTATGATCACAATGTGACCCTGGAAAAAGCTAGAGAGGAGCTTTTAGGTTGTTGGCTAAAAAGGTTTGAGGCTGTCAGCTAAGAAACTGCTCCTTTTGTTCTTGGTTCATTCTCCATTTGGGCAAGGGGTACTTTGTACATTACTTGTAAATAAACAAGATTGCATCAAAGAAAATACCAGACTCCATCAGTTTCTTCAGATGGTCCCCAACCTTTGACTAGCCACTTGGGTCAAAAAGGAGCAACATTATCCTTAGTTATGTTAATTGAAGGTTGAGTTCACAGCTGTCAATCTCAACAAGGGCTTTGATTCATCCTCGTATTAGTACCTCTCAGTTTAACAGTACAAGGCAGCAGAAGTAAACCATTTTGGTGGGGTAGACTGTCACTTGGAAACCCCTTGGTCAAATGACCCCACATTTGGATCACTGAGGCTACCCCATGCCTCCATGATACATGCCAAATTTCAAAGCAATCCAAAATTACTGTTTGGATTTTAGCACACTTGCAAGAGTCAAGTTTAAATGGCAGCGTAGCACGGGGGCTCGTTGGGCCCCGTCGTTGTGGCCCTTCCTCAGGCCCAGGCTTGGAGGAAGGCCACTGCACCTTCCAAATAGGGGAACGTTAGCGCCTGGATGCTTTGCCATCCAGGCCCTCAGGCAGGGCGGGCGAGCCGGCAGTCTATCGCTCCGGCCCTCAGGCAGCGCGGGCGAGCCGGCAGTCTATCGCTCCGGCCCTCAGGCAGGGCAGGCGAGCCGGCAGTCTATCGCTCCGGCCCTCAGGCAGGGCGGGCGAGCCGGCAGTTTCCTGGAGTCAGGAGTGCCACGGACGGTACTCCTTCACTGGGTTGAAAGGATAAGCGGGGAGGGGTGGGGAACGCAGGCCCACCCAACTCCACTGCGTCCCAGCCCAGGGCCCTAGTAGTGGCAAAGGCGTTGCCACTAAGTCAGCGGGGCTCCCGCCGCAACACGCCGACGGGGCTTGCCCCTGTCTCAGCCACAGCTATGGCTGTCCCTCGGCCACTTCCTCCCTGTATCCCCAGGTACCTGTACCGTTGGGATCTTCGGTGTTACAGGGGAACACAGCCCGCGGCACGCTCGTCAGTCCCTCTGCGTCCACTGGCGGCAGGGCGGGGAACTCCTCAGCGAGGGGCAGCTCCTCCAGGTCGCAGAGTTCGGGGAATGGCTCAGCCTCCGGCAGCTCCTCCAGGTCGCAGGGTTCGGGGAATGGCTCAGCCTCCGGCAGCTCCTCCAGGTCCTGACCCGTCTCAGGGGATGACTCGGCTTCCGGCAGCTCCTCCAGGTCAGGTCCGGCCTCGGGGGAGATCCCCCAGCCCGCAGGCTCAGGGAACTTGGTCCAATTACTGGGGCCCAGGAGCCTGGCCCAGTCCTGGGGGCCGGTAGGCCTAGGCCAGTATAGAGGGCCCCGAGACCCTATCCAACCCTTGGGACTTGGTCGTTGGGGCCGTCCCCAGGTCCGAGGCTTTGTGAGGCGCTCGCTTGGGGTAGCGGCCTGGCTGGGTTCCGGCCTTGGCTGCAGCCGGCGAAATGGCACATCTGTCTCCGGCGTCAGCCTGTCCCTAACTGAGCTGTGGGGCCTGTGTTTTATACTCTCAGCCCCAGCGGAGGCTCCGCCCCTCCGTTGTTGGATTGGCCAGCCAGCGGGACCTATCGCTGGCCAGCTCCCCAGTTGCCGGGCAGACTGGCCAGCTAACCGGCCCTTTTTCGGCTTGGTCTAGGCGCTGTGGCCTTTCCTCAGGCCCAGGCTCGGAGGAAGGCCACTGCACCTTCCTACAGGCAGGAATAGAAACCTTGCAGCGATTTTTCTGTATTGGCTCATGCACACTGTAAAAAAAGTGCATTTTCTTAAATACTATTCTCAGTATGGATCCCCCTAAAATTTAGTGGGTGCCATGTACTATCTAACAGATTGTGACTTTTGATCCATGTCACATCAATAGTTTAATCTCTAGCTCTGCACTAAAAAGAACCTCACCTAGAAACTTTTTTGGAAAATGGATATTTTTTTCAGGGCATATATCTCTGCAACCTCCATCTCCTATTACCCCAGTCTTGGGTCACTAAACCTACCCTGGCCCCTCCTGAGGTACACCACGTTTCAAAGGAATCTGACTAAGCACATCTATTTTAGATTACTTAGAAAGGTTGACCTTCAAACCGAACCATAACTGTGACACAACCATAACTATAGCGGTGCTGCCATGCCATAGTAATATCTGCACAGAGGCATAGATTCATCCTATACATGTCTCCTTTGTGTGGTTTTCTACTTTGTGTGGTTTTTTTCAAGGTAGTAGTGCTTTGTTGCATAATGCACCCCAGAAGCAATACAAATACCCAAAAAAGGCTAAGAAAGGATTGTTACCCACGATTACTGCTTTCTTGCAGCAAGAAGTGTTAGTAAAACTAATAGGATAAACAACTCCCCCATATGACCAGTCTGTAAAGCAGACGGGAAAACCTGGCGACTTACAGTAAATTACAGGGCTTGAAATACATGTACACCCAAAACAGCCCCAAGTTACCAAAAGTAATGGCTGCAATAGGTATGGGAGCTAAATGGATTTCAGTATTGGATTTATCAAAGCATTCCTTGCTATTCCTTTGCATTCTGATTGCTGATATAAATTTGCTTTTGCCTAGAGGGACCATCAACTCACATGCACCTGTGTTCCACTGGAGCTATACTGCTCTCCCATGATTTGCCACACCCATGTTATTAAATTATGGGATAGGTGCACGGCACCCTTTAATGTTATCTCTTATGTGGATGATGTTCTCATTTGAACTGTAACCCGAGAAACTCAGCTGCTTTTGCTTGATGAAGTAATTCCTGATTGAGCAAACAGGCTTCCGAATTAATTTGAAAAAAGCCCAATTGTTTCAGCAAAAGGTCCAATACCGGGGTTCAGTGTTAGGACAAAAAGGAATGGTTGGAAGCCAGAGATGGTTGGACTTCCACATTTAGATTTATTACAGCTATGGTTCATTTAGCCAATCTAGGGCTGGATACATGCCCTTCTTTGATTTTTCTGGACACTATGTACTTAAAAGGGGTGTGGGTAGTTTGCAAAATAATTAAGTACATAGCGTCCAGAAAAATCAAAGAAGGGCATGTATCCAGCCCTAGATTGGCTAAATGAACCATAGCTTTAAAATCAAGACATGCAATATAAAGAAAAGTTGTATGGTGTTCTTGTTACTGTTTTACTGTGTGTATTCGCTGTGCTGTGCTGGTGTAAACAAAAAAGATGGTGCAATTTCAAACAAAAGTTGTGGGATAATACTCCTGCCCACTACCATGTGGCTGGGGAAAAATGCTTTGAAGCTTAAAATAATAACTTTTTGTAATTAAGGGGCAACTCACAATTAATGTCACCAAAATGAGTAGCCTCCAAGAAAAAGTGGCCAAAATGATTTAATTTATTTATACAAAGTAAATTGTACCAAAAAGGAACAAAGCAACACACTGTTATGGTGTCAAAATCGGTCTAAAGTAATTTATAACAAAGTTGATTTTAGCTATTACTACATGGGAATATTCCATCTAATAAAAAAAAGACAGCTGTTACTAAACTGAAGGTATACTGTCCACAATGGGTTTTAGTAAATCCCTCTGCAAGTGTAGTGATGTACATAAACACCTTTTCAGTGTAGTTGTACATTGTGTTCCCAAGCCCAAAAAATACAATGTTGGGGACTTGGTGTTAAAAAAAAATTATAAAAGCCAAATACTGAAAACCCCAAAGGTAAACCTTGTGAAAGTCACCGTTTGTAACACCCCTAGTACAAAAATGGCTGCACTAATAAACACCTGGGTAACACACAATGCTAACACATATGCACGTCCCAAGCAAGACATTACAAAAAATATTTTGGAAGATATAAAAGCATCAGCAGGAGTGCTGAATGCAATTAATAAAAAAAGTTTTGACAAACAAGTTAAGCATCCTAAGCAAAAGCCTTGGAGTCCTATCAGATCCCATAGTACACACACATTCAGCCTTAAAATATGTAAAAAAAAAGTTACTTGAAAATATATTGGTACCCTGGAAAATAAATAATAAAAAAGCACACCTGAGCCTATTAAACTTCACAAAATTTATGGTAAATGCTACCTCCAAAGCTTTAGGTTGCATACAAGCACAGCTTTGGGCTCAAGAAATAGGCCAAGGTATCATCCAACAAGGATGGATGATAAATGTAAAGTTCTACCTGATGAAATACAAAAATTAATTTGGAATAATGCCACCACCCAAAAAAGGGCCTTAAGTCATTGGTGGAAAATGTTCAATTTCACAGTAGATGCCCAGCCTCAAGTAATTACAGTGTATGTAATGATAATATCTGCCGCTCACATTATAAACATACACAAAGTAGTTCCCCTAGGCCTCAATGTAAAAGCTGAAGTGTTATGGCCTATTAAACACCTAACATGGAAATTACAAAAAATAAAATAAAACTCAATTGGTTAATTTACAAAGCTGCACAGGTGAAGCCATGTTGGAATTAAAATTGGAATGAATTTTATCGTATGAAATTGTCAATATGTTTTGCTACCCAATAATAGCATTAATTTTTCCATTGTGTACATTGGACAAGGTTGTGTTTGTGTACGCACGCAATGTACCTAACTTGTGATTAATGGAATTTATGAAAAAAACATTAATCCTGCCCAAAACAAATGTTATGGCAATGTTGCTGTATTAAAATTGTGTAATGTAGTTTATAAAGTATTAAAACATATTTCAGTTATTAATAGTAAATATTAATGTTTTAAAATATGTTCAACCTGTAATATTGAAAATCAATACTCATTTGGTACAATGCATGCTAACACATTCAAACATAATAATCTTGCTTATACCCATTCAGGAACAATTAAAAACTGTAAACTTAATAGTCAAACATGATGGGACTAAAGTAATCAAAGTCCTAAATGCTGCAAAAGCTGTCACAAAGCACAGTTGGTGGAAAACCCTACTGGGGTGGTCCCCCGTTGCCACTGAAATTTTAAATCTAGCATTGCATCCCATTGTGCTCATGCGTGTGTTGCAGATAGTTTCTATAACGGCTGCAGTGGGACTCTTTTGGTGAACTAAAAGATCCCTAAAGCAACTCAAGGGACTAAAACACCCCCGTGTACAAGTAAGGCGGTGCTCTGCAATATACCCTGCCAACAAAAAGATGCTAATCGTTCGGACCCCGGCTGGGGTGCCTTGAACCATAGTCGAAGGTGTGTATCAAAAAGTTGTCGTGGTGGCCTATTAAACTATGGGGGCCACCAAAGAGGGGAATGTTGGTGGCCCAGTACAATTTGAGTTGCTTGACCACTGTCCTACAGGCCTAGCATAGCTTCAGTTGCTTGCTTGGCTATTCTGACCCCTGTAGCATGACATCTTCCGGTTGGCAGAGATGAATAGAACTGCTGAGTAACCTTGTAAATGTCTCAGTTTCTGCATACCACGGCCCATAACAAGACAAAATACACAACATGTATGCTTGCAGCTGCATATAAATAACGGTGATGGGAACAACAAGTTATCCTTGAACGTCTGGAGATACACGGTTTCATTGCCAAGGGGCATGTTTTTACACCACCCCTCCTATCACCAGATGTTGTTTTGACAACCCCAATTATTATGGTCAGAATGGAATGTAGTTAAGGGTAAAAACCCAATGTAGGTAATTAGCATATATGATAATGAGTAAAAATATAATTAGGTGAAGTCTGTTTATGGAAGGGTATAAGAAGTCATTACTTAGACAAGGGGGCGTGCTCCATCAACACCTGACTCTGTGAAAGGTCCTGCCAGTCAGACCAGAGGATCCACTGACTCCCTAGCGGGGTCCCTGAAGAAAGCCGTGCCTGTATACAGCCTTCTCAGTAACTGCTTAGCTCTCCAAGCTTAGTGAGTATGATATACTGTAGTTAGTTTTAGGCTTTGTATTTAACTAGTATATTTATAGAAAACCTTGCACATTAAACCTTATTAATCTGCAACTCGGGCGTACCATGTCTCACTAGTATCCACACTGATCACAAAGTGTCCAGTAGTGACAAGGAGTAGGAAACATTGAGTGTGAGAGCACATTGCCCTCTATAAGTAATCTGGTAGCATTTCCCAGCTATTTGTTTAACTAGAAAAAAGAAATGGCCCAGTTGTTCTCCCTTTCCCATGTATCAGCAAGCAGAGCCAGCTGACTGTGGAGAAAAAAAAATCGTGACTCTCTCTGCTCCCCCTGTGTATTTGTGATCTTTAAGAGGCAACACTTCTCATAGTCACCCCTGAGTCAGAGCTATTATTCACTGCTCCTTAAGATGGGTCTGTGTCTTAATGACACAAGCTGGCACTAAGACAATCAAAGCTTCAGCTCTGTAGCCAAAAAATACCAAAACATTTACACACCTACATTATGTAATTAACAAATGCACTGGCGCTTTGAGTATCCTGGGGCTTGACAATGCCCTGGCAGGTGTTTAGTTCTGCAGGAGGCTCCTTACAGCGTGGGAGAGCACTTCTGGACCTGCTTCTCTTGTAATCACTCCACTCTGCCTATAGTATCTGCAGGGCCATGAGATAATCATTTGCCAAAAGGAGCAGCATTCCAGGATTTAACCCCACAGTACTGGGTTCTGGATGGACATCCTCTTACAAATGGTACAATGGAGATGGAGGAGAAGCTCAGAGTATCACAGGGAAATGTGACAAACCACTACCATATAGATGAAGCAAATTAAATTCCTACTTTAGCTATCATCCAAAAATCTGTTCCCTAAAGGAATGTTGGTAATGAGTAACTTTGGAAGATCAACTTCATTAAACAAACTGCTTGTAGCCCAAATGGATATTTTAAAGAGTAAAAAGGGGATTAAGTTAAGACTGTTAACTTAAACTTCATTTACAAATACCATCAGAGCTGATTTCTGGGTTGCTGAAATTTATCTCTGAAGATTTTTTCCAGCAAGATTTGAAAGACAAAAATAATGAGCTTAACATTTCCATTTTATTTTCTGAAATTCACACATGATGGTGGATTTTCAAATAATGTGTTCTGGTGTTTACAGGAATTCTCATTTTAGCTGTAGATTCCATTAAACAAACAAACAAACAAACACACACACACACACACACACACACTCTCTCAAGACTTTATAATTTGGCAAAGAACAAACTGTTTTAAATTGAAACTTGACATCACAGTCTCCATTCACAATCAATCAAATATACACTCACAAACACATTTGAAAGACTTTATAACTTGGCAAAGAACAACAACTGTGTTAAATTATTTTCTGAAGATAAGCTTCAAATAACATTGTTTGCCTATTTCCTCCAATAGTTTCCTTTAACAAACAAAAAAAGAAAGAAATTTACATCTTTGAAATGTGTTTTAGTAATATTCTTATTTTGTAAAAAGATTAACAAAAAATTTACGGCTCTAAATAAAATATTGTAAAGATTATTTTGCCTCCTTGTATTCTTGAAATGCCCTTTCAATCCCAATTTGCCAGGCACCCATATTTTCCTAATTCAAATCACTTCGCAAGACTTGCTTCTTCCATAAATCCCACTATTGAAACAAAAATGAAAAATATTAGGTTAAAAGAATTAATGTAAATGTTAAATAACCTTGCTCTGGTTCTACCATTGCATCCTGTCTCTCTTTCTCTGACTTGTAGATTGACAGCTCTTTGGGGCAAGTACCTTCTTGCACAGTACTGGGTATATTATCAGTGACAGACAAATAATAGTATAGTTTGAGTTCAGTGCGTGGTAGTCCATATAATACAGTGAAGTTTCTGTCAGAACCTGTTCTTCTATTTATTTCCTTCAAAGGTGATGGAAACGGAATTGGTAGGTTCAGTGCTTAATTGGTTGGAAAAGAGGTGCCAGGCTCAAGCAATTTTTTTACTTTCATAACTGACACGGCAAGCCCAAAGGTGCTAGGGTTATGCACTGCCAAGCCTAGAGGTGCCAAGACTCAGCCCTGGTAAGCCCTGGCAGAAATTAAGCACTGGATAGGTTGCATCTTCATATGTGTACAAGTCTTCCAGTTTTCTGTCAACAAAACCCAGAATAAAAAGCATGTCACGTTTATATTTAAAATCCACGAGGCATCTCACACAGAATTTAAAACAATAATTTTGACAATTTGGAACAAATTTCATGAAGATGGAACCTTTCAAAAGGAATTCTTGTCCACTAGTGTGAACATTAAAGGTCTTGTGGTATGTTCTGGAATATTAAGGTCTGGCCTTAGACAAAATTTTCTTTACTCACCAGTTATCTGTCTGCTGCTCTCCTGCCCAAAGATGGCTACATGTCAGAGGTGTTCTATGTATGTTGTTTGTGCAGTACATATGGGGTAAACCTTTACCTTTGGGGTAAACAGCAACCTTAATCTATATAATAAGATTCCAAGAATGTCACTCTGAAGCCTATAATGTCTGTTGAATCAAAGTGAAACAGCTACAAACATGGTTGAGAGCTCTTTTTGTTTAGAATTCACCAGGTTTAACCATTACTAGGATTCACTATCTGTTACCATCCAATTTCAAGTTGTCAAGTTTTGTTTTGTAAATCACACATGGCTGTATGAATCACACACATGCAACTGCACAGGCTTTTAGCTACTAGTATAAATTATTAGTGCTGTTGTTAATTGATTCCTCTCTGATGGGTTTCTTTCCAATGCAAGAAAATCCCTTCACAAGCATCTGACAAAGTGGGTTACAGCCCACGAAAGCCTATGCCTGCAGAAATTAAATTTGTTAGTCTTTAAAGTGCTACAGAACTCTCGTTGTTTTTGCTGTATACAGACTAACACAGCTACCCCTCTGGAACCCTTCACAAGCATATTTCCCAAACTGAAATCCTGTTTCAAGCACATGCTTAACTTTACACATACAAATAGCACTGCTCATGTAATACTCTGCTTGAATCCGAACCAGAATCCTCAGTACATATTGATTAATATCCTCCCTACCAGCAACTCTTTTTGTATTTAATTTTTTTTTAATCTTTAAAAAGGAAAGAAACAAACCCACACCAGTTTATGTTGTAAAAAATATCATAGTTGAAAATTAAGAGCATATGAAAGCAACGCAGTTCAATGCTCAACCAAAGTATATGAGATGATCTCCAGTATTTAGGAGCAACACTAGAAAACAGTGAATGGTAGTTTCCAGAGAAGACAAATAATATTTCAGCCTTTACTTTGTGGATTTATCCTACAACCTTAACCTTACTATAACATAGCTCTTTGTGAAGTAATGTCACAAAAATTGCCAATGGAATTTGAACTTTATGTAGTTCATGTCCTAGGACTGTGAAGGTTCATGCAATTTCAGAGTATTGATTATTTGGCTCTACAAGAGTAGAATCTGTTTTATCAAAAGCTATCCTTTGTTTGCTATGCAACTGCAACTGTTTTTTCAGATTGCTGTATCCAAGCTGTGACATGCACATGCATTGCTCTCACCAAATGTACAATGCGTGATACATATTTTCTTATCGAGGAACAAAAGAACTTCAGGCACTAATGTTTTTATGGACATTCCTTAAAACTTTACTTTCAAAAATAACTTGGCTGTTGTTACATTTTTTAAACCTTGCAAATTACTAGATATTATAAATGTCAATGTCATTAGTGGAATCAAAAGAAATAAGGGAATTTTAAATTATCTGTGTTTTTATCAGTATCGCTGACCAGCAGACATCATTATGGGGTTTTTGTTTATTTGTTTTTCTGAAACTGGTAAAACCAAACAAACAGCAAAACTCAAAGAGATCATGAGCAGGATACACTGAAAATAAAATCTGAGCAATATCTTCTATCTATTCTTTGTTCCTTGGCTTTCTTCCAGTCTCATGTTTCAGTAGTTCCACCTTGAGACTTGAAGTACCTTGAAGTTGGCTCTTATGAAGCAGTGCCACAGTTAAAGTTGCAACCATTCTAAGCTCTCTTTTCAACCCTCTCCTTCAATAATAAAATAGCAAAGCTCCCTTTTGCCTGAACATTTTCACACTTACTCTAGGTCCACAGAACAGGCTTTTCCCCACTGTTTAGAAGTGTATGTGTGGGGATTATCTATTATAATTATAGGCAAGTAAAGATGTACAATGTTTCAGATTTTTGGAAACAATACCAATACCTAAAGCCTAATCCCGAACTGCTTTCACACACACAGCTCACACACAGCAGAACTGAATTTGGCAGAAATGCAGATCTGGCACCTGCTCATTTGCCTGATCACAGATATCCTACTTTATCTTTCACTTATCACGCTGAACCTTGGTCAAAGTAATCACACCACTTAGTCCAAACAATGGCTGATCACACCACATGCACATTGATATACCCACATTCTATTTTTAATCTAAAGTGGTGAATGTCTTCTAGGTACCTTATTTTAAGATTATATTTTCAATTTACTAGGCCTTCAGGATTCATGCTGACTGGCAGTAGCACAAGTGGTTTTACGTGCAATCTCTCTTCCCCCTGAAATAACAGACCATAATAAATCTAACAGACGTTTGACTTTTGCTCAGACGTCCATCATATGTAATCGGAAAGATAAGTGCAAATTAAAATTTACTGTTTAGTTTAATAGTTTGTCTCATTTATATATTTAAGAGGGCTGTAGCAGAAACAGAACTTTTGAAAGTTTGGACAACTTCAGCTTGTTTAATGGATTCTTCAGAAGCCATAGAGTTGTTATTCTGGTCTTTATACAGACTGTAGTCATGCCTTTTTTTGCAGTGTTAATATCTATTTTATCTTGACTGTGTGAGAATATCTTAGGCTATGTCTATACTACAAAGTTAAGTCGAAAGTTAAAGCTAAGGCAGCTTACATTGACCTAATTGTGGAGGTGTACACGCTGCAATGCTCCTCCCGCCGGTTTAACTCGCCTGCTACACGGACATAATAAAACCACCTCGACGAGAGGGGTAGAGCTTAAGGTGATGTTGTTAGAGTGACACAATGTCAGTATAAACACTGTGTTACTTATGTCACCGTATGTGGCCTCCAGGAGGTATCCCACAATGCCGACCATGACCATTCTGGTCACCCTTTTGAACTCTGGTGCCCTGAAGCCAGGTACACAGGCACGCGCCCCTCCCCATTTAAAGTCCCAGGTAGCTTTGAACCTGCTCTTTTTGTTTTCTCAGCCTGGAGAGCTCACATAGCAACTGCCCAGCTGAGCATGCAGCAAACCTGCTCCTACCTGGAGCACATGGGAGGTGGTGGATCTCCCGGGTCTGTGGGAATAGGAGGCTGTGCAGGCACTACTCCACTCCAGCTGCAGGAACTTGCTCAGGTATGGAGAAGAAGGACTGTGATAGGGATTCACAGCAGGGCCGTGTAAAAATCGAAGAGCTGCAGCAGGCATAGCAGAAAGCAAGGGAGACAAGGGAGGCAGAGCTGCAGACATGCCACTTCTACAAAGAGGGAGCTGGGGTCATGGTGCATATCCTCAGGCTGGGGAAAAGAGGGCATGGTTTTAAGGAAGAATGAAAAGAGACAGAATTAAAACTTTCTCTTAACGAGTAAAAACAGTTACCACAGCAATAGTAGCAGATGTCGCAACAGTACCCCCAATGCACTCCACCCCGCAGGGAGACTAAACACAATGACAGCCACACATACAGCCAGCTATGAGAGCCTCATGGGTGTATGTGCTTGTAAATTCCCTGTTCCCTCTCCTTTAAAGGTACTTTCGCCTGCATGTCTGAAGCATAATGTAAGGGGTCTGTTAGCTCCTGACTGAAACTTAGTGGGTCTTTTGGATTGGCCATCTCTGGAGGAAGCAGGACCCTGGAACGGACAGCCCCCAGGGCCAGTGGAGAGAGACCAGCTCAGGTCAGCCTGATTGACAGGGCGGGCAGCCTAATGAGGGAGCCAGGAGGGTGGGGGGAGCCCAGCCCTCCCTGTGAGCTGGAGCTGCCTGTTTGGGCCTGCAGGGGCAGAACTGACTGGAGCTAAGGTCAAAGGAGCCAGCAGCTGGAAGAGGAACACAGAAAACTGAATGGAGCCAAGCTGACCCAACCCACAGCAGCAAAGCCAGAGGAGGATCCCAGAGAGCCAAGTGCAGCTGCACTGAAGCAGAGCCAGCTGGAGCTGGTGTGGTGAGCAGCTGGGGAGAGCGAAGGGGACTTTGGGAGTGTGTGGCTACTGGCAGAGCAGGGGTCTGACTCTGCATCCCTGCAGCGCAGCCAGGGCCTGGACAGTGGGCCTGCAATGTGTGACACAGACTGTGAACCCCAGAGACACTTTTTGTGGTGCCCCAGGCCACGGGGCAGTGTTGGGCGTTTTCCTTTAACCTTTCTCCTCTTTTCTTATTTTTTATTTGATTTGATTGCTGTTTGTGTAATAAATTGTATTGCTTTGTATTGTATGCAATGATTAGTGGGTCAGGGAAGTGCCCATGCAGAGTTAGTACCCCGGAGTGGGGACACCCTAGCCCCTCCCCTAAGGGACCACAGCAAGATTGGGGGTTGAACCCCAGGAATCCTGGGCCCAGCCTTTTCGGGGTTACAGGGTCCCCACCACACAGGAGAGTGGGAGGGGAGCCCGTGAGGTCAGGTGGGCCTCTGGGTAAAGAGAGTGGGAGCAGGGACTCAGATTCTTTTGCTAGCCAACTCTACCGGGGTAGTGTAGAAGCAAGGAAAGTTCCCCACAATAGCGGGCCCATTCCCCCGCTTACAATTACATAGGTATGTTTGCATGGGTGTGGAATAAAAATCTACTTATGGAAACTGAATCTATCTTTATTATTCTCCATCACAGGGTCACTGCTGCTAACATTCAAGACAATAACAATAGCTGCAAGTGCATTGTGGTAATCAGACTCACACAACAGTCAGTACAAGGTTCATCACACGGTGCAAACAAACAATGCGAGGCTCAGCACACTACAGCAACACATGTTGCTGTGGCTCAGTGTTAAAATGCTCCTTCAAGGGCTCCCTCAGCCGAATAGCCCCCACTTTGAGCTCCTCCTATAGCCTTGTGTAGTGTTCATAATGCACAGCACAATACTGAAAAGCAATGCAGGGTACATGCTTTCTGACAGAGATGGTGGCTTGCAGGTTACCAAGGCAGTTGAAAAATGTCTGGAAACCTAGTAGGATGCCTATGAAGTGATGGGCTTGAGAAACCTGCATCATGCGATGCTGAACCTGCCCCCATGAGGCATTGCAGACACTTCCCAAAACACCCTGTGGCCAGTTGCACAGTGGGATAGCTACCCATGGTGCACTGCTCTCTGTGTCAAAGCAAGAGCTGCTACTGTGGATGCGCTCCGCTGACACAAGGAGCATAGTGTGGACATGCAACACCGGTTTAATTACAGCGGTGGCTGTACGTTGACATAACTTAAGTCGACTTAACTTTGTAGTGTAGACATAGCTTGAGTCTCGTTTTTTTCTTGTAGATAAAAATTGACTACAGACGCTCATAATAATTGGCATTATTCTCAAGTGTGCAAAATTCCTTGAATGATATTCAAAAAAGAAAAAATTCCCTTTTCTCTGAGGGCAATCACACCAAAATCATATGAAGGAACATTCTATGATATGTCAAAGCAAAAACACACACAGAATATTCTTTCTTCTGACAAAGTAGAAATGCCAGATGACATCTTCTGTGAACCGCAGTCCCCAAAGAAGATGACAATTTTTCCTCAACAGATTTAAAGAAAAAAAAAAAAAGGAACTCAATGTGCTCTATTTTCCCACCACCAACATTCATTCACTTTTTACACCATTTCTTGGCTTCTTGTTTTTGCCACTTAATCTCTGATCTTAACTTGCATTTTGGTTTACTTTAGTATAGACAAATCTGGAATGTAAAAGATAAATGCCTGTCTCCTCACATTTTCATACTATCATGGACATGACAGCAGATAAGCTAACAGGAATAAAATAAAATAAACATGCAAATCTGAGCCTCACTGTAGCCAAGCTATATGTAACCCCCCAGTCTCTCCCCCCCCCCCACACACACACATGCACACACACTATTAGACAGCTTCACCATAGTACAATTTCAAAAGGTTCAGTGTGCATACCTTTCTAAACTATGAAGGCCCCACCAGGCCATGCGCAACCTGAGCTGATGTTACCTTCCTGCAGGAAAGAATTGGTTGTGAAGCTGTGACACGCTGTACCCCATAAACACCCTTATGGAGTGATTTGTGTATCATTCATGTTCACCCTTACAGTGTAATTACAGTGTAAGTGTATGGTCTGGTGCAAAGTATGCTGTGGAAAGTGTTTTTGGAATGCTCATGACATACTGAACATTATTGTTGTGGTAGCAGGTTCCCTGCACTGTCACATATATGTACAGATATGAAACCATGCTGTATCATATCCCCAAATGTGTGTCTCACATGGCTTGGATAGATGCAGATGAGCACAAAACTGTGTTTCCATGCCCAGCAGAGGCATGCATAGAGGATCAATAGACTGGCCTAAGCACCTTTGAGCACTTTGGCTCAAGAGGGAAAAATAATACCCATTGCTGGACATGGACAATCACCTGACCCCAGGGGGTGTCAAGGAAACTTGTTAAAAAGAAAGAGGCATCTTTGGCTCAGGCCTTTCCCCTGGAATCTATCTTCCAAGCAACACCAAAGACTGACACCTACTCACAAGGAGAGGGGGTCTGGTTGCAAGACACGTCTCAACCAGCCTGTGTAGTAAACTAACGTCATAGATTGAAAGAGACTGGAATATTAATCCTAGTTTAGGGTATGAGTTATCTTTTAGTTAATTGTGATTAACTCGTTGATTTATTAATAATCTGACTTAGATTCACTTAAAATCTTACTGTAATCAATACACTTATTTGTCTTATCTAAAACAGTGCATGTGGACTGAGTTTGTGCAGAGACCTCACTTAGAGTGACAGATCTGGTGCATATCAATTACTTTGATAAATTGATGGATAAATGTAAGTGAGCTTGCAGGGTGCAGCGTACAGCACTGAACACTGCAAGACGGCAGATCCCGGGGTTGCATCTAGGGCTGGGGGTGTTTGCTGGGGGTCTAGCCCGTGAGTGGCTGGCCAGAAGCACTCCTTCACTAGATCAGGGACTGATTACTCAAGAAGGGTGGGCATGGGCTGACCCAGGAGTGGGTGGTTCACACAGCAAAGCGGGGTAATTCGGGGCCCAGGAGTGAGGAATTGGGGTGACACAGCTACACACCAGTCCAGATTGCAGGGGGAAACATCACAGAAGCATATAGAGTTATTCTTGCAAATTGGTCAACCTAAAGGCTGACCAGCTGGTATCTTTCACCCCTTTCATCTTTTGCCCTCAAAAGTTTAGAAACTCAGATTTCTTACTGAAAGACATGTTCAATACATAAGTCAACATTCCTTCAAAAGTGAGCATGAATTATGGGAAAATTAAATAGCAATTCTATGGACCATCGGAAAGTGATCACAGAGTTGTCTCTTAGTTACCCCAATACTCCTCTGCGTCCAGGCCCTGATGTTGGGGACAAATAGCAAACCTACACAAGTTTCCAATTTTATATTTTATTAACTAAACTGTTAAGCAAAAGCATAGAATAAAATACATATACAATAGAACTAAAAATTCAGGTTACTATAAAATCAAATTTCATTATCAATTGGATTAAACAATATCAATACACCAGCCATTCCTTATATGATCTATGTAATAGTTTTGAAAGCCAGCAGGTCTTGTTTGGCTATCAACCTCAAAAGTGACAGGGCATTGTCCATCTCAATCAACAGCAACAGATTTATCTTCCAGCCAAATGATCGATAAAGTGAGGGTAAAATTACTTCCAGATTGAAGCTAATGTTGAGATTATAGCTCTGATGCCAATGAAGGCAACCAGCCTGACCAAATTATTGGTGGTTACATAATAGCCTATCTCCCCATCCCTGAACGTAGGGTAACATGAAATATTCCAATATAATTCAAGAGAACACAGCCTGTTACACTAAAAATTCAAATGATAAATTTGAGTTAAAATAATGATTTCCTAGGATTACACAAAAAACTTCTAACCCATAAAATGTGTCATAGAGCAGCCTCACCTGGCACACCGCCCTGTAGTAAGCAACAGCATGACAAGCACAACACAAGTGTCCTGCCTCAGTTTCCCCTCTCAGGTAATCAAATAAGTTTGCTTCAGGCTCTTCTTTCTCAATAATACCCCTCCTTGGGGCTGGTTTATTATTAAAACCTCATGCAAAATAGTTCACAAGAAAAGTCCCAACATAAAATCCATTCATCACCCCAAGTGCAAATAGTAATTAAGATCCCCCAATATCTCATCCCCCGACACCCCACCTAGGATTATGCCTGGACTCTCAGCCAGTCCTGTTCTGTCCCTCTGGTCCTGGACTACCACCCCAGCCCTTCCAACTGACATAAAACCCCACTCTTCCTCTGGGTCCAGCTCTCTCACCTTGGAGATGCCACTGGATAAACTCCTCCACTGCTCCCTTCCCTTCAATTCTCTCGGGCCCTTGGCTCCAGCTCTCCAGCTAAGAGTCAGCAGATATTCCCTCTGCTGCTCCGGGCTGTCAGCTCCCTAGTCCTGGCTCTCTAGTTGGGGACTCCAACCAGCAAACCTCTCTTGCTGCTCTCCTGCTTTTCAGTTTCCCAAAAACCACCTATCAACTCCTGGCTCTGGCAAGTCTTGTCCTTTTTTCTGACCGATCCAGGCTCTGAGTCACTGGGTCTTGCCTCCCCTAAGGCCCAGGTGCCCTCTGTGAAGCCCAATTAATTGGCTAAATTGGAGTGTGATATTGTGATAAGGCATCGGGGCACTGATCCTATTCCCTTTCAAGGACCAGTTCCACCCTGTAACAATATGCATGCATGATCTTTTAGACAGTAAATTGCTTAACCTAGAACTAATTTAGGTATTTGGGAAACTATTTATCGGAGCCATTCTCAAATAAATTCTGTGGGTTCTACACACACACATACACTCCTGCATACATTCACGACGAACTATATGCTGGAGTTTTTTTTAAAAAGTGCAAAAATGCTGTGGTAGAGAAGTGCCTCTACTACTAAAAATTGGAAAAAAACACAAAATTAAAAGGTTGTTACTTATACAGGAATGTTGCCACAACTCTTATTATTTCATTCAGATTTAGGAAGCTACTATGTCATTGAAAAGATTAGCCAGTGGTCTTATGGGCTCATATATTTTAACATTGATGGTCTTACCGGCTTGTAGGATGTTGCGAAGTTACTTGTAAAGGCCTGGGCTAGACTACAAAATTAGATTAATATAAGTTGTCTTGCATTAACTTGTTTGTGCATGTGGCTACGCTCAGATTTGTCTCTGGCTGACATAAGTGCCCATTATGGCAAAGCAGTAAAACTACCTCCCTGGAGACCGTGGGCCCATGGTCGACCTACACAGTTCAATGCAGTGCGAGTGTAGACACTGCATGACTTCTGTTGACCCTAACACTCCTCCAGCAGCTGTCCCACAATGCCCCATTCCCTACAACAGTGATCAAGGGTCACAAAGACTGGAAGTCACTCCCCGCTTAACCTCCCTTCGTCCCTTCTCCCTCCAAGTGTTTTTGAAGTACCCTTTTCCTCATTGCCCACCTTGGCAAGCACACCTAACAGCTCTCCCTTTTTGTGTGCAACTACCCAACCAACCATGCCAGCTCTCCGCACTAGATGTGCTGCTGCCTGGAGTAGACAGGAGGTCTCCTGGGCCTGCGGGGAGAAGAGGTTATGCAAGCAGAACTATAGGCCCGCTCTAGAAGCATGGATATCCACAAATAAATTGCACAGAGGATGCAGGCAAAGGGGTATGACAGAGATCAGCCAAAATGCTACATGAAAACGAAGCAGGCATACCACAAGGTCAGGGAGGCCAACAATTGATCTGGTGCTGAGCTGCAGACCTGCTACTTTTACAATGAGCTGCATGCCATATTTGGCAGAGACCCACCCAGCATCCTACGGACCACCATGGACACCTTGGAGCAGTGCAAGACAGAAACTCCTGTGATGAACAGCAAGAAGGAGGGGAAAGATGCAGTGTGAGGGTTCCAGCCATGCCACAAGCCAGGACCTGTTTAAGTCTCCATCACAGTCTAGCCAGTACCACCAGCTGAGCATGGATGAGCCCAATAAAGGGGAAGAAAACTTGTGTAAGCATGTGCATGCATTTTTCCTTGCAGTGTTTAAATTTAAAGATGACACCCATCCCACCCCCAAGTTAACAAAACGCAGGGATAGTCTTTTCATTGTTTTACTCGTAAGAGAAGAGGTAGTGCCCAGTGGAGTACTGAGAGAAGGGGCGGGGGGGGGGGGCATGTTCCCAGGTGCCAGCCTGGGGGGGGGGAGGGGGGCGCCGGCCGTACCCTTGGCGGAGGAGCAGCCTCTGCTGTCGCAGGCGGCCACGGCCCTGCGGACCCGCTGAGTGTAGTATTGATAACTAGGACCTATCAGAATTTGAGACCGTTCCAAACCTAGGTCCAAAGTCTGATAGGTCCTGGTTATTGGCATTACACCGGCAGCCGAGGGCTGCCTCTGTGGCAGCAAGTGTCCTCCCAGCTCCTCCGCCCCCATGCTGGTTGCAATGAGGGAGCCGTGGGGACCAGAGCCCATCATGCCCCCTCCCTGCGGGGCTCCCAGCTGCACCCGTCATCGCAACAGTGGGGGGGAGTGGGGAAGAGCAGGAAACGGGCCCACAGACAGTGGCATGCCGAAGGGGGGCCTCCTGCAACCCCCACCCCCTGAGCTTCGTGATGAGCCAGCCCATCCCGTCGAGCCGGTGCTGGGCTGTAGGGCTGGAGCAGCAGGTAAGTGCAAGGAGGGGCACTGGGCTGGCCCTTCATGACGGGCGGGGGGCAGGGGCGCAGGAGGCTCTGAGGGGTGCGCCTCAGTGCCTGCACCCCTGTGCATCAGCTGAAGCAGGAGAGGTGGGCGCCGCACAGCGGGTAAGTGTGGGGAGGGGGGACGGCGGAGCCAAGCCTGCATTTGTGCCCTCCCCAAGCCTCACGCCACCCCCCGGCAGGTACCGACCCCTCCCCCCGGGACAGCTCCTGCCCTGTGTGGAGGAAAACACAGTCATACTTATAAACATACAGCAAGCACTGTACAAATCCTAACAGCACCTAAAGATCCTGGCCCAGAGAAATATACACCACAGAACACTACTGCAGCTATCTGAACAGTCCTGTATTCTTAAAAATGCAAGTATAATGCATCTTCCCTGACCAGCCCACATTGATATCAGTGAGGCATCACTAATGATCCACCAAAACTTACATAACAATAGAGAATAAACTAGTTATCAACAAGTTGGAGTTGGGAAGGAATTTTTCCCCAGGTAAGACTGGCAGAGACCCTGTGGGTTTTTCACCTTCCCCTTCAGCATGGGGCTCAGGTCACTTGCTGGTTTGAACTAGAGTAAATGGTAGATTTTCTGTAACTTGAAGCTTTTAAATCCTGATTTGAGGACTTTAGTAAGTCAGTCAGAGGTTATGGGCCTATTACAGGAGTGGGTGGGTGAGGTGCTGTGGCCTGTGATGTGCAGGAGGTCAGACTAGATTATCATGATCTTAGAATCATAAAAGATTAGGATTGGAAGGGACCTCAGGAGGTCATCTAATCATGACGGTCCCTTCTGGCCTTAAAGGCTATGACTTTATAAGAAAAGTAACCCTTTCTGTTGATCAAGGTGGGCTGATGCCAAAATAGGGATGTGTGTGCCATGTATTACCCCACCACAGTTTGGGAATTCCATTGCTGCAAATCCATCCACTATATTGTGCACATTGCCAAGAGTCACAGTTTTGCATAGCAGGAGACAATTAATGGCCCTATACACTTGCATGAGAACAGCCCTCACTGTGCATTTCCCAATGTGAAAATGATTTCCCACTGACTGGAATTAGCAGCACCATTCAGCAATATCTTGGCCACCTGAGCAGCCCTATGCAGGATTACACTACTCACCTTATACTGGGAAGGGCCTAGAAAAGGCACCCTAAAAATTGTCTGCTTCTATAGGGTAAGGTCCTGACAAGGGCAGTTGGGACCAAAGGTCAGAAAGCATGACATGTGACATGAATCTGAGAGTAGTGGAGGAGTTTCTAGTGAAGTTCCATGCCAGGGTTGATACCAGCGATCAGAGTCTGAGTCAGGTTTCAGGATCCAGGTCAGGAAGCGAAATCCAAATCAAGATAAGGTCAGAGCCAGGAGTTCAAGTGTTGGGAGCAGCAATGGTTGTGGCATCTATAGAGATCTGCACTGTTGCTTGGACACTTCCTGGAATGCCCGTTGGATTTATATAGGGCAGGGAGCCAATCAGGAGCCATCAGGCTGCTGCCTGTCAGACCCCTTGAGGTGGAACTTCTCATGGTCTGTGTCCACAATGGGTTCTGAGTAGTGGCGCGTGAGCTGGTAATAGCTGCTACTCAGTGACAGCATAGAGGCACTGCCTGGCAGCTTTGCAGACCTGGGTTTGAGGCCCACTAGGCCTTACACATGGAACCTGACCAGACCACTGTCTGGAAGGTCATGCACCTATGTGGTCAGAAAATGTTCAAACCTAGAATTACAATAGCATTGTGGAATGGTAGGACTCTATGCAGCAAGCCTACCACCAGCTAACCCGAGAGAGGCACAGTTCTTGTTGCAAGACTAACCAGACATAGGGTTGACATTGCTGCACTGAGTGAAAAGAGACTCGCTGACAAAAGGCAACTCACAGAGATCAGTGCTCCATTGCTGCCAAGCTCAAAAGTCTTCCTAAAGTATAAGTGATTGTCTTATGTTTCTACTGTTGTCACTGAAACACAAACAGTACGCGACTATCATCAATGTTTACGCTCCCACCATGGCAAATGCTGATGATGAGAAAGAAGGGTTCTGTAGTGATTTGGACAAATTCCATGTGTCTACACTGGTGTCAGATAAACCAATCATCATGGGGGACTTCAATGCAAGGTTTGGAAGTAATGTGTAATCTGGCGGCCTGCCATCGGACTGGGAAAGAGCATGGAACTGGGAAAGAGAATAGCAATGAAACACTGCAACACAGTGAATGTGTCAGGTGGTGACTAGCTATCACAACTGCATTTTTCTGCCTACCAGACAAAAAGAAAATGCCAAGGATGCACCCAAGACCTAAATAGTGGTATTTTATTTACCACATCATCGTCCAGTGGCCAGCTCTACAGGATATACCAATCACTGCAGCCACATGCAAGGCAGACTGCTGGATAGACCATCCCATGATCTGCTCCAAACTGTTATTAAGTAATACAACCGGTGCATCGCAAATCATCCTCTAATCCAAGAAGACGGCTCAATGTAAAGCAATTACAAGATGAGGCTACATGAGCACAGTTCTGTAATAACTTCACAGCAGTTCTGTCTGATCTTGCTGGCTTGACTATTAGTGCTAATGTAAATAGGAAGTGGGCAACTTTTGGTGAGACTGTATATTAAGCCACTCTTGCCACCTTGAATACAGCAAAACGACATCACCAAGATTGATTCAATCAGAAATCCAACAACTGCTCACTAAAAACATGAGCTGCACCATCAAATTCTTGCATCTTGGTCCCTGTAGGAATAGTAACAAAATACACCCAGTTTAAGCTTAGAGACATGAAGGATCAATGGTGGAATGCCAAGACCAATGAAATCCACGGCTATGCTAACCACCATGAACCCAAAGACCTCTATACTACTTTGGAAGACATATATTATCCTACATATACCACTACCATGCCTTTGAAGAGTGTGGATGGCCTAACACTGATCACTGATAAAGGAGAAATCCTTCAGAGGTGGTGACAGCATTTCAGCAAGTTCCTGAACACACTGTCCCACACTGTCCCATGTGGTAGATGCAGCACTAATAAAAGTAGTGGATCAGCCAACTTGTAATGACTACATGGACACAGCCCCGTCCCTCAACGAAGTCAGGACTGCAATTAGTGCCATAAAGAACTGCAGAAATATTCCAGTATGGAGGCAAGACCTTGCTGAAGTGACTGCATGGACTCTCTCTTTCTTAATATATGGAGTCCTGAAGATGTACTGCAAGACTTCAAAGATACCACCATTGTCACCATACACAAGAGGAAGGGTGAAAAGTCCAACTGTGGCAACTATCATGGTACCTCTTTACTCTCCATCACTGGAAAGGTTCTGACCAGAGTACTCTTTGATTGTCTACTATGCAATATCACAAATCACTTGCTATGGGATTCACTATATCGTTTATGGCCAACACAAGGAATGGCAGACATTATATTGTAGCCCGTCAGATACAGGAGAAATGCAGAGAACAGCAATGGGTCCTTTACACTGTCTTCATCGACCTGACTAAAGCATTTGACACCATCAGTAGACCTGGACTTTGGCAACTATTATGTAAGTTTGGTTGTCCAGAAAAATTCACCAACATTATGAGGCTATTTCATGCTTAGACAAGTCATTTTACAGCTTGTGTTCTGTCTGACCCATTTCCTATCACTAGTGGTATTAAGCAAGGCTGCGTAATTGATCCCATCTTATTCAATCTCTTCTATGCAGCAGTGCTCAATGATGCTACAAGAGACCTGAAACGATTATCAGGATATGTTTCCAATCCTCTGGAAAATTATTCAACCTGAACAGACTACAATCATCCGCTAAAGTCTTAGAGGCAATTGTTCATGAGCTGCTGTATGCTGATGACTGTGCTCTAGAAGCACATACTCAACATACTCATGAAGAGATATAATTGCTTATGGACAGATTCAGAGTCTGCAAAAAGGTACAAGCTGACAATCAACCTGAAAAAGACAGAAGTCATGTCTCAATCTGCACCAGGAAAACCCTATACAAAATCACAAGTCACCATCAGCAACACACAGCTGGATGCTGTTGCAAACTTCTGTTAATCTTGGCAGTGCATTGTCGAATGATGGTACTATAGACAAGGAGCTGACAAGTTGCATCAACAAAGCCAGTTCATCATTTGGCAGACTCTCAGGCAGAGTCTGGCAGCAACATGATATTAAGCTTCCAACCAAGCTAAAAGCAGTTGTGCTATCGAATTGTTGTATAGCTATGAGACCTGGATCTGCTACAAGCACCACATCAAACTTCTAGACAAGTTCCATTTATCACATCTGCATGCCATACTCCACATCAAATAGCAAGATAATGTTACCAATTACAAGTTCTGGAATGCAGCCACGCCACAGAAATTAAAGCCACGCTCAGTGCATAACAGTTATGCTGGACTGGTCATGTGTTGAGGATGGATGACTCCAGAATGCCAAAACAATTGCTCTATGGTGAGCTGAAAGTCAGTAACTGAATACCTGGCAGCCAGAAGAAGTGCTTCAAAGACACACTGAAGCATAACTTTAAGCAGTGCAACTCTGACATTGACAGCTGGGAGTCATCAGTAACAGATTGACTGCTGCTCGCCAGTCTGACCTATGATGGGGTTACTCAGTTCGAGATGTTGCTGTGTGAATCTTTAGGCACGGAGGCCGAGTTGTAAACAGCGGCAGATTCAGTGGGCACACACCACAATCCCTTCCTCGATATCAAGCTACATATGCACTGAGTTTGGAAAGAACTGCCACTCGCACATCGGGATTTTTAGCCACAGTCATAATCACAAGATGTAATACCCTTGCTGGTGTCATCTTCGGTCACAAAGGAAAACAACAAATAACATGGCACTGCAATCTTCCAGGGTGTGATGGACATTCACTTCTCCACTGTGAAGGCAGCTCTCATTCTGGTGTCCTTGAGCTGGAGGGCTGGGATGAGCTCAGCACACAGATCCAGGAACATGGTCTTTCGCATCTGAAAGTTCTGCAGCCACTGCTCGTCATCCTAAATCTGCATTATGATGCGACCCCACTAGTCAGTGCTCATTTCTCAGGCCCAGAAGCAGCACTCCACCATCATCAGCTGCTCCGTGAATGCTACCCACAATCTTGAATAGTTTTTCACTCTGTCCTTCAGTAAACTATCCAAGAAATTGTCATGTCTCCCTTTGTTGCAGTACTTCCTGCGAGTCTGCAAATACAGGAGAATTGTGTGTCCTGTGTATGCAATGTTCATGACAATAGTACAGAGCTCTGTGGGCTTTATGCTTCTGCCAGAGACGGTAGACACTGAAAAGTGATGTGCGGATTTGTGGGATATGGATGGCATTATGGGATAGAGAAAGTTGTATGTTGGAAACTTGAACCCCCCCACCTCTCAGAAATCCCTGAGTGACTTATTTCTCTCCCATAACACATTGCAAAAAGGGATTACCCCTACCGGTAGTTCACCACACTTTGCATTGACACAAGCACTCATGGTGTGTACAAACAGTGCCAACGTGACACTGGCATCACTCAGTTGGTTCAACCTTTATGCAAAGAACCTCCCTTTCCAGCAATTTGAAGCTCAGAAAATTCATGGATCCAAACTTATATCCAGTCCATAGGTATTTTGAGACATTTGAGGACCTGTGTCAGTCCTTCAACCTTCCTATGAAAGCAATTTAAAAAATGAAAATCTAGCAAAGAGATGAATGGAAAGCATAGGAAACCACCAACCATACATTCACTTTACCATGCATATAAGGAACAATTCCTTATTCTTCATCAGTTCCTGTTCACCAGACAGATGCATATAACCTTCCCTTTTATACTTTGTTACTCAGCTGCACAACTGAACAGTATTTTTGACACACAAATCTTTAACTCAGTCACAATAAAAAGTCTTTTCCTCCTCCTCCTTTTTCTCCCTCAAATACTGCATTAGGGTGCAACACAGAGCCACTCCTAACCACTATCCATTATTTATGAATGGTTTAGAGAGTGTACATAAAATGCATCTGCTTCCTCTGAGTTAAAATGATTGTTGCTAACCCTCCTGACCAAATTGTTCAACTCAGTCAGGAAACCAGAACCAATACCATGTGACTTGGTAATTAAGTAAAATCAAGCAATGCAGTTGTCACCAATCATTGTCACAAAGATACTCTGTGATATTCCCGGGGTATAATCTGGACAGTTGTATCCCCTCAGTTATCCAATCTGCAGTGCCTTTTACCTTGCTTCACTGTGAAAGCAACCATTCCTGGCCAGCTCACACACAGCCTTCAGCAGGTAAATTAGCCACCCATACACACACAGCTATATTGAAAGAGTGCTTCAGGCCACCATCCTGCTACCCTTGAATTATACTGCAGAGCAACACAAGAAAATTCTCAGTCCCAGACTCATCCCCAAAAATGTGCATCTTGTACTGCCCAACACTGACAATACAAGCTCATAGGAAATCCGTAATTTCATTAATAGAAAATGATATGCACAAACCCTGATATCTCACATGAAGTTTCCCAAACACTTCAGTCCAACACACTGGGTTAGCTATAAGAATAAAACAAGTTTATTAACTACAGAAAGATAGATTTTAAGTGATTACAAGTAATGAGCCATAAAAGTCAGAATTGGTTACAAAGAAATTAAAGGTAATACCTAACTTAGCAAGCTAAATGAATTAAAAAGTTCACCATGTGCTTTTACTGGATGAACTTCTGCAGTCAGGAACCCCCCCCCAATGCAGTGTTCTTTCAAGTGTTGACATCTGGTCAGAGAGAAAAGGAAGGGTGGGGTGATTTCAGGGCCTGTGTTCCTTGTTCTTATATCTTTTCCTCCACTTTGAGAGTTATCTCCAGCTGGGGTTCAGGCAACAGCCACTCTGTTTACACAGGAACCCCCAGTTGTTCCATTGACAGTCAGAAAAGTTCTCATTCACACCCTTCTTCCTGCCAAAGAATGGCCACTTAGCCAGATGATAGTCCATTTGATTTTGTTGACACTGGGTTGAAGTGTTGGCTAGCCTTTTGTCTCTGGGGAACTGGTCTGAAGCTGTTTCTCAGGCTGGAACATGCCATACACAGCAGAATTTGTATAACTTCACGTACAATGTTGCCACGCATTTCACCAGGACAATAATGTTCAGTAGATCATGAGTTTTCAAATGATACCTCACAAGGCAGACTTTGTATAAAATTTATCATAGTTTTGTAAAAAGGGTGAAGATAAGAGCACAGACTGCCACATACTCACCACCCTTCATAGCAATATGTTTTTACATGCATTTTCAAAGAATTTAGAATTACTGAAAAATTGCCTGCAGTTTTGTGAACATTTTGCAAATATGAAAGCAGGCTTATTTCAATGGTGAAAAATTGTTACCAATATTTTGTCCAGCTTCAATAAAGCTGTGAAATCATAAAGAGCAGTTCTGTTCTTGCCTTGTCAGTTTTTTAACCAGATGAAGAATTCTTACATTATTATGTGACTTCTTAAACAGTAACCAGCCCATCATCGTTTCCTCAGTTATGTCTTTATGTCAAAATGATCTGCTGCTCTACTGAGCCCTACCACTGCTTCAATTTGTCTTTTGTGCTAACAAGCTATCCAAACTCTATTTCATTTCCTGTCAAAAGGTTGGCAACAAAAGCAGAGAGATGTTCATTCCATTTTCTATATCACTCACATCTCTTAATCCTCTCCCTGACTGCCCAATTCCAGACAATAGCATTGTTTGTGAAGAAATTTTGTCTAACCAGTTATTCAAAAAGTTGGTTCTGATCATTATCATAGTATTCTGTTTCCCTTGTCATCTGGGTCTTCTCTTCTGAAATAGGAATGTATTTTGGTATTGTGATTAGATAGGCTTTTGAACATCTAAAGACTGGTTGATTAATTTTCATTAAATTTGTGTTTATACTATTATTTAAGGTGTTTCAATGGTCAGATCTAATCCATTTTTCTGCCTTTTAAGCTTGATTGCAGGCAATTGCAGTTTCTGAGGTTGGGGGGGGGGGGACTCCTCTTCTTGCTGGAGTGTAAATGTTCATCATTGTTCAGAGACAGATTAAAAGCCTTGGTATTTTTCTCTGTATTTCACTTTCCATGAGTTCTGAATTAATTGCACATTAGACATGCCAGAGTATTGTCAGGTGAATTGTAAATGTCTTGATTGCCAAGTTCCTCCTAGATAATAACTTTGCATTTAGAATGCCTTCCACCTAAGGACCCTGAGCTACTCTACAAACGTATTTATCCTCACAATACCGCTGTTAGGCATTAGGTATTAGAAACTCCATTTTATAGATGAGGAAACTGAAGCACAAAACGGTAGAAGCTTTTAGTTTTGTCTCTGCAGACAGTTGCAGACTGGGTGTAAATCCACAGTGCACTTTCCTGACACACACTACTGTCTGTGTGGACAAGTTCCCTAGTTTGCTTTGGTCTAGCCCCATTTGAAACTGCAATAGATGAAAGTACATTACAGAAATTTTAGCACACAAAGTTCATGCAGCAGGCTCCTGCACTGTAGAGTTATGTCCCCAGTTTTCCCTGTCCTACAGTCCATATGGACAAGCTCTTTTATTCTTCTCCCACCTCCTGATTTTACACCAATGTAACTCCATTAATCCTAATGGAGTAATTCCTGATTTACACCATTGTAAATGAGAGCAGAATCAGACCGTCTGTACTTTGGTCAAGGTCAAACAGGAAGTCTATGGCAGATCCAGTCATAGAACCAAAGTTTCCCAGGGCTTGATTATCCTCTCACACCAACCTTACACTGGTGAAATAACTCCACTGAGTCAGTGGAGTTACTCCTGCTTTAAACAAATGTGAGCAGAAAGTCTGGCTTCCAGCCATTTATTTAAAATCACAAGTCTATGATTTGTGTCTGATTCTTCACTGTCTTGCACCTCATGTAGTCAGCTAGGGTCTGATTCAGAAAAATACCTAAACAGCAACATACAGTCAATGGGACTTAAATATTTATGCATACGTACTCTACTGAACAGAGGTGGTCCGAATCACATACTTAGATGCTTTACTGAATTGAGAGGACTTACAGCTAGTGGCATGCTGTGACATTTTTAGTCAGGCATGCAATTTTACACTTGCATGCAAAATGGCATCCCCTATGTGGTGTGACCTCACATGTACAGTGCTTGTGAAGCCATGCTGTGCAGAAAATGTAATTTTGTTCTACAACGTGGAGTCTTCCATGTGTGCTCAAGGGCTGGACAAAATGTCCTGTGGGCACTGCCAGTCCTGGGGCCTGTAATACACGCCTTGCAAATAAAGATGGCACACCACTGCTTACAGCTTTGTAAAACACTATCGTATCAGAATTTGCCCCTTGTGTACACACGTAGCAGCATTTGACATCCACTTTGCACAACTGTATATGATTAAATAAAGAGCAAGACAGTGGAGAATCAAACCCCTTAAATTTATAATTGCTTCTCTTTTATGGACAGTGATGTAGAGCTGAAATATTCAATGGCCCATTACCAACCTTAACACACTGAATTACCTATTTTCACTCAACTCTAAGATGTTTTAGAGTTATAGTCTAATAAACGCTCTACAAGAGAAACACAAATTCTTTGTCAAAATTGTCTGAGTTTCACTTTAGGGGTCATTTATGCTCTATAGGTGTTTTTTAAATGATCTATTAATTTAATACTTTGGGTAATAGTCACTTGCATATTTATATCAACATTCTGCTTACCCCTTAGATTATTCATGTTCGAATGGATAGTTTGCTGCAGAAAGAGAAGGCTTAATAAGGCTTTAATGAGTTTCAAGGGAATAACATAGCAAGAACGGGAACAATATAAAACAAGCACATGAACACTAACACAAGCCACTTGCTAAAACCTGTCTCCTGAGTTTATGATATTAGATAATCTCTCCACAATATGCTCAATTTTGAATCAGAATACCTTTATTCCCAACTAGACTATAATACCTTACAGTAACGTAGCTAAGCGTGGGCCTGAGTAGGCCATGGCCCACCCACTTTGAAAGCAGGCCCACCCAATCAGATTTTAAGCAATTCATCCCACGTTTCTATCAGCCTCTGTTGTGCTTGTGACAAGACTTGTGCTCACCAATGTCAACCACAGGTCCTGCCAAAAAATCAGTTCTGGCTATATCTCTGATTTTTCCTCTCTAAATGCACTTCACGGTAGCTAAACATTTAAGCTAAACATGCTCTGGAAAAGAGAGGTTAGACTGTACTGAACTCTATCTTGTGTAACATCTGCATGTGTTATCAGGTAGTTATATGTCACATTATGGCTTTGTCAGAATGCTGTTGTTTTTGCCATTATGATGGCTATTTATAATGGAAATGTACCACTCTGAAAATTCAATATCTCAATATTCAGATTAGAATGCTTTACATACAGGGTTTTTCTTTTATTTCAGTAGGTTTCCTACTTTATGCCAATATTGTCTTTTGATTGATTCTCTTGATTCCTTTTCCCAGTGTTCAGCCCACTCCACCAGTACTCAACCCTGAATCATTCCCTGTATGTGCTTTCTTTCACTCCTGCGTCACTCAATGTCTCCAGAAAACCCCCTCTAAGGGCCATTTTGACATCCTCTACCCGTGATTTGTCCTCTCATCCTTTGACTCTGCCATCTATCTTCTTTCCACAACCTTCCGAGGTAACCTGTTCTAGTACTTAACTATCCTTATAGTTAGATTGCTTTAACACCAAATATACAACCTAAATCTCCTTTGCTGCAAACTGAACTGATTATCTTTTGTTTTACCTCCGGTACATGTGGAGGACAATTGATCCCCATCCTCTTGATAAAGACTGTTGTGCCTTTAATACTGTTTCTTTTAGAAAGTGTCAGCTCTCCTGAGTTACTTTTCTCCTTATATATCCTTTCCATAGGATCTTATCTACGAAATCTCTGATTTTGTTGAAGTCTGCTCTCTTCAAGTCTATTGTCTTTATTCTGCTGCTTTAATTTCTTCCTTTCCTTGGAATCATGAGTTTAACACCTTCATTCCTTACATTTAACCTTTCATTCCTGACAATTTTGTCCATGTCTTAGGGGAAGATCAGTGAAAGCTCAGAGGCAGGTGCAGGTGTGTCTTTGATGTGTGATTGGGCAGGCAGCGATAGAATGGCAATCCAGAGGCAGCTGTGGAACTGGAGAAACATTTAGGTGGAAACAGGAAGAGCAGAGAGGGGAAGCACTAGCTCCTAGCTGTGCGGTACATATAGGATGGGGTGTGCAACTTTTGTTGCATCATTCCCTTCTTCTCCTACCTTACAACAGCCCTCTAAGGGCTTGTGGATTCATGTGTTCCGAAGGGCCTAAGGCAGACATTTTTTTCACATCATTTGCATACCAACCCTGCAGAAATTCCTCACAAAAGTTAATATGGAGAAATGTAATCAGTTATCCTCATAGACACTCTGTAATCTGCTCCACCCTCCCACCTCCTAGAAATTCTAGGAAAGTTCCTGATGCTATATAGACAGAGGAAGCAGAAGCCCCAGAGGCACAGTTTAGCAGCAGAAAAGCACCACATGGATGGCCTGTTCACCAGCTCATTTACTGGAGGTCCAGATGAATCTCGGGGTAATCATGTAGCTTGTGAGCTGGAAACCCAATCAGTTACACAATGATCCACCCCCAAACTCCCCCTGAAAAATCTATGGAATTTCAATGAGAAGAAGCTTGGAGAGCGGCAGAGGAAGGAACAAGGAATTCCTATGGAGTTTCATCCCATAATGCCATTGCAGGACTGTATGATTTGGCAGCTGCAAAGTGAGATGCAGGGCTCATCCACAAGGTCCAATGATCCTAGGGGATTGCTAGGAGGTTGGGGCCATCCACACAGAGTCCCTGTGTCTCTACAATGGCTTTGTACTCCAGATTTCCCACTGCTTTCAATGAACAATATTAGAGGGGGGGTTCCTGCACTGCAGAGGTGTCCTGTAAAATAGGTGTTGAAGCCTTAGGGCCCACTGCTGTTCCTGGGAAGTCTTCATGGGACCAGTAGGAGAATGATGTGTGTTTCCCACTGATGCCTCTTGCTCCCTAGCCTCAGTCCACACCCCTCTCTCCTTCATGGATCTTATGGAAAGCCCTTTAAGGGTTCCTGGGAAAGGGGAGATGTTAATGTGGAGACTGACAATCTTCCAATCTACACATGAGCACAGAGATGCTCATACACAGAGTCACCTCTGCATTTGGATCTTGGAGCATGATCTAGTCCAGAGTTTCCTGGCTGTTCTTCTATGCAGGTTTTTCCCTAGGTAGAGGATGATCTTGGCCCCTGTAATTAAGCCTTGGTTGAACAAATGCAAGTCTATAATTAAGGCATCCAACACTTGTCTCACTGCTCTGGTGTTGATTTTAATGTCAATTTTAAATTCACAAAGGTTTCTTATTGTTTGCACCTACATATGATGCTATATCAAACAGATTATTATAAAGTAATGTTATGGCATCACCTAGAAGGGATGAGCTTTTAGTTGACATATTAACTAATCTTTTGCTATTATATACTTAATGATGAATGCAATCAACAAATAACTTATGTTACAGATATACAATTGTAAGCCAGTGGGCAGATTCACCAGCCAGGCTAATTCAATTAAAGCGCAGACATTTTGAGTCAAGTTTCATGTCCCTTACCTAAGGACAGGTTTGGTTAAATAACAAAATGCAAAAGACTCAGAATAATACAGAAGTCACAAATGAGACATTCCTACTTTCCACAAGTTGGTAGGATAAATCTTCTCCTTCTAGGTAGCCATTCCTGGCTTCTATAGAGAGCCGCTCCCAGGTTCTTCCCTGACACTGGGTCTCTCTTACCTAGAGACAGGAAGCCTTATTCTGGTTTCCTGTAGGTCACATGAATGCTCATAGTCATGTGCCCCATGACTGCATCACTCTGTTTTAAAGGGGACACAGGGAATATCAGGTGCATAGGTACATGGACATACACCCCAAACACCAGTCATCTGTTACAGCAGTATCTATGACTAAATATGTTTGGGACAATACTATTGACACTTCATTATTGGCTAAGTAAACATCTCAGTATTGTGTTATAGAACACCAATAGGTCCCTCCCACCCCCATAAAAAAAAAAAGAGAGACACAAATCTCAGTCAATGTGGGGGTGACATTGGAGAGCCCTGGAAAGGCATAAAAAGTAAAAAACCTACCTTTTACAAGTCAACGCAGGTACTAAATAAACTGATAATAGCTCAGTAATCATGTTTCAACTTGAAAAAGAGAGTATGTGTATGTGCAGACACATGCAACATGAATTTATCCATTACAACTGCTGAATTGTTCTCAAATTCCTTTAGAATAATTTTAGACATTTACTCTACCTATGTAATCACTCAGTGATGACGTCTCATTTCTCACATCTTCTTTACCTGTACAGCATTCAAAGAAATCTTTTATATCACAGCATACACCATTCTGAAAGCTTGATAAGGAACTCTATTTGTTAATAGAGGTCTGAAGGAGGTTTTAAAACAAAGATACTGTTTCTTTGGATGAAATGTTAAGGTACATTCCCTTTGTTCCTCCCAAGTGAGTGTCTAGGTGACAGCTAAAGCCACCTGGGCAGTTTTCAAAAAGTAAAGGAGACTCCTGATGTCCTACTCAATATTCCCTCTCTTCATAAAAGAATGGATATAATGTCCAAGAATGAGCTATTGTGAAGCACATAACAATATAACTGGACAGGTTGATGCAGGAGCTGAGCACAATGTGCCAGCTGGAGACAGGGGCACGGAACATATAATGTAAGGAGTTAAATGTACTAATACCAAGTTGTTTTCTGAATGTTTCAAAAGTCCCTTTCTAGTCATAGATAAGAGACATAAAAGTTACTAATCCTATTTTAGAGCGTGAAAGGCAAGACCATTTCCTCCCTGTTTATAGTGTTTTCTATTGTTCCTTTTTCAATTCATATAAAACAAAGAATAAATATTAGCCTATATAAGTATTCAAGTACGAGCACTGTAAAAGGAACTTGAGAACAAATGAGAAATTTCTGCCTTAATATTAACATATCATTCACTTTTCTCAGATTTGCTAATACTATACCGTCTTTACACAAATAGGCTATGAGTAAACTGATAATTTGATAGCAGCAGCATTATTGATATCTTTCAGGGGGGGAGGAATTTTTAATAATGGAAAAGTCATTCAGAGAAATAAAAGCTGAAACAAAAGGTAAGTTATATAGTTGCTAATTTTAATTGGGGGGGGGAGGGGCGGGGAAGATAGAGTGGGAGATAGATCCTGAAGTGAGGAACTGCAACGTTTTCCCTGAAAACTCAGGCAGCTAATCTGAGAACTCAACAGTTTAGGGAAGGAGCAAGTGAATAGATTAACAGAACAAGGCAGCCATCCCAAACTCTGAAGGATTGTAAATAACACATGTGGTCCAGAGATCCCTTGATGCCAAGTGGCAGAGGGCATTAGGGGTTTACAGGAATCCCCTGTCTACAAAATAGTGCACCAAAGGGTGGCCTATGAAGTATCTACCAGCAGCCTGTAGCACATTGCCCCTCATACTCATTGCGAGATATACATATGGATGATATCCAAGGATTTACCTATCTATACTGAAAACTATGTTCTTATGATATGTAAGTTAAGACAGATTGCCTGAAGGTCATAAACAGGTTCTGTGCAGGCTGCAGATAGGAGATGCTTATCTCTCCCTGACTGACCATTTTGTATTATGTGTTTTACAAGTCTATGTGCGTACAGAGTCACCAGATAATCAAAATAAAAAAGAGATCAAAACATCTCCAGGAAGGAACACACAACCGGTGGAGTGTCCTGTTTATGAGTAAAATCAAACAATTAGACTGGCATATCAGGAGAATGTAAAAAGACATCCAGTATCCTTCTCCTAGATGACAAGCAGCCAACATGCATGTCTTATGAACAGTCATGGTTGGCTTGCCTCTTAAACACTGCAAGAAAGACTTTGAATGAGCTAACCTTTGAGACAGGAGAGTGTCTTGTCAGTTAAGTCTAGGCCTAGAAGATGTATTATGATTTTATTTTAGATGTAACCAATTGTTTCCAATACTTCTGCCTTTTGCTATTATTTGAATCTCTGTTCCTGAGAAAATAAAAATAGGTTTGCTGATAGTAAAATCAAGTATAAGTGCTGTGAGTTGAGCAGAGTAGTGATCCTGAGGTGAAACTGGTGAGCAGAGGTGTACTGATCGTTTGGGAACCGTGGGCCTGTGAATTCAGTGACTGTTCAGAGGAACAGGGGCTGGACACTCCAGGGGGGTTCTTGGAAGCCTCAGCAAGTGGAGTGTGCCTATTACTTACCTGCAGAGGGACAGTGGAGCCTGTGTAGGCTGAGAGGGGAATGTTTGTGTTGCCCTTGGCCAAAGGATTCTGGGTGCTGACTCCTGGCAGGCACAAACAAGGCTTCCTCATGCTAAGGGCAGGTGGCAGAGAGGTGCCTCACAGCCGTGGATACCTCAGGAAGCAACACAACAACCCAAAAGGAAGAAGGGGGGTGGGGTTTGCTGATTCTTGTTATGACATGCTAACAAGGTATGAGAAGGAATCAAGCAGAGGCAACATGTCTGAACTGAAATAAGGCTGACCACCATCATCAAGAACAGAGGAAGGAGAAGAACCTAACAGGCCAGATGCTCACCATCAGCAACTAGCCCAGAATCCTGTCTGACAACAGTAAAGACTTACATAATCAGAGACTAGAAAAGGACTTTCACTGACAAACACAACCCACTATAAACATCTTTAACCTATGCCTTTCTGAAATGATGTTCAGCTAAGACCTAAGATTTTAAACACTGATATTGATGCAACATGACTTCTGCTAAGGAGAGAGTAGCTTGCTTGTGAATTTGAGGTTAACATTAACACACTTTTATAGCGACTGAATGCAATTATCTTAACTCAGACTGAAATTAATATATGTGCTGATATGTTTTCTATAGTAATTATATTCAAGCAATTTTATGCTGCACTTGAATTGTTTGTAAAAATGATTTACTGTTTCAGATATAGCCTTTGGAAAGTGATGCAGCTAGTAAATTATAGGCTTTTAGTTTAGCGAGACAGCCTTCTGAAGAGTACCTTTAACATTTTGTTTAGTCCAACTTTGAGTGACCTATAGCCCTTACCCCCTCAAACAGCCTCTGTCTTAGAGAGTCCACAGAAAAACTATACACAATGGGAGTCCTAGCACCAGGAAACATAAGACATCTCTGGGGCCTTCTGCTGCAGTAAGAACTAGCCTCTCCAAAACAGATGGGGGCAGAGCTGTCTCCTCTCCCATTCCTGCCCCTACCCCTCAGAACTGGCTGGAGAGTAGATATTGCACACTCTCCAAAAAGGTGCTATAATCCACTTTCCTCAGCACTAACTAGCTCCCCAGGATACATTGTGCTGGCCTTTGGCTGTATGCCACATTCCAAACTAATATTTGCCTATATAGTCATGGCACTAATAGCATCTGGTATATTGCTTTGTAAAGTACTTTCAGCATGAAAGTCACAGCATGAAATGAAATTTTATTGGGCTTTCTTATTCTCACTATAGGTAAATCTTTCCATACTTTCCCTCAGGCCCTTTATTCCTGTGCCCAAGTGTACTTTAGATTTCCAAATTGCTCCTCAGTTAACACCTGGTGTCAGTCGATCCTCCACTACAGCTATTTGCATCACTTTTTAAACTTAGGTATTTGCTGATTCACACCATGATCATGATATGAGCATTTAAGAAGTCCAATCGGAATTTTCAGTGAATAAAGTCTGGCAGGATCAGGCCATAAAGGTGACTAGCAAATATCTTCTTTTAAATGAGCTAAATGTGCTGGATGTCTCAATGAGCAAGAGAGTAAGATGTATGATTGGATGTCAGAGTGGAATGGAAGCTGGTTGATGCCCTTCTTATCTGAGCCCATGCCAACCTTATTATTTGGGTAATCAGCTCATAGGAATACATTTACACTAGCTCATTTTAAAACAAAATGTCTTAATATGTAGGTCACTTAAAAATGTTTGTTTTACAAACTTTTTCAATCATTAGTATATGAAACTTCATAATGGAGGAGGAGGAAAAAGAGGGACTTTTTCTGATCTCTTATTTTATATGGAAATACCTTACTCACATCATGATATTGAAATATATGCAAATAAAAACAAAGAATCAAAATGTTCTTTACAATAAAATGTAGAGTTACCACAAACACCACATATTAAGATTTCCATTTACAAACCCGCATACCCAAACTTTCAAATGAAAAGTGTCAACAAACCATACATCTTTAATTAGATTTTCACTTATTTCCTTTTTAAAGGCATGAAAACTTTGGAAATACTATGTTTCTAACTTTAGATTCAGACAGTGTTTTTAAGACTTGAGTGGCCTGCTGCTTTGATATTGCTGCTATTTAGTCAAAAATTATCAGAGAGCCAGTTCCTTGGTTTTGTATTTGCTTAAATTAATGGTAATAATTATATTTTGAAAAGATTTCAAATTTTCTTTGATGTAACAAAAAAAATCTTTCAGTTTAGTACAATATAAAAGTGAAAGAATATATAAAGAGAAAAAAGACCTTGCTTAATTCTATAAGTATACTGCATTATCTGGAAAGGATTATACCAAGAAAAATAAGATAACAGAAATGTTTTCTAGTGTTTCAAATCATTATCTGAGGGGTGGGGGAGAAATCACTGGGGGGAAAGTCCTTCCTGACCCCAAATATGGCGATCAGCTAAACCTTGAGCATATGGGCAAGACTCACCAGCCAGACACCTGGAAAGAATTCTTTGTAGAAAACTCTTTCGCAAATACATGACTTCTGTGGTGCTGTTGAAGTGATAAACATTATAGATACTGAGTTATTTAGGTTAGTCAAGATGAAAGAAAACAAAGGAACATCTAACTAGATAAACTAACAGTATACTAACAGATGAAATTCAATATTGTTGGATGCAAGGCAAAGTACTCTGGATGGAAAAAATCAGAACTATTCATAAACTGCTGGGTTTTAATTGAACTGTAATCACTTAGAAGAGACACCTGAGCAAAGCAAAAAAAAATGTTAGGCTATATTTTAATAAAAGGTAGGTTTATATAATGGCATCATATTGTCTATGAGTACTTCCTTATCTGGAATACTGGGACGGATTAAGACACAGGCAACAAAAATGATTAGAGGCATAGAGAAACTTCCAAATGATGAAAGACTGAAAAGAAGGGATTGGGTAGTTTAGACTAGAGAAGAATAAGAGGGGACATTTTAAAGATATAAAAATGAAAGGTATAGAGAAGGTAAATTTAGAAACTCCTGTTTATCCTCTCACAATACAGGAACAATGAGACAGATAACAAAATCAAAAGGAGGAACCTGTTAGAATTTTAAACGAAGTAATTAATTGTAAGCTCTTTGGGGCATGGAAGGCCTTTTATTTTCATAGGTGGGGCTAAGCCTGATTCCCTTAAAGGGCATCCCACCCTGTGACAGATTATTTCATAATCGAATACTATGGACTTTTCTATCTTCCTCTGACCATCTGGTATTGGCCTCTGTCAGAAAAAGGATACTAGCTGGACCATTAATCTGATATGAAAACATTATTCCTATGTCCTATGACACCTGTGTGTCAGTCTCAGCACGTGCTATCTAGCTGCAGAATTCCAGGATTCTTGGATTTTCAGAATTCCATGAATACTGAATGATTTACTGCTCATGGTTATATATGTAACCCTTTCAGTACATTTAAATATATCAAATAGGTAGACAAAAGAGCGAGGAAAACACAGTATTATAAAAATTTTTGTAATTACAGTACAATAAAAGTGCTCATTATGAAGTAATTACAGTACAGCAGTTTCATAAGGATGACAGTCAGTCCATTGTTTTTGCTGCATTATGGGGGTGAGGCAGGGCAGGGGCACTGATACTTGCAACGTTCTGCTGTCGAACAGTACTAGCTATACTGTAAAGCTATTTTAGTACTTGTCAATTGTAGCACAAGAGAGGCTGGCAACATTCGTGTTGAGTCCAGAAAGGCCTCTACACATGCAAATGCTGAACTCTGCTCTCTGTAATATTCAGAATCACATCTTCTTGCACCAGTTACAAAAATACATTTTTACTCTGATTTGTGCTGCAGAGCCAATGTAGCTATAAGACAGTGAGTTGGACGGTATTCCATCTTGTGCATTATCAACACAAAAGTTTACTTAATTCTAATCACTTATATCTGTGCAATCTTATTGACTGCAGTGACTTTGCACAAGAGTTACTGAAACTATTAAGGATGATGTTTCATTAGTCTAACTGATGGCATATTTGGCCTTCAGAATCTTTACTACCAGTGATAATGTGTGAGAAGGAAAGTCCCCAGGGCCCTGGTGGAGTTTGCAGGGTATACATTTAGAAAGGCCATCTTTATATTTGTATATTGTGCACATTTGACATGGAAACTGAGACACTAAATATGCAATGCTTCGCTTACATTCACATCAGAGTACTTCACACTTTTGGGTTATATGCACTTTTGGGAACATGCAAAATGGGTTGTCTCCAGAGAAATTTTTACATCCTGTTGATCTTTCTATCCTGTTCTGACCTCATTTCATTCTTATTCCCTTCCTCGGAGCTCTGACTTTGTTATTGTTGTTGTTGTTGCACCATTTATTTTAAAGTGAATATATCTAGTTCTGCAATATTTTGCGGAAGCCAGTTTCTTACAACTTCATTCTCACTCTGCCTATTGACATACCAGTAAATCATCATTAGCTGTATGATTGCAACAAAGGAGTGAGTAGTAAAAGTGCTCATTCTCCCAGCTGGGAAAGCTGTACTAGCAGAAGAATCCCTTTTATCAGATCCTGTGTTTCTCAAAACATTTGAAAATTGCCTGTTCTGATGCATAGCTATTCAGGGGGGCTAGTTAGTTCATTGTTCATCTAAGTTAGCTTCACACTCATGCACAACATACCATTCCTTAGATGACTATTTATAAGCTTTGCTAAAAAACAAACAAAAAACCTCTACTACACTTTGCAATTTCTGAGTAGTAGGTCTGATGCAGCCACTGTACTCACGTTTGGGATAATACCTTACTCTACAAGTATTCCCACTGCATCCAAAAGGTTGGAAGAATTTTTTTTATAAATAGGGGAAACATTGTTCACCCTCTTTTTTCTGACTCAAAAACACATGAGCTGAACCTAGTCACAGCTGCTGTAAAGATTCACTTTTGCACAGAGACTAGCCCGTGAAAATTTCAGCCCAAACGGCTAATGTTTCTCCAAGTTATGATAATCAGTGTTTATAGAGGAAACTGTTTTGCAGCATTAGCATCAAAACTGCTGCCTCAATAATACACAAAAAGTACTTCTTACTTGGAGTTATTAAAATAAAACACACAAGAGAGAAAAACTGTACCAGGCTAGCTTTAAACCTGAGTGCCTATAACACTATAAATTAGACTTCTATAACATTATAGCGCCTATAATACTATAAACAAGCCATCAGTGTTCAGAGTTGGAACAGAAGAAAATGTGATTGTAATGGAAATTTTCTGTCCTTAAAACACAGTTATTCATATTTCATATGTATGGGTTTTTCCATTAATCACTTTGAAGATACTTAAATAAATGCATGTCTAACACAATGTCCATGAAAGAGGAATAGCTGAGAAGGAGCAATATGCCCTGCTTTTCTGCCCTTCATTTCTCTGTTATTAAATCATAATACATTTTTATTGCATAGAGGACATATGCTTTTATAGGAGAAGCTGAAGCTATCATTGTGGACTGTTAAATAATAACACTTAGCTTTTTTTATCACTAGATCTCTAAGTGCTTTACCAAGGAGCTCTCAGTATCATGATCCCAGTTTTACAGATGAGGAAACTGAAGGGAAGTGACTTGTCCAAGACAGGGGCAGAACTGGGAATAGAACCTAGTCTCAACCCAGGGCTCGGCTCACTAGACCACCCTACCTTTTATCTGAACTGCACAGCTCACACATGACTCGTGAATAAAAACTAGTCACTCACCTGTGAGCAGAATCTCTCACATTCTGCAAGTCTCAAATTGCTTTAGTAAATGCCTCTTGTTCTGCTGACCTGTGCAAGAGTCTCTCATAGCACTAACCATATGGTGGGCACTTGCCACTCTGCTTCCATCACTCTCAGGAGCCAATTGCAGCTGCCAACCCACTGCCAGCAATGACTAAAGTCTTGATTTTCCCACATCCTCTGTCTCTTACAAAAGTCTTAACCCTCAGCCATTGCCCCTGACAAACCAAGTGGCTTTCTTCTACACCCCTGAATTTGACAGTTACCATAATGTGTTAGTTAGTGTACTTGTAAATGAAGGAATCCAATAAAATCCTCTCATTGGATTGTCTTAAGTTTCAATAACTATTTTGTTCAAATTTGAGGCTTAGCTTAGGAAATTGAACCTGCACTAGATACCAGTTCACGGGACACACAGCTTCCTGTGGAAAAAGCTAACAGTGAAAAAGAAAAGATTGCCTCTCTGAGAAACAGAACAGCTGTCAAAGTTGGCATTGATGTGTATCTAATGGACGACATGGCACAGCTTGTTGTACACAGAATCATGTGATGAGCGTGGGCAGATGTGGAGTAAGGAGAAAAAAATGAGGCTTGCTACACCATGTGAACATTTTCCAGCCAAACTGCCAAAAGCAGCCTTTAAAAAGCGGGTCCATAATTTTGCATAGTAAAAGCCACTCACTTCAGCATGCAAACAGTACTGGTTTTCACAAATGTTCCTGTGATGTTGCCTGGTGGCACCCACGTCTGTTACCACCTGCCCTTAGTGTGGGGAAGCCTTGTTTGTGCTTGCCAAGGGTCAGCACCCCAACTCCTCTGGCCAAGGGCAATGCAAGCACTCCTTTCTAGGCCTATGCAGGCCCCACTCTCTCTCTCTAAGGGTTAACGATAGGCACACGCCAACCCCCTGAGTGTTTTCCTGAAGTGTTTAGCCTGTGCTTCACCGGCACTCAGTTTTCACAGATTCACTGCTCCCAAAGAAGCAGTACACATCAGCTTAACACTTACACCTTAGATCGCCATTCCGCTGGACACACAGCACTTAGATAGGTGTACAACGAAAACAAATAAAAGTTTATTTAACAAAGTATAGAGATTTAATTGCTAGCAAGTAGAAGTACGGGAAAGAAATGGTTACACATCAAATCAAATCGTAACACACATTCCAAAACATAGGATTACTTATCTAGAGACTTTGATGTTTTATAGAGCAATGCTCACCCAAAATTCTTCTAGCACTTTACACCCAGGCATAGCTGGGATCTTCCATTCCTGAGACTAGGCATGTTGTCAGCTTCTTTCGTTGGTGAAAGATCCAGAGTGTTTGTTGCTACCCTTAGATATATCAGGAAAATCCTTTGTTTTGTTTTTTCCCCTCATGAACAGGGCTTCTCTTTCTTGTCAATTTCACAATCTTTTGCTTAGCATCAGGCTCAGTATGCAAATAGACCCCCATTGCAAAACAGACAATACACATATACAATATACAATACACACAGGGAGATAAGCATCTGTTATTACCTGTCTGAAAGGAACATTCTTAAAGAGTATCACCTCCTTGTGTCCCACTTTAATCCTAAATTTTAAGAACATTATTTTCAGTATTAATAAATAACTTCTTAAATATTTATCTGTAGATATATTTTATAATGATTATGATGGCCAACAGGCTACTGGCTCTTGGTAGAGTCCTTACATGCCACCCTTTGGGGAACTATTAGGCCTATAACTGACCCTGGAAACCCTTATAAAGCCTTGTGTATCCGCCAGTTGACACCAAGAGGTCCCTGGTCACAGTACCTGACCTGTATGTTCAGCTAAACTCTTTGTGCTCAGAAAACTGTGGGTGAAAAGTCACAGGCAGAAATTTAGAGGCTCCCCTTAGAAAGTTTGGATCATAAAGTTTTAGCTCTGCTTAGATAAGAAAGCTTCCTTCATTGTTTCCATTATTCAAGCTTCCTTCTTCTCCTATGATCCATTAGCTTAGGTTCTTCTTCTAGATCATCCCTCAACAGCTCACATTTCCCTCTCTGTGACCAGCTATTAGCATCTCCCCTGCCCCCATTTAGGATATGCTTCTGAGGAGTCTAGCAGGCAGTGTTGCCCTGGAAATCCTGCCTTGACATTTCATGCAATTTAGTATGGAGTATGCTTTGGACTGAACTGCCTCTAGTCAGGGAAGAACATGTAGTGTAGACAATTAGAAGGAAATGGTTGTCAAATAAAACGCTATCATAGTTTTTCAGTGAAAAGGAGATTGTGGGGAGAAGTCATGAGGATGAGTGAAGGGGGACTTATGGAACTGTAACATCACGGAAAGGAAAACAGCTTGGATGAATTTTGTGCATTGACAGTTTAGGGCCCAGTTTGATATCACAGGAGTAGAACTGGAGGCAGGATATCTGAATCTTTCCAGGCGATCTATTATTGTGAGTTCTTCAGAACAGAGATGCCATCTTCATCTGTTGTATAAAAATACCATATACATCTGTCACACTTGTTGATTTTGGACACTTTGTGATTAGTGTGGATACCAGTGAGACACGATACGCCCGATTTGCACATTAATAAGGTTTAATGTGCAAGGTTAATAAGGTTTAATGTGCATATGCTGTTTGAACACCCCCTGTTTAAAATTCACCCAGATAATGGGTTGTTCCCATTTATTAGATGTTAAAGGTGCTGCATATATCAGGGGATTTAGGGACGCCCGGTCCCCCTATGCCTCCGAAGTCTTCCCCTCAGGAGGTGGGGTCGGCCATTGACCCTTATTAACATTTTTTTTTGGAGTGTGAGTCTTTTTTTTTTTTTTTTTTTTGGACAAATTAGGTTAGCCGAGGATAATTTGATTTGCCATCAATTAGAGCTTTAGGGGCATATTGGAGAGCTTGATTTTACAGTACCCAATGCAGGGGATTGATTTTTCCACGGCCTTGCCCTTGGCTGAGCTCTCTATATCTTCCTTAGGGACTAAATCACCTTCCTTGCTTTTTTGATTTTGAAAGGTGATCTGAGAAGCCACTTTTTTCCCCATCTGTGCAGCAACTTTTTTTTTGTGCTTATTAGGGAAGGCTTGGCTTACTAGTAAATGAGCTTGCCGAACTCTCTGTAACAGTGCCTTTCATGTTATAGCTATTAAATTTAGAATACCCAAAGCAACTTTTTTTGCAGACGTAGCCCTTTTATGAAATGAGTTGGAAAGTTTGTGTTTATAAGGTCTTGATCTTTTTTTTTTATGCCCCATTGCTTGCCATAGGATTTTTTTACGTTGTAAGCAAGCATTAGGGCATTCCCTTAGGGCTTGCCACTTTAAATGAAAACGTACCTTAATGTGCTTGATAGGATTTGCTACCTTAAAAACATTCCTCATAAGGGTACCCCTTTGTGCTTTTTTTTTTTTTTTTTTTTTTGGTATATTTACAGGAAGTTTTAAGAAGGTGTTTAATGGGAGACTTTTTTTAAGAGCAAAGCATAATTACTTATAATTTAACTGAGGCACTGTGGTAAGCTGTGAAAACCAGGCAACTACATTTTTAGGGGTAATGTTTTTTAAAGTTTTTTTTAGTGCCTGCGCTTGCTTAGGTCTTAGTATTTTATTTACTTGGGTGGTAGTGTGAGTGGTGGGTTTTTTTCCTCCCTTTTTAATAGTCTTTTTTTTGTTTTTTACAATCACAGGAGCCATAGGCGCAGTAGCTTTTTCTTAGCCAGCTGTTTTACTATTTGCCTGAGAGGAGCATGGAGGAAGGACATTCTATGCTCTGATCTGACTTATTTTTATCCCACACAGTCTCTGCATAACAGAGGACTGACAGATCAAAGTCCGGCATACCATCACTTTCTGCAGCGTCACAACCTCCATCTGACAGCATGGCAGCAATAATTCCCTGAGCAGCAGCCAATTGATTTGTACACTGAGACAACTGCTGCTGACAAATTGCATGGGACTGGCCCTCAGTTTATTTTTTTTTCCTTCAGAACAACGCGTACTGCAGCTTGTGCGTCCTTACATTTTGCTTCCCAGATATGAGCTATCTTCTCCCACTGTCTAGCTTTTTTTTTGTACCCCTCTACATCGCACTGAGAGTTAGAGAGCAAATTAGCCTGAGTAAGACAGTGGGTCACTGAAGATTTATACTTTTATTTTCAGTTTTTGTACTTGACCTTGGCATGCTATTAATTGTTCATGCAGCTTCTTGGGTTTTTTAGCTAGCTTCCCTAACTCTTTAGTAAAGGTTTTAGATACTAAAACGAGCCCATGTAAAGCAGCCAAACTTTTTTTTTTTTTTTTTTTATGATTAGGCTTTATTTTTGTGAATTGTTCCCATTGGAGCATCAAGTCTGCATATGCTGTTTTACCTTTAAATGCTCCTCCAGACCGTGGGTTTTTACCCAGGTTATTTACAAAAGCTTCCGTATCTGAGACTGGTTTTAACAAAAGGAGAACGGGAGTGGCAACCCCTCAACCACCTGACTCACAATAAATTCCTGTAGAAGACATTATGCTCTCCTCCTGAAGCCAAATACAAATACAGCTTCGCAGAGAACCGTGCCAGACAGGTGCCTTCCCTGCTGACAAGCAGTGAGAGAAACCCTTGCATCGTACGCCTCAAAACTTGTCTTATTCACAGCTGATTGAGCCCACCCAGGGACGCCAATTGTTGATTTTGGACATTTTGTGATTAGTGTGGATACCAGTGAGACACAGTATACCCGATTTGCAGATTAATAAGGTTTAATGTGCAAGGTTTTTTATACATGTACTAGTTATATATAAAGCTTAAAATTAACTACAATATATCATACTTACTAAGCCTGGAGAGCTAAGCAATCACTCAGAAGGCTGTATACGGGAACGGCTTTTTTTTTTAGGGGCCCCGCTAGGGAGTCAGTGGATTATTTGGTCCAACCAGCAGCACTTCCCAGGGAGTCAGGTATTCGTGGAGTGCCCCCCTTTGTTTAAGTGGTGACTTTTTATACCCTTTTATAAGTAACCTTTACCTAATTTTTTTTTTATTATTATATATGCGAATTACCTACATTGGGTTTTTACCCTTAACTATGTTTCATTTTTACCATAATAATTGGGGTTGTTAAAACATCATCTGGTGATAGAAGGGTCGGAGTAAAAATCTGCCCCATGGCAATAAAACAGTGTACCCCCAAACGTTTAAAAATAACTTGTTGTTTTCGTTACTGTTATTTATGTGCAGCTGCACGCATACGGTATCTGTATTTTATCTTATGTGCCGTGGTATGCAAAAATTAACATCTATAAGATTATTCAGTAGTTTTATTTATTTCTAAAAAATGTCATGCTACGGGGTCAAAATAGCCAAGCAAGCAACTAAAGCTATGCTAGGCCTGTAAAACAGTGGTCAAGCAACTCACATTGTACTAAGCCTCCAACAACACTACCAGTAGTTTTGTTTTTTCCAAACAAAAATACTCAACTCTATATCTCTGATATACTATACATTTTTTTGAAACATTGGAGTGCACACAATGATTATGTGCTTCTTATTGTTTATGATTTTAAGTTCCATCTAGTTTCAAGATTATCTTCAACCAGATTCAGTCATTGAGAATATATTTAAATTCTCACTTTTATTTATGTAGGTGATTTTAAAAAGCATGCACACATCACCTCTCTGAACAATCTGGAATAACCCTGAGATCCTAGTTTCCCCTTATTAGTTTCACTGCAGAAGGTCCTTTGAATATTGTCAAAGTGCAGAAATAGTCAGATAAGGTCTCACATTGTTTAGATTTACCTAAAAATATTTAATAGTATTTTTACGTTGTGGGGGAAAAAGGGCCCAGTGTTTCAACTTACAAATCAATATAGTCATATCAGAAAACTGCTCAGAAAAGAGACTATTTAAAAGTGGCATTCTTCTGAAAATTGATACCAGAATATAAATGATTACTATTTCAAAGACTACTTTTTCACTTTTCAGTTGTTAGACTTTCCATAACATAATTTATAAAAACAAGGATTGGATCTCTACTTCACAAAATGTAAAGGTAGTAATCTTTGAATCCTCTCCTGTTTTGACCTTTGCAATCTACTCATTACTCTAAGAATCCAGAGTACTATCCTGCTATCATCCTCATTCATATGTGATTCAGGAACAAGGTGCAGGGGCTATTTGTATAAGATGGGCAGGGTGAGTGGGATTTGTACAGACCAAAACCTTTTCTTCAGTCCATAATAATGTTCTGGTACTTCAGACATCAGAGTTCTTCCCATCAAACACACGGTACTATGCTGTGCTACATTAATATTGTGGTAGCTGAATATTCTGTCAGATTAGCCTACTAATAACTCAAATATTAGAATTTCTTAAATATTTTTCTGCAATGAGAAAGACCATTTTTAAAGGCTCAGATTTTTACAGTGTCAAACAGTACACCTAAGACCTCATTAGACCTAGATATTAGGAGGTTATGCTAGCAGACTGCTGAGGAGAGCAAGTTTATGCTTTTTTTAAAAAAAAACCTTAAATTCATATTCATTCTCTTAAAACAGAAATTTCAAACAGAATAATATCTGTGAAAGAGAATCTCAGTCCTTTCTCAGAAGGCAATAATATGCTGTGGTAATGTTAACAAGAGTTCTGAAAAAAGACATTGACTAAAAAATGACATTCATTCCTCTTGAAATTAAAAGATAATGAAACCTTTTCTCCCCAAAGATTCATATTTCAATTTCAAGCATCTACAATTACCATAAAATCTTCTGAAGTGCTCAAAGTCTGCTTCTCAAAATGTAAAGCAACAAGATTTTATAACTCTATCAGAGTCCTTCTGTTCTCTCAAGAAAGGAAAATGGGTGATGGGGTTGAGGCAAAGACGAGAAAAAGGGAAAGATATAACCATTCAGAAAACATCTGGGGAGAGTGCACATTCTCTCTAGCTTCCTAAGATTTCCATTACCCTTGCTCAGGTTGCTGAGCACTCACTCATGTGAGTAGGATCACTGGCTTCAATTGACATTTTCTTGTGAATTTAGTGTTCAATAATGTGAGTCAGGTTTTCACAGTCCAGCCACTCCCAGGGTCTCCATGGATTTAGGATACTAGTTTGAATCCAGCCCAAAGCCTGAAAATTGTTATAATCTTGATGGATGTTATAATTTGTTTCCTGGTTTCACTCTAATTCCTAGTGGACCACATCACAAGGAAGCTTCACTGTGACCCTCCAATCCCAGAGTTCAGGCTTCAGCCTGAGCCCAGAAGTCTATATAGCAATGAAACTACCCCACACTCTGAGCCCTGCAAGCCTGAGTGTGCTGGCATGGGCCAGCCATGGGTTTTTCTTTGCTGTGTAGACACACCAAATGTGACAGAGGCACAAAATGAGGGCCACAACAAAATTATTTATACAGGAAACTTAAAATGCTATGTGAGTCATTCCTTTAAGGTGAATAATTTTCCATACACCTCAGTTTTATGACTTCATTTTGGGGCACCAGATGCATATGGAATGCATAAAATGAAGTATGTCCTCAATGAGGGATGGTTAAAAAGTCGTGGCAATTTCACAATTTTGTTGCTACCAGTAAAGCTTCCTGTTGTAATCTTTGGAAAATTTTCAGACAACAGCCAGTGCTTAATATGAAGACTCACTCTTGTCCAATTTGGACTGCTATACTGAGTTATTATAATTCATTGTGGACGGGTCTTTCCTCTTCTCTTTAAATTGCCTCTAGCTTCTGCAGCATCCGGTAGCCAGAATTTTACTAATGAGAACTAAACTGTGTGGCAAGGCACCTCTTTCGCCTGACTAGGCTCTGTTTCCGCACTGAGGAATTATTTTTCACTATTATACAAGGTAGGCCTCAGGGTAGGCTCAAGCAGCACTCTTCAGTCAAACCAAAGAAACAAATTCATAGCCCAAAAAGTGAACACACCTCTCCCTGCCCCCTCTCTGGGGCTGTTGCCTTGTTATGCTGGGTTCAGGGTTCCAGTCCTTCCCCAAACAGGCAGTTAGTTCGACTGCTTCTTTAATAGGGAGGAGAGCAGGCAGCCTTCTACCCAGAAGACTTTTCTCCCTGCTACCACTAGCCCTGCTGCAGCTTCATCTCACCTCCTTCTCTCTCGTCAGAAGTGGGGGGAGGGGGGGGGTTGAAGGTTACAGGCAGCCTTTAATCGGACTAGGTGTCCCTAGTTGACCTGAGGTAACCTCTTTTCAGCTCATGGGGAATCAGTTCATGGGGAAAAGAGCCTTTATCATTCTAAATGGCTGACATACCTGCCTTCCTCCACTCTCTTCCAGCTGTGTGATCTGACTGTCACAACTGGGTCATCATATCATACTGAATGCATTTAGAAGAGCTCTCACACCTTGTTACTTAGTAACATGTAAGTTTATTCCAAATGATTCAACACTTAATTTTGGCTCCATTTTTTAACATCTTTGGGCAAGAATATCATCTTTTGTGCTTCATCATTTAGCTAGCATGTTTTGTACTGTAGAATGCAGAATATTTTGCTCTTGGGCAAAAAAAAAAAAAAAAAGATATCTAGGGTGCTTTGGCTGCTTTTAAGAATAGCCTGAGGTGACATCAGAAAGTGCTATCTATACTTTCTTACTTTTCACTTCCTGTTGAGTCACTTTCATTGCTTTCACTTGATTGCTGTGAGTGAGCATGTGGACCTCATTTGAAATTCTGTACTGATGCTATTTCTAGAGCCAACTGTGTGTTTCTCATCCAATTTGTCTTTTAGATGTGTCCTTGTCATTCGGTTGCAAAAGAATCAGTCCGCAGAGCTCCAGACTCCCAGAGCAGAATTAGAGATGTGCCCATGATCCACTAACTCTCCATTTCAAGTTCACACTTTTGATAGAACTTTGGACTATCATGGAAATTCCATACCAGTTCAGATCAGAGGTCCCTCTCATCCAGTATCCCATCTTTGGCAGCATCCAGTAAAGTGGTTTCTAGAAACTGCAAGATTTAATAATAAATCAATTATTTGTGGAGTCTTTGAAAAACTTAAATTACTTTAGCTGTAGTTCATTGCTCTTTCAGATTATTGTTGGAGTGTTGTTTTGTGTCTTTTATCCCACAGCCCACATTGGTAGGAATGGCCACGTGGGGGCCACATAGCATTGGAAATCTCTGAAAGCATTCTGGGTGATTCAGCTAGAATTCCTCTGTGGGCAGGCACATTAGAGCAGGATCATCCACATCCAGTGAGAAAATGACATTGTAACTTAGTGTTAGATTTCTCAAACGCTTGTGCTCAAGAAGCATAAGAACTGAGACTGGCTAGCCACTGCAAACCAGTATAGGGTGTTGAGAAGGCACCTTATGCCTTCTTCCCCTTGTGCAACCCTGGCACAATAGGACCCTTATTGAGATGGATCATTCCCTTCACTTTCAAGCATGGATGGGTTTCAGTTCTAATGGTGGGAAGACAATGAGAAGAGGGGGAAATCTACTCCAAGGCACCTACCTTCTCTACCATGCCCTTCTATGGGTGTGCCTCTCAGATTGGGATCTCCAGGTCAGAAGGAGCAGGTCATCTCCTGGAAACTCCTGATAAATAAGTAAGTAACATAATGCCAACTAAGTAATTCTTTACTCACTAGATGCCCCTGCACCGTGAGGGGGTCGGATGAACTCCACACTGGAGAGAGAAGGATGCAGGAGCAACTCTGGGCCCAGGAAGCTTCACCTCCTTATGGCCTTCAGCACAGCTCTGTAGTGGGCGGAGAGAGGCAAATCTGAGCTCCCTGCTAGAGAGAGACTACACCAGGAAGGCATTCCCAGGCAAAGGTCTGCTGCATGAAGCCAGACTCCCTAGCTTACTGAGAAAGGCATGAGATGCCCCAGGGGGACAGAGTGGTAGGAAAAGACGTGGGGGAGACTGTTAGCCAAACTGCAGGTAGTGAACACCTGCCTTACAGAGGCATGGATGTGGAGAAGTTGCTGAAGTGGGTGGTGGAGAGCCAGCAGCAACAGGCAATCCAGAATCAATTATTGCAGCAGCTGCAATTCAGCTCAGCAGCAGCAACTCAGCCAGAAGCTGACTGTTCAACACCAACATCAAATCCTGGTCCAGCAGATGGCAGTGCTCCTGCAACTTCCAGGCACCACTGCTAACCCAGGACCTGGTCCTCTGGGGTGATCCTGATACCACGGATCCCAGTCAAGCAGACCAAGATGGGCCATGGGGATGACACCAAAGCCTTCCTGGTGACATTTGAATGTGTGGCCACTGTTGCTGCCAGATAATTGGGCCACATTTTTGTCCCATGTCTGCAGGGCAGGCCCAGGGAGCCTACACAGCGCTAAGATCCAGCCACCTTGAACTGTTTCAGTATCTCCCCGGAGACATACCACCAATGTTTCTGGAGAGAAAAATACCTGCTAGGGGACCACCCTAAAGTAGTGCCCAGTGCCTCAAGGATCATAGCTGGAGCTGGCTAACCCCAGAAGGGTGTACTGGGGTGCAGGTGGAAGAGGTTATTGCCCCTGAGCAATTTATCCAACCTCTCCCAATTGGGGGATGGGAGTGGATGTGGAGACATTGACCTGGCATATTGTAGAGGTGGTGGGCCTCGTGGAATCCCCCAAGCCTCCAAAGGTGGAGGCCCTGAAGTTAGGTGGTCACTAAATTTGGAGGGCCGAGCATGATGGAGAGAATAGGACACAGGAGGAGACCATCAGGTGGGGTGAGGTCTGAGTCCCTTTCAAGGCAGAGGCTATGAGGCTGAACACGAGTGCCCCAGGAGACAGATGCCTAATGAGCCAGGGAATATGGAAGCTAAGGCTGTTCTGGCCATGGTAACCCAGACCAGGGGTGGGGGGCAGATGGTGGCCCCACCAGCAGGCAATTGCTTTGAGTGTGGGCAGCCTGGCTGTTTTCAATGCAACTGCCCCTTTATAGATTGTTGTTATGGGCAAGCCTGTTATAGGCAAGCTATCCCTAGAGTCCACACACAGCAGCCAAGATAGTGATCTTGGTGAGGGTCTATGGAACCGAAGTGATGGGCTTAATAGCTTCAGGATGCTGCCAGACTCTCCTGAAGGAAAAGATGGTTGAGGACCATGAGACGCCATCCACCATGATCTTCCTACAGTGTATACACGAGGATGTGCACCTGTACCCCACAAAGGAGATACAGCTGACAGGAAGAAACTAGACCAAGACTCTCTTTTCATAGGGGAAGAGAAGAGAGATCTCACCCTGAGCCGGGCATATAAACATATGTCCGCTGTCAAGGGGAGGTAGTCAACCTACACAGGGTAAGACAATGGCCATGCTTTGAGTTGGGAGAGAGGAATGCCTCTACTGGTTGGTACGGGGTAACCAACAAAATCCAGGCCCAACTCCTGGTATCCCGGCCCTTTCGGAAGAAGTTATTCCAGTTCACACACTCAGTACCATGTGCCAGCCACCTGGGAAGGGAAAAAACCAGCCAGTTCTATTGGCCAGGAATCTACAAGAAGGTAAGGGATTACTGCATATCCTGCCTGGTGTGTCAGTTGAAAGAACCCAAGAACACTCCAAGGGCTCCCCCCATACCCATGATGATAGTAGACACCCCCTTTGAGAGAACAGGTACAGATTTGATAGGACTGTTAGGGAATAGCACAAATGGACACCAACGCATACTGGTGATCATAAATTATGCAACAAAGTATCCCAAGGCTACTCCACCTCATACAACCAAAGCAGCAACCAGAGCTACAGAAGTCATGACGGTCTTCACGAGGGTGGGGATTCCCCAAGGAAATAATAACAGACCAAGGGATGAACTTCATGTCACAACTGATGAACATTTGTGTGAGCTGCTGAAAATCAAATATCTGAGCATCTCTGTCTACCACCACAACTTGATGTGCTAGTCAAATCCTTCAATAGGACCCTGAAGGGGATGCTGAGAAAGTTTCTGGCTGAAGACCCTCACCACTGGAATGGGTTGTTACTGCCCCTCCTATTTGTAGTAAGCAAGGTTTTCCAGGCCTCAACAGGGTTCTCACCCTTCAAGTTGTTGTATGGGAGGCAACCCCAGGGGATCCTAGATCTAATGCGGAAACCTGGAGGAGCAAGAGCCCAGAGGCACCAAGGTAGTAAAGTATGTTCTTCAGCTATGAGAGAACCTGAAGACACTAGGAGCTTTTGCAAAAGAAAACCTCTTAAGGGCCCAAGAATATCACAAGCAAGCCTATGACAAGGGTGCCCACCTATGTGAATTCCAGAGTGCTTCTGCTAGTGCCCACCTTGGAGTCAAAGTTAATGGCTAGATGGCAAGGGCACATTGAGGTACGTTGTGTCAGAGCAGTGGATTATGAGATTCAACATCCCAGGAAGAGGAAGGAGAGCCAGATTTATCACATAAAACCTTCTTAAGTCCTGGTGGGACTGTGACAGCTTGTTCATAATACCCTTACCTGCCCATCCCCCATCCAGAACTAGGCCCCAAGGCTCCATTATCCCAGGACACAGATAGGACTCCCTTGGGGGAACATATACAGCTGTCCCAACAGGCTCAGATGTTGCAAACAATCCAGACTTTCCCTTTCACGTTCTCATCATGACCCGAAAAAACATGGCTCATTTGTCACTACAATAGAGCCCTGGAGCAATGTCCATGAAAGCCACCATCTCCTGCCCAGGCAATACACCATGCATCCGGTGCTACAGGTTTTGTTGATCCTCAGGATGGTAGAGGAATCTCACAGCAGGTGGAGGAGACCCATTGTCCTGGTGTCCAAGACAGATGAGATGACTCAGTTTTGTATCCACTTTAGGAAGGGGAATGCAATATCCCCATTTGACACATATTGCATGCTCCAAGTCGACATATTATTGGAGTGATTGGGGGTCACAAAATACATCCCCACTCTGGATCTGACCAAGGGCTATTGGTAGATCCTTCTGACAAGGGGATCTCAAGAAAAAATGGCATTTGCTACACCTTTCAGCCTGTATCACTTCATCTTGGGGAGATAAAGGTGCAAGAACAACTTTGGGCCTGAGAAGCCCTGCCCCCAGATGCCTGCTATGTTGGAGGCTCAGTACATTTTAAGTTGCCTGACCACTATCATACAGGCCTCCAGGGACAACACGTACTGTTTCCAGGGAGGAAAGTACTACTCAACCTGAGTAAGGGTAGCAGAATCTAGCGTTCAGTAAAAATAACCTCTGCAAAGAGGTTGCACATAAGTAATTACATTGTTACAGGCAGTTGTTGTGTACACAATCACACTCTCCACATGATTTTGTTGTTTTTAAAATTGGTGAAGGAAAAAACCCTTATCGCCCCAGAGGAATTTAATTTGGTGGTTTGTTTAGTTTGGGAAGGGGGCGCAGCAGTGGCACAACCATATTTTTGGTGAGCTGCTGCTTGCAGTTTGCTCCTGTATTGCTTAGATTTTAAATTGGTGGCTCAGTGTTCTGAATTAAATTGATTCAATTGTTCACCTTCCCAGCCAGCCAACCATCTACACAGGAAAATCCCAAAATATCAAAATCGTGATTATGAATCAAAATCATGACTTGAAAGTCATGGAATCCATCACTCCAGGACAAAAGAGCAGCTGTACTTTCATGGTTATATTTTTCCATTAACTGCTCAGTGTTTCTCTATTAAGTCAATATTAACTATGATATTTGACTCAGAAATGCTTCATTTCACATTGTCTCAGATTCACCAAGTTATCCTTGGATTTGCCATGAAGAGGAATATATTTCTGACACTTATTCATAGTGTTTAACAGATTGAACATATTGAAACAGTCCAGGAATCTGGATTCTTTAATTTCAGAAAAGGGAACTACACAATAATAAGGAACTTACATAAACAGAAATTAAAAGGTACAGTGTCAAAAGTGACATCCCTGCAAGCTGCATCAGAAACTTTTTAAAGATACCATAATAGAGGTTCAATTTAATGTATACCCCAAATTAAAAAAACATAGTAAGAGGACCAAAAAAAATGCTACTGTGGCTTAACAACAAAGTAAAAGAAGCAGTTAGAGGCAAAAAGGCATCCTTTAAAAAGTGCAAGTTAAATCCTATTGAGGAAAATAGAAAGGAGCATAAACTGTGGCAAGTGAAGTGTAAAAATATAATTAGGAAGGCCAAAACAGAATTTGAAGACGAACTAGTCAAAGACTCAAAAAGAAACAGCAAAAAAGTTTTAAGTACAACAGAAGCAGGAAGCCGGCTAAACAACCAGTGGGGCCAATCAGTGGACAATCAAGATGCTAAAGAAGCACTCGAGGAAGATAAGGCCATTGCGGAGAAACTAAATGAATTCTTTGCATTGGTCTTCACAGCTGAGGATGTGAGGGAGATTCCTAAACCTGAGCCTTTCTATTTAGGTGACAAATTTGAGGAACTGTCCCAGACTGAGGGGTCATTATAGGAGGTTTTGGAACAAATTGATAAATTAAACAGTAATAAGTCACCAGGACCAGATGGTATCCATCCAAGATTCTGAAGGAACTCAAATGTGAAATTGCAGAACTACTAACTGTGGCATGTAACCTACCATACAACCTTTACTGTTCAACATATTCGTAAATGATCTGGAAAAAGAAGTAAACAGTTAGGTGGCAAAATTTGCAGATGATACAAATCAACTCAAGATAGTTAAATCCAAAGCAGACTGCAAAGAGTTACAAAGGGATCTCACAAAACTGAGGTACTGACCAAAAAAATGGCAGTGAAATTCAATGTTGATAAATGCAAAGTAATGCACATTGGAATATGTAATCCCAACTATACATATAAAGTGATGGGGTCTAAATTAGCTATTTACCACTGAAGAAAGAGATCTTGGAGTCATTGTGGATAGTTCTCTGAAAACATCCACTCAATGTTCAGTGGCAGTCAAAAAGCTAACAGAATGTTAGGGACCATTGGGAAAGAGACAGAGAAGAAGACAGAAAACATCATAATGCCACTATCTAAATCCAGGGTACATCCACACATCGAATACTGCATGCAGTTCTGGCCACCTTATCTAAAAAAAAAAAAAAAAAAAAAAAAAATTAGAATTGGAAAAGGTACAGAGAAGGGCAATGAAAATGATAGGTTATGGAACAGCTTCCATATGAGGAAAGATTAAAAAGACTGGGATTTTTCAGCTTGGAAAAGAGGCGACTAAAGGGGGGATCTCGTAGAAGTCTATAAAATCATGACTGACGTGGAGAAATTAAATTAGGAAGTGTTATTTATTCCTTCTGATAACAAAAAACTAGGGGTCACCAAATGAAATTAATAGGCAGCAGGTTTAAAAGGAACAAAAGGAAATATTTCTTCACACAATGCACAGTGAAACTCCTTGCCAGAGGATGTTGTAAAGGCCAAGACTATAACAGAGGTTCAAAAAAGAACTAGATAAGTTGATAGAGGATAGGTCTATCAATGGCTATTAGCCAGGATGGGCATGGATTGCTGTTTGCCAGAGGCTGGGAATAGCTGATGGGATGGATCATTTGATGTTTACCTGTTCTGTTAATTCCCTCTGAAGCACCTGGCACTGGCCACTGTCAGGAGACAGGACACTGGGCTAGATGGACCATTGGTCTGACCCAGTATGGCCGTTCTGATGTTTAATGATGGCCCATCAATGAACGTCTTTGAAAGAGCACAAAATGGTTAAAAAAACATTTTATTTTTCTTACCATGCCAATCTCACTCTCAGAGTACTGCAGGGACTGGTGTTAATCCCTGGCACTAATCAATGTCACTGCTATTAACCAGTGGGCGTTGAGTTCATCCCATAAATCAGTACCAAAGCCCACACTAGACATGAAGTCCACTTCTGACAAATCAGTCTTTCTGACAAACTGCCTAGTATTATTTTGTATTTCTAGTCAAATACAAATAGATTACCATTTTTAAAGGCTCCCTATTTCGCTGAACCAATCAATCATGTAGCATTCACCTAGATCATGCTTCACATTCCCCCTGCAATTAAAGAGGCAATTTTATAGTTTGGCAGTGTTAGGGTTCTAAGTTAAGTATGGGGTATGTACTATAGTATTCGTGATCCCGCCCCTGGGCTCATAGGGTATGTTTACACAACAAAGAAAAATCCATGGCTGGTCTGTTTCAGCTGACTCAGACTCGTGGGGTTCAGGCTTTGGGGCTCTTTCATTACTGGATAAACTCCTGGGCTTGGGCTGGAGTTTAAGCTCTAGGACCCTCCCACCCTACAGGGTCCTAGAGCCCAGGCTCCAGGCTGGGTCTGGAAATGTACACAGCTAAAACTGCCCCATAGCCTGAGCCTGAGTTTTCTAGCATGGGTCAGACGCGAGTGTCTAGTTGCTGTGTAGACACACCCATAGTACTCACTGCAACAGTTTTTCAGTTTACCTCACTTTATGAAATGAGAAATGAAATATGGAAGTGGGACCTTTATGGTGAACGCTACTATAAAAATCTATAATGTCATGACAAATGTCTCATTTGTAACTGAAATCATTGACATGAATAAACGCTGTGTAACCTGTAAAACGTCTTGCTCTTTTCATTTTGCACATTAAAAAAGTGCAGTTAAAAACAAAGGTGGCTAGCAAAAGGGTAGGATTTACTCCACAGCTTGTTAATGATATTCGCATATGAATTTATGAGTCACAAAGGCATGGTGCAGTTTGCTCCACTACATCTAAATGTGTCAGCTTGGTAGTACTCTCAGACTCTGCTAATCAAGCGAGTGAAAGGAAGACTCTGGAATCAAACTGAGCTTCTCATACTGCAGCGCAGAGAATGTGAGCTAAGCTAAAGCCTTGAAAAAATTGTTCAGAAAAGGTTTGATGAGATTTACATTTCCCCCTCCACAAAGGAGTGAAATTTAGCATCATGCATGATGGACTAGATATGTAAATCTCTTTAATACCAAAGATTGGTAGGTGTGTTATTCAGCATGCACCGTGCAGCACACTTATCTCACAACAACTGCTTGGGGTGTCATTGACTGCAAGGGCATCATGATGACTAGAGCAGAATATACCATCCTCTAGTTCAGTGGTTCCCTACCCATGGCCCAGGGGCCAAAAGTGGCCCATGGGGTCTTTCAAAGTCTCCTGCCACTCCCCTCCCGCTGGCTGCAGAAGGGAGCCACTGCCTAAAGACTCAGGTGGAGCACATTGCTGCGGGGTTACAAGACTGGTGCAGGCTCCTTGCTGCACCAAAGGGGACAGGAGATCAGCTTGGCTCCAGGAGAGAGCACAGCAAAGTGCTCCTCCTGGGATCCCTGCTGGAGACAGAGGGAGGGGAGCACTGATCTTCCCTCCCCCTGGCTGCAGAAGGGAGCCACTGCCTAGGGACCCAGATGGAGCACACAGGGCTACAGGATGCATGCAGTTTTCCTGCAACAGGCAGGGAAGCACTGATCTCCTGTCCCCTTGGGTGCAGAAAGGAGCCTTCCTTCTGTTTTGGCCTGCACTTAGCAGGCCACCTTCCTTGACATAGCTGCCAGGCCATGAGCTTCAGTGTGTAGTGACAGTCACTCATCTACACTACTGCTTTGTCTGTGAGTGTGAGACATAATGTGAGTAATTTGTAGGTGTAAAATAATGAATGTAAAAATGAGCACAGTAGCATCAAAATGTTACTTTAAATATGTAGTGACGTATAGTCCTTTATGGTGAATAGGTCAACACATTTTTATGAGTTCATAGAGAGGTGGCCCTTCAGGATTGTAAAAATGATATTTGTGGCCCTTGAGCCAAAAAGGTTGGGAACCACTGCTCCAGTCATAGCTAAAGGTTTGATGAAAAATCAATTAATTAGATGGCTGTGTGAAGAATATATTTTTTATGATAAATATTCTGATGAGACAAATTCATTGTCCTCTTCTGACTTTATTTCTGGTTTTAACTTGGTTAAAAAGGAAGTAATACTGCATCAGACATCATGTATTCCCCCCCCTACCTTTATTCTCTTATCTAAAAGACATTTATATATCCTCTGAAACTATTACTCTATATATTAAATCCAAAGGCACTTAAGCAGTTAATTTTTAGCTACTGTTATTGCTTGTAGATCTTGTTAAGATTGACCTTTTCCTCTAAAAAGTCTTCAGTACCTCACTTTTTTATTTTTTACAGTTTGGCAAAAAGATCAATAGTCCTCCCTCTGTGCCCTGTGCCACAAGGCCTGTTTAAGACTCCCTGTTGGTGTGAGAGCAGTTGCCTCATATGTTCTAAAATCAGGACTGCAACATTTTAATCTTATTTTGGCCAGCACAAGCTCTCCTGCTGAGAACTACATTTGGTTGCTTAGGTTGGAAGATATTTTAAGCAGAAAGAGAAACTGTAGGTCGTTGATCCCTGCTAATTGTAATTTTCTGGTGAATCTGCAGTTTACAGGTTACCTGCTGCCTAGGAATCATGGGCCAGAATTTCAAATATGCTCAGCACTCCAGGACTCACTCAAGGAGAGGAAAGTTGCGGGTGGGGTGCTGAACTTCCCCCTCCCCCAATCTATCTCTATGATAGAATCTTTGCTAGGAAAGTTCCTCGTTTAAAACATGCCAACATGCAAAATGCAAAACTACAAGAAAATAATTAGATACAAAAACAGTTTGTGAAACCGCTGGATGCTTTAAACCTGTTATTCACCTGGTACAGAGCATCTATGCAAAGCCCTCTGCCCCACTTAAGTTCCAGGTCCTAGGGTTTTGTATGGTTCCACTGTACTTTGCATGGGAGTGAACTTCACCTAAGGACCCAACCAATTCCCACAGAAGTTTCAATTTCAGTGAGAATTGTTTAGGCCCTAAAACCTTGATCAGCACACAAGTGCACGCCTGCAATCTCCTGTTAACGCCTATGCATTCTGTGCACATGCAGTGATCCACCAATACAGTTCACAGTTTCTTTCCCATCACTCATTAATACCAACACAGGAAATAAACATAAGAACATAAGAATGGCAATACTGGGTGTAGCACAGGGTCCTGTCCGGCTCCGCGGTTGTGGCCCTTCTTCAGGCCCCGGCTCGGAGGAAGGCCACTGCACCTTCCTACAAGAGGAATGTTCGCTGTGGATATGAGTCTGGTGCCCCGGTCCTCAGGCAGGGCAGGCGAGCAAGCAGTGTTTTCGAATTAGGAGTGCAGGGGACGGTGCTCACTCCCTGGGTGGCAAGGATAAGGGGGAAGGTAGGGGGACGCAGGCCCACCCAACTCCACTGCATCCCAGCCCAGGGCCCTAGCAGTGGCAAAGACGTTGCCACTAAGTCGGCAGGTCTCCTGCCGCAACACACCGACGGGGCTTGCCCCTATCTCAGCCACGGTTATGGCTGCCCCTGGGCTACTTCCTCCCCATATCTCCAGGTACCTGCATCTGTGGGTTCCTCGGAGTCATTGGGGTAGACTGCCCCCGGCAGGCTCGCCAGTCCCTCGGCATCCACAGGCGGCAAGGCGGGAAGCTCCTCAGCGAGGGGCAGCTCCTCCAGGTCCCAGGGCTCAGGGGATGGCTTGGCCTCCGGCAGCTCCTCTAGGTCCTGCCCCGTCTCAAGGGATGGCTCAGCCTTAGGCAGCTCCTCTAGGTCAGGTCCGGCCTCGGGGCGGGGGGGTGTCTCCCAGCCCTCCGGCTCAGGGGACTCAGTCCAATCACTAGGGCCTACGGGCTTGGCCCAGTCCTGGGGGCCTGTAGGCCTTGGCCAGTCTAGGGAGCCCGGGGGCCCTACCCTACCCTACCCTACCCTACCCTACCCAACCCTTAGTGGTTGGTCGCTTGGGCCGCTCTCAGGGTCTGTGCCCCAGGAGGCGCTCACTTGTGTCAGTAGCCCGGCCCGGTTCAGGCTTCTACTGTAGTTGGTGGGGCCACACGTCTGCCTCCGGCGATAGCTTCCTTCCTTCTGAGCTGTGGGGCCTGCTTTTTGTATTCTCAGCCCTGGCTGAGACTCCGCCCCTCTGGAGCTGGATTGGTCGGCCAGCAGGACCTATCGCGAGCCAGTCTCCCGGTTGCCGGGCAGACTGGGCTGCCGGCCCTTTCTTTGTCCGGCCCCACGGTTGTGGCCCTTCTTCGGGCCCCGGCTCGGAGAAAGGCCACTGCACCTTCCTATACTGGGTCAGACCAATGGTCCATCTAGCTCAGTATCCTGTCTTCTGACAGGGGCCAATGTTAGGTGCTTCAGAGGGAATGAACAGAACAGGCAATCACCGAGTAATCCCCTCCCCTGTCGCTCACTTCCAGCTTCTGGTAGTCAGAGGCTAGGAACACTAGAGTATGGGGTTGCATCCCTGACTATCTTGGCTAATAGGCATTGATCAACCTATCCTCCATGAACTTATCTAATTCTTTTTTCAACCTCGTTATAGTTTTGGTCTTCACAACATCCCCACAAAGAGTTCCATAGGTTGACTGTGCATTGTGTGAAAAAATACTTCCTTTTGTTTGTTTTAAACCATAAGTGCTCCTCTGAATAGCTGGGCCTGGAAACTCCCTCCCCAGGCCTATTCCTCCCCATGAGTGCCAGGCACCCCCTTTCCCAGTAATAGTTGTTAGTGAGTAGTTAGGCCCAGGAATGCATCACCACCTGGAGAGGAGCCTCAGGTCACAGAGTCTCATCTTCTCCATTTGCCAGACCGAGCCTGCTTCTGCCCCTGGGCAAGGAACTTATCTAGTTCTTTTTTGAACCCTGTTATAGTTTTGGCATTCACAACATCCCTTGTTAATGAGTTCCACAGATTGATTGTGTGCTTTGTGAACAACTACTTCCTTTTTTTTGTTTTAAACCTGCTGCCTATTAATTTCATTGGGTGACCTGGGTTCTCATGTTATGTGAAGGAGTAAATAACACTACCTTATTCACTATCTCCACACCAGTCATGATATTATAGACCTGTACCATATTCCCTCGTAGTCATGTTTTCCAAGCTGAAAAGTCCCAGTCTTTTTAACCTATTGTTATTCATTCCTATTATCTTTATTGCCCTTCTCAGTATCTTTTCCAATTCTAATATATCTCTTTTTGTGATGAGGTGACCAGAACTGCATGCAGTATTCAAGGTATGGATATACCACAGATTTATATAGTGGCATTATGACTGCCACTGCGAATTGAGCAGATGTTTTCAGAGAATTATCCACAATGATTTCAAGATCTCTTTCCTTAGTGGTACAGCTAATTTAGATCCTATAATTTTGTATGTATAGGTGGGATTATATTTTCCAATGTGCATTACTTTGCATTTATCACTACTGAATTTCATCTGCCATTTTCTTGGCCAATCACCCAGTTTTGTGAGATCCCTTTGTAACTCTTTGCTTTCTGATTTGGACTTAACTATCTTGAGTAGTCTTGTATCATCTGCAAATTTTTCCACCTCACTGTTTACCCATTTTTCCAGATCATTTATGAATATGTTGAACAGCACTACTCCCAGTATAGATCCCTGAGGGACACCACTATTTACTTCTCACCATTCTGAAAACTGACCATTTATTCCTACCCTTTGTTTTCTCTCTTTTAACCAGTTATCGATCCATGAGAGGACCTTCTTTCTTATCCCATGATTGCTTCTTTTGCTTAAGAGCCTTTGTTGAGGGACCTTGTCAAAGGCTTTCTGAAAGTCCACTGGATCACACTTGTTGACATGTTTGTTGAGCCTCTTAAAGAATTCTAATAGATTGCTGAGGCATAATTTCCCTTTAAAAAAGCCATGTTGACTCTTCAGCAAGAAATTGTGTTCATCTATTTGTCTGCTAATTATGTTCTTTACTATAGTTTCAACTAGTTTGCCTGGTGCTGAAGTTAGACTTACTGTTCTGTCATTGCCAGGATCGTCTCTGGAGCCTTTTTTAAAAATTGGTGTCACATTAGCTATCCTTCAATCATCTGGTGCACAAGCTGATTTACGGGATAGGTTACATACCACAGTTAGTAATTATGCAATTTCATATCTGAGTTCCTTCAGAACTCTTGTAATAAATGTACGCTATACAGATATTGATCTGAATACAGATATTCTGGCATAAGGGCAATTGACAGCATAAGGGCCTCTTTTCTTAAGAAGGAATGTGCTGCACAATCATTTGTCTGATGTTATGTATATCCTTATTACACAGAGGGAGATTCAGGACACCTCTGAATTCAATATTTTTTCTGTTTGTTCTCTGTTACCCTTGTGTTGAAAATTCTTTTAAAGTCTCGTTGAATAATTCAACATTATATTTTTAGTGTAGTCAGTCACCTTTACACTGCCATTGGGAAGTCATCTGACAGGTATCTGTGGTCCTTTTTCTCATCATGAAAAGTAACTTTATGTTCCTATCCTTTGATCCTGCAAGACACACACATACACATACGAGTGTAACTATTTCCCTGACTCTCCTTTATTTTCCCTTTAATTCTATTTTCTCATGACTTTTTCATTCTGGGTTTCAAAATTTCACAAAGAATTTGATTCATCCTCCACTGAGGACCCGGTCCCCTCAAACATGTCCATTCTCCTGCCACATCCTTCTTTTTTTCCCTGGTGTTCTTGAGAGAAAAGCAGGCATGAAAGAGACATGGGACTTTTTCCCATTCAGTGCAGAGGACAACGCCTAATACCTAGCCTTACTTGAGACCTCATATAACCTCTTCTTACACATGCACTATTTCATGAAACAATGTTTTATTTCTTGTTGTGTACCAAGGCAGGAGTTGGAGGATGAAGGTGTAAACAAAAAAGTACAGCATGTATATCTCTTAGCTCTAGCTTTTCCTGTGCAGTGCTGCCAAAGGATGACCTGCTGGTTCTATCCTCTTGATTGCTCAAGAGCTACAGGCTTCTGACCAGTCATCAGTTGCCAACACCTTTTGGACACTGCCAACCTGGTTTGGATGGGAACAGATGGCACAGAGGTGAGAGAGTATATTCCATTATTAGCCCCCTCCACTGTCCAGTTTCCTAAGGGAAATATTTTTAGAACTGAAGATAAAATGTTGCATGTACTTCAGCTTAGCACTATGCAAATGTTGTATGTATAATTATATCTTGAATCTGGCTGTCTGTGGTTTTCAGCTGATATTTTGTTTCTTTTGCTAAGATTTGTTTATAGGGATGAAGAATTAATATGTTTGACTATGATAATTTACTTGTCAATTTAGTTGTATTGATTTTTAGAATGTGTAAAGTTACATTTGTTTTTGCCCTCTTAATTGCCTGTAATCAATCAGAAAAGTATCTCCATATGTTTGCGATTGTGTTTTGATTATGTTTCTAATAAAGCCCCTATTTTTTCAACAGTACAAATTAAATATGGTAGGAAAGGGCAGAGATGGGACTGGATTCAAGCTTGAGCAGATGCATCATACAGAAGCTCTCTACTATGGATTGCTTAATTTTTAAAACTCAACTAATTGCAGATAATATTTTGACAAGGGAAAAAAACCACACCTAGAGAACAAAACAAAAAAATCCTCAACAATTGAAAACCTGATACACTTGGGATTAAAAACATAGGGAAATAATAATAATGCTATGGCATGGATAAGAATGGTTTAAAAATGTTTAATTGCATAATGTAGTAGCATTTCTTGGAACAAAGCGATGACATTTTGTTTATGGACAAGAGATGAGAACTCCACAGTTTGTTATGATTTGGAGGAACCTATAAACCATTCAATTGTCATGAGAAGTGTAAAGCTATATAAATTGAAATCCTCCATTTCCACAATTGTGAAACAACTGGACAGCAATAATTTGGACTCTACAGTTTCTCACACTGAAAGTTGGATTGAAACCACCAAGTGGGGAAAAATAAAATCACAAGACTAATAAAGAGCAATTTTTTCCAATTAACAGGAAGTCAAAAATGTCATGGCCCCTGAAAGAAGAAAGCCAAGGTCAATCCCTGAAAGCTTGTGTATTTTGCTTACCACCTGGGAAAGACTGCACTGACGAGCTCACATTCATAGAGAAAGTACTGTATGATGCTTTTGATTTAGATCCCAAAAAGACTCTAGCTTATATTATGAAATGTTAACACATCAGGATATGTCTACACTGCACACTAAGACCAGGCTCTGACTCAGGTTTGAGTCCACGCCCCCTTCTGTCCACACAGAAATCAGTCTGACATGGGTCAGCAAGCACTCAGGACCGAGTTCTTAGGACCCTGATAGTGGAGTGGGGCAAAGCCTTAGTCCCACTGTGACTTTGGGCCCAAGCCTTGTCAAAGAAGGAAATTAGGTTGGTGTGTATGGCATGATTTGTTCTTGATAAATCGATATTAGCTATTACTTATTACCTATGATATTCTAAATGCTTACAAACTGATTGTTTCCTGTTATAATACCCTTTCAGGTACCTAAATTAGGCTGACTGGTCTATAATTCTCTGGGTCCCCTTTTTAAAAAAAATTGGTACTATATTTGTCTGTCTGCAGTCCTCTGGGATCTCACTCATCCTCCACAAGTTCTCAAATGCTAATGGTTCCAAGTTTGCTTAAGCTAGTTCCTGAAGTACCCCAAGGTAAATTTCATCAGCCTTGCTGACTTTAATAAGTCTACCCTATCTAAATATTCTTTAACCTGTTATTTCCCTATTCTGGCTTGTGTTCCTTTCCCTTGTTGTTAATTAATGGTGTTAAGCATCTGGTCAAAATTTACCTTTTTAGTGTAGACTGAGGCAAAATAGACATTAAACAACTCAGCATTCTTAGTATCATACATTATTAGCTCTCCTTCCCTGCTAAGTAGTGGACCTAAACTTTCCTTTGTCTTTCTCTTGTTCCTTGTGTTTTTATAGAACCTCTTCTTATTGCCTTTCATGTCCCTCACTAGGTGTAACTCATTTTGTAACTCATTACCTGCAAGTCCCATTTAAAGTGCCAGAGTGGTATAACACGTAAATGAGAATCAGGACCAGAGTCTTTTAATATATCAGTACAGGATCTGGCCCACCTTAAATAAGTATCATTCCCATTGGTGGAGATCTTAGTGATGGTAGTATAAAATTTAGGTTTGTATAAGTATTTAGGCCTGTATATCTGCCTGAGATGGTATTCTGGGCCTGCTTTTGGGCCTGCTTCCCATCAGAAAGCTGAGGTCTGGAAGATACACATGTAAACATTGTGTATTACTTTTGCCTACCCACAACCAATAGGTTTTCTTTATTACTGTGAGAAGAGCTAAGGGATGTAATTAAAATGTTTTGAAGTGTAGTGGGCATTTGATATATAAATGCACAAATGAAAGATAGCTCTGACCCTTCTTCAAGACAGACATGAGAGCAAGGCCAAGCAACCGGTTGGGAGGGACAAGGAGGGGAAAGAGAAATGTGAGAAAGAAACACTACAGGACCTTAAAAGTGACCATGACCAAAATATAACCTCACTTTCTACTCTTCCCATGGGGTACAAAAGAAGTGGTACTGAAGCCCCCAGACTCAAGACCCTCCAAAATGTAATATGACCATAAATTGGAAGGGATGGTACCGGGGCGGACACTACAGGTATAATTAAGCCTATCAAAAAGGAGGAGGAGGAGAGGGAGTTCTTTCGGTGGATAGAGCTATGGTTATGGGGAAGGAAGCTCTACTAGTGTGAAACATTATGCTTGCTTTTTAGGCCCAATAAACTCATCGCATTGACTGCACTTTGAACTCTGGCATGTTGCTTTCTGTCTGCGAATGTGTCTGGGAACTTATAGAGGGGGCATGGGAATCTATCTTCCAAGCAACATCAAAGACTGGCACCTATTCACCGGGGGGGGGGGGGGGAGGGCCTAGTTGCAAGACGCATCGCAACCAGCCTGTGTAGTAAATTAACAACATAGATTGAAAGAGACTGGAATATTAATCCTAGTTGAGGATATGAGTTATCTTTTAGTTAATTGTGATTAACTCCTTGATTTATTAATAATCTGACTTAGATTCACTTAAAATCTTGCTGTAGTCAATGTACTTATTTGTTTGTTTTATCTAAAACACTACATGTGGATTGAGTGTGTGTAGAGACTTCATTTAGAGTGACAGAGCTGGTGCATATCAATTTCTTTGATAAACTGACAGACAAATGTAAATGAGCTTGCAGTTTTAATGGCTATGAAAAATGAAAATAACATATTAAAATAATGTGGGGAGAAGCAGCGTGAATGTGACAAGGCCCTTTGCCTTCAGTAACAGGAGAATACAAAAATAAAATAAAATCCAAGAAGGGGGTCTCAAAGAAAGGGAGAAGGGATAGTAATTGGTGTCAGCTTGCAAGCTGTCAGTCTCACTGCCTGCCCAAGAATAGCAGCAGTCACCCAGCAAGGCACCCTAATTCCAGGCAGAGAAAAGTAAGGACAAAGAGTCTGTTTATTTCTTTGCTGATATATATGGCTCTTCAGATGCTGGCTTCTCTGAATATTTATATTACATTACTGCTGTTGTTCATACAGTCTGATTGTGGTGTTTATATTATTCTGTATGCTGTTGGCAAATAAGTAGCATTTTCTTTGTAGCTAGCAATTCTAGACTGGGGGGGGGGAGCTAAATAACTGATGCCTTTGTTGCTGTCTTTGCAAATACTGTGGATGGTTAGTGAGTCTTGCCCTGCTTAAAACAGATCAGAATACAGGCAGAGCCCCAATTCTGAGGGCTGTTGTCACAAGTTGCAACATCAGGAGAAGCAGCATGTCGTCATCTGTGTGACAGGAGTGGGTATGATGTGCCTTTTATTTCTATAAAGGCCATCACTCACACTTGAGTAGGATGGAGAATCTTTGTTGATACAAGAGAAAATTAAAATTGAATGGAGTGGCAGGTATCCTTTCCCTGGAAATTTTTTAAACTTCCTGTATTTTAGAAGATTTTAGGCCATTTCAAAATAAATACTCTATGCATAATCTTCATCTTTTATCTAGCTTTTCCCCAGGAGAGACAAAGTAGCCCTCTCTTCCTGCAACCAGCTCTCCTTCTCCTCCACCAGGTATTGTTCTTTGGAGGGGCTGGGAAGAGAGGCAAGGGGCAGAAGATAAGGCAACACAAGAAACAATGACCACCATCACTTCCCCAGAAAATGGTTGAATCCTGCTAAATTCCAAGACAGTAAAAATATTCCAGCAACACCACCACCACCAAAAACTCCCCAGCCATGAGACTAAGAAGAATATAAATCAGGGAAACATTCCAGTTGTTCCCCAACTCACACTATAGACACCCTATCACCAACGTGTCCCCTCTCCTAACCCATTGCTGTGGTTCTCTGACAACTTGCAACAGAAAAGGCAGAAAAGAAGAAAACCCCAACACATTAGTAGCGGAAAACACAGTCTGAAACAGACAGGCCCAGACACAAAGAACTTCTACAAATCTATGGCAGTGTCACGAAGGAGGTAATGAGATCCTATTATTGTGCAATAAAAGCAGCAAATTTACTATGTCATAATTTATGGGATAAAAATCACTAGAGTTAAAAATAAATGTCTTTCCCTTATAAACAACACCAATTGCAAATTCTTAACCCAAATCACGAACCAGAGAGTTTTAGAGACTGGGAGACTGCCCTCTCTCCAAAAATGTTAGCCAATTCCACTTGTTAACTGCCATTATCTTGCATCCCTGCCAGTTAACCTTCAAGCCTGGGACTAAGGAGATATAGGTTCCATTCCATGCCCCACAACAGACTTCCTTTGCAAGTCACTTAATCTCTAGTCTGTGCCTCAATTCCTCATCTGTACAGAACATGGATGACTGCAGTTCCCAACCTCACAGGGATGTTGTGAATGTAAAGATTATATTTTGAAATACACAGATTCTACAGTAATGGGCCATATAAGTATAATAGTCTCCTGTGTCTCTCTGGGGTGCGTGCAGGGGCCATGCTGGTTCTCTGCCTCAAGTTCAGTAGCAGGATAACATCTGCTGGTTTAATTCAATAGCTTTGTTTACTGTTAATATGTAAACTGTGGTAAATCCTCATTCCTTTGTCTAGGAGAAACCTGTTTATCATCTTTACCTAAGCTAGGCTGTCTTATAGAATCATAGAATCATAGAATATTAGAGTTGGAAGGGACCTCAGGAGGTCATCTAGTCCAACCCCCTGCTCAAAGCAGGACTAACCTCAGCTATATCATCCCAACCAGGGCTTTGTCAAGCCTCAGCTTAAAAACCTCTAAGGATGGAGATTCCACCACCTCCCTAGGTAACCTATTCCAATGCTTCACCACCCTCCTAGTAAAAAACTTTTTCCTAATGTCCAACCTAGACCTCCCCCACTGCAACTTGAGACTGTTGCTCCTTGTTCTGTCATCTGCCACCACCGAGAACAGCCTAGCTCCATCCTCCCTGGAACCCCCTTTCAGGTAGTTAAAGGCCACTATCAAATCCCCCCTCACTCTTCTCTTTTGCAGACTAAACAAGCCCAGTTTCCTCAGCCTCTCCTCATAAGTCCTGTGCTCCAGCCCCCTAATCATCTTTGTTGCCCTCCGCTGCACTCTCTCCAACTTGTCCACATCCTTTTTGTAGTGGGGGGCCCAAAACTGGACACAATATTCTAAATGCGGCCTCACCAATGCCGAATAGAGGGGAATAATCACTTCCCGTGACCTGCTGGCAATGCCCCTCCTAATGCAGCCCAATATGCCATTAGCCTTCTTGACAACCAGGGCACACTGCTGACTCATATCCAGCTTTTTATCCACCGTTACCCAGGTTCCCTTTCTGCAGAGCTGCTGCCTAGTTCGTTGGTCCCCAGTCTATAGCTGTGCATGGGATTCTTCCTTCCTAAGTGCAGGACTCTGCACTTTTCTTTGTTGAACCTCATGAGCTTTCTTTTGGCCCAATCCTCCAGTTTGTTTAGGTCACTCTGTATCCTATCCCTATCTTCCAGGGTATCTACCACTCCCTCCAGCTTAGTGTCATCCGCAAACTTGCTGAGGGTGCAATCTACCCCATCCTCCAGATCATTAATAAAGATGTTGAACAAAACCGGCCCCAGGACCGACCCCTGGGGAACTCCGCTTGTGACCGGTTGCCAGCTAGACATGGAACCATTGATCACTACTCATTGAGCCCTATGCTCTAGCCAGTTCTCTATCCATTTTATAGTCCATTCATCCAACCCATACTTCTTTAACTTGCTGATAAACTTAAACTTGTCTTAAACATGTTCTGGTAACATCATGCAGAGGAACTCATAACTTCACATGTAATATTAACATATGCATTTACAATTATATGAATAACCTGCATGTTATTACCATTCATATGATATCTCAGAAGGCATATTTTGTACAAATATTATTGCAGTAGTGTATGAATTAAAGGAGTGCTTTGGTCACAACATTTCACAAGAAGTATTGATAAGTTACAAGCTTTCAGCAGAGACCTCACATGCTACCCTTTATGGATAAATACCATGACAGTGGTTTATTGGTTGTAGTGAGTTTGTCAGGTCTCAGACAGGAGTTGCTTGTGATGAACAGTGCACCCTTTGCCAGCTGGCATCAATGGCTCCTCTGTCACAGGGACATACTCCATTACTATGGTGTTGGAATAAGAAGGCTCTAGACAGATAGGGCCTGGATGGTCATAAATGAGGATGGCAGCCTAGAGAGCCAGTTTAAGTCCCAGAGTCCTAAACAATTTGAGATTTTTCCTCCCCTTCTGGATTTGCTGGTGGTGTAATTTTTAAAAAAAAAACTGCTCTGTTTACACAGTTATATAGAATGGCGATTTCCTCCCATGAGTTTTTGAAGCCATATTTTATTGGGTTTTTTAATTTTTTTTTAATCAACCTGTAGAGTTGCGTTAGATCCAATACTGCAGAAAAGCACAGACCAGTGTAAAGACACCCTCTGGCCTAGATACTGACCAGCCCAAAGCAGGAGGCTGATGTTCATCATTACCCAAATCTCTGGCCACCTGCTCTCTGTGGCTTTATGATATTTATATTCTGTGCATGGTCTGAATCACAAGGCCAGCTTTGTATGTCCGATAATCCCACTCCCTGAAATTGCCTCCTTCATATTATGAAATGCTTTTATATTCAAAATAAATAAAACCAAATCAGAAAAACATTTCCTTTCTAAGTTTTAACCCTATAAAAATTTGTTCAACCTTTGTTTTGCTGTTCTATATGCTTTAAAATAAGCCAACAGTGAAAACAGTTTAGTGACAGCTGCATCCTGAAATCACACACTGCATTGTTTGGAAATACTTAGATTCCCATCTTTAAGATCAATTGATGCTTGACTCAAATGGGCCCCAGTTATTGCCATAATAGCATTTTTATTGACTTAGGTATGAAAGAAATAATTATTCTTTTCATAATGTTTCTAACTCTCAATGAGGCAAAACTAAAAGTGCCTGTTAGTACCAGGGATATCTTGCTTTTGTGCTGTTGAAAAATGAAGCAGTGCATTTAGAATGCCTCACAGCTGGTGATTAAGGTATCATCTAGGAAGATTTTTTGAACACATGCAACTCTGCTCAGCCCCTCCCCAGGATCAAGCCCTGAGATTGATAAAGAGCCATGGAGTTTTGAACAGCTAGTTACAATAGTTTCTATATTCAAATATTTACAAAACCATTGGTATTACAAACACATTCTCTTCTCCCCAGTGCTTTTGTATTTCCTCAAGTCTTTTTCCATTCTTGTGACTTTAATAACTTAATCCACTAGTAATAACAATGACAAAATCAACTCTACAATCTTTTGGAGGTAATAATACATAAATAAAATATGCCCTCACTTCCTAGAGAGTACCTGCAATGTTAGGACATAAAATATAGCTATTCCCATTCATTTCTCGACAAACAATATTTCCTCTCACCTCCAAAATAATTGCTTTAGTGTTTACATTAACCACATTGCATCCAATCTGTATTTTCTTCCAGAAAAAAACTGACTTTAAATTATGTTGGTTCAAAAATGTGATATACGGTCTTGTAAAATGCTGAGCATTCTCAATGACCACTCAAATGCAGGGGGAGTTGGAAGTGCTCACCATCTCGCAGGATTGAATTCTTACTTTGCACCTCCTAACACTTCTCAACATAACTCACTTGGAAAATGTGCGTAATTCACATAATGTCAACATTCTGTTCAAATTTCACAGCACAGTTCTACTATTTTAATCACGATAGTTATAACTGAAAAGTGTTTCTAGACCTACTTTCTTGAGATTTGACTACTAAATATCATACATACGATGCTTAAAAGCATTTTTATCTTAGTAATTATTAACAAAAATTCTCTTAATAGGCCAAACTTGCAGTTCTCTCACAAATAGTCTATTGAAACCAATGGAAGAGCAATAAATTGCCAATAGGATTGTGCAGGTAAGCAATAAAGGCTATGGTACCAGGCCCAATAGATGCCTGGAATGCAGCATTTTAGTTGTATTTCCTTTACTTATGTTTCTTAAGAAATAATGTAATGGCCACCAAGGAAACTGGAAAAAACCTCACAAAATTAAACAGTTAGCATTAGCAGATAAAGTGTTACAATGACAAACTGTCATACTTAATGCGGCGAAGAAAATGACACTTATTTTGTTACAAATAAATACATAAATTTTAAAAGAGTTGTTTTATTGTAAGCCTTCGTTTTTAATCTAGACTAGTTTAGATTTTTATTAGATCATCCTGCCTCTTCACCCTCCAAGCACAACCAGCACAGATAAGAGTAGAAAGATGACAGTCCTAGCTCTATTTTCTTTCTCCCATACCAGTGGAAATCCCCTTTCAAGGAGGAGCACAATTAATATATCTCCACTGATGCTGTTCTGCTAAGGAGCAGAGCTGCTGCAGCTTATAAGGCGCAGTATCAGATTAGAGGCATAAAGCCTTCTCATGGAAAGACCTGGGCTGCTGCTGATGCTCCAGGACTGAGGCAGATCCCACTGAATCTGTGTATTTTGTGAGAATGTTTTGTGGCCTTTTAGAATCATAAAACCATAGAAGATTAGAGTTGAAAGGGACCTCAGGAGGTCATCTAGTCCAACCCCCTGCTCCAAGCAGGCTAACCTCAGCCCAGCTAGGGCTTTGTCAAGCCACAGCTTAAAAACCTCTAAAGATGGAGATTCCACCACCTCCCTAGGTAACCCATTCCAGTGCTTCACCACCCTACTAGTGAAAAACTTTTTCTTAATATCCAACCTAGACCTCCCCCACTGCAACTTGAGACCATTGTTCCTCGTTCTGTCATCTACTACCATTTAGAATAGCCTAGCTCCATCCTCCCTAGAACCCCCTTTCAGGTAGTTAAAAGCTGCTATCAAATCCCCCCTCATTCTTCTCTTCTGCAGACTAAACAAGCCTAGTTCCCTCAGCCTCTCCTCATAAGTCTTGTGCTCCAGCCCCCTAATTATTTTGTTGCCCTTTCCTGGACTCTCTTCAACTTGTCCACATCCTTTCTGTATTGGAGGGCCCAAAACTGGACACAGTACTCCAAATGCGACCTCATCAATGCCGAATAGAGGGGAATAATCACTTCCCTCAATATGCTGGCAATGCTCCTACTAATGAAGCCCAATATGCTATTAGCTTTCTTGGCAACCAAGGCACACTGCTGACTCATATCCAGCTTCTTATCCACTGTAACCCCCCAGGTCCTTTTCTGCAGAACTGCTGCCCTGCCTGTGGGTCCCCAGTCTGTAGCTGTGCATGGGATTCTTCCGTCCTAAGTGCAGGACTCTGCACTTGTCCTTGTTGTGCTTTTCCACAGGGTGGGAGTAAATAAACCCCACCGGCAGTGGAATATCAGTGAGAGAAGGACCTTGTGGAGCTATCCTCCCCTCAAGCTCCTTTATCATGGCATAGTTTGATCAGAGCTCAAAGTTAAGTTTGCCACATACAAGCTCAAAGTCGCCCCTTGTGCATACATATGCACTAACTACATGAATACATACTCATTCTCAAATAATACAATATAATAGCAGACCATTTTTTCTACACATAGTCCCAGAAGATTAGAAACACATGTTCTGGAGAAGTTCCTTCTTTGACAGCTAAACCTTGAGATCCTTGAGCACATTCAGAATTGACATGGGGTGGTGTTAGGAGGAGGTCCCTCAGAACTGGATATAGAGGGCACCTTCCACCTGCCCCTCTCTCCTTGGAGTTCCAATCTCAGGCCCCATACCAAGAGAATAGTTTGCATCAGTATCCTAAACTCTCCTGCCTTCCTGAGATTACTTACTCTTCACCACAGCTATCATGGTTCTTAGAAAATACCCTGGAATACAGCTAGGTTTAACAGTTTTGCACAACTAGAGTTCCTAAAGCCCTTTCAGACTGAATAGAGGCAAAAGATAGAAGACTTCAGAAAGGCTGAATGGAACAATTAAACAGCCTTTAAATCCCTGCCTGGTCCAGCTGTGTAACAAACAGTTTCCATATCACCTCTTGCTCCAAGAGAACCAAAACCCAAACTATTTAGTTCAGCCTTAGAACGATAGACATGCAGAGCTGGAGGAGACCTCAAAAGATCATCTAGTCCATACCCCTTAATTCTGAGTCAGGATTAAGCATACCTACTCCAGAAAGAAAACTAAAACAGTCTTTAAACACAACAAAACTCAGAGCTCTCAGAAAGTATGAGAGAGACGCACATACAGAGACCAGACCAGACCAGACAAAAACAGAATCCCAAATGCTCAGCATCTCTTTTAATCTCCCTTGCCTGAAATTGTGGATCCACTCTGGTGGCACCTGTCCTTTCTTACACTTACTCTAAGAGTATGTCTACACAGCAACTAGACACCCATGGCTGGCCCATACTAGCTGATTCAGGCTTCTGGAGCTTGGGATGTAGGACTATTTCATTGCAATGCAGACTTCTAGGCTTGGGATGGAGTCTGGGCTCTAGAACCTTGTGGGGAGGGAAGGTCTATAGCCTGAACCTGGAAGTCTACACAGCAGTGGAACAACTCTGCAGCCTGAGCCCCTCAAGCCTTAGTTGACTGGTGCAGGCCAACTGCAGGTTTTTCTTTGCTACATAGACATACCCTAAGAAGCTAAGCAGCCTCTGATGATTATTCTGAGCACTGGCATTTAACCCTTATTTCCCCCACCCTAGAGACCAGTGCCTTTAACTTAGCCAGCCTTCTGTCGGTCCCAAATCCCAACAAGATAGTAGACTCTTTCACAGGGAAATATCTTACATATCCAAGTTTGGATCCTTAAAAAGTTAAACAAAATACTTCATAAGACAGGAAAATATGTCTGAAGAATAGTGTCCATTCACAACTGAGTAAATTATGATGGCAATCTTATGGGAAATGAGCAGTATGAGAGGGCTAAACTGCATTACATTCTGTCCTAGAGGGGCATCAATCAACATTTGAAACAAACTATAATAAACTTATTTAGTATTTACCTTTTATAAGCAGCAGAAACATTTCTGCTTTTGTCACAATGCATTTCTATTACAATTTCATTCCTCCAGCACAGAGCTAGTGCTGTTCTTTAGTCAAAAAGTTGATTTTAACCCTTTTGTGTTGAAGTAGAATTAAGTATCCTAAAATAACATAATTGGAATTCAGAGCATATGCACCTTTCCTCTGGGGCAGCTTGGAATGTAAAATGATATATTGGCTGGCATGCAGCTGTGAAATGTGAAAGCATCCTGCAAGTGTATTGTGGCAAATGTGTTTTGCCCACCAGATATGAAGTGTTTTGCCCAAATGGCTAACATCAGGAGAGAAAGGTTAACTGCCGATGGAAACTTTGCAGGTTGGAAAGGGATTACATAGGGAGAACTCCCCCTTTTGGACATCTCCTATTAATTACACATGTATATATTATATGGATGATATAAAGACATCCTTTGGCCTGATAGACAAAGGCATACAAATATATTGTAAACAAGGGCCTGAGCTTTACTCCATTTAATTCAGGTGAGCAGGAAGGGCATTTAGCTCTCCAGTGGGACTGAAGTGTACAATATGAAAATGAGGCAGGTGAAGGCAGGTTAAATTAAAGAGCTCGGGCACTTTTGGCAAGACAGCCTTTTCCTATTCAAAAGATTTTTCTTGTTCCTGAGAATTCTCTTGATAATTGGAGAATGCAGCGAAGCAGCAAGGCGAGAAACTAAAGGAAGCAAATGATAGTAACTGAATCAGCAACACTTAAATGCAAATAGGTCTGTTGGAGTCTCCTGTGTATTTGGAGAAAACTTAAAAAGAGTTTTCAAGTGAGACGGAAAGTTTAACCAACTGATTCAACATCAATAGAAGCTGCATGAAAATATCACAGGAATCACTTGGAAAATGTCAGAATGAGGGCCTGCTTGTACCTTTAGAGCTGGGCCTTGTCCCGGAAGAGGTACAGAGGCTCATGATACCACCGGAACCACCAGCAAGGATTCTGGCTCAGTCAGCCATAATTCCCCCTGCCAATTCCTGGGAAGCCCACACTGCACTGGCAGCTTCACCTTATGTGGATAATGAATGATTTTACTTTTCATTGTGACAAGCAGGAAAGGAGCACCCACAGGGGCTGCTAGCAGGGAGCAGAGGCTGCACTTCCTTATGGACCTTTGTCTAGCCCCACACAGAGAGGTGCAAGGGAAGGAGACTTCTTGTGCCCTGTCCCCCTTGCACACTCAAACAGAGTGGAGTACAGTTTATATAATGTTTTAACCTACTGGAGAGGGAACTCTCTGCTTGTTCAAGGTGCATTTCAATAGTTAACAAATTGGGATATTTTCATCTGCAAGAGTAACAGAGACAAATTTGAAAGCTCTGTGTTTGATTAGAGTTGTTAATGTGATTGGATTGCTGTGCCAGTGAGCCCAGCTCATCATCAACTCCAACAATGGGAGGTGAGAATCAAACACCTTCAGAAGAGCTCTGTGAACAAGTCTGAATCCCAGCAATGTTTTGATCTGTTTAGGAAAAGCCTTCAACAGAGAAAAACTGTTGACTGTGCTGCAGTCATTAGAGAGGGAAAAAAATTGAGAATTTGTTCTCTACCCTGGAACAGAATGTGGGTCAACTTGACAGCAAATTTGATGGCTTTGAATGTGAGTGCAGAACAGATTTACCAGAATGGTGTCAGCTGAGGGCCCTGAGCAGATGGATGACAGCAGGTGCTGGAGAGTGTTGTTTAATTTAATGCCAAGAGAAAATGTTCTTCTAAAATTTAAAAATAAATTATCAGAAATATCACCCAAGAATTTGCAAAGCAGTACATTTCAGGCTTCCCAGAAGGTCTAGACAATAGGAATATTGTGGGGTTTTTCATATAATTTTAATTAGAGACTGAACTAACTCAGACATTAATCTTGAAAACACTTATGCATGTGCTCACATGAGTAGCTCCACTGAAATAAAGAGAATACCATGTGAATAAAATTAGTATGTGCTTAAGTGTTTGTCTAAGAGACCCTCAGGCCCATAGAAAGTAAGACTCCAAACTCTGCCTCCAGAAAAATGAGTTCCCCATCAGTATCCTTATAGATCTGGAACTTATATGCACACTTGTTCTAGAATGCTCTTAAGAACAGTCCTGCCATTAGGACACACAAGGAAGCAGAATATTTTAGCAAATAAAAGAACCTGATCTGTGATGTAGTGGCCAGATGTCATTTGATTGCTCACACTGGCACACAGATTAGCACTGAAATGATGTAGGCCCTGTGGTACAGCAGTGATCATTAAACTGCTTCTCAGAGCAAGATAATTCAAATACATTCCCTCTTGGTTCTCTTTCCCCGTGAAGACAAAGTACTACTCAGAATAACTCGTTAGTAGATCTGACATTCTGATTCCCTGCAGTGCTTTAAATATTGTCATCTTTGTGAACATATTGCTGAAAAACACAGAATAGTCTCAGTACCATCATAATCCATCTTTTGAAAATTAAAATAGACAATCTTTTTTCTTAATTTATAGAAATCAGGATTGGGACAAATACACTGCTAAATCTGAGTTCAATCACATCGTTGCTTTGTTGTTGTTTTTTTAATCCTCAAACTAGGAAACTAGGTTATTTGCATGAATTCATTATGAATTTGGTGATTTCAGATAATACTGACAGCCTAACATCTACATCCAGGTCTGTAATCAAATCAGGCTCTGTAAACAGCTTGCCTTTGCTCATGTCCCAGTCAAAAACTGAAAAAAGCATTCAAGATTACAATACCAGTTTGATCACACTCTCATTTTTACTGATCAGGAAAAACAAGAATTTATAGAATGCACTAAAATAATAGTCAACTACAGTAACTTCTTGAAATCAGGTTTCTACCCATTTGGACAGGCACTCTGCAAGTTAGTAATGGCCACATAATCCCCTCTTCCCCCGCCTATATAGAGATGTAAGGCCAATAGTGAGCAATGTCTTTTGCACCATTTGGCACTCACAGATTATTAGATATGACAATGTAATGAACAGTGCCATAAGAGCATAAGAATGGCCATACTGGGTTAGACCAATGGTCCATCTAGCACAGTATTCTGTCTTCTGACAGTGGTCAGTGCCAGACACTTCAGAGGAAATTAACCGAATAGGCAATTTATTGAGTGATCCATACTGTTATCCAGTCCAAGCTTCTAGCAGTCAGAGGTTTAGGGACACCAACAGCATGCATGAATAGTCCCAGTCTTTTTAATCTCTCCTCATAAAGAAGCTGTTCCATACCCCTAATAATTTCTGTTGCCATTTTCTGTACCTTTTCCAATTCTAATATATATTTTTAGATGAGTTTACCAGAACTGAACGCAGTATTCAAGGTGTGGGTATACCATGGATTTATATAGTGGCATTATTATTTTTGTCTTATTATTTATCCCTTTCCTAATTATTCCTAGCATTGTGGTAGCTTTTTGAACTGCCGCTGCACACTGAGTCCTGGTCTACACTGGCAGTAGATTTCAGTAGCAGTCGATGGGAGATACGCAAGCTACGTACAGTAACTTGCATATTTCCCGTCAACTTTCTAACATCTACTTACCGCAGTGTCTCCACTGTGCTGCGCCAACAGGAAATGCTTTCCCATCAATGCAACACTATGCTTCTTGCCAGAGTGGATTTACAGAGTCGACTTTCGGGTTCGATTGAGCAAGTCTTCACTGCCGCTCAACTGAACCCACAAAAATCGATCCTGCACTGCTGGAGGTGTCACCGGCAGTGTAGACATAGCTTGAGCAGATGTTGTCAGAGAACTATCCACAATGATTCCAAAATATCTTTCTTCACTGGTAATAGCTAATTTAGACCCCATCATTTTCTATGTATAATTGGGATTATTTTTTCCAGTGTGCATTATCTTGCTCTTAACAACACTGAATTTCATCTGCCATTTTCTTGACATCATTCAGTTTTGTAAAATCCCTTTGTAACTCTTTGGATTTAGCTAACTTGAGTAATTTTGTATCATTTGCAAGCTTTGCCACCTCACTATTAACTTCCTTTTCCAGATCATTTATGAATATATTGAACAACACCAATCCCAATAAAGATTCTTTGTGGAACTACTACCAAAAGATTTTAGGGAAGCCAATTTGTTACCAGAAGAGAATTTAGAATAATTTGTTACCAGTTAAACCTGCTGGTGTGGTGGTCCGCCCTATTGGAATTTCCAGGGACACAACCTGCTTTCCCTTGAAAGGACATGGATACAGCCCTCCAGTCAAGATAGGATACACAAGCTGTGATACTTCGAAAACAGATATAATATTTATTTAAAAGTAAACGGTTACATTAAGTAGAATGGGATAGCAATTAAACATGACTTGTAACCATAAAACAATATACTCAATATATATAGCAATAAACATTTAGCAGAATACAACTATTAGAAGATATACGGTACAGAGAATAATGCTAAAACTACTAGAAACTATACGGTACAAGAAATAAGACTATTACTATAACTTAATGCTATAATATTTGGCACTTAATATTCTATATAAACCATAAACATCTATATTTAAACATCTATCATCCAGCAAGCATTAGCTAGGCGGTTGCTGGATGGGTAGAGAGGAAGAATCTCACGGAGACCACAGGCATTCAACTTTATTGACATTCAGATTCAGTTGACCTTTACTTACATAACCTTTGAAACATCCCTCTGTTCGTCAGGGAAGGTCCTTCTGCTCTGTCCAAAGATTGCTAAGAGAGCTACCTCAGGCTCAGATACAGAGCGGGGACTCAGCCTGGTTGTCTGTAAGCCCAGAGACATCTGTGCAGGATTATTTTAGGCTCAGACACAGAGCGGGGACTCAGTTAGCCCGTTTGTCCAAAGCCTAAGGCGCACCTTAGCTTCAATGATGCTCACTGCTGTTCAGATGGTTTTTCGGGATGTCCTGAAGGTCTTGTCACGGAGTCACAGGTTCTTTCCAACTTGTGATTTCAGCTCTTCTTCTTGAAAGTGATCAGCTCTCTACAAAGCTTAGCCTCCTGACTGCAGACTATATATACAGTTGAGTGAAGAGGGCATGGTTAGGAGTGAACAGAGAGGGGAGGGAGTAGGGTTGAGGACAGAGTTAATCTAAAAGTCATTCTGGTAAGGGGGGGGTGACGTTAGGAGTGAAAACGTCAAAATGGATAGGGGAAGGGTTAGGAGTGAGGGAGTTTGTATATGAAAGTAAGTAGGGAGGGGTGACATTAGGAGGAGGGAATCCCCCTTCCAACTTCCATTCTTAACTGTCACTTGCTGGATTTTTCTTATTACTAAACCTTATCTAAAAATCCTATTCTTAAAACTAATCACTATTCTAAATGTTACAAAATGTCTTGATACTGATACCACTCTTTTCAATTACCCAAATATTCAATCCATCAATCCCAGAATTTTTAAGCCCCTTTTGAGGTTTTTCTGTAAACCTCTATTTTAACATTCTTTTTGTCAAATTTAGACAACTAAAGCAATCTCTGGCTACAGAACCCGCTATTTCTCTCTTTCCATTGTAAAAACTGATCATTTATTCTTACCCTTTTTTTCCTACTTCCTAACCAGCTACTGATCCATGAGAGGATCTTCTCTCTTATCCCATGACTGCCTACTTTGCTTAGAGAAGCCTTTGGTGAGAGATCTTTTCAAAGGCTTTCTGAAAGTCCATGTACATGATATCCACTGGATCACCCTCATCCACATGCTTGCTGACACCCTCATAGAATTCTAACAGATTGGTGAGGTATGATTTCTCTTTACAAAAACCATATTGATTCTTCCCCAAAGTATCATGTTCATCTATGTGTCTGATAATTCTGTTCTTTATTATAGTTTCAACCAATTTGCCTGGTACTGAAGTTAGCCTGTGACTGCCAGGATTGCCTCTGGAGTCTTTTTTAAAAATTGATGTTACATTAACTATCCTACAGTCATCTGGTACAGAGGCTGATTTAAGAGATAGTTACATACCACAGTTAGTAGTTCTGCACAGTTCCTCAGATTTGCCACCTAAGCCTGCCTAATTATACTTTTATGCTTGACTTGCCAGAGTTGATGCTCCTTTTTATTTTTCTCACTAGGATTTGACTTCCAATTTTTAAAGGATGTGTTTTGCCTCTACCAATCTCTTTTACTCTGTTTTTTGGTCAAGGAGGAATTTTTTGCTCTTGCTGTTTTTTTGTGTGTCTCTGTCTGTCTCTCTCTCTTTTTTTTTTTTTTTTTTTCATTTGGGATATATGTTTAGTTTGAGCCTCTACTATGGTGTTTTTAAATAGTTTCCATGCAGTTTGTAGGCATTTTATTCTTGTGACTGTTCCTTTTAGTTTCCATTTAACTAGCTTCCTCATTTTTGTGTAGTTCCCCTTTTTGAAGTTAAATGCTAGTTTGGTGGATTTCTTTGGTATTTATCACCCCATAAGGTTGTTAAATTTAATCATGTTATGGTTGCTATTACCAAATCTCTATCCATAGAGATTCTATGGTGCAGTTTGATTAATTCAAGATTTTTACTATATTTGACTCAATGCTTTCTTTCACATGTAGTGCCACTCCATAGACTGGTGGCACGGTCCAGCTGGGGTGTCGCAACCCTTCCTTGGGCCCAAGCTCCAAGGAAGGCCCCAACGCCTTGGTCTACGGGAATAAACTCACGGATTGTAGTCTTTAGCCTCGGCCCCAGGCAGGGTGGGCTTGTCTCGCAGTCTGTAGCCCCCTGGCCTTCCCGTAGGGCAGGGCTGGTAAGGAGTCTATAGCCCTTCCAACAGGGGGGCTGTTAAGCAATCTGTTGCCCCTGGCCCTCAGGCGCGGTGGGGCAGGTGAAGCAGTCTATAGCCCCCAGCCTTCCAACCAGTGGGGCTGTTAAGCAGTCTGCTGCCCCCAGCCCCCAGGCAGGGCAGGGCAGGCAAAGGAGTCTATAGCCCCTGCCCTTCCAACAGGCGGGGCTGGCAAGCAAGCAATCTATTGCCCCCAGCCTTCCAACAGGCGGGGCTGGCAAGCAAGCAATCTATTGCCCCCAGCCTTCCAACAGGTGGTGCTGGCAAGCAGAGTACAGCCCCCAGCCCTCAAGCCAGGCAGGGTTGTTGAAGTAGTCAGTAGCCCACAGCCCTCAAGCGGGCAGGGCAGGTAATAGTCTAGAGCAAAGTGGCAAAATGGTTTGCCACTGAGTCAGCAGGGATCCAGCTGCAACATGCTAACTGGTTTAGCCCCAGACTCAGCCACTCTATAGTCGGCTGACCCTGGGCTACTTCCTCCCACCTTGTCCCCGGGTACCTGCAGCCAGGTGTCTCCATCCAGGTCGCTGGGGTAGACAGCGAGTGGGAGCCCCACGAGTCCCTCACCATCGACCGGCGGCAGGTCCAGAAACTCCTCAGGGTTGTCAGCAGAGGGCAGCTCCTCCAGGTCCCAGGGGGTCCTCTGGTATACCAGGCTCAGGCAGCTCAGGGGGTCCCCGAGGTCAGGCAGCTCCTCCAGGTCAGGGCTGGCCTCACGGGATTTCTCCCACTCAGTGGTCTCAGGAAGCCCTTCTCAGCTACTGGGGCTCGGCAGCCCTCTCCAGTCACTAGGGCCTGGAGGCCCAGGCAGGCCTTGGAGGCTCTGGTCAGTGGGGCGGTTACTCCAAACAGTCGCAGGGCCTGGGTCAGGCCCCGACCGCAGCCTCTGGGAAGACGTCTGTGTCCAGCGGCAGCTTTCCCTTGACTGAGGTGCTAGGCTGGCCTTTTATACTTCCCTTTCCTTTCTTGGCTCTGCCCCTTTTCCCCTGGGGTGTTTGGCCTGTAGGGCCTTGTTCTGTCCAGCCGGGGTGTTGCGACCCTTCCTCAGGCCCAGGCTCCGAGGAAGGCCACAGCGCCTTGCTACACACTCCCTTACTAGCACTAACTACTCTGTCATGCCTATATATTTTGTACGCTGGTATTACTATGTCCCATTGATTATCATCATTCCACCAAGTTTCTGTGATGTCAATTATATCAATGTCTTCACTTAATACTAGGTACTCACCTATCTTAATATTTAGATGTCTTGCATTGGTATACAAGCACTTATAACATTTGACAGTATTTAGTTGTCTGCCTTCATGTGTTGTAATTGAATGGGAATCTTTTTTATTTGACTGTTTCTCTTCAGTTCCTACCTGTACTTTATCAGTTTCTCTCCTCTTTACTAAGATATAGACTATCCCCATTAATAAATCCTCTCCTAAGGGAGTTCTCTGTCCAAACCATGTGCTCCTCTGCACCTGCTGGTTTTCCCTCAGTCTTACTTTAAAAACTTGTTTCTTTAAGTGTAAATACTTGACTACAGACGATATAGACTACAGGCGATATAGACTGTATGTACAAAGTGTACACCCTGTGCTCAAAACAGTCATTAAAATAACATTCAACATAACTACTTTAGAAAATGTCAGTATCACAGCTGTTATAAAACATAGCCAAAGTTGACAATATATATGCATTATGGATTAAGACCTTGTCCCCACACCTGAATTGAAGTCAATGGCAAAGCTCCCATAGCACAAGAGCTCAGTCCTATTCCCACTGTAGCCAATGGGAGTTTAGCATTAAAAAAGCATCACTTGTTAAGTTGAAGCTGGTTTGGAGTATTTGGAAGAACAGGTTGATGAAACGATAAATTCATATGTTCTGCAATATTAGAACTCAAAAGTGGCCCCAGCTTGTAACTGTTGTTCAACAGCTGCTCCTGGTGCTACACTACCTCCCCAGTTCCCATTCAAGCTGAAATATTACTTAACAGGGCGTGGCTGTCCTGGAGAGAATGTGCTGTACATGTTGGTAATGTGCATAACTATTACTAAAAGCACCAAGTTCCATCTTGTTATTTTAAAATCCTAAAAAAAAAAAAAAACCTTTGGAAGAAGGATGCAATTCTCTGCCCAATAAGGAAACTGTGCCATAAACCATCAGATATCCAAATTCCAAGTCCTTCTAAGAAACACCATGGAAATGGTCTGACTGATTTAATAAAGAGAAAGAGGGCTCTTTCCTCCACTCACACTGTATGCTAGGATTCACTCCAAAACAAATTGTAATGACCAGGTTATAAAGAAGAAAGAAACTAACAGGTCCTGCATTATAATAGTGCTAGCATCTTTGCTTATATTTTCATTGAAATACTATGGTGGGTTGTGATTGAAACCAACGTCAGCAAGAAAATTTAAGGCAAAGGCTGATAATGCACTTTTAATCCCAAAGGATCCATTTTACAAACTCCAGGCATGAACTTGCAAACCCTGTGTCCACTGAGGTCAATAGGAGTTCCATGCAGAGGGCTAGCTTGGTGAGGCTCTAGTAAAGAGAAGCCACCGCTATTCTGTAAGTTTTCCTGAGAATAAACAGTTGATTTCAGTCTCCAGGGCTGTCAAGTTGTTACCGTTTGAAAGCCCTGGAAGTATACACAACATTTTGTTTTGTTTTGTTTTATTTTATTTTATTTTATAAAAAGGGGAAGAGGACATTAAAGTCTGTGTTATATTGCGAGACAATTGATTTATCCACGGTTGAAATCCCTGGGATGGAACACAATAGCAGTCCAACACCACATGGTAATATTACACAAAGTGGCATGAAATGAAAAGTATAATGGCCAAATGAAACTACATGGGGAATGTAGGTAGGCAGAATGTAACAGCCCAATGCGAAATTTGATCAGAAATAGGACCTTGAATCTAAAGGTGAGGACGTCATCTAGCGCCTCAGTAACAGCACTCCCTAACGGAAAGCCAAGATCTGTGGAAGTCTCCCATTCAAGTACTGATCAAGCCTAACCCTGCATGGCATGAGACATCTGACCTGTTCATCCAGCAGCAGATATAAAAGAGCACACAAAAGAGATTCAGAGTTGGCTTACTGATTTTTCCCATAGAAAACACCTCTTCCTTAATGTGGTTGCTCTTAAACTTGAGGACTTCTATATTTTTTTTAAAAAGAGCTAGATCTTAATAACTTATCCATGGACATGTCTATTAAACATTTATTAATAGGCCACATAATGTTATACAGTAGAAATTCAGAGTTCTGAACACCAGAGTTACTGACCAGTCAACCACACACCTCATTTGGAACTGAAAAATCAGGCAGCAGCAGAGACCCAAAAAAGAAAGAAACAAATAAAAAAGCTAAAATACCATGTTAAATGTAAATTACTTAAAAAAAAAAAAAAAACCAAAGGGAAAGTTTTTAAAAAAGATTTGACAAGGTAAAGAAACTGTTTCTGTGCTTGTTTCATTTAAATTAAGATGGTTAAAAGCAGCATTTTTCTTCTGAATTGTAAAGTTTCAAACCCATATTAAGTCAATATTCAGTTGTAAACTTTTGAAAGAACAATCATAACATTTTATTCAGAGTTACGAACAACCTCCGTTCCTGAGGTGTTCGTAACTCTGAGGTTCTCCTGTATTTGTGTTTTGTTTCAAAAGGTCTGTTTTTCATCTGTCAGTTTAAAAAAGAAAGTCTGAAGAATTCTGAAGAGCTACAAGAAAAACAACTTGATTATTTAATTAGTCTGGCAGTGTGCTTTTAATATTATTTAAACATAATTCCCATAATAGGTTTTTTAAAAGTGTCATAACAGTTTGAGAATTGTCGCATTAGGCTGTTATAGCTGCAAATGTGTATGTTCTTTCAATTTAAGATTATGAATCCCGTATACACTAATGTGACTGCTTAAAAGGAGCTGTTACACTTTATGTCAATCCAGCTGCTATACAAGTACATAAAACCTAGATAATAAAAATCCTTATGTTAATTTAGGTTAAGATAATTGACTGCCTGCCAGTAACTGATTTTTAAACTTCAGCATTTTAGCCAATTACAACATTTTTCTGTCAACACATCCAAATTGATTTGGCTATTATGTATATTGTTTACTACTCACAAGATGATTTTCAGTTTTTAACTCAACTTTCTAATGAGAAAATGTGGCATACGTTTATTCTCTTACACTCACCTAATTATAAAACACACCAAATTTGTGGTCAGAATATTAAAGTAATAGTTCCTTTATTGTCCCAGTTGTGGACCTAATTCTGCATTCTTGAGCTCACAAAACTTCACTTTGCAACTGTAACATTCTTGTAATGTGATTTCTTCAGTACAACATTTCCTATGTATTTTAAAAGAAAAATGTAGGAACAGAAATTCCACCACGTTCCAGTATCTACCCGATAACAGCAAAATGCACATACTGCACAGCAGAGCAATTATTGAGGAAGCAGGCCTTGCCTCATTCCATGCAAACCTTTCTCTACCACTTCATCTTTCACCGGGCAGGATGCAGCAGTTCTTTGGCTCTGTGTCATCATCCATATACACCTTCACTCCTCAGAAGGCAGGTGGCTGGACTCCTTTTGGGCTTACCTAGTTTATGCATGCATAGAACTTTAGGAAGCCATTAAGAGACTACAGTACAAATTTCTATGTGCATGCACTGTCCTCTTTACAAATCTTTCCTACTTTCAGAAATCACAACCAATCTGCATCAGATGACCAAAAGGCATATCAGTGACTCAAGGACACTCTTTCTGACAAACACTCTGCTTCTACTTCAAGCCATGGAGACAGGAAATCTGATTTTTTTTATTTTTTTTAAAGGGAAAAAAGAGCTGCATACCTTTTTTTATACTGGAAAATGTTTAACCATTTTAATTCAAAGGTTTGAAAAAGATGTACTCCGAGGCTCACATCTAACCTGGTAAACTTCAGTCCAGTAGGTAAAAACTGGAAAAGGATAACCTGCTGAAAGAGACCACTGAAAATGAAAATGCCAGCACAGCCAAACTAAGTATAGGTTTATGGCTAGAGCACTGGACTGGGACTCAAGGGACCTTGTTTCATTTCCTGGCTTTGTGTACAGCCTCCATGAGACCTTCATATTATTTATCTCCCTCTGTGCCTTAGTTCCCCTCACATCACAGATAACAAGGTGATGGTGCCACACAAGTACCTGTTAAAAATATTCCCCTTCTCTGCCTCTGCAGCTTTCTCCTTCTCTGGGGGACAGAGAACAGGCCGATCCGCTTTTTTAAAAGAAACCAGACACACGAAATTTACACCCGGTCCCATTCTCTCCATCAGCACCCCAGCCCCTAGCCTCCCCACAAACCCAGGGCAATCAGCTCCGGGGTCCAACAGCCACTCCCTGCCTGCACTAATCACTGTTGCTGTCTGGGGATGGCAGAAGGGGACCAACAGCAGCTGGAGGCTGCCTCCTCCCGCAGCTAGGGTGACCAGAAGTCCCGTTTTTACAGGGACAGTCCCCATATTCCGGGCTTTGTCTCATATAGGCGCCTCACCCCGATTTTAATCACTCGCTCTCTGGTCATCCTGCAGCTGGCGTCTCTTCCCTGCCCGTGGCTCCCACCCCCACGCCATTGCTACATCTCCAGCAGCCGCTGTGTGCCCCCACCCCACCGCAGGGGCTCCGCCCGGCTCCCCCTCCCCCTGCCCGGGCTGTGCAATACAAAGTTTCCTAACGCCAACAGGGTTGCGGGAGGTGCCGCCGGCGGCCACTGGCACCAGCCCGCGCCCGGCCCTTTGAGGAGAGCGCCGGGAGATCGAGAACGAGCACAGCCCGCCCAGCGCAAGCCGGCCGGCCGGCGTCGCGCGGCTGCAGTGCGCGAACATCTGGAATTCATGGCGCAGGGCGCGCGGGGGACGCCAGGCACTGGCAGCCGGCGGCGGCGGCACACTCCCGTCCCCGGCCCGCCGCACACCCGGCCAGCGCTTAGCCCCGCCCGCGGGCCGACATGTGGCTAGCGCGCCTCGCCACTGAGCGGCCTCCAGCATCCCTCGCCAGCTAGCCCCCGGTCTGTCCCTTTCCCCGCCTTCCCTCCCCCCCCATCTTCTGCGCCCTCCCACCTTGTCTCCTCCTCCCCTTCTCCCTCCACGCCGCTGCTGGAGCTGGAGCTGGAGCTGGAGCAGAGCGTCACTCAGGCTGCAGCCGCAGACATGGCGACGCTGACAGCGGTCCAGCCGCTCACATTGGACAGAGGTAAGCGCAGCCGCCGGCCCCCTCCCCGCTCACCCCCCAGCCCGGCCCTGTTCCTAACCTGCTCCAGGAGAGCGGCCCAGGCAGGGCTCCGCTGGCGCTGGGGGCGGGCGGAGCGGCACCGCCAGAGGCTGCGCTGCCGAGGCGGGTGTCTCCTGGAGAGCCGTCCCCGCCCGGCGCATCCTGCTGCCGCACGGAGCAGCCCCCCACTGCCGGGATCCATCCAGCCCAGGTCCCGGGGAGAAGCCCCGAGCGCCGCAGGAGTGCCCTGCCCATACCTGGGTTGCGGCTGCTGGGGCCCGCCTGGTGCTGAAGAACAGGGCAAAGGGCTGGCTGCGGGGATGGGGGGACGCTGCTTCCCCCGGCAGTTCGGGCTGCAGGTAGCTGTAAGGTGAAAGGGGAGGAGGGAGGGAAGCAAAGCGACCAAACTTTCCCCGACTAGAAGCCTTTGAGAGGCCGGGGTAGAGCTGGCACCCCGAGGAGGCAGCAAGGGCAGAGCTCACCACAGTGGAGGGTGGGGGGAATATATGACAGGGTAGTGCTGGCTAGCGTACTGCTACACCAGCATCGCTGAGCTATTACTCCGTGTAGCTCTAGGATCTTGCTTCGCTGTTAAGCGTCGTATTTCAGTGGCTTTTCTCAGCTAACTTGCTCTCTCTGGTACAGCATCTTGCTTTACTAGCCTCTCTAGTGCAGTGCTTTCTCCTGTGTCTCGATACTGGCATCGCAAGTATATGGGCAGAGGCGCTGCTTGGCATATCGATGCGTGTCTAGTTATTAGCTTCGTGGTGGCTTCACTTTTCCCATGGGTAAAGCCTCTAAGAAAAGGGCTCCTACATAAGCAGAGGAAACTCGGCCGTGTGAAAAACCAGATTTTTGGCGGGGAGGAAATCAGATTTTGAGATGGGAGGGTGCTGCGATTTGCCATATGTGTTATTATTAATACTGTTTCCATAGAGCACAGCTTGTGTACATATTCCTGCAGCCTGCTAGTTGCCCCTGGCATTGATGACCGTACTGATATATTTTTTCCACCCTCGAGATTAGGACAGCAGCACCTCTGTCCTTCTCTTTGTACAGTCCATTACAAAAGAGATAAAGGGGGGGATGCAGCAAGCTAATTTTATGCTAAAATTAAACTTCTGCCACAAGACTGTAAATTTAGATCTCCCAGCAAACCTGATTAGGCAACAATAAGAAAGGGTTTCTAAGCTGATACCATTGAAAGTACATTTGTAACCTTAATAAGGTACCCCAGGAATAGTGTTTGATTTTTCCCTCTCTAATAACAACTTGCTTTATTATTTTGTTTGGTTTTTTCTTCTTTATGAGTTCTAGTTAAAGAGCTCAAACAAGTTCCATGGACAGGACTCAAGCATTAAAACATTTTTCTTTCTCATCTTCATCCAGTATGTCTGAGCCTCCCAGCAATTTGTAAATCTTTTTCTTTGTAGAGAATGATTTAGGCCAGTGCCTTGGTTTTAAAAATACTCTTTCTAGAAGATTTAAGATTGACTTGAAACACAGAGCAGAGAGCTTCCTGCAGTAAATGCAATGGAAAAGAAACCTGATGAACTCAGTCTGAGATTTTAATTTAGAGGACATTAGGGTTACTTTGCTGGAACCTAACTGAGAGCATAGCAGTTGGTGTGGTGCCCATCACAATTTTACTGTGCATTAGATGGATTTTTTTTAAAATAAGGTTTTCAGACAAAAGAAAGAACAAAATGAAGTTATTAGTGAAATAAGCTACTAGGATGTGGTAAGTTAAGGAGAATATGTGTTTCTCCAAAGTGCTCAGAAATCCACTGTGTAATGTACAGTTTCATCCCAATATTGTTTGCATTAAGCAGGACAAATCTATTTCCCGGTAAACGGATGAACAGATGGCAATCCATTAGAATGTATGACTTTTCAAAGAGAAGCATTAGTATTTAGTATTATGATCCCATTGTATTCCTCTTCATTATTAAAACTATGTTTTTTTAAACACACTCTCTCTCTCTGCATTAGTCATAATTAAGATTCCATTAGATATGGGCCAGGGTGTGCCTGGCACTTTAATAGAGGTGCGAATTAAGGGCCAAAATGCCCTCCTCTCACCTGGTAGCTGAAGTAGATCAAAATAGGAGAGGGAATTCACTCATCCCAGTACACCTAGGAGGACTCACTGTCAATGTGGTTGAGATGCAGAGTTGGAAAAGAAATATATCCAAAGTGTTCATGTCCCAAAGAAGGCCATTTCTATTTTCTACAGTAGCGACACAGTCTCCTGTCAGGGGCTGCTGCTGCTCCAGTTGTCGGGAAGGCTGAGAGCCCCAGAAACATCTCACCCAGTCTCAGTGCCTCCAGATGTTTTCACTTGAGTCCTCTCCACACCAGCCAGGGAAGAGGGAAATCTCTGGGGCGCTCCCTTTGCTTTTATAAAAATAGAAGGAGCTGAACTCCTCCAGAGTCTGCCTCAGCCCTGCTAAGGTCAAGGCACAGTTGTAGTCCACCCTGGGAAATACCATAGACCTATACCTGCTCCACGGTCCCCCACAGAAAAGTCAGTGCAGCAAGGAGAGTAAAGTGCATTCCATAAAGGTGTGTAGTAGTTCGAGTGCTCCTGGAGAGGGAATTATTCCATGAGGTCCACTTGGGCAGGGTGTCTCTGCACTGCCCCCTTTTCTAGGCAGTGTCTGAATGGTGAAATCAAGCCTCGTATGGATAATATACAGATGTGAAATCTGAATTATGGTCCTAGAGTGTTTCATTGTAAACCAAAATAATAACCTTATCTGCACACAGTTTTGTTTTTCAAACCCCATCATAGAGAAGTGAGAAATACACAAGTTAAAATAAAACAACATTTAAAGTTGAAGGGCATTTTTCTGTGAATGACTGGAAGCCAATTTCATTCTGGAAGATTACTTCTGTCTAAAGGACAAGAATTAATGTCCTTAATTCCTGTCAGCATCTCTCTCTTGACCTGCATAACCGTCTGTGTCCGTAGGACTCTAATACGCAGAACATTTTTCCAATATAAATTTTAATCACAGTTTCATCTCACAGATAGTCTGAATGTTGTATGGGGCTGTGCTGCTGAGGAGGAAGATGGCATATGTCCTGGGGTGGAAATGTGACGTGATGCAGCTACTGGGGCAGGTGCAGCAGTGGGGGGTTTCTATAGGGGAGGCTGAAGTTGGGAGGGGAAAAAGCCTGTGATACATAGTGGATGGTGGATAGGGGGAATATGGTGGACATCACATACCTGGACTTTAGCAAGGCTTTTGGCAAGTCCCAATGACATTTTCATAAGTAAGCTGGAGAAAAATGGGCTCGGTAGAACTACCATTAAGTCAATACATAATTGGTTAAACGGCTGCAAATAAGCAAAGCGTAATTATTATTGGAATGAAGTCTCAAGTGGGTGTTCCACAGGGATCTGTTCTGGGTCTGATGTTATTTAACATTTTTAATAATGACCTGGATGTAGGAATAGAGAGCATACTGATCAAATTTGCAGATGACATGAAGCTGGGGGGGGGGGCGGGGGGGGGGGGTGCAAACACTTTGGAGGTTAAAACTAAAATTCAAGGAGATCTTGATAAATTGGAGACCTTGGTTACAGACAACAAAATGAAATTCAACAAAGAAATGTAAGGCACTACACTTAAGGAAGAAAAAAACAAATGCACAAATACAGAATGGAGAATTACTGGCTTTTGGCAGCAAGGATCTGGGAGTTGTGGGAGATCACAACCTCAACATGAGTCAATGTGATGCTGTTGCAATGCAGTTTTGGGTTACATTAACTGAGGTGCACGCAACTCATGGGTGGTGATGGTACTGCTCTACTTGGTGCTGGAGTACTGTGTTCAGTTTTGGTTACTGCTGTATAGAAAAGATGTAGAGAAACTGGAAAGGATCCAGGAGTGAGTGATAAAGATGATCAAAGAGATGGAATACAAGCCATATGAGCAAAGGCTGAAGGAAAAGTTTCATTTTGGAAAAGAGAAAATTAATGGGGGACGTGAGAGCAGTCTAAAAGGCTGTCATAAAAAAGATGGAGAAAAATTGTTCTCTCTTGCCACAGAGGAGAGAACAAAAGGCAATGGGTTCAAAGTACAGCATAGCAGATTTAGGTTGAGGATTGGGAGAAACAGAGAATATGGGAGGAGTAATGTTTGGAGACAGCCAGGAAGGGGGCTAAGGGTAACAGTTAAAATTTAATCTTTTAAAGTTTGATCATTCTGCGATCTTTGCTTAGGCTGGACTGTTGGTGTGTGCTGTTGAGATGTGAGGTTGGGGAGCAGACTCAGTCCCCAATGCCCCACTGCTACAGCCCTGCTACCCTATGACCTAATGTCTTCCCCTTGCAGAACTCCACTCTCCACTTGCCTCCACTCCCTCTCTATAGCCCCACTTCCCCTCATGATCACCTCAAATCCAGGCCTTCCCACCAGAACACTATTTTTCCATGACCTCTTCTACCAGAGACTGGCTGCCTCCATGGTCCTTTTCCTGCTGCACCATGTCGTCTGCCACAGTGCAGATCCACCCAATGCCCCCTCCCCATGCCTCCATGAGATCTCCACTCACCTTATCAGAAAAGCCCTCTTTGCCAGAGACCCCTACAGCTTGTCTCAAACACTTGGGCTCCCCAGCTCCATGCTCTTCGATTCCCAAAACCAGTCACACTCTCCAACTAAACCTCTACTTAGGACTCCATATACCCTTAGAGTCTTCTTTTTTCCAATTGTCTGTTGGTGAGGGAAGACCAAACTAGATTCTCCCCCACAATCTTCCTTCTTTGGGGGGACACGAAGGATTTCTGCCCTCCCTAAATCAATGGATGGTCCCCAAAATATACAGAGGAAGGACTGCTGCCTTTCTACTGCTATCAAACTGTGGCCAGCTTGAGTGTTTGGCCACATCTATTACAGGCCACAGAACATAGGCAAAGCCTTCCCAACATAGGGAAATCCTATTTGTCAGAGAATGGGTTTTCCCAGACCCCACTATCTCAGCAATCTCATGTCACCCTGCTCCACCATGTTTCCCTTAGCAATCACCCAACAAGCCCACATCCCTCACAAACTGTATGTCCCTCAGACCGAATATCTCCCCTATCCCCAGTGCACCAACCCCTACTCAGTACCACTTATGTCACTCCATCCATCGTCTTCATTGCCCATAGAGGTGGGCAGGAAACAGTTTTCCCATCCCAGGCAAACTTTCAAGAGATGTAAAAAGACATTGGTCTGAAATTTACTGTTTATGGATTGCCTTGAGAGAAAATGCATTTAAGCAACCTTAATTCTAAGCTAAAGTGTGTGTGCAAGGTTTGTGTGTATTTTGTTACACACTCTCTCTCAAAGGTTTCTTGTCAGGGCCATTGTATTGTCTGAGATTTCAATTCCTATGTTTCTCCTCATGTACCAAACTCAGAAGTGGGCATGTGGTCTCCCTCTCTTATAGGCAGACATCACTGTATGTGTCAATAATAGAAAATGGGTTTTCACCTTCACTTTATCAGAACCTTTATTCTTCACTGAACATTTTTAAATAGTATTTTCATAAAGCTTAACTTATTTGAAATTTTATTTGTATTCTTCACTCTGAAGCTGAAGTTAATCTGCTGTGGCCCCATTTACACAGAACACAGCACAAACAGGTTCCCTATGCTTCTTCATTGCACAGGACCAAACAGTTGGCAAGTTATGAAAGATCACTTTTTCAAGAGCTCATCTTGATTTCTAGTACATTGGATATTTAGACTGTTTTGAACTGACTCGTGGTTAAGAGCTAGATTGTCATGGAAAATATATTTCCAGGGAGAGGATCCCACTAGCCTATGCCTTCATCTCTCCTTGCACCTTACCTCCTGATTACTTTCTTATTTGTATATAGTTAGTATTCACATCCTTGAGGTTCACACTTCCTTACATGCTTGCGGACTGAAGGAAAGACTACTGCATTCTTTGCACACAGAACTGATACCACAATTGTTTATGAAGCTTCACTCAAGGTCATAACTGCTGGCTGTGCAGTATGTCAATGGGGAACAATCTGAGATGAATTTAATTTAAAATCATTCAGGCATTAATACATGAGAACATAACCTTAAAATAACCCAAACTTATTGACAACCTTATTTCTGCTGCTCTCAAACCTATGCTAGGAAACTGGAAAGACCTCTTGCTGTTGAGTTATAATGCATAACTAAACTGCATTTATTCTCTATTAATTCAAACAAATAACTTCCAAATGGAATGGATGTGCCAAAACGCATTGGAAAACTGTCCTATACCACACTCTATTTAGAAGAGATAAAGAGGAATAAGAAAAAATCCGAAGTTAGCATTAGAGCTTCTAATCTAAACAGCTATGGCAATGCTGTGTTGATAGTTATAATATAAACCTCCACTCCAGCCCGATGGAACATCATTCATCCATAGGTCTGTGTAAATCCTTCTCTATATTATTTTCTTTTCGTCTTCCTCTTTTGATAGCTTACTTACGTGGGTTTGTCCCCCCCCCCTCCACATCTGTGTGTGGTAAGTACATATCATTGATATAATTTCCATGGAAAGGGGCACTATGCCATTATTCTGGACTGTAGATCTACTGATAAAATTTATATTTTTTCTGAAAAAAATATATAAAATTTTATTAATACAAAGTCTAATTCATGAGGTAGGAGCTTGACCCTACTACAGAGACCCAGTAGAAAGCCAAGCACCACATAAATCCCACTTAAGCTCTCAAATTAGGGTTGGAGTGGTTGTGCTGTCCCTCTCCACAGCCGTGAATATCATCTAATATATATCCAATATATCTGTCCACCTCAGAGATTTTTCTAGCACTCATCATCCTAGCATCTGAGAGCAATGAAAATAGTTTTCAAGTGCCATGAATTTGCAGTTATTATTCCTTTATGACAATGACACACAAAATAATGATATATCAAAAATAAAAATCACTCATTCCATTATGACAAACAAATCAGAGGGCTTGACCTGTGTTTGATTATGTTGTATTGGAACAGAAAAACATGTAACCACAGACTGTAATAATTTGTTTTATGTCACTGTGTTGTTTGATTTTTTAAATTTTTTTTTACTGGATGTTTTTCTGAAGAGAGGGATTTAGGGTAAGACGCTTGGTTTAGGTCATTTTGGATTATGAATGAGTATGCTTTCTACAGGTTTATGCAACTGAAGCATTCATGCAGCATTGATAACAAATGTCTTTAATTATGCATACACTTTAGTAATGCTTCCTGGAGTCTTATAGCTACTATATTTATACCTTTAATATGGAGCTTAGATTTATTTTTTTTTTTATAAGAAATGTCAAAATAATGTTACTATTTTAAAAAAATTAAATGCACATGAAGAATTCAACTGCACTTGTTACGCACAGCCCTGAACTGGAGGGCGGTATGGAGATCCACTTTCTCTGGGAGGGATTGTGTCTGCCTGAGATGTCTGTGTTCCCATCTGCAGACCACCAGTATCACTGGATCATAGTCCTTCTCCCTCTTTCCTGTCCTCATTGAGGTGGCTTCTGCCTGGAGGCCACTAGGATATGGCAATCCCTGATACAATAGGGATTGCACATGTGCTTGACCAATGCACAGCAAGCAAAAGGGAATGACAGTGCCTTGTAACCATCTTGTCCTTGTGCAGCAGAGTAGAATCCAGGCACAATCTGGCCTTAAATATGCATGTCCTTCATAAACGTGTGTCTATATTTAACACTCTACAAACACATAGAGGGTTTTTCTGAAAAATATGGTGGAATTTGGTGTTACTCACTTCTGTGACTTGGAAAGGGATATCTTAAATTCCCAGTCAAGTATAATTTTTTAACACAAGATAAGTCATGCCGCATTGTTTTGCAGTGGCTTTGTTTACGTTAAGGAAATGTTTGTTGAGCATGTTAAGCATATGATTGCCAAAACAAGATGGACAATGCTCATAGCAAACACTTGTCACTGTAAGGATCTTGTCCTATGCCTGGTCTGTAAACACCTATTGGTACAGTAGCAATAAAATAATGCCTAGACATAATTTTAGCTGATTTAAATTTATGCTGGGAGATCCTGAATCTTAACAGAATTTAGGATACCCATAACGTATTCTTCTTCTCATTTGTCTCATGGGTATGAATCCTGAAACTTTTTAAGTGTGGGCAGAGCCCTCGATCGGATTCTGAGCAGGTGCAGGAGTCCATCACATGCCACAAGTTACAGGATTGATGCGTTAATGCTTAGTAAACACAAGGGATGCTATATTATATATTTGCTCCTTCCTTTTTGAGAATGAATTTTATAGATAAAGCCCTATGCCCAATCCTACATGCCTCATTCACACTGAAGTTAGTGGGTCTTTTGTCTGAGTAAAGAGTGCAGGATCTTCAATGATATTTCAAGCAAATTATTTATTTGAATAAACATCTTCTCTTTTCAGCTTACATATGCCATCTGAGCTGGGCACCCCTCTAATGAAATTATCAGAGGAAATAAATATGACAGATAAAGTCCTCGGCTTTGTGTAGATATTTTCTTTTAATTAACCATCACAAAACATATATGCATGCCTCTCTTTAACAGTTATGATACATATGCAAGCACACAAAGATATAAATACACACTTTTAATTGAGCTATGCTAGTCAAACATAAAGAATGCTCTTGGCAGATAAAAAGGCAAGATGATTTGAAATATTAATAAAATGTGAAGCCACCAATTTGTCATCTAATAGAAGCATCATTCATTATAAGATGAGAAGTCAAGAGATAAACAAGTGAAAGCAGATAATGTTTTGACACTACTTAACTGGCAATTCCTAACTCTATCTATCTTCTCTAAAGTACAGATAATTTGTCTTGCATGAGAGACTTCACACATATTTGGCACTTTTAAAATACTAATGTACTGTACAATACCTAAGCATCTACAAACAAAGTTAACCTAAGCTGATTTAATCTTCTTTTACCTAAAGTTGTAATCAGATATTTGCTAGAGATTCAGACTCTGGATAAGGAGGTCTAACTTTAGCCTATTCAGCAGTTCATTATACATGATCATAAGAACCAATTCAGGAAAGAATACTTATTTGGAAAAGCACTTTAAACATGTACTGAAATTCCAACCATGTGCTTTATGTTAAGCACATACTTAAGTGTTGTCCTAAACAGGTATATTTAGGACATGGGGCACGGCTCACTTGCTGGTGGATACTCTGTACCTTAAAGTCTTTAAACCATGATTTGAGTACTTTAATAACTTAGAGGTTTATTATAGGAGTGGGTGGGTGAGGTTCTGTGCTCTGCATTGTGCAGGAGGTCAGACTAAATGATCATATTGGTCCCTTCTGACCTTAGAGTCCATGAGTCTATGAACTACATGCTAAAAAGCTTTCCTGAACTGGGGCCTTAAAACTAATGGGGCAAAACAGCTATACCCAGGAATAATGCTACCAAGTCACTAAGAAATGGAAATTGCTTCTCATAAAGTTCCAGAGGGGTAGCCGTGTTAGTCTGTATGCCGCAAAAACAATGAGAGTCCTGTAGCACTTTAAAGACTAACAAATTTAATTTCTGCAGGCATAAGCTTTCGTGGGCTGCAACCCACGTCGGCATCTGATGAATTAAATTTGTTAGTCTTTAAAGTGCTACAGGACTCTCATTTTTTCTCATAAAGTGTTACCCTGGTGCCCCTTTATGTGATGATCCTAAACAAAGGGGATAAATTGTCGACCAGAAACTGAATGGCCAGAAGAGGCTGGGGAAGGAATGCTCCAAAACAAATGAAATGTTCTTTATTATTGAAAAGGTGGAAAAATTAAGTATCCATGAATGAATCAGGCAACAAATCCAAAGAATTAAAACAATTGTCGACAGTCCACAAAAACTAATCACAAGAATGTAAAAGGCATGTAATATAATCATCAGAGATGGTGTGGGATTTTGGCTTTGCTTTGCTTGGAAAGGAGTGGCTGAGAAAATAAGATTTTTAAAAATGCTAAACACAGAGTATTGTATATGGACCAGCATTGTTCAAATGGGCTTTCACTTTATTTCTTCTGAATGAAAATTGCTTCACCTTTACTGTGGAAGCTTCTTTTGATCAATCCCTTGGGGTAAACATTTATCTTTCAGGACCCCTGACTCTTTCATTATCTTCTTCAACCATATCATGTCAAAAAAAAAAAAAAAAAAAGAAAGAAATTATATATATTTTAAGGTATAAGTACTGGACTTTGGCCGGGATGGAGTCGTTTGTAATCAATGAGCTCCAGCACTGGTACAGAGGTCCACATGCACAAATCAGAGAGCTGACTGGGACCTATATTTGGTCAGCAATCTAAACAATCTAAACCTTCAGAAATCCATCACCTATTCATGCTTTCAAAACAAATGAAAAATATGCTGTAGTCAAACAGAAGTTAATTGGGAGGAATATAGGAGTAACTGGATGGAATTCTATGGCCTGAGATTTACAGGAGATCAGACGAGGTGATCTAATGGTTCCTTCTGGCCCTACAAATCTATGATCCTATGAAGAATAGTTATTGGGAAAAGGGTCAGTTGTACATGCCTGTCCCATCACTACTTCCTGCCATGCCAGTTTTGTACCATAATAGCAGTGACTGTGGAGCTCTTACTAATTTATACATCACCTTTTGCTTCCTAACAATAAAACCATGCCATAATATCCCAGGTTTTGTTTGTTCCACATCTTAAAAATGAGATCCTGTTAAATCAGGCTACAATTTGAAATAAGTTGTACTCCCACTTCCAAAATCAATCAGAACCAAGCAAACCACACAGCTGTAGTTTATATGGACATTACCTATATTCTCTGTACAGCAATTCCGGAACATCATCACCCTATCCTATGATCACATTAATAAACAAAGAACCGTAATTTCAATTAATTTTGTTGTTTGGAAAGTCATGGGCTTGAAAATTGAAAGTAAAAAAGTGGGTGTATTTGGCAATGTCAATCATTGTAGCACACTAGCACTGCCTGCAATGTTTAGTTTCTGGAGTATGTTAACAAGGGACGCTGCTTGCATTACACTAATCTTGCCATTACAGTTTTTCAAATATATACTTTCTGAGGATTGTATTTCTCTGTGAAGTTGCATCTCACTAGTCAGGAATTAGTCTACAAAGTTCAGACCTGGAGTCAACTAAAATGAAAAAAAGTGAATTCAGAAGAGAGAAGATTAACCCTCTCATTACTTGTACTAACAGAGAAACACTGCCATTATGTATCCATGCATAATGATTTATTGCATCATTTGTCATACATTATAATGGCATCTGATCTCTGCTGCCTCTATGGGGAGGAGGTTCATGGAACATCTAGTAAAGAAATTAAAATCATAATGCTAGAAACAACATGAAGCTGTGTACCTCCACTGGTGGCCCACTGCCATCTCTTCCTCCTCTTTCCGATATGAACAATAAAGGAGTTGTAAGATCAAGCTTAGTTGAAGAGACAAACAGCAGGAGACTCTAATAATGACACACCAGCAGAGAAGAAACTGAGAGTAGTGGCTCTGGCTCAAACAGAGAGCCTGCTGTGAAGGAGAATTAGTATCTGTGAACTAACCTCACCTCCCTTTGTGAAATACCTCTTGGTGGTTCATTTCCTACCCTTTTCCCCTTTCCCCAAGAAAAATGTGCCTGACAATAAAAAACACACCATTAAATACCAGTGTGGCAACATGTGCTGTTATACTGTATGTGCTAATTTTTTGTGATCTAGATGCAGGATGTATCACTTGCTACTTAAGAGGTTGGCTGAGTGATGGAGTAGAATTCAGGTGAGAGAAAGATACATCACAATTAGAAATAATGCTTTTCTTCTTACTGCTTGTCTTGGTACAGACATGCTTCCCTCTCCCTCTTTTCTCCCCCTCCATTGTTCTAGTTTTCTTTAATTCCTCCACTGCCTTTAATAGGTTTCACCATAGTTTCAAATTTCATAAGGCAATTTTTGTTTTATTAAGCAAGAAGAGAGTTATGGGTGGGTTAATGCACCAGCCTTTTATCTGGGTTCAAATCCTGCTCAGCTAACACATGAAAGTGACTGCATTTGTTGACATCAGCCTAGTCTCTAGTATGGTTTTGTTCAGTTTTCAAAGCAAAATCTGCTTAAGACAGACCCTAGACTACAATAGCAAGTGGTGCTGCAGGTCAGAAGCCAGCTGAATTACAAGGACTGCAGGAAAGCTGGTACAGCAGTTTACTATTTCCTGTTTTGTGAGCTCCATATTATAAAACCATATTTAAATATAAAGTCAAGTCATTCACCTGAGTTTCTCATGTTGACGCAGCTCTGTTTTATGTTCCCTCTCCCCCCATCTCATGGTTTCAAAAGTCAAATCAGGAAAAAAATAAATAAAAAGATAATTCTTGGGGCATATTTCAATTGTCTAGTTAGGAAAAGGAGACTGTCTCAACACTTTCGTGTCACCCATATTGGGTTATCAACAGGGCTGAAGAGAAAAAACATTCATTACAAAACTAGCAACACATGGAGTCTGCAACTTTAGGGTCCTTTCAACAACGTGCTGTTTTCTACAGAAAACAAGTTTTTGTTCAAAGATTTATAATCCCTTGTGTCACAAAGAAACTTCCATCTACTAGTCAAAGTGTTATTAACCTTTTGAGTGATGTTTACAATCATCTCTAGTCAAAAAATGCACCAGAAAACGTGTACTCTCTTCTATTCCCCAATGAGTAGTTAACTATAAATCATAGGTTGCACCATTTAATAGCTGGCACTGTTAAGCCATGCAATCAGCAACATCAATGAAAGCCCAGTTCAGCTGAAGCCAAAGCTCTTTTTAGAAACATTTTCCCTCCCATCCCTCCTCATTAATCCAACAGGGAAAACATGATATTTCTGCTACACTGCCTAAGCCAAAAATATTGGAGTTTTCATTGCCTTTTTAGTCTTGGCATTTTAAGTTTTATTTTCTAATCTTCCCTTTTATTTAGAAACCACAATTTGATATCTTTATTTCACACTGAAGATAAACATAACAGCTGCTATACATTTTTTTTAAGCAGTCGGTGCTATCAAGTGAAAAAACCTGTTATTTATCCTTTGTAATTCCTTAGTCTTTCATAGAGGATGATGACTTCTGGCTGAAATTTTCAAACTGGCAGCCCATATTTGGGCATCTCTTCATCATGACTTCTTTGGGAGTTGTGAGGAAATAGCAACTTTGAGAAATCAGGCCACTTTTATTTAGATGGCTAAGTATGAATTTAAGAACCCAACTTTAGATGCCCATATTTGAAAATTTTGGCTTTCTTAACACCATCTAGGTCTAGATTTAAGCCACCAGTGAAAAGCTGTCCCATTAGAACTACCCTGAGTCATCTAAAATCTCCATTTAGTTTTGAAAAAAAAAATTAAACTAAGATGTTTGCAATGGAAAGTATGACGGTTTGGGGAATCTATCCATATACAACTTAAGAATTCTCATTGGTTTTATGAACTCTGTGTAAATCTAACACTCAAATGTGTATTAAATCAACCATTTGCTGAAAATGACCCAGTCATGTATCACACATCCTGTCAGGAAGCAGCTACAGAACAATCTCAAATAGTTAACAGGGAATGAGTCTACTCCAGTAGAACAAAGAATCTGCTAAAAAGATTGGCCAAACTAAAGGAAAACCAGTTTCCCAGGTGGTCTGCAAAGGGTGAGATTGCAGCAGAACAGATGAACAAAGAAACAAGCTGTCAGAATTGGATTTTAAAACTCAGATGCTGGGGGTTCAGGAAACACAAAGCTTTCTGAGCTAGAGAGAAATTTTGAGGACATGAGCAAGCTAAGCAGAGGTCGATGCAGGGGCAGAAAGAAAGAACCCGAAGTCTGAGCACGAGGAGAGGAGGATCAGGGGCCCTGAAAGGACTGGCGAGTGGGGCTGTCGGTGTGGGGAAGACACTTGTTTTTGCATGGATCTGTAAATCTCTATGAATGTGTATAAGAAGGTACTTTGGAAAGCCTCCTTGCTATAAAACTGCTGTGTTGTCAGCTCTCAAGTTTTTCCCACAAGTGACATGATTTTGTCTGAGCCTGGCACCAATCTTGTGTTGATATGAGAAGCTCCAGCCTCCAGTGAATCTTGGCTCTCTCGGCCGCCCACCCCACTTGCCTGCTTTTGGGGCTGAGTGAGCAATCAGAGCTGCTACAGGAAGAGCTCGCTCCCCCTCCTCTCCTAGGAGCCATTCTCACAGAGAAAAGCCTGCAGCTAAGGGCATCTCCACCCTTTCTTGTATTGTGATCAGTGGAACTGGACTCTGTGGGCCCAAGTGTCCCTGAAGACACTGTTATTAACGAGGGACCACTGGAACAGGGAACGCAGGGGGTTAAGCTGGAAGCAATTAATGGAGAAGGCAGTGCACAGGATTTGATAACATTCCACATGTCCAACCTGCGTGCAGCATCACACTTTGCTAATGAAACATGGTGGCAGCATGGGAACTCAGTTCTCAACAGTGCAGCAGCTGGCTATGTAAGCCATGGAACTCGGCCTGAAGCCTCCCTGAAACCCTGGATTTTGCAGACCCAGTGGAAGGAGGCATTTGAACTGTACACAGACCTGACCATGCAGGAGTATGACAACAGCAGGAAAGTAAAACTTTTATTTTATCTTATTGGGGGACAAGGCAGAGAGGTCTGCAGCACCCTGAAGCTCACCACTGCCTTGAGCCTCACAGCAATGCTAGGAGTTCTGGGAACCTATTGCTCCCCAAAGCAGAATGAAACTGTGGAGCAATGCAGGTTTTTCACTAGAGACCAAGCCGAAGTTGAGGGAGCAGACTCCTGTGTTACTGCCTTACACACACTGGCTGCTACATGCAATTTTTGGGGCATGTAGGACACTAGGGAAGGCATTGCCTGGGTGTGTAGAGAGCTGGGTAGGGTATATACTGTGACAATCAGGATCCAGACACCCTAAGGGGAGAGTAGGTGCTCTGAATTCCAAAGCGTAAGCAGTTGAATCAACTGGTTGTATACAAGGTTGTGTATAAAAATATATTGAGTAAGGTCTTTTATGAAAGCGTGTAATGTTTTGAATTTGATGGTCATTACGAGATATATATACAGACTGTGGTTATGAATCTATGTATTTATGAATATAGAATACTATCCTATGACCTGCACTACAATTTCAAATACACCTCACTGCAGGGAGGGGCACCTTCCAAGTTAGGCGTTTACACAAAACCAGATGTAAGTAACGATCCGTGGTACAACCGAGGAAAAGACAAACGATAGACCATTATAGTTAATGGGAAGACACTGAGACACCCTGGCTACCAAGCTGAGAGGGAATTTTCCCCACTGTGAATCACTGTAGTCTGACAGAAAGGAATAAAAACAACAACAACAAAACCCCCCGTGGAAACCCTTAAAAGAGAAGGGATTTAAAGTGAAGGCTTTCTTGAAACTGAGGGGCAGCCTGTAAGCAGGAAGCTGTCCATGAAATGCTGGCTTCCATCTATGACATGTGGAAACTATTCAAAGGCAATAAGTAAATTCTCTTTTCTCATACAAGTTATCTAATATATAAGTGTAAAGCCTGAAGTTGCATCTTTATGTTTATATTCTGTGACTAGTATATGTTGCTTTTCCTTACTATTTCTTCTCTGAATCTGTGATTTTTCTTTTAAACAAACTTTTTGTTTATTTTTATCCAAAGCAGGTCTCTCATGTGCAAGCTGTGTGGAGTGTGTGCCAAAGTGAAATTGATAACTGGGGGCCATTTTCACACACTCAGGGTTACGAACCAGAGGGAAAGGTCTGAGTGTCTTGTAGTTAAGAACTCAGTGTAGATGGATGTGGGGAGACTCACATACAAAACTGTACATACAAATTAATGAGGCCTCAATTAGCTGTTACCACTCAAGAAAGATCTTGGAGTCATTGTGAATAGTTCTCTGAAAACACCTGCTCAATGTGCAGCAGCTAGAGTTGCCAGTTTTGGTTGGAGGTATTCCTGAAGGTTTCATCACATGACATAATCTTTAATTAAAGATTAATCTTTAATTCCTGGAGATTCCAAGACAATCCTGGAGGCTTGGCAACCCGAGAGCAACAGTAAAAAAAGCTAGCAAAATGTTAGGAACCATTAGGAAAGGGATAGATAATAATACAGTAAATATCATAATGCCACTATATAAATCCAGGGTACGGCCACACCTTGAATACTGAATGCAGTTCTGGTCACCGCATTTCAAAAAGATATATTCAAAATGGAATATGTACAGAGAAGGGCAACAAAATTATTAAGGCTATGGAACAGCTTCCATATGAGGAGAGATTAAACAGATTGGGACTGTTCACCTTGGAAAAGAGACCACTAAGGGATATGATAGAAGTCTATAAAATCATGAATGGTGTGGAGAAAGTGAATAAGGAAATATTATTTACCCTGTCTCATAACACAAGAACCAGGGGTTACCCAATGAAATTAATAGGTAGCTGCTTTAAAACAAACAAAAGGAAGTACTTCTTCCCACAATGCCCAGTCAACCTGTGGAAATTGTTGTTAGAGGATGTTGTGAAGGCCAAAAGTATAACTGGGTTAAAAAAAGAATCAGATAAGTTCATGGAGGATAGGTCCATCAATGGCTATTAGCCAAGATGGTCAGGGATGCAACCCCATGCTCTGGATGTCCCTATGCCTCTAACTGCCAGAAGCTGGGAGTGGTCGACAGGTGATAGATCACTTGATAATTGTTCTGTTCTGTTCATTTCCTTTGAAGCCTCTGGCATTGGCCATTGTCAGAAGACTGGATACTAGGCTAGATGAACCATTGATCTGACTCACTATGGGCATTCTTATGTTGGGGTCACCCTGAAAGGAATGACTAGACTGGTGGAAGCCAGGATGAGATTTTTGTGTTTGTGGGCTAGCTACTGGCATCAGGACTCTGAGCCATAGCAGCATAGCATTAAAGCGCCCAAAGCTACGAGAAAGGCAGTAACAGAATCCCTTACTGATCTGGGTGATCCCCAAAACATCACACATACCCATAGGATTCAGGGTTACTCTACTTACCGAAGCAGTGTCTCACTGTTTACACTGCTACTAATACTTATGCTAGGGGAGTATGCAGTATATATACTCTACATGCTGCCAAAAGGAGCATGCAGTGTAGGCATACCTTTAATTTTTAAAAGTGCTGTCCTAGCTGCTAATAATGAACTTCTTGTCACGTGTGGGTATTCTCAAATATGGCGGGCCAGTGACTATTTACCTAGACCACTTGAAACAGATGTGTATGAGTGATTTGGTATATATCTGGACAATAGAAGTTTTATATAGTTCACTCTTTCTTATGTTTGAGAAGTTCTGTCAATATTCAGTTGTTGAAATGTAAAAGTGCTGTTGCATTAGATCTGTAACTATTACCAGATCATTTAAACCAAAATAATAGAGCATTAACATTGTTTTTAACTATAATTATTTTGGGTAGACCTCAGATATATTTATTATAGATGCAGTATACAAATGTATTATAATGGCCTGGATAATATTACTGGATTTGAACAGATTACGCGGTTGCTCTCTGCACACCATTACTCCCAATTTACAATAGTGAAGTAAACCTTGAAGATGATTAGTTAGCATGAAATTTTGTAAACTTAAAACCAATCAAAAACGACACAAAAAGACTCGTCACTTTCTCCATTTGTCTAAATTCTCCATTTTAATCAGATTAAGCACATTAAGTAAATTAAAGAGAATTACTGGAACAGGAGAGAACACTGTCCTGTGAATAAATAAGGAGCTACACACAAGAATGAAAGCAAATTGGGCTGTCTGTATACGACACCATAGAAGGAAATTTTATGGAATACAAAGTAGCAAGTAACAGCAAGGTTCTACTAATGCTGAAGATTTTCAGAAATACATACTGAAATTCATCCAAAGCTTGTGCTTCATCCAAAAGAGTTTGATACAGAGTATCAAGGCTACAGGCTCTGGATTATGCAAGAACACCACTAACCATCATGCTCAACCATCTACCTACAATAAATCAAGTCTGGATAAGACTGCTAAATGTAACACAACTTCATGTATACATTTTGTGAGCTGTGACATGGGTTTGACTCTAGGAACAGAAGTCATGATAAGAAGAGTGGAACAAATTAAGAATTCTGAAATACATTCTCATGAATATTACATAAATAACTACACTTGTCCAGAAGAATAGGAGATCAAGATGAACTGTGAAGCTATACAAGGATTTATTTGATTGAAACTCTTCACCTTCTGCGTAGATAAAATCTTTAGACATGCTTGAATGGGGGAAGGTGGTATGCCCAAGTCTCCTCAGATTTTCAAACATATTATCTGAAACTCTCCCACTTGCACTGATCTGAGTTTATTTCTACTCTGCCCTGGTGAGCCTTTTCTGATCTGTTTTTTATATGTTAGAGACCAACTGTGTATTCTTGCTATTAATTGCAGTGACATCCCTGATGGCATTTTGTGTTTGGGTACTGAAGGCCAGTGTTTCTTTTATATATTTCCTCTTTCTGATAAATAATAGAGTTTCAATTTCAATGAACGTTTTCATACCTAAATGAATGTGGTGGTAGAAAGACAAAATGTGCCTCAGAAAGATGAGGAATCTACTATCCAAAACCTTTGTTACTCTGCAAGAAATTTTTATATTTCCTTATTGGGAACAGTCCAGCAAGATGATTCCAGACCAGCTCGTGAAAAAAACAGCCATATCATGCCTATGTAAACAATTATTACTTGAACCAAAACTAACTTCACAGAAAACTGTCTTATTAGTCAAACTGCGTCTGTTATGTCAATGGGTAAAAATTGTTCAGGGGACTTCAGATTGTAACAGTGCAATCTCCAGATCAGCACAGGAGTGGAGGACCAGAGATTAATTAATGTAATACAGCTCTTACCTCTGATGTATATAGTGCATCTAAGTATCTTTCATTCCAAAAGTTACTGAAATTTTGTTATCTCAAAACACAGACAGTTACTGCCACTCTTGAACACAAAAGGATTCAAAGTGCTAAAATCAAGTATCCTGGCATTTCTATGAGATGCTGAATTTACTAGATCTTGTGATAAATCTTAAGATAAGAATTAAGATAAATCTTGCCAAATTCTACCATCAGTTACAACTATTATACATACTCCAATGAACGCTAGAATTTACCCTACCTGTTAACGGAACTGTGACATGACTATCAGTGCTAGAGTATCTCGGATTCTTATTTATCATAGCATCTGGATTTGGTTGCTGCTTTTGAACTACACTATCTGAAATGCAAAATATTGCACATAATATTTATGTTTCAAATATCCAACAGATTAATTTCAGGCAAATCTATCTAAATTGTATTCAATGACAGTAGTTTTGAATAAAGAGACACCTTGGGAGAATGACATATAATTATAACATTTGAAAGAAGTGAGACTAAACATAGGGACTGAAGGACAGAGTGATAAACAAGTAAGATGACTTGCCTTTAGAACTGCATTGTGCTACATGGCTATGTCTACACAATTCTACTTCATTTAATAATGCATGGTAATGTTCTAGTTTTTAATCACCGTATGAAATCATACCAGCTCCATGTTTTAGTGATTTCTCTCTCTTTCTTTAGCTTTGTACAGTAACATAATATCCTGCTTATGGTCCCCCAGAACACAGATGAAACTGCATTCAAATGAAAAATATAAAAAGATTTCTTGAGATGAGAATTTTTCTGAAAACTATGGTTCCTTTTTGATGTACAATGCTGATATAATGTGTTCCATCCATAGCCACCTCACCATTATCTGTGTTTCACTGATAATGTGACCCACCATGCTGAAACATTATTTTGTCAAGTGCTACATATGAGTGCAATGATGAGAAGAGAGGAGAAGTGAACAGAATGTTAAACAGAATGGGGGAGAGTAGAGATGATTGCTTAGATAGAAGAGAGAATTATAAAAGAGGTGTTGGTAAAAATAATAAGGTAAGGTGAGCATTAGGTCCAAAAGGGAAAGAATAAGCAGATATTCCTTTTATGGTATGTTCAACATGAAGTACCAAGGAATCATTCTACCCAACAGTCTTCAAACAAAACTCCCATTGATCTCAATGGAAGATCAGTGAGTGGAATGAAGACTGAAACTAAAATTCATGCTAATTTTATTGAAATCTATCAAATGAAATTGTGATCAAAGGGATTATTATTGGAGGATTTTTGTTTAAAAAAAAAAAAACTGTTTCCCTGGATGATCAGAGGGACAAATTAGAAATAGTAAAGAGAGATTATTATTTGTTTAAAAATATTATATTATGTTATTATACATATTATTATTATTATTGTTTTAAAAGATTATTATTATTTGTTTAAAAAAATAAACTGTTTCCCTGGATGATCAGAGGGATGAATTAGAAATAGTAAAGAGAGATTATTATTATTGTATAATCAATGTATGAAATGTAGCTTTAAACTGATTTTAAGTGTTTCACAATTTGAATGTATTTTTAAAATTAATTAATTTACACTTTCTACAAATACATGAGAAAACATTTCTGAGAACACTTTCTTTCCCAGGCTTCACAACAATCAGAACTAATTCCTTAGAATAATTACACAGCAAAAGGAGGATTTTGGTCAGGAAAAGAACCCCAAAAGGGAAATCCTGACCCTATTGAAATCAAGAGGAGTGTTCTCATTGAGTACAACAGGGGCAGGATTTCACCCCATATGTTAGGTTCTCACAAGTGACTTTGAAACCTTCATAGCTGCCAATCACTCTTTGGAACAATTATTCACATTTTAACTCTGCTCTCAAGCAGTTATTTCATGTTAGAAATTCTCCCTGTGCAGAGGACCAGAACAAAGACTATGTTAATTATGTCCTTATGCAGGGATGAATTTCACACTTGTTCAACCTGCCTTAGAGCAGGTATTTACTCACATCTCACCTCAACAGGAGTATCACTGGAAAGCAGTACATTTCAAACCCTCGTGAGGTAATATTTTACCCTCATGCCTATATGTTATAGTGTGTGTTGAATCTTGTTTTGTCTTGTGAAACCAGAATAATTCTCATGACAAAGGTGTCTGCTTGAAAAAAAAACAGCTATGGGCATGAGCACATTCCTCATTTTCACATTGGGATTTAATCCTCCTCCAAAGTTATTTATTGCTTCATAAACTGTTCTACTATGAATATTATCCCTAAAGTCACTCTCACATGGAGTCAGAGCACCAGGCCCAGCAGTGATAAGGGAAGGGAAGCAGCATATTGTTAAGAAATATGATAGAGAGATAATACATCAAAGCAATAGTTGAATCAGAACATTTGTTTGAGGTCATTGGATTAATTTGGCAACGTGGAAAATTAGAGGATTTTTATAAAAATATCTTTGTAACACGGACCTTGTTAGTCTCTCCCTGTATTTTCTAAGCACTGGGATTTCCTTATGTTATCTGTAAATGGAAACTCCCAGTGCTTTATTACTTGCTGTTATCAGAAACAATAAATTAAATGGTATCATTTATTTACTTGCTGCTAGTCTTGGGAAATCTTCCAACTCCCGGGGCCAGGCCAAAGGGTAAACAATTTACTGTTTTCATCAACCAAAAACTGCAGACAATCATGCTTGAACTTCTACTGTAGCTTAAAACAGCATCTAAGACATTGAGTTTCATCTTTTTGAAATAAGTATATTTATAAATGTGTATTCCTTAGACTTGTATTTTAGAAAAACAAATAGCATGCAATACTGCTTATATAATTAAAAATTGCATTTGCTCAGCTAATGAGCATCTGGAGTTTTAAAGAATAAGAAATAAAATATTGAACTTGTGGTATATGTGGTATCAATGGAAACGTTTACTTTGGGTTTCAGTGGCAGGGTTTACAGTTCTGAGAAATTGCTAGGCAGGAAGTATCTTGCCCTCAAGATCACTGATCAGCCATGGACAATTTTGTTCTAATACAGTAATGCTTGGAGCTTAATATCCTTGATCGAGATAGCTATATGAGTGAGGGTTTGTGAAGATCACGCTGAACTTATTCTCTGAAGCATAGATTAGACTCTGGGGCCCTATTCTCTCACCACAGGTCCTGTGTAACTCCTGGCAAAGTCAATACCTTGTAAGCAATATTCCTAGCCTATCTCACAATGGGAGAATAAAGCCCTCGCTCTTCTGTTCCTAAAGTTGAATTACATTTCTTAATAAAGCTTATATTGTCTTTCTAATTTGCATCTGGATTCTTTATTACTACAAATACAACTGTAAGTACCAGCATGGGGAAGGAGTGAATCAAGAAAATCATGTATAGTGGCTCTGATTTGAAAAACCCCACAAGAGCACCATCTACACCCACACAAGGTATTATACCCATTACTAAAGCATAGAGAATGTGAAGTGCTCATGACCTTTGTTATGGTAAGCAGGATAGTGAAGTCATGCTTCCCACCATATGTACAAAGGGGTCCTGGTCCGTGACTGGGCTCCTAGGTGCTATGATAATACAAATTATATGCAACGTATCATCAACTGGTAAAATTACTACTATTGATAATTTTGTTATTTAGTTTAAGAACAGGCACAAGCTTTGTTTTATTAACGTTTTCATGGAGTTTCCTGAATTTTTTTTGTTCATGCAAACGACAGCTTGGCACTCAGTTTTGTCTAGGAATTCATGCACTCACCTCCTGTTGATTTCACATCAAAGAGTATGAATTTATCATTTGTACTAGCATGTTCCTCTCTTTGCAATATATTGCAATACTAAATGCAAGCTTGTCCTATTTCTAAATGCAATAAAGCATACTGTGCCTGGTCCAGGACCCAATTAAGAAAGCACTCAAGCACATACTTAACTTTAAGCATGTACTTAAAACCCATTGATTTCAATAGGACAACTACATGCCTAGAGTTCATTAAGAATGTTCTTTAAGAATAGGGATACTTTCCCGAATCAGGGTGCCAAAAGAACACTGACATCAATTAGATTCTTTCCACTAAATTTAATGAGTTTTGGATCAGGATCATAGTGAACATGGGGAGAAGCAGAGAATCCATACAAATAGAGGTGGAACAGCTAAGTGGGAATAAAATGGGGGGGGGGAGGGAGGATCATCCAGCAGCTGCATTGCTCAGTATAGTTTGGGAGGAGGGCTGGGAAGGAAGCTCTAAGACAGGCTAACCAGGGACCAACTTGCCTCACCCCCCCCCCCCCCAACCAAACCATGTAATTTAGAGCACCTGGAGGGCCAATCAGAACTGCTGTGCCAGTAGAGTATTGGGCAATCCTCAGATGCAGCTCTTCTGCTGCTTTGTGCTGTCTGCACAGAGCAGAGCAGCTGAAGGAGGGGCCAAGGACTAAGGACTAGATGTCTAAAACATAACTAACTGTGAATCTCTTAGCTTGAGTGGAGAAAGTCAACATTATGAAACTGGTAAACATCCATTTTTGGAGATATTTCATTCTGAGAAAGATGGTTTTGCTGTTTAGTTCCTTGCATTCTTAATTATTATTATGAGTATTAAAAATTATGCTTTAAGCTACCCATCTGAAGCCATCCTTTCCCCATTTCTAAATGGCTTCTCATGTCTGTGCCCGATAGAACATCTGGTCAGAATAGCTAAACTGCAAGTTGAGGATTGTAAGAATTGTTTCAATTAGTGTAATCTCCCACTCACAAACACTACAATCTTTGTCCTGGGGAAGGAGGGATATTTAAGGTAATTTCCAGTCATTATAAGATTTGTTTTTAAATGCAGATGAATCACATTTAAAATGTTCCAAATGTTTTACATTCATGTAGTATTGTATATTAATTTAGTGTATGATTGCACTATCATATTTTTAGTATTCCAGTTTAATTAGCTAGCGATGTCTCTGGTAGAAATGCAAATAAGTCTACATTAGAGGAAATGGGAATGACCACACAATCAAGACAGCCAGGCTTCATCTACATCAACAAATTTTGTAGCTGTAATTCACCTCCAATGCAGCTCCTGCAGCAGAAGCTGTAATGTAGGCTTAGATAACATGGTAGTAAAAATGTCTGAGTCCTGCCTATGCTACAGGTTCCACAGTTGCTACCAGTGGTTGGAATCCACCCCTACAGATCAGCTGCTTGTTCCTGTTAATTCTTGCAAAGAAACTTATTTTAACTAAGTGGACTGACTCAGCTCCCTTGTTCGACCAGTGGATAGCCTTCATCAAGTAATACATAGAAAAGATCACTATCTATCATGCTTATATGCCCCCCCCCCCCCATCACCACATTATCTGAACATCTCACAGTCTAATATATTTATCCTCACAACATCCTCATGAGGTAGCAAAGTGCTATTATCTCCATTTTATGGATGAGGAACCAGGGCAGAGAGACTGATTGACTTTGCCATGGTTATACAGGAAGTATGTGGCAGAACAGGGAATTGAACTTGGCTCTCCAGAGCCGTGGGCAAGTACTCTAATCACTAGATAAGCCTTCTACTGGAAACAGGCATAAAAGTTCTTGAAGAAAATATTGGTATATAGTTCCAGGTTTGTACAAAGAAAAGTTTAAATTCCTTTTTTATCCATAATCATATTAGATGTACTTATATAAGGACTCATTTTAACTCAGACTCTTTGAAAGTATGCCCCTGTACCTCTTGGTCTTATTCTCTTTAATGCAGAAGAAAGCAGTTGTGTGTGTCTAACTGTTTTATGTACACTACTGTATATTATCTGCTTATACTAGTATCCATGTTTTTAGAAAAGAGTACTTGTAATTGATAAATATGCATGTAATGAAGGATTCAGCATATATTAGTTTAAGGTAATGTGTATATTTCAAGTGGTTTACCTGAAGAAATGAACTTTATCTTGTCTATTAAAATGTTATAAACACAAAAACAAATAAATTATGCATTGATAAAACTGATTTTGCATTGAAAACATTGATCACTGTGCCACTTATTTGGAACATCAACATTAATTTGGATTAATAATTAATTAAGAAGTCATTCTTACATGTCAAATCTCTGCTTTTCTGAACGTTATTCCTATTTTTACCCATTCAGATGTTGCAAGAGCAATTGAATTGCTGGAGAAACTACAAGAGTCTGGAGACGTACCAATACACAAGCTACAATCCCTAAAGAAAGTACTTCAGAGTGAGTTTTGTACAGCTATCAGAGAGGTATGGAAATGAGATTTTAGTCATTTCTTAGCGTAGCCCTATTCTTATAAGTGTTGAGGGAGCAGGAGCACCTTGAGCACCTCAGCAAAGTATATCTGATTAGAAGTCAAGATGCTTACTGAGGCAATGTGGGGCTAATCCAAAATCCACTGAAGTTAATGAGACCCCTTCAGGTGACTTCAATGGGCATTGGATCAGGGCTGTAGAAAGCAGTGAGGTCATGCTGTATATGTTTAAAAGTTGTAGCCACTTGCCAGTGTTGAGGACTGGGATCATTACCCTGCCATCTGTGTTAAGAGCCCCGCTGTGCCCCCCCCCCCACCCTTACACTCTGCAGCAGTCAAATTCACTGCTGTCAGATCGATCGAGCAGAAATGAAGACCCACTCAATCGATCCAGAAGTCGATTCAATTAAACCAACTCCTTAAAAGGTGTAGCGCTTCATCAACGGGAACACATTTCCTGTTGGCGCAGCGCAGTGGAGATGGCACGCTAAAGGGAAATTATGAAGTCGACGGGAGTTATGCAAGCTACTCTGCGTCGCTTGTGTAACTCCCGTCAACTGCCGTAGAATTTCTGGGTAAGTGTAGGCTAGGCCACAGATAAATTACGACTGCCTCCCATACAGGTACAAAGAGGAAAAAAGCAATTCATTTTGCCTTCTTCTCTCCTTGCCCTCCAACATATCCACACAGATCCACCTAGGATATCCCTAAAGCAGTGAAATATGTTCTGGGCTCACAATTGTGACACTATAGTTAAGGCTGCTTCAGAATTTTTGTTTTACAGGATCTGTATCTTTTTGGAACCCTCTTTTGTAAGCATACCATAGGGAATGTGAACCAAATTTTATATATGTAAATGATAATGCTTCATCTTTCACTTTGCAATTTCTTGGACAGAAGATACAAATGAATCTAATCAGTTTTCACAGGAATCCTAAATGTTTCGGATTTCCTTACTAAACTAAGCATCATTTGTATGCCAGACTTAAGTGATTGGAAAAATTCTTATGGAGACAACAGTTTGCAACTTGCAACCAACTCGGTTCTCCTTTGTGCTTATCTATTTATTGCCTAGCACTAATTATCCAGTGAAATCAATGGGAGCTCTATCGTTTACTTCAATGGTAGCAAAATTGAATTTTTGGGTATTGAGGCAGCAGAAATGCATTGATTGTGATTTTTTTTTCCATGAATGGCTGGAAGAGAAAAGGGCAGGTACATTAGTTTAATCAGCAATGTGCAACACATCCTTATTTTACCGAATATATTCTGCATTGCGAGAAAGAGAGGTTTCGACTTAAATAGCCCACAGTTTTAAAGACGTTTTAGGGCAATACTGTTCCAAGACTGTAAATAATGGTACCCTCTATTCTAAGATGCTGATATCCTGGCTAGTCTTTTCATTTAACTAGCTAAATGCTCCCTTAATTGACAGCAGGAAGCACTGAAGGTTTATTTTTCTTTGTATAGCACAGCTTGGCACTTAAGTTGTGAAAGGGAGTTTGCTATCTCCACAGTACCACCTATGAAATCCTAGCACATTTATATTCATCAGCAGAAAATATTCTTGACAGGAGCAAACACATAGCTTTTGAAAACAGGTACGGAGCATAGAAAGCTGGGAAATGGCCTTGACTGTAATGCGCTATCAGTTCAGTGAACTAAAAATATCTAAGTAGTACTTGACAGGATCATCTATAAAGGCATAGAAGGTGCTTTTATGGATTATTGGGTTAAAACATCCTGTATCAAACTGATTTTTCTTTTACTATTTTAAGCTAGTAAGTAAATAACATTCATTTTAAGATGTTTATAATTATTTATTTGCACAACAGATGACTGACTCCAAATGGTTAGGCCAGTTGTGCCAACTGTCATAAAATTACATTTGTTTTTCTCTCTCCTTTAAATATCACTGTTAAAAAAAGAAAATTCAATTAAAAAAGCTTTTGATTCATGTCAGTCCTGACTTCCTAGTGAAAACTTTCAAATATTTTAAATTGACACTAATCTATGAATCTGTTATAGGTGGAAGTTTTAGCTCCCCCAATATATCAGGTTGACTGACACATCCTATTATAAGACCCAGTTTTCAGTTGCTTAACTTTGCCAAATTAACTATTAGGGCTAAAATTTTCCATTCTGAGGGGTGGTGTCAGGCTGAAGGTTTTTGGAAAGTTTCAGCAAAAATGTTTCCACCATTTCTAAGAATAATATTAGGGGAAAATATGTTGTTTTGTTCATGTCAAAAAGTTCTTGCAACTAATTTGTTGAGAAACTCTAGCATCTTCATGTATTGGAGTAAGAGCTTGAAATTTAGCAGGGGGAGTTGGCTTTTTATCAGGGATGTGCCTTTTCCTGTTTCCATGAAAAAAAACAAAACAAAAAAAGAGCCCAAATTTGGCCCTTGAAAAATCTCAGTTCACACAATGTGCAGCAGAGATTTGTTAGAGTTTGACAACTAAATTCCCTGAACATTTCATCTGCACTGAGCACGCTCAAGGTTGGGACTGCAGAGGCAAGACAGGACAGTTGCTCCTCCCAGTTGTTGGGGGCTGCTGTGGCCCCAGGCACAGAGCTGGGAGTCAATCTCTCTTGTACTCTCAATGCTCCCCATTACTCAACATCAAAGCAGTATGGTGGATGCAACAAATCCAAGTACTAAGAAAGTTGGGAATTGCCGGAGTTAAGGTTCCCTGTGCAACCTTATTTTGGCCGCCATGTGCATTTGCATTATGATACAGCCTTTACACAATCACATTTTTAATAGGAGCCCTGACTTATTCAGTGCACAGGCTGGACCTGCTCTGCGAATGAATCAGAGATGTGTAGTGAAGGAGACTGTTGTCCATAAGACCCCTGCCTCATTTGTTGCCAAAATTAGACAGTGTGTACCTGTTGTGGTTATCGGGACACAGGGGGCCTAAGCCTGCCAAAGTTGAGGGGAAGGGGCCATTGAACCCAAGCCTCAAATAAATACTGGGGACAACAAATGAAAAAAAAGAGATGCAAATGAAGGTCAAAAGGAAACAGAGAACTGGAAGAGGAGATTGATCAGAGAATCTCAGACAATGCCCACTGCTCCTCAAAGGCATCTAAGGAGTCAGTGGACACCACCAAGAGGAACTTTGCTCAGACATGTGACTTCACAAGGGACCAGAAATAGGCCCTATAGTAGCAGAGCACCCACCTGCCTCATCCAGCTTCCTCCTTCTGGTGTGATGGATGGTCGTCTTGGCCAGCACTAGGGGGAGATCTTATGCTTTGGGGGGTTACAGATGGCGTATACATAAATGAGGATGAGCAGGAAAAAGTGAAGCCAGAATCTCAGATCCAGAAGAGAGGCTGAAACCTGACACACCCTACATTGATGTGCACCAGGGGCTCCCTCTCACCTCAGAAAAGAAGAAAGGTATTGGGGGAGTTCGTAAACCATGCCAGGTACATGTCTGTGCTCATGGCTCTATGGACAGCTGCCCACTGATATCCTCGCAGGGCCATGGAATCAGAGTTGAGTATAAGCTGGCCCAGCGGGGTACCTCACCCTTTTCAGATGGCAGCAGGTCCCACCATGTGGTTTTGGGGCAGGACTTGAGGGTGAAGGAGTGGATGGTATGACGCATGAGCACCTACAGATGTATTCTGGGTGCAGTTCAGAGACAGACCAGCTGTATGTCATTCAGCCGACTTAGGTTGCATGTTTGGAGTAGCCTGGGAGGCTCGCAGGGCTGGGGACCAATGACAAGTCCTGAAAGGACCAGACGGGAGGAATGGGTGGGGAGTACTCACCCATAGGACCCTCTAATTAAAAAGTGAGAGAAAAGGGAGGCAAGGCTGCCCCCAACTCCTGGCACATACAATGGGGTCATGCAGGTTGGGCAGCCCCATGAACTGGCTGAGCACCGTGGGGTCCACTGTCCCTCTGGTCATAGGCCAGGAGGTTTCAGATTCTGATGGTGCCAGCCAGGATCAACCTCTGGCGCACCAAGGGGGACTCCACCACTGTGCTCCTAGATGGGGGTTGTATAGCAGAGATTCTGTGAGGAGATCCTTCCCTTTGCTGGCCACTACAGATCTGGTCACTGAAGCTAGCTTCCAGGTGCTGAGGAGGTTCTGGTAAAAGATCGGTAGCTCAAAGAGATCTCTGGAGAGACCCTTGGGTGGAGATAAGAGCCCTCAGCAGCAGTTGAGGGAGGCATGTGCCAGCACACTCCATGCCGGGCTACCTGCACTATAAAGGAGTCTGCAGGGCCTGAAGGCAGAAGGTGTGGACCTGGCTGCAGATGCATACCAGGCACTGTCTGCCCTCTCCCAGGGGGAGGCTCAGGAGACCTGCAGAGACCCAGTGCAGCCCCAGCCAGAAAATCTCCATCATGCATCTCAGACCAGTGTTGTTTAGTGAAGAAAGTTCTACTTTGGGGGTGGGGTTGGAGAAGATGACATTTCTCTGGAAAGCAGATCCTGAAAAACAGTGGTCACTTGAAACTGCTCAAGAGGTTGGGATGTTACAACGTGCCAGGGAAATTGATTAGTGGGAGGAATGCAGGTTAGGTGGTCAAAAATGTGTGATAAATCCAATTTGTAAAATGTATAAATGCATGATTGATGAAATATGGCTTATCCTATCCATAATTAACTATACATGCAGCAGGTTAATATATAATAGAATTACCTTTTATGGCATTAAATGTTAGGTTAAATGATGATATAACAATATGAAATCCAATAGGTAACAAACTATTAAAATGGCTGTAACACGCAGTATTAATGGAACCCCCAAACTGGCAAAAAAAATTACTCTCATAAGGATAATGATTTTTCTTTTAAGTGACCCTGCTTGTAGTTAATAATTGTGAATTTGATTTAACTCATAGGGTTTTATATTTCTTGTAAGATACCATGTTAAGAATTGGTAATTAACATAAAAAGTGCTAACAGAAAATAATTAACTGGGGTGCTCATTTAGTTGCATATTAGTACCACTTGGAGATATTTGTCTCAAATTGGAAAGACATTTTTATTGGCTCTGGAAATAATGAATGGCTATTTGAAATATATAATTATGTTATAATTTCTTTTCAAACTGGAAGAGCCAATTTTCAATCCATTGGTATGGTCCATGGTTTCCACAGCTAAGCTCCCTTAGGCCTACCATGAAGTCTAAAACCATAAATTTTTATAATGGCCAGGCAAACCGATTTTGTCCTAGCCATATTAAAAGTCCTGTTTTAAATGTACTTGGTTAACACAGTTCAAGTTTCTCTAGTTGCAAGGAAAGGTATAGGGCTACTACCTTGTTGCCTGGCAAAAGCTAGATTCTTCTCTAGTCCTGCCCATCCTACAACAATCCAATGCTTAAGGCATGCACCTTTCCTATATTACTTTAAATCAAAACTGGCATTATGCTCTGGGGAACAAGTATAGGTGAGGTGTTAGACTGCAAGGCTGAATGACATAGTTCATCTGCAGAAAAGATGAACTCAGGTACAAAAATATAAGACAGTGTGAATTTATGCTTTGATTATAATTGGGGTAAGGCAAAATAAAGAAAGGAAATTACGTAGAATTGTAAAATGAAACGAACTTCTAGCCTGGCTATTAGAGAAGGGCAACATATTTTGGTTGAAATTTCTTTCCCACTGGCAAAATGCAGGTTTGCGTCAACTGAAACATGTTGTGAAGTTGTGGCAAATTTGCCAAATTGTTTCAATTAAAAAAAAAATCTTAAAAAAAAACCCCAGCTAATTTTATTTTGACATTTTTAAACAAAACATTTCAATTTTGATTCAAAATAATGTTTTCTTTTTACATTTACTTCAATTTAATGAAAAAAATAAAATGTTTAAGAAACAAAATGAAGTGCTTTGGTTTGAGTGAGACAAACATTAAGTATGATGTGAATTTTTTTTTTCGACTTCAGTTCACCAAAATCTTCTTTAAACAAGGTTTTACATTTTTTAAAGAAATCTCTGTGGTTGAAAACCTCTTCGTGAAGTTGTGCTGTTGTCATACCATAATTTCAGTTAATATGTTTAATAGGTAAAAAGAGAGCAAATGTAATGGTTTAAAACTGGTAATGAGGATTTCATACCAAAACAACAGATCTTGGAAACAGTTTAAAACTAGACTTTGGGCCAAGTTCAATGAGATTTTTCTACATGCTTACACTAGAGCTACATTTGCACCTTTGTGTTAAAATTACTTTTATTGGATGTTAAATCTGCAATTTCAACATTTGGTTTTTAAATAATGAGCCAGATCCTGCACATATTCTCAGTTAAATTAATACAATCCTCCTGATTTCTGTGGGGTTACACCAATTTAAAAGGGTATAATTCTGCTTCCACTGGTGTCCATGACAACCACCCCTGGACATCAGTGGGTACAGGATCAAGCCTCTAGCAAGAGCAGAATTTTGCCCCTTTTATCTTTTGTAGCTTTTTATAGTTGAATCTCATAATGGTAAGAGTTAAAAAGGGTGAAATTCAGTTAGAGTTGTCTGACCTTATTTATGTATACGGTCCTGTGGGGTGCATGACCCTTTGTAGACATGAGGTATTTGGTGTAAAGATTTTCAATAAAATACCATGCAGAAATAAGTGATAAAATAGTAATAATTCTACCAACACATTGTATTCATCCCTCCAGGGAGAGGGCATTATTTAATTTTGTTCAGCAGTGACTTCTAAATGATTAAGGATTAGTGTTGCTAGGCTCCACTGTGTGTTTTATTCTCCCTCCTTTGGTTAAAAGGTTAGGTCTGGGATGAGGAACTCTCTCTCAGTATTTGTTGGGGGCATATTTAGAAAATAGGGCAGGGAATAACTGGTCAGATCTCACCAAACAATTTGCCTCTTTCCTCCTGCCTGCTATAGTGCATAAGGCATTTAGAAAACAGAAACTGGAATAACTTGGAGTCTAAATAAGCAGAGATCAGGTTTCTTGTATAAGTTCACCCTGTTAAGATGCATTCCATTTCCTATAGTTACCAGGAAATTTAATCAGAAATTACACCAAATCACAAATAATGTACTGCTGTGAAGGAAAGAGTACTGTCATATCACAATTTTACTAACGTAAGTGATGTAGTCTTACTTTCTTGCCTGAAAGCACTGGATTGCACGAATGAACTTTTGGAGTGATTACCTTGTCACTAGGCAGATGGCCCATATTAATTGCAATTATATATGAATATACCAGGCAGCCCAAGCACTATTCAAGTGGAGACATTATTAAGCCTCTGTGCAATTACTAGATTCCCATGACTTCACTTGAGAAGATTTAAAACAGCTGCTGTTGTCACTTAAAAAAAGCAGCTTAGAGCTAAATACATTGATATCACAGATGTAATACTACAGAATCTGGGGCCATATCGTACCATCGATCTTTAGTGAGTACTCCCCATTGGCTTCAATGGAGAATTCTGATTGAAGCCTATGAGAAGTACTGATTAAAGATCAATTGTGGAGGATGGCTGCTGGCTATATAACTACTTACATTTGTGCTTGGCTTGCTTAGCTGTGCCCCCAGAAAAAAACAATCAATATTCCAAAAAAGCCTGCAACACCCAACAGTAAAATAATGCTGTATTTCTCTCATGTCCATGTTTAGCTAAGTTGTTGCTGCATAATTGTTAGGAGTTCTAATAAACTGTCCTAATTTGATTTAGTTAATTCTGTACAGAGTTTGCTGCAGTTACTTATGTTCATAGACGATTATCTAATACAACACTGGATATGCAAATCAGCAATCTATTTACTTTCCCCACATTATCATTTTTGTTTAGTGTCGCAGTATCATATTTGATTACATAAAACTCTGGAGGATAACAACAGCCTTTACTGCAGTTCATCTCAAGCCTGCTTCTTCATTATCAGAAAAATCCGCAGCCAGGTGAACTGATGAGAAAGATATTTATTCTGGCAGTCCAGTGGAGTGGACCAGTGCAGTATTACTACAGACTTGCATTCCTGCCTTGTTACTGCCCCCCAGGGCTCCCTACATGCACCCACCAAAGTCTTAGGAAATTCTTGAGAAGTGTCTTTCAATCTCAACTTCAGGGTTACTCCCCTGGAGGGTGAAAAAGCTTGTCTAATTCTAAGTCTACCTCTATGAACACCATGTTGTCTGTTCGCCTCCCAAGTGTTTAAAAATTGAAACAGTCTCCCTCCTTTTCCAGCCACATAGAAGAGACACTTGGAATACACGCAAATAGTAGCATGATGGGCTCACTTTTAGCCAGACGTCAATTTTTGCTAGGCATTGAGAAAGCTGTTTCTGTTCTGTGTAGAGCTGCTGTTGTCTGCATACTGCAAGCACTGCAGCCCTTACAGACTTGGTGATAAAGTGGAGGGAGTCTGTGTTTATTGAAGCCTTGGATACTCCGTCAACCAGAATGGGCAATGAGTTAAGAGGTATGGTTACTAAAATATGGTCTGTGGATTGCAAGTGGTGCACTGGGAGCTGGTTGACCACATTTCAGTAAAAGCAAATAAAGGTACATTGAGATCAGTATTTCCAAAAAAGCCCACTGATTTTGGGTGACCAAACTTGAGACATCTTGAGCCTTATCTATAGAGGTGCTGAACAGCAACAGATCCCACTGATTTCAAATGGAGTGGGGGAGTGCTCAGCGCTTTTCTGGAAGTCTGTCTCAGGAACAGGGAAATAAGCCAAATGACCTAATAGATATTTTCAGTGTCTAATGTCTATTAATCTTATTAAAATGTAAACCAACCTCAGTTGACTAACTAAGGACTCTAATCTGGCTTTTTTGGTAAGAATTGCCATTGGAGGAGGGAAGGGAGAGCGTAGAGAGACACCGTGCCCCAGCAGCAGTACCAGGAGCATTCTGTCTGACTCATCCAATACATGTCAGAGTGCACACTATGGAAGACATGACAGCATGCACACTACATGCATCTGTTGTGCTCTCATGGCCAGCACAGAAGGGAATGAGACCATGGCCCCACATCATCCTACGCTCTTGAGGTCATTCACCGTGACTTTTAGCACAGGACAGTCACAGTCCTCAAATGGCAAGAATTCAAAGACCAAGACTGCGTTCAGCCCTTGCACAAGAGTCTGGGGGGAGAGGGAGGAGGAAGGCATAAGATGCTCCTTGTCCTCTTCCTCCCCATGCGCAGCAGTGTATAGCAAACCTTGTCCTAAAACTAGAGAAAGACGCTAGTTCAACCAGTTCTGTTTGTTACAGCTGCCAGTTTTACAAAGCAGATGTAATTACAGGAAGAGATGTGAAGGCAGATAGAAAAAAGATACTAGCAGCTAAAGGGTGATTGAAATGAAAGCTGAAATGTAGCAACCAATAGTATTGATAAAAATTAATGGGAGAGGTCATCTAGTAACTCAAAGACCTAGCTTAGTATGTATATGACCTCGTCAGCGTGGTCTTCAAGTATTTAAGGAAACAGAAAATAAGATTAAAAAGATCCTCTGGATCAAAACAAAGTTTTAGGCTCTGATTGAAGGCCTGTAAAAAGTGTGGCATGCTAAATTAAAACTTTTACCCTTCCATTGGTTAAACTTCTTCAATTATTTTGGAGGATTTTTCAACCACAAAGCAGATTTTTTTTCCCACTACCTAAGGATAGTCTAATAATGTATCAAGATTCAGAGCATTTTTCACTTTGGTAAAACTGACCCAGTTTCTTTTTTTTTTTCCCCCTCTGAAAGAAATGTTTTAATAAAATAGCCTTAAATTACAAACGTTAGCTTTTACCTTTTCATATATTTCTTTCATGGGTTCTATAATTAAAACTGTCATATCTCCTTAGGAAGTTAAATGATGTTTAGTTCATTTTCAGGTTTGGGGTTTTTAATGAGTTATCATCTGTGCTGCATAAGGCAAAATGACATAGTGTTGCTGCATGGTAGGGGATTGTTCTGACAGCTGTGATAATGATGCAGATGTTTGTCTCTGAGGGTAGCTGCTAACAGATTTCCTGATGCAAACACAAAACTACTGATAGACTAATGAAAGATTACCATACCAAAATGTTCAAAATTCTTGCAGCCTAAATGACCACATTCTGTTTATCTGATCACATACAGATAACTGATTATTACAGTGCCAGCTAATAAAAAATGCAGCTTTTCTGTAAGTTGTCAAAGTTCAGTAGCTACAGGAAACAACTTCTGTAATACAGATTTTATTTTTTGTATTTCTTGTAAACTCACAATCCCTCCCAAATGTCTCCCTGCAGAGATTTCATTTTTCAGCTGTTTTCACTTTACTGTGCTCACAGGCGTGTGTTTGTTTTGTCCATTTTAAAAGAGGTCTTTTGTCAGTGTGCTTTAGACTGCAAAATTGATAGTGATTTTGATCTTATCCAACACAGGTACATCTGTATGTGTATTATGTGTATACAAACAGACAGACAAAATCTCAGACTAATTCTGGCTCTATCCAGAATTATTTGACCATGAATCGTATACTCTGCAATCCTAATACCAGTCATCCATTTACTCATGTGATAGGGAATTGTGGTTGTGGGAAAAGAGCATTCAAGTTCTAAGCCCACTGACACCATGGAGTTGCAAGAGGCTAGTGACAATCATGAAGTTTAGATGGCCATTGTGAAGGGAAAACAAGATGGGGTCTTTGTTTTTGCTGAGAACTGATTTTAGAATTCACTGTAAAAAGTCTGAGATAGAAAATGTTTTGTTAGCAGTTGTTTAATTTTAGAATGTTTTGTTGTAATAATATAGTTTAGAGGTCTAGACACTAGTAGAGAAGGAATGCAGAGAAAGACCTTGTAACTTAGATAAGGAGAGTTGGCTAATTCTGGACCCCCGCCAAGGCAACGGACATATCAGTAAGGACCCCCGAGTTTGGGTTCTTCAACACCATGGATTTGTTAGCAGCAGAGGTTCTTAAAGTTTTCCACATTGGAAACCACCATTTGAGACACTGCCACTATATTCCCTCTGCTATGCTCAGTCATGCAAAATATCTCCCATCCCAGTTCTTGACCACAAAACATCCCTACAGCAACTATCCCAATGAGTAAGTAATTTGAAAATTAATGTATGTACTTTAACACTATTTGGCAGCTGGAAAAGAGGAGGAGGAAGAGCCAGAACCATGTGACTTACAATTCTCCATACGATTGGTTTATGGCCATAGTTGTTCCAATTGATGTGTTAAAGAATCTTAGTTATAACTTATATTTTCCACCTTACTTACATTATTCAGTACTTAACCTCCTGAGCCTATTTACCTCATGAGATCATCTAAAATCAGTACACAAGAAAAACAAGAATATGTAAAATTCTATGTGGGGTGGTAGTGGGGGACACGACAGGTAGCCCATCTGTGTCATGTCTGTTCACTCGCATTGACCTAGTACGGTATTTCCTAACTACCAGATTGGAAGTGCCATGCTAGATTAATCCGAGAATGGGGTTAAGGAACAGCAAGGAGAGTAGGGATGGAGAAATCTACAGAACTCTGGATGCACCCAGCCTCAGACTACATACACACCCTCAGTTGTGTTTGGCATCATGTAGGTTTGCGACCTTCCTTTTTCCTTAAATAAAAATAGCTTCCTATACCTGACTTGCTGACTTCCTAGGTTAGTCTTTTATTTGGTTTTGACATGGAGTCCTTAATTTTTTCCATATGATCTAAAATATCTACATAAATATCTAAAATTGGGAGAGAGAACATTTTATGATCATTGATTCGGTGACTTCGGTAAAGGACTTTTTTTTCTTGACTCATTTGTTTGACTGATGCGGTTACTTTTGTATATTCTCATTTACTGGCACTCTTGTGTAAGTGTAGAAATAATCAACAACCTATTCCTGTTTCTCTTACTTCAGAGTAGAAATTAAAACATTCCTGGGGAAGAGAGGTGTGGCACAAAGACATTCAGGCAACCTGTAACATAAAAAATATTCCCAAACAGGACAAAGAACTTTAAGACTAGATAAGACTGTAAATTTTGTCTTTTAACTCAGCAGCGCCCAAACTGCGGTACGTGGACCATTGGTGGCAATCCTTGGAGCACTTGCTGGTTTTCCACAGAGAGCTAGCTGGTCACATGGCACGTCCTGTCCTTGTTTCCAATTGCTCCTAAAGATGTGCAGGGCTCTTCATTATGAAGAGGTGACAGGAGGCCTAAAAAGCAGTAATGGGGGAAGAGGTGGGGGAGCAGCTTAGTTGCCTTGACTAGGAGCCTGTTGCTACATGGTAGCAGGAGGAAAGGACCAAGAGTCTACTCAGGGACTGGCAACACCAGTAAGACTCAAGCTGCCAGTCACCAATAAGAGTGGAAAGTCTGTAACAGACGGCAAGGAGTCAGCAGGGCAGTATGTCTAGGGGAGAGAGGACTATATAGCTGAATAGCATATATATGGGAGCAAGAAAGTAGGGAACTAAGCAGCACGGAAGCATATGAAAGGGGAGAGGTTAAAGAACAGATGGCAGAGAAGAATTGGGGGGGGGGGGAGCAGAACAAGTTACAAGGAGATAAAATGAAGAGCAAGAGGAGGAGATGTTGCCATTAACTTTTTTCCAAAAAGGAAAAAACACTTATACTAGTCAGCTAAAAATACATGAATACTCTTCTTTCATGTAAGCAATTGCTGTAATTGCCTGACAGGGATGTTATTTAATTGCAAACAAGCAGACAAGTCCATATTATGAATCCCTGTTCTAACCAATTTAATTTTATTTGGGACCAATATTTCAATAATGCAAACAAGAATTTCCTAGATAACCAGTTAATGTTGTAAAATATACACTCTATTTTTGCTGTTGTGTTTTAATATTTATTTTAGTGTAGCTTTATAAGATGATTTGCATATAAGCAGTGACATATATACATTGTATTAGTCTTGAGGACCTAACTGTTCTCTTTCTGAAAGATATGGTTTTCATTCACCTCAATCCAGAGAGGGAAAAACTGCATTGTGTATTACACAAATAGTGTTGGTCTTGAGAACTGCCAAATCTATTTAAAAAGACGCTGTCAGAGTTTAAACTGTGGATTCAACTCAAAGTGTGTCTTGGGTGTAGATGGACACTAGAGTGAAATGTCTGTAGAAATACTGCTGTACAGCTCAGCTCCTGCCTACTGGTCTGCCATCATCTATTTCTGTGGCACGAAGGAATGAGTGAAAACTCCACAACTAACTGCCTCATTTCTGTCCTCCTTCCACTCATTTCCCTGCTGCTCTCTGCATCTGAAACTTTCCCCACACTGTCTACCATGTCTCTCTCCTCCCCCCTCATTAAAATACACTTTTTTCAAAAGTCCAAAAACTCCCTGGACTTCCCCTCACTAAAACATTAAAAGTCAAAGTCTAATAAAACCTAAATCAAGTCCTGCCAGCAACAAGACAGGTGCTAAACATCACTGCTGAATCACTTTGCTTTTGTTGCATTCTACCCCACAGCCTTCATTTCTATGTTTCTATTTAGTTTGTGAACTCCATGGAGCAAGGATCTTATGTTTCTGTTTATAAAGCACCTAACATGCTTTGGATACTATAGAAATAAGTGACCATCCATTACCAGTCCTCAAGTACTCTTGTATTTACAGAAGAGTTTTAAATAGTTTGCTCTCTTAATTTCTTTATAATTTGTCCTAGTTTAACTTGCAGTTCTATAAATACATCTTTTTTTCTCCCCTCAGAAATCATATTTGTGTGTCTTGCCTTTTTTTGCCTTCATTTTCAGACTGAAGTGATCTGAAGTCCTCTGAATGTGCTGTTATTGCTATAAATGGGGTGGAACCTACATCCCTAACATTTCACCACTGGAAGAAACACCAGCCTTTTAAAGAGATTAACTGAGCAAAGTCTCTATTTAAACTGCTACTTCTAGGACTCAAGCAGTAAACACACTGCTGCACACAGGCTATTACAGAATACTTCTGGTAGTGTCCCTCATGAAACAGAGTGCTGACTGCCTAACACTTCCTAGGTGTCCTTCCAAAGCTTCATCATGTCTTCAATAGGCCAGTCTGTGTTCTTCTTCGAGTGCTTGCTCACGTCCATTCCCAGTTTAGGTGAGTGTGCACGCTATATGCAACGGTGCCGGAAAATCTTTTCCCCTAGTGGTACCCGTACAAGTTGGCTCTAGTGCCCCCTGCAGTGGCGCGCACATGCGGCTGCATATAGGCACCAGTGGCTCCCCCTCCTTCTCAGTTCCTTCTTGCCGCCAGTGTTGGTTCTGGAACATCTCTTGCCTTCGCAAGTTTTTCTTTGTCTATCCTAGTGGTTTATTCATTGTTTTAGTGTATATAGTTACTTGTTCATTTTCAGTTAGTAGTTAGACTCCCAGGGTAGGGGCATGCTCTGTTTCCCAGGGTTTAAACCCTGCGCTTCATGTAAGAAGCCTATGCCGAGGAGCAACCCTCAAAGTTGTCTAAAGTGTCTGGGGCAATCCTGCGTCCATGAGAGATGTAAGATCTGTGAAAGTTTTTGCCCGTGGACTAAGAAAGACCAGGATATCCATCTCAGGGCCATTCTTATGGAGTCGGCTCTTAGACCGATCTCAGAGCCCGGCAGGTCGGATTCAGCACCGAGCACAACAGCCGCGGTGCGCAGTGCCCGTCTGGTGCCCTCTTTCTCTGCTCGGCACCATTCTCCCTCCCCTGTTCCAAAGAAGAGGTTGAAGAAGATCCGCGCGGAACGGGGACGCTCTCCTGCAACCGTCCTCACCTGAGAAGGGTCCCTCATCTCAGCAATCATCGACCCCATCACCGGGCCCTCCACCGACTCCAGGTAGTGGCAGAGGCCCTCATTGCTTAGTGGTGCCATCGACTCCAGAGGCCTTCCAAGCGATGAAGGACCTCCTGGCACTGCCAGTACCACAAATGCCAAGGGATGGCAGAGCACCGCACCAAGATTCAGCACCAGCACCACGGGGCAGCCTATCAAGGCTCGACAGTCCCCATCACTGAGGCACCACTCACTGGTATGCAGGCAGTCCCTGAAGTCGAGACCACATTCTCTGGGTCAGAATACTGCCAGATCGGGCTCCTGCTGCCATTCTCCAGAGGACTGGCACCGAGCAGACCCCCGCTATGGAGCCATAGAGCGATGCAAGTCACCAGATTCACAGTGCATTTCCCCAGCACTGTGACTCTGCTCGCCTAGCCCATATAGGAAGCCCAAGGACAAGAGCCGGTCTCGTCACACCCAGCATTTGGGATCCTTATGCTGTTCACCATGCTGGTTCATCAGTAACACGTTTTGCACGGCACCGCATGGTATTCAGAGATGGCACCACCTGGACCGTCGGATAGTGGCACCTCATCCTCAGACAGCGAAGAAGTTGTCCAGGCTAGGCAAGCATCAGCTCTGGTGCTCGGGTTCTCCACCGTTCCACCAATGGGGGCATGGCCACAAGGCCAATGGCTTGGACCGTGGCCATGTTGGTGGGGGTTTCCCTCTGGGATTCCGCAAGCCGGTTCCATGAGGAAGATTGGTACCACAGTCCTCCATCCTTCAGAGTGCGGCGCTGCACTTGGACACAGACTGGACCTCCTAGCTCAGATACCGGCCACTTCCTCATTGTCACTGGATGAAGCAGTCGTGAGACTGTCATCTGTGGTGCTGCTGGACAACTTCAAGGTGCACCAGGACTTATTGAAAAGGGTCGCCTCCAACTTGGGCCTCAAGATAGAGGAACTGGATGAGCCGGTCGACAAACTTTTTGGAGTGCTGGCCTCGGCCACTCCTAGTAGAGTGGCCTTCCCAGTTCACGAAGAGGTTGTTAAAGGCCAGCGCCCTGTGGCAAACCCTGGCCTCCCTGCCCCCCACATCTAAGAGGGCAGAAAGAAAATATGTGCCAGAGAAGGGGTTTGAATACCTCTACCCATCCTGTGCCGGGATCCCTGGTCGTCACAGCCGCCAACGAAAGGGACAGGCAGAGGAAAGTCAGCTTGACCTCTAAACATAAGAACGCAAAGAGACTCAAATTGTTTGGTCGAAAAATGTATTCCATGACCAACCTCCAGCTACAAGTGGCGAACCAACAGGTGCTGCTAGGTATATGCCACTTTAATATGTGGCAGTTGCTGGACAAGTTCACAGATTCATTGTCCCCTTCCTCTAAACAGGAGTTCGAGGCCATTTTGGAAGAGGGCATCCCTGCAGGTGGCTTCCAATGTAGTGGACTCAGCAGCCAGGAAAATGGCTTCAGCAGTGTCTATGAGACAAGTATCATGGCTGCAGTCCTTGGGTCTCCCATCAGAGGTCCAGCAGTCAATTCAGGACCTCCCCTACAGCCCTCTTTGCTGAGCAGATGGACTCCAGGCTGCATGGCATGAAAGACTCGAGAGCAACACTGAAATCCCTCAGCCTCTATGCCCAGTCTTCCTCTACAAGGCACTTCAAGCCTCAGCATCACCAGCGGTTTGGGAAGCACTCCCGCAGGGACTCCTATAAGAGGAAGATCAAAGGATATAAAAGATACCAGGGCCGCTCATCATCCGTCGGCCCACAACCAGGCTTTAGCCACCATAATTGGGGCACGAAGCAGGCCTTTTGAAGGTGTGCCTGAGAGTGACCTCCCAGTTCTGCCTGTGGATCTAGTCTCCCTTTTATGTTCTTCTCACCTAGCCCACTTCCTCCTGGCCATAACTTCGGACCGATGGGTGCTCAGCACAGTCGCCATTGGTCACACCCTCCAGTTTGCCTCACTCCCGCCTTCCTACCCACCCTCCCTGTCCCTCTTCAGAGACCCCTCATGAGCAACTCCTCGAACAGGAGGTGCAAGCACTCTTGCAGGTGAGTTCAGTGGAAGAGGTTCCCAGAGACCTACGGGGTCGAGGTTTTTAATCCCGTTACTTCTTGATCCCAAAGGCAAAGGGAGGGCTGAGGCCTATTCTGGACTTAAGGCACCTGAACAAGTACCTCAGAAAGCTGAAATTTTGCATGTCTCCCTAGCCACCATCATTCCCTCTCTGGATCCGGGTGACTGGTATGCCACTCTCGATTTAAAGGATGCCTACTTTCACATTGCAATCTTCCCTGGTCACAGGAGGTTCCTGAGGTTTATGGTAGGAGACCACCACTACCAGTTTGCAATGCTCCCTTTTGGCCTCTCGACTGTGCCAAGGGTTTTCATCAAGTGCATGTCCGTGGTCGTGGTCTATCTGGTGGAGAGGAGTGTAGGTGTTCCCCTACCTAGATGACTGGCTCATCAGGGGCAAGTCAATGTCTCAAGTCCAGGCCAGCATCACAATCACCCGAAGCATTTTTCAGGTGCTGGGCCTCCTAATAAACTAACAGAAATCAGTATTAGTCCCTGTACAAAAAATAGAATTTATCGTCGCAATGCTGGACTCATCGAGAGGAAAGATTCTAGGCGATGATAGATATTATAACGCACATTTTGGTTTATCCCCTCACAACAGCGAGGATGTGCCTCAGCCTCCTGGGCCACATGGTGACCTGTATCCATGTTGTTCCCCAGGCCAGACTGCATCTCAGACTCCTCCAGATGTGGTTGACATCAGTCTATTCTCCGGTCAGGCACCACATGGACAGGATTCTCACGGTACCTCCAAAAATACTCACCTCCCTGGTATGGTGGTCGAATCCGGGTCACGTCCTCTTGGGAATGCCCATCGAAGCACCACAGCGATCAGTAACTCTGCTCCGATGCCTTGGACCTAGGATGGGGTGCTTACATTCGTGCCCTGAAGACCCAGGGCACCTGGGCCTCAGGGGAACTGGGGTTACATATCAATATCAAAGAACTCAGGGCAATTCGTCTAGTCTATGCAGTTTTTCTACCACATCTTGCCAACGAGGTGGTACAGATTCTCATGGACAATATGGCCGCCACGTATTATATCAACAGACCGGGGGGGGCCAGGTCCCCTGCCCTATGTGAAGAGGCCATGTACTTCTGGGACTTTTGCATCAGTCACAATATTCACCCAATAGCAGTTCATCTCCCAGGGTCAACAACTTTTTGGTGGACCATCTCAGCAGGTCCTTCTGCTCTCACCACGAGTGGTCCCTTTATCCGGAGGTGGTGGCTCGCGTTTTCCAAAGGTGAGGCAATCCCTGAATGGACCTTTTTGCCCCAGGGCCAACAGGAAGTGCCATCGCTTCTGTTCCCATCAGGGCCTCAATGCAGGCTCCATCACCAATGCCTTTCTCCTCTCCTGGTCGGAAAGCCTCCTATATGCCTTCCCGCTGATACCTTTGATCCACAAAGTCTTCCTGAAAGGGAAGAGAGAGAAGGCGTGGGTCACTCTTGTAGCACCAGCATGGCCCTGAGAGCATTGGTTCGGGATGCTTGTGGAGCTAGCGGGACCCACCATTGGACCCAGCAGGACCCACCATTGGACCCTGCTGCTGCTCCCGGACCTTCTGAAGCAAGATCTAGGTCACCTGATCCATGCGGAACTGGCCTCCCTCTACCTGACAGCTTGGATGCTCCATGGCTGAGCCAGGAGGAGCAGGCCTGCTCAACTCAAGTTCAGCACCTGCTCCTTGAAATCAGGAAGCCTTCAACCAGATTGACCTGTAGGGTGAAGTGGAAGCGCTTCTCCTGCTGGGTGACCGAATGTGGCGTGTCCCCGACAGAGGCATCGATCGCAACGATCTTGGAGTATCCTCTCCATCTGAAGCAAGAGGGATTTGGCCTTCTTGTCAATCAAGGTCCATGTGGTGGCCATATCCGCTTTCCGTCCTTTGGTGGAAGGTAGAACAGTCTTTTCACATGAGATGATGACTAGATTCCTCAAGGGTCTTAAAAGGCTTTTCCTGTCAATAAGGGAGCCTTCTCCCCAGTGGGACTTAAACTTGGCCCTTTCCAGACTCACTGGACCACCCCTCGAACCCATGGCCTCGTGCTCCCTCACACATCTGTTCTGGAAGGTCGCCTTCCTAGTCACTATCATGTCTGCCAAGTGAGTGTTGGAGATCAGGGCATTAACATCAGAACCCCCCTACATGGTGTTTTATAAAGACAAGATCCAGCTATAACTGCATCTGACTTTTTTGCCTAAAGCGGTCTCCCATTTTCACCCGAATCAGAAGATTTTCCTACCTGTCTTTTTCCCCAAACAGCACAGCTCCAGCGAGGAGAGGTGTCTGCGCTCTCTCGATGTGAGAGGGGCCCTGGCTTTTTACATTGACAGGACCAAGCCCTGCCATTGTTCTACACAGCTCCTCGTGGCAGTTGCGGACTGGATGAAGGGTCTATCGGTTTTCTCGCAGCGTATTTCAAAGTGGATCATGGCCTGCATTCAAGCCTGTTATGAGCAGGCTGGAGTCCCACCTCTAGTGTCCTTGACTGCCCACTCAATGAGAGTGCAGGAGTCATCTGCCGCCTTCCAAGCACCTGTCCCCATATGACATCTGCAGGGCAGCTATCTGATCATTGATACCTTCATGTCCATGAACTCCTGTCCGCCTCCGGAGACAGTGCTGGTGAGTCACCTAAATTGGGAATGGAAATGAGCAAGCACTCGAAGAAGAAACAAGGTAAGTAACTGTTCTAACTGTTGTTCTTTGAGATGTGTTGCTCATTTCCATTCCACACCTGCTTTCTTTCTCCTCAGTCGGAGTTTCAGCAAGAAGGAACTGAGAGGGCGGGGGAGACGGTGGCACCTACATGCAGTGTGCGCCGCTGCCGGGGGTTTTAGAGCCAGCTTGTACGGGTACCATTAGGGGAAAACATTTTCCTGCGCTGGTCCATGTGGTCTGCACACACACCTAAATTGGGAATGGACATGAGCAACACATCTCGAAGAACAACAGTTACAAGGTAAGTAACCTTGTAAGTAACCTCAGCCCACATAACACTGTTTTGGGCTCTTGTGCAGTAGCTTCTGTCACCAAGCTATCCTCTAGTGCTTGTGGGGCAGGGGAAAAAGGGGTGTCATGTAACAGGAAGCAGTGAGGCCTAGTGAAGAGAGCACTGGACTGGGTCTTGGGACATCTGTGTTCTATACATGGCTCTGCCACTAGCCTGCTGAGTGACCTTTGGAAAGTCAAATCCACTGACCGTGCCTTGGTTTCCCCATCTGTAAACTGGGTATAACGATCCTGAACTCTTTGTAAAATGCTTGGAGATCCACCGATCCAAAGCGCTATACAAAAGCTAGGTACTTACTGTTATAATGTACACCTCCTTATGCCAACCAGAGCTCCTGCACCACAATGGGGATTCACCCCATTCTCTTCCTCAGGGTTTCTGCCATGTACTGTAAGGGAGCAGCTTTTGTTTATTTTAGCTAAGTCTCCTAACTATACAAGCTACATAAACTATGGATGAATACTATATTCACATTATCTGGGGTGCTTCTCAATAAGAGTGTTTTATTGTGTGTCGCATATGGGAGTGGAACACAAAACTGAGTATTTCTGGCTCCATAGAATAAAAAATAAATACATACCTAAATATATCACATTTTTGCTTAATGAACATTCACATGTAGGAGTTGACATTCTTCCTGGAAATCACCTTTTTTCCTCTCAAAGAAAAGATGAAATGTCACCTTTACCTACAATTGCAGCTCTCTGTTTTAAAATAATGAAATTTCACCTGCAGTTCCATCGTTATTATCTGTAGGCATGGCTTCCCCAGTTTCTATTGTGATCTTTCCCCATCCTCTCAGTTGCTACTGCAATTGCATTCTCTAGTGCCCTTCAAACCAACCTTCCAGCACTGTGCCTCCAAAACAGCTTTTGCAGTTTCAGTGACATTCATTTTCAGCATTTTAGATTAAGAACTAAATACTGCACAGTATATAGCTGGCTTTAGAAACTGTTCTTGAAACAGACATAGCACAATGGATGTTAGAGTGACCATTTTTACTTTCCTTCATGTTAAAATAAAGGCTTTCATACAGTATGTATACTACAGTGGTCAGTACCAGCCAGTTACACATTCTGGTCTTCGGTATCTATTTATTTACCAGTACCCATCTACAATTTTAGGCACTTCAAATTTTAAAAAAAACTAGAAGATGCTGGATTCATCACCAGCCTGGGGAATTATCAGCCATTCCAAATTAGTCTTTAAACCTTTGTTTTGGTCTCCATTTATGGTCCGAATGTCCACAAACTCATAAAAGGAAAACAGACTTATAGCTGGGGCTTACTTCCCAGCCACAACTCCCAGGCCTCAGCACCTGGAGCCTGCCTTCCTTCCTTCCTCAGGGGCAACTGCAGGACCCTGCCCCTTCCTGCAGCTTCTCCCTGCTATTGCCACTTGCTGGCTTTTGTAATCACTCACTCCCTTTTCAGTGGGTCTGATAATTGACTGAGACTCAAGTCTCTGGCCTTCAAGAAGTAGGCCACCCCGTTAAATCAACCATATATACAAAATTTAATATCAAGTACTTTGCAATGTAGTAATGTTCATGTTATTTCTTCATGTCTCAGTACCTCGGCTTATTGATGATACTTCATTATAGTTTACAGTTCACTTTGGTGGCAATGTAAAGCTCCTGGATATAACCCTGCAACCTTACTTTGAAAATGTAGGGATTTTTCTTTTTATATGCATAGTTAGATTGGCAAACATCTCTAACTTTGACGACTTCTTGCTTTATCTGGACATTCATATTATTTTTGTTGGAGAAAAGATTAAAGTGAAAGCAATTATAGTCTGTTTGCCTTTCCACTGAAATGACAAAACAAAACATGGCACATTAAACTGGATCCCACATGGTCTTTCAAGATGATTGGTATTTCATAGGTAACGTAGAACACGATTTTCAAATACCTCTCTAATAAATATCCCTAAAAGTTTGTTCAGACACTGAATCTTTGTCATCATCTTTGATTTGTCATGAGTGATGTTTTGTCTAAGTAAATCTTTGGTGAGGTTTCTAAAAAATATTCTGAAGATAAATCAGATTTTATTGCTGATGTTGGAATTGGCAATAAGATTTTATAAAACAATTTCTGGTCCTTGACATATACTGTCCATAGAAAAAAACAGTTTTGTTCCTTTCCAAGAATAAAAGTGATCTTTTTTACCTTGAGAACAAAGAACGTTTTTAATTTATCTATACACATAGGATAGGCAACAGAATGGATTGTTTATATCCATTTCTTTGTGCACAATACAATCTAAATGCCTGAGGTGGTACTGAGATAATATAGAAAAGATAGATATTGTGCCTACAGACGTGTGGGAGTTATTTATGGAGTCCTATATACTTTGTATGTGATGTTACGAGAAGTAATCTGTAACTTACTCAAAGCCTAAAGGGTTTACTGGAACAGGTATAGTTAATCCTTTTATTGTTTTGTTTTAACTTAATAATGTAAAAGTCATTTGGATGTATATTTTTTCTCTCAATCTCAAATTATATTAAGCATTATGTGACAGTCGTGTAGGGAAATTGGATTTGCTGTTGCATCAGGCTGATATTCAAGGGTAATAGCATCAATTGCTTGTACAGAAGGGGTTTTAAATTACAAGAGAAATTCCTGTCTGAATTGAACTATATTACAGATGTTATGGTCACCATGGTGATGCTGACGATTCTTTGGAGAACACCATCTTAAATTTGCTAATTTTAAAAAAATTCTCAGAGAATGGAAAGATTTGAAGTTACTGGTTTTACATGACTGATTGTAGGTTTTTGGTTTTGTTTTGTTTTGTTTTTTACATTGGCTCAGTGGCATTCTAGTGGCCTGTTCTCTCATCAATACGGACTTTAGTTACCTATGTAGCCTCTGCCTCAACCTGTCACATACACATTCATAGTATATAGACACTATTGAGTCATATCACTTCTAGTTGATAACTACTGACTATGATTACCCATCACCCTTTATCTTAGCCAAGGTACATAACCAATGTCTCAAATAACTTCTCAAGATTTAGCTTGAACTGTTCCCTGATCTGGAATGCTGTGCTTAATTCTCAATACAATTCACTACCATTGTAGATCTTTAAGTCAGCCATATAATGTTGATTTGTAGCCTGCAACAACATTTGTAGTTGCGCAAGCAATGATAATAAGGATAATTAGATCTCATGCTTCAAGACAAAAGCAGATATGAAGGTTTGAAGAACATACAGTAATGTGTAATTAGCTCAGTGCATTATTGGTTTTGAAGCAACAGGTACACTGGATGCCAGATGACTGAAGTGGGGTAATAATTTGATCTGGTATGGTAAATTCTATGTTCCTACAGCTTAATATTTAGCAGCATTAAACTGAGCTACCTAAACAATGCTGGTTATGTGGGTTTAATCCATGTTATGCCCAATGTAAACAAAGAAGGAAGTTTCAAAAGGATTAATAGAGTCCGTGATCTCAGTACTTGGTTATTATTTGTTATTTATTTATTTTTAAGTTTAAGAGTGATATCTTGGCCCTACTGTAGTCAATATACGTTTGCCATTTATTTCAACAGAGTCAGGATTTCACCCTAACAAGAGATGGGTAAAGGCTTCATCCTGTTTCCTTAGTCTGTCTTGTCCCCATTAGGCACTATTTTTCAGAATTCAACCTTAGTACGGTTTCTGTGTTGGTGATAATTAAATAGGTCTACACTCTGTTAGAAAAAAGTGCTTAACACATTTAGATTCTATAAAAAATGTCAATAATCTGTTTTATAGCCTCTTCTCTGGTTTTGCCTTTCCCTTCTTTCCACCTACCTGCATGTTGCAGTCTCTCCTCTTCAGGAGGGCAGCTACACCTCTCATATTTAAAAAAAAAAAAAAAAAAAAAAAAAAAAAAAAATCAAAACCTGTTCTATCCCTAAATTTAGCCATGGCACCCTTCTTCCTTTCTCCTACCCCAGCTGCACAATACCTGTATGGTACAGTGTAACTGCAAATGTAAAATTTACTCTGCATTTGTACATACAAATTAATCTGTGCAATGTGATACTGTCTGAATGATGTTATAAAAAAACACTGAATTATATATCAGATACAGAAAGGGCACTCTTTAGGTCTTTCCCAGCACAGTTGGAAACACTTAGGGGCCAACATATACTTTCAGAACAGGCAAGCCACAAGACAAACTAATTATCTGTCCAAGCTTACACAGGATCAGAAGACTCCCCTTTTGAATTTTATTACTCTTGCTCAAAACAAATTGTAAGAACTGAGAAAACCTATGGCTTTGTAAGAGAAATGCTAACAGAGCTACTAGTGGCTAATAAATACTTTCTTGTAGACATTGCATAGGAAGTCATCAGAGATTCTAACTATACCTTTCAGATGTCAAGCATTATGTGGGATGTTCCACAATTCAACGTTTTTCCTAGCATTTGGGGTATTTTTCATAGCAGAGGGGTAGCGTGTTAGTCTGTGTACAGCAAAAAAACAAGAGTCCTGTAGCACCTTAAAGATTAACAAATTTCTGCGGGCATAAGCTTTCATGGGCTGCAACCCACTTCGTCAGATGTATGAAATGGAAATCACAGATAGGAGGTATATATATATACATCCAAGGGTAAGAAACAACAATGGGGAGGACAAGTGCTAACAAAGTCAATTTTGTTAGGGTAGATAAGGCCTATTCACAACTGTTGATTAGAAGGTGAGATGTGTCCTGCCAGGCTACCCATGAATCCCAACATCTGTTTCCTAAAGATAGCAGCTACCTAGACAGAACAGATTTCCTGACTATCCCACACTGATGGTTGTGCATGTGGGTTGGGGCCCCCCAGGGAAGGGGCAACGGAGGAGTGTGACTGGCATACCTAGCTCTGCTTCATCTGTTGCTGCCTGAGCCTTCACTGCCTCTGCTTATCCACAACTCCCAACATCCATCACCAACTATCTAGAGTTAAAAAAATAAAGGTTGTCCATCATCAGGGTATCTGAACTCCATCACCTCTTCTCTGCACCCATTGCTGTGGACCCAGGAGAACACCATAAGAGAAGACGCCATCTCCCTATTGTTTCAGAGAGAAAATATATAAGTGGAAGGGATGAAAGGGGAGAGCTGGGGCAAGAGAAAGGGGGGGGGGAAAGAAAATTGGTCCGAAAGTTACAGCTATTGACATTCTTCATCTTATGCAACTTGTGTGGCTGTATAGGGGCCCGCTCCATCAAGGACTGACCCAGTTTTGCCCATTCCTAACCTATCACCCAGATTGCCATCCCTTATTCCCCACCATTTGTCATGACTGTCTAATGCCAGTAGGTTACAGCAAAGATTAAGTTCAGCACCATCACCAAGCTTAGACAGCGAAGGTCTGAATGTCCATCCCCACATTGTACAATTAAATTCCCTGAGATTTAATTTTGACTTCCCTTTTTCTGAGCATGCTAGGAAAGTTTTTGGGTTTTTTCACTTCTACCTCCTGACTTCCCAATTCATGAGGAGGTTTAGAGGTCACAGAAACTCACAAGTTCCTGTCAGTGGTGACTGACACAGTGCAAGGCAGACATGGGCAGAAGGTAGCCGTTGGTAGAATAGGATTGGCTCCATAAAGTTGTGGGACCATAGATGGGGAGACAGCAATTTTGGGAGGCTTAGAGGTAGGATTGCAAAGAATGTCTTCAAGCAAACTAAATACACATCTAGGATAACAAACACAGGATTCCCTAATTGTACTAATGGAACTTTAATGAAACAACCTTATGATGGAAATAGTTTATCCTGTCTAGGGTAAAATAAACTAAGTTTTTGTTTTGTTCTTATAATTAATTCCTCTTTGTTTCCATGAACATTTTAGGTGTATCAATATATGCATGAAACCATAACTGTTAATGGCTGCCCAGAATTCCGTGCCAGGGCCACTGCAAAGGTAAGACATGTGCAACTATTGAAGTACATGTTACCAAAGTGACCTAGTAATTGACTGTGCGCGTGTGTGTTTCAGGTATTCGTGTGTGCTCTGTAAGAAAATTTAGACATCAGTGGCAGCCCAGAGTCTAGAACCAGTGCTACTTCCCAGGTAACAATCCTAATAGCAAATTTAACCTTTGTGCTGCTTCTGTATCTTAAGAAAAGAGAATGATTTCATGGGATTTGGTGGTTTATTGAAAAATCAGTTTGCCAAAGCAAATCTACTGGTTCATTCTGTAGAATTAAACATGGAATATCAATATTTCTATGACAAATTCTCCTATAGGGCTCATCCCAAGTAGCAGATGGTCTAGCCTCCAATCAGTGCATGTAGGATTTTCAGAGGTGCTGAGTACACAAGACTCCAGTTGAAGTCAGAGTGAGCTGGGGTGCCCATCACTTCTGAAAAACAGGGCCCAAGCATGTAAGTCTGATAAAAGTGAATGGTAACTATGTGTGAATTCCCCTGTATTGATGAAAGAATCCCTATTGTACCCAATATATAATATACTTTGTATTTTCAGTGAATGAACAAAAATAATTGCTTCCAACAGGGGACTTCATCATGGAATTAGCTCCTTCCTTTACCATTTGGCACACAGGATTACCCTCCACTTGGTAAAGGAGATATGTAGGATATCATGCAGTAAGCGTATTCTAGGAAAGCCATGGTATTTTTCAGGGAAATAATTCATTAAGGCCCAATCCTTCCCCTAGTGAAGGCAATAGCAAAACACCCACTGGCTTTAACGTGATTACACTCTTGGAAAATCTGCACTAGGGGAAAAACAAAAAACAAAACAAAAAAAAACCAAGACACCAGTAAAACACAATAATCAGAAGTATTCTATCAAAGACACACACAGTATTTCAGAGAAATGTTTCCTATGGTAACCAGTACATTTAAAATAATTAGTGTACGATACAGTAAACTGAAATATTTTGCTACATTTGACTTTTCAATTTATTCTTTGTTATACTGAGTTAGGCTTACTGTAGACTTGCTTCCTGTGAGTTAACCTTTTTCTAATTGATACTTCAAATGAACAATGTAGATTTGTAAAGATTATACTAATGAATGTAGAAAATTATGTTAGATCATGATTTGTTTACACTGTAGGTAAACACAAAAATGATTGCTATGTGGTATAATAAAAGGTGAAAAATTCTAAAAAGTGTTTGCCATTCTCATTTCTTATTCATATAGAACAGCAGGGTTACAGAACAATGTTTCAATATCGCAATACTTCCTGGTTATTTCTGGGCTGTCTGCATTGCATTTTCCTAGTGCATTCATGTCTGACATTTAATGTATGCATGATGACAAGGTTTGCATGAGCAAGTACATATGACTGAAAATGATCCATTGTATTCTCATAATCTACTATCTTCCATTAAGCATAAACATTATTAGAATGCTGAACAAGTATTAAGATAATGTAGAATTACTGCAGTAACTGTGAGGATATGTTGAAAAGTAGAAATAATTATTTTTCCAAGGTTTACTTAGTGCTTTACTGGGGTCAACAACTAAAAAGAGACAATTGCTAGTGAAATACTGAGTAAAGAATGTTTTATTTTCTTCATAGAAGCTTTACAATGCCTTACATATTTGTAATTTTTCTCTAGTGAGAATAGTCATTTAGTTTTCTAATTCATTTTATATTTTCATAATCTGAAGATTATGTAGCATTAGTTTTCAAGACCTATTTATATAAAGTACAGCTACAGTATAAAACGCTCATGTCTCTGTTCTAAAAGTTATTAATCTGTCAGTGCTACATTCAAGAGGAAGATTTTGTGGAGGTTATTTTATAAAATATTTTAAATTAAAATATCGTTTTTCAGGATTTTTTTGGTGAAGAATAAACCAAATAATCCCCATATGTATTGGGGGGGGGGGAACAATTAACTTTATCCAAATTACATAAACCAGAAGTACAGCAGAAGGTTATATTCTCGTCTTGCACAGCTGTAAGGAAAATATTGAGTGACAAAACAGCTTTAAAAAGAAATAATGTATTAGAGGGTTAGAACAGATGACTGGCAATCAGGCCAGTTCTGGATCTAGTTCTGGGTGACACTGGGCAAGTCATTTAACTTCTCAGTGCCTGTTTACCCATCTATTTCAAAGGAATGATTTGACACTTAATGTTTGTAAAGTGCTTTCAGATCTTTGATAGAATTTTGAAGTATCATTTTCATGTGAATGAATTCTTTCTGCAAAACAAACAACAAGGCTTCACAGTGACCTCATTACATGGCCAAATAACTGTCTTTTCTTCCAGGCAACAGTTGCTGCTTTTGCAGCAAGCGAAGGCCATTCCCACCCTCGAGTGGTGGAGCTGCCAAAGACTGATGAAGGTCTTGGCTTTAACGTGATGGGAGGAAAGGAACAAAACTCTCCTATTTATATTTCTCGTATCATTCCTGGAGGGGTGGCAGAAAGACATGGAGGACTCAAACGGGGAGACCAGCTGCTTTCTGTTCACGGAGTGGTATGTGAAAAGTTTAGAGTGATTTCCTTTTTCATGAGGGTTTTTATTTTTCTAAACAAAGGTTTAAAATGCTGGCACACCACAAAAATAATTAGGTCTGCAGTAAGAGACCTGAGATGGTACATTTGCAGTGAACTAAACAACTTTGTGCCACCACATCTTTGTTACAGTAACGGTTGTTAGAGAGCTTCATCACCCAGTGTGGCTCTGCTCTGAAAAGTGACTCTAAAAATATCCTTATGGGGTTTCATTGATTATTGTCTCGACTTCTGCATAAAATATCTTTTTAACTTGTAAAATTAATGTATCTGTCATTGCTAGTGCTGCAATTGGAGAGTCAAACTGGGCTCTTTTTTTCTTGTATTTCATAGCCACGGTCCTGCAGGCCAAATTAGGCCCTCTGTGACATTTGTGCAGTCATGTGACCGTCAGTGGCTTTATACAACTATAATTAAAAAGGAACCAAGTAAACAATTTTGTTGATGATTCACAATGAAGAATAAAAACCAGCTCATTCTCTTTTACTTGTGTTGTTCTGTAGTGTTATTTTTGTCACTAAAGAGAGCAGGTATCAGTAGATACATACAGGGAGCAGATGTGTAAAGTAAAAAAGTGTCATTTTACATAGTTACTTTTCAGTCACTTTAGAACTGAATGGTTTGCAATAGTTTTACTCTGGACTCCAAACTGGGAACTGGAATAGAAAGGTACACATGAGAAAAGTCAGGACCCTAGTATCTTTGGGACAAGTTCTGCCCTCATATCTCCCCACAGCTCTTATCACATTTTGTTCCACCTCACCCATATGTGGTATACCAGGAGATGAGTAAAATCACTGCACTGCGGTTTTTCAACGTGACAACATTAATTTGAATCCATGGGCAAAATCTGTCCCGTTTAAAAGAATTTTCTAACAGTCTAAAGACTTAATGATGAGTTAGGATTACACCATTTCTTTTTCTTCTTACAATTGTCTCATAAATATTACAATGTATATTCTGTTTGAGTTATAACCTTTTGCCATCAGAATGGAGTGCATTTTCAGTGTGACAGTCATCATAAAACATGAAGTCATTGTGGCATAAAGCTAAGCATTCTGTTGCTTGCCCTTCGCACAGCCCCATTAAAATACATGAGGCAGAAGTGAAATGTCAATAAGTAGACTTTGTAAAATAGTAAGGCACTCCAACAACACGCTTCTTCCTGGAAACACTGTAAACTGCAGTCCTACATTCCTTATGCATCCAAAACTTCCATCCAAATCTCCCATTGACCATCCCCTTCCTATGAAAGAGACATAGGATCACACCCCAAACTGGTTAATAAGCAGCTTGAAATATAAGAGTGCTCATCTTATTTTTCTGTTCATGGCAAGATTGTAAAGAATAATAAAAGCATAAAGAAACTAGAGCTGACTGGGAATTTTCTCGATTATATGCTTTTCCATTGAAAAATGACAGTTCATTGAAACTGAACCTTTTTGTGGGAACATTGCAATTGTGACAAAACTTTTGTCAGGACAGTTTCTCGCTCAAGTCAAGGATGGGATTTTCTAGTCAGATTAAACAAACAGCAAGCAAGAGAATAGTATGACACCCACTTGGTATGTGGGGAAACACAGGTTCAAGTCCCTGCTCTTTCTGATTTGAAACATAAACTTGAACTCTGATCTCCCACATCCCCGGTGAGTGTCCTAACCACCTGGCTTTTCCAGGGTCTGTCTGTCTCTTTTTTTTTTGGAGGTGGGAGGGGTGAAAAATGTCTAAAGGTCTCAGTTCTGTCCCCATGTGGAATGGGAAATATTTGGAAACTGTGAAAATTTTGCTGACCATCCCTATGTGCTAGCTGGGAAAAGATCATTCTACAAATAAAAGAAGAGCTACTCCAGCTATCAATCAACTTCACAAGTTCTAGTTGAATACTTAACTGAATAAGTTTCTTGAACTTTACTGGCTGGAGATAAATCAAATAATCTCATTGATATTTAGCATCACTGCAACTGATGAAGGGAAAAATACAGATAAAAGGAAATTAAATCTTATAATTGACCAACAGATTTAATCTGAAATATTTTGTCTTCACCTACAGCTAAACAATTACTGCAAATAATAGGTGAACCTTCAAATTTGAAAATGCTTTGACTATATTCTCACCTCTTTGTGAATAGCCTACAAAAGTTTATTTGCAGGAATGTGCACTAGAACAAACATTAAGTTAATATTGCAGAAAACAAAATGTCAAATTCACCATTTTGAGTATGCACACCAGAAACCTGAATCTAAGAGTTATATTCATCTGGAGAGATGAGACAAACATATCTGTGATCCATGTCTAATTAAAAAAACCCTCAATTTTGAATTATAAATGTTGAAACTTAAAACAATACCTGTTGCTAACAATTCAAAAGCCATCCAGAGGTTGAATTATATCCATACAAAATGTTTCAAACAATAAAAAAAATTACAGAAGTAGTGATCTGCTCACAGACAACTTGAGAACAGAAGAAAAAAGGGCTAAGTTTAGCTAACATATTGTTCACCATGAATAGGTCACCCATATCTGAGGTAAAGCAAATAATATACAGCATGTGCAAAACAACAGATGGATCAGCAGTGATACATGAGATGAAAATGGAATATCTGCAGCTTGCTTATGCTCATACATTGGTGGTTATCCAACTTTATAATTAACATAAAATTAGGGCTGAGTGTTCAGAATCTGTATTACTTATCCTAGTATGACTGGTTGGTGTTGCTTAAATTGTCTCACTAGAAGTTTAAAAAAAAAAAAACTCTATCAGTGTATAAGGGATTCGTGTATTCTTCTCCCCATCACTGCAAGTAAAGGAAATTGCATGCAGTAAACCCTGCAGATGACTCAACAAGGATATAGAGGTAGTTGTCCATATCTGGCACTGGTTATGCTTTTATCAGACACTACTGTTAGTCAGATATTGAAGGGGATACAGCATAAGTATACAAGAAAGACTTTGGATCAGAATTAGTTACTTACTGACCTCAAATAGTAATCCAATTCCTTGTCTGCAATTGAGTAGGGGTTGAGATTTTTTTTTTTAAACTGTAATTATACGTGCCTGGGTATAGTAATGACAGTGCTTCCCTGTATAATATGTGCAATTCCTTCACCTATTGTTATCTCCACAGCAGATCTTTTACTTTTGTTCTGCTTGATGGCACCTGCCAATGCTGCAAGATAAAAAAATAAATAAATCTAAATGTGTATTCTGAATATCCTTCTCTTTGCTCTTCTTAGTTTGTTTAACGAAGAGGGAGGAAGTCAAGTTGGGTATTAAATAGTATCACAACTTTTTGTTCATCAAGCAGCACTGGCATATGGTGTTCTTTATTAGATGGTGTGTTGGTGAACAGTCCCCCCCCAGATAGGGTGACCAGACAGCAAGTCTGAAAAATTAGGATACGGGGTGAGGGATAATAGGTGCCTATATAAGATAAAGCCCCGAATATCAGGACTGTCCCTATACAATCGGGACTTCTGGTCACCCTGCCCCCAGATAACACTGGGCATACAAACATATGTTATGCTTTAGTTAAACACAGGTTATTAGGCTTGACACAGGAGTCACTAAATGAAATTTAATTGCCTGTGGTATACAGGAGGTCAGATTAGATGATCTAATGGTCCCTTCTGGCCAAACTCTTATGAATTTAAGAGTGACAGGAGGCACAGACGCGTTAAAACCAAGTGCAGTAATGGTATTAGATGCAGCAGAACTCATCTTTAACTTAGCTTTGGTTGATAATACCTGAACCCAGGTCTGTGATCGGAGCAAGTTCAATACTTAGTAGCGTAATTGTTTACTTTGTCTTTTGTAGTTTCACCTTCCTTGTTTTGTTTTAGAGTTTAGGGATTTATCCTGCACCACTCAAGTCAATGGGAGTTTTTCCACTGATTTGAATGGGAGCACGGTCAAGCCCTCCATTACTAACTAGAAGAAAATGGTGGTAAACTGGAGGGATGAGTCTTTATACAAATGGAGAGTTGGGGAGATGAAGTCCCAAAAATGAGCAACCAAGAATTGCGATCAAGTGTTGTAAGTAGTTTGAGAAGAGGATATACACAATCGTGCTGAGTCCATAACACAGACAACCACAGTTGCTTACTGCACCATCTATAATCATGCATTCCTTTTAAAAACAAAATAAAGGTTTTATAGTTAAATAATTGCATGCAAGTTAAGATATGCTATTTGCTTTGATTTCACTGCCAGTTATAAATAACAGCAGCTAAGTCAAAAATTGCTGCTCAGTAAATACAGACAGTGTTAATTGCTATGGGTGCCCAGTGCTGATCTGAATCATATTGACCATAATTCATTAGGAAGAAAATGACATGCTGAAGGATGCAAAGCTGCATGTGGTTAGTTTCAAGAACAGAAGTCACTTTGCAGTGATCAATATGACTGTGTCACATATTAATGATTTATTATATAGCTAGCACCAATAAGCACTGAGTATGTTCCTCTCTACTAGAATTCAGAACACCCTAAGGATTTAAATAAATAAAAAAAATAGCTTTTGAAAAATCAAACGACAAACACTTAAGCCAATTTTAGGTTATACATGCAAATTATCTTTAAAAAATAAATTTTAAAATACCCTATTCATATATTGCTTTCCGTTTGAGTTCTGATTGTTTTTGGCATTAGACACATCAACTATAAATTGGTTCTTATGATATTCTCACCTAATAATTTTCAAGTATTTATAGTGGAATTCTATTTTCTGCAAATTACTTTCATTTAGCTGTGGATGTTCAGCAGATTTGTATTATCATAATCGCAACAACTAAAAAGAGTATATTCCACATAACTAATATTATTTTAAGATCTTGCAGTGGGAGGGTTATGGAAGAGATTTAGAAGATTTATACTTCAGAAACATGGTCATTCATCTGAAGCTACAGTGAAGGGGTTTAGTTAGTTAGTTCAAGGTTCCTTCTCACTCTGGCTGCCAAATGCAGAATGGCCTCTCTCATCATTTTAGCACCTGAAATGATAATCACCATCCCTCTAACTTGGAATATAATTCTTTCTGAAGCATGTTCACATTTCTGAAATACTTATGTCCCATCAGTTAATTTAAAAGTTTATTCTTTGTTTGGGACAATATTTTCCAAATATGTTGTTGATGAAACTCCTGTGCTAGACCCTACAGCAAGCTATGTTTATTGTCAACAAGAGGTTAGAGGACAAATAGTATTGATTGTGTTTACACATTTCATTGAAGTCAAGGCATCTTCTGCCTTGATAGTTCTATCTCAGAGTGCGACAGCAGAAGTAATTTGTTCTGTCCTGTTACACACAGTATTCACAATCTATTAGAAGTGACAAAAATAAGCAAAATTATCTTCTAATATCTCATGTTCCTAAAATGATGCCAAATTATTCTTGTAATATGAATTGGATTTTTTTAGTGCTGCTTCCTCTCTTTGGAGATTTTTGTCATAAGAGTATAGTTTCATTTTAAATAGCATGATACACAAGTGCTTCAATATCCTGAGTGTGGCAAAGCTTTGATTTCTTTTATGAAAAACATTCCTTTAAAAATGGTCTACAATCCACAGGAAGGTCTTGGTTGTAGGTTGTTGCACTGAGACACTTTTGTTTGTTGGAACGTATATGATAATCATCTATCATTAGAGAATTCCACCATTCCACCTAATGTATGGAACAATTTGCACTCCTGAAATGCATTACAGTCAAGCAATTTAGTGGTAAAAAATTAAAAACCTTTTTCAGAGAAATGATCTCCACTTTTGAAGACCTACTATTTAAAAACAATGTAAGCCTACAAATCAGAAATTAAGCACATTTGGGAGCATGTTTCATTTCACAGCAGATATCATTTAACATAAGTCATTTTTGAGAGAAAGGATATGTACTGATCTGACAGGAGAATTTTGCCCTTAATTAGGGCCCTGAGATCTTTCAGTTGTTAGTATTTTTTCTCCCTCATTCCTTTGTTTTTCTCTGCACTTTACCACAAATAAAGTAACATTTTTGTGAAACTACATCAAAGCTCATTGACAAAAGACCTTGCTTTCTCTCCACAAATTCTGGAAACAAAGGTCCTTGTCCTTCACTAACCCCTTGGCCTTCTGATTTACTCTTGCAGATGCAGTTAAGTACCCACTGCAGCACATATGCCTGTCTCCTACTAACTGGATGATGAGCACCAGCTTATTTCACAGAAGTGACCAAACAGTCACTGCTGGAAGGGGTCTGCACTTGTGATACTAACTCCCATTCAGCAAAGGATGTGATTATGCATGTGAACAGTCCCATTAACTTCTAAACACGAGTAGTCTCTGAAGTTACTGGGCTTGCTTGCATGCTTGAAGTTAAGCAGGTGCTTACATATTGCAGTGAGCTCAAGGCTGGGCCTTAGAAATGAAAGGCTAGTGAGCCATTCCCAAGCTCCTAACCTGCTGGCTTCTCACCCCTGTTAAGCTTTCACACTCACTGTATTCCAGTTTTTCTTCTCTGATAGCCACAGGAGAGGTTTGACAAGCTTTTCTTAAATTTAATTATTTTTGCATTATTTTGGCTTGAATTAAAGCGATTGCATATATTTACAATGCTCCCCCACCCTCCATTTTTGTTATCAGAAATTATGCTCATTTTCATATTTCAAATGTGAAATGTGCTCATTTCAACCTAAAAATTAATCAGGTGCTGTATTTAAAATGCAAAAACAGATAATCCATCAACTCTGTATAAATTTTATTTCAATTTTTTTCCCTAACGGCCACTCAAAAAGTCTAAGATATGGAAGCAGCTAAAACCACTAACATCCTTTCTGTGACAGAGAGTATGAGAAGAGGACAGGACTCTGGATAAAACCAGTATCTTTAGAACTATCTCTGTCCTCCTTTCAGAGTGTGGAAGGAGAGCACCATGAGAAGGCAGTGGAGCTCCTGAAGGCTGCTAAAGATAGTGTAAAGTTGGTCGTGCGCTACACTCCCAAAGTGCTGGAAGAGATGGAGGCCCGTTTTGAAAAACTGAGGACAGCACGACGCCGGCAACAGCAGCAACTGCTAATTCAGCAGCAGCAACAGCAGCAGAACACACAGCAAAATCATATGTCGTAGGTGAGAGTATTCATTGGTCTTGCTTTTGGCTCAAACCTTTGAAGGGTTGAGCATCTCTTACCAGCAGCTGAGCACCGACGGCAATAGGAACGGAGAGTGCTCATCGCTTGGTAGACTTCACAGTGCCCTCCCCCCAGAAAAATGCACTTTGAAACAAGGGGATTTACCACATCAAAATTTGGAGCTATTTTTCCAAGTAGGAATCTAGAAATCAATACCCGGCATACAATTCTGGCATGTATTACAAGGAAGAGTCTGAGTAGTAAATTAGTATTCTTTCTGGACATTCTCATGTACCATATTTTACTCCCGTCACCCAAAAAATCGAGTTCTTGTAAAAATTAAGAATTTTTTGCCAACAGCATTTGCTATATTATGCTCTCTCTTACTATTATGCTGCATCACTTCTACACATGAGAAATTTTCCCAGACCTTTCAGAGCTACAGAAAGTCCAAAATGCACCAGAGCAACTGTATAATGTGATGGAAAGGTGCTCAACTACACATCCTACTTCCACCTTGGTAGAAAATATTCCATTCACCCTTTGGGTACTTATATGGCCATCATTACTGTGGTATCTGAATGCCTCACAATCTTTAATGTATCCTCACAAAGCCCCTGTGAGATAGCACTTCCCTATTACTCCCATTGTCCAGATGGTGAACTGAGAGGCTAAGTGATTTGTCCAATGTCACACAGGAAGTCTGTGGTGGAGCAGGGACTTGAACTCAACTCTTCTAAGTTATAGGCTAATATCCTAACCACTGGACCCCTGCTTTGGACTCCTACACAAAACTCTTTTGCTGAGGTTTTGCACATGGGATCAGAATTTTACTTGATGGGCCCTTATTCTGTGGGTCTTAGTCAAGACTCCTATTTTCTCCTCAATGTTACAGATACAAACAGTTAAGTTTTGTGTAATAAATTGTGTTTTTCTACCTTAAGCTATACTGTTGCAGGAATCATGAAACATTAAAATGCCAAAATCTCACAAAGGTTTTAAATAAAGTTTAAACAATTTCACCCCAACTAAATCTTTCTTTTTAAGTTTAGTATAGTGCTGGTTAAAGTTATTCTTAGTTGGGGAGAAAGGAACGCAGAAGAAAAATATTAGTGACTCAATCCTTCAATTCCTTTTGTTAGCTCTGAGAAATATTTTTGTTGTTTTAATTCTAGGTTCTTCTCAAGAATAAAATCTAGACCAAGAATTCAATAACCAGGAAATTGGAGCTGTGCTTCAGTATTTCAGCATGCAGTTAAAAGGAAACAGAGGGAATGCAATAACTGTAGTCATCAAGAAGTTCTGAATGAGCGATGTAAGAATAATTTAGTAAGAACCACAACACACCTGGTACCTTCTTTATAAGGCTTTTCAGTACACTACAATCTCAGATATGAGACTTCTATGACTTTATTCCTAATGAGCAGTATGGTAAGTAAACACTATGAAATGTAGAGAAGTTTGGGGCTTCTGAATAAATCTTTGTAAGGTCCAATCTTGCACTCCTTACTCTAACAAAACTCTGGCCTATTGGTCCATTGAGGTCAATGAGGATTTTATCTAAGGAGGCCAAGACTGGCTGCCAGCGAGGGTGAAGTCTTTCTCTGCAGTTATTTCCAGAGATGAGCAACTTGTAGTCTATCAACCAAACTGCATCGGTTCAAAATTTTGCCACAAACATAAAACAAACTCCCACATTCCATTCCATTACCTCTTTGTACTATATATTGTAGAGTTGTTTTAATCTAACTTCTAGTTTATAATAATTTTCAATTTTTTTCCTGAAAATAGCAAGTTACTATATTTATAAAATATTCAGTTGTAGGGGCAATTGGCTTTTTACTCTTGATGTTTCCATATATTTTATTATGCATCAATAGAGTAAGGCAGCTTTAGATCTATTTTAATTTTATTAGTAGTAAGGCTAGAAAATCCTAGAATGTATTTTTAAATATAGGTATTGCTTGTATCTACTATAGCTATTATCCTGAAATCTATAACTTAGTATACTATATATTTATTCCATAAAATATATATTGTCAGACTGTACTTGTTTGTCACAGAAATAGGATCTCTGCTTTACCATGTATTACAGATGTAGTAAGATAATGTTAGCAAAAGACGAAGCTTTGTTTGGCACGTATTCATGTGATAAGTATAACCCAGCTATCTCAGCTTTTTCTGTATTTTTTAATTTACTTTCTATTTCATTGTTAATATATTTGGGAGAAGAAATGTAATTTGTTCTTGGCATATTTTCTTGTAAGTCAGTTTGATGTTAAAGTTTAGAACTTTATCAAATCAAATTGGAATGTAAAAGCATAATATTAAGAACCTTTTAAAGTTTACATTTACTTTTCCAAAGATTAATGAACAGTCACAGTCAAAGCTGGAAGGCTAAAAATATCATCTACCTTAGAAGCGATAAAATCTTCATCCCCAAATCTTGATCAATTTATTATCATTTAAAAATATCCCCTACAAAGAGAAAGAGGAGCAAAGCAATGTTAAAGCAGAGAGAAGTCCTGCCATTCTTGCATACTGAAAACTCCAGTTGACTTCTCTTGGAGATTGGGGGCACAAGGAACTCAACTATTCTGAAACAATGCTCTCGTTGCAGCCTTGTTTAAAAAAAAAATACATCTTTTCTTTGCAAATACTCTCATCATTGATTTCCTTCACTTCAGTATAAGATCTAATCTCAAAAACAGAGCAGACAGACACAGCAGGGGAAAACTGATATATCATATAACATAAGATTAAATAAATTTAAAAAACCTAGCCACCAGCTTTGACAGGGTTCCTTTACTATAATTAACTGCTGAAACTACATGAAAACACCAGATGAACAATATAATACCTAGAAATAATTCTATCCCGTGGTCCTGGTGACAACATGAATTAAACAGTGTATCTTGAGTGTGCTACCAGAAGTTAAAGATGGAATATCCTTTTATTATGTTGTGCAAAGGTTTTGTTTGAGTTTTTTTTTCATTTTTTAACTTAATAAGATTGTGATGTACCCATTTGAAATATCTATTTTAAAGCTGTATTTAAAAAAAAAAAAATTGATAGTATACGAACTCTTAGCTGTTACTGTATATGACTGTATTATATCACAATAATGATTTGAGTTACAGAACAGTAGTCAATGTGAGTTTTCAGAGAACAAATATTACACAGTATGATCAGTGAGACCACTGCATTACATTCTTTCTGAACTCTCCCCTGCCCCTTATCACAATATCTAGATTTTAATGGAATGAACAGTTAGTATAGTAAAAAAAAAAAAAAAAATAGAATGTCATTCATGTCTTTATATAGAGAAGCATATCTAATTCATTTGCATATGTTATTGTTCAATAAATTATTTATACATATTAATAAATTAGTCTCTGCCAACATTTAAAAATAAGGAGAGTATAATACGGGTATATTACAATTACCAATAGATCAGATATTCTAATGGAGAAAAAAATCATTGGGGTTAACTAGATGACCCTTGCGGTCCCTTCTAACCCTATGGTTATGTAATTCTATGTTTAGGGGGTAAAGTTCTATGTTCATACCTGCATTGTGGATCTGTAAAGATGTAGTAAGTTAACCACTGGAACAGCTGACATCAGTCTACACACCGCTGATATTCTACCGTCCTCAAAAAACTGAACCTTCATTTACGGATGTGCTCTGTATTTTTCACACAAATGTACAACTCTGATTCAGCACAGCACTTAAGCACATACTCATGTGCTTAACTAGGGCATAAAAGGGTGCCGGTATGCTCTCTCTTTCTCCCTCCCTTCCTCCCTCCTGCGTGCGCGTGTGCACGCACGAACACATACATGCACACACACACACGCACAGAATTAACTAATTGTTTGCCTTTTTATTTATTGCTGTGTTACCACATGAAATTGGTTTATCTGCAGTCAATTTAGTGAGTTTAAGTTCTCGTTGATTTTGGCAGGAATAACCTGAGCCTCCTCAGATATGTTTCCTTGTATTGACAGTGAAAACCACTGGTCTAGTTCAACTCAATCTGTGGTCTGCAGACCTCTGGGGGTCTACAGACTATGCTGAAGATATCCAAAAGGGTCTGCACCTCTGTTTGAAATATTTTAGGGGTCCACAAATGAAAAAAGGTTGAAAATCACTGAACTAGAAGATCCGTATGTCTTTTCTTCTCTGACTTGATATGTGTAAAGGAATAAAGGATACCATTCTTTGGGTCAGAGGCCCAGACCTGGCCTGATTGTCTGCTGCACCTGAGAAAGAGTTGGAACTTAAGTAGCTGACTCTTATATGAAGAGGCTAGCAAGAAGGGATTGAGAGGAACTGCTACACTCTCAAGGAAGTTAAGGGGCCAGAGGTGGTGCCCTGATGAGCCACTACTGGGGTTACTGCTGAGAGGAACTGCTCCAGAAAAACCAAATGGTCGAAGAGAGGAGACTGGCTGGGAGCTCTGTATTGCTGAGGCTCTGAGATAAAAGCCAGGAAATCTGGTTACTGGAATTACTGGTGCAAGAAGCTAATTTGGGGGAAAGGACAGCTATGTGTTCACAGACTTGGACGTAAGAAACTGCAAGATTTTGATTATGTTTTATTAAGAAGGCTCAATTAAAGAAACTACCCCAGCTGAGAAACAGTTTCTCTGGATTCCTTGAGAAAGCTCAGTTGAATTAACCTCAAGGGAGTGAACTGACCCAGCAGGACACAGTTTAGTCCAACAAGAGAAGGGTGCTATCAAATAGGCCTAATCCTTCTATAATATGATAATGAAGAGGGAGCTGTTTGTCTGAATTTCAATATCTTTCAACCACTCCAAACATCTAAAGCCAAGATTTAGTATTCATAGACAGATTTGGACTTTTGACACTCCCTGCATCAAGCCAACAAATATATTATGCTAATCCAGTCAATGTAGTTTTTTCTATCTGTGACAGATAAAGCATTGATCGTTTTATGTAAATGTTTCAGTGTACCACATTGAGAGAATTTTACAGAAAGGGTGCTTGGGGAACGGGTGAGAGAATTTCATCGCATGCTCCTGAGTACAGTGAAAAGCATGTCATGTTGGCTTTTCAGCTTACACAGTGGTAAGTGTAAAAATGAAAAGCCTGCAAGTGCACAAGCTTTTCACTTGAATGCATACAATACAATGCTGCAGTCTCCCATTGAAAAAAAGTGTTACCATGCATATTGGTCAGTTATATGATGCGGTTTCTACAGAGATTAGCACAATGGGGCCCCCAGTCCTATCTGGGACCTTTGATCAGTGATGCCAATTCAGATATTTCTTGTGGGGAGGAAGGGCAAATGCTGGTCTACCCAGGCCACATAAAGGACCCCATTCCAGTCCCTGTTCATTCCTCCCCCAGCCCTCTGCCCAGGGATCCCAGGTCTCCCTTAGCTGGGGAGATCCCCCTCTCTCTTACCCAGACAGTGCATGAGCCAGTGCCACGAGGGGTCAAATTCTTGGCAGACTCCGCTGAGCTCCACTGTCCCCTAGACTCCCCTGAGCTCCACTCTCTGTGTGCCAGTCTGCAATACCAATTTGTCCTGGCCATGCCAAATTTCAGCGGCATTGCAACTATGCAGCTGGAGCAATGTTCCAGACTGCTCTGGCAGCAGCCGCACAGACTTAGCATGGGAACACTATTTAAAAGTGGTTGGACTGTGCCCCTCTGCCCCCACCAGCTCCAGAGCCTCTGGAACTTTGAGCAAGTGCAAAAAAGCTTGTGAGGAAATATTAATCCACCACCAGTCTCTAAATGCTGCCGCTGGTTCTGGTGCACACACTTGAAAAAGAATGTCAAAAATTGGAAAGGATTCAGAAGAGCTACAGGAGTGATTTGAGATCTGGACATGGTCTTACAGTGACAGACAAAAGATGCTCAGTCTATTAAGTTTTACTCAAGAGAAGGTTAAGAGGTGACTTGATCATGGTCTGTAACAGTGGTCCCCAAACTGTGGGGTGTTCCCCCCAGAAGTGTGCAGAAAAATGTTTGGGAGGGGTGTGGTAGGGCTTGGTCCAGCCCCCACATGGGGCAGGAAGGGAGCACCACCCAGCCCCACTCTGCCCAGGCTTTGGCCCCCAGCTCCTGGCCCTGGCCGCTCTCCTGGCAAGCAGAGATGCAGACCCAAAAAGTTTGGGTACCACTGGTTTATAACTTAGTATCTACCAGGGGAAGAATTTTCTGATAGAAGAGGGCCTTTTAATCTGACACAAAAAGGAACAAGATTCAAAGATTGGAAGCCAAAGCTAGACAAATTTATAGTAGAAATGGAGTACAATTTTGTTAATAGTGAGGAAGATGAATCATTGGAACAAATTATGCAGTGATGTAGTGGATTCTCCCATCACTTAAGGTTTTAAAAATGAAGACTGGATGCCTTTTTAAGTTATTAGTACCCCTTCTGACTGGAGCGCTTACCCAATATTTTCAGTCTTGCAAGTTGTTTCCTTTAAAAGGAGAGATTGATGATTGAAGCAGCTGTTTCTTTGATGCAATCTTGTTTCATTATAAGGAATGTATGTAAACTCCTGTTTCCCTGAACACAATAGGGTTCAAACAATAGGAGACCATTTTTTTTCCACAGTCCCAAACCTCTTTCCAGCCAGATCTCCCCCCATACCTCTCACAGCTTTTTCCTCAGGGTCACAAGTGCTTCTCTGGGGCTTTCTTACTACGTTCTGTCTAGTTCCATGTTGTCTTCTGCTGCTTTTCTCTCTCTCTCTCTCTATCTCTCTCTCTCACAACCCCCTCAAACAATACCCAACCCCCTCTATTTGCATTCAGCTCCAGTCAAACCTTTCTGCCCATGGGATGTTGTTCCAGGAAGAAGGATTACTAGGAAAAGACGGGATTCACCTAACGAAGAGAGGGAAGAGTATCTTCGCAGACAGGCTGGCTAACCTAGTGAGGAGGACTTTAAACTAGGTTTGAGGAGGGACGGGGACCTAAGCCCAAAGGTAAGTGGGGAAGTGGGACACCAGGAGGAAGCAGAAGGAGGAGGGTGCAACAGGGGAGGCTCCTGAATTGCACTGAGGAAGTAGGGCAATCGGCTACTTATCTCAAGTATCTCAAGTGCCTATACACAAATGTAAGAAGCATGGGAAACAATCAGGAGGAATTGAAAGTCCAGGCACAGTCAAGGAACTATGATATGATTGGAATAACCGAGACTTGGTTGGGTAACTTACACGACTGGAGCACTGTCATGGATGGGTATAAATTTTTCAGGAAGGACAGGCAAGGGTGAAAGGGTGGAGGAATTGCACTGTATGTAAGAGAGCACTATGATTGCTCTGAGCTCCAGTATGAAACTGGAGATAAGCCAGTTGAGAGTCTCTGGGTTAAGCTTAGAAGCAAGAACAATAAGGGTGATGTCGTGTTTGGTGTCTGTTATAGACCACCAGACCAGGAGGATGAGGTAGATGAGGCTTTCTTCAATCAACTAGGGAAAGTTTCCAGTTCACAGGACCTGGTTTTCATGGGGGACTTCAATTACCCTGACATCTGCTGGAAGAGTAATACAGCAGAGCACAGACAATCCAGGAAGTTTTTGCAGAGTGTTGCAGACAACTTCCTGATGCAAGTACTGGAGCAACCAACTAGGAGCCGTGCTCCTCTTGACCTGCTGCAGGGAAGATTTGGTAGGGGAAGTAGAAGTGGGTGGCAACCTAGACAGCAGTGACCATGAGATGGTAGAGTTTAGGATTCTGACGAAAGGAGAAAGGAGAACAGCAGGATACGGACCATGGACTTCAGAAAAGCAGACTTTGTCTCCCTCAGGGAGCTGATGGGCAGGATCCCCTGGGAGGCTAATATGAGGGGGAAAGGAATCCAAAAGAGCTGGCTGTATTTTAAAGAAACCTTATTGAGGGCGCAGGAACAAATCAATCCCGATGTGCAGAAAGAATAGCAAATATGGTAGGCGCCCAGCTTGGCTTAACAAAGAAGTCTTTGGTGAGCTTAAACACAAAAAAGAAGACTACAAGAAGTGGAAGTTTGGTCAGATGACTAGGGAGGATTATAAAAATACTGCTCGAACATGCAGGAATGAAATCAGGAAGGCCAAAGTGCAATTGGAGTTGCAGCTAGCAAGGGATGTGAAGGGGAACAAGAAGGGTTTCTACAGGTAAGTTACCAACAAGAGGAAGATTAGGGAAAGCGTGGACCCCTTACAGAATGGGGGAGGCAACCTAGTGACAGAGGATGTGGAGAAAGCTGAGGTACACAATTCCTTTTTTGCCTCTGTCTTCACAAACAAGGTCAGCTCCCAGACCTGTGCTGCACTGGGCGGCACAGAACAGGGAGGAGGTGAACATCCCTCAGTGCTGAAAGAATAGGTTCAGGACTATTTAGAAAGATTGGATATACACAAGTCCATGGGGCCAGATGCAATGCATCTGAGGGTGCTGAGGGAGTTGACTGATGTGATTTCAGAGCCATTGGCTATTATCTTTGAAAGCTCATGGCAATTGGGGGAGGTCCCTGATGATTGGGAAAAGGCAAATATAGTGCCCATCTTCAAGAAAGGGAAGAAAGAGGATCCAGGGAACTACAGACTGGTCAGCCTCACCTTAATCCCTGGAAAAATCATGGAGCAGGTCCTCAAGGAATCCATTTTAAGGCACTTGGAAGAGAGGAAGGTGATCAGGAATAGTCAACATGGATTCACCAAGTCATGCCTGACCAACCTGATTGCCTTCTATGAAGAGGTGACTGGCTCTGTGGATATGGGGAAAGTGGTGGACGTGATATAGCAAAGCTTTTGATATGGTCTCCCACAGAATTCTTATCAGCAAGTTAAAGTATGGGTTGGATGAATGGACTATAAAATGGGTAGAGAGTTGGCTAGATCATTGGGCTCAACGGGTAGTGATCAATGGCTCCATGTCTAGCTGGCAGCCAGTCACAAGCGGAGTGCCCCAGGGGTCAGTCCTGGAACCGGTTTTGTTCAACATCTTCATTAATGATCTGGAGGATGGGGTAGATTGCACCCTCAGCAAGTTTCCTGAGGACACTAAGCTAGGGGGAGTGGTAGATACCCTGGCAGGTAGGGATAGGATATAGAGTGACCTAGACAAATTGAAGGATTGGGCCAGAAGAAATCTGATGAGGTTCAATAAGGACAATTACAGAGTCCTGCACTTAGGACAGAAGAATCCCATGCACAGCTACAGACTGGGGACCGACGGGCTTCTGCTTCTGGACTTACCCAGAATTAGCAATTACAGAGATGCATAATAATTAAAGTTATCCAAACCTCAAAAAAAATGTAATATACATTTGATACCAGAAAATATGGTGAAACTTGAGTAGCACCGAAGTTCAGAGGTCTGCAACCATTCAGGAGCTAACAAAAGTCTCCAAGACAGAAAATTTTTACCAATATTGAAAAGCCAACATTTAAAAACAAAATACCTCAGCAATTTAATCCTTGATCTAACATTGATTTGAGTTACACGTTGCTAGTTCTTTACTTTCTTTCATTTTATATTAAATTGTTAAATGTGATGTCTTTAATTACTTTCCTAACTGTTAGTAGAAATTTACATAGAGATATTTTCTGATAAGAAGTTTCGCGCTTAACATAGTTATTTATGCTAAAAAAAAAAAAAAAAAAGACAAGACCCTAGCCTTATTAACATCCTTACTATGAAAACAAACTCAAATACATAGTTGATCAACAACTAGGCTGTTCAATATCTGCAACCAACTCTACATTTTGATGTATTGAACTTCTACAAAGAAACAAGGTGATGAGGTGATATCTTTTATTGGACCAACTTCTGGTGGTGAGAGAGAGGTTACACAGAGTTCTTCTTAAGGTCTGGGAAACTTACTCAGGGCTTGTGTTCACTTACAGCGCTATGGCTGTGCAGCTGTAGTGCTTGAGTGAAGACGCTATTACACCCACAGAAGAGCTTTGCCCATCAGCGTAGTCAATCCAGCTCCCCAAGCAACAGTAGCTAGGTCAATGGGAGCTCTCCTGTCGACATAGCACAGTCTATACGGGGCCTTAGGTCGGTATGGATTTTTCACATACCTGAGCAACATAGTTATACTGATATGGGTCTGTAGTGTAGACCTGGTGTCATAGTGTCACAGCTAAATAGAAGCTGGAATAGACTGTTTAGTATAAGTAGTTAACACATATTTCAAAGGCACCATTCAAGGTCAAATGGCCAGTTAATACCCCTCCAGTCAAAGAAGGAAAGGAAGGCCGGGGGTGGGGGGCTAGAGAATCTGGGGAGGGGTTGTTAGTGCGTTATAGATTGTTGTAATAAACCATAAATCTAGTATCTGTGCTCAGTTCGTGATTTTTAGTGTCTAGCAAAGTTAAGAATTTAAGCTCCCAGGCTTTTGAAAGTGTTATGCAGATTTCCTTTGAACCACCATCCCTCACAATGACAGCATAGATGAAGGCCTCAAATATTTACAAGTCAATGGACAACCCTCAGATATTCACCCCAAACACTTCAATTTCATTCTCACCCATAACAACTGTACATTCAACAACACTTTGTCCAAACCATGGGAACAGTTAGGTTTGACTCCCGAATATGCCAGCCTCTTCACGGCCCACCTCGAAGAATTCTGCATAAAAGCACCATGAAACCATGCACCATGAAACCAATGATATACCTGAGATGTCTCTCTCACCAGCAGATGTTGGTCCAACAACAGATATTACCTCACCCACCTTGTCTCTCTAATATCTTTGGACTAGCATGGATTCAGCATCACTGCACTGAACTTCTCCAAGTCAGATATCAAAAGCGCTAGGCTATCTTTAGGCACCTAAAATGCCTTGAACAAGTCTAGCCTTACAGCATCATATGAATGCTGGATGATATGATGCCAACAGAGGCCCTGAAGGAAAAGAGAAAGGATGCATTAGCCATTTTCTTAAGCCCTGATTGGCTATAAAGAGATGAAATCAGTTCTATGTAAGCAAAGTCTTATAAATTTAAATTAACACACAGAGAAAAATTAATACAACAACTTCAGATATGTAATTCAAGTATCTGTATGTGTTTGATTCTGAAGGTGAAGGACAACCAGACACTACTGAGAGAAAAGTTTACATTATAATAAAGTTTGCATAACTAGTTTTGTGCATCACTTAAATAATAACATGCCAGCAGTTTTGAGGCCTTAGTCCTGCAAAGATGTATGATCATGCTTAACTTCACTGTGCGTTGTTAGTCACTGACTGCATGGATACAATGCATCATAGACCTAGACTATTCACAGTGTGCAAAGTACACACAATAAGTATCTGCAGGATCAGTGGCTACATGTGTATTAATGCAAACATAATGTTATAAATGGAATCTTGTTAGTATTCATCACTTTTGTAGGATCATTTGTTCTGGTATCACTGTTTTGTATGTGGCTAACTTTTTCTAGGCCACATAAAATGCAGACAAGTAAAATGAATGTTAACAGTTCCTTTATAAAAAAAAATTATCTAATTATGCCTGTATTTGTTTGGGCAGGTATATTCATGCATGTTGTCCTTTTCAAGTACTACATTTCAACGGAATGGTAAGTTACAATGAAGAGCTCTCCAGGGCTTGACACTATTATAAACAAACAGAGAGACATCTAGTGCTTAATGATGTGTATAGCGCCCTAAAACTAACAAGTCTAACACTTGTACTAACTTCTCTAACACTTATTACTGTAAGTTTTATTCTACCTGGTTAAAAGCACAAATATGCACAGATTTTATGTACTAACATTTCTATACAGTTAATATACAGCAAACAGCTCCGAAAAGTTTCCTTTTAGCATTAAGTAGATATTAGATCTGTGAGCAAGTATTTCCTATACTTAGAACGGGGAATAACAGTAGTATTCTTAATACCTTGCTTCTTAGAAATAAGAAATTTACTGTTAATGTAAGTATTACTTAAACTAATTTGTGCACTGCATACAGTCATGAGATTGAACATGTCTACAACTGCCACTGCTACCTAATATTACATGAATGACGACTATGAGACAGCTGAACGCAAATAGAACCCAATTCAGCAAAGCACTTAAGCATTAAGCATGTGCTTAAGTGCTTTACTAAATGGGGACCACATAGAGCAGCTGCAGCAGCAACTTGGTGAAGTGTGGTTGCTCAGGTTTGCTGCAGCAGCTGCTCCACTTTCAGAGCAATGGAGGTACTCAGTCCAAAACTGTGCTCTAAAGTGAGGTAGGTTTCCCTGCTCTTGCAGCCTTCTCACGGCTGCCACTCCTTGGCAGTACTGTTCTGATCCTTCATGTTATCACTAAGGATAAGATTATGTCCTGGAGATCATGACTTTCCGTGACTTTCAGAGCCCTCCATCACATTTTCCACTTGGGGCAGCGAGGCCACAGCTCCCAGCCTTCCTGGGCAGCCCGGGGGTGCCTGCAACTCTCAGCTGCCGGGGCTGTGGTGGGGGCCCTGGAGCTGTCAGCCACAGCAAGGCTCAGTCTCTCATCGCAGCCCGGCTAAGGCTTCAATCATTCCCCTTCAGCCTCCCTCCCCCATTATTTTTAGTAAAAGTCCTGACAGCTCACAGGCAATAAAAATTCACAGAAGCCCATGAGCTGTCTGTGACTTTTACTAAAAAAAAATTAGACAAAATCTTAACCTTAATTATCACTCATAGGCTCCATGAGCCAAAATCCCACATAAAGGGGTACTGAAAGTATCACTGCTCATAGGCGATAGCTGTATCTGTGGACAAGCTACACAGATCCCTCACACTTTCTTTCCTGGCTGGAGGGGAGGACATCATCCTACATGATCCCCTGCAGAGCTCTCCTTTTTCCCCTATGTCCCACATGTAGATCAAGGATTTGGCATTCAGTCTTTCAGAAGAGACATTACAAAAGATTTCTTTCAGAGGAAAAATAAGTTAATATTTATAATTCATATGTATCCATTCATCTTCTCAAACAACTTCGTCTGTCGGAGAACAATCTGAAGTTCTCATCTGAGAGGCACCAGGCTTGTCAGATTGGCACTAGCTGTTTGTGACAGAAAGCCTGCCTCCCAGACCGAGGGACTCAGATGGAGAAGGCGGCCATTATCAGAGAGGGTGAAGGGTAGAGTCAGAGCACGGATGCCCTCTTGACTTACACCAGGCTCCTGTGGAACATAGGGGGAGCAGGTTTGATTGAAAAGCAGGGGGGAGAAAGAGAGATATGAGGGATGCAAATGTCATGCCTCCTATACTGGCCCCAATGCTCTAGGAAAGATGTTCACTCCCTAATAGGCACACTACAGCCCCAAGGGTCCTCCGTTCCATTGGAACACCTCTCCCTCTGACAAGGGCTGCAATCTTTAGTGGATGTAGCCCAGTATACCACACCATTGTCTGCCTGCTAATATTTAAGCAAGTCATATGAAGCTAACAAGATGCCTCAAGTGGTTAAATGCTTCAGTTAGTAGTAAGATGCCCAATCCTTAATCAAATCTCCCATTCAAGTCTATGGAAGTTTCCCCCGAGCAAAGGCCAAGTCTAGAATGTTTATCTTGAGTCTGAAAGGAGCATACACACCAGGGTGAAATGGCTAAGCTGCTGAGCTAATGCTGAGACGTATGTGTTTTTCATGAGCTACTGAGTAGTTTTCAGTAGGTGCTTATACTGAACTAATGAACCTTGAGCTGTTCTCTCCATAACAGCCAGCACGTCTCAGCCACATTAACGTACAAGGAGATACATTCATCTTATTAGTAAGTTCTGCAACTGAGCACTCAGCGGTAATATTGCTCTTAGTGAAGAGATGAGGCGTGGGATTTTAAAGCCTATTTGTTGGTGTCACCCCACGGCAGCTTCTCCAAGCTACTGGCCAAGTGTATGCTGCCACACCCAGGCCATGTCTATACTGACGGTGGCAAATTTGCCGCCGCCAGATTGATCTTTTTGGATCGATTGAGCAGTCAGTGTAAACCCGCTCAATCGATCAGGAAGTCGACGCTGGTAAACCACCCCCTCAAGTAGCGTAGTGCTGCCTCGACGGGAACAGCGCAGTGTAGACAGTGCGCAGAAGGGAAGTAGAGCAGTCGACGTGAGTTACGCAAGATACTTTGCATAGTTTGTGTAACTCCCGTTGACTGCCGCCGAATCTCCAGGTAAGTGTAGACCAGGGCTCAGTCTTTCAAGCAGGTTTAGTCTCTTAACACAGGTGAGTAAATAAACAGAAAAGTCTTTTAATTCACTCTTTTTTCCTTAGACTTCAGGGCCACCCCTGCCTTCCAGGGGCCTCTAGTGCTCCTGGCAGCTTCCTAGTTCTAGCCAGCTCTGCTCCCTTCCTGGAGCACCTAGCCCCTTTTCCTGGGGACTCACCATAGGAGTTGGCTCTATTCCTCTGTAGCTTTGCTTCCCTTCCCCAGGCACAGCCTACCCCAATCTCTCCTTCCTCTGCCTGGGCTCTAGAGCCCTTTGTAGGCCCAGGGGTAGCCCAGTCCTTTTTATTTATCTGGACTGGGCTCACCTGCTATGACACAGGGGGGCTGGGCCCAGTCTACTCACAGTGATCAGCTACCCTGTGACCGCTTGGAAATCAGACATATAAAGAGGGAACTACAATAATAAAAGTTGAGGAGAACACAATACTTCCAACTCTTGGGTAGATAATGTTCAGTTTTAATTGATTCCTCTAATTTAAAAATGACTGTTTAATAATCTGATGTACTCTGACACTTCAACTCATGTTAATCAGAACCCTTGAGCTTCCCATTATGGAGACGAGTGCTATCAGCCAGTCAAGAATTGACAACATGACAGAAGAGCATCAATCAATAAGGCAACAACTACAAATTATAAATGCACAGGAGGCTAATAGACTAACTGGAGAGGAACTCTGCAATACATGAAGCAAAGAAGTACATCTGCATGCAGGCTGCAACATATGGCCAGAAGGACATTTTTACCATCAACAGCTGTTATAAATATTGCCCCTAACAGTTGTGAGGGCTCTGATTAAAAAGGAGAACAAAATCTAATGAGCTATGGATACAAACTCATTAGTGTTTATCAAAATAGGAAAGAAACCAGACTGGATGAAAAACTATTTTAAAAAATTAATACAATTATTTTAAATACAAGTATTTTTTATTTATATGTTGCTAGTTCTTTACTTTCTTCTCATGTTGTAGTCTTAAATTGGTAGAGGGGATTATTTGTATGTATTTTTTCAATTATTTTCCTAACTGTTAGTGGATTTCAGATTTTACTTAGAAATATTTATCTGCTAAGAAGTTTCACACTATAAATACTGATCTTTGCTAAAGAAGACAAGCCCAAGGCCTCATTAACATTCTTACTGTGAAAACAACACAAACTCAAACACATAATTGATTAACAAATAGTCCGTTCTATATTTGCAGCAAATTACCCCTTCCGATACACTGAACTTCTACAGGTCAAGAAATGTTCAATATTTCAACCAGGCTATACTCGGACATCAGGATTTTCACTTTGAAGTCAATGGGACTGATACCCCTCACTCAGGCTATGTCTACAGTGCCCGCAGCACAGTGCAGGATCAATTTTGCGGGTTCCACTGAGGGGCAGGAAAGACTCGCTCAATCTAATCCGGAAGTCAACTCTGTAAATCCTCCCTGGCAAGTAATGTAGCGCTGCATCGATAGGACGGCGTTTCCCGTCAATGCAGCGCAGTGGAGATGCCGCGTTAAGTAAACATTATGAAGTCGACTGGAGATACGCAAGTTACTGTACATAGCTTGCTTATCTCCCATAGACTGCCGCCAAAATCCACGGCCAGTGTAGACCAGGCCTCAGGTGTTTTTGAAAATCCCACCCTAGGATGCCTAAATCTGGGGTTTGGAGCCTAATTTTAGGGATGAGAATCTGATGGAAAATGTGCTTTTTGCAAAATCAAAGTTTTCCAGGGGGGCATTTAAATTTTGCCAAAAAAATTCTATTTTTTCTAATAGAAATTCAAAGCATAGCTGTCCACTTGGAAGCTTTTGTCAAGAGCCCGGGTATTCAGCCTCCCCACCCCTTGGGCCAGACAGACTGAACACCACGGCTCTCTGTCTCTCCAGCTTCAAAGACTGGGAGGTTGAGAGCCCCAGTTCTCTGCCTCTCTGGCTCTGGGACTGAAATGCTCTTGTCAACTTCATTTTCTCTGTGATGAAAGTGAAATTGATAAGAGCCTTCCAGGTGGAGAGCTGGGAAGCCCAAAAATTCTGCTTCGGTTCTCCCAAAGTGGAATTTAACTTGAAATACCTTCCTTCAAAAAAATTGTGCATTTTTGAAGAAAAAACTTCATCCCAAACTGGGACAAAGTCAAAAATGCAAATTTTTTCCACAGAAAGGAATTTCTGTTTTCCAGCCAGCTCTGATAATACATTTTTGCAATTTTGTGCCAATAGGAAGTTTCTCCTCAAAATACAATTTACAGCAAATACTTACATACCTATTTAACTATAGGCTATAGTCCCACTGAAGTCACTATTCAACTATTCATTGAGGAAAGTTATATACCTGCTTATGTATTTGCAGGATCAGGGTATTACTTTTGCTATAAAAAAAGAAATTCTAGCAGTAGTGGCATTAAAAAAAATTGAATTAATATAATTTAAAAGACGTCCAGAGAAAAATCCATGGCTGGCAGAGCTAAGGACAGAAAGGAGTTTTTAAAGCATATTAGGAACAAATGGCATAGGTCCATTTCAAGACGACGATGATAAAATTGTTAATAAAGATGCAGAAAAAGCAGGAGTGTTCAATAAATATTTTTGTTCTGTAATTGGAAAAAAGCAGGATTATGTACCCATGATAATGATGAAGTTCTTTCCAGTCCATTAGTAACCAAGGAAGAAGTTAAAATCTATTAGGGATAAACATTTTTAAATCAACAGACGTGGATAACTTATACCCAAGAGTCCTTAAAAAGCTGGCTGATGAGATCCCTGGCCCAGTGATGTTAATTTTTAATAAATCTTGGAATAATTAGGAAATTCCAAAAGATTGCAAAAGTGGTAATATTGTGAAATATTCAGAAAAGACAAGCAGGATGACCTGGATAAAGATAGGCTGATTAGCCAAACATCAATTCTGAACAAAATAAAGTAAAAGTTGATAGGTATTCAACGGATAAAGAACGGGGATATAATTAAAGCTAATCAGCATATTTTATGGAAAATAGGTCTTGTCAAACAAACCTCTCTTTATTGTTTGAAGACATTACAAATTTGGTTGATAAAGGTAACTGTGTGGATGTAATATATTTAGACTTCTGCAAGGCACTTGACTTAGTACTGCACGACATTCTGAATAAAAAAACCAGCACTCTACAATATCAATAGGGCACACATCAAATGGATTAGGAAGTGGCTGACTGATATATCTCAAAAAAGTAGTCGTTAGTGGGGAATCATTAAACTGAGAATGTTACTACTAGCTGTTGCCCGATCTATTTATTATCTATTAATTATATTGATTACTGAAGAATTCCTGATTAACTCTGAGGTTTGATAGGTTCTTGTTCCAAGATCAGATCCAGTATTATTAAAATGAATCTTCGGTTGGGAACTCTGAGATGCACAGATGCAACAGTCACACTTAGTGTTATTTCCTATCTTTATAAAAAGTTTTATTTCATACAGTTAGCAAAGTCACAAATACTGTAATCCTGCCAGGTAGATAGAAATAATACAGAATGAACATCTGAATATCCATATACTCACACTATCCCTTGCAAAATAACTTAAAATGTTAGTCATTATCTTCCTCATCATCACCACCATCACCAGTGGTCATCATCCTGGCATCTCCCAAGGCGCACAGACTGGGATGCAGCTTTTATAATGTTAAACTGATGCCACTCTGCCTAATGCATATTCAGCAGGGGTTTCAGATCTTTTACCTTATTCGTAGCTCTTTATCTAACTAATGTTGGGGTGCCCTTCTCCCATATGTTATTAATCCTTTTACCTCAAGCTTATTAGCATATATGTCAATTAGATACCATGGCACTCTTATGGTCAGACATCTGCTGATGTCCCTTGCTTAAAATATTCCAAGCTAATATAAACTAGCATCTTATGGTTACCTATCAGTTTAGTCACTACAGTGTTCTATTTTGTAATATTTTATGATCTAGGATTTTTTTCTTGGTAAACTACTTATGCTAAGGCTTTTTGGGGGGACGGGCTTGTGCCTCGTTTAGTTTAGCTAAGCTATTATTTAACAGGCCTTGAGGCTATTAAGCTTATTGCATTACTGCCTTAATGTATGTCTGTATCAACAGGCTACGTAGCGTTCTTCAGGGATCAGTACTAGGCCCGATCTTATTCAATATTTTCATCAGTGATCTGGCAGTATGTATAAAATCACTGCTGATAAAGTTTGCAGATGGCACAAAGATTGGTAGAATGCTAAGTAATGAGGACATGGCAGTCACACAAAGTGATCTGGATCACTTGGTGACCTGGGTCCAATTCAAACAAAATGTTTGAATTGAAATACAATTGTATACATGGAAATGTATAGTTATACATCTAGGAGTAAGGAATGCAGGCCATACCTACAAAATGGGGGACTGTATCCTGGAAAACAATGACTCTGAAAAGAAATTAGAAGTCATCATGGACAAGAACTGAACATAAAAGGGCTCATTCAGACCTTGGATATACAAATATGGGCATAGCGAGTAGGAATAGGGAGGTGATTTTACCTCTTTATAAGACATTGGTGAAAACACTATGAAACACTGTATAAGTTCCAGTGTCTACATTTTTAAAAGAATATTGAAAAATTGGGAGTGTGCAGAAAAGAGCCACAAAAATAATTCAAGTGCTGGAGAAAATTCCTTACAGTGAAAGACAGAGCGCAATCTGTTTAGTTTACTTACACTGAAAGTTTTTCCTATATCTAACCTAAATCATCTTCGCTGCAGATTAAGCCCAACACTTATAGTCCTACTTTCAGCAGACATGGAGCACAAATGATCACAGTACTCTTTAGAACAGCCCTCAGCATATTTGAAAATTGTTATCAGGTCCCCCTTAGTGTTCTTTTCCCGAGACTAACATGCCCAGTTTTTTTTAAAACTTTTCTCATAGATCACATTTTCTAAACCTTTTATCAGTTTTGTTGTTTTCTGGACTCTCTCTAATTTGTCCACATCTTTCTTAAGTGTGGCATCCAGAACTGGACATGGTACTCTAGCTGAGGCCTCACCAGTGCAGAGTAGACCACGGCAATTACTTCCCATATCTTACATATGACACTCCTGTTAATACACCCTAGAACAGTGGTGCTCAAACTTTTTCACTCACACCCCCCTTTACCAGTAAAGGAATCTGTCCATGCCCCATCTCCCATTACTGCACAGTCAAGGTTTCCTAAGCAGCGAAGCTTGGGCTGAAGGTAGAGGTGAGGGTGGAACTGGGGATGGGGGAGGAGCTGGGGCTGGAAGTGGAGTGGGAATGAGGACAGATCTGGATTGGGGGTCAAAGCAGGGGGCAAAGTGGAGCTGTGGCTGGGATCAGAGCTGGTCTGGGGGCAGAGAGGGAGTGACGGAAGAGCTTGGCTTGGAGGTGGAGCAGGACTGGAGGCTAATCAGGGTTGGAGGCAGAGCTGATCTAAGGGCAGGGTGGGGCTGGAACCATGCTGCTCCCTTCCTCTCCCCCGAATATTCCTCTGCGCCCCCTAGGAGGTGCATACCCCACAGTTTGAGAACCACTGTCCCAGAATGATATTAGCCTTTTTGGCAACTGCATCACATGTTGGCTCATATTCAATTTGTGATCCACTATAACCCCAGATCCTTTTCAGTAGTACTACTGCCTAGCCAGTTATTCCGCATTTTGTAGTTGTGCATTTGATTTTTCCTTCCTAAGTGTAGTACTTTGAACTTCTCTTTGTTGAATTACATCGTGTTGATTTCAGGCCAATCCTTCGATTGTCACAATAATTTTTAATTCTAATTCTGTCCTCCAAACTGGTTGACACCAACCTGGAAAGGGTGCATTCTCAAATTTTATAAGCATTCTCTCCACTCCATTATCCAAGTCATTAATGGAAAATACTGAATAGTGACAGACCCTGGCCAGACTCCACTAGATACAACCACCCCGTTTGACAGCAAAACATTGATAATGATCAGGTATAGTCTTTCAACCAGTTGTGTACCCATTTGATAGTAATTTCATCTAGACCGTATTTCCCTACTTTGCTTATTAGAATATCATGTGGAACTGTGTCAAAAGTTTCATTAAAATCAAGATATTACATCTACTGCTTCGTTCCTATCCATTAGGCCAGTAACCCTGTCAAAGGAGGAAATTAGGTTGTTTTGGCTTTTGTTCTAGACAAATACATGTTGGCTATTACTTATAATCCTATTATCCTCTAAGGTGATTATTAAACTGATAGTTTAAAATTTTGTTCCAGTATCATTCTAGGTATTGTGTTTATTTTTGTCTGGGTTGGTGGTGGGGAGCATAAGGAAACATTGTCACTCAAAGGGGGAGCTCACCTCAAAAAAATTTGAAAACTGCTGCATTATTAGCTCTCCTACCTTACTAATTAGAGGACCTACACTTTCCTCCTTGCTTTCCACATTCTCTTGTGCCAAATGTATTTATAGAACCTCTTTTTATTGTCTTATGTCCCTTGCTAGATGTAACTCATTTTGCGCCTTAGCCTTTCTGATTTTTGTCCCTATATGTTTCTGCTATTCTTTTGTTACTCCTCCTCAGAAATCTGTCCATGTTTCCACTTTTTGCAAGATTCCTTTTGGATTTTCAGGTCATGAAAGTGCTCCTGGTAGAGGCATTTTAGCCTCTTACTATTCCTCCTATCTTTCCTTTGTGTTGGATAGTTTGCTATTTTCTCTGAGAACTGGCCAGATCTCCTGGGCTCCTTTTTCCCTTAGATTTTCTTCCCATTGGACCAGACCTACCAGTTCTCTGAGTTTGTTAAAGTCCGCTTTTCTGAATTCCATTGTCCTTATTCTGCTGCTCTCACTCCTTCCTTTCCTTAGAATCATGAAATCACTCAAATTTCCTTCAACTTTCATATTCGCAACCAATTCCTCCCTGTTAGTCAAAATCAAGTCTAAAATCTTACCAATTTATGAGGCCCTCCAGAACCTTCCAAAGACACGGTCTGAAATCTCACAAGCCTTTTCGGAATCACGCTAAGGCTTTTAAAGCATCCTCACTCTGTCCTGAGGCACACTGGAAAGAATTCTGGGATACTGCTTATGTCCCAAACAACTGATTGCCAACCCCATAAAAGAACTTCTGGGTCTCCACCTACTCCAGAAAAAATGATCTGTATTGAACAGATGCTGTCAACTCTTACCCCTTTGGAAGATGAGAAACAGCGCACAATGTGGCCATGGACACCAGATGCAAATTATGGACCACATTTGTAAATCAGTGTCCACCTTTGATCATTTCCAGTGGCATTGCAGACTTACATCAATCTACTGCCAAAGTTAGCCACTGGATTGGTTATTTGAACATTGCTAATCACCTCTTGCCAAATGAAAGAAGAACTCAAAAATGGTTGTCCCCCTGGTTACTTCTGAAACAAAGAGTTGTCCCCAAAAAGTTGTAATAGAGTACTCACACAGCAAATAGAACTCTCACAGCTAATTTTCAACCACAGATCTCAAAGCACTCACAAAAGTTAAGAGACTAGCCCAAAGTCACAGAGCGAATCAAAGATGGGAAGAGAATGCATGTCTCTTGCTGCCGGATCTCCTACTCTAACCACTAATCAATAGCTATCCCTGTAATATTTTTCAGTTCTTAGTTACATAGCACTGTAACTGAGGGTATGTCTACACTGCAAACTGAAGTCGATTTACTTTAAATATTTACTTTAAATCGACTTTCACCCGACGAATTTTAGAAGTCCCAGGAGTGTGATCACCCCACGCTCCTTGCATCAGACTCTTGCATCCCCACTCACCACGCTTGGGTTGACATTCAAATCAGTGCACCGTGGGTAGCTATCCCACAGTGCAACTAGCCACAGAGGCTTTTGGAAAGCTTGTCATCCTCCCATGATGCAACATACTCCCTCCCCCTCCCTTCTTGTCCCAAACAAACTGCAAACGCTTTTTTGCGCCGTTTTTCTATGCCGCACTCACGCCATTGCTGGAGAGGCATAGAGCCTGCTCAGCTCTGCATTATCATTGTGAGCATCACAAATACCTCACAGCTTATCCTGCAGTATTTTCAAAGGCAAGACAGGAGCCACAGCACGGAAAATAGCGATGCTACTGAGGCTGCCCTGCTACAAACCATAGAGTGAAACAATTCCCGTTTGCTGCAGGCTGTCACACATCATCTTCAGTACATAGAGTGCCATTTCTGGTCCCAGGAAACAAGCACAGACTGGTGGGATCGCATCGTTATGAAGGTGTGGGATGATGAGCAGTGGCTACAGAACTTTCCTATGTGAAAATCCACTTTCTTTGAACTTTGAGCGGAGCTGTCCCCAGCCCTGAAGCACATGAATACTCACTTGAGACCAGCTCTGACAGTGGAGAAGCGAGTGGCCATCACTCTATGGAAGCTGGCAACCCCAAACTGCTATCGGTCAGTTGGGAATCAATCTGGAGTCAGTAAATGCACCATTGGAGCTGCTGTGATGCAAGTGTGCAGGGCCATCAATAGACTTCTGCTACGAAGGGTAGTGACTTTGGGAAATGTGCAGGACATAGTGGACAGGTTTGCAACAATGGGGTTCCCAAACTGTGGGGGTGGGCAATAGATGGCACGCATATCCCTATCCCAGCACCTGACCACCTTGCCATAGAATACATAAACGGAAGAGATACTTTTCAGTTGTGTTGCAGGCCCTTGTGGATCACAAGGGACATTTCACCAACATCAATGTGGGGTGGTCTGGAAAGGTGCATGATGCACGCATCTTTAGGAACTCAGGTCTGTCCAATAAGATGCAGGCGGGCACTTTCTTCCCTGACCAAAAAATAAATATTGATGATGTGGAAATGCCAATAGTGATCCTGGGGGATCCTGCCTACCTCTTGCTCCCTAGGCTAATGAAGCCAGGCACCTGGACAGCGGGAAGGAGCATTTAAATAAAAGGCTCAGCAAGAGCAGAATGGTGGTGAAATGTGCATTTGGGCGTTTAAAAGCCAGATGGAGATGTCTGCTTACTAGGCTTGACATAAGTGAAAAGAACATCCCATCAGCTATATCTGCTAGCTGTGAGCCCCATAATTTGTGTGAAACAAAGGGTGAAAAGTTCTCCCAGGGCTGAGCCATGGAGGCTGATAGGCTGGCCACAAATTTTGAGCAGCCAGATTTCAGCGCTATGCTCAGAGCCAACCATGGAGCACTTCGCCTAAGGGAAGCACTGAAAAACCAGTTTTGCAATGAACCACAGTGAAGTATGTCTCTGCTGTGTCTTTCTCTTTCCTATCCCCCACCCTCGCACCAGCAACCCCCTCCCTTCTTTCCCCACCCAAGCTATGAATGAATAAAGGCAGATGTTTTTTAAAGCTGCAAAGTTTTATTTGTGACCCATTTCAATGGGGGAAAAGGAGGATAAGTTAACAAGTGACTGTGGTTAGCAAGTGACTGTGGTTGCGTGCAGTTCTTAAAGGGGCCATTGCATCCTTCTGCTTGCCTCCACCAGTGTGGAGTGCAGCACATACTGCACCCTGTTCAGCCTCCTCTTAGAGCACTTGGCGATGGGGGCTGATAAACTGTTAAGTGGCAGAGCATTTTGGAGGTGCTGCAGAGGGAGTCTGTCCTGCCACTACTCTTCCTGGAGCTCTACCAGATGCCTCAGCATGTCAGACTGATCCCCCATAATACGCAGCATTTCCTGTTGCGTATCATGCTCCTGCGCAGATCTTCTGTGTTCCATGTCCATGTCTAATTTTTCAGACAAGGACATCCTCCAGGCTTTGAGCTCTGTGTCAGCAGCCGTGGAGGCATTCATTAGTTCACTGAATATGTCATCCTGTGTTATTTTTTTCTGCTTCCTAATCTGGGAAAGTCTTTCAGCAGGAGTTCTGCAAAGTGGGCTGAAGGCCGAAGTGTCAATTGTAAGAAAAGCAAAGCACAAAGTTGCCATTGTTAGCTGACACAAAGTAGTAAAAAGAATGTTACAATGTAAAAAGAACTCCCCTTCATGTTCACAAGGGGAAGTCAGACCCACATTCCAATCTGTATGTATTGGATGGGTCAGAGTGGCGTTCCAGACATGGTAAGCAAGGGGCCCTTGCATCCATTATAGAGAGGTTTCATTAGCACTAAAATCCACAATCCACACTTGAGCAAGGAGAGGGATCACTGGGCTCCCCTGTAACATCCCAGTGACCGGTTTGGGAGGAGGTGGGCAAAACAGATTAGAGGATGCTGCGGGTGAAGGGTAGCAGCAGAAAACATATGGGTCAGGACACTGGTTGCCCTAACACCCATATCAACAATACTAGGACTAGGAATTGTCTCAGGGAGGTACCCAGGAACACAGTCCACGGCAGAGGAAAAACACACGACTGTATTGGTCTGGTATTTTAAATTTGCGCCATCTTCCCTAGGTGACCATGTGTGATGATAGTCTCCTGAGGGTAACGCAGGCAGAAAGGGAAGATTTTCTGCAAGCATCAGGGTACAGGCCTCGCCCTTATGCTGTTATTCTGTGTTCCGCGATGATGCCTGCCCATTTAATAGCAGAGTGGCAGGGAGAAGTATCCTATCATGGTGGAAGAAATAAGGCTGCCTTCCCCAGAAAGCTTCTATAAAAGATAAAAGATTGCCTACATAAACATTGCCTTGATATATCCACAGAGGATTCTCGGATCATACCTCTGCACATAAATAATCTGTTCTGGGAGTAACCCTCCACTGAAGTTTGCCAACACCCAGGAAGCCCATCCCCCCCAAAACACAAACTCATTTTAAGAACCTGGACTGGGGACATAACCGCAAAAATGAGATTTGCCACACACACTCACCAGATGTGCCTTCCCTGGCAACTCGATCAGTCCCACTGTCCTGGGTTTGGCTGGACTGCTCTGGGGTAATGAACAGGTCCTGGCTCTCAAGGAGAATGGATACCCCCCACTGTCCAGCACCCTGCACTCCTCATCCACAGAGTCATCCTCATTCGTCCTGGACTGGGGTTCTTCAGAGGTGTCAATGCTGCATGATGGCACAGTGGTGGGGTAACCGTCGAGAATTGCATGCAGTTCATCGTAAAAGTGGCATGTTTTGGGCGAGGAGCCAGAATGGCTGTTAGCTTCCCTAATTTTCTGATAAGCTTGTCTCAGCTCTTTGATCTTAACACAGCACTGCTGCATGTCCCTGTTGTGCCCCTTCTCCAACATGCCATGAGATATCTTTTCATAGATATCTAAATTTCGTTTGCTGGCTCGGAACTGAGCCAGAACACACTCTTCACCCCACAGACTGATGAGATCTAAAACCTCTGGTCGACTCCATGCTGGAGTGCATTTGGGCCGTGCAGTCACTGCATTTGAGCAGTTCAGCTACAAAGTTCTCTCCACGCTGTCCAAACTGGAAATGGGAATTCTAAATTTCCTAGGGCTTGAGGGGAGCAGCTATTTCCTGATTACGTGGCCATGTTGCAGCAGAGTATGAATGTCCAAAGCAGTCACAACGGAGCATTATGGGATACCTCCTGGAGGCTAATGGCACTCTGATACACTGATACAAATTTGACCCATGGAATTTGACTTCAGCGCTACATCACTTGCGGAGATGGTTTTATTAGGTCGGATTTTACCGTGCTTTAGATCGGCGGAACTTTCGTGCCAGTGGAGATGCATAATTTAGGGGATCGATGTAAGTAGCATTACGTCGACCTCCATTGCCAGTGTAGAACAGGCCTGAGATATCACTTACAATAAGGACTGACAAATGAAAAGCATTTCACCATTTAAAACGCATCTAATTTAGAAACAGGACTGAACACGTTGGGGTTCGATTGCACAGAGCCTTTCACATCTAGAGTTGTGGCTCAAATGTAAAATAATATGGTAGTAGTAGAAGTGGTTACCGTCTTATTGTACTATTTGAAAGGAGTGGTTGGTCTCAGTCCAGTTCCTGACCAGGTGTCTGCTTCCTTCTTGAAACCTATATCCAGCAAGGTACTCTCTCAGCTCTTTCTTAAGGTAAGAACAACTGGTCCTTATTCATTCCTACTAATCTCACAGTAACTTCATACCAAGCGTGAATTCCTTTGAGTGAGCCTGCTTCTTCTTCTCAGCATATCATTGCAATGATGTTCTACATAACGGCTTCCCATCAGGGAGTCCCTCTGCTTATGCCTCAATTCCTCTTCCACCTGGCCAGGTATTACTGGAAAAGAGTTTTTTAAACAAAGGCAAAAAATATGTAACATGAAATTGAACAATTCCTTTATGGTTACAGTTCCCATTACAGTAAGCAAATGCATGGTAAGTTCCTTTTGTTTACTATTCACAAAGCAAGTGAGTATAAGCAAAGCTTATTCTTGCTATTAACAAAAGAATAAAATATGAATGTGACCAAAAGGATCTAACAAGTAATTCCATTAACCTCCCTGCAATAAGAAGCAAATACTGATACTATGCATAAAATATTTATTTTAACTATGGGTCAAGTGAATAATTTGAGACAAATTAATGGAAAAGAAGAAAGAGCAATATCATCCAAAATAAAAATCTGGACCATAACATCATTAACAATCTGTGTCACTGAAACTGGTAACAAATCAGTGTCTCACATCAGTGACCTCCTCTCATTGCATTTAGCACTTGGTAGTCTTAAATTAACCTTTATGTACTTCCAAGTTCCACCAGCAGATGTCACCTTGCATAGGCTTAAATACATCAATAGATCATATTTCAACAATAAAAATATTAAGACTATTATTTGTGAAGGCCCCCCCACGCCTTACTCATTGCACAGACAATCTCTCTGCTAGCCCAGTCTAAGATCTCTGTCTCTCTCTCACACACCCAATCACAGTCAGGAGTTACCCAGAGGTGGTGGCTCACTACCTGTTCTCCACAGGACAGTATGAACTGAAGTACAGCCACTTTTTTTTTTTTTAAGGTCTATTGTTTGTGATGTTGCTGAGAAAAGCAAAAGCAAGATGACTACAGAGTCATCTGTCTGGGGATCCAATAGCACACAAAATAAGAACTCGATGCTATATTGTACAACCAAATCCTGAATTCCTATAAGAGGGCAAATGTGAACCCTAGATAAAATCAATTATTTGATTATACCAATTACTGTTTACCTTTTAATTAGGCAGAACATACTCCAGACAACCAACTGCATATAGTCAAACATTTTCTATGTCCAAATAGGATAAAAAATAATTTCAGTGGCATACCTACTAGACAGTAAGAAATTGCTGTAGCAGTTCTGCAGAATAATTACCAATTCACAAGTGCTTTCATGGTGCCTTACAAATGTGCCATATTCTTCCTTGTTCATCTTACCAACATGTCACTTTACAACAATAAAGTAATTCTCTAAAATGCTATTATTAATTAGTTGTGTTGTGATAGCACCTAGGATCCTCCTTCTTCCCTTTTTTGAAGATGGGCACTATATTTGCCTTTTTCCAATCATCCAGGACTTCCCCCAATTGCCACAAATTTTCAAAGATAATGGCCAATAGCTTTGTAATCACATCAGCCAACTCCCTCAGCACCCTCGGATGCACTGCATCTGGCCCCATTGACTTGTGCATGTCCAGCCTTTCTAAATAGTCTTGAACCTATTCGTTCACCACGGAGGGCTGCTCATCTCCTCCCCATTCTGTGCTGCCCAGTGCAGTAGTCTGGGAGCTGACCTTGTCTGTGAACACAGAGGCAAAAAAAACATTGAATACTTCACCTTTTTCCACACCATCTGCCATTAGGTTGCCTCCCCCATTCTGTAAGGAGCCCACACTTAAAGCTAGGCATGTGCTTAAATACCTTGATAAATTGGGACCTTAGGGACAGATTTTTAAAGGTATTTAGATGCCTAAAAACGCAGACAGGGATTTTCAAAAGAACATAGGCCCATGACTCCTACTGATTTCATTGTCTTAAATAATCCGTGACATTGTCAGTAAATCACACTAGGCACTTAGCTTCATCTTTAGGTACCTAAGTACCTTTGAAAATCTGATCCTTTATCCTCAAGGCAGTTTTTTTAAAAATGGGCCTGATTCACCATTTGCTACTTTGACTAGTCTCCCATTGAACTCAATGGGATTCTTGCCATGGTGGGGAATGCATGACCAGGCCCACAAGCAAATTAATCACCCAAGAAAAGCCCTGCCAGGCAGACGAATATTGTAGTGATGCATTAACCAAAGTAATGTAAAAATAATTGCTTTTCTGACACACACACAAATTTATGAAATTAAAAACCCCACTAATAAGTGTTTTACAGTTTTCACACTCAGATCATGAGACTCACCCTCTGCAATGCACATTGACATCCACAGGAGTCTGGGGGGGCTGGGCTCAGCAACTTCATAGTATCATAGAAGATTAGGATTGGAAGAGACCTCAGGAGGTCATCTAATCATCTAGTCCAACCCCCTGCTTGAACAGGACCAACCCCAATTAAATCACTCCAGCCAGGGCTTTGTCAAGCCAGGCCTTAAAGACCTCTGAGGATGCAGATTCCCTCCCTTGGTAACCTATTCCAGTGCTTCACCTAGTGAAAAAGATTTTCCTAACATCCAACCTAGACCTCCCCCACTGCAACTTGAGACTATTGCTCTTTGTTCTGTCATCTGCCATTACTGAGAACAACCTAGCTCCATCCTCCCTGGAACCCCCGTTCAGGTAGTTGAAGGTCACTATTAACCCTCCCCACCCCATTCTTCTCTTCTGCAGACTAAACAAGTCTAGTTCCCTCAGCCTCTCCTCATAAGTCTTGTGCTTCATCCCCCTAATCATTTTCATTGCTCTCCGCTTTACTCTCAAATTTGTACACATCCTTCCTGTAGTGGGGGCCCAAAACTGGACACAATAGTCCAAATGTGGTCTCACCAGTGCCAAATAGAGGGGAATAATCACTTCCTTCAATCTGCTGGCAATGCTCCTACTAATGCAGCCCAATATGCCGTTAAATGTGTTAAATATGCCGTTTCAGAATCAGTCCTTATAAAAGTAGATCTGAGGGTAGGCACCTGACTTCCATTGAAGCTAAAAGGAATTAAAGAACACTCATGATTAGAGTCCATTGCATTAGGCCTATTATTTTATGCATAGCTACCGTACACTATCTTTATAAACATCAGTTTTTAGGCTACAATGTCTGAGTTACATTGGCGGGGACCTGTGGCTTACATTTTCAGTCCAGATGTTGATTTTTTTTCCTCATCAACAATTGCTTCAGTCTGTTTAACAGAATCTGAGAATTACAATGTCAAAACAAATCCACTGATGCTTCCCTCACTCACTGACCCAAAATAGGGCTCGGGCCTGCAGTTCTACACTGAAATCAATTCAGGACCAAGCTCCTAAAAATTCTTCTATTTGGAAAATAAAATTTTAAGTCTATCTACCTTGGTATTTATAAAGCCCCTAAGCATCACGCTACCCAACCAGAGTATCCTAGTGGACTTAATCCCCTTGAGTGGCATTAACCTTTCTGGAATTGACCAACTAATGAGAGAGAATTTATTGGAAATTGCAGGGATAATCAGGAACTAGTGTTTTGAAAGGCACTACTACAATGTTCACAGACGTTCAAAGGAGCAGTGTTATTGCATAGTACACATTGATATACACAGTTAGAATAATTTGCTGTATGGCGCAGTCAGAATCTGACAGCTCAGCAGCTTCCAAGTTGAAATAATAGCAGAGACCAGGGCCAGCATTAGCCTCTCTGGGGCCCAGGGCAGAAACTAAAGAGTAAGCCCCCATCTTGCCACCCAGGCCTGAAGCCCAAGCTGCCTGATATCTCTGCTTGCCCCACCACTGAATATTCCTCTGCACTCCTCTGGGAGTGTGCCCCATAATTTGAAAACCTCTGCTTTAGTGTGATTTAGTTCCACTTTTAGAGATTAAATTACTGTAATGCTCGCACTACATTTACCTGCAGTAACTGTAGATATCATGTAATTTAGCTTCATGGGGCCCCTGGCAATTGCCCTGCTTGCTACGCCCTAACACCAGCCCTTTCAGAGACTTGACCAAGCCACCAGAACTGTTACTGTTAAAGCAGCTAACCTGCATAGTTCTGACACTTATCAAATGAAGGGAGTCTTGAGGACCAAATTTACAAATGGGTACCAAATTAGTGTTTTTCTTTGGAAAACAAGCAAGAATAGGAGCAAGGAGCACTCATTGCTCAAAAAAAAATTATAGCAAAATATTTAATAACCATGTGATTTTACTGCACAATGAGAGCAATATGTAGGAGTGCCCCAAGGGCTTTTGTTGGGATTACCTTCAAGGCCAGAGAGTCAAATAGGACTACTCATGCGAGTAAGTCAAGCAGAATTTCATCCATTTTTAATATAATCTATCACAGACAACTTCTCTAACTTTTCCAGGGAGGCTTTAAAGCCTTCAGAAACAAACGCCTGCAGCAACATGATCAATGCTGCTGCTCTGGAAAGTTTTGGTAGAGACACTAATGACATTTGCTTCTAACATTCCAGGATTAATTTATAATGAAAAAATGAATCTGGGACAGAAGATTAAGTCACACATAGGAAGATAGATTTCCAGACCATCAGCTTAAATAAACAAACTCATAATTTATACAGGGCTTTTCATCCTCCTCACAGGTCCCGTCAGTTATACAGAGAGATCTCATCCTTCTTATTGACTAAGGCCCAGAGCCTACATGCCCTTAAGCACATGCTTAACTTTACACACGTGAATACTTCCATTGGCTCCAAAGAGAATACTTAGGTGCATAAAGTTAAGCATGTATTTAAGTTTTAGGCCACGACCCTACAGGTACTTAAAGACCCCCATTCACCCACTTCCCGAAATTTTGTTTTGAAAAGTAAGCAAGAAAAACAAATATCATTACCAACTGCTTCACCCTGATTTTACTAAATATTGATGTTTACTATAAAAATGGCGGCCAAGATTTTCAAAAATAGGAGCCTCATATTAGACTCCAAATGAATGAGAGCGCCTTGCACCCAACATCCACCATGGAAATCAACAGGAGCTGCTAGGTGATCAAGGGTTTTGCAAAATAAGGTCACTTATTTAGGAGCCACTTAATTTTACTTTCTCTCTACAGATTGTTTAATAACACTGTAATTGGATTATTTAAAACAGGGTATCATTTTTTGGGGGAGGGGAATTGTTTTAATGAAAAATGCTATGCACAATTGTTGTGATTATAAAGTTAATGTTCTTGATATAATGAATCACTCAGCTTGTAACTTTAAGTGTCTCTGTTCCTGGAAGGTAGGACCTGTGTACCTACTGATCTGCACGCACATGATCATTCCATCCATGGAATATCAAGTAAAAATCACCGTTTTGTTCTATTTGGCAAAAAAAAATCTTGGTCACCCAATAGAACACAAAGACGATTCTACATTGAGGCCAATGGAAAGATGCCTACTAACCAACATGGGCTATGGATCAGACCCATGAGAGAGAATTTCTATTAGTGTAATGCCCTCCATTAGAATCCTTCAGCTGACCTCTTTTGTTGTCTACTGGGGATGCAGTAACCCAGTTGCTCTGCTCCAAAGCTTTGCCAAATGGAACCAGCGGGAATTTTCAGCTAGTTTCCACAAATCTAATTTGAATTAAGTCAATGGAAGATTCTTCCCCCCACACCCGTCAATTGTGTTGTGCTTTTTATATATGCTTATATAAAGGACATTGATTTTTAAAGAAGGACGAGCTGAGGTGGCAATGTTCGGATTCACACTTGCCTCTACATAACACCAGAGTTAGGAATAGAGTTCAGATTTTTTCACCTCCATACCAGAAGCAGTTTGTATCCATTTCTATGGCTCTCATCATTGTAGTATCCAAGCATCAATCTGACTGCTGAGCCAGAACAGCAAGAGACTAATGAGAACTGTCTCTTGAAACTAAAAATTCTTCCTTTGAAGTTGGACCAAATTTAAAAAACAAAAAACTCTTAAATTTTCAAATATAAATGAATTAAAAATAAAGTTAATCCATTAGTAACCAAAACACTAAAGAATTTCATTAAAATATAAAAAAGATGTTTTATGTTTACATAAAGACATTCCTGTGTCCAATTGCCAACCATATTTTACTCTCAAAGAGTGTGTGGGCCAACGCTTATGTGGATTTACACCACAAAACGGGGGATGGGGTTTGACTGGAGTGCTCCGAAGTCGGAGCACAATCAGTAGGTAGGTGTTAGTGCAGAATTGTGTTCAGTGACTCTTGTCTTTAGAAACACAAGGATAATGAGTCACAGTTGGATCATAGGCAAAAAAACAGCATCTATATGGTTTGGTTTTGCATCCCTGTCCATCCTGGCTAATAGCCATTGATGGAGCTATCCTCCATGAATTCATCAAGTTTTTTCTTGAACCGTGTTATCGCCGTGTCCTTCACAACATCCTCTGGCAAAGAGTTCAACAGGTTGACTGTGCATTGTGTGAATAAATACTTCCTTTTGTTTGTTTTAAACCTGCTGCCTATATACCTGGAGATTTATTCTTATTATTATTATGTATTTATATTCCAGCTGCTCTGAAAGGCCTCAGTCAGGATTAGGGCCCCATTGTGCTAGTCACTGGGCAAGCAGAGATAAAGACCTCACCCTATGGGGCAAAGACTGTGTCATGGTTACTGTGAGAACTGCACCTTGGACCCTGTTCATCCCTTTCCAGTGCTCCCCTCAGGTGACAGGCCTGGCCTCCTGCACCTCATGCTGGGTGGAACCACTCAGTCCAGCTGCTCAGACTGGGTCTCTGGGCTGCAGCCCCCTTTTCCCAGTTGTGTTGACTTGACAGGTCCAGTTGCATCTGGCACCTATAAGCCCTCTCACTTGGGAGGACCTGTGACCGACAAGGTGATTAAAGCAACTCAAAAACAGCATTTTCAAAACAAAGCATTATGAATTCATTCCCCCAAAAGGTACAAACCATGTAAAGGGCAAAAACAATAGAAGGCCTATATGCATGGGTCTGTGCTACACCTTAATCTTCCCTTGGCAGCTTCCATAAGTTTCCCTCAGCCCAGTTAACCCACATCTCTGGCTTAGGGGAGCAGACTATCCTGCTTTCAGCATGCTGTCTCTGTAACTCCCCTCGTCACCCTGTCAGCTCTAGCTAATAGTCCCTGGACAACTTCTGGCCATGCACTTCACCCCCACGTTTTTCTAAGCCTGGGGTCCTCTAATGTTTTCTATCCTCCTTTTGATCCTCGGGAAGAGTAAACAGGTCTTGGCCTGGCCACAGCCAGGTAATGGGTATTTCCCAATAAACAGCTTTTCCCTTGTTTCTCCTGAGCCTCTTGTTGGTGGCATTGCTTTATCCCTTTCCTGCTTGGTTCCCAACAACCCTTTGATCTAAGCCCATAGCAAGGAACCCCTCATAAACACATACATGGGCATGTACCATATTCATCAAAAATAACGTGGATATTTCCCAGTTTGTCACACTGTCTTATGGTCTTTACACAAGTCATTGACAAAGATAGTTTGGGCAGGGCCGAGGCCTTCTGCCAAGTCATTCACATTGTACTCCTTTGCTTTGATTCTGAGCTGTGCTTGTCAGGATGCACAGCTTAGGAGGGTGGGGGTGGGGAGATGGTGCTGGTAAATATAACTGCAAAGCACCATTGCTTCCTCACAATTTTTGGTTTGGCTGGAGCGCTTCCCAGCTCCCACCACCTTGGCTGCTCTAACTTGTGCTGGCTTCCCTCAGCCACCTTGGAGAGCCCAGAACACAGAGTGCTCCAGCAAAACCCTACCCAACCATTAGTATGCCCCTATGACAAGTGCTGTGAGGTGTAGAGGGGATGTGGCATAGGACTGGGCTGGTGCAAGCAATCCCCAGGGAGTCCCACAGTTTTCTGTCTCCTTTACACCACAACGCTGGGAATAGAAGGCAGCCCAGAATTAGAGTTGGTAGCTCAGGGTGTAACTTCCATCCCTCCAATGCCTCCCCCACCCCACCTGCTTTAAACCCCTGTGACTCTCCAGCCTGGGAGGGGTGCAGTCTCACAAGGATGGGAGAAATACTAAATAGGTCTAGAAATAGTATATGTCTCTGTGGAGGAAAGAGTGACTGTCACACAGAAGGAGGAGATGAACCTTTGATTTGCCCCTATTCAGGAATGTGATAAAAATCTGAGCCCCCTGGAGAATGAGAATGTCTCAGCACATCACCACAGAGCTGAGACCTTGTCAGTTTTTATGTGGCATTGGTTTAGGAGCAGTGAACCTCACACTAACATTTCAGCTGGCCCCCTTGCTTGGGGTCTCCCTGTGGCTGCAGATTTAGCAGCATTTTTTAACTGGCTGGGGCCATTTTAGTCAGTGAGAATTTATCCAAGTTCAGGATTTGATCCCTGAACTAGAAAGAAGGGAAGAGGATCCTAAATCTTTGCAAGCAGAAAGATGTGTTCCCCTCCATTCCGTGGCCAGAAAGGCAGCAGAGGAGTGGGAATTAGGACACAAAGTGTCCTAAAGCACACAGGAGGGTGGAGTGTCTTCCCCAACCCTACACACTCCCATGTGCCTAGTCTGCACATTCAGAGCTCCACGGATTTTGAAGGATGGAACAGCTGGTCCCCAAGGGGTGCTCTAGCCTAGTAAAGCCCTGTGGCTTTCTGAGCAGAAAGAATCCGATCTGTATCTTCCACTACAGTAGGAGGATTCAAAGGCAAAATGGCTCTGTAGGGAACTGTACCTCCATTGAGAAGAGGAGGCACACAAAGAAGGGCAGTGGTGCAAGCCCTCTGTGTTGAAGTTCTATGGGCTTGGCCCTTGATATCCATCAGCATCCTGGGGCTCTGGGGAGCCGGGGGGACAGAAATCCGGCCACATCTGTTGTAGTGAAAACCCCACCCCACTTCTAAAAGGAGGGAATAGTTCCAGATACCAGAGGCATTGGGACTATGAATATTTTAGCTTACTTCAGCCTTCAGTCATCATAAATATCATCTTACTGCTTAGCACGTATGTAGTCCATTTGTGTTGCATGAGAAAATTAACATACTGTAACTGTACTCTAGACACTGTCAGCTGAATTTACTCTGATACAACTGCACTAAATTCAGTAGGGTTAGGTATGCGGGGCCAGATTTATCCCTGGTATAACTCCAAGGAGTTCAGTGGAGCTGCACCAGGAATAAATTTGGCCCTGTATGCCAAACTACTACTATGTTTATCTAAAAAATAAAAAAGAGTTGATGTAGAGGAAAAGATATATTAAACTCCATTTGCAGTTCATAATGTAGGTATCATACATACACTCATACACAGAGGTAGCACCTCTGCAGTTTTCCATTGCAAAAACTTAGAAAACCATGTTTTACACACACATTAATTTCACAGAATAAAGAAAATAGAGCTATTTATTTCACAAAAGTCAGATGATAGAGCAAGGTATCACTAAGTTGCATAACGTAGTAAAGAAAGAGGAGGCATACAAATATATAAACTCCTTTTCAATGTCCTCAACTTTCATAGTAAATGGAACATGTGCAATTTTCAGTGGCTAAACTCCAGCATATGGCTCATTTCAGTAGAGCGTGAGTTCTACATATGAGACACCTCACAGATTTTTTTTCTAGAACTATAAAAATAGCTCCTTCTCTCGATTTTAATAACACAAAAAAATGTTTACACATAACTTAGTGTGGCCAGATAAAGGATTTCAGGATTTGGCTTCAGAAACTTAAAGAAGCCCCTACTTACAAGACAAGGTATATAGCACTATTAACCCTTGAAATAAATCCCACTCATTGTCATAAATTCCAGTCCTACTCCATGTCCCAAAAGTGGCATTTGAGCATATATGCTATAGGAGAGTTGTGTAGGTGGGTTTGATAACCCCTCCCCCTTTATAGGATGCTTTTCCCACCAATTGCTAGAACTAGATCTGTGGTTTCCTACTCTATGCCTGGAACTAGGTGCATAAACTTTTATTGAGAACATTTTCTATCATTTGGTTAGTAGCTGTACTTACTAAATGTTTGAAAGGAAACCTACTAAATCTACCATAAAAACAATGTACATACACCCTAATACCATTCACACCCTATTGTGATGGTGCTACAAAAAAAAATCACGGATAGAGTGAACAAGTACTATTAATATTTTGCAACAAATCTCTTCACCATGACTAATTGGAAGAAGCTAGCAACTCTACAGCTCTAGAGAATCCATGGCCGTTCTCTTTCTGGGTCATGTATTACAGCACATTTTCACACATTCATAAGTTTGTTTGAGAGCCAGCGTGTTTGTAGAGTACGCACAGAGCTACAGTCATACTGAGTTTCATGTTTCGAATTTCAGCCACTTTTGAATTTTATCCTGGTGATAAACATATGAGACATTTTTTTCCACTGTGAAAAATATGCATTTCAGGCTGTGGTGGAGTACAGCTGTCTCTGGCTTTGTTTACTCACAGTTTCTCTCCTTCTTCAAGCGTAGCATGAGGAACTTCAGTTATCAAACTCCTCCCTGGTTTCCTCAGCCATGAATCCTGCCCCTCTTGCTGAGCTGCCCCTTCTAGAACATATAGCTCCTCGCCTCTCATTTTGCAATACTTGCATTTCTGACTGTCCTCCACTTCCTTTTCCTGTTTCCAAGCCCAAGCTTCCAAGCTGCACTCTCATTTAAAGAGACAGTAACTTTCCAGAGGGATGGCATTAACCAGGTTACATTTCCATTAATCAAATATATTAGTATTAATCATCTTTTAATCTTGTATTTCACAGCTGGACTCTCAAACATCTGCATAACAGTCAGTGTAAGTGTATGGCAAGGGTTTGGACACATCCATTCTCCACCCACAATATTTAGTTTCCTTGCTACCCATCGTATGGCATGTAGAGGCATGTCATAGAATCATAGAATATTAGAGTTGGAAGGGACCTCAGGAGGTCATCTAGTCCAATCCCCTGCTCAAAGCAGGACTCACCTCAGCTAAATCATCTCAGCCAGGGCTTTATCAAGCCGCAGCTAAACTTCTGGTGTGCAACTTACAAGTGCATATGACTCACTGAGGTGTTTCTTGCACTCTGTTGGTGCCACAGTCAACATAGCTAACTGCTACAATTTTCTCCTGGGTCTCACAATGTTTCTCAATGCCCAGGTTCACAAAGTCAACAGGGTTTCATCTGAAAATGTTGATTTGTCAAGCATGAAATGTTCCTCAGAAGCATATCGGGTTTGATGCGCTTCTGAACTTCCACCAAAAATCTTCATGGTTTCCTGCCTGCTCACCTGGTAGGCTGCAAGGATCCCTGTGCTTCCAATGTCCACAGCTCTGGGGCAGCCCCATAACACAAAGGTTAGGAACCCAGCACTTTCCAGGATCCTCACTGTGTGGCAAGAAGCCTTGAAGCCCTGGAGATCTGTGCTCAAACCAGTGCTCTTAGGGTTTCCAGGATTGCTGCTGCATGGCTGGAACTAGGGCTTCTAGGCTTCCTGGTCCATACTGAGGGACTCCCCTGACTCCTGGGGACAGCCTAGCCTGCCCTTAACACTGGAAGATTCTTCTGGAGTCAGGAGCAGCCTAGAAAGTCTCTGGATGTCAGGGCAGAGTGAGGCATTCCTGGGAGGTGCTACAGCCAGCTGCTCTGTTTCATTTTGAAAAAAATCAAACCAAGACAGTTCAATTTTACTTAAACAAAAACTCTGAGAATTTCCTTGTAATGAAAAATGTCAGCATTTTAAGTTCTCATTCTGGATTGGAACAAAAACTTCTTTGAAGTGTCAGAATTTCCTATGAAACGGAAATTCTGAGTTTCAGCCAGCTCTAGTGGTGACTTCAGAACCTCAGCTTTCAGAGTGTGTCAGGGGGTAAGTTTCCAATCTTCATGGTTGCAGAGAAAAGCTTGAAAATGTGAATGCTAAAGGCTCAAAAACCATTAGGCAAATAGAAGCATTATTATTATTAAAATCACATGATTTTTAAGCCACTCATGATTTGGGGGGGCTTGACTCTGATTTCAACTGCCGGTGGTTGGCAATATTGCAGTTTCCATGGGCAATGAAATCAGAGTGCTTCAGCCTTTCTGAACATACAAGGCTCCATGAACATTGACCTGGTAAAATTTTCAAAAGTGCCTAATGGATTTATGAGCCTGACTTTCATTGAAAGTCAATGGGATTTAGGGCTAGTCTACACTACAGACTTTTGTTGACCAAAGCCAGTTTTTTGCGCCAAAACAGTGGTGTTGTACACACTACAATCCCCCCACCTCTCCACTGACCCAACGCCCCTGATTTTGTGACAAAATAAAACCACCTCAACGAGAGGCATAGAGCTTTTCGCACCAAACTTTTAGTGACAAAGCATCAGTGCAGACACTGCGCTTGATTATGTCACCGTAAATGGCCTCCAGCAAGTGTCCCACAATGCCCATCCTGACCATTCTGGCCATCAGTTTGAACTCTGCTGCAATGCAGTCATCCGCCCCTCCCCGTTTAAAGTCCTGGGAATTTTTGAAATTCCACTTCCTGCTTGGTTGGCATGGAGAGCTCACATATCATCTTCCCAGCTGACCATGGCAGCTCCATGCACCAAAGATCTCCCACTTGGAGCACGCTGGAGCTTCTGGATCTGATCAGCATTTGGGGAGAGGAGGATGTGCAGTCCCACCTCAACTCCAGCTGAAGGCACTATGATACCTGTGATCAGACTTCTTGTGCGGAGAAGGGCTATGAACAGGACATGCTGCAGTGCTGTGCAAAAATCTAGGAACTGCAGCAGGGGTATCAAAAGGCCAGGGAGGCAAACCGTAGCTCTGGTGCAGAGCCAAAGACCTGCCGCTTCTATAAGGAATTGGAAGCCCTCCACAGCGGTGACCCCATCTCCACCACCAAGAGACCTGTGGATAGCTCCATGGACACTGGACACAGCCCCAATGAAGAAGTCATGGACGAGGAGGTCAAGTTGGAGGATGATGTGGAACAGAGGATTGGGTCGTTTGGTGACATGGGGAGTCAGGACCGCTTCTCGACCCCAGAGGGTTCAAGCTAGTCCCAGCCCTCCATCTCTTGTTTGCAGGATGCAGAAGAGGGGAGCTCTGGTAAGTGATTTTTTTGAGCTGATGCTGCTTGGTTATATGAGGTACAGCTATTCTTTGCTTTGTTGCATTATACAACTGGTTGAAAGGATCGAAATGCACAAAAGTAGCTGTGTTTGCATGTGATTCCCATTCCCCTGTTCAGCTACACAGTGCAGCAGAAAAGTGTGTTACTGCACACTGAGACTTCACCGGAATCCTCAAGAGAGAGATCTAGGAAACTTTCCTGGAGGTACTCGCCAATCCTGGGCCAGAGATTGCTCAGCAGAGCTTTTTTGTTTCCTCCCCCATTGTAGGAAACTGTACCGTGCCAATCAGCAGGCATTTGCACAGGGACCAAAGTGGCACACAGGTGAGCAGAATAGGGACCCCATTTGAAGCTTCTCGCATGGAGGAGATGCACTCTAGCATCCCTGCTTACTCTCAGGAGTGAAATATCAGCTTCTATGGACCCTCCTGTGGAAAAGGTGGCACTATTTGAAGTTTTGTCCCTATCTACTTGCATCAATACCCCAACCACCCACCCAGAACCTTTTCCCCAGCTTCAGTGCTCCCTGCCCTTGGGCACAACTCACCATGCTCTGGTTGATCATTGAGCTGTGAGCCTGCTAGGGGACAGTGAGAAAGAGGTGTATTTTACAGTAAAGTGTCCGTGCTGTTATTGCATTCACAATAATGCTTCTGTTCATTGCTTATTGTGCTTCTACAGATGCGCCCTGAAGGAGAAACCTCTACATACCTGCTGAGAGCCGGTGGCTGATAAGAAAATGACCATGGAGAAGCAAAGAGGAGATGTTCCAAGAAAGAAGCAAAGAGGAGATGTTCCAAGAACTCTTCCAGTACTCTGAGGTGGAAAAAAAAGAAAAAATGGCATGGAGACAAGTGTGACCGAAAATCAAAAAAATTATAGGCAGGAGAGGAGGGAAAACCAGGAGCAAGTGATAGCAGGTCACAAGCGCATGATGAAAACCATGGAGGAGCAAATAGAGCTGCTAAGGTCACTCATTATGCTGCAGACTGATTTCATGTGTGCTCGCCCCCATCCACTTATAGCCAATAGAGAACTGCTTTCCAGGCCCTCTCAAAACTCCACTCACACATTCCTACCAAACTCCTAGCCCGCTTCGGTATTCTGTTCACTCCACCCCTTCAGACAGCTTCCAGAATGATATCTGGACTTACACCCAGCTGTCATAGCTCACACTGCCCCTCACTGCTTTCTCCCCTCCAACCCAGCTTTTTCTGTGTGTTGTGAATAATTGTTATTTAATAAAGACATACTCTGTGCAGAGTAAGCAATCTTTATTTGTCTCTTGCACACAGTGGTTGCACCTCACAGTGCAAGCTGGATAGCAGTCATAGCATGGCACAGTGCTGTTTACAAAGACACCTTACCAGTGCTCATAGTCAAAATGGTTCCTCAAGGCCTCCCTGATTTGAATTTCCTCGGTTGTGCCCCTCTAATTGCCCTGACATCTGGTTGTTCATAGTCATCCGCAAGGCAATCCACCTCTGTGCTCCACCCAGGGGGAAACGTTTCCCCCTTAGCTTCACAAATATTATGGAACACACATCAGGCAGCAATAGCCATGGGTATATTTTCCTCATTCAGATCTAACCTGCCATAAAGGCATCATCAGTGAGATTTTAATCTGCCAAACACACATTCAACAGTCATTCAGCACCTGCTCAACCTGTTATTGAAGCGCTCCTTGCTGCTATCTAGGTTGCCCATGCAAGACTTCATAAGCCACGGCAGTAAAGGGTAGGCAGGGTCTCTCAGGATCACTGGGGGCATTTCAACATCCTCCATTGGAATCTTTTGGTTTGGAAAGAAAGTCCCTGCTTGCAGCTTTCTGTACAGGACAGTGTTCCTGAAGATGCGTGCGTCATGCACCTTCCCTGAGCAATCCACGTTGATGTCAGTGAAATGCCTATGGTGATCCACAAGTGCCTGCAGTACCATAGAGAAGTACCCCTTTCTATTGATGTACTCCGTTGCAAGTTGTTCTGTGGCCAAAATTGGGCTATGTGTGCCATCTATCGCCACGCCACAGTTAGGGAATCGCATCGCTGCAAAGTCGTCCACTATTTCACGCACATTTCCAAGACTCACAATCCAGTCATAGCAGAATGCAATTAATGGCCCTGCACACTTGCAATGACACAACACGAACAGTGGACTTCCCGACTCCAAACTGATTAGCGACCAACCGGTAGCAATCTGGAGTTGCCAGCTTTCACATTGCAATCACCACATGCTTCTCCACTAAGAGGGCAGCTCTCGTTCTGGTGTCCTTGCATCACAGGGCAGGGGCGAGCTCTGCTCAGAGTTCTATGAAGGTGGCTTTGTGTCTTCAAAAGTTCTGCAGCCACTGTTCATCATCCCAGACCTACATAGCGATGCAATCCCACCACTCAGTGCTTGTTTCACATGCCCAAAACCAGCGGTGCACCATGTGCAGATGCTCTGTGAATGCAAACAGTAATCTGGCGTGGTTTGTTTACATGGCACACAGCAAGTCAGGCACCTTGGATACCTGTTCCGATTGGGAGCTCATGATATACTGCAAGAGCAACTGGGATGTGTTCACAACACTGACAACAGTGGAGAGCAGTGCAGGAGCCATCCTTTCAGATAGATGGCGGGTGTACAGGAAGCCATTGAAATATGCCACCAAACACAGCCGGGAATGCAAGGAATGATGAGATGGAAATCAATGCATTATGGGACGCTGAGCCCGCACTCATGATGCGCTGTGATCGTCTCTGCCTTCCCACAACTCCTAGCATCACAAGGTGGCAAGCTGCACAGTGGGATAGCTGCCCACAGTTCACTGCTTTCATGGTCGATGCTAGAGCACCAACTGTGGACATTCTTCAGCGACTCAATGAGAGCTGTGTGGACAGGCACAAGCATTGCAATTATAGCACTTTTTGATCATCACTGTAACTTGCATCAAAACACTCTCTAGAATAGACAAGGTCTTAGACTCTTAACTTTCTAAATCACTTTTGAAAATGAGGTTTATTCTCCTAAATCACTTAGGAACTTTAGAAAAATGTACCCACTATCTTCGCGGCCTGAAACTATCCATTCAAAATCACAATATTATATTAGTACCAAGACACTTCAAAACTGCAACTCTGTCAAAAGAACTGCCCCTCAAAACTGAAACTTTATTTCAACAGAGAGTCATTCCAATATACAGGGAACAAAGGGGTATGGGAACATCAGTCATATAAAAAGAACATAATCAGCCGCCTACAGCAGATATAGAATAGTTAAATGGGACAATAGTGGATCATTGTTGATGTCAAGTGGAGTAGAGTGTTTCTAACTACACTTGAAGCTGGCACCTTAGTAGAGCATCTGTGTAGTTGCTGCTGAATGTGTTACACTCAGTTAAACACAGGTGTATCTGATTAGAAATAATTATTTGTTGAATAGGATTTAAGAGCTTATTATTTTAGTGTATATGAAGCAATGTGTAAGCACATCATTTAAGGCAGTGAGCCAGATTCAGTCCTGGTGAAATCCCTGATTTGATTCTTTATCATAATGCAGACAGACAAGCGCACACTGACTTTACTCTTACATTTTTCACTTCCTGACTTTTAAAGTGTTTCATTGCAGAACCTTAACATTCTCTTATCGTAGTCGTTTGCAAGGATTTTTCTTTAATAGAAGACACATTGAATGCAAACCACGTGCATGTTGTTGGAAAAAGATTAAAGAAACAAAGAGCAAACCCATAGCAGGCCGACACATTTTGAATCAGTCGGTGGTGATCATGCACCCTGGTGACATGCCAAGCTACAGCAAGGGAATCACCCAGGGCAGCAGAGGAGTAATATTCCGTTCACAGAGAGTCAGAGCCCCAGCTTCTGGCCTCACGTCATTGCATTCGGATTTCAGCTTCCATTTAAACAAAATATGTGGCTAGCCCCTCTGCTTGTGAAGAAAAACTTGAAAACGTAACATGAGCGTAACGGATGCAGCAGCATCTTCCTGACTGAAGACAACGTTACACCGCTGAGAGGTGTAGCATAACAACATAAAAGGCAACACCAAGACTATGGCCACGCTGGAGAGCTTAGAGTGGTGCACTTACACCGATGCAGCTGTGCCACTATAAGATCTCCAATGTAGCCGCTCTAACCTGACAGGAGAGAGCTCCCTGGTTGCTTAATTACGCCAGCCCTCACGAGCTATGTTGGCAGGAGAGCTTCTTCCACCGATATAGCACCACACCAGCGCTTAAGTCAGCATAGGGTATGTCACTCGGGGGGTGGCTAATTCACACCCCTGAGTGACATAACTTAATTCAACTTAAGCTGTGGAGTAGCCATAGCCGAAGAGTTACTGTTCTGGGTAGCCCCACCAACACTCCCCAGCATATCTCTATGTGGCAGGAGAAGAATGCAATGAACTCAGATCACCAACTCAGAATCCCATGTGTTGGAGTAAGTATTGCTCCAAAGGGGGTCCCGTGGCCCGGGGGGTGGGGTGAGGAGGGAAGGACTGCCATGCCATTGCCCTTGCCTCTCTAGTGGTATCCCAGAGGTAAAAGATGTTATTCACAGAGCTATGTGCTATGATGCAAGGCTGGGACTCTAGGGGGCAGTCCCAAGTTGCGGTGTGCCTAGGGCCCCAGATTCCAGTCTCGTCAAGCGATCCTTAGTGATCCTCTTTGTATGGAGGAGAATAGTTTCACCATGTGTATTAAATGAACACCATACTACCACACACTGAAATCAGCGGAACTACTGCTGCTAGAATTGCCAATCTTGTCTTCTTTTGTAGATCTGATTGAGACCTAAACATGAAGCCTTCTTTGAGGAAAATCAGTTCAATACTTCTAAAGTTCTGAAGGCTTAAAGCCAGCATGTTTGCATCAAAAGTTGTCATTGCTCACAAAAACTCTCTTTGGCTTATGTGCACATTTTCTAATATGCATAACTTTGCTGTTTGCTAGCCAAATTCTTAGCAACATAGCAAAGCACATACTACTCCCTAGGAAGTAATGACATATCAGGTTTCATGTTTCAAAGCTTTGCCACTTTTAAGCTTTACCCTCGCTGGCGGGGGGGCAAGAGAGGGGGAGGGAGAGTGATTTTTTTTCAAGGTGAAAAATGTGTATTTTCATACACATAATTCCTAAAAAACTAAACAGTTTTTTTTCTCTCACTTTCAGCCAAGCATGGAAAAATGTCAACTCAAATGATCAAAGTGTAAGAAAGTTACAAGTGATTGAAAACATGCTGATGAAAATTGTTTTTCAACCTTAACGTAAGCAAGCACCGTAAGTGTTCACTATAATACACTCACCCACACATGTACCCCACATAGACAGATTCCCAGAAATACAGCCCCTAGAAGAGATAGTATTTCCTAGAATTACGACATAAGACCTGCTTAGCAACTTTTCTGACAGTGGAAAGATAGTTCCAGGAAGTATAAAGTTTTAGAACAGCGCTTCCAATAATCTCATCAAACCAGTGAAGGCACATGATCCATATACCAGGACCTTCTTGTAAAGAATTGCTTCTCACACTAATCCAAAACATTCATTTGAAATGGACAGTAAATACAGATGCTGATTCATCACAGTGTACAACTTGTGCTTTCTTGTGTAGAGTTTACCTGTCATGTCACATATCAGTGTGTCTGTCATATTCCATATGTTAGTTTTGTAATTTCTGCAGTGCCTGTTTGGATCTGCGCTAGTAATTGAACTAAGATCAGAGAATTCATTTTCACTGGAGAATTCTGATTGGCTCTGTATCAGTACCCAGAGGTAAAAGAAGTTATTCACAGCGCAATATGCACAGCTGCTTAAATTCTTCTGAACACTGTTAAACACAAAGCAAAAACAAAAGATTAATTTTATTCCTAAATAAACAACCTTTGTTTAAAAAAGACTTGAAGCAGAAAGTTCATTTCAGCAGAGTCCAGCTAATATGCAAATACAATATTATTTATTTTTTACAAAACAATTACAGGATCGTACCCTTCACTTAAATGAATGAAGGTCAGGAAAACTTCAGAAATACAGCAAAACATAATCTATATTTTGTCTTTGTTTGAGATCAGTTGGCATCCATAGGGCAGGTGGGTGAGGTGAAGACATAGTATGTCTTTGAGGCTTTGGAGTTTTGCAGGGAGATGGTTGGGCAAGACACATCTTAGGAGATAAAGTTGGTGAGGTAGGGAGGGTTCAAGTTCAGGGAGTGTTGCTTTCCACAGTAGCATCTCCCTCCAAACCTGTGGAATAGCCTTGGGTAAAATAATGGGGACCCTGTCAATATGATTGTACGTGGAATTCAACGCCTTGCTTTCAATCCCTCTCCTCTTTGAATGCTCACAATTTGGCCTTCATAACAAAACTCCTAAGGTACCAACAGGCTCTCGGAGTGGCTTCACAAGTTGTGACTTGCACTCCTTTTTACAGGACCAACTTCTGTTGGTGAGAGAGACAAGCTTTTGAGCTTACACAAAGCTCTTTCTAAGATCAAAAGCTTGTCTCTCTCACCAACAGAAGTTGGTCCAATAAAAGATATTACCTCACCCACCTTGTCTCTCTAATATCTTTGGACCAACATGACTACCACAACACTGCATACTCCTTTTTACATCACCTATCTGAAGATTACACATTATAGATTCATAACATTTGACTTAACATAAATATTTGTTTAGAGGCCTCTACCTCTAGGGCTAAACTCCAGTTTTAAACTCTATTCTGGATCTCCCAAACTGCATAAAATGCCCCTCCAGCTGTAATCTAGTATGTTACAGCTAGATAAGGATATTAACAAACATACAGCAGGATGTATACTTTAACACATTCAATAAGTGAAGAGATAGTTCTCAAAGGTATTGACCTTTGTTGTCACTCTTAAAATGTCTGCTAGCCAAAGAGAGGTGTCTATTACGAACATGTGATTTGTCAGTGTTGTACTGCATACTTGAAAGACGGTCACTTGCCAAGGTCAGTATAGTGCAGAATGAAACAGAGCATGTGCTATAGCTTGTCTAATTGTCTAATCACATCATTTTAAATGATCAGGAGAACACTAGAACTACAACCCACCTAAATATTTTCATTTTGACTCAATAATCTGCATAGCAAAATAACAAAAGGCATGTGGAGGGGGAGTACCCATATGCAGAGGAGTTCTTATGAATAAAAACATTTACTTTTCCGTTTTTTTTAAGGTGTTTCACTGAATATATGTACAGGAAGTGATCATACATTAACCCTAAATTTTACATTTATATTAAGAAAAGTTTGCATGTAATTGACAACATTTACCTAGCACTGAAAGTGTTTGAGGGGTGTAATGTCCATAATGACATTACAGTATAATAAGTCTGTGTACTTCTATAGCACCTTTCGCCCAAAGCTCTGAAAGCATTTTTACACATAATTACTTAAACCCACAACTTCCCAGGGTAGTTGTTGTGTATTATTATCCCCACATAAGGATGGGCAAATTGAGGCCCAGCGAAGAGAAATGGTTTACACCGAAGTCATACAGTGAGAGCCCAGGCCTGTAAACCAAAATTCACTTGAGTTTAGTGGCAGCTTTGTTCATAGAGTACTTGCCAGATCGTTCCCCACATCGTAGTGCAGCTGTCCCCACACTACCCTGCCAGACTTTACCTGGATAGTCAAGTCAAGTCAGGCCATGCACATTTACTCATTTAGCCTCTCAGTTGAAAAAGCCAGTTAATGCCATTTGTGATGAGAGTTTTTATGGTACGGACCTATCTCCAAATGGAAGTAGACTGAGTTCACCAGCTCACTTCACTGAAGATGCAAAACAGCGCTCAGGTTATAATTTTTTGTCATATTTTCTACCAACCTGGGCTGAATTAAATCAAAAGAATTAAATCAAAGCCCTACAGGACAGCACTCTGATACGAGTACACGATTGGGAAAAGGGGGCACTTTGCCAGGCAAGTGGAGGAAACCCAAATGTCTGTGCAAGGGAATTTGGGGAGGTCTCGTGATTGAACAGTATATTCTGACTGGAGGGGTTGAGTGAGATACCAGGGCAGTCATAGCAAGTTTGCCCTGCCCAGGAATCTGACTGACAGGCTGGAGTACCTTATACATAAAACATTTTTCAAGCATCTCCTTCTGGAGTGGAAGAAAATTAAGATGAATATTAACAGCATACTGTGTTAGGCTGCAGAGAAGTGCTATCAGCAACGTACACCACCATTTCTCCTTCCTCTGCCTGTAATGGACAGCGCTCTGTGAACGGACCGAGCAAGAGAGCCAAACGCTAAGAACGAAAGCACATCTTGAGGCCCTTGGAATGTATAATCTATGAAGTCTGCTATGGGCCAATGCGGTGGGCTAATGCTTTGATAGTCTAGGTATAAATGTATATAATCAGATCGGTGTGACTGAGTCGCTAAAGAACAATATATTTATAAATATGTGCTCATACTTTCCTGTCCTGCAATTCTTCAAATATTTTGCTAACATTTGCTATAACGATACTCTGAAAGAGCTGCTAATGACGTGTGTAGTTTTTTCCCCACTAGGCATCCATCTTGGGACACATGGGTGGGGGGCAAGGAGAAGCACAGGAAAGGGGTGCTATGGGAATGTCATAGCTTCCACCCACAATCAAAGCTAAACACACCCTACTAGCATGCAGTATTCTCCATAACAATAATTGTATTGGTCATAACCAAGAAATCCCTCCTTCTTAAGACTATAAGTTCCTACGGCACTAACAAAGATAGTGGACGACACTTACCATGTGCAGATCTGACCCCGAGCTGTGTATCACTCCCAGCCAAGCTGTGCCATAGGTTCTTCCCCAGCCAGGTCCTCAGAAAATCACCTCAGTATATCCATCGGCCTGTCTGCCAGCATGGGCTTACCTTAAGCTTCCAGTTCCCCGTTTCGTTCCCGGGACTTCACCAGGTTCTCCCTCACTGCTATTCCCCCTTCCTTCACTATGTACACGAGACCTCCCTCGTTTAAGAGGTCATGTAAGAGGGTGACCTCTATGCTCAGGGTGATGACACATGGGTCCAGCTCATCACAGAAAGGATATCTTGTCAGCGCAGCGTCCAACCTGCTGCTCCCTTCCTTTGCTTTTCATCCAGCTGCTCGAGGTGCTTGATACACTCCCAGCACTGCACACCAGGCTGGTGGCTGCCCCGCTCTGCCAGCCTCTCATAGAGGTGGATGTTGCTGGAGCTGGGGATGAAATCATGTTCTTTGGAGTTACTCACACCCACAGTCACCTAGAATGCTAGGGTGCTCCTCCAGCTAGCCTACAACATGCCCAATGCTGAGCATCTTGCTGTTTGGCAGAGCTAGACTGAGCTGTGCAGAAACTAAATTAAGCTGCATGGGAAATGCCAGGTTAAACTCCAGGTAGCTTCTGGTGCATAGAGGGCAAGTGAGAAGTGAGTAGGTAGAAAGGCAGGAAGATACAAGTTCAGGGAATTGTGGGAATGGCAGTGTAAGACTATCTTGGCTCAAGGCCAGGTGGTATCCATGCCTTTGCTATCTCCACACTGTAACGTGGGAGAGTAGGTAGGGGTGGATCATTAGTTAGCATGTGTTCTGCTGCATATTCTCCTGGATGTGTGTTTGAGGGCTTTGAGTGTGGATTATAGGGGTCTTTGGGCAAAGGTGCAGGAGATAACACACAGCAAGCCTGCAATGTAGACAAGTCCTTAGAGGTGAAAGGCTCTGTATTCCATTGCTAGTGCTCCAGGCCATCCATTGCTAACAATAACATGAATATGCCAAATATATCCATAAGCCCATGCTAGTAAAGCTTATACACTTTTTGTCCATGAGACCTGACACCAGTAGGATAATTTTTCATGCTAGCTACTCTTGAGCTCTATTGAAAGAATCCATCTTTCTTTTCTGGACGCTGCTGTGAAGACATTCTTGGATTATAGCTAGAGCATTACTAATGGCTGGAATCTTTTCATCGGAGAAACTGTTAGATGAAGTGACTTAGTAAATGAAAGGAAATATTTTTTTTAAAAGATCATAATCTTGCAAACTCTGCCTGACTATTTCTAGTGCTGTGTGACTCTGTTACCATCTCCAAATTATGCATGCATTTCCGTCATAGGAGTGGAACAAAGATAATATGGGCAACATAATGTATTTTGTGAAGCTGGTGAACTGTACTTTGGGGATTGTGAAGGAGGGGATAGTTCACAATGTATTTGTATCAATTGCCAACTTTTACTCTTTTACATTGGTAGGACTTTGCCAAAGATAGTGTAAGTGTGAGTACAATTCTACCTACAGTGTAAGAGCCAAATCCTGCAGTTGACTTACATGGCAAAGTGTCAATGTAGTATTAGGGACATATCCTGTACTTTTTAACTGAGCCCTTACTCCCACTGAAAGAAATGGGTGGGGATCCGTCAGAACCAGGACAGCAAATTTGAGGCCCTGTTCTGCTCCCACTGAAATAAAGGAGAATTCTGACAATGGGAGCAGGTTTAAGCTATGGATGTGCAATATAAAGGCCTGATCCTGCAAACCCTTGCTTACAGAGTAGTCCCATGGAAGTCACGGGCACTATTTGCATGAGGAAGGACCACTCCCATATGGAGTTTTGCATTGCACTTTTAGGCCCTGATCCTGCAACGATGTATGCAGGTGCTTTGAGAAGCGCCACTGAACTCAAAGAGGCTATTCACAGGCTGAAAGTTAAACATATGCCTAATTTTTTGCAGACCAAGGCTTTAGTTTGTAAGAGGCTTTGGGATTCATCTAGATGAAATGTGCAATACAATATAGCATTATCATCATGATGAATTCAAAGAATTCGTCAGCATACTGAAGAGCTATAAATCATAAATGGTGGCTAGAGTCCTTAATATTTGAAAATGTTTTTAAAGAACCACAAAATGAAATACTTCTGTAATAACACATTTTATTTATAGCAGGATTTTCAGAATACCATGTATTCCCAGCCTTTGACAATTCCAGTTTCTTTTATTTTGAGAAACCACCTCAGCCATACTGATTGACTTACAACAAAAAGCATCCCACGAATGGAAATAACAAAATATACAGCATTAGGCCATAACGTTTACTGTGTATTTCTTACATTTGAGTCTGATTAGATGAATAGGTTTAATGCTGTTTGCAAGTGTTTTCTCTGAGCCGACTTTGCTGTTTCAGAGGTCACCAAGAAGAACCATCATGAAAATATAATGTAAGCATTGCTATAAAACCTTTGCATGAAGCCACTTCTTACAGCCTTCTGTTTACTGCTTGCAAGTTTATGCTAGCCAAAAAGTTAACCAGCTAACAATATAATAAAAGCTCCCAAAAAGTACTAAAATGTGTCAGTAATGTTTTAATTAAATACATCTCCTGGTAAAGTGGCAGCAGTATTCACAACTATACAGGTTTAAAAGATTCTCCTTTATATACATATTTTGAAACTCTTGGATTCCACGTGCATCATATTTCAATCTCTAAGAGGCACGGCTGTTCATTTGGTGAGTTTCTTTTTGCCTGTGTAAAAGCAGCTGATGGACTTGGTGTCAAGTCTCAGAGCTCATAACACGTGATAGATGAGCCTGGAATTCGGGGTCCTAGGGGTGCCTGGCTGGGAGTCAATGCTGGGGTTTGCGGCGAGGGAGGCGGGGTCGCGAAGTGGCTGTGCAGCTTGAGCTGAGGAAGAGATACGATCCACGATACTGGATAAACAGTCCAAGCTGGACAAGGCAGGACTTTTGCCTGTGGAACGGAGCAAGGCGAAAGTAACAGCTAAATAAATGCATCAACCGACACGAACGAGCTAAGATTTCATTTCGAACGCATTTACCTATTTCCACCCAGGCCTGCCACTCAGCACACCCAAGCCCTGGCAGAGCGCATTCGAGTTTAAAACCTCCGGGCAGATGTTGCCTCGCCAGCTACCCGGGGGCGATCCCAACGGGGGGCTGCGCGATCCCTTAAACAGCTGGCCCGGGAGTTGTGTTCATTCTTACCGGTTTGCGTCTCGGGGCAATAGACAGCGTCCAAACCGCTGTTCCGCCCGGACCAGCCGGGGCTGTTGCATTCAGCCTGAAACAAACAAGAAATGAGTGTCCAGCCTTCCTCCGGGCCCCGAAGAGCTGGGGGGCTTTGCCCGCTGAGCTCCCGCAGAATGAGGCGCTCGCCCGGCTAGCTCGGCGGGGGGACCCACAAAGGCCAACGCGCTTTCCAGCACCTTCGCTGACATGAGCTCCGTTTGCAGCGGCTCTTTCGCGGGAGGGGCGGCGGGGCAAAAGGCAAAGCCAGCCGCAACGTGCACCGCGTTAACCACGGAGAATGGATTGGCGCGGGAGGCAGGCCCGGCCGGTCAGTAAGCCGACACTTTCCCAGAGCGAGAGCGCATTAAAAGCTGGCACCGCTGGAGCAAACGCGCTCGGGAAAAAATGCACCAGCAGCTCCCCTGGGCCAGGCTGCGGCAGGGCGGGCTCCCCTCTTGACCCCGATTCTGTGGTTCCCGTCAGACTGAAACATTGTTGGGTCGCCTGCCTAGGCTCAGCTCTCCATGTTCGATGCCTTAGTTCGTTACAGCGAGTGAATAAACACAACGGAGAAACTAACCAGGAGCTTGATTTCTAGGTATTTGCACCCCCTGCAGGGCAACACAGACACCCCCTTTGCACCTCGGAAGCCACCCCCCGGTAAAACACTGCGAGGCACTTTGCACGCCCAGCATCACGTCAGTTACATCCTGCAAGGGCCCATTCACCTAGGCGTACTCAGGGTTTCCCCGGGTCTCAATAAATGCAGCCACCCGTCTCCCTTCAGCCCAAACAGCAGAACTCCGCATTAAGAGGGCAGCCTGCCTACGGCGGCATGTTTGCACCCCGCATCGGGACCTGCTGGAGATGTCCGTCTCTTACCATCCCATCCGAGCAGCTGGAAGTCGGGCTGGTGGGTTCAGAGCAGCTCTGGCCTGGCAGGCGGTAGTAGTTTTCTACCTGTTCTCGCAGGAGCTCCTGGAGGCTTTCGATGTATCTGATGGCGTTTCTCAGGATCTCCACCTTGGGCAGCCTTTGGTTGGGGTTGGCCGTGGTGCACCTCTTCAGGGTGTCGAAAGCCTGGTTGACTTTCTTCAGCCTCCTCCTCTCCCGCATGGTGGCCGCCTTCCTCCGGTCCATGGTGGTGGACTTTCGCTTGCAGGCTTTGCACGCCCACAGGAGGCAGTGGCCGGCTTGATGGTGCCCGGTGGGGGCTCTGACATGCTCCTCTCCGTCCGAGCCAGCCGCTCGGGGGGCTCCGAACGCCGCCAGGCCGGGCTCGAAGGCGTCTCCGAAGTCGCCTTCGGGGGAAGAGATGCAGGAGCTGTCATAGAAGAAGTGGGATGGAGAAAACTGGCAGCTGTCCATCAGCTCCATCTTCGCAGCACAGGACCGGGAGAGGCGTTGGGTCTGGACCGCAGCGAGCTTGGCTCAACAAGTCACACCGGAGCTTTCTTGGGCAATTTCCGAAGTAATTAGGGATGCGAGACAAAGTGCTCTTGCTCTGTGGCACGGGGCTCTTTATATAGACATGTTGTTATGGGAGGCTGGTCCAGGGAGCCTAGTCTTTATTAGCATATCCCTCCACAACCCCTACCGGGGCTGTCTGGGCAAACCCCCTCCATTCCCCAGGAGACAGCTCGCTAGGCACGGCTCCTTTCGACGAGCTGATGGGTTTATTACATTTCTACATGAATCCACTTTTTCAAAGCAGCGAGTGTAACCACTCCAGAATAAAAGCAGAGATTCGCCGCCGGGTGTGAAAAGATAAAGAGCAGGAACAGGGGGGGGACACCCAAAACGTGACATTTCCTGCACTTAAGCATCTTCCAACACATTATGGGAGTGAAGAGGAGCCGGTCTCGCCTTATTCTCCATGTTCACGGGACTTCCATGGGTGAATGTTTTTAATCATTCGACTTTCTCACACTCAGTGGTACCGTTCGAAACAGATTGGCTCACTTTGTTTTTCATAAGCCTGATTTGATCCGTTTCCTTCATTTTCCTGGCAGATGTTTTGCCCGTTGACTAGATCATTTGCTTTTTTAAAAAAAGGCTTAAAGCTAGAAAATCATTCCTACGTAGCAATAACATGATCAGTTAACAATGAAAAGGAGGGGGAAAAAACCATTTCAGGTTTTAGTGCTCGCTGATCATGTCGGAAAAGGTACCCACAAAAGATCACCGTATTTGTTTGCCTAAGAAAAAAATCTCTCTTCCACTCCCTTGCTCCCTTCCCTGTGGCTTGATGCTGCGGGAGACACAACAGTAGAGCAGTGCTTTGGGTTTGCTGATTTTCTGCTTTCAGCCAAACTTGTACCGTTACAGATGCGTCCCAGCTGTCAGGGCAACATCCCCCTCCTGGAAGTGTAAAATTTCTAACCCCCGCAATCCCTGAGTAACTTTACACAAGTCGGTGACAAAAGCCTTCCAGAGCCCTACTAGCAGATCAGTGAAACTGTGAAAGGGGTCATTAAAGTGGTAATGAAGCCATTTAACAGGCATTCGCCAATGCCCAGGAACCCTTTGGCCACATTCAGCTGGCCTTTATATTTTAGGAGAACGTGTTATGTGGGTTAAATAAAACGGGTTCCCAAGCGCCCCGTCAGTAATTCCCAGGCTATGCGAATTCTTCTCTGTACCCAGTTTTGACTACTCTTGCCAAGGCCAGGGAGTTTGCGTCTTGATCTCGTGGTTTTATTCAAACCCCGTTTAAGTAAAGGAGTCTCAGCGGGGCTGAAGCTGTGGAAGGAAGGTTATTAAACCACTTTCCTGCCTTCATGCAGGCTGTCCACCACACACACCGGCAAAGGAGACATGAGACTGCGGTGTGGCGCAGGTAGCCTGAAAGCCCCTGCCTTCCTATACACTACACAGCCAGCTCCATGGCAATCCATCTGGTAATTGAGCCGTAGCTATTCACGTCCCGGAGGGGATGTTATTCTTGCTTTAAGGTGCAAACCCACTTTAAACTATAGCAGAGGAAGAAATCAAAAGGTTTCCTAACTAAAAACCTGCGCACACCCATTCCAAAAGTCGGCCTGCAGTTCTCTAAGCGGCTGGAAAGGCCACATCTGCACTGTTCCAGTTTATTTAGGGCCATAAACGGGCAGCGAGAGACCCCTTTGAAATGAATACGGTATTAAAGCCAGAGCGCTGATAAAGGACTAAAGTTACCGCGAAGGAAAGCTCTGAATTTCAACTCTCTTGCTATTGAAGTCCAGGTTGACATTCAGCTTTGAAACCCTGCAGTTCTCAATGGCTTTGCAAGAAATCATCAGCCAAATAAAGCGATTCTGCTCAGCAGTAACTTGAAGACTTCCTTGGACTGAAGCACACAGATATTTGAATGTAGCATGTTCACGCTGGCTAAAATAGACCTGTTTACAGATTTGTGTTTTGTGCACAAATACCCTGGGTCTTTAGTCGGTTACACTGGTCTGATCACTTCTCAGTGGTTTCTCTCCACATATGTGCAGTATATCTTGTAATAACAATGCCAGTACGTGTTACAAAATATCGCCTGGGTCTCCTTGCACTCGAATCTCTCGGTCCTTATTCAGAGTGTTTGAGGTTGTTTAGAAATGTGCCCTTCCCAAGAGACCTCTGAAGATTGTTTCTCTTCTTCCTGAATCTTTGGGAAAAAAAGATGCTGTCACTCAGGAAAAATCTGTAATTAGGATCCCTTAGAGGCGGCCGGCTCCCTTTTGTAAAGTGATCTCAAAACAGATTTGCAAAAGTGCAGCAGGCGAGTGGAACTAAAAGAAGCAGAAAAAACACAAACTACAAGCTTGGCTAATGAGGCTGTTGAGAAGGGAAAAGGGTGGTGGGCTTCTGAGATCTGGGGATTGACGGGCCGAAAATGGGAACCCAGTGGGCACCAGATACAACTTGCAAACTCTTGTTAAAACAGAGAAAACACAAGTATATATATATATATATATATATATATTCCCATTGGATGAGGGATGCTTTTGAAATGCTGTGTTCTTTTCTACTGAGAAGATCTCTTGTTTTTAAATATATATGTATATATTATATTTAAAAACAAGAGATCTTCTCAGTAGAAAAGAACACAGCATTTCAAAAGCATCCCTCATCCAATGGGAATCGCACTGGTAGTTACTTTTAAAAATATATATATTTAAAACACATTTTAGTACGATTTTCCTCCTCCATAAAAGAAAGAATCGTTTTTTAAAGCAACATTATTGAATTTTATTTCGGGACTTTTCTCCCCTCTTCTGAAATGCCTTGAGTTTACGTCGCAACAGTGAAAAACAGAACAAAACAATGAAACAACAAACCAAACAAAAAGAAAGTGTGAAACTCACATTTTCTCACCGGGAACTATATCACAGTTTCAAGAATCTGAATCAATGTAGCAGACAAAGCGGCCACGGATCGTTTAAGAATGAAATGTAAACCAGAGTGTCTGCAAATATTATCACACACTGCTGCCATCTTTACAGATATATGATATGACCCAGTGCTTAAACGTTGGGGCGTCTTGACGTGAGAAGGGTGTGGGGTACTGGCTGCAGTACATAATTTCTCTTTTTAGCCGTGTTGGGGCTCCAGTAATGTATTGATTTTGTACGTTAAAAACACCAGATCTTAGATGTAATGAATTATAACGGCAGCTGAAGCCAAAAAGCAGTTACTGCAGTCCTCACTTCAAGCAAAACTCCCATTGAGTTTGCCTGCATGAACTCGGGGGTCAGAACCACGAATATTTACCAGCTGAGTCTAAACGTATCGAGGTTTTATTTTGGGCTATCCTTTATTTAAAATACACAATACAATCCCAACCGAGAAAATACAGAGGAAATTAGTTAATGTTCTGGAAAATTAAGACTAAATTCCCACTGGGGTCGGTGGGAGTTTTGCCTGCGATTGCAGGATTTGAGTCTCTGTATAGCAATGATGCTTTTCAAGATCCGTTTTGTGACCATTAGTTCAAATTGTTTTGGGGAACGCTCCCTCGGTGAACGTTTTCGCTCCCGGGCCGATCGCCCATTCCAGTAATAATCCTGCCGTCCGAGGTTCCCGGCAGCAATCAGCCTCCAGGACTAACTACCAACAAAAACTCCTTCCCACTTGGACCTGTATTAAGGGCACTCCGGCAACGTGCTAAACTTTTGGTTGCACCAAGCTCTGGGAACTGCGCACACCTAAGTAAACACATTAGTACCTGCCAGAGCCGCGGGGAGGATTTGTACAGAAGACAGCTGAAGAAGACATTGGCCTCTGCTTGCATTCTGGGACTCCCAAGAGAGATCAAAGGGACACGAGAGTTTTTAGCAGCCTTGAGAAGGGGGAAAGTTGCTAATTCCTGCTGCTACAGAAGGGGAAACCCAAACGAGCACATGGCTGAGTTATTCAACCCCTCCTTCCCCCCCATCTTTCTCTGTCCCCTCTGGATGCAAACATCCACACTTTCCATAAAAGGGCAAGGCTGGCAAAACGCTACTGGGTCCCCCAAAGCCAAGGAACGATCCTATAAAGTGCTGCTTATGAATGGTCTAGAGCTGGGGCTTTTCCCTTTGAATAGAACCGAACCATACCCTTGTGCCCTGGTCTTTTGGGATTTCCTCAACAAAGCTGGACCTAATTCCGGCTCTCCTACTCAGGCGAACTGTCCCTGAAGTTGATGGAAGTTTTACCTGGACAAGAATCAGGCCCACTAGCTGCTCATCTACAACTATTGAATGGAATCGCAGTCTTTAAGCATTTCACTGAAGAAGAGAACATTACATTTGTGGTTCAGTATTTAGTGGGGATTTAAAACCAGTCCCATTTACCTTTATCTTCCCCCCCACCCCACTGTATCCACATTTCATTTGTCCCACCAGGGCATTCTTTCTCCTTCTCAAGGATACCTCAACTATAATGACGGCTTACAGTGCGCCCAGGGAATGACCTCACTTCCGGTCCCGGGGATATTATAATATCTCCTGGATCCTGAAATAAATGGGCCCATCAAGTTCCCTCCTCACCCCTCTCAATATAAATAAACCAGCAGGTTCTGAGTTAAGCAATACAGGGGAAGCTGCCGGAGCCAGGCCTTAAAAGGGGCATTTGGAGACTCGTGTTCCAGCGAGCTTTGTTCCACATTTAATAAAATGTAGGCAGAGAAATCACTTTCATTAGTTTAAACCTGATAACTTTGTCCCAACCCCCTCTGGAAAGAGGCTAGATTAAATCACAAACCGCTTATCTTTACCAGTTATTACCTCTGGATTTCGTGCTTCCAGGGCCCTGTTTGCTTTGGCTTTAGGTAAAGATTATCGTTATTAATATCAAACAAAAACACGTTAATTGCAAACACACAGAGGACTTTCTTTGGGAAGCCTGACATGTCAGCCACAGCCATGGAGGTCACGGGGAGTCTCTTCGGGAAATATTTTCTTTATTTAATGAAAAACCAAACGTACTCCAAACAATTTCTCACGTTACCCCGCTGCTGGAGACGACACGGATTCGGGGAGCCAAACACAGCCGGACAGTGTAGTGTCTTGGCGTTAATACTAGGACGTGACTAAAGCCTACCAGGAAGAGAGCCCAAGAAATAATGTCTTTTTTCTCCAAGGTGTGCATGAGATGCTCTTGAAATTCTCCTTTCAAGGAGAGTTACAATTTGAAGGCTAGATCCGATAGTGCTGATCAAGCTAAAGCCCCACAGGAAAAGCAGGGCACCATCCACCCTCTCTTGGCCCGGGCAATCGGTTTTTGTGTAGCAAAACCACATTCAGTTGAAGTGCAGCTTTCCATAGGCCCGGCCTTCTGCTGTGGCTGGACCGCAGCGAGTTGATTTCCGACACGGCGGGGCCGGGGTGGGGGGGCTAATGTCATTGCACCCGAACCATCTTGTTTCTACTGTTACTGCCTGAGATTTACCCGGCCCGGCGTTCAACAGCCGGACTGGCTCTGATTTAAGGGGCAGACTTAAAACCCAAACCCACAGCCCCAGAAAAGCCGGGGGCGCCGGCGAATTGTCAGCTCGCAGAGGAAGCCAGGGCGAGCGAGTGGCCGAGCTGTCCCTTAGCCGGGCTCGGGAGGCTGGTGGGCACATGGGCGCGCCCCGTCCTTTGTGTGACGCTGGAGGGCTGGACGGCGGGCAGAGGGGCGGCGGGGATTGGGAACGCTCGGCAATGGAACCGGAGCGGGAAGTGGCGGGGAGCCGGGGGGGGGGGGGGGAGAATCTCAGTTGTTTTCGTTTCCTGGTGGTCGCCCCGTCCCCAGATTACAAACCAAGCTGCCCCCAGCCGTGAAGTCCGCACTGGGAGCAGCTCCTGCGTCGCCAGCCTCAGCGGCGAGGGTTTGTTTGTCTACAGCCCGGACTGAAAGGCTTCACGTGTTGTGTCCCCCCCCCCCCTCCTCCCAACCACTTAACTCTTTCCGCCCCGGGGGCCCCATTCCCTCCCGGCAGGGTAGGCGCAGGCAGCAGGAGTCACCTTTCTTCCGAAGAAGTCTCTGCCCTCTAGACCCCACGGGAGCCGGCTCCTGGCAGAGGCCTTCGCTGGCCGGCCGGGAACCAGCCGGGCCCAGCAATTCCGCTGCAAACGGGGGGGGGGGGGGGTGTGTGAAATCCTCTCCAGCCTCCCCCCAAAGCAGAACATCGGCGAAGGGTTCGGGAGATACGGGGGGGGGGGTTAATTCAACCCAGGAGTCTGCCCCTCTCCCGGCCATCGGGCTGGGCAGGCTTGCCCCTTCCAGGCTCCAGCAGCTCAGATCTGCAGGGTAAACTGAGCCCTGCCTGAGCCAGGAGCCAGGGACCTGTGCACGGGAGGGTTGTTGGACATTTTGTGGGGACGGTAAAACCACCTGACAGGAGGGGAAGCGCTTTCTCGGGCCCTGTAATGAAATGGACGGTGGATCCACCGCGGGCCGCTGAAGGGATGCGCTGGGCTGGGTGAAGGAGCGCGGGCTACCCGCAGCGGTCACACAGCTGCTTGGGAAGCAGGGCCAGCTGTGGAAGGCTGCTGATGCAAAACCAGAGGGAACGAATGAAGGCAGGCTGTGCTGTGCTGTGCTGAGTAAAAGAGAAGAAACTGCTCGGACGGTTCAAGCAAAGCTGCCCCGGCTGGAAATATTTGCAGCCTCTTCACTGAACCACCTTTTGTTTGGATGGACCAAACTGGGTCCTGATCTGGCCCTAAGTCAATGGCAAAATGTAACTCTACGGGTCAGAATCGGGCCCACACTTTAGTAAGGATGGGGCGCGGGAATGGGACCTTTGTAACACAAAGAACTTTATTTTACATACCCAAGAAATCTGGCCGTTCTTATATACAAGAGCACATTCCACAATTTAAATATATAGTGATCAGGTTTACATAAAAAAGTACTAAAATTATGTACAAAACCAAAACCTAAGAACGCTTTAAATAGTACTAACAGGAAATCCAACCAACAGCTTCACTCAGACAGGAATGAACTTTTGGTTGAGTATTATACAAAGTGGATCACCAGAATACAAGTAAATATATTAAATAAAAAAGGAGTGGGGGGAGGTCTGTACAACATGAGGAAGAAAAAGAAAGAAAGAAAGAAAGATCGGATTGTATATTCATCTGAGGAGCATTTCTTTTTAAGAAGCTGCAACTTTATTTGCCTACCAGTGCCTTTAACAAGGCCCCTGTCTGGGACTGCTAAAACATTAAATTATTTCAATTCATTATCTAGTTTATCTGGTGTGGGGTGAGTTCCTTGCTGTCTGCGTTCAAAATACTACCAGGCCAAATGCAGATCTACTTCTCTACTACTTCCTCCACACTGGGAAGTTTGGGATCTTCTGAAGAAATACTGTCCACTATCGAAGAAAGACAACGGAGGCTGCTAGAGGCTGAAGATTCAACGATGGAGGCTCCTGGTTAATAACAAAAAATAGATCAATAGAGTGTTTTCGTTGGTTTAAACGGGGGGTCGATAGACAGAAGGAAAGGACAGAAAGGAGGATCTAATGAGAAACGATAATCAAAGCCTCTACACATGTTAGGAAAAGGAAACACCACTTGTGCGGAAACTTACAATAAATATCTGCAGCTCACTGCTCAGCCCTGCATGTCAAGATTAACAAGGTATACATTTTACACACACACACACACACACACACACACCGTGCACATGTAAAGAGGATCCCGACGTTTACCTTCTTTGGCGTTGATCGCCAGCACCCTGGAATGATCAGAAACGTTTTGCCAGTCGGAGCTGCAGGTGCTCAGGAAATCCGAACTTGGGATCTGAAGCAAACACGCCGGGCGCACGGGGAAAAGAGAGGGAGATAACCTGGGTTAGCAAAGGGGATCGCTGCCGCTCGGCTGCCGGCTAGACTTCTGCACAATTTACACGGCCCCTCGCGAAGCCTGCTAAAGGCGTGTTAGTTTGCCCGGCGCTCTGGATTGACAGACTCTGTTAAGGAAGGAAGGGAAAGAGGGAGAGGGGGACAAAGCGGAAGGCGGCTTCGCAGCTGAATTTCTGGGGGGGCAGGCGGGACAACGGAGTGAAATCGCTGTTGCTTACATTTCCCTGCTTGGGGCTGAAGCAGAAAGGGTCTCCCCCAAGCTCCTGCATTTTCTCCTGCTGATCGAGCCTGTGCAGGAGCTCCTGCAGCTTCTCGATGTAGCTGATGGCACTCCGCAGGATCTCCACCTTGGGCAGCCTCTGGTTGGGGTTTGCCACAGTCCTCCTTTTCAGAGCCTCGAAGGCTTCGTTGATCTTCTTCAGCCGCCTCCTCTCCCGCAGCGTGGCTGCTTTCCTCCTGTCGGTGGGGGCCGATTTTCTCTTGCAGGTCTTACAAGCCCAGATCAAACACTGGCCGGGGCAATGAGGGGGTTGTAGGCCGGGGGGGGCCAGCACATGCTCCTCTCCGCTGCTGTCACTCCCAGCCTCTGGGGGCATTTGGTCCTGACAGGGGGACAAAGTGCCATCGCTGCCCGGGTACAGAGGGGATCCCTCTGCCATCTCCAGCTGCTGCAGGGCTCCATTTTCTCCATCCAAGTAGAAGAAATAGGAACCCGGTTCGAAAAGGTCCATCATCATGCTCTCCCCGTGGCCTCTCTGCGTCTTCCAGTTGGGCGATAGGCTCAAAAAACCACATCCAAAAAAAAAAAAAAAAATCCAGAGGAACAAGCCAGATGGAATTTAATTAGCGCAGTGACATAAGTCCCCCTGCTTTATATATAGTAGCTGCTGAAACCCTATCCCACTTTTAGCTGTCGCGGTGCATCACCCTCCAAATCTGATTCCAGCCAGTATCTTGGAGTCGGCCGGGAGAACATCTCCTATTTAGAGGGGGGGAAAGGGGGAGAAATGGGGGGAGAAAATAAACATACAAACCAACCCCCCACAAACCCAGCTTGTGCCCTCGGGGTGAAGTGGGAACTCAAAGGTGGATTTGGGGACTAAGTCCACAGGGCAGAGGGCCACGCTTTGCTGTGCAAATCTGCACACACACTGTGTGTGTGGGGGGGGGGGGGGGAGGCTTGATTTTAGGGCAAACAGCCGAGTTTAAACCTGCAACCTCTTCTCCAGTCCTCCTCCCGTGCTAAATATAGCCGGGGAGCCAGGGGTTTCAAAGGCAACGGTCACTCTCCAAATAGACGGGTTCATATTTTCAGAAGAGTCCGTGCTATTTTTTCCCCTCTTCGAAACATGCCATTCCTGTGACCCAAACCATTAGTGCCAGCCCAAGGTTATAAGTGGTGCACACACTTCTGCAACACACAACCTGCATGAAGGCTGCCCCGGGACAGCTCAGCTTGAACGATCAGGTAACCTCTGGTCCATGGCTCATTATACATTATTGACAGAGTTACTAAGTTAAACACTGTGCTTACAAATATTGAACCTTTCAGAATCTGGTGAGGTATCCCAGTTATTGATCCTCGGGGGAAGTGGGGTTCTCTGTATCCCCAAAGTGACACACCCAGCTGTCCTTGAGAACGGCTATATCATGAGCAAAGCACAATCTTAACCCATATCTGCCACTCACCCCACGGAGTCCCAGCCCATGTACTGCAGCACACCAAATCCAGATCAGAATTTCTCTCCTTGTTTGATTATAGTTTGCAGATATTTGCAAAAACAAATGTAAAAATAGCGAACCAAGCCCAGGAAATATCACCAACTCTATCCAGGGGTCCTTCAAACTCAGTCCTTTGTGAAGGGAACAATTATTCTGCTGGTAAGTTCCCTGATATAATGGAATTGATCATTGATCCTCAAAAACTGATTGTGAACCGCTACTTCTATTAACATCATGGCCTCATAAATCAATGGGATTTTGGTTTTAACCGAGTAAATCCTGCAAGATCAGGCCCCATATCCACCTTAATAAGCCATGCCAATATCCGGGTTTAAATGGATCCACAACATTTTAATGTGCTTAAAGAGTACAATATATAGAATTTAAGCTCTTTGGGCCAGGCACTCACTTCCCATGTGTTTGTACAGAGCTTAGGACAAAGAGGCCCCAATCTCTGTTGTGTCTGCTAGCTGCAATTGTAATATAAGTAATAAATAATAATATGCTCTATATAGATAGATAATATGTATAATAATACATATAGTTTTAAGGGGTGCTTCAAAGCAAATGTAATTACTAGTGTAACCACCTCTAAGTTCAATTGTGTTTAGCTATGGAGGACTATATTTAATAAATAGTATATACATTAAGTATGCATGTGGAAGGGTGATCCAGTGGATATAATGTACATGGACTTTCAGAAAGCCTTCAACAAAGTCCCACACCAAAGGTTCTTAAGCAATGTAAGCAGTCATGGGTTAAGAGGGAAGATTCTCTCATGGATTAGTAACTGGTTAAAAGATAGGAAACCTTCAGACAACCCCACAACACACCTTTCAAGATCTATGGATCCTACACATGCCTCTCACAACATGTGGTGTACCTCATCCAGTGCACTACATGCCCAATAACAACTATGTGGTTGAAACCAGACAATCACTGTGCTTTCAAATGAATTAACAGAGGAAAATGATAAAAGACAAAAACATGATATCACCAGTGGGTAAACACTTTCCACAAAGCGATCACTTTGTGTCTGACCTATCAGTCCACAGCCCCAAAGGAAAACTACACAACACTTTCAAAAGACAAGCCGGGGAGCTTAAATTCAAAACTCTGCTAGACACTAACAATCATGGAATGAACAGTGACACTGGATTTATGACTTATTACAGCACTCTGTAACCCACTACCCTCTCTGTCCTATGACTGCAGAGATGTTAATGGGCCACTTTACCTTGAATGGTCCCTTTGACTATGTGCTAACCACTTTTGCTAAACGATCTGTTCCACCTTGCATTTAGCTGTGACGCTTGTAGTACCTTTCCCAGACCAGAAGAAGAGCTCTGTGTGGCTTGAAAGCTTCTCTCTCTCACCGACAGTAGTTGGGCCAATACAAGATATTTACCTCATCTCACCTTGTCTCTCTAATATCCTGGGACTGACATGGCTACAACTACACTGCATACTTCAGTAAGGTAGAACAGTAAAACTAATATATTTTGGACACTTCTAAATTTGATATAAAATAAATCGCCATATGCAATAATGTTGCTGTTTTAAGGTCTGATATCTCAGGACCTTCCTGTCCTTTTAGGGTCATGAAATAACAGACCTTAAACTTGTAACGGGGCCAGGACTGAATATTGCCCCATCCTGGGCCTCAAACTAGTGTTTGAGTCGCATGGGTGACCTCAGCGACATCGTGGTTGTCATCCAGGCCTTCCGCCTGCTGACCTGCCCAGACACAACTGTGAAGAACATCGCCGCGAACGCCTTGAGAGAGGTCGTCAAAAAGTGGATCAGCAGAACTCCCTCCAGCCAAGACATCACCACCTACCTCAGCGGCTCCATGGAGGGCAAATTTGGACAGGATGGGGGCAACATTGCCTCGCTCTGTACCTGCGCTTGCAACGCCACTCAGCACCTGGGAAAATGCATTGGCTGCTGCTGGGCATGGTGAGAGGAGCGCCAGGAGCTGTCAGTCCTGGTGCCGTGTATCAGAGCCACTGACCACACCATCATCACCCCTAGAGCCCGGGGCATACTGGAGAGGTCCCTGAAGGCTGCCATCCATGCACTGTACATGGAGGACCTAAAGAAGAAACCTGACCAGGGAAAGGCCTTCGAATTGACCAGCAAGTGGGACGCCAGCAACCACTTTCTGCCATGGGGCAGTTTCACTCAATTCGCAGACTGGCAGTTTATCCACCGGGCCCGACTCAACTGCCTCCCGCTGAACAGGACCATCCACCACTGGAACCAGGACAAACGCTGCAGAAAGTGCAGGTACAACAACGAAACCTTGCCCCACATGCTCTGTGTCTGCAAGCCCCTCTCCAGAGCCTGGCAGCTACGGCACAATGCTGTCCAGAGCCGGCTTGAGAAAACCATCCCGCTTCACCTGGGAAAGGTCACCATGAACTCCACTGTCCCCAGATCCAACATCCCGCTGAGGCCGGATATTGTCATCACCAATGAGGACCAGAAGAAGATCGTTACGGTGGATGTCACAGTCCATTTGAAAACAGGACCCTGGCCTTTCATGCCGCCTGAGCTTGTAAAGAGGAGAAATACGGCCCCCTCCCCCCAGCTGACATCCTGAGAGCAAAGGGCTATGAAGTTCAGACTCACGTCCTGATTGTCGGAGCCCTGAGCGCTTGGGATCCCCGCAATGTGTGCTGCGGGCCTGCAGTGTCGGTCGGTGCTACGCCCGGCTGATGCGACACCTCATGGTATCTGACAGCATCAGGTGGTCAAGAGATATTCACATCAAACACATCACCAGGCACAAACAGTACTGGGATGAGTAAGCCGGAGTGCCACCGCGAATCGGAGCCAGAAAGACTCAAAGACCTTTCTCTCCACCGACAGGAATTTATAGATTAAAGGACTATCTACACCACATCACTGACTCAATGAAGGACAATCCACTATTATGGACATATCTACCATTAAACACATTCTATGTAACCCCTGCAATAAGTGATGTTCCTGAATTACTGATCGCTTGTACTGTTAACCATCAAATGTATTACCCTCCATCCAGGATTCCACAGATTATGCTTTCATTGTACTCCCCAACTCCCAACCAAACTCTGTACCCAGTGATAATCCGTACATTATGCCTGGATGTCCAGGAACTCTTCTGTTTGAACTCTCTACCTGACCATTTTTTAAACATTATCTTTAATAAAAAATTTTAATTAGGGGGAAGGAAAGGAGGGAAACATTTCTCTTGTGTTTTTATTAAATGGCAGCTGTTTGACGCTGCTTGGAGATTTAGAATACTATAAGAGAGAGACTAATGGGCAGACTACAGGTGAGCTGGTGGAAGGCCCATGATAAATGTATTTCGCACCTGGATCTGTGATTTATCTCTGCACACTTATGGTGTACATAGCTAGATAAGATAAACAGACTAGATAGGCAGGCAGACATTAGATACCAAGGAGAACCTGAGTAAAGGTCAGAGGCATGATGTTGCTGTACGGAGAACCCTGGCCTCCACAAGTTTCCTGAGGTCTGTTGGTACTGATGGTTAAACCCCCCTGTTCATTCTGTTAGGAACAAATCCTTTCCACCCCATGGGGAAACTGCACAAGGAGAACTTCACTTATACGTAGGGCAGAATAATTCCTCCAACTGCAGGAGTGACTGTGTCAAATTCTATGGCCTGTGTTATGCAGGAAGTCGGATTAGATAATCCTAGTAGCCCCTTCTGGTTTTAAAGCTATGAATTCCCCAGCAATCTGCAAGGGGTCACCTGGCCCAGAATTAGTGCCTGATTTACACTTGCAAATTCTGTAGTTACATGTCCAACTGATTTTGCTTGCACAAAGCTTGCTTACAGGCCCAAACAATATTATTTCCATGTGCCTAACTACTTAATTTGGGCAGGCAAATCCTGCTTCTGTGTGTATAGATTACATCATATGCATATGCAAATTGTCACAGATGCAAAACGACACGCACACAGGTCATTTTAGACAAGATGCCCCCAAACGGCTGCTCAACCATATTGTAAAATCTCTTATTCTTTCCCAAGTCATTTTTAAAACATTGATGCACTAAGTACTATATCCTACATGTTCTTAAACATCCCCTTCATTCACATGTGCGACACATGCAGGCTCTGATGCTGCAATTTACCATCACACCTGCCTGGAGCCCAGCTGAAATCAATGAGCTCCATTCAAACACAGGGCTACCCACAGAGGAATTGATGCAGGAGTTGGGCCTTACACAATAATGAGGCAAAGGTGTGTGTAGCTTGCATGCATGTGTTTATGAATAAATACATGCTATTGCTTGGATATTGACCAGTATAGTTATTGCTTTAGCGAACTGAAGTTTAAGTGGAACAATAATTCCTCTAACTCATACTGGTAAGTGTTCACAGGCATTGGCACAGTTTCAATGACAGTCTAGGGTGTGGGAGTGGAAAGTGCACATTGAAATGGCAGCAGTCCACAAAGTTAACGTTATATTTTTCAGAATTATTTTGGGGAAGAATTTAAAAATGTGTCTTTGTTGAGGCCTTTGCTGAATGGCTGTTTCTAATAATTGCTGTTTTCCTTTGATAGAATATGGAGTTTGGTGTTCAGATCAGTTACAAGCCTGATAGTTGTCTAGAGGTGCAATCTTGCTAACTAAACAGACATTTCTAGTTCGGGATACGAAGGGAGGATTTTATTACAGCTCTCATGTTGGGTGGTTATGACACATAGTTCTAAATGGCAGATGCTTTAATGCCTGTGTCAGGGTCTATAGTGACAAATAGCCACCACTGCACAAACACATTTATTCTACTATGAGACCTCTTATTGGGGGAAAAACTGCCCAATCCAAAACAGAACGCTCATTGCACTGTAACTGTGTGAAACAGACACCGTTGACTGTGCAAATCCACATAGGACATTCTATGTGGTAAGTGATATGATGGTAGCTAAAGATATTTTTCTCCTTGTGATCAGATATAACAAGATTGGACCATGAGTATATAAGAAATGTAGTATGTATATAGGACATTGGGCAGATTATAGTTTTATAATCACCTATTTCTCCATCATCTTAGGTTGTAATCTCTTTGGGGCAAGGACAGTATTTCCATTATGTGGGTGAGCAATGCTACGAGCATGAGGCCCTTGTCCTTGGTTGGTGTTCTCACGGCACTAGCACAATACAAATAAATATGTCCTTAGTATTTATACATGTACTTACAAGACCACGGGTCATGCTTTTGTTTACTGCCTGGCAAAGTTGTTCTAGTTTAGAGTTTGTCATTGGTTTCATTAATAAACACAAGGTTTGTGGGACTTATACCTTTAGTTCATAATGGACTAAAACATAGTATACAGGGTCTTAAGTTTATCTCTGTTGTGCAGAAAAAATTATTTGAACCAGTTTACACAGTTTTGATTTCCAGCCACACAAATAATGTAAACATCTCAGTGGTCAAGCCCATTTTTTGTGCAGCAAATGAGTTCAGATTTTTTTGATACGGGATGGGGCCGGGGGGGGGGGGGGGGGGGGGAAGCCTTGAGTAGGAAATTTATTACATTCATGCCAAAGGTATTTATAAGCAGTTTGGTGTTGCATTTAGAAAACTGCACAGTGGAGCAACCTTTTCTATCAGCCATACTACCTCTATGGTAAAATGTCACACATTCAGAAGTAAATGAGAATTGTACAAGGAACTCTAGAGGGGCCGGGGATGGACTTCACCTCCTCACCCACTGGCAGGCCAGTGGGCTGTAGGTCAGCTTTCTGTGACTGGCTGAAATAGTGGCGTGCTTTTTGTGACAGCCTGAGGTACAATCTACATAAATATATTCCATGGACCCTCTCCCAACCAATTGCCCCAGTGACTCACTTTCTGTCAGTCTCTTCAGAGCCCATCTTTGCATCTGCTCTGTCCAGAAAGGTACACTGGGGAGATAATGTTGTAGGGAGGGCTTGTTGGGGACCTCGGTATTTTGTGCATAAAATCCTGTTTGTTATTTAACTTGTTTCAGTGGCCTTTGTACAGTAGGATTTCACAGCATAGGCAAGTCCATCCACATGGTCATACAGTGGTGAAACAAACTTATTTCAGCTTGATAGCTAATAATGAGCGGAAATAAACTGGTCAAAGCAAAATCTCACCGAAGCTGCCAGTTCCTCCTTGCCTTATTTATTATGTCCCCACCCTGTGTGATGTCTTATTTACCATATTGTGTTACAATACATAGGCACAAGAGGCTGAGCCAAAAAAGTTTTATGTACAGGAAGATTTGTGTGTGAAGGGGCGTCTCTACGGGAAGGTTTTTATTACAGTGGATGGGGAGTGACTATAATGGTCAGTGGCATTATGGCAGAAAAATTATTTAGTTGACAGGCACAGCCCAGCCAGCTCCCCCTAGTGATTGTTAGCTAGATCTACGTTTCTCAGGATGGCCCCACCTCTTCTTAGGTGGAGGGAGAACTGTGTTGCTGGAAAACTACAGAATAGGTCACTCTGGTAATGAATTTAAAATTATATTTCTTCTCAACGTACTGGTTAGTCACTAGTTTCACAAGTGCTGAAATACTTAGTCATGAATGAGCTGATCACTACATATTTCATCTCCATCAGCACGGCCTAAATACTTAGCTGTCAACTCCTAGGGACTAAATATTTTGCTGCCAAAAACATGGTGACAAATTAGACTGGATAACGACAAATGGACAGGGAACGTCTCTTTGGAGCTAACAAAGGCGAATGAGCATCCTAGTCCGTGGGGATGCCTGCGCAGAGGGATTTTCAGAGCATGTTGGCATGAAGCAGATGCCTACAGATGGAAGGCTAATTTGGCACGTGTCCAGCTGCACAGGAAGCCTGAAGAGCTGCAGCTATGGTAAACCCCCATTTGGGCACAGCTGATGTCTAAGTATAGCTTATGGGGAGGACATTGGGGTAGAAGGGTGCCTCCCTGAGAAGCCTACAGTTTTCTGAAAGATCTGTAAATCATTAGTTTTTACATGATAGACAAGTGTCTTCTATCAATTCCCATTCAGTAGAAATGGTATCAGAACACTGAGAATGACAATGAATGCTACACCTAATCCCTATTGAACAGAGAAACCTCAATGGCCATCACACATTAATTAAAAGAACTTTCATTCATTTTTAAGTGCTTTAACAAACATCTGAAATTTACAGAGAAAAATACTTTTTCTCTTTTCCTCACTCACTATCCACCTACTGAAAATACAGGTATGTTATAAATATGATCACAATTGGTGGTGAAAAGGAGAGTAAAAGGGAACTGAACCCCTCCTTTTCCACCCGCTGCTCCCAGTCTACCACTGGGCCCAGTCATAGCTCAGATCCAGGTGCAGAGAAAGTGCTAAGTTCACAGACCGTGGTGGGTGAACTAGCCACACATGTAACTATATTCCTTCTCCCCTAGGCATTGTCCCCTGCCCCAGCCCAGTGAAGACTGTCATCCTTTGGTCATGTCTCATATCTGATTGTGACTCTAAGCACCCTGTATTCAGACCCTACACACTACTGCAATACTATTTGTGCAAAATATGGCTTGTGAGGTATCGTGTGAAAGCTAACAACATGTTGGTTATTAAAATAAATCCATGTATTAATATTATATGTGAAGTTAGGAGTTCCCTCTGTATGACGTTATTAGAGCAAGTCTAAGACCACCCAGTCTAGCTGAGGTAAAGCTGATAAACAGGTCTGTCCTAGCCAAAGGAATGTGGGTTTACCGTAGTTTACATATTAGCCCTAAATAAATCTATCAAACTAAACCGGCTGGGGTTATTCTGCTCCTCAACTTGAGACAAAGAATTAACATGTCTCCTGCACCCCAGAGAAAGACAGGAGACTAAATCCTCAGGAGACCCTCCTGACTTGTAAAACAAGGGCAATCCCTTTAGGAATACAAGGAACTGAGAGTAAGACTCCATCTTTATCCTTCCTCAGAAGAGAAGGAAACCATGCAATTTGATCTCAGTGATGGATCCCAGACAGTAAAAAGCTGGAAAGAAGACTGAGTGTAACACACAAACACTATCTTGAACAAAATCTGTATCAGGCTAGATTAAATTTTAGACTTTTAGATGTGTTTTCACTTTTATTTGTTGTAACCATCTCTACCTTTATCCCTTTCACTTGGTATCACTTAATTCATGCTATTTTATTAAACTTGTTTTACTTTTACTAGAAACCAGTTCAGTGCTGTGTTTAAAGTGATGGGTGTATTTACCCCAGTTAAATTAATAACTTGTGATGTACTGACTCTTTAGCACAGCATCGAACATAATATCTTCTGTGAATGCACAGTGTTAAGGGTTATGTAGTGTGTAAAAACGTCTGAGGAACTTGGGGTGTGGAGTTCACTGACTGTTTCCTGCTAGGCAAGGTCTGAGCACTAAGATACGCTTGAGGAGTTTGCTGGTAAGAAAGACAGATGGGTAATCATGTACCTACACATTTCTTATATATAAACTCTGCCAGTGATGTTCTAAATCACAGGATTCCTCCTTAGTTGTGACTGTTAAATACAGATCTTCTCTTGCTTTTTTTTGAACAAGTTCCTCATTATATGTACCCCACCCATTCAATTAACCCATTTGCTTAAGTGTATGTAGGACCAGATGATTAACGTGAAATTCATAAATTTTAGCAAAGTCCCGGAATTCCTTATTCTTGGGCTGTACCTGTTGCCCATTATAACAGTCCTCCACATTCTGTGATGCGCAAACCTGGATTTAAAGTGCTAGAACACAGCTGAAGTTGTGGTACCTTGATGTGTCACTACTTTTGGCAAGCTGCTAGGGTTGTCCATTATGATCAGATGGACATGTCTCTTCAGGACAAACAATCAATTCTGTCTTTATGCCATGGAATTGCAGGTTGTTCAAGAGATGTCATAGATTCTGTCTGCTGTCCATTGCTGTAATTTAGGCAATTCTACACTTACTCACAATTTCATCAATGCCCTTGTTCATCTGTGGACAGAATACAACTGCTCCGGCTCTTGATTTTCAAGAACTGTTGATATCTCCATCTAGGATTTGTGCTCTTGCTTGCAATGTGTCAGCGTTAGCTCTTTTGCTTTCCAGCTCATCTCTTAATCCTGCTAGTCTAGCACATGATGCTGTTGTCATGTTCACATGTACTGCTCTGGGTTGCCCAGGAACATCTGCTTTTGTGTCAACAAGCACAGAATACCAGTTTGACAGCATGTTGCAGTTACTAGGCAATGTCCTGTTTTTGAACTTCCAGAAGCAGTTGCTGTATCCTCAGCCATCCTTCTCCAGATCCTTTCTTGAGTTTTGCAGTTAGTGATGTCTAATTGAGTCACATGTAGGCCTTTCATGCATATGTTTATATTAGCCCAGCTCTTACGTTTCTTCATTGTGCTTATAAAGAGCTCTTCCCCCTTCATTTGAGGAATCCTTACAATTTAGCTTTAGCCCATGTTTCCCCTGATTTATCTGCACATTTTCCCGAGGCCCATTACATTTATTATATTTTTGCCCCAACATTTTCTAACCTCTTGCCAGCTGTCACATTGCTGACATGCTCCCTTATTTGGCATGTTTCTTTCCTTAGCCTTTTAAATTTCTGCAAACTATGGTGTTTGCATCATGTGTTTTGTGCTGCTTGGCATATGAATATTTATTTTCCAAGAGAAAAGTCCATTTCCTTGAGTAGTTTTTCACAAAGCTTTGGATTGTTGCTTCCCCAAAGTCTGGTCTTTAATGAAGGAGTTTTTTTAATATTCAAATAATTCAGTGTTAATTTTGGGCACACTCCTGTGTTGTTTCCCCTTCTTTCTGAGTCTTTTTCCAGAAAATATATCTTCCACAGACCTGGTCATATTTTTCCCCCGTCAAACATTTTCATTACTTCTGAGTTTTGTTCAATCTCTTCAGCTTTATCCTCAGCATTCCCCCCAGCTCAGCACACACCCAGAGTCTCCAGTACATGTTGATCTTTCATGAGCTGGGCCTATTGAAAGAAAAATTTGGTGAGCCACCCCGCCGTAGAGACAACCAAACCAGTTTTCCTCCCAGATGAAAAAACACTTTAATCTCTCCACCCACCACAGTGACAGAGCCCAGAACCCTCACAGCCTTGGTACAAAGGAATTGCCACACATGATTAGAGGAATGGTCCATCTAGTGTAATATTCTATCTGTGAGCGTGTCCAGTAGCAGATGTTTCAGAGGAAGGTACAAAAAACCCCTGAAGAAGTTTCCTACAGGCCACTTGAGGGTTTACTATCCCTTTCAAACTTTTATTTTTACTCCTATGTAACATAACCAGATGGGGTGCAAGTGTGTCTGAAGAGACAGCCCCACACATCTTACTCTGAAAAGAGCTTCATAAGAAAACCATCTCCTCCTCAAGTAAAACGGAAATCTTTGAACAAGATGTTCTTAGGAAGAAGTTTGTTCTGTATTGAGCAGCAATAATCACCTTGAACGTGACCTACATGATGTCATGTTATCGGAACTTCTTGCATAGCTGAGAAGCTGTTTTGAGGCTGCCAAGGTCACCATGCTACTGTGTGCTACTTTGGATATAAAGCTCTGTAACTGAGGTGACTCAAGATTAGCCAGTCCAAAAATTATAACTGCTGCTTTTAGCAGGAGTGTCATCATTTCACACAGCTTCACTCAAGACTTAAGTGATGTGTTAAAAGTTATTAAGTTCTCAGCTGCTTTAGAGCTCTTTGTGCCTCAAAAAATGTCTCCTTCAGACCACACTGGAATATAGATATTATAAGATGGCTGCCTGCAGCACACACATGGGAAATTGTGAGACTAAGGGTATTTGCTCAACTGGAGTTTTAAAGCTTCCAATCTAAATGGAGTACGTTTTAGGGCCCTCGCTAAATCCCCTTTGTGATTCTCCAGGGGCAAAGGACACAAAGTGGTCCCCAATGAGCATCTGAGGATTCCAATGGTGTGGGGGAAACGCTGTCTGGGGTAGGGCTCAAAGCCATGCTGACCCGGCCCACACAGTGCATGTTGGGGGCAGGAGAAGAATGACGAGAGTGCCCAGCATTCTAGCAATCTCGGCTTGGCTGAATGGCTCTTGGGGGTCATTACAAGCTAGCATCACTTAGTTCATCCCTGAGTGTGCTCTTAATTGTGCTGGGGACCAAATTAACTCCGCGCTCAGGAATGGGGAATTGTAAAGCCACCTTTGCCTCCATGATGTGCTCAAGTACAGCCTATCTCACCTGAAGAGTCCACCCTTACAGCTCGCCTTTGTGAGGCCCTACATGCAACACAATGGCATTTCCCTGTAACTCGAAAGCTTCCAAACCATGAATCCAACCCAGTCAGACATTTCAGGGATTGATCTAATTATCAATTGGCAAAACCCAATTGACTTTAGTGAAAAATCAGAAACCTGGAACAGCCTGATTTCCACTAAAACTCATTAATCAAATACTCTACAAATGAGAACTCTTGACACATGCCCAGTCTCCTGGAGTCAGTACAACCAATAGAATTGTTGTCTATAAATTCGCTGTAAGGAATGGTGGTGTTTGGTTGAGTTGCCTCTGATGACACAATGCCTCCAATTAAGAGCCATATGAGTTGTTGACTAGAGCTTGCCATATCCTTATAGGCTGGGACCCTTATCTCCACTCTAGCCAGAATCTCCACACCTGGGCCTCTCACTCCTACTCCAGTGGGCCCCTTGACCCCACGCTGGCCAGCTCTCTTCCCTTCTCTCCCACTAGAACCCTCACCCACACTCCAGCGAGCCCCCCCCCCACCACCGCTTCAGCTGGGCCCTTGCCTCCCCGCCCCTGTATCCTGAGTGACCAGACATGGGCACTCAGGATACAGGGAGTTAGAGGCCTGACCATGGCGGGGTCAAAGAGCCCAACTAGGTGTACAGCTCAACCTACAAAACCAGTGAAGTGTGCTACCCTCTAGTATCATTAAGAGACTATAAAAGGGTGGCCAAAATGTGGCTCGTGAACTACATGTGGCTCTTTTACAGTTAAAGTCACCCCCATTTCCCCACTGGACAAACTGTCCATGTGCCATCTTAGGCAATCTTGCTCCAGCTCCAGGTCCTGTATCACTTAGTGGTAGGGGAACCTGGGCACCTGCCTGCTATGCTGGGTACTAGCCCAGGGATCCTATGACTAGCAACCAAGTTCTGCTCAGTCTCAGACCCACTTGCTGTTTCCATGGGCTCCTTTCTATCCCACCTCTCTGTCTCCTTGAGCTTCCTCCACGCATTTCAGCCTCTTGCCAAACTCCCTCACCCAGGATAAGAGCCCAGAACTTTCTCATCCCCTTCACTTCCTTCTTGTCCCTACCCAACTTTCTTTTTCTCTAGAGAGTGATTACAGGCCCTTTTCTGGTCTCACTTCCTGGCTTTATACTTCTAGCCCAGCTCCCCCCCAGCTGGGCTTCATCTGCAATTAGTGTTTATCAGTCCCTGGATTCCCTCCAGGTGCAGCATATAAAGTTAATTGGCTCCTTCTGGCCCTTATTAGCCTGCTCAGGGCTTCTGTAGTCTGGACATAAGAATAGCCATACTGGTCAGACCAATGGTCCATCTAATCCACTAAGTGGTCTTCTAACAGTGGCTAATGCTAGGTGCTTCAGAGAGAATTAACAAAAAATGTAATCATCACGTGATCCATCCCCTGCCATCTACTTCCAGCTTCTGGCAATTGGAGGCTAGAGACACCCAGAGCATAGGGTTGTATCACTGACCATTCTGGCTAATAGCCATTGATGGATGTATCCTCCATGAACTTATCTAGTTTTTTTTTTTTTAACCTTGTTATAGTTTTGGCCTTCACAACATTCCTTGGCAATGAGTTCCACAGGTTGACTGTGCGTTATGTGAAGAAATACTTCCTATTGTTTGTTTTAAAGCTGCTGCCTATTAATTCCACTGAGTGACCCCCTAGTTCTTGTGTTATTTGAAGGAGTAAATAACACTTTCATGATTTTATAAACCTGAATCATATCCCCTCTTTGTTGTCTCTTTTCCAAGCTGAAAAGTCTGTCTCTTTAAACTTACATGTTCTGTAAATACACCATTCTTTTCTGTTAAGCACTTTAATGCAGACTGTGACAAGCATGATGTTTACAATAGATTTTTATAAAATATTGGGTTCTTTTCATACAGACAGTGAATGGTCTGTTAACATGGGTTCTTCAAGTTCATGTCTAACTTTCAAATCCTTCTGAAACTGACACCAACTGTCCATTTTGACACTTGTTCATTATTTTTCTGTCAATGGAACCATTCTCCTTCTTTCAGCTGCTGTAACAATTTTATGTTTTATCAAGGCCCAGTAGGATATTCTTTCGGTGTTTAGAGAACCATCTAACTTGAGAGCCTAAAGTATTGCACAGATCCATTAAAGCAGCCTGCCACTTGTCCCACTGCACTCACCACAAAAAAGAGCTTCAGCCTGACCCCTTGAAAAGTTTTTAAAAAAGCAAAATCAATTAGTTCTATAGAGCGAAATGAAATGGTCACGGCGGCAGTAAATCCAAGTCATACGTCCTTCCCTAACCTGCAGACAGCCACACCTGACCTGAGTGAATCAAACATCTCTGTTTGTTGCTTTGGGGGTGGAATGGGGAGAGAGGGATTAGGGATGTCTGTGTGTGCTCATGTCATAAAGGTAGACTGGAAGTTAGAAAAATGCTGAGACCATAAACAAAATAATGCTTTGTTAATTTGCTGTTGTTTCAAATATAAGGCCAGTTTCTGAAGTTCTCATTCAATTTTCACCCAGTGCCCACTAAGGCAAGATTCCTGTTGTCAACGGGATTTTGGCTGAGTGAAGACTGAATCGAAATGGAGGAGCCATTTGTAGCCAGCACGGCTGCATGAGGTGGAGGAGTAAGGTCAAAGAGCCTTCCCCTTCTTGTGCCCCGATGCAGGGGCTGGGTTAGGCAGCTCTGGAGCTCCCTCAAGACACCCACTGGGAGTTTTGCCAAAAAGGGAATGGAGCGTTAGCCTAAACTACCGTATCTAAAGCTCCCTCAGCACAGTAGGACCCTCTTTCTCCAGCTGCACAGGAGGCAGCCTCTATGACACCGCACTGCCATGTAGTTGGGAGAGTGACAGGGGATCCCACAGGTAGCACGTGGCCCTGACTTCCAGTGGATCGTGGGCACTTTCTGCCTCTTTTTTTTGTTAGGGCATTGGCCAAGGACTCAGGAGACCTAGATTCAACTCCCAGCTCTGACACGGCCTTCTTGTCTGCCCTACCATCCCCGGCCCCCACTTAAAGAATCTGGAAGAAACTCCAGCAAGGGAATTTGGCAATGGCTTCCTTGTTCGAGGTCCCACCAGCGGGAGGCCACAATCTGGCCCCAAGTCTAAGACAGGAAGAACCCCTTTTGACTTCAGTGAGTTTTACCAGAGTGAGGGATGAGAACGGGCTTCAGGATTTGACTCTGTCTTTTAACTGTTCTCACTTAAGAGAATACATATCTGACCCAGTGAACAGCACAGCCAATACAGAAAAGCTTAAGACAAGCTATGTGGAGGAACTAGCCACATAATTCTGTGTACCAGACAAAATGGCACTGCATACGCCATACACTGCATCGCCTCCTCTATTCATGCTTGCTGAAGAAATTATATTTTCTGCAACAATTGTATGCACCTTAGCATGCCTTTGGTGCACATGCACCGCTCCTGTTCACGCAAATGGGAGGGAAGCACCCCTATCAAGGGGAACATAGCCGCCAAATTCATGTAATGGGTTTCCATTGTCTTCAAAGGATATTTTAAAAATTGTTGGGCACCCAAATTGGGGTGCTGGTTAGGACATTTTGTAGCCGGATTGGACTATTATTATAATAGTGTTGCTTATTTTATTGGGCAGAGATAGATGGCAGTGTGCTGCCGGAAGTGTCCATATTTCAAATGAGAGGTCATTCACAAAGCTGCTTTTATACTTTATATAAGCGTGGGGTTATTAATTCCTGTGTTATGGCCATATTACAATTCAGGTGATTTACACTCCACCTGCAGAAATTCCTTGCACCTTTTGTTAGATGATGTGTTTTTTCCCTCTCTTCTTAATCTACCCCCACCGGTCTCAAATGGTTTAAATTGAACCCCTGTTGGACTTTTGGGTAACAGTTGTGCCCCGCCCACCCCCTCACTTTCAGAAAAACAGCAGGGCCTACATATCATAGGTGGAGTTTGGCTGCTTAATTTGGGCGGGCAAGGGGTAGCAGCAGCTCCCCCGCAGCACTGGAGCCTGATGTGACCCACCAGAGAAAATGGCGGCGGTGGCGCGGAATCGCACCTCATCAGCAGGATTATCCTCGGGCAGCAGCGCTGACGCAGCTAACGCCTCCAGGAGCCTGCAGAGCGGCAGCGGTGGGGGGACTGCTGCTGCTGCTGCAGGTGGGTGTGGTGGCTGCTGAAGATGGAAGCAGCTGCACAAAGTGTGGAGCATGGAGCTGAACCAGCTCTGTGCCCCTCTCCGCCAGCAGTGCAGGGCCCACCGCCCGCAGTAGCCTCCCCCGGCTTCTACTCCCCTCCTGAGGGTCTCCCATTCCCCAACACCTGCCTGGGGCTGCCCATGTGAGGTGCTGGAGTCCCCACCGCTGCCTGGCCCTGTTCTTAGCCCGGCACCCTTCACCCAGCAGGGGAAGATGGCTCCATCATCATAAATGTCGGGGGAGGGGCATTGCCCTTCCCAAACTCTGCCCATGGCACCTCCCCACAATCCAGCTCATGCCCCCTATTTGAGAACTGCTGATCTACCCTGTAATGTGGCTTTTGGCACTATTCATGGATTTCCATGTTCCTCCTCAGAAGTGTTAAAAGTTTAATGGGATCCTAACACTGCACTGTATATCCTTTACTTAACTCACTGCAGTGTTGTGAGGATTAGTAGCATTGCCACTAATAATCATTAATGTTTATTAAGGACTTTCAGCTCTTGGGATATAAAGACAGACACAGTATTGGCAGTGACCGTTGAGAGTCGTGTGTGTATGCACACACTTAGTTATATCATGTCACGTAAAAGTTGGGTATTATGTTGATTTATCTGGAGCCATCCAAATCTGCAAAGCTCACATTAGTTTTGGTCTGTTAAGCTGGAATCATTTGAACTAATCCTAGAATTTATCATATAGCTTTTTTTCTTGGTCTTTTCTAGACAGTTCTGATTGAAAGGCCTTGCTAAAGTTTACAATATTTCTTACAGCCCCCAACCCAGATAAGGACCACTTTGGTTTAGGTGATGTACAAAGACATAGTAAGTGACAGTTCCTGCCTCAAAGAGCTTACAGTCTAAAACAGAGAAGAAAGACACAGGAGATTTAATATAGCCATTTTTCAGAAGATGAACTGGGGCAGAGAGAAATTAAATGACTTGCCTAAGGTTACTGCTCAAACTAAAGTGTGTGGCAAAATTTGGAACTGAAAACATATTTCCTTGCAGTCCCGTGTCTTAAGCACAAAGCCACCCCCGTTCTCATAAATGTGTACAAATTCTGCTCTCAGGTAAATCAATGCCTCCCTGCTGATGTCAGTGAAATGCACCAACGTAAGTGAGCTCAACATTTTACTCTTCTTGCCAAAGTAGACCAAGAAAAAAACCATATGATAAATTCTAGGATAGTTTGATTGACTCAGGTCATTCTGAAATGACTTCTACCGACACAGCAGGACCCTGTAGCTGCTTTACAAGTATTAATAACAGGATAGAAATTTCAAGAACTGAAATATTAAATTGTCTTTTTGACAGGTCAATTTTAGGCCTAATTCTACAGTCTAGTTTCTGGACCTGTTCTTACAATAACACCTCCCCACATAGTATTACAGTGCTTACAGGACATTACAATGCTGTCAGGGCATACAGCTAAAAGCTTGGTATTTTGTCCTCTAAGTCAGCATCTCCTTATGCCATAAAGGCTAGTGAAAAGAGAGGGGGAAAGTGTGTCTCACCTTAGAGTGAGAATCATGCAGAGGCTTATATGGCCTGTGCCAGTTTAGGATACTATTAAATGAGTTCCTAAGGAAACTGGAGCGAGTGCTGATCAGTGTGTTCATGAACCTGAACTCCTGCAACCCCCTCTCCTTCACTCAGGGCTTTAAACAGATGACTGTGATTGATTGCTGTGTTTTATTTGCACACGTCATATTTTTCCTTTGGAGGCCTGATGGCGATCGCTAACAAAGCCAGTCGAGAGAGCAGTCGCCTTCTCCCCTTTAGAAATTCTCCTCCACTGGCATTTACATCCTGGCTTTTCTGCTCATATTATAAATAAACAAGGCCCTGTGTGTTCAAGGTATTACACAAAACGAGAGGAATCACAAAGGAATATGTGACAATAGCATGACTTATGGGAGCAAAAGCAATGGCATTCAAAGTCAGGCGCTCCCAATGTGCCCTCTACACTACTAGGCATGGTGGGAATTTCAGAACAGTGGGTATACACCAGGATACACGGAAGGGTGAGTGAAGGAAGCAGTGACAGCCTTAGCTCTGAATTGCCAATTCCTTGGCTTTGTTTACTGCAGAGCTGGGCTCAAACTAAACACCCAGCTCCAAACGCCCATCAGCTTGGGGAAAGTGTCTAGATTCAAATTCTGCAGCTTAGACTCCATTCTAGTTTATCCTAACCCATGCCATTGGTCCAATAGCTAAAAGATTACTTAGCGCTTGTTATTATTTCAGTTTATTTCTTCTACATTGCACCTCACAGCTTCATATGAAGAAAAAGTCTCTGTGCTGACAAACTTACAACCAGTTTGCCTAGCAGGGATGAGGCTACAGTGGTAAATGCTTAACCTGTTCCCCAGCTGGGATGAGACTGCACAGGACTCTCCCTGTCCATGTCCGTATTCTGGGACAAGGTCAGCTGCCATGCTCTGAGCTCGGTCTCTGCGGCCATGGAGGCGTTCATGAGCTCACCAAACATGTCATCTCTTGGTGGTTTTTTTTCCCCTCTTTCTAATCTGCGATAGTCGTTCCTCAGCATTTTTTGAGTGTGGGGCCAAGGCCGAGGTGTCTACAGAATGAAAAGTAAGTAACAAGGTAGCCATTGTTAACAGAGTGAAGAAAATGAAACAACTGCAACAATGTAGCCAATACTCCTCATGCAGTGCACAGGGCAAACATCAGCTGTATAGCTCAGGTATTTTAAACATGCACCATCTTCTCCAGGTGACCATGAGCAATATCAGTCTCCTGAGGGTCACGCACGAGGAAAGGGAAGATTTGCAGCACCCAGCAGGGTACCAGCTGTGTTCCCATGATGTCTGCTCCCTTGACTGCAGCATGGCGCGGCAAAGTATCCTCCCACGGAGGGAGAAACAAGGCAGCCCTCCCCAGAAACCTGTTGCGAAGGATAACAGATTACCTACATGAAAGTTTCCGTGAGATATCAACTGATGATTATCGGAGCATATCTCATCACAGAAATAATCTGTTCCGTGGGTAACCCTCCAGTAAAGTCTGATAAACACCTGAAATCCCCTTCCTGCTCCCCTCCAATATAAAAGGACAGAACTGCTAAGAAGAAAAAAAAACTCACCAGATGTGCCTTCCCCTGGGATCATTAGTGCTGTCCTGTGTGATGCTGGACTGCTCTGGGGTCAGGAATAGGTCTTGACTTTCAGAGAGAACGGACACCCCGCTCTTCTGCACCCTGCTGTCCTCAGACTCCGACTCCTCCTTGTCCATGGACTCCTCATCATTGTCCATGGACTGTGACCTAGCAGAGGTATCAATGCTGCAGGGCAGCACTGTGGTGGGATTGCCACCAAGAATTGCGTGCATCTCATCATAGAAGCGGCATGTTTTGGGCGAGGAGCCAGAAGGGCTGTTAGATCTCATTGGTCTGTGGGGCGAGTAGTCCGTTCTGGCTCAGCTCAGAGCCAGCAAAAGAATCTGGACATTTACAGAATGATACCCCAGGGCATGCTGAAGAAGGGACACAAAAGGGACATGCAGCAGTGCTGTGTGAAGATCAAGGAGCTGAGTCAGTCATATCAGAAAGCCAGAGAAGCTAAGACCTCTGGTCAACTCTGGAGCACGTTTGGACTTTGCAGTAGCCATAAGGAGTACAGCGACAAAGCTCTCTCCACGCTGGCAGCACAGGAAATGAAAATTCAAATTTTCCCGGGGCTTGAGGGGACATTTCCAGACAGCGTGACCACAGTACAGCACAGCGCAAATGTCCAGAGAGGTCCCAACAGGGCTTTGTGGGATACCTCCCGGAGGCAAATAAAGCCGATTTAAGTGAAGTTGTGTCTACACTGACACTAAATCGAACCAATAAATTCGAATTAGGCGCTACGCCACTTGCAGAGGTGGTCTTGTTAAGTTGACTTTTGCCACGACTTAAGTCAACTTAACAGTAGTGCCAGTGGAGACGCAGGTGTTCGGAGATCAACGTAAGTGACTTTACGTCGACCTCATTGCCAGTGTAAACCAGGCCTTAGTATCTTTCTCTACAATCCTTTTCTTGCCCAAAAATAAATCTGAATTGGTTTAAAAAAATGCAGCAAGAGAGCAGGAATCATACCAAAATGTTACAATAATTAATTACAAGTTGCTGTAAGACATACTGCATGGACATAGTTCTGTGTCAATAATTCATTTCAGAGTATTTGAGACAAGTCCTAGGGGAAAAATACAATAAAATAGACAATCAGAAAATAAAGCAAGCCCATTCAACTTCAAAACTAGTTAGAAAGACATTTTTCTCCAACATCTAATTCACTCTGAGTCAATGGTAACAATATTTGCAGTTTGTTCTTCACTGGAAGAAATGTGTTTTCAGAAATCTCTTTGCATCTTTGCATAATGAAAAAAAGATATTACCATTGCTTGCATGAGTAATCTTTTATTTTTCCAGATATTAAATAACTACCACAGCTTTGAACTGAACAAATTCAAGTTGCAATTGTTCAGTGAGTCTGAATTTACCAGGTTAGATCAGAAAACAGAAGTTTCATATAAATTCGTTAAGTTAACTTAAGACAGAACTCTGTCCCAGCAGATATGTCAATAAGATAGTGTCAATATCTGTATAAAAGAGCAATAGAAATCAGAGATGAAAAACATTCATCAAGGAGGTCATAGACACCATCCCATCGATACAGAACTGTCCCCCACAGTACTTTATCATAATTGTTAGTTTTCTGGAGTTTTACTATTTGTTCCAAGGAGGTTTATCATGAAATTGCCTCATGAAGTTTGGGATCAAAAAACAAAAAAACCCATCAAACAAACGAACAAATTTCTTCAGATCAGATGGATGCATATTCCCAACATAGTCTAAAATAAGTCTTGGGTCCAATTTTGTAGATGCTGAACGCTCTACGTGAGGTACTGAAGACGCTGAACATGCATGGATTTCAATAGGATCTGAGATCAAGCACCTCTCCTATATATATGCTTAAGCTTAATAATGGAAGGTGCCTGGTCTTAGCTGCTTTCTTCCTTGCAGACGTTCACTCTTAAGCATAGGAAAAGCACTGGCTAAATAATCCTCTTTGGTTCCGTAGCACCAGCTTGAATCAGGGATACCATGTCAATGGTTACAACATTCATTTTGTGTGCAAAGTGGTCAATGTTACATTTTTAACTCCCACTTCACAAGTAGCTGCTACAATCTGTAAAGAGATCTGGGGAGATTTTGCAGTGAAAATTATCTTAATGCTTTTCTGGATTGGGACCAGAAAGCTCAGCACGTTGGAGGACTTAGCCTTCAGGTATCTTCCAAACCCCAACTCAACCATCCCATGTCCTCTCAATCAGCACATGCCAACCTGCAGTCAGTCTTCCCAACAACATTCCTCGACCGCAGGCAAAGCCTGAAGAACCAGTAGATGTTGCAAGGTGTCCTGAATGCCACTGAATTCAGCGCTCTGATGAACCTGGGATGGAAGCAAATTCCACAGCTAAGGGCCTCTCACTTAGAAGCTGCACAGTTCCCAGCTCCTTCTCATTTGTACAGAGATGGGGGTGTAACAGAGTTCCCACTATCGTACCCTGCAATTAACTCTGATGACACTGAAGGAACCAAGCACAAACCACCTTGAACAACATTTATTACAACCCTCTCAACCAGTTTTGTATGATTCATGCCCTTTTTGCTATCATCTAGTTGATCTTTCAATAGCTTTCTAAATTTGAAAAGTTCATGCTACTCGGGCCCAAGAAGCTGATTCGTATGCTATTATAGGAAAAGTTAGACTAATCACTGTTATCAGGTACGTGAGATCCTTATCTGCTTATTTAACAAAAGAGCAATCTATGCATTCAAGAATACTGGGCCTACCTGGCCCAGCAAAAGTCAACTCTCAAAGGGCAACTGGAGTGCTATGACACATTCTGATACAGCATGCCTCATGGAATGAAAGTGGGAATGTTAAATCTTCAGAGGTGTGTTAGGTTTCTACTTTCTAAACATTCTTCTTTATGCCATACAGTACCCCCATCTTCCACAAAATATGTCAGGAATATATTATAAAAGTTCCTTCATTTCACTGTTGAGTATAAAGTGCAGTGGAGTGGTTTATTCATGATAATAGCAGCTAGCAGGTTGCAGCTGTCATCCTACAAAGGGTCAGCATGCAACGCATACACACACACACACACACATATATATACAAAGTAGAGCTAAGATGACCCAAATATATCTGAAACTGTCTGAGTTTGGTCTTTAAACTAAACCTCTGAGGCACGACATCTTGTCAAAACCTACTCAGTGAACAAGGTATGTGAAATACACGGAGCAATGCTGTGGGCATTGATGAAAAGCTATGGGATGCATGTTCCAAGTTTTCCTTTTCATTGCACTGTGGGGTCTCAATCAGGAACTGTATTGAAAGGGAACTAGTAGAACACCATTGAAGTAAATAATTTGTTCAGTATAGATAGGGAGAGATCAGAGGTGAAAGACGGATTCATTGGAGCCCTCCTCTCATCTTGAAGACATCAATTATCATCAAAACCTGTAGCAACATCATCATTCGGATGGGAGGAATGCATTCCATCTTACTTTTAAGAATGTACTGCACTGAGAAGACATACAACTAATATCATAGTTCAGCTCTTAGTTCAGTCACAGGACTAAGTTTGCACTCAGTTTGATGCCTCATAACTAGATGCAGATAGAGGAAAGAAGTGTGATCAGGGGAAGAGTCCATGCAACAGGCTCAGCTAGCGTTTGCTGATGTCATCTGCAAGTCATTTCAGAGAGAGGAAGGACAGACAGCAGGTTAAGAATAAGACTATTGTACAGCCACTCTGGGAATGATGATTGCATCTAGTACTACTTCCAGAAAACTTTTAATAGTGTATGGCTTCAGATGGTCCCTATTACCATGTATCTTTTACACATTCTCCTTTTTACAGACTATGGTTTCATTGTGTCACACAAAGGCAGTCATATATTCCTTAAAGCACAGGGCGGTAACTGGATATTTTTCTATAATTCCTAAAATTAAGTATTGAATTTGGACTTGGGAATTTTATTTATTTCCATGTGCAAAAAATTGCCCCCATCCAATGCGCTAGGTATATGTATGATGTACTCTCTAAAAATACATTTTTTTAAAAAGGTTAAAAGTTCTAGTTGACCTGCTGTCAACATTCCCAACTGAGCTGCTTTCCACTCAGCCCCCTCTTCTCATTTGCAATGTGCCCTGAATCTCGGTGATCTCAGGCTGTGCGTCAGAGTGGGGTGAGATGTGGATGTATGTTCCAGCATTTAGAGACCTCCATTGAAACTGTCTTGCTTCACGCTTAACAAGTACTGTAAATTCAAGTGATCAAGCTGATTTCAACTGGATGGTTTGGACACAAGAAATCCTGCATCTTGGCAGGGAGCTAGATTAGATGACCCTTGGTTCTATGATTCTATAACTGCTGCACAAAAGTGATTTATTTAGTGTAAGGCATGGTAATATATATATGTTAGGGATAGATAGGTTTACAAGACTTGAGAATACATTTCAGGACAGAAAAATCCTGTTTTTTGAACCCAGTTGTACAAAAACAAACAATTTGCTGAAACATTCCTTTAAGGAGAAGTCTGGTACTCCATATTCTTAAAGCATGAACAAGACATCTGGAGTTACCATAGCCATATGTGCACAAGGTAGGAAAAGAGGCAGCAGTTTCACTTACTGATCACCCATGTTATTTACTAGTCTCCATTTGTTTGAATATCTACTCCAGAAAGCAGCAGAGACAATGAAAGCTTGACGCTTGTGCTTAGAACTAGGTTATCTTCACTTTTTGCTACAACTAATTTAAATTAAAGGTGAAACACTCACAGTTACACTGCTATAAAACAAGACTTTCAAAATGTCTGTAGACTCCAGAATTAGAGTAATGTTTGAAAAGTAATATGTTTTGGCAGCTTTATTTGATCAATTATGTCGATGGCAGATTGACACAATGTTAACGAATGCAGATCAAATTTGGCAAGTTTTTCTGAAAACAAATCACCAATAGCCATGTGTTACTCCATCCTCCCAATTTACAACCTTGGGTCCAAACATCTTATAACACAATATTTTCCAGTTAAATTAAGTGGTGTAACATTGATACACAACCAGCACATTTTAGCCACAAGCAACAACAAACATTACTGCATCCTTGGCATTTCTGAGTACAAGTATTCTTTTACTGTAGATAACCAGACCTTTTCTCATATGCCTAAATTAGTGAACCCAGCAGTCTCTAATGTACACAGATTATTTTCATTTGCTGAACTGAAAAAAATCAATCAGTGGCGAGGTACCATATGAGGTAAAAAATATTTCCATATGTGTTGGCATCTATGAAAAGTTTAATGACTTTCCAAGTGGTTTAACATTTTTTAATAATCTGAATTTATTGAAACACAGGTGTTATGATATTTTTATTAGAGGAATAGCTACAACAGTAAACTCACCCATATTTTGTCTTCCAACATTTAGATTATGTTATTGACTGGAAGAAATGTGTTATGATATGTAAGATTCAACTATTTAATGAATATGAATTTAAGTTCTTTAATTGGATGGGAACAGCACAAAGTAAAGAATTCATGATGTCTGCTTCATGCTATTTAAAACTTATTTGGTTACACCTTTAACAGAGGACAATGAAACATGACAAATTTGTTCATATATTGTGAATTGCAGCTAGTGAAATCATGGCTCTATTGAAGACTGTGAGTTTTGTCACTGGAAGTGGAGCCAGGATTAAACCCAACTCACAATTGCTCATAATACAAGACGGGGGAGACATTGTGGACATTTTCCGCTCCACGCAAGTATGTCTGTACAAGAAATGTCATTTTCAGCTATTCTTAGCATCTTTCTAGCTGCAGAATGATTTTGTCTGAATAGGTTTGATGTGATACAGTGAATTTAGGCACAGATCACAGCTATCTCAGTCAATTTCAAACTTCATATTTAATTCGAGTTTTGGTTCCAAGTATACTGAATGGTAAATATGAATTACTTATATAAAGCGCAATTGTTAAAGGTGAGCACTGGCATTGTTGTACTACTTGTCTTAGTGCAGGTGGATTTCTTCACCAAAAGGCAATGGATGGCACGTAACCCTCAGATATTTCATGTTTGACAAGTTTTTTTTTTAATAACCTTCCCAAAGCACACTGAAGTGGGGCTTTTTTTTTCCCCCAAATTACTCAGAAATCTTTGAATCTAGTCCAAAGCTGAGAAGCTTTGTACATTTCTGCATATAACTGGGAAAAAAGGCTCACTGTCATGTGTGACCTTGGTATGAAATATGGTAGGTTCAAAGCTGTATTTGCTGCTTTTTAAACCATTGTATATGACCATACAATTTCAATTGCATCTTAATACTTAGATGTTCTACATTATAATCCTCTCTCTCCCCTTCCCCCCACCCACTTTTTAATATTTATATTGACTTCCTTCATTGTCCCTTCTGGAGATGTCCTTCTGACTTTAATAAAGATTAAACAAAATAGAGTTCTATGAAATATAACAGGTTTCTATAGAGATTACTTGTATAATGTGATAAATCTTAATCATCTTTCACTAGTTTTTTAATATCATCCTATTGAAATATATAATTCTCTACTATATCTCATAAGATGGGCAAAAAAATCTAGAGAAAAGCTATCTATTAAATTCTAGAGGACTATTCCAGAAACGTAGGTTTGTTTTCACAGGTTGATTGGTTGAATGTCTTCTTTTGATGCAGTAGGTTAAACTGACTACATTAGCAATATGGAGCTATCATAACATCTCTACTTAAATACTATGTTATGGGTCAATAAAACATCACTGAGAAATTAAAAATAAAAATGCCATGCTGCAAAATAGAAAGTCAAGGTGGGTGAGGTAATATCTTTTATTGCACCCACTTCTGTTGCTGAGAGAGACAAACTTTCCAGAAAAGCTCTTCTAAGAGCTCTTGTAAGCTCAAAAGCTTGTCTCTCTCACCAACAGAAATGGATCCAATAAAAAATATTACCTCACCCACCTTGTCTCACTAATATCCTGGGACCAACACAGCTACAACAAAACTGCATACAGTAATGCTGCAAACTAGCCATTTATTCACAAAATGGCCAGATTCTGGTCTTGCCCCCATGGCTGTGGAGATTCCTCTGGCAAAAGATGGGGATGGGAGGTAGGATTTTTGGGGTAATGTGGGGATTCCTTGTTGACCTATGGAAAGAGGGTAGATTGGGTCAAGCATGGTGTCCATTGATGGGTCTGCAGGATCTACTGTGACATGGACATCTTCCCTTCCACACTCCCCATGGATGGGCACATATTAAGGTTCACACAATATTGCAGTACAGGTAGCAAAGCAGCTGCTTCTCAGCTGCTCAGGTGCATGAGCAATTTTCTTCCTTATGGTCTTGATCCTGTGAGCTGTGGTCAGATTGGGTTGGCTACTGTCTTTGTTCCTCCCTGCAGAGATAACTGTGAAATCTCCAAAACTAGATGATCTGCTTGCCTATATAAAATTGTACAATGAAATAATTAAAACATTTTGAAGTTTTTGGCTTTAACATAAAGTAATCACAGGAACATAGGAAGTGTCATACTGGATTGTCAGAGCAGAGTTTCCTTGAATCCAGTCATTGACAGCAACTGATTCCAGATGCTTTAAAGAATGGTGCAAGAATCTCCATAGGAGACAATTTGATAAAATCCAAACAATTATAATCAGTTTTGGAACATTGGAGAGTGCACCTTTAAGCTGCATGGGCCCAATTATTTTTAGCATAAAATGTAATTATAGAAATTACAAACATACTTTTATGTTAGCACTGTGGTTACAAGACTATGGCTCAATAATGTCAATTTATCACAGGGTTACACAGACTGCTACCAAGTACAAATACAATCATGAAAAACATCTGTAAAACCCTTATAAGCAATTTGTCAAAATACTTTAAAACATATGTATAATAAATGAAGAACACATGTTTCATATGAACCAAATGAAAGTAGAGCTGTACAGAATGGTTCACCAGAGACTTGAACAGCTGCAGACATCACCTCTCCTCCTGTCCAGCTTTAAAAGACATTGTTTTTCCTTTAGGTTGACAGGTGACGCTGCAATACGGTTGGTCTTCCTGAAAGACAGTTTCCCAAAAAGAGTTCTCTAAAATGTTCACATTCCCTTCCCTCAGTGCTGCTTTTGATTGTCATTAGAAGTTTTTGACACCTTCTGCCTATTCACAAGGAATCTCTTATAATTTACGATCTGTATCAAACCCATCAGATTATAAAAAGAAACCAGGCCCTTATTGCAATTTACTCCTGCATTAAGTTATGTACTGTACAACATTGTCTGTTTGGTACATGAAGTCGGTAAGAGTCTAGTTAACTTACTGTTATACAGTGTGAGTATGTGGATGATCTCTATATATCTTCCTTGCTGGCATCCCAGGTTGCAGAGGGATTGGCCTGATTTACCTGAGGTCCTCAAAGTTGGAAATTTGCACCACTTGCCCCCTCCCCAAGGCTGCAAACTCCTTCTCCCCACTGCAAACATGAGCCAGGCTCTCTACAAAGAGAACCTTCTGTAGTTTCCTGGTTTTTCGCATTCAGGCAGGTTTTTCCTTAAGTGTTTAGGCCACAGTTTGATAGAATTATTGATTTGTAGTAGAATACTTATGTTTCCTCGCATAATATTTAAAACTGTATCAATACAAAGCTACGAGGATGTCAATAAAACTCTGACTTCCTAGTAAAATCCAGGTGTATGGTAAGATTATTTCCCTATGGCCCTCCTACTTTATCAGTCTATGCTTTGCTACCCGAGTGTGAGCTTCCTGTCTCTTCCATTCCATTTTCAGATCTACCTTTGATGATGCAGCAGGAGCTGAGGATTTTGTTTTATTAATCAGTGCCCTTTGGAATTGTGCCAACACAAGATATTGTCACCCATGCATTTCAATGGCTTCAGTGAGTTATTTTATGCCAATGTGAAGGCAACAAAGTTTGATTTTATACATCTGAACAATGAAATATTTTAATATTTAATTTCTGAGCATTCCTCATGAAGATACGGCACAAGATTGTATTCAGGTCATTTGAATGACTTTATACACAATTACCACAATCAGTCTACCATATATCATAATATGTAATACATTTAAAACTTTATTCTTTTTTTTCTTTCAGTTTTACAAAAGTAGGAGGAACATGAGATCCTTTCTTCATCACCAAGCATGTGCAATCACTAGCAACATTTAAAAACAACAACCGAGTGATCACAAGTTAGCTTAAATAGCCTCAAGTATCCCTGAAGAGCTACTGTGTGCTGTGTAAAAGCTGAATAATCCTCACAGTGTCAGGGGGTGATTCTTCAGCTGTTCAGGATCATGAGATGATATCCTAGCACTCACAAAACAGCAGATTCAAAACACAAGAACATACATTTAGGTAAAGATCATTGTGACAGTACTAGAAATAATCCACAAGAATTGTCAACACCCTGGAGGCCAAACTAACATGACTGAGTCAAAGAATCCATGATTTTACTCAAAACCAAACAGAAGAATACAGCAAATTCACACTGAATTATGCACACTAGGAATACAAACATTTTCCATCACATTTGGCTCATTTTTAAGCTTTTACAAGATAACTGGGAAAAAGGGGCATTTGTTGGAGCACACTTTCAATTTAAATACATACTGACTTATTTATTTAATAAAAGAACTGCAATCTGGGCAAATGTATTGCTGATCTTTATTGCCTAGTGATTTGCATAAAATAATTTATCACATTTATGAAGGCACATTGATAGAAAAAGAACCATTTCAACATTTTAAAAAATGATTATTCATTTTTAATTCATTATAATAGGGGGATTTATTTTGGCCCCTGAGTTTAGAAAATACCATTTGGTTTTCCAGACCTAATAATCTTTGTTTTAAATATTTACATGGTTGTTTCTTCCCATTCAAGTTCCACATCACCTATAACAGAAACAAATACACTAAATTAAACTGCTTTTTAAATAAACATTAATCAATTACTGATAACTGTTAGTATGTATTTGAAAGAATTTCTTGGAAAAATGTAGATAGCTTGAGCACTGACTAATACCATAATCTGGGTTAAAGGGCAGCAGAAAGCCGTAACTTTGCACTTATTAAACCTACAAGTGCTTGTCAAAGTATGCTTATTAGTATGAACAAATCAATGCACCTGCTAGGAAAAAATAACTTTGGAACAATCTGTATCTACTTACCTTCCATGGCATCCAAAGAGTCCATCTTTTGCAGTGCTGAATAATTTACAAAACATATGGACTGACTGCTTCCTTTGCTTGTCAACAGGTCCAAAACACACTGATGCAAAAAAATATATTGTGCCTGTAAAATGTAAAAGTTAGAGGTTATTTACCTGAACTTATGATGAAAAATTGATTTTAATAGCAAAATATTTCAAAGCAATTTTGAATAAAAACATCTAGATGTTCTGAAAGTAATTCTAGTTTAGCATACTGTAGCAAGTGATCCAAACACTTTGATAATAAGTCTTATGTCTGACCCAATTTTGATAATTATGAATTATTAATTATTAGTCTGCAGGCATGTTAATTACTATGCTCAGTCAAATAGATAAAAATGATACCAAACACAACTGAAGATATTAGACTGCACCGCATCTTTCCCTCAAAGCTAGTTCTACATTTAAAAATGTGTTCAGCTTGTTTTTCAACATTTGATTCAGGCTCACGAAGTTGAACCACATACATCACGCACTCAGATGAAGAAACTTTCCTCCTTCCTAGCATGATGAAAGCCAGCAGGGTGCAGTCAAATGCAAAAAATCCACTAAATTCCATTCACTTGATACATGGCCTCTTCGTGAGGGAAAAAACAAATAGCTTCTAAAGATAGATGCCTGTTGTAGAGGTCATTTTGAGAACCAGTTAAGAAATAAAAACGTTGACTTTCTTGGCTTTTGTTCATTGGGATAAAACTCTTATTACTTTAGTGTAATTTCTGTTGAGTAATTTTCTTTATATTTCAGAACAAACAAAAACTATAAATCAAACTGTTTCTAATATGCAACGAGAGTTTCAGTTAGATGGCTAGGTCTCTGGAATCAATGGTTCGCAAACCACAGATCATTGAAGCAATAAACTTTCAGAGTCACTGCAGTGATCAGTGGCAATACATACGTTTTGCATATTTTGTTTCCTGAAATGCTTATTGACATGAGAGGGTGTGATTGATTCAAAGTACCCATTGAAGTAAACCCCTTTTTTGGGAAGATGGCTTGTTCTGTAACAGATCCATCAGGCAAATATAAGCTTTGACCTAACAGGCTGAAGTTACTACAACCTTTAAATAGTTTGTGCTATTCAGATTATGAATCCCCAAAGTTGTAAAGTCTTCTTGTGCCAAAGCAGCTGCCACCTGTACACATGAAAAATCTTTCTGAAATTCGCAGTGAGGCAGGAAAAGGGATGAAGGAGAGCATATATGTGCCGAAAACTATTTTGTAGGGTCTGTTGCAGGAAAAAAAATCACTTTCATTACGGGTTAGACTGTGCATTTTACATATAGCTCAGAGTAAGGGGCTGTGTGTAGCTAAAGAAGTCTGAGAAGTCTATAGGGTGGCATATGGTAGATTACAGACACTACACGCCCAGCTAGCATAGGTATAGATAGCAGTGTAGATGGTGAGCCATGGCTTAGGCAAGTAGAGTAGAATGCCCTACATTCCTGAACCTAGGGTATGAACCCTGCACAGCTCTCTATATGCGCAAGCAGAGGGGAGGCATGTCAAGGGCTGGATTTCCAATTAGGCCCAATAGGCACGTGCCTAGGGGCCCTGGCGTTCTAAGGATGCCTAAACAGTGGCAGATTACCCCACAGGCCAATGGGGCCCATGCCCAAGGGCCCCGACCCATTTGGAGACCCCGCACAAGCACCGGAACTCTGGCCCCACCTTTTGCTCCTCCTCCTCTCTCCTGGGGTCCCACCACCCTGCTCCTCCTCTTCCCCCTGAGGTCCCACCCCTGGCCAGGCTGGAAGGTGGAGCCCAGGGGTGAGTATATGCCCCCCTGTCTGGAGCTGGCCGAGCCAGTTTCCCCAGCCCTTTTTCTCCCCTCACACCCATGTGCGGAGCTGGCCTGGTCAGCCCCTCTCTTCCCCATCACACCCCCACCACGCAGAAAACACGAAGGTCAGCTGTAGGTAGGGGGTAGCACTGAAGATGCTGTGCCGAGGAGCGCATAAGGTGTAAATCTGGCCCTGGGCATGTCTACACTGCTAGCAGTGTAGTGTCCCCGCTGCCTCCCTGCCACCAGAGACTTTCCCTGCCACAGCGAAAGACTCCAGCTCCATGTTGCTGGAACCTTCCCCCGCCTATGCCCATCTCCCTACTGCTGGAGGCTTTCACTGCATCATGTAGTCACATGTACCCTACACACCTCCACAAGTGTAGGCAGTTGTAGACCAGGTCTCAGAGAGACACAATGCCTCCCAGAACACTTGGTTGTGCTAGAGGGAGAAAAGGGAGTAATTTGCTACAATCCTTTTTAGGACAGTTTATACCTCAAGTAGTACTGCCGTCTGACACATGAAGTGGGGGGAGGAACAAAGGGGTTGAGTCATGGTTCCACCTAATCCCTGTCCCTCCCACCCACATGATCCCTGTGGATAGTGTCTCATGCACAGTGCCTTCACTCTTCTAACAGCCAGCACTAAGATCCAACTAGGTGTGCTGTCAGGGAGGGAGCCGCTACTCCCCTGCCTACTTCCCTGCACAGGTGTATTAGGATTATTCTGAATCTAGCCCTGTACCAGCAATTTGGAATTGCAACACAAGGCTCTGCAAAATTAAAACAATTTTAATGTAATAAGTACAGAAAGAAAGGGTGCAAAGTTACTGATATCTATTTTATTATATTTTACTCCTACAATTTGAAGAGAGACTGATTTTTTTTTTAAATTGGAGGTGGGAGGGAATTGCTTTTATCTTGGTACCTTGTATGCTGACCATTTTAAACCCAAATTAGAGACCATCATGAAGTGTTTTATAATGGAAACGTCAGAATAGCCTTGACTGCTGAAGCCTTGTTTTGTTTAGAGAAATAAGAGATAAGCCTAAAAAACTAATAAGATTCAAGTTCTATTTGGATCAGTCTCAATGGTTGATCTGGACTATTGCACCTCTTGGTTCTGCAAAACTGCACTGGAAATGACTTGGACAAGAACAAGCTCTCTCATGACATTGTCAGTGTTATACAGAAGTAACAATAATACTTCCTGCCTTTGATCAGGTTGGAAATCAGTATTAAGAGAACAGCTTCTTGGGTTACATTTTGGAACTTCCATTGCTGGCCTCTGCCAGAATCTGTAAACACAGTGGTGAGCAACAGAGGCAAACCTTTTTTTTTTTTTTTTTTTTTAAAAAGCCTTTGTCTTATCTATTGTCTTTTTTATTTGTAATAGTTTGGTTCTGCAAGGCCTCCCATTGAATGGCCTCCCACTGAGGAACTGCCGCAGGAAGATTTTTAGATGATTCGACTTGCAGTGAAGGGCGTTAACCACCCGTTCCAGTGCTCCTCACCAGAGTAAAACCCCAGTGATAGCAGTCCTGTTTTCTTCTCACCTAGCTACATGTGCTATGTTTAAATTTACCTTTGACGGTTCTCACTTGGGGGGTTGGTTGGTTGGGTAGTGTCACCTAGTGGTCAGGGCTAAGGCCCATGTCCTGCAAGGAGGTTGTTGGTACAGGAGCCCGGGCCCTCCCACTCCACTGGGCTCCAACCCAGGGCCCTTTGAGGGCTATCAGTAATCTGCTTAAGACTGGGCCACTCTCTGGGCCACTTCCTATCTCCCCCCCTGCAATTGTCCCAGTCACCATCTGTGTTAAGGTGATGTGAAGGGCCCCTGCTCACCCCCAGACACCTTCTGGTGGTGGCGTGCAGTATGGTAGCTCTCTTTCTCAGACAGCAACTGCCTCCTCCCATGGTATGGCCCAACCTTAATTACAGAGGTTGAGTTAGACCAAGGCTTTCAAACTTTATCATACTGTGTACTGCATCTTAATACAAATGTTATCTCACTGTCATCTCCTGTTCCATTCGTGGATGAAATCTTGACCCTATTAAAAGTCCATGGGAGTTTAGCCACCAACTTCAATGGAGCCAGAGTTCCACCCCAGGGTTGTATAACAACCCTGAGGCAACTACAGCAATTGTTTACAGTTTGACTGCTGGAAATAAGCATGCTGAGTTAGGACCACGTTACCAGCCTTGTCTCCAGGGAGCACTGGTGGTTCTCACACCACAGTTTGAGCACCTCTGAATTAGATAAGCCTATTAAACCTACAGGAATGAATACAAGGAGAGCCGGGGCACTGCAGCAGGATTACCACTACATTGGGGAGTTAAGGGCAGCTTTAAATTCCACCAAGGAAGCAGCATGTACCCATATCTCTAAGCCTAGGATAGACCTTTTACTAGCAGTTCAATTAGTTTTATCTTAATAACTTATACTCACCCTGCAGATGATTGCTAAATAAAAATATATCTCATTTTAGGCCCATAGAAGGCTCTTCCAACACTTAGCTTACAAACACTGAAGTGTGCGTATAACTTTACTCACTTGAGTAATCCTATTTAAGTCAATTTAAAATAAGTCAGTCAATGGGACTATCGATATGGGTAAAGTTAAGCACATGTTTACGTTTTTGGAGGATGGAGCCCTATATTTATATGTACTTACATGTCAGAAAGAAGTCAATAAAGTCAAATATAATAAGTGGGCAAATCAGTTTGGGATTTTAAAAAAATTACCTGAAATTTAAAATAAATCTTTTTACAAAGTCTGAGAAGGTTTGGTTTAGTTTTTAAAAACCTTTCATCTTTGCACTCCTTGGCTGGGAGTAGAAGTGTCAAAATACCTCAAGGAAGTCTACTGGTATGATGCTTCCAACCCAACCGGGAGCAGGAAGCACCAGAAAACTTACAAGAAAGCTCATTTTCACAAGTTTTACCACCCAGTTTTGCAGTTCAGAGAACAGAATGATTTCTTAACATAGGATGCATATAAATTCTATATGTCTTACCAGGTTCTGTACCATACACATTCTCTCACTTCTCAGCTCAGCTACAAGTCCATAGATGTCCACAAAATCATGATCATCTATATGCTGTGTTAAATGGTCCAGTGCAATATAAACCCCTGTTCTTCCAACACCAGCACTGTAAAGAACATATACAAAATAAAATATAGTTTATACACTAATTATTTTAATATATAAATTGCATATATAGCAGATCCAATGACTGGAAGTTGAAGCTAGACAAATTCAGACTGAAAATAAAGCTTACATTTGTAATGGTGAGAGTAAATTAGCCATTGGAACAATTTTCCAAGGATTGTGGTGGATTCTCCATTACTGACAATTTTAAAATCAAGACTGGATGTCTTTCTAAAAGATATGCTCTAGGAATAATTTTGGGGTAGTTTTATGGTCTGTGCTATACAGGAGATCAGACTAGATGATCACAGTGTTTCCACCTGGCCTTGTAATCTATTAATTCAAAACCTTGAAAAACAAATTTATTGTGCAAAGAAAACTGGGTCAAAACTAGAACCTTTATCCACTCTCCCACTCCTGTACCTTTATTGTTTGGGATAAAACGGAATCTAGATCTGAACTATGACCTGACTTTGGTCTTGCAAAGCCAAATCCTGACTCATGAGGTGTAAACTAACTCAAAACTGCCTTATTTAGCAAATTGCAGGAATGGGAGAGACTCAAAAAGCTTTTATATAAATCCCCACAAACTTTGCTGATTTGAATTCAACAAAACTGCAATCACAAGGTTCTGCAAAAACGAATTTTGGATTCCTTGGTGCCTTTCTATTAAGAACTAAATATAACAAAGAGGACTTTCATATAATGAATTGTTATACAAGAAGAATCTTTTGAAAAAAGGTGGGAATGGCGGAGGTGGCTAGTCCAACACTCTTGTGGCTAGAGATATTCTTCTTAATTAAAGGATTTGAAAATGAACAGGGCTACCATAAAAATCATTCCCACACTTGATAAGCAAGCAGTGTAAAAAATGCCAGGCAAGTGTAATATGATCATGTCTGCTTAGAAAATGTGTGACTTCACTCTGCAGTAACTGCAACAAGTGGAGAAGTTCTGCTAAGTGGCATTATAATAAATAAATCCTATGGATATGAGGGTAGGTATTGCTGCTGCAAAGTCATAGTGACATAAGCAAGGGAACAAAATCTCTGTTCCTTTTACACCTCTTTGCAGTGCAAAGGGGATGGAATCTGGCCCTAACTCCCATTTGGGGACAACCCCATCATAGGGGAGTCCTCAGAAGCATAGGGCCAGTGTAGTTGCCTCTATCACCAGTCTCTGGTGCAGGGCCTGTGTTGGGGGCGGGGAAGATGAGTGGCAGGTGAGCATTACGTTCCAGCAGTGACCATGTGGTGGATGATCCCTTAGTGAATCAACTACTGGAGCAAGTTAGAGCAGCCCCAATGTATTATAACCTGCACACAGATCAGGGATGGAGCAGAGAATTGAGAGCTGAAGCCAGATCGATCGCTGGTGTCCCCTCACACCAAGCACAGCAGAGAATCTGGTTCAGTGTTCTTAGACTGAATCATAACTTCAGATTGTGCACATTGGGTCAGTGGGGACACTAACAGACCATCTGAAAATGTGAAAAGAACTGTATAAAACTGTATAAAATGCAGACCCATTGACTACCTTACTGAAGAATTAGCCTTGCTCACACACTGATCCTTTGAAATGATAGTGCAATGGTGTGGCAAATGAAATCAATGGGAGCTACGGGAGCTGACAACAACCTCTCACAACCAGGCCATTGTTTTAGGTCCCTACATATAGATATGGGCATCTATTTTTAGGATTCAAGTTTGAAATCTGGCCTTTAAATGTGAAAGAAATTGTACATACAACCTTCTACTCCAAGTCTCCATTATCTGCTGGTTCCCATATAATTTCTGTCTCCTGATAATATATATGTAGATTTTAAACAAACTTTTCAACACTTCTTCCTTAAAGAAAGCTATAATTATGGTAGAAGTCATTAAAAAGTCAACATTTGTCAACTGTTACCACACACATATCTCCTATTTTAAATAAAGAGGAAATCTGATGTGAACTTTAATGTGACTTTATGGTAACTGCTGGAATAACTCTTTCACTGACATCATATCAGTTGGATTGCGTGGGGTGGAAGGGAAAACACAAATTGTTCTTCTACCTCCAGAAAGAGTTGAGGAGTGTTGGTAGGGAAACTTGCATTGCTGTCAGTGCTATACTGTGATTAAGAGAGCAGCCTTTTTTCCCCACTGCTGTCAATCTGACAATTTTCCTGGGTACTGATATTCACCTCAATGGTATTATATTTTAAACTGATTTAATGTATATACTTAATGTTCTGCTTACCTGCAGTGAACAACCATAGGTGTGTTGTCATGTGCTCGACTTGCACGGATCAGCTTGACAAAATGGATTAATGATGCTGTAGTTTCAGGGACCCCATGTTCAGGCCAGGCAGTAAAGTTACACTGACGTACCATCATACAATCCCCATGCTGGCACGCACAAATGACATAAAAGTTCTATATTAGAATTTTGAAACAGACCCATATTAGATCTAGAAATGATCTGCACTGTAACACCTAAGCTTCCATACCACATTCTTCTCATTAACCTTACCTAAAAAGGAAAGTTTGAGACAAGGTGCTGTCAAGTGTACTAGCATCAGGAGATAACTTCTTGTGCAGGGGTTTAATGACTGTTGTTTGTGAGATGCTGACAGCAATCCACCCATGGGAAAGTGTTAATGATCTCAACCAGCAGGAGACTTAATAATCCTCCATTTGACTTTACAAGCCAGAAGGGACTTGGGTCCAATTTGCAGATTACAAGGTGAAGTGTCCCCAGGTCTTCTAGAAGCTCAATGAGCAAAGCTGGCTGAAACTCAATCAGAGAAGGTATTCCATTTGACCCTTCTCACACTGACTTGCTACTGTCAAGGAAGCCAACTGGTCTAATTCCAATTACTCTTGTCTAGAAAGCAGATGGAAAGTATATATGCGGGACTACCACCCGATAGCAGTCATGATGATAACTCATAAAAGAAGCAGGTGACAATCTGACTTCTCAACTACTGTATTATTATTATGCATAAGGACAATTTGGATCTATGTTACTAAAGTAGGATGCAGTGAGGAGGATTATAGATGAAAAATGTACATGTTGATTTGCATGGAAAAAACCAAACTGTAACTCATCCATTTGGGGGTTTAAGACAAAGAGAAAAATTAAAGCCAATAATACAGGATATTTAATCGGCACGCTGATAAATGGCACTATTTAAGATGTAGTGTATTTCAGTGACTGCATATAGAACACTTAGTCAATTTAGAGAGCATGACTTGTGTTTTCTGCAAGCATCACATTGGTTGACAGGCATGAATTTATGTTTGCCAGCATACATTTCTGGCTGTAGAGCCCTCTTCTACTGTGGCTGCTTCTGTATTCTGTTTTAGCTACAAAACAAGATTATCGCATCTCTCTATCTTATTTTTAAATGTTTCAACATTCTGTACTATGTATACAATGTATTCCCAGGAGTCTGATAATTGAGATGGTTGCCTAATTGTCACAGTCCTGTTTCTACCAGCATGTGCCAAGAAGAGACAATGTATCTTGACATTTGGACATGTAGAGTCAGATCCCAGAGTCTGGCAGATTTGCACACTACACAGGTCAGTGCTGGAGGTGCAAAGGAGGAAAAGGATAGTCTTGGCCACTGTGTGCAGGACTGATTCCTGAGCCTAAATGCTCTTCTGATTTACACCAGCTGTTAATGGTTCCAAAGGCCTGAAACCACAGCTGTGGATCACAACAGCATAGGCGTATCTAGGCCATCCCTCTCATGCCAGTACAGAGAGTGCAAGTGGTGTTAAGACCCGCAGAGCCACTTGTATTGGGATGAACCTCCCAGGTATGGTTATGCCAGCTCTACAGTTCAAAATTGCTGCTGATGCAGTACAAAGCAGCTGGAATTTACCAGAGGACCTTGCCTGTGGTTGTTTATCTTAGAGGGATGCATTAGAAAGGATTTTTATCATTCCTGAATTTTTATAATTACTCTCTTCCAGAAAAGATATTGAGATATTCATGTAGAAACTTTGAATACAGCAGATTAGAAACTTAGTATCCCTGATATTCCACTTCCTACCACTCAGGTTTCACATCTCAGTTCTGTGGGACAGAAACTGGAGACATTTCTTAAAAAGGGCTAAAATCAAGGACACTATTGAAAAAAATATTCAGGAAAACCAGACAATGCAATGTATGAAACTTTGGGATTAAAAGAAGAACGTTTAGGGACAGCTGAGAGGGATGGAACACATCTGATATTCACTGGGGCTTGAAGAGTGTATTTGTATAAAAGTATTTTTCAGTGTTCCCTTACCCTTTCAATTTTTAGATCTCTGATCGTCCAGTCTATGTGAATATCTTCCACTAATTTAGTAATCACTATATCTCCAAATACAGTCACGGGTTTATTGTCTTCTGGCCAGTATTGGTGACATCTTACCTGCAATCAGAAGACACTACTTATTAACAATGAACGCATATAATCCTGACAGAAACAATATATATAATTTCCAGTTATCGCATGCAGTGTTAACTGATATGCCAGTAACTTACCCGTCCTTTTTCAAAACACTGTGTAAGCATCACAAGTGTTTTTGCTCTTGTCTCCCATACCATTCTCCAGAAATCACCCACTGTTCCTGGTAATGGTCCCTGAGTAGCAATAAACTCATTTGGACATAAGTAGCCCTAAAATGAAAATATTTAATAGATACAGAAAAAGAAATAGATATAGATAAAGAAAAAGCATGTGTTTGTGACTAATAATTATGCCTGCAACCATATCACCACAGGTTGTGAATTTGTCAGATATACTAAATTAAACAGAGATAGTCCTGGCAAGTTGTTGCATGGGAAAGCTCCAGGGAAAACCTAAGTGATGTAGATAATTCAATAGGTGATATTCCTTCCACTGAGTAAATCTATTCTAAACCAATGCCCAAATATGTTAAAGGCCCTGTGTTACTGGTAGTGGCATCTTTTAGAAAAGATATTAAATTGAAGTCATGGCCACTTACAGTCATTAAAAATATCCCAAGGTCACAGGCTATGGCTGTATTACCTTTAGGGCAGAGTTTCACCCACCATGATCCCAGGGAAGCTGTGGCTGGGGAGTGCAGGGGAGGGGGCAGCTCAATTAGTGCAAAACTGCTATGGATGCAGAGGTGTTGAAGAGCCCACATAGATTGCCTTGTCCTCCAATCAATCAGCCCAGGTTCAGAGGTGGCTTTTTTCCTGTCCAGGGAACCTCAGCCCTGAAAAGGAATGATCTAGGTTTCTCTGAGAGAGGATCCCTTGAGGTTCCCCTGCAGGTTTTTCCATGGAAGGGGATGATCTTGGTTTCTGTTTTTGTACAGAATTCTAAAATGAACTAAAAGTATGAGATCAATTTTTTCAAGCAGAGATTGCAGTACATGTGCCCCCCTGGCTGTCCTTCCACAGGATGGAACCAGTTTTCTTAAAGAGACCATTGGTACACCAAAAGCTCCATGTATTATATAAAATTAAAAAAGTAAATGTCACATTGCAGAGCTGAGAGTCCATCATGGAGTTCTGGTAATTACCCAGAACAATCAGGGCAGTAGTTTATAGCATTACCAAAACTCCTCAATGGAATTACAGCCCTATAATTCACAGCTGCCTGTTATTTATTTGATATATAATATACATAACAGGTGGCAGCGGGAAACTGCACTAATCCTCCCTAGTTGAAGAGTGAAGTGAGGAACTATAACTCAGGGATACAAAGTTCTGAGTTAATTATTTGCTTTCTCCCTTCACGGCTGAAACAGTAAAAATAAAAGTTGTGTTCCAATTTCCACTTGTTATATAGTATATACAGGGTGTTCCTCTTTCTCTCTCTCATATATATATATATATATATCAAGGTCTATATAAAGGGCCAAGTTCTGTAGCTCTGAAAATTGGTGGCCTTAGCAGCTGCAATATCCTATCAATGGAACAAAAGGCATTATGGCTGCCAAAGACAAAAGCAAGCAAAATGCCTACATGGGAAAGCTCTTAGCAGTAGCACTTGCTGCAGCCTTTTTGAAGGTGTTGTCTGAGCTCCTCAACACCGGCTTCTGAGTGCTAGTCAGTGAGGGGAAGGGTGGAGTCTCGTCCATCCTCCAATCTACCCAGCACACCATCTCAGAGGCCTTGAACACAGCAGATAGCTCTACAGCTGTGTTAACAGCATTTGTAGTAGGGTGGAAGGGCTCTTCTGTTCACCCACCCTGTTAGAATACTGTATAAACTGAGGAGTAAGCTTTGCTGACTAATAGAAAGGAAGGATGATGTTTAAGACAGTGGGGTGGGAGTCAGGTCTCAGGAGACCAATGTTCAATACCCAGCTCGGGTACAGACTTCCTGAGTGACCTTGATGGAGATGATAATGTTTTCTTTTGCTTACTCTTTGCTGTCTTGTTTTTTATATGGCAAGGTCTGCATAGCACAAATTGTCTCTTATTTTGTTTGTACAGTATGTAGTGCAATAGGGTTTTGACCTTAGTTGGGACCACTAGGTGCCACTGTAATAAAAACAGTAAGTAATTATAATAATCATCACTTCAGGGATAGCTTGATTACTTTACCAGGATGCAAGAGGGGGCATGACTACGATACAGGGAAAAAGGGGCAGAGACAGGGAGATCCTGCAGAAAACCTTGAGAAACAGATAAGTCCAGGGATAAATGTTTTGCTACTATTACTTGAGCTACCAATAAAGCCAAACCCCAGAGAAGGCATTATCTGGAGCAGGATGGGAATAGCATCTACCCACCCTCTTTTGCAGAAGGATTGGAGGAAAGAGACACAGTGTTCTCTCCCAGCATAAACAGAGTATTTTAATAACCTGTTTTGTCCATGTTTAAACACATCAGATTATTCAATTGCATTAAAATATTTTGGTAGCAGTTATGTCATTGAACAAAATCACAGCTACTCTGTCATTCAGGGGCATATTTATATTTTACGTTTTTCCTCATCATAATTAGCATGAAATAATAAGGGGCATCATAAAAACATTACCCATTGGTATAGGAATATTCAGTTCAGTTCTATTTATTTTTACATAGCATCTTTTATGGACAATGCTCTAAAATCCTTAACCAAGAAACACAAAATAGTGCCGTATCCTATACCACTGACATCAATGAGAGTTTGACAATTGGTGTCAATGGGAGAAAGGTGAGATAACTTCCAGAAATGAATTAGCTGACTGTGGTTGTTTTATGGTTAATAAGCACAACCCAACAATAAAAATGCACTCATTAAATTAGATGCTTTAAAACTAATTATGTTCAATGCCACACATGGACACATGAACTCGTAGTGATAGAAGTGGCAGTATGGCAATAGCAGCTGCAGTGGATGGAAAAAAAATTAGAAGCATGTTCTGATATAAAATATATTCCCTTTTAAGTCACTTTTGCAAAAGAAAATAAAAATAGAAAAAATGTGATGAGCATTATGAGAGACTTCCAACTTACAGAGACATAGCTGGCATTGATGTAATCAGACCCTGGCATACCAGCATCAGCTATCAGCTTTACTCTGTTGTTATTATCTGTAGCAGAAAATAAAGTCTATTTCATTGTGATGTTTACTTGTAAGCTACAGTGACATGCATTAGCTGTTCCTATGATGCTGACAATTCAAAATTAATGTTATCATTGGTTTAGTTGATGTTATTAAACTTGCCCTGACAAAATAGTACAGTAATTGCAACTCACAAGAACTATTTTACCATCCTGCTTTATTGCATAGTCATTCTCCTCCCTTTCTCTTTACATTTCAATGCATTTCCAGTTACACTTTTTTTCTCATGCTGATTATTTCTAATGCAAATGCCTAATGCCCCAATCCTGCAATCTGATGTGTGCAGGCAGACCTGATATACCTGTGCAGAGCCATTGACTTTAATGAGGTGCTGCAATGGTGAAGGGGTCCTCCACATGGATCAGACTACAAGACTGGAGTCTAATTATTTATATGTGTTTGTTCTGTTACATTCTGCTACCGTCAGGACACATCCTGAGGTCCCTATAGAGCTTTAACTCATTTTTTTAGCCAGGCAAATCCCTATTATAGGAAGTTTGCCTGAGAAAAAAATGAGTAAAAAATGAGGCAAGACCTCAGAATTTGGCCCATTATGAGTATATAGACGTGATGAAAAATAGGAAATATGTTGTGGGTGAAAAAGATTCTGAATAGGTACATGCTGAAATCAATTACCCATTTCCTGACATTTGCTTTTGCAAACCAGTAAAAAGAAAGGAGATTATAAAACTAAAGATTTCTGAAGCACTTCTGACAATGTGTTATTGGGTACCATGAATATCAATTTTTAGCAATTGTAAAATAGAGTACAGAGTGTGTGTTGAACCAGGCAGCAGATAACAGAGACAGCTGCTCTGTGAAGTTTAATAGCACAGAATGTAGCTACATTAACAGAGGAATGCCATGCTCCCCATCTCACATCACAGTTAATGCTTAAAATAATAATGGCATTTCTTGTCTTATTAACTGAAAAATGAAGCACTGTGGAGTACAGAGAGACAGACTCCTGTCTCCTGTGATAAAATCTAGCCTTGGTTTATAAGTTATCATACATTCACTCTGATCTTCAGTGGAACTCTTGCAGCATATTTGCAAGTATCCATAAGAAAGCATCACCAGGCTCATAGGGAAAACAAATGCATAAATGTGGATTTTGCACTTAATTTACTTTTAACTAAGGGAAAAAGTCCTGGAAGAATGTTAAAGAGTTTGCTACTTGGGTTAAATTACAAAGCTAAGAAACTATTTGGGCTACAATTTCTTGCACTTGCATGTTAAAGCTTGCAAGAGCAAGTTGAAAGCCATTGACAAATAATCCGTACTCAAGTGAACAAAAGCAGACTATTTGTTAGCAAATTGTAATATAACACGTACATTATTATAGTAACATATAGAGAGACCAAATGAAAAATTCAGATGCATTCCAAACAAACCCTGTACTTCTAGAGTTAGAGAGTAAAAAAGAGAGACCAATTAGTAAAACACATACATGGCTTTATGTTTGGAAAGCGATTCTTAGACCTGTTCCAAGGCAGATCAGCGTCAGCTGAAGCAAGGTCTGGAAGAAACTTGGGAAGTTCCTGTAAGATAATGTATATTTGTTAGAAAGCCTTTAAATTTGCTTTGTACTCAGTATTACAAATGGATCAATAATACAATTTCCCCTCATATAGTCACTCCAGCAAAAGGAGGAATTTTCAGTTCTATGATATGTTGCACCTCTAAGGGCAGCTGGAGACACTGCAGAAGCATTTCACCTCACCCTCAACCCTAGTTACATCAACAGCGTCAGATGCAGCACTGCAGAAAACACTGTCAGGCTGAACAATTTAAGCTTACATGAACTTTCACCTTTAAAAGTCTGGATAAAGTCAGACTATCACCTTTTTTGCTTTTTCCTGTCTTTTCATGATGCTGTATAATGTGGTAACAATGTCTTATGTGACTTTTGAGTAATGCCTTTTCCTATTTCCTGTAGCTTGGGAGAGCTCTTGCCACCGCATGAGAACTGATGAGTGTTTAATCAAACAGAGACAACTGGCAATTAGTTATTGCTCACCGGTCTGTTCCTGAGGGGGTTGGGCAAGTGGGGGTTGGGTTTCGTAGCAAGTGAACCATAGTTTCATAACTGTTCATGAATTCTATTACTCAGGGGCAGAGATGGGTGAATCATTCACAGAAAAGATCTTATTTGATGAAATTATATATAAAAGCAGACTTTCCTAGAACCCAAAGGAGTGAAGAGGAGAATATTCCATGTAGTCTAGTATGGGCCTTCCAATAGACACAAAATTTATGTGTGATTATTAATTTATCATGGTGATGGGCAATACAGAAAAACCCTTAGGCAGACAGAATTTAACTACTTCTTTCTGTTTGTAAATTATCTACAACCAGACTAACTTTCATATTTTTGTTCATTATTTGATGAGTGGCTTATTAAGCACATTTCAACTTATGTATTGCTCACAAATTATTAACTGTACCTATTGCTTTAAGTATTGGTTATTCATAATTTGCCATTTGTGCTGTGTAACTGATCACCTTCTTCACTTAATATTGTTTCTGCTCCCTGGCTGAATTGTTCCCAAAGCCAGAAGAGCTTTCAGTATGGCTTGCAAACACCCTGATACTAATTCTTATCAAATGCAAGTCTGCATGAGATTTCATGATAGTTTTCCCATCTGTGAATGTTCTTGTGAACAGAATTTCATGTACAAACATTCAGAAACAGCAAATAATATAGATCATGAATAGTGTCAAGGAGCAATGGTGTTTGTTATTCAAATGATTTTTCACAAATACTTATTTTAAGCATTCATCCAGACCTACTTGGTGTCTTCAGTTATAGAGAACAATATGATTTACTGTACTTAATTTTCTTATTACATTTTGTAAATATATGTAGTAAAATATAAGAATTGCCATAATGAAACAAACCATCCAACAATAAGCATACTAGTCCATTTAGTCCAGCACCCTATGTCCAACAATTGCTAATGCCTAATACTCAGAGGAAAGTTCAAAACCTCACAGAGCATCATATTGTGTGCAATTATATCTCATGGGAAATGTTGTCCTACTTCCAGCTAATGAGAGGAAGACTGGATGGCCTTTATAATTCTATCCTTGATTGTATAATTGCAGGCACTATTCTTTTAGAAAGGAAAGACAGTCTTATGATTAAAGCACAGGACTCAACTTTAGGGGAACTAGGTTCTTGGAGATGTAATGCTCTTCCTGTGAAATCACATAGGAGGAGATTTGCAAAGAGCAGTTAGGTGCTCAACTTCCATTGAAAGTCAATGGGAGCATTTGTGCCCTTGAAAATCTGCCCCTTAATCTGTGTAGGCCCATATGCCTTAATACAACTCAATGATTTTATTCTTCCTCTTCCCAAAGAAGAGGCGAGCAATTCACCCTCAAAATTTACAAGTCTCCTTATATATAAAAGTTGACATTTTTCAACTTACCTCAATGTATGTCAAAGGAATAAACAATGTGGTTAATAGACACAAAGTTAATATAGAACTAAAGAACATGCTGTTGCAAATTACCAAACACACATGTTAAAAAAAAAAAAAGAATTGATTTAGCTTTGATTTTGTCTCCTGATTAATACTGTTTGTTGTCAATCTTGTCCTTGGTTAAACCAGTGGCCATTCCCAAAACTGGTTCTTTCTTGGTAGTCAGTTGTGTAGCTCTCTTTTGTCAATAACATTTTAATTTATAAGGCAGTAATGCCTTGATCCTGCAATTGGCTCCACTTGGGAAGTCCCCTGAACCTGGACAGAGCCCAGTTGATTTCTAAGGGTTGAAATCAGGATTCAATAATGGCAGGAAGTAAAATGGGTGGTGGACAAGTTATAAGTTCCTGTATTCATAAAGCGTAAAATTCTTCTTTCTTCACACAAAGCTTCTGTCATTGGATTTTGTGTGGGAAAGTAAGCAAGAGTGTTGGGAGGTGGCATTCTCCCAAGCTCTGTGGCCGTTTGCAGGAATTTGGACCATTATTTCCATGTTAAGTGCATATCCCAAGAGCCTGACCTTAATTTGCCAATTTGAGGCTGCAGCAGAGAGCCCTCTGCAATTCAGAGGCACCCTGTGTTACTGCTCTAACTATGCCCCCATGCCTTGATCAGATCCATCACAGCTCTCAACTGGTGCTAACGGCCTTGTGCCAGCTCTCCACACCAGGATAAATTTCACCCCAACTGATTATTTTAGCACAAGATAAGGATTATTTAGAGTCTCAAATTCAATGATGATGATTTATTACAGAAGGAATGTTTCTCTTCAGGTTTATAAACTTTTCAGATAACTCCTTTATGCAGTATATATTATAGAACTTTTTTGGTAAGATGGGGACTTTTATTGAAATATTTGGAGTAGTTGACATGCTTATTCATTAATAGCACTTACAAAACATATTGTAAAATACTCACCATAACAGTATCGAATACCACACAAGCCTGATTTTCCAAAGGTCTCAGGAGACATGCAAAACCTTCAGAAAACTAAGGGTTCAGGAAATGGGTGAAGATGGTCCACCACCAGTTAGCATGGCTCCTTACAGCCTCCTTGCCTGCACAGTTGATTGATATGCCTTACCCCAGGACCACAACCTATCCCTGGGTGCTGGCTGGCCTTGGATAAGCCCATCTGGAAGATCTTCACTACATTTTAGAGTTGGGGAAGCTGAAGTACAGTACAAACTCAGGGGGCATATAAAAATTTTGGGTATGTCTACATAGCACTCTCAGCCTGGGCTCTGGCTCAGGTTTTATGTCCAAGAGGGGCTTGGACATAAATCAATGTGACTTGAGTTAACAAGCACTCAGGACCTGGGTCCTAGGACCCTATTAGTGGAGTGGGTCAGAGCCCAAGTCCTTCTGGGACTCAGGTCTAATCCCTGTTATTTTACAGTGTATCTGAGTCAGAAGGTCTGCATGACACAGTATAGACACGTTAGCATGGCTGTGAGGCCTGGGTCCAGCAACCGTAAGCCCAGATTTACACTGCAGAGTGTTTTCTCAAGTGTGGACTTGGAAAAACCAATTTCACAAGTCTAGGTCTCACAAACCTGAGTCTACAATGCACTGCAGACCACACCCTTTCGTTAACTAAGAGTTCAGTTAGTAATTTAGTCAAATTAGGGTTTTGCTATAAGTATTTGATTAAGTTTTAAAAAATGATCATACTACTACTACCTGATAGAACATTATAATTAATGTTAGATTTTAATTAATTTCAGTGCTATAATCTTTAACCCTATAATTGTTGTGAAACTATAATGCCTAAAAGCAACATTAGAAACTTTCCAGTGATGAACTTTAAAATGTGAAAATGTTATTGCTAAGAAAACTTTTCATCTGCTCAGTCATGCATAATACAATTATAATCGCTCCTGTTCTAGTGAAATAACACTTCTACCCTTGTAAAAAAGCTTCCTCTGCATTACTGCTCACAAGAATTTTATGGCGCTTTTTTATTATTAAATCCAGTCCAATAAGACTTAAGGAGCATAGCCAAAAAGCTGTAGGAAATATCATTAATCTTTTCACACTTTTGTTGTTGTTCCCAGAGAGACTGAAATATTATAATCTAGCAGTATAAAAGTCAATTGTTTGATTCTTCATTTTTATAAATCCAAATAGTAAGCAATTCATGACAAATCTATAAATCCAAAACGGTAAAGTCACCGGAGATTGACAAATTATTTTTGTGATGGCAAATAACTGAATATGTTAGACATGATGATGATGATAAGAATTCTAAAATAACAAAAAGAGTAGATAAAGTGTAAAAAAATAATTTAAATGTGATAGCCATAAAAAAGAAGTTACTTAAGAAAACATTGAAAAGTTTATTTGAGGTTTAAATGTAGTTTTGAAATTGTATATTTATGACATAGATGTCATGTGTACTTTGAAAACTAATCATTTTTCAACTGGAATCAGACGACTTGCAGAGTTAATGGCTCAAATGCTGCTGGCCATAGCCACATGAGCAGTTCCAGTCCCACTCAGGCTCTTCAAAAGAGCAAGACAAGCAAGATTTGGCCTATTATTTGTAAAAGAATGAAAGTGTATGGACCCAAGCTTGCTCCCATTGAAGCTGATGACATAATTCTCCATTGGTTTTTATGGGAACATGATTGGTCTCTTCACCTTTCACTAAATAAATGTCAGCTATGTATTTTGGGCTTTTACTCCTGAAGAAAATGACGTTGTTTAAAGTGGTTAGGTATATCTGAATGAACCCCGTAAGATAACATCCTGTACGATCAGTTACAATCCAATACATGTCATATCTTGATCTAAGCATAAAGATCTGATTTTTTTTCAAAATAAAACAATATCATGATTAAATGTAAAGCAAAAATAAAGCACCAAACAAAATATTCTCAAACTACATGTATATTTCTATAAATTTTTAGAAATATCACTTTAATGTCACAGTCTAGCTTACTACTGAGGATGGTGTCATAGCAGGAAGGGCTAACGAAGATCATCTTTTGCTGACACACTAGGTGAATAATTCTGATCAGGTTGCAACAAAGACTACACAACTTAAATCAGTGTAATATTACTTTCTAAACAATCAATGTAGTAATTGGGTATTGATTATCAAGGCCAGAGTCCTTCATGGCCTTGCATGCTTAAAATGGACATGAAATGTGACACATGAAACGACTGGAGATCTTGCGATGTTGTGACAACTGCTAGTAACATACCGAAAATTCTTCTTGAAACTTTAGGTTGTTGTTTGTGCAAAGTTCTTCAACATGTTGTAGGAAGGATTTCTTGCTTATTGGCCTAGAAGTAATGATAGAGGAGTTAGACACATGTGAAGGTTGGGTTTTGGTTTATTTGTTTTTCATTTAACCACTGGCTTATCAGAAGAAATTGTTATCCAGTTTACTAATAATTGATATTTGCAGAGATAAAATAACATTATATAAATAACTGACAGTGTGGTTATATGATTTGTTTAGAGCATTTCAAAATAAGAGCATGTTCTCATCTATTACTCCTTCTGATCTAGTTATTAGCTTTAACAGTCTTGTTGGGTGGGATTGTTTTTTAATACATTTAGCATTCCAATACAGGGTTTTGATATTAATGTACATTTGTAAGGTTATCATTATATTCTAAAATACATAATATCTCTTTGTTGCACTGAAAACATTTTATACATTGCAAGGTTTTAGACATATAAAATATTGCAGTGACCTCATTCTCATAATGACATGGTTTTTAAACCCCAAGGAGTTTAAATATCCCTGTATTACTTCCCAAGCTAAAACACAGGCATGCAGACTTCACCCCAGAGAGAGAGAAGGCATTTCTCCAGTTACCATGCAATTAGTCATGCTTTTATGATTTATACTCAGCTTGGAGTTTTTTCTAATGAACATAGAAGGAGGAACCACACATTCACACTCATCAAACTAGTGAAGTGATAGCCATAATATAAAAATCTTTAATCAACTTACTTGATGGATTTTCTATAACTAAGTAACCTGCAACAGAGATTGTGTTAAATGCAATAAGCTGTGAGTCAGAGAATAGAGTGCATTCTGATAAGGCTCTAGATGCAAAATTCAAATAACTAAAGAATCAAAGCTAAATTGATTTCAGTGGATTGGGATAATATTGTATTTTAGATATCTTGGATAACTGTCTTATTGAGCTCTTACTTTATGTATTTATAAGAATAGCAGATGCAGTTTCAGCCTATTATTCTCTTCAAAGCATCTTACCAATGTTCTGTGGTAAAATGCTCACTGGCCCAAGATATCCACACATCAGATACAACACTGCTTAACTTATATCGGACATTCCATTGTTTTACATTAAGGATATAGCATAAAATGAAATGTGTTCATGTCATTCTTTTACGGGCAAAGTCAGAGACTCAGTGTCAAGCCCAAGAAGCATAGTTGAGGATTTGGGTGATAAAGGAAGCCTGCCTCCCAGGCCATGTAGCAGCTCTGGGGATGCTCAAGAAGGCTACTCAGCACATAAAGCCCTTTGTAGCTCCAACATGTTCCCATCTTTCAAATCTTTGAGCTTTATGACTATATAGAAGCTAAATGGTGAATGCCAAGATTTTCAAAACTGGTGAGTAGGTTCCAAATTCCACATTTAAGCCTCTATATAAGTGGCCTTACTTCAATGTGAGTTTCTGGGTGCTCAGCAAATTTGAAAATCAGGCTACATAGTTAGGCTCCCAAGGCCAATCCTACAAGGGTATTTCACATGGAGGCACATTGCAGGATCAGGACCTAAATATTCTATTTTGTTCTATATAGGTTCTTATACCATGCTTATCACCGTAGTATCTGAACACCTTCCAGAGGTGCATCAAGTCCTATCAATTTAGGGGCTTAACTTCAGGTACTCAGATTTGCAGATCGTGCTGAAAAATCTCTAGCAAAGAAATTCAAAATGAAAAATTTTAAAGGATGATTTGGTCCTTCAAAAATGTACACCTTTAAATACATTTTAGAAAAAGGAGAAGTGGGAATATGAATAAGAAACAAAAATTATATTAAAACAACTGCAGAGCCATATATTATTAAATTATCTGCATAACACAATAGAAGTTAATGTCAAGGCTACAGTATATGTGCACTGGTAATGTGTATTGTGTTGATATGATAATTTTCTCAAAACAATGTAAACTGGCTAGTGGAACCAAATTAGAGGAAATCTGTATCCAAAATAAGGCTTACAAAGAACTAGATCCTGTCCTACTGAAATCAAAAGGATTTTTGGAACCTACTTCAATCAGAGCAAGACTATACCCAAAGTGCACAACAGGCAGCTAAGGGAGAGGTGGAAACTCAGAATGGGCAGAAAAAGAGAGTGAAGAATGATAAAGAATTGACACCCTTTGCATGAACACAGAACTTCCCTGTGTAGTGTGTTCACAAGTTTAACTAGCACTTATTGTATTCTGGTTTACTCATATTGGCAAGCTTGCATTTACTTGTCACATAAACCAACCTTTACAGACCTTAGCAGCTTTACAGAGCTAAAGTTTTCTCAGGGAGAAACTATTCTTGAATAATTACTCCAACATATTGGGCACAGATGTGCTCGCTTTTGAACATCAGGCTCTCCTCTCTCTCTATAATTTTTTTGGATAAAATTCTTAGCAGATTCTGCAAAAAAAATGCTGCTTGTTCTTCCTTTATATTTGAATCCCACTGTCTTCTACTTAGAGCAGTGGAATAAAAATCAAGTCCCAAATGACATCCTAATAATTTCTGAGATACTGTTGGCTTCACTCTCCTAGGACTGCTAGTGATTAGTGACTTACTGCATTTGTAGTTCTGTCATTTGGGAATTGACATTAAATTTACACATCACATGAGCATTCAGAGTATGACATTTAGCCCTCTACAGTCAAGATATAGTGGACCCTACAGCTATGGTCAAGATATAGTGGATTCTACAGCTAAGACACTGAGACAGGACCACAACAACATTCTTTGCACTCTTGTTGGCAGTGCAACATGGGACATCGAGCACTGAACAGTCATGGAGACTGAACTAAACTTTCACTCCTCCATGTGCTTCCTTCCAGCTCATGTTTGTGTTGCTAACCAGAAGATTTATATTTTCAGTGCTGGTCATTTTGCACCTTTCACAAGAGCTAAATGTTTTTTATGAAGTTGTGCCAAAGTTTTTGAAACTTGGGTGCCTAAAGTTTGACACCTACCTCCATAATTAGGCTCCTAACTGAAGGATCTGATTTTCAGAGGTACTGAGCTTTCAAAAATCCCTATGTAGCAAGCGGGGGGCTACAGATGGGCTCAGCACCTGTGAAAATCAGGCCATGTAGTTTAATCAGGCCATTTAGTTTAATTTGTTTAACCTGAGACTTTTGAAGTATTGTTGTATAAGAAGCTTCACAATAAGTGAACTATGAATGATGAGTGTAGCTCAATGGAGTTTTGCACAGGACAATTTTATGCTTGGTCGCAATCTTCCAAAGGTTTAAAAATTAATCTTATTTTATCTCGATATTTCTAAAATGAAACATTGTGATTAGAGGTATAAGTTTTATCATATAGTATTTTTTAATGTACAAATACTAGTCTGCCAACAGCATGGCTTCACTTACATTCCAGTCCTCTGTATGAAACATCATGATTCAAATATCATCAGATCACGAAAAGTGCAACACATACTCAGACTGTAAAGTGACAAATTCCCCTATTTCAACAGCATAATTTAACATTTCCATTTACTCTGCATTTAAAGGGGGGAAGTAAAGCAAAGCATTCTCTAAGCTAAAGACCACTTTTTGCTTTGTATCTGATTTTCTTTTTAAACAGTGTATTGTTTCACGTATGGGATTTTTTAAAGTCTATCAGAAATCTGAATCCCACTCAGATTACTTCTGATAGACCTAGGAAGAAGCCATTTATTTATGTTGGCAAGGGTAACTGAAGACCATATAGTCATACAGATTCAGCTTTCTCTCTGGGTCAATCAGCTGAAATCTATAGGGAATTAAAACTTTGTCCAAATGGAAAACCACAGAAATGAATATGTAGACTAAAGGCTTAACTCATAAGTACCACTGACACTTGCTAGGAATAACTGAGGAAATAATTTTTAACAAGTTAATTGAGACCGACATAGGGCTTAACCCTTTCCAACTGATCAAGGGCAATGGTGAGAGGATACAAGGCCCATTCCCTTCCACTGCACAGTGGCTAGGTGCAATCTTGATCCTTGGTACACTAAACTGAGGGACACTAGCACTGACAGTTGCATTAGAACTTCTACAGGGAGCACATAGGTTTGAGACAGGGGCAATGATATCACCATGCCCTCTTCCCTTCAACCACATCCACAGAAGAGCTTGGCTGGCATAGGGGAAGGGAGAGAGTGAAATGGAGGAGTGAGGATGGGACAATAGCAGCTTTAAGGCACCTCTGGATCTTCTTTATTCTTGATAGTGCCACATGGCTGGTCTAATTTACACTCAGTTATAAGAGCCTTTCAGGGCCATTCTGCAACCAAGAATAGCTAGAGCACAATATTCTCAGGCCTGGTCCGCTCTTTCCTCAAAAAATCCCTGGCATACCTCAATGCCAGAAGGTACAAGGGATGGCAGTCAACTCTATGCCATCCAGGAATACCCCCATGAAGTTGTATTCCCTAAGGTCCATTGTCACGAGGTTTACAGCCCTTTCACAACACAGACACATGAAGAGACTGCAATAGAAGAGAGAATCTGTTCCTTTACTTGGACTGTAGGTCATGACAACGTTGATCATGAGAAAATGCTTCATGGTATGTATGATAAATTGGGGATATATCTCCGTCAAATTGATTCTGGGGGCCAACCTGTGCCAGCCCTATCTCCAAGGCTGCTCTAACTTATACCAGCTGAAGTATGGTATGCCAGCCGACAACTGGCAGAGCACTGTGTTGTGCACAGAAGTGTAGGAATGGGTGGTTGGTGCAGGAAGTGGCTTTACCTCAAAAGATTTCCCCCACTGTGAGGGAATTCTTAGCTGGCCAGTTACAGAACACTGTTTTCAATGCTTCACATTATATAGGACAAGCGGAAATGATACACATGGCCAGATTCCTTCCCCAAACTGGCTCATTTATGCTGCTTAGATGGCACAAATGGGCTAGAATCTGGCAATAAATTTGCTAACTAAGTATTCCCTCATCATTTGAAAAGTTGTCATTGAGCAGCTGACTATGTGCGTATGATAACTCAACCAACTCATGACAGTGAGGAAGTGCAGAAATAGGAAGTAGTACCACATTTTGAATTTGTGATGGTCACAGCGCAAGCATCAGCATGTAGCATACTAACGTAACATATTAACATGACACCTTTACATTCCATATTGCTCTTATTACATCAAAGCCAGAAAGTGAAAGTGACTCAAAATACAGCCATTGGTAGGGTAACTAAAACTGCTAAATTACTGCTCAGTAAAGTCCTTGCTGTGCATAAATCACTTAACAAAGTGCACATAAATATGAAATATTACAGTTTTGTAGCCTAACCTGCAGGGTTTGACATTCTATAAATCCAAATTGGACATAATTTAGGCAGAGCAGTGGTAAAGTGGAACTCTCCCATGTAACATGGTATTTGACCCCCTAGAATTTTTGCTGAGATCTTAATTGAATGCTTTGTGGTAGCATGGACAGTACAATAGGCATCTGAGGAGAAACAGAAGGATTTCTCCTGAATACGCAAATTCTAATTCTTGAAGAAAAGTGTAAGGCCCAGTTTTGAATTCACATTGATATATGAAGTACTCTAATTATGATCTTTACATTTTGTACATCTGATGAGTTGAGCCTGACTTAATTTCTGTAAAAAAATTGCTCTAGTTTGTTTTAAAATAGTTGCAGAATAATAGTATCTTAACATTAGTAACTGAAATCAAAGATAACAGGATGACAAATACAATCATTTGTCATTAGCATTACCATATAACAGTATAGGCTGCAAATATTAATTTCATTTTCATTACCAAGAACACACTTTGGAAAATTATATACTTTGGACAAAGATCAGCAAAGTATAGCAGCACACACGTTCCAAAACATTATGGAAATCACACCAGGTCTCTTCAACAGTGCAATAACTTACTGGATGACAAATATCTCCTTGCGTCTAAAGAAAAATGAGGAGTATCTGGAAGTAAAATCCATTAATAATTTAGTACACAAACAAAAACGGTATTGTTCTTATTTCGCTAACAATTTGCAAATTTATAAATTGTAGGAAACTTCTCCATTTTTTTTTTTTTTTGGATCCACATTTCTCTGAGTTACAGCTACGAAGGTGCAAAGGGTTGGTATCTGTCTGCTGAAAGTGAACATCTCCCCCATTACTGCCAACAGGTATTAGACTATGTTATCTCAACAAAATGTGGGCATGCTGCCCACACAGAATGCATTGCATTCATTAGCACCAGAGAATTCCCAGTATGTTTGGCCATGTGCTGCAAGTGGCCACTCTTGAATGTACAAACTTGAACAGCTTTGTAATGCAATAATCCTTTTCTGCACCACACACGTAGCCATAAAAACACTCAAAACAAACAGGTCAACAGCTACAAGCTTTCATCTTCAAACTACCCTAAGTCTGCAACAGTAGGATGTTTAACTCCTAGGGCAGTGCAGTCTTAGGCTTCTCATCTTTAAGGAGATTGCCTACCACAGTGTTTCACATTCTATGTGCTGTGTGTCACATAGGGGAAATATAGCCATGTCAATAATATTTATCCAACATTTGCTTAGAATTGTTTAGAATTTGTTTAGAATTTCCGTGATATTTATTTGTGGAATACTGTGACAATTTCTGATTACCAAAGGAACACAGTACAGTTTCCCTTCCAAACAGTATATGGGGCAAGAGTCTCTGTCATACTGCGAAAACCCAGCAAATCTGGCCAGCTGAATGGCCTAGGACTGCCCCATGCTTCTCCAGGTCCTGGGTGTGCAAGGGTGGCCAGAGTGTTTCCATGTTCCAAAGGAACACAGCTGCTAGACAGATCCCCTTGTGCTCATACGTTTTCTAAATGTCCATTAAACAATGACTAAGTATTTATTGAATTAGCTGAAAAAGACTGTTTAAGAGTCTGGATCTTTTGGGAAGTTTATAAGTTTGCAATCCACAGAAAATTCTGAGCCATCAAAATATTGAACCATTTCCTATGTTTAAAAAATGCAGCTCCTTTTGCCATCTGAATTAAAGAATGCTTTGCACTTAGATCTTTATATTATGGTAAAAGATGTGAAGATTACATGCTAGTTAGAAGTGTCTGGAGGATGGAGGGCACTCTTTGAAAAAGGATCTTAGTGATCTGTGTAAATAAGAACACCACAAACACTTCCAAACAAGCAAAGGTCAGAAAAGGGTCATGGCTACAGATCCTTTGGACTACTGTTTTGCCTAAGGAGCAAACTTACCGAGTAAATCTCTTATCCTTCAGTTCCAGGTCTGCCACTGTGATCAACTGATCCAGCTTGAATTTAGTGTCAATAATTTCTGCATCCCGCGGGGAGTATGTGCCTCCCTCTTTTTGCTTTTGTCGGATTCTAAACCAAAGTTCATAACAAAGTTGAGAGTGAATGAAAGAGAATATTCAAATGATTTATTAATTACATGTGAATTAGCAGGATAGGAGGATAGATTCATCCTTTCATAAAACTAGAAGTAGATAATCTCTAGAAAAATGATGAGACTTCCAGTTTTCATTCTGTGATGAACTTAGCAAAACAAGTGACTTTTTAGCCATCTCTGGACATTTTTGTCAGCATACATTTTAGCCATATATTTTTCCTGGCAAAATTTTGACATTGGAGAAAATTTGGTATAGAAATTATTACAACTTGGATCTGATTTTCCTCTCCTTCTCTAGTGTAAACCAGAAGTAATTCAGCTGAATCCAATAGAGTTACACTAGTGTAAAACTTGCGTGAATAGATAATCAAACCCTTATGCTTCTTAACTCCTGTGTAGACTCTTGGCCTTCATTTCTTATTTTCCTGCAGTGCCCTGGTGAGCTAGTAGGGGTAGCACAGCACCTGTGGCAGATGAACATCATTCATGCAGCAGTTTGCCTACTTCTTCAACTAGGCATCTATGCATGCTATAGGTTACCTCACCTAGGGTCAGATTTCTGATTTGTCAAATACAAGTGTAATTGAAATCAATGGAGCTACTCTGAAATGTTACCAGTGTGACAGAGAACAGACTTTGACCTGCTTACTCCAAATCAAACTGCTCCTCCTCCATAATGGATAATAATGAGTTTCTACATGATACAAAATGGTATTAAAATGCAACATAATCTAAGATAGCAAGCTGGTTATATATGGTTCTATGTATAGGATTTATTTCTTCTATACATAAAAAATACTTGCATACAGTTTAAAAAGAACGTGCAGTATTATATATACAAAGAAGTCTTACCTTGCAAAAGCATAGATTGCCACCACAAGAAGAATTATGGAAAGTATACACAAAGTAACTGCAAGTATTATTTCTACCGCTCTTTCTGACAGTCCCTCACCTGCAACAGAAAGTGGGCAATACTGGGACTGAAAATTTGGAGACCAAATATCTGAAGACTGGATCATCCTTATTACTTTTGAAAACAAAAAAAAATCAAATCCAGCATATTTCTCTGGGAGGTATGGGATGAGGAAGTCCTATGCTCTCTCTTTCCTGGAAGTGAGTAGGGGTTCTTCTGCCAAAGCTCAACAATGTCCAGGTATCACAGGATTTAACAAGTGGGATCAAGAGTGGATTGAGCAGAGGACCAGCTGCAACCTCACCAGCTGCTAAACCATGTATTTTCTTGTGTAAATCCAAGTGGCATTAACTTCTGCTGGGTCCTCCTCTGCAGCTGCCACCATGCACCTTGTGGCAACACAAAAGATCACAACACAAGACCATGCCTAAAGATCATATAAAGTAACGTGGATGAGCCTGTTCTGTCTTCCACATGGAAATGTTCTGCTTTAATGAGTATCAGCTTCCCTTTCCCTGTGGACCCCAGGATCCATGAGACTGGGACGCAGCACTCCTTGTCTACTCTACAAACCCTCCTGACCTGTTGATTACCTAGAAACTTGGTGAGACCAATCTCAATAAGTTTCCTGTTCCCACTGACTTCATCCCATGGGCCTCTCAAAGAAAACTGAGTTCCAGGTATTTCATTCTGAAGGCTTAGTAGAATAGTAGGCATTTATACCAGGAGAGGATCTGGCCTTTTGAATATTTGAAATTAACCGAGCAACACTTTACATGAAGGTTCCCAGATATTTGTGATCTTAGATACACAATATTAAAGCATTCACTGTATGTTAAATAGACACCATTTGTTTATTAATAACATCTAGAGGATGAATAACTACTGTACATAAAACAGCATACTTGTAACTGCATCACATGCACAAAGATTTTGTCTCAGTTTTCAAACTTCAGCTGATATTTTACAAAACAGTAGCAGTTTTAATTATCAAATATGCTGACCTTAGGGTCCTCACACTCCTTTAAATAGCGTGGACCAGAAAAATTTAGTAGAAAAATTGTGTTTGTGACTCATTTCCACACCCATTTGCAATTCCACAGCCACCTCCCCTCCTATTAGCAATCATATAAGAAGCTACCAGGAACTGCTTTCATGGAAAATGAATATGAAGAAAGTATTTAATGTAATTTTAGCTTCCTTTTAATGCAATTTAATAGTTGAGAACTAGCACCATGTAACCAGCCAGATCCTGCAGACTATGGGACACAGTTCGGCAACTTCTTCTGAAATGCAGATTGAAAGTTAGTATTTAGTATATCTGGTTGTATTTAACTGACGGTATCTGGACAGGGTATATTATCTGCTTGAGATAAACAAGCAATTCTGCTTAATGGCACCTGTTGGAATGGAGACTGGGTGAAATTTCGATACTGATGGGTTTGATAGATGCCCTTCATTCAGGATAAATGAAAGAAACAGTTTATAAATGTAAGAAACAAGTTTGGAGAAAAATGAAACAACAGGAGTAACTATCCAAAACACAGGCCCATGCAAGGCCAGTCAGAAGCTGAGCTACATGGTTGAGGGGGTTAGCTAGGGATTGAATGTACAGGTCACTAGAATTGTTTGGTGGAGGGGTGCGTGTATGAGCAGAAGCAGCCAGAGAAGAAGCAGAGAGAAGCAGCCAGAAAGCAAGGAAGACAGCAAGAGAAGCACTTGCATCACGACTCTGAGGGATGTCTACACAGCAACTAGACACCTGCAGCTGGCCCATGCCAGCCAACTTGGGCTCACATGGCTTTGGCTGCGTGGCTGTTTCACTGCTGTGTAGATGTCTGGGCTTAGGCTGGAGTCTGGCCTCTAGGACTCTGCAAGATGGGAGGGTTCCCGAGCTTGGGCTCCAGCCTGAGCCTGGAAGTCTACACAGCGGTGAAAAGGCCCCGCAGCCCGAGCCCCACAAGCCCAGGTCAGCAGGAAGGAGCCAGCTACAGGTGTCTAGTTGCTGTGTAGACATCCCTCAGAGAAAGCCAAGAGAGCTTTCTGAACAGAGTGCTGGCTGGAAAGAGGTCTGGAACTGTGAGCAAAGAAACTGCCTCCTATTATTCAATTCCTACTGTGTTCATGGGAACAGGACTTTGTACATTCTTTGTAAATACACAGGATTGCATCATAGCAATACCGGACTCCAACATCTAATTCTCCTTCTAATGGAAACAACCTGCAAAACCCTGAAACCTCTTGGGTCAAAAGGGTATCAAGCTCCCATACCAGAGTTTTGCATTGTCTTGTTTCTGGCATTTGCTTATTTATACCAGTAATAAAAATATCCTAAAGCAGTAATACTACTCCTTTGGTTCTACAGCCACATGTGCAGTTGTTCAGGGGTGCTCTTTGGGTTTTTCTGCTTTAGACTTTAGCTTAATCTGATTGATTGTCAATTAACTTGAGGTAATTAATACCTTTGTAAAGGCTAGTTTAGACTCTACTAGCATTGGCTGAATCCTAAATTAAACTACAAATGTTAGCCTGGAACAAATGATTGGGGAATGTCCAGACCAGAGTTATGTGAATAACAGATTTTTTTTTGGTTCGCTGCCCATACTGAAAAATTTTCAGTGAGCCAAAAAATCATGAAAAAATTCTTTTGTTAAAATGAAATAAATGTTTTGTTTCATTTTCAATTTTTTAAAAATGTTTTCTAATTTTTAAATAAAATTGAAGAACATTTTGAAAGGAAAAGTTGTTTTGCATTGAAAAATCTAAATGATTTAATTAAAAAATGTTGAGAGGAAAAGTTTCACTTTAAAAATAATTGAAACAATTTGCGACTTTGACATGAATTCATAAAACAAACAGTTGAGCAAGAATTTCATTTTTCAGTGGAAAAAAAGTTTTGGCCAAAAAATTTCACACAGCTCTAGTCCAAACTAGCTTTCATAAAGATGTTGATTATCTGAGTTATTTGCCCATCTATTAAGTCAAAGGAAAAAAACAAAAATATCTACCCAAGACAAGTCGAAACAGAGCTGCTGATGTGTGTGCTATGTAAATGAATTAGAGTTTCCAGAATTCTTTCTTGCTCTTCCAAAGCTCTCCAAGAGAGGAAAAACTCTCTTCCTCCTAGCAGCCAGGAAGAGGCCGGAGAGGCTGTGGAGGTAGGGAGGTAGTGGGAGAGGGACAAAATAGAGCCATAGGTTATGTCTACACTACCACTTATGTCAGCAAAATTTATGTCACTCAGGGATGTGACTAAATGGCTCCTCAACTCTTCCAGATTAGAACAGTGGTATTCACAGAATGGTTGAGTGGAGAATATACATCAAAATCTATTGTGCAGTTCTGTGTAAGTGAGGCACTCCTGCTAAAAACTAACTACTGTGCCTGCTTGATCTGGCCTACAACATGTTTTCATCTCTTTGAAAACACCGTGCCCTGACAATTTCTTCCTTACAGCAAACTACTAATTCCAAGCAAAATCTCTATTTCTTAACAAAAGCATCAGAAGCATCACCGTCTGGAAAGTAGTAAAAACAAGCAGTGTTTTGCCTGAAATAAACCATCATAGACATTTTGTACATTTTTTTTGGTTCAAATATATTTATCATATAATGAGGACTCTATAAGCAAACAGTCTGTTTTTCCAGTTACAGGACCTCTCCTATACCTAGACCAAGAAACCAAAACAACATGTAAGAGCTGCAAGTACTAATGTGGCACCTATAGGAAAACTCAAACCAGTGTTTGGTCAGCTATAGCTGGGATGTGTTTTTGCAAAGAATACTAATTCAGATTGTTTTTTTTTACTTGTAAATACCAATGCTGGTTTAAAATAAAACATGAATTATGTTTTCAGGTTTCAAACAGCTTTTTCAGACTCATTCTTTAACTGCAACCCGTTTGCCTTTCCAACAGAGGCTGCTGCTGCTGTGATGTTGATGGTCACAGAAGTTATCCCTGTTGGCTGATGCACCTTTCAGTTATCTTATATGACAAAGTCTTAAGAATAAATGGGCAATTTTTCAGGTCAGACAACCAATCTGCGGTCCCTATTATCAATAGCCACTTGGGCAAGGCTCCTCTGGTTATGTATCTTGTGAAAATGTTTGTACTATGGTGCCCAATCTATTTGATTGCTTGGCATATCCCTGGAACTGATAGGTCCTTTGCTGATGTTTTATCTTGTTTCCAGGTGGACAGGCTCTGAGATCTGGAAACTAAGGGCCAGGCAAGAGCCAGATGTGATGCCATCATTCCTGTGGAACCTGAGCACAAGATAGTATTGGCAATGGAGAAGAGATCAGAAACCACTAGGATTTGGAGAATTTACAGCACTGTATTTTTCTGATTTCATGTCATACTAAGTGCGATCAGGTCTTGCCCAATTGTATTGCATACTGGAGGAGCAATTGGTGCAATTTTCAATAGTGCTAGTAGAGCAGGGACTATAATTAACTATAGCATGTACCACTAAGACATTTCATTTTGTGCTTGCCTGGATGGGTTCTTTAAACCATTCAGGGGTTTTCTGGTGCACAGATACCTAGAAGAAGCAGAGGATTGGGGGGGGAGGGGTTAAGGATGGGGGGAGGAGGGAAAGGTTTCAGTCATGACTCCTCTCAGATAGACTCATACTGCCTGATCATGCTGGCTCGTCAGGGTATTTGCTTCAATTACTTTCAGTGTCAAAGATTTCTAAGGCAGAAAGTAGTTGCATTTTTTTGAGCAGTCAGGACCAAGACTATTCAGGTTGGGCACTAGCATTTGGATACTTCCAATGTGCAGATGATGTAATAAATGTGACACTTCATTTTCTAAGGCAGATCAGGTGGGCTGGGAAACTCAGATGGCATAATATAAGTGCACAGAGGAGGAAATATTCCCAGTAAAAGCCCTCTGCTATTATCTAGAGATTTGCCCAGCTCTTTTGGGTTCTGTTTTCCAATAAAGGGATGGTAGTTTCCTGGCTAAGTATCAGTTTACTATTTTGTTAAAGAAACCTATCAATTTCAATGGGATCTGCCCAGAGAAGTTTGAATCAAGGGATCATGTCCACAGGATGGCTGCCAACAGAAGGAATGGATCACAGCTGAGAGTCATGAAGAAGATCATGCAGGTACCATGCCATGGCTTTGGGGGAAATCCTGTGGGATGAATGGATTTCCAGACTGTACTCTTGAGATTAAGCTTGGCCCATCAAAAGTCATGGTTATTAACTTAAAAGAGAATGATCTGGTTAAAGGGAGAGGGAGCAATTTCATAACTTATCAGATGCTTTTGAAATATTAAAATGTCTTTAATAAATTAAGTTCTCCTTACCTAAAGTTTTGATAGGGTCAGAATAGTCTGAATCTGTAAATTGGCCTTTAACATTTGTTGCTCTGAACTTAAATCTGTAAAATAAATTAAGTAAATTCAGGAATCAAATATTTATATACAAGTTTTAAAATCACTCATTCGGTAAGGAACTAGTAATTATTTTTCATTTTGGAAGAAAGGAACATGCAGTCAGTGTACACCATATAATTTAAGAATCCTAATGTCAACATGTTAAAAGTATACGGTAGATGAGTAAATTAATCATACTTATCTTGCATTTAGACTTACTGAATTTTGTTACTATAACAAAAAAACTGCCTCTCAGTTCTCTAACATTTACACTCCAGTAAAAAAAAAAAATTAAGTATATGAAAATTTAACACTACTTCATTCAGAAAGTCACAGTATGCTTATGGTTTCTTGTGAAGATCACTGTAGACCCTGCCTTTTCTTAAATGGGCCTTTAAAAATATTACCTTTGCATTTTGTTTGACTCTAACTCAAATATTTTTAAAAAACATTTTTATTGGTCAAATATTGACATAGAATTTGAATCATAGACTTACAAGTACTGCTTTCTTGGTTTCAGAGGGCCGTTGCAGATTTTATCTTCACTCCCAGGTATCATACATGTAGTATCGGCACCTATGACATACATATCTTCTTTGCCACTCAGTCCTTCCTTTCCTTCTATACAAGGTGGATTTGGAAAGCCTTCATTTGTAAAATATGGCCTTGGCTTTTTGAAGTAGGCATCATACCACTTAGTAACATTTCCATCATGCTGAACTATTGTAAGAAGAAATTAATTATAAATCATTTCATCCTAAACAGATTGCAATTAAAGAAGGTAAACCAATGGTTCTATTTTCAGAAGTGCTTAGCAGCCATTAGCTCCCACTTAATCACCTAAATAAACTATCATTTTTCAAAACCATGAATGATATACAGTACAACATGTGGATGCTTTACTTCCATACAGTATGGGCAAACGGCACATGGATTCAAATATCTGGAATTTCTCTTTTTTAGGTAAAGAAGAATTGACCATATCTGGCCAGATTGTTTAAGCCTTTCTCACAATGGTAGACAGTTACTAGGAATACTCCTATAGAATTACTCAAATGAGCAAAAGTTCATCAGTTCAAATAAAGGGGTTCATAATCTGACCCATACTGCACCAAAGAGATTTCTGAGACTCCTTCCTGCATTAAAATAGAAATATTATCATGGCTGACTTCTAATAGCAACAAAATGGCTACAGAAGGAAAAACTGCTAAATGGAACTTTCAATATTTTAGTTTCACAGATACAGCATGTATTATTTTTAAAGGAAATCATGAACAAAGAAAATTGATAACCGCTGGAAAAAATTATGAAAAATAGCAAAAATGGGTGTGACTTCAACCACAAATAGTGACTATTTGTCAGCTGAAAAGGGTGAATGCCTTGGGCAGGGTTCCCAGAATCCAGTCTACAACACACAGATAATGCTTCACCCTTGAAGCAAGGAATGGTAGCACAGAGGTACACATGAATGACTCCTGGGAGTGTTACAATTGCTGCAGTAACTGATCAGCCACTTCCTAACATTAAGGGTATGTCTACACTGCCGAGTGAAGTCGACTTACTTAAAGTCAATTTTCACCCATCGATTTTTTGAAGTCGCAGCAGTGTGTACACACGGAGCTGTTTGCACAGGTCTCGTGCGTCCACACTCACCACATGTATTTCGACTTTCAAAGCAGTGCACTGTGGGTTGCGATCCCATAGTGCAACTAGCCGCGGTGGCTGTTGGGACGAGTGTCATCGTCCCAAGATGCAATGCTGCGTCCCCCTCCCTTCTCCCCCCAAAGAAAAAGGAAAACTCTTTTTGCGCCATTTTTCTACTCCTCGCGCTCGCCACTGCTGCGGAGACATGGAGCCAGCTCAACTCTGCACTATTATTGTGAGCGTTATAAATACATCACAGCTTATCATAGTGTATTTTCAAAGTAGAGCAAGAAGCTGAAGTACAGGCAACAGCGATGCCACTGAGGCTGCCCTGCTACAAACCATCGAGCAGAACAATTCACGATTGCTGCAGGCTGTAACACATTATCTGCAGTCCGTGGAGCGCAGGTTCTGGTCCCGGGAAACAAGCACAGACTGATGGGACCGCATCGTTATGCAGCTGTGGAATGATGACCAGTGGCTGCAAAACTTTTGTATGTGAAAGGCAACTTTCCTCGAACTGTGCTCGGAGCTGGCCCCATCCCTGAAGCGCGTGAATATTCACTTGAGACAAGCTCTGATGGTGGAGAAGAGAGTCGCCATCGCTCTGTGGAAGCTGGCAACCCCCGACTGTTACCGCTCAGTTGGGAATCAATTCGGAGTTGGTAAATCTCCAGTGGGCACCGCCATGATTCAAGTATGGAGGGCCATCAATGGATACATCCAAAAAGGATAGTGACTTTGGGAAATGTGCAGGACATAATGGACAGGTTTGCCACGATGGGGTTCCCAAACTACGGGGGGGCAATTGATGGGACGCACATCCCTATCTTAGCACCTGCCCACCTAGCAACCGAATACATAAACCGCAAGGGGTACTTTTGCATGGTCCTGCAGGGCCTCGTGGATCACAGGGGTTGTTCCACCAACATCTGTGTGGGTAGTCTAGGAAGGTGCATGACGCATGCATATTTCGTAATTCGGGGCTGTTCTCTAGTGTGCAGGCAGTCACTTTTTTCCCCGACCAAAATATTCAGATCGGGGGTGTGGAAATGCCCATAGTGATATACTGGGGGATCCTGCTTACCCCTTGCTCCCTTGGCTAATGAAGTCATACACTGGGCACCTTGACAGCAACAAGGAGTGTTTTAATAACAGGTTAAGCACTTGTAGAATGAGTCTTTGGGCATTTAAAGGGTAGATGGAGGAGTCTCCTCAATAAGCTGGAAATGAGTGAAAAAAACCTCCCTTTGGTGATATCTGCATTCTGTGTTCTTCATAATGTTTGTGAAACAAAGGGTGAAAGGTTCCCCCAGGGTTGGGCTGTGGAGGCAGAAAGACTGGCTGCCAGTTATGAGCAGCCAGATGCTAGCAGTACGCTGAGAGCTAACCGTGGAGCGCTTTGCATTGGGGAAGCTTTGAAAACCAGGTTCTGTAATGAGATGCAGGACTGATTTCTGGTCCTGTATTTTGTTTGCCTTTAGTGAACATCCCCACCCCCAATCAATATCTGTACCCTCCAAAATAAGATATGATTTAATAAAGAAACGTGTTGAAATGATGCAAACTTTTATTTATGAACATTCAAGTCATGGGGGAAAGAGGAAAGTATTAATTCCGTCTCAAGGGGTAGGATGGTAGCTTGCTGGCCAGATGTCAGCGTGTCCGCCTCTGCTTTCTGCTCACCTCCACCAAGATGGAGGCGAGCACGTACTGCAGCCTGGCCAATCTCCTCCGAGACCTCTTGGGGACAGGGGAGGGGGAGGGCAGCAAAGCCCTTGGTTGAGGAGCATTATGGAGGGGCTGCAGTGGGACTCTGTCCTGCTTCTGCTCCTCCTGAAGCTCCACAAGCTGCTGGAGCATGTCTGCCTGGTCCCGCATGATTCGCAGTATCTCCTGCTTGATACTGCGATCATGCTCCTGCATTTCTCTGCGACTCTCCCTGTCCATGTCCACATTCTGGGACAAGGTCAGCTGCCATGCTCTGAGCTCGGTCTCTGCGGCCGCTGAGGCGTTCATGAGCTCGCGAAACATGTCATCTCTCTTTTTTTTTTTCCTCTTTCTAATCTGTGATAGTCTTTCCGCAGCATTTTTTGAGGGTGGGGCCAAGGCCAAGGTGTCTACAGAATGAAAAAAAAATTCACAAGGTAGCCATTGTTAGCAAGAGTGAAGAAAATGATACAACTGCTACAATGTAGAGAATATTCCCCATGCAGTGCACAGGGAAAACACAGACCCTCATTCCATTCCTGACGTCCCAGAGGGGTCTACTTACCGTGCCCTTACATAGGGGATCTGCGGACAGCATGGGGAGGGAGGGTGAGATAGTCTCTGCTTAAACCAAATTAAAATAATCAAAGTGATTTGGTAGGACACTACAATGGGGAATACAAAGGTAAAGGGCATCTGCTGTATAGTTCTGGTATTTTAAACATGCACTGTCTTCCCCAGGTGACCATGAGCAATATCAGTCTCCTGAGGGTCACGCACGAGGAAAGGGAAGATTTGCTGCACGCAGCAGGGTACCAGCTGTGTTCCGCCATGATGCAGGCTCCCTTGATTGCAATGTGGCGTAGCAAATTATCCTACCATGGAGGGAAGAACAAGGCAGCCCTCCCCAGAAAACTTTTGCAAAGGATAACAGATTACCTACATGAAAGTTTCCGTGAGATATCAACTGATGATTATTGGAGCATATCTCATCACAGAAATAAACTGTTCCCTGGGTAACCCCCCAGTACAGTCACCGAAACACCTGAAATCCCCTTCCTGCCCCCCCCCCCACCCCATGAAAAAGGACAGAACTGCTAAGAGAAAAAAAAACTCACCAGATGTGCCTTCCCTGGGATCATTATTGCTGTCCTGTGTGCTGCTGGACTGCTCTGGGGTCCTGACTTTCAGGGAGAACGGACACCCCGCTCTCATGCATCCTGCTCTCCTCAGCATCCTCTTCCTCCTCATCCACGGATTCCTCACCATTGTCCATAGACTGTGACCTAGCAGAGGTATCGATGCTGCAGGGCGGCACCGTGGTGGGATCAACACTGAGAATTGCATGCACCTCGTCGTAGAAGTGGCACGTTTTGGGTGAGGAGCCAGAACAGCTGTTAGCTTCCCTGGCTTTCTGATATGACTGACGCAGCTCCTTGATCTTCACGCGGCACTGCTGCGCGTCCCTCTTGTGTCCCTTCTCCAGCATGCCCGGGGATATCTTCCCGTAAATGTCCAGATTCCTTTTGCTGGCTCTGAGCTGAGCCAGAATGGACTCCTCGCCCCACAGACCGATGAGATCCAAGACCTCTGGTTGACTCCATGCTGGAGCGCGTTTGGCCTTTACAATAGCCATGAAGAATACTGGCAGCACAGGAAATGAAAATTCAAATCTTCCCGGGGCTTGAGGGGAGGGGACATTTCCTGGTAGTGTGACCACAGTACAGCACAGCGCGAATGCCCAGAGCAGTGACAAGGGGGCATTGTGGGATACCTCCCAGAGGCCAATAAAGTCACTTTAAGTGAAGTTGTGTCTACACTGACACTAAATTGAATTAATAAATTTGAATTAGGCGCTATGCCACTTGCAGAGATGGTCTTATTAAGTCAACTCTTGCCGTGACTTAAGTCACCTTAACAGTAGTGCCAGTGGAGACTCAGGTGTTCGGAGATCGACATAAGTGACTTTACGTCGAGCTCCGTCGCCAGTGTAGACCAGGCTTAAGTCTGCATCATCCAATAAAGGCAATAAGGGAACAGAGTAACAGGTCAAATGGAAGAAACTAAAAAGGTACGAACAATTTGCAAAAGAACATAATAGCTTTCTCTACCTCCTGCTTCTGCAACAAGAACTTGTATCTTCTTGATAGGTCCATGATCATCATTATAGTAGCATACTGGCATTCGGATAGTAATTGTTGTAGCAGTAACAAGTAGTGTCCCACTGGTATCAAAAACTGGTGCTGGTTTTTTATTAGGTCGTGGTGGTTCTGTTTTTAAACAAAAAGAAGCACAATGTTTTGTTTTTGAATTTATTAACTAAAATCACTTAGTTCAATTATGTAATTGTGTTATACAGCATAGTCCTCTTATCTGGGACATTTTGGTGGATAGCCTAATGTCCTAATTAAGGCATCAATCCTGCAACAGGATCCTTTAGAGGCTGAGAGTCTACCTCACAGATCCCCTCACCCTTGCAGGATCAGAGTCCAAATGACAGGTTTGACTAAGAAAGAATGCCATTTAAATGCCAGTTTTTCTATCTGCAAAATGAGGATAATGATTTTATTTACTTCTAGTGGATGTGGTAAAGTATAACTACATATGGTTCTATAATCTACTTCTAAATGGCATGGTGAGGCTTGATTAAATAATATTTGTAAAATACTATGGGCTAGATTCTGATAATCTTTTTCACATTAAGTAGTACTTATTCCACAAGTAGTCCCATGGCTTTACTGGTATTAATTATGGTATATAGTACAATTCAACTATGAGTAAGGCCCTATATCAGTACAAAATACCAGTAATTTGTAGCAGAGGCAGGAACAGAACTCAGAAATTCAAGGACCTCAGCCTTATGCTCATTCTTCTAGGTGATGGACACGTGAGACACACACATGCATGCACAAATTTACGTCACTTTCTTTATAATTTACAGGGATCTCAAATTAAGAGTATTTTATTATACATACCTTTAATATCCATAGTTATTTTCAATTGGATTTTTGGCCCTGTACCAGCACCATTTATTGCGTACACCTTAAAAAGAAGTGAACATTTTATTGAAAATTTGTATTAAACTTAAATCAGCAAAAGCTAAATATATACTGCTTAAAAGAATAATTAATCCTGCAATTGTATATATACATAACATGACAAGACTGAAGGGTTTCAGTGATAACATAAACCTTGAGATTGTCATTTGTTTTATTCGTGTGACCAGAATGCAAGATGGAACTAGAACCTTAATTTATGTATACATGGAGTGACATTATTTAAAATAATGTGTATTAATATTTCCCTACTGATTTGTCTCTATCTCCATTCCCTTGCACTCTCTGGAATACACTGTTTCACTAGTATGTCCCTCTGCCTCTAACTCTTTCCCTGACTCTCCTTAAATCCCATTTCAAGACCCATCTCATCTTCCTAGCCTTTCATAAAATCCTATTTCCTGAGCCTCTTAGTTTTCTTCTGTAACATGGTCTTTATATCCCTCTTGACTCCTGTCCTTCTACATATATAGACACTACCTGTATGATAAATTATTATTAAAATAATTCTGTCTGTGTGTAAAGCTTGAAAGCATTTATGAAGCATTTTGTAGTATTTATGTATGAAAGACAATATACAAAAGTAAATTGGATACTGTTCTCTCATTCTTCTTCGGTTTTTAAATACATAACAGTAGACCAAATTCTGCCTTCAGTTTCATCGGAGGTTCTCTGGATTTACATCAGTGCAACTGAAAGAAGTAATTGACCCAATTTGTTATTCTTCCAAACTCTTTTGATACTGGTGGAAATTAGAACTGAGTAGATTTACACTAAAAAAAAAAAATTTTCCAGAGGGACTCTCTCTGGTATTTTCCGAGGTCATTCTTTGTGCCATTCACTTCACTCAGCTCTAAAATCCTAAGGAAAACAATATTTCAGTCCCTGGTATAATATAGATAAAGCAAAAAGGGGGGAAAACAAACCTAACCTCCAAACAATTATTTTCAGGAGGATTTTTACTCTTGCTTCTCCTCCCCTCCTGTCCTAATCCCTGATGACTTTATTGGTGGGACTACAAGCAGGAATAAAGATTCATCTGTAGTCACTGCTTGTAGGATTGGACCCGAAGGTTGAAACAAAAATCAAAACAAATCAGAAGACCACTTCAGGGATCAGATGACAGAACAAAATTTTGTTGTTGAAAGTGATGTGCCAAAGACTGGCCTGGTGATCTAGGAGCTAGTCCTATAAGATGGTAGCTGCTACCAATGAGATGCTAAGTGTCCTCAGTTACTATTGATTTTCCCCATCCCCTTTATTCCCTTGGGTCACCATGTCAGGGAACAAAATTGTATTCTTGGCTTTGACCTGCAGTCCTTAATCAGGCAAATCTCCTGTTGACATCAAAGACAGAGAACTGTATTAAGCCTTACACTGATGTTATACGTATGTCCTCCTTTTAGCCCTTCTATCATGGCAGTGACCGATTTATTTGTTTTGTCAATGACACTTAGATTGTGAATCTGGACAACAGCGGGGTCATCTTCTTTGTAAACCATGGCTTGATATACTTGAATATTTCCATTGGGTTCGGATGATGGCACAAATGTCACTTGGAATTTTGTTACTTCATCTGGTATCTTCTGAAATGTTACATTGTTAGGTGGGTCTTTAGGCACTAAAATAAATATTTCAGAAATTCACTTTGAATTAGAATTTATTATTGTTATTATTTATTTATAGATTAAAATACAAAAAGATTACAAGCCCTTCCTCCCCCCACTTTTGGACACCAATATTATGCTGTTGTTATTTAATTTGTTTAATTAAAAACTGCTTTCCCAACACTAGGTGTTTGTGCAAATATTATAATAATATATAATATTAATCTCACAAATAGCAAAACTAATGATTAGAAACCCACCATAATTAACACCAGATCATGAGCAACCACACTCATCTCTAAAGCCACCGTTTCCTGGAACACCCCAAGCAATGCATGAGCCTTGAAGTATGCTCGGAATGTAACAAATCCTTGTTTTGTCAGACCATGGGGATATGTGAATTTCAGAGTTGGAGACCTCTTAGACCTCTTTCTGAAAACACTCTGTCAGCAACAGCCACCCTCCCTACTTTTATACAAGGAGACTGTTATATCAAGATCCTCCACTGCTGGCACAGTCTTTCCATTAGCTGATGCCCAAACAGAGTTTTATGGTGAAACCAGCACTTTAAAGTCCATCCAGAAATTTACTGGAAGCCACAGGAAATCTCAGAGCACATTTATAATGTGCTTTCCCAATGATCCTAAGTTGGCCATTTAAAAAACACCTTTATTCTAGTAGTTTATTCTCAAGGTGACAAAAGCACAAATCATTTTACCAACATTTCTGTCCGAAAGAAAAGGCTCTACCTCTCTTTCCAGGCACAGACAGAAAAGAAGCTGTTTTGCCTAGTGCTGCTTCCTGAGCAGCCAGGGATCTAACGTGATGCCCACATTGTGAACTCAAGTAACCTAAGGCAAGCACACTCCTTCAATCATGGAGTCAGACATAATCTCTGCTTGCTTCCCAGCCCACAGATATCAACTCAGTTTTCTCTGGGTTAAGCCTACATCAGCTAGCCCTCCTCCAAACTTTAACCTGACTCAGATACCATATAAAAAGCTTGAATATACAAGAGAGGCCAGATGAGATGGAGAAATAGTTCTGATTTTCTATGCGCACTGCAGCTATATAAAGGAAGGACTATAAGATAAAACTCTGCTATAGCCCACATGAGGAAAAATAAGTGGCAGACAAGTGATCACCTAGTATAATATTCTGTTCTCTCTCCATAATCAAGAAGTTGAGCCACCCTCAGGTGACTCCATCAACTTCTAGGGATGCAATTGGCCCACCAAAACCTCATGGTCACTGTAGAAGGTAGCTGACCAATCTAAGAGTATTATTATGTACATTCAATTTTCGTAACTAGAAACCAGAAAGAGGTCATTGACAAATACAACTAGTACACTTGTGTCTTATATCCAGATCTGAAAATATTCTAACTATAATCAAGGAAAACTGATGTTCAAAACAAGTTGATAATTAACTCCTATGTCTAATGAAGCAAAAAATCCTTATATTCAACAGTTTTGTTTTCTTTTTAAAGGATGATTTAGCAAATAATTCAAAACCAGCAGAGAGTCATTGAGTATGAAAATCCAGCAGCAGCACTTCGCTTTGTTATGAAGCAATAGAGTTAATTCTTATTCCTGAATTTTTATTCTATCATTCATTCAAGTGTATTTATCACAAAAAAGAGTAAACCTTTAAATTAGCCTTTTGATTCCTGCACATAATTGCTAACCGCCCTCCCTACCGTGCACCATTCATTTGAATGGAGCAGAATGATGTCCAAAATAGGTCCATAAATCAAAACAGATGTCTCTGCATTAGAAATGAAGCAATTAAGTACTGTAACATTTACAGTATGTAAATGATCACAGTAAACACAGCATACTTGCTTGAGAAAAGAAAGAGAAGGTATTTTTAAAAATGAGGTTACAATCAAGAAGTTGACTCTGTGAAAATCTGGAAATTTAAAGACCTAACTTCATGGTCAAAGGCTAGTCTGCTGAAGCAGTCCGTTCTTTAGATCAGAGTATCCCTTTAAAGTGTATTGCCTTGACATTAGGTGGAATTCTGTCTACTATAGCCTCCCTCTGGCCACCTTGTTTAGCTGTGCATCCCTCTTACTCAAATAGATATGGAGGTCATTGAGATAGAATAAATATATGATTCCACAAAGCTAGCAGCATAGTCCAATGGACAAGGCACTGGCCTGGGAATCACAAAATCTGCGTTCCATTGCCCGCTCTGCCACCGACTCAACACTGGGCCCTAGTATCTCCAACTTTTAAGCAGGAATAACGATACTTACCCTCCTCTCTAAACCACATTGAGATTGATGGATGACATGTGCTAAGTATTAGCATTTAATTTTACTATCACTTGTTGTCTATAGCCACACTTTATTGTCAAGAGTAATTTACAAAGCTTTATTGTGAGAGGAAAATCTGCAGATGTATTGAAAATGTAGCCAGTGTTCAAGATTTCCATTTTCTTTATTGGATAGATATCAAGGACAAAAACAACTGTGATATTTAAGTTAAAAACACCAAAACACTTACCGGCCTCAAATGTGGAGACAATTACTGAAGTACTAGACTTGCCTTCAATCCGTGCAGCAGTTACAGCTCCTGTAAAAGCAGTGACTACAACAGAATACCTTGTAAATGATTTTAAATCAGAAATTTCCAGGGTTTTACCCTCATAATTTGTCTTCAGAAATGAAGTGTTATAATCATCACCATCTACCTGTAAAATAAATAAATAAATAACTAAATAAAATGCCACAAAAATAGTACATTACATTCATTGCAACAAGATCATGTTACTTATACAGTGAATTTTACGTATATTTACACACAGAAACATACAAGGACCCAATTACTGAGACTGAATTGCTGCATAAGGGAGTGGGCAGAATAAGAAACACCTCCCACCCCACCCATGTGGAACAACATTAACCTTCCCTTCATCACAACACCAGGTATGGGGGCAGGGGAAATGCATGGCATGCCAGATGCTCTCCTCCACCAAGCAAGCATGTGGAGAGGGGGTTGATAGAATGCTGACCAGCGAAGGTATGATGGTGGGAAAGGGAAATTCAGCTAAATCTGGTACAGGGCTAAACTAAAATTATTTCTCCTAGGGAGCAAGAAAGAAGCTCAGAGAGCCACAGTTCTTTCCCAGTGCTCCTCTGAGGGCAGGACAGCTAGACACCACCCCTTAGACAGGGCTTAGCCTAAAAACTCAGTGTAGTGCCAAATGTGGATGCATAAGCAGGCTGTCCAAATCCCACATTTGGATCATCTGTTGGTACGTTTACCCAAAAATGTGGCTTTACTTGTATAAGTGCCCAAGGCCGTTTTAAGACCTTCGTAGGCCCTAGGCACACTTGCCTTCATAGGCCCCCTAACCGAAATAACTAATTTGATTTTAAGCTATTAATTTAAGCACATTAATTGCGAGATTTTGTGGCCCCTTGTTATGCCACTCTGAGCAAAATGTCAAATAAAAATTGTTCAAAATTGAACCTGCATTAAATGCATTCCCTTTTGCTAATATTGTAATCTTATTCCTTAAAAGCTTAGAAAATTTTAAATCTTGTCACAGAATTAAATTTACAATGGATATATGTAATAATATAAAAGTAATTTGTACCTTAGATAAATATATTTAATTTAAGAAGACATGGATTTTGATTTTATCGTTTGCTTTTCAAATTTTCAGATAAATTTTATTTTAGTTCACAAAATTTTTCGTAGGCCCTGAAAGTTTCGTAGGCCCTAGCCACTGTGCCTATTGTGCCTAATGGATAATACGGCCCTGTAAGTGCCAATGTTTAAAAGCCCAGTCCTGCAGAGCTGTATGCTCATGACTAAGGTCTTGTTCACACTTACCCAGAAATTCGGCGGCAGTTGATGGGAGTTACGCAAACTACACAGAGTAGTTTGTGTAACACCTGTCGACTGCTTCTGCACGCTGTTCACATTGCACTGAGCCGACGGGAAAAGCGTTCCCATCGGTTCAGCGTTACGCTAGTTGAGGAGGTGGACTTATTAAGTCGACTCCCTCATCGATTGAGCGGGTCTCACTGACCGCTCAATCGATCATGAAAGATCGATCTGACGGCGGCAATTTTGCTGCTGCCAGTGTAAACGTAGCCTAAGTTTGCTCATAATGAGCTAGAAGGTGGAGTCATCCTGAGCCTTGTGTGAAGGGCAGAGCCCAGTGCACTGCTCCAGGAGCAGACCAACGAGTCACAATTTGGTCCTAGATTTCCCTTTGCTTTGGGGGGGAGCAAGTGTACCAGCCCATTGCCTGTGGCAGCTTACTTCCCCCTCTGTGCCAGCTCAGCTGACATGTTAAAGGTGCAGAATCAAGACTCCACCCACTCCCCATTTATGCCCTTCCGTACAGGAAGGGGAGTAGCAGCCCACAGAGGCTGTTCTCCCCTGTGCACTGGGATTTGCAACTTACGTAGTTTGGGCAGAGAAACAATAAATCCCTTTGCTCCCTTGTGTAGGCACAAAACACAGATCATCATAGGCCCACAAATAGTCCCACTGAAGTCAAAGGGACTTCTCATGGGCATACATTTACTAATGTGAATGAGTGTTTGCAGGATCATTCTCTAAATATCCATACATAGCTTGTTTCACAAAACTGGTATTGGTACATAAATACACAAATTTATGTAGTTTTATTTAGCTGTGAATATTTAATTAAAAACATCATCTGAAATTCATTAAGGAGCTGCTCATTAGTTAATAGCTTCTTTTGAACAGTGGTGACCACCTGATTGGTTGGTACTTTTATAAATAAAATGGACAAATCATTCAGACAGGTACAATGTAGAACAATCCTGCACTGGCAGAGAACTGGGCCAGATGGCCTAGTAAGTCTTTTTAAACTTTATGAAACAGTAGATATGGGAAAAAGCAAGTTCTTTTAGCAGATGATCAAAGAGCATTTTATTAAGCCCCTTCCTTATATCTATTCCTGCTATTCTAACATTTAAAAATGATGTTTTCATTATTGTTTCTCAGATGTGTAATTTGAAGGAAGATTAGGTAGCTGTACAGTAGTTTTCCCCGTGGGTGAAATTTGTATTAAATACAGATGCTAAAGCAGTAGGATCATTCAAGCACACTTTTTCTTTGACAGATGTGCCTTTATCCCCACTGAGGGTTAACCTTAACTAAAGTTTCTGATGCACTAAACAGACATTCATTTCCTGGGATGACCATCAAGAGATGAGGTACTTTTTCATATCTCACTATCAGATATATGGCATTTAAATATTTACAAGAAAGCTGTAAATACAACTATTTTGATACAGGGTCATTAAACTTTTCTTTATTTTTGCTCTCCCCAAAAGCCTTATGATCCAATTCTGCCTCCTTTACTGATTCTGTATAGTCCTTTACTCCACAAATGCTTCCAATGAAAAGAAACAATGAGACAAAGTAAGGTATAATTTATGTTGGGATAAAAGTGGCAGAATGATTCTCTCATTATTGCTCTGTAAAGCTGAAAAAAACTGGTAATTTAAAAAGAAATCTTGACTTTCAATAAATGGATGGAAAGTATTACTTTTTTAAAATTATGATGTGACAGAGAAGATATCTGAATTTATTATGTCCTGTGAAAATATTTTAAAAAACCTTAAGGAGCGTGATCTGAGAACTAAAATACTAAAATGTATATAATGTAAAATACAGAATGTTTGTGGAATTTGGAATCTTAATACACAATTTTCCCAGAGGGTCACCAAAATTTATACCACCATTTTCACTGCAGACAGACTGTGACAGTTTTATTGGACTTTAAGTAGCAGTGGACCTGTCTGCATAATGCTATTCACTATGGAGATGACACCTGTAGCTACTGATCATTGATCAGACAGCACCTGATTACAAGCAATCCCTAAAATTAAATCTATATTCTTGAAACATATTCTGAATGTGAACATTTCCTTAAAATCATGTTTGGTTACTGCCTGAATATTCAAAACAACATTTTAAATTCCTATTGAATATTTACCAACTCGTTTGAGAAATCCAGTAGTTCATTATAGCTTATTGTGTACCTTATTATAAATTCCAGTTATGTATCAGATCACTATAGCATGGTCTAGGACATGACTGCTCATAATTTAGGAACTGCACATTATAAAGGCAGAGGGAAAACTGTAAATAGAGCTTGGTGGAATGTTTCACACAAACAAGATATTTGAATTTAGGGTTTTGGTGCTTCTGCAAAAAGGTGAAAGAAATCACTTTCCACTGGTGCAATTTTATGACAGTTTGTCATAGTGACAGGAGGGTTTCACTAGTAAAATGTCTTTTCTTTTGTTGAAAACAGAATCATCAAGAACTGTGCCCCAGCTCTTCTCTAGTCTCTGCTAAAGATTTGCTCAAGATTTTGCTGGAGGAAGGAAGAGTTGTTTTCCTCTTAACTTCCCTTGCTATTGTAAGTCCAGCCATCTCATTCCACTGCTGCTGTGATACATGGTCTACTACCTGCATTGTGAATTGTGCCAGTTAGAATGACATCAGTGAACTCAGACAAAGCAGAAAGGATAGAAAGCACATGAGCTCCATGTTGCCATTTCTCGCTATTTTATTGTGACTCTTGCAATATTTGGTGTTTTTCTTAGAGCCCCAGACATTGATTACCCAGGAGTCTCAGCTTTAATTTGTTAGGTTTATAGCAATATAGTGCCATACTATTTTGTCTAAGACTTAAAGGAATGTATGACCTTTTAACAAAGCTGGTTTCCTTTAGCTCGCTACCAATATCTTCAATAGCAAAGAATTTGCTCATTCTCAAACAAGAAAATCACCATTTTCCCAAACTACATTTATTTCTTATGTCCAAGATTTCTCAGTCTAATGGAAAATGGATGTTTTGGCCATTCTGGCTTTCATTCCTATCCTGTTTATCTGTGTCCTGCAATTTCTATAAAAACATCTATACTCGACTTATTCCAGATACCATCATACATCTGTATCATTATCAACCAACAAGTAAAAATTAGAACTGCCTTACTGAGGTAATGTCTATGAGGTAGAATGTTGGTCCAGTAATAATGTCAGGTTCACTCCAACTGATGTTAATACTGTAAGGAGATGTAACTACTACTGTTACATTTTCTGGAGGACCATCTGGAGCTATGGAAAAAATGATACATATGTGAATCTGAGCTGAATTAGTTCACAACAAACAACAGTATCTTGAGTCACCAGAAAATAAGATTCACTTACCATTTGAAAATGAGACTTTCAAAATTATATTATTATATTTGCCAAGCAGTTTTAAGAATTACAAACATTTTTGGTTCTGATTTATAAAGCTTTCTATGGAATTTAGACACATCTTCTATTAAAATTCCATATCTTTAATGGAAGATGTGTCTAAATCTTTTTAAGTCTACACCATAGTCTCTATTAATTAATAGGACTTCTTTTACATTGCACATATGATCACCACATGGGATACGGACGATGTTTGATGCACCAGACTAAACAACAACAACAACAAAATACTATCATAAGTTCATATGCATGTCAATGGGGATGGAAAATTCTTAAGTTTGTATAGAGTACTGTTTTATAAAAGGAAAGTTTTATGAAATACAGAAAAAAAAAGTGGGGAAAAAAGCTGTAGGACTGCAAGATGATTAGTATTAAAAAATGAATATTTTTCAACAGTTTCCACATCACACAGTGATATGAGTTAACCTGGTTACCTATTATTCTAAAGCATAGGAAAATTTGGCACACTTCCTACAACACAACAATTCTTGGTACTGTGCATGTTGACTTTTTAACAGTGATCATGGTAAGTATGGGGAAAATAGGATTTGTGAGTACAAGACACACCTAGATTGCATATAATTTGAGAATTTGACTCCATGGCTCCATTTTGTGCCTGCTACAAAAAGAACAGCAAAACTAGGATCTATACACATCTCAATTAATAGTGTCAGAAAAATCTGACAAAGGTGATCATGTCTTTCTTAAGTAAAAGAAGCACTCTATACTTACCTTTGATTTCTGCATAAAATTGCTTTAATACATTTTTGCCCTTCATGAATCATTAGATCACTACCAATTATCCAGGTGGAGTTCTGCTGGGAAACAGGAAGATTTGGATGGTAATCGGGTTTGTTTGTTAGTGGGAGGCTGTGGGTTGTCTGAGTACTTGAGTGGAGTGGGAGGTTTAGACCATCAGAGATGGGTGAGGAAAGGAGAGAGAGAGAATTTAAAGTCAGTGTACTCGTCTACAATAGCTCAGTGATATCTACTGAAGATGTATATATTTAACTGAGCTATAACTCATTTTTATATTAGTTCTCTCCATATTTTTTCCTCAAACAAAAATGGTGTAAAAATGCTTCCAGTAGGATTGTGCTTTTATCTATTTTGGTGCATAGTGAAGTCTCTGTATAATGCCATATAAATGTTCAGCTAACAGAACCCTAGAACTTTGAACCTATGAAGATGATTTTCCATTATTTACAATACTAGCAAGAAATGGAGCATATTTCATTTTTTAAAATTAGTTAAGGAAACAATTTAGATTTACTAGTTAGATAAAGGAAGGATTGTAGGTACTAAAATTCACTCTTAGCCCAATTTATATGTAATCTACATATTTTCAATTAAAATCCAAATGTAATTTACCATATTATCCAGCTTAATTTAGAGATACAGTATCCCCTATTTGATGACAACATTTGCAATTGGCTGAATTTTTAGATGTCCGTTAGGATGCTTTTTCTGTATTTAAGGTATTTACATAAAATGCATCTAAACACCATTACCATTGTATTTTCATCATAATGAGAAAATGATCAATAGACACTTACTTAACAGTAATATGAAATGAGGAATAACTACTGACAATAATTCGCAAAATGAAAAAGGAGATTGGAGACTGGAAATGTGCTGGTTCAAAACACTTAGTGATTTATAATAAACATCTTTAAAAAACCTTTGTCTCAGTGGTAACTATCACATTCTGATTTAGGATTTTTTGTGAACTGAGTCTAGTCAGTAATGGGGTAAGATATCACTAAACCCTTTCTCTTATAAATCACAGCAATTTACTCAGTAGAAATGACCTCGTCTTATTCTCTCATTCCCCTATAATCCAATCACTTCCTCTCATAAGCAGTTTTCTCCTGGTTTTCACAATAATGCATTTTCTGTAACTAACAACCATCATTTCCTGATTATCATGCTTCTATCCTGGCATAGGAATGTGGGTCTTATGCAGGTCAGGGTCATCTTTCCCATCCATCTGTGTCCTGATGCTAAGGCAGCAGTTAAGTGTGTTTGCTAGAAGGTAAGTCTGGATAGCCCATCATTTAGCGCAGTCCTCAAAAACAACCCTGCATACCCTAACCTCCTAATGGAAGTTCATGCTTGCCAGTTTGGATAAGAACTGCCTTTTTCATTATTATTTTTTAAGGAAAATAAAAAGTCTCATGCCCAGTTATTTCATTGATCTAGATTTTCCCCAAATATTTGGCTATTTAGGCATTAACTAGATATAGGACCCAATCTTCTTCCCAATATTTCCCATAAAGAGAACGAAAGGAACAAAGAATCCCTTGCTCCTTAAAGGCAAAAGCTGTCTGAAGAAGGATTATACAGGCACTGCAGTATCACTCCTCTCCCTTTGTTCCCAGAGAAGCAAGGACTCCAGGCAGCTAGAGTTTGGGAGGGAAGGTGCTGAGAGAGGGAGAGGTAGAAGTAGTCAAAGCTCACTTCCGTAGTCTCATCTACCTGAAAACTCATAGTGATTTCCCTGTGTAATACAATGCTGACCCTGTCAGTATTAACTTGCACAAACTCCCATTGCACACATTCCAAATACGTTGGGTCAGGTATAGTTAGAACAGAGCGAGCCATGCTGCCATAGCAGAATTAGGGTTTGGGGGACACTTCTTAGGTTCTGGCTTTCTCCACATATGCTCCATGATTTCAGGGATGCCCCAAGAACTGCAAGGTTTCCCCTCCACATCTCAGGACATGCATGCACAAGGAAGCCCTTCAGCTTGCAAAAAAATACCAACTACACCACAATGCAGAATGAATTCTGTGGCCTTAGTTCTATTCATTTCCCAATCACCATTCATTTGGCCTTCCAAAAGCGCTTTATCCAAGAAAGTATGATCTGGACCAAAAAATGCAGTATTTTGCTTGTTATGAGTGCAAAAGTGAAGATCAGAATGAATGCAGGTGCAAGATATTTAAATTTATCTTGCTATGCTTCTCTTCCCCTTATTGTGCCATAGCACTATAATCTAAATATACTGAAGTTCCTACAAACTTAGTTCATGTTGAAAATATTTCTTCTTGCAAAACAGAGTTGGCTCTTTGGGCAATCCATCAGCTAAGCAAAAACAGTGCCATCAAATATTTTATGAGACAGTAAAATCATTCCTATGAGGATAATCAATAAAAAACAGAAGGCTGAGTAGTTGATATGGATGTGAGAGCTGGATTAATCCTGAGTAATAGACTATGATGTACTCCAATATACTACATTACTGAGATTATGGGAACAAATATGTACACAGGTCCAATAATTTAAATAGGAATTCCTGCAATTTTAAATTTTAAAGGCAAATAGAATAAATTTTAACTTTGGAGTGAAAGTTACTGTGATGATGGTAACAGCAGTGAGATCCTCCATTTAATAACCTAGTATATTCAGGTTATTAAACATTTGTCTATTAGATATTGCTGCTCTAGGACAGAAGTTCACAAGATCCACATTTGACACTACCACTGGGTAGATATAAAGAAATTGAACTGAGAATTTAGAGTATATTTTATGCAAATTCCTTTATCAATATTACATCTCTATAAACTCAGAGAACTGTTACATCCAGAGTTTGATGTGTGTAAATATTGTAAATAGTGCTTGGGTCGGAGAATAATGGCCATCATGTTTTCTGAGTCTGAGAGAAATGAAAATTAATGCAAATCAGATCATGTCCAAAGAAAGATCATTTGAGTGTTATTTCACAACCAAGGTTACTTTACTTTCCTGAAGGACAGCATCTTGCAGAGATATTGCTTGAAAACCAGAAACACAGTTAAATTCTGCTCTCAGATGTGCACATGCAACTCTAATTGATTTCTATGGGCTAAATCTTCAGGCTATTTTACATAGCACTAAAAAGCCCTTATGTCCCATAAAGCTGTTTAACCTGGCTGTGCAGCAGCAACAGACTCACTCAAAGGATGCTTGATTCAGTCCAGTAGGGAACGAGAGGGCAATCCACATCTGTTCTACACAGAGCTGCCCTGAATAGTCTTAGGTGCACCCTGAACCTCTCTCTCCTGCTGCTGGTACATGGGGACTACTATTAGCATTATTACATACCCAGGACTGCAGTAATCCTGGCAAAGGAGACAATTGGAACTGGGGAAAGGTTCCTCGAACATTTTTTAAGTACAAAAAATGCCCAGCTGGCAAGAGTTGTAGGGGTTGATTGGGACAGCAGAAGATAGACTTCCATAGATCCAAGATGACCGAAGAGGGATCTTAGCTCTGATGGGCCATGTCTCAGTAGCCAGCTGGAAAACTATCTTGGACATGGCCTGTTCATTTTCTCCTCAGCTGACTGTCATTAAGCCACGGAGAATTCCAACCCTTGTTAGGATGGCAGGGAGACATTATTCATGCTCAGTGACTTCCTTGTTCAAGTAATCTTAGTCCTATATGGCAGTCAGGCTGTAAGGGGCCACAAACCCTGTCTGTGGGGCCGGATAGGGCAGTTGCCTAAATGTGGCTTGGCCACCTCAGAGGAGACCCCTCAGTAGGTGGGTTCTATAACTTCAGAGCACAGGCCAAACACCTCACTGCTTTGTACTGAGAAAGGCTCATGGAAATTGTACACATTTTTGAAAATTTTCTGTTAGGTTTGTTGCTGCTTTTTTAACCAGCTATAGAATTTCAAAATTTTGACTCATGGACTGATTTTGGTGGATTTTTTCCCCTTTGTTTTTCTATTGGCTCTAGTGCCAAGGAAGCTACTGGGCTCAGGATGTAGTCCAACAGCTGTTGTGTGTTTTATTACACTGTTCCACTTTTTGGTTTCAAGTACTAATTATTTGAATGTGCTACATTGACTACTTTGTTCTTTTGAAAGCACAAACATCCAGTTTTTCCAGGCAATAGTTTAGAAATGGCTATATATTTTAATCTATGTATAAGAGATGGTAACATAGTTTACCATTGGTAGAGGCAGAAAAAAATCATGCTAGGTCATCTGTAATACATAGATAAAAAGACGTTCATTATTCCTACACAGAATATTCTGTTTATACCTCATTCTATTTGTAGGCTAACTAGCGTGCCAAGTTAATTGCACAATTAACTGACCATCATTACAGCTGAATGGGGTAAGTGACATCAGCATTTGGCCCTATATTTCTTTCTTGTATAAGTTTTTAAAACTTATACTTCATAATCAGGTTTTCTAGTAGTAGCTTGCTGCACAGGTTGCAAAAGCCTATCTGAAAATTCCTCAGATAACTACATTTGTTCAGCACCAGTTTAGAATGTTCCGTGAATATTATACTTGTAAGTGTGAAATAACTGCCAATTATTTCCAAAAACTTGTACAATTAAATTTCATATAGTTGAATTTGTTATTGTATCTCATGATCTGGAAAAATCTAGATTTTACTGTTTACTCCAGGTATCACCAAATTAGATTTAAAATTATGAAAGGCAAATATTCTATATGTGTGCAAATCTGCCATAACTTTAGAAAAGGAAAATGTAGGTTACCTATTAAGAAACAGGTCTCATTTGTGAGATGTATTTGGGTATGGAAAATTCCCCCAGAGAAGTGCTGGAAACCCCATTGCTTACCACTTTTAAAACTAGACTAGATAACAGAAGGAGACACCTACTGCTGGGAACAATACATGCGAATTGACTGGATAGTCCAACAGGTCTTTTCTTCCATCTATAACTTCCATGATAACCACACCAGCTGGAACTGGTTAGCAAGTTAGCCCTTCCTTAAATCATTGCACCCTGCTACTGAAGAAATCAAAAAGATTTCTCTAGTATTTTTATTTTAAATTATCTTCCCCACCCCTCAGTTTGAAACCAAGAGTCCTAAATTCACCAGCTGTTTTAGGATACTGGCACTTGCATTTCTCAGCAGGCAGACAGCAGCTGAGATCTATAAGTGAGAAATCTTTTTCAGAGTTGTTAGCTACCAGCAACTTTTCCTACCCAGTTTCTGCAGAAACATAAGTTGTAAGTTTGTTTTTTAAAAAGCTTTAAACTCCTTATCTTGGACCATATGATGCCATCAATTTATAGGCATAATTTCCCATTAAATCAATGATGAATTCTAATTAAAGATCAATGCAAAATATAGTCCTCTATTTTTGCTGATCTGGTTTCTATGGAAACAGAAGGATGTATGAGAAACAGACACCAACAGCTGAAATATTATAAATATAATATGCCAATGTCATTGCTCTGCCTGGATATGTGTGTGTGTGTAAACAATCGCATATATAATGTACACTGAACACTTAGGCCCTGATCATGCAAACTTGCTTAACTTGTGTACTTGCTTAACTTTACAAATGCAAAGGAGAAGAAGGATGGTTTGAGTGCTTGCCTGAGATGTGGGAGACTTGGTTTCATTTTTCTTCTCCTCTACAGATTTCCTGTGAGACCTCAAGCAAGTCACTGTGTGTGAGGCGACACTGTGCCTCAGTTCCCCATCTGTAAAGTGAGGATGATGGGATTTCCTTACCTCACAAAAGTGTCAATTCATTGGTGTACGTGAGGGTGCAGAGGTATTACCTGATAAGCACCATATAAAAGTCCTCTGCATTCAGATACCATGGTGATGTTCGTGGTATAAGAATATGACCAGAATAGATATGGAGGTCATTGAGCAATCCACTTTCCATGGCTGGTTAAATCCTTGGCACCGCTGCTAAGACTTCTAATTAAGGTATTGTTTTGTAATGTAGACAGACCATTAAAAACAGTACTGAAACCAACTCAATTCACACAGACCAAAAAACAGCTATCAAAATTGCACTGCTGACCTAACCTGAATCTAAATCAGTGATCCAGATGTGAAAAGCTATATATTCTAATACCAGTCCTCCCAAACATTCATACCAAAAATCTCCCTCTTTTTTATGAATAATGTTGTTTTATAAGCATAGCTGATTGCACAAACTAGTTGTATCCTAAAGTCTTCAGTTGTATCTTGCACAACAGCACTTTCATGCTCTTACATGAAATTTAAAGCATATGATATTGACAAGAAATCTAGCTCCTCAGCTGGTGGCTATTCTTTATGCTCCTTTAATAGAGAAAGTGCAATTAGACTGGTGAAACAAGTAAAGCATGTGTCTGTTTAATTGACCCAACACCACTTACCTAGAGATGAAAATGGAAACTGCAGAAGTCAGAAATCTGACTTGTCAATTTCAGTGGAGGACACTGGCTGAGAAATTAAATTGCCATTTTGTAAAGAGTAAGATAGAATCTAACCTCCAACAGGCTCTTCAAGGCTGAAATACTTTAACTATGAATAAATATTATTTAAAAAATAGTTGGGGAAATATATTAAAGCTGCAAAATTACAAACAAATTCATCTTTGCTTCACCATTGCCATTAGCTTTAAGAAGAAACATCATAAACTCTGACTACAATGTTTGCATACCTAGCTGGACTCAATGTCAGTATAGAAATAGGAGGTGTGACAGTCATCCTTACTTACAGCCAGGTAGAGTTTGTGTAGAAATCCAAGGCAAAGTGTTGCCATAACCAGCATTTGTACTAGCAGCAACTTTAAACCTATACCATCTGAATTTTTTTAGTTCATGTACTGTATCCTCTATATAGTCATCAACACCAGTTTCATAGGAATATTGATCCTTCTCATCTTCAGTACATTCATTGTGTTCCCAGTCACTGCAATGGAAGGACCGTAGCTGTGTAGTAATCCTGTAGTTTTGAAAGTAGCCAAGGATAGTACCTGGTGTTCTCCATCTCAAGGTCACACTTGTTGATTGAATGTTGGAAAAAGCAACATTCCTGGGAGCACTAGGGACTAGAAATTAAAACACATTTTAAATTTAACATAAGATATCATAACTTGAATAAAATTAATTTATCCAAAGTTATAAACAAACTATTTTTAATAAGCATGTCTAATGAATAGAGGATACAATTTCATACGATCAGTTCAGAGTCCACTCTCTTGCTAAATATACTACACATTATCAGCCTGATTCTTTCCTGACTTACATTGGTGTAAATAAAGAGAATTCCACTGAGGTAAATGCAGTCACACACAACAGTGAAAGTGAGAGGAAAACTAGGCCCATATATAATTACATATGGCACACATATTTAGTATAGCTTTTGGATTAAAGAAAAATACTTCTGATTGTGGCATGCAAGGGCAGCTAGGAGAAGAGGTAACATTGCTGTTACTATACTGGGACCATGCCTCGTCTTGGGGAGGAAATATTAAGCAAAGTTATTTTTGGCCTAACCACAACATCTTTTACTGCTGTTGCTAACTGGGATTCCTCTCCTCTCCCTTTGAAATCTTGAATTACCTCCCACAGTCTTAGTAATGTATGCAATCCTCAAGCAAAATTTCAAGACTTCATAAGCATTTTGTTTAACATTCAGTATATAAACACATACAGTATATGTATGAATATAGATATACACACAAACACACGCAGAGTAGTTCCAAGTTTTCCAATTTTTCAGTGATATTCAGTAAACAAGAAATGACAGCAATAAAAACAAGAACTCAGTTACACGAAAATGCAATATAAAAAAAACCCTCCTGTCTTTGTGTTTCCTTTTATCTATACACACATATACGTGTACACACGTGTAGCTATATAAATATGCATATACATAAAAGCATGCATATTCATATTTAAAAAGCATATTTATACCACATCTATACTAAGCCAACAGTGTACTTTTCAGATCTCACAGACAGGATACCTGACATATTGTTTTGTATAGGATAATATAATCATATACCAAGCTAATATTATCTCAAATATTCTCTTTAAGATAATACTAGCATTCTCTGGTAGCAGAAACTGCCAAGAAAAATCTCAAAAATCCTCCTGTGTAACTACCAACTGTAAAAAGTGTTTTAAAATTTTCAGGGAAAAAACGTTATTTGTAAAACAAAATTCCATTAGCTATCCTAATACTGATAATTGATGCTTAAATAAGGAATACAAAAACACCTCAGGATACTCATTCTGGAAAAAAAAATGTTTCCAATGGCTTTTGCAGACCACTGGGAATATCTGAACTTTTGATTTTGTCTTTAACGGTTCACCTTTTAACAATATAACATCCTAATGTTACAAACCGATGTCTCCCCCACAACTATTAATACATTGGAATGACTGGCTCGTCAGAATAAAATCTTGACAGAATGGGAGAGTAGTGGCAGCTCAAGAAAACAAAGGAACAAATACCAGCAAAGTGCAAACAGCAATTCAAGCCAACAAGCATTTAAACAAAAATCATTTTCTGACCATGCTAATCTTTTTATTTAATCTTTGTTCCTATATAATCTATTTAGTGCTGTACCATTAACTACTATAATTGAAATCCTGGCCCTATTAAAGTCAATGGGAGTTTTTCCATAGACTTCAGCGGGGGCAAAATTTCATCACACTTTAGTAAGGTGAGATAGGTAAGAGCCTTCTTGGAAGCAAATAACCTTCTGAAAGAAACAATGGCTGGAATCATTATAATACTCCATAGCATCAAAATTAAAGTTCATATTCTTCCCTCTGTTACTTAGTGAAGAGCAAAGCAGTTTATAGTACATTAAGACAAATTAGACAGAGAACTATCTATATGAGTTACAGGTGCAATCCTAATTTTTTCCCATTAAGAAAAAAACACGGCAGAAGATAAGCAGTATAGGACTTTCCTGGGACTACTGCACACTGCATATTTTATATGTATATTATACATAGGGGTCTTTTTCTGATCTTTTTAAAATGAGGGCTGAGATGGCACAATGAGTGTAATAAAATACTAATTGCTTCCTAAATTTTTTTTTTAAATTTGTGTCCTATATCCGAAGATAAATTATTAGTATTTATTTAAAACACTGCAAAGGATACTGGTCTGGTTTGTTTGAAATTATAAAATTAGGAATGGATACTGGGGGATGGGTAAAATAGCTTGAATAAAATAACTGTCATTAGGCCTCACTTTGAAACTGAACCCACTTTCAGGACTGCAATATTGCTAACCCCAAACATTAAAAAATCAGGATCAGGACCCCACAATCATGAAATTGGCTTAAAACCTATTAGATTTTTAAAAATTCAAGCTTTTCTCCTCAACCATGAGGGCTAGAAGGTGTGTGTGTGATGGGAGTTGGCAACACTGCGACTGAAACATCTTAGTCCAGGGTCATCTTCCCGATCTAAAACTGACTTACATTTACTGTCTGATCCTGGAAGCATTCCATGGAATGAACCCCCATTTAAATCAGGGCCAGCAGTATCAAGGCCTTTAGTCTTAGCACGTCTAGCAATCTCTGCTGGATTAAAACCGCCAATCAAATGGTATGAGTTCTGAGGCTTGATGTGAGGTTCAGATCAATGTATTCTGGGGTTCTCTCACTGGGAGAAGCCCAGTTATGTATGGTATTTTATTAAAGCAGCCAGCCAAAGTCTTAAGAGTGACTTCCTCATAAAATAGTTCAAGAATTAGAAGTCCTGATGGAGGAAAGGTATAAAAAGATCTGCCTGGGACAAAGGAGACAGAAGAAATAAGGTTCAGAAACAGGGTCTAATAATAATTGGGCAGCTTGTGTCCTGTGGATGCACAAAGGGGAGGGGGAAATGGAATAAGGATTATCCTTCTCTTCCTTCCATGTAGCAGCAAGCCACAATTGCAGTCCCTGCATTTCTAATGGGGAGGGGAGAGCTAAAGAAGAAGCCATGGCCCTGCCCAGCCCCTCTATGTTCCAGCCAGCAGATCTGACTGGCCTTGCAGGGGAGAGTATGCTGCAACCCTGAAGGGTGCATGGTAATGCCCCTAAAGGCATAATTAAATGCAATAATATAGCAGTAATAATGAAAAAGACACTTCATGGTTTTAGTGAAATACAAATTAAATATATTTCAATGAAGATAATACCCGTAACCTAACAACACTAAATCAAAATTGCCTTTTTGATGGAATAAATCCTTTCAGATACCAAGGTGATAGGCACCTCAGATATACACTAGAGTAGATAGATATTTTCTACTAGAATAGTGTATCTTTCATTTTTATTTCATCACATTTCCAATTTACTAAGAGTCTGATACAGTAGAAAATATGTCTAGTTTCTGCCCTGCAAAAGAAAGTGTTAGACAGCGGAAAACACAGAAAATCAATTTTCTGCCGCAATGCCTAAACACTGGATTAAAATAGAATTGGATCCTTAAATGTTAGTTACTTAAAAAGTCTAATTCATTTTAATCTCATCAAATACATTTAAATGGACAAATCAGATATGTCATTTTTGCTTAGAATAAATGAAAAGATACTGAGTCCTGAGCACGTCAAAAAGAGAATGAAGGTACTCAGAGGGCAATTACAAGTGATCAGCAGTGACACTAGATGATACATTACCTTCTGCTTTGATGAACTGCACGTTCAACTAGACAACTTCAAGACAACTACACTATTGGGTTACAGATACAAACAGGATTATAGTTACTTTAGCATGGAGAATCAGATTTCCATTCTTCAAGAATGACTAAAATTCCCCAAACTTTTCTATCCACAGATGGTACTAATTTGAACAAACCATTCCATGCCTCTTAGAGTAATCATACAGCTTATTTAAATTTTCTAAACATGATTCAACTATGAAGTGACCAATGTTCACAGTAAAAGCACTTCAGATAACAAATTGCATTATTCAGGAATTATTCTTTATGACCCAATTCTTTCATCAGAGATGTAGTAAAGGTTTGCATATTTACTCCCATAGACATGTTTCTGTTTTAATATACATCTAAATGTAATAACATTAACTGTCAATGGCCTCCAGAAAGCCACTATATAAATTAAAAGCAAGAAAAAGGTGTTAGTTATGGTATTCATTGGAACAGTAACTGTCCAGAGCTGTGTTCTGACAAGCTGGCTGTACCTTTGATCCCATGTTTAAATCTCTCAAGACATCACAAGCCTCATTATGTGATCAATCTATTTAAATACATGCCTAATAAAAATATTCTTTTCCAATTATATTTTATTCATTATAACACAACAAGATGTAGGAGTATGGAGCAGTCTAAAATATAAAAGGTTTGTTTCCATTTTTTTTAGCTTCTGAATTCATAACTATGAACCACAGGAGCTGACTGATTGTGAAGTACTAGTGAACTCAATATTTGCATTGGTGCAAGGATGAGGAATTTCCAAGTTCATCCAGCAGTGTTTAAAGATGACCAAACATCAAAAGCAAGCCCCAACCCCCTTAAATTCCCTACTCTCACTAGGCTGTGATGCTAATCAGGAGCTCCAAAGCCTATGGGTTGTTTTCAGGTTAAGCTTTTATTTAAGAACTAAGTGGAAGCAAATTCCAGATGCCAAAAGCACCTGAATGTGAATCAAACATCCACAGAGTGAGGCAGGCAAAGGAACTGGGCTGATGGAATTGGCATACAAAGCTAAACCAATAGGAAGACACAGGCAGGTGAGTTTTGCACCAAAAATTTTATTCATCATGATGGAGAAGCTGACACAAGGTCAGCAAAGGACAAAGAACCATCTTCTGAGAAAGGAAAAAAGATGGTGCTATCTGTAGAGGTTGCTGAAAAGCAATGGCTGCAGCTGCGCAGGATGGGGAAAGAAAAAAAAGTAATGTGATATGCCCTAGTTCCTAACTAAATTAATGAAAAGAAATCTGCCTTCAGAACAGCTGTCTTTAGCAGGGAGTTTGGATTAAAAGAATAATGGTGGCCTATAAATCTGCTGTGTGGTATTTAGAGCATCAAAAAAAGTAAAGAACCTGGAACAGATACGTATTGGAATGTAACAAAAAAGGAAAGTAAGAAAATAAATATTTGGACGACTTTGCATTCATAAAATTACATTTTACAAAGAATTCTTAAGGGCCAGATTGTGATACCCATGTTTACACTGAGTAGTACTTTACTTTACTACTTTAGTAGAACTACCTACTGACTCCATTGGGATTACACATGGTATAAGGCACCATTCAACATGAGTAAGGCATCACAATCTGGCCCTGAATGGATGTCTCTCTCTTTTTTGGACTGGATGCTAATTTGTCGACATAAAAATGGAACAAATGTTAGCTTTTATTTTTCCCATGATTTGGTGACTGATCCTACATTATGGACTAGATTTTTAAAGTGTTCAACCCCCATGGCTGGGGCCAGATTTTGAAAAGACCTTAACACATTGGGTGTTTAGGAAAATTTGGACCCAACTGTGGGTTCTGAGCACTTGAAAATCTAGCCCTATACGCCTAATAATATTCCCGTTGAAGTCAACCAGAATATATCAGTTAATATCAATAGGAGAAGGATCGGACCCTTCATTCAATATGTTCACTCAAGTCCTGTAAAAACACTGCTTGCAGTCAACACTCATTTATTTCAATGGGCATTGAGAATGCTCAGCACTTCGAAAGGTTGGGCCATTATAGTAAGGAATGTATGTTGGACACTTACTTTTAAGCAAGTAGTGCATGCAACCTGCAAACTTTTCTAATTTAGCTCTGCACATATTTTGTCACCATTTTTCAACCAATTAATCCAGCACTGAGGAATGTGTGTGTGTGTGGTTGTTTTTTTAAAAGATAAAGCTTCTTTATTTGACTTGTAGTATGGAATTCCCTAGTAAGTAGAAATAATAGAATTCCCTAATGAATAATTAGTACTGCAGAATTCCCTATTGGTGTTTATCTATCTGTTTAAAGAAAAAGAATCGGTGAAATTTATTTTGACCTTCCATAATAAAGAGAAAATCTAAAGCTGTAGCCGCAAAGAGTTCACCATGTTTGCTATGTCAGGTGAACAAGCAGCTTAGAACCCATTCACTTTATCTTGTAATTAGACACACCTGATAATGGGTGAATCTACAAATAACAATAATAATAATAATAAAAACAATAATAATATTGTACAGAGCACATAAGTACATGAGCACACAAAATGATCTTTTGTAACAGAAGAAACTATTCAGAAATCATTGTCTAATGATTTTACTCTGCAATTTTTGAATGCTTTATATTTTAACAAAACAGCGAGAGTCCTGTTGCACTTTACAGACTAACAAATTTATTTGGGCATAACCTTTCGTGGGCAGGAACCCACTTCATCAGATGCATGAAGTGGAAACTTCAATTTGGTAGGTATATATACACCTGCAAGGATGGGTGAGTTACACCACAGTGAGGAGGGCAAGTGTTAAGGAGGTTAATTCAATCAGGATGGATGAGGCCATTCACTTATATTTTAAGTAAATCATGGAAGTTACCAGATTGGCAGCAGTGAATGTTTAAGTCTTTTCTTCATTATAGGACAAACCCTGCTCTTGTTTAAAGTAGCAGCAATGGACACAGAAGCCCCTTCATCTCACATGTGATGTCACCAGACTGCCATTTCATATGATAACACTTTTTCCATTCCACTAGAATCTCAGGAAGGTGTTAAACAGCAGCTACTAAAGTTAGACATTTTAAATCAGTTGGTCCAGATAATTTGCATTCAAGTGTTTTACAGGAACTGGCTGAGGAGCTCACTGGACCATTAATGTTGACTTTTAGTAAATCTTGGAATACTGGGGAAGTTCTAGAAGACTGGAAGAAAATTAATGATGTGAAAATATTTTAAAAGGGTAAATGGGATGACCTGAGTAATTATAGGCCTGTCAGTCTGACATCAATTCCAGCCAAGATAATGGAGCACCTGATATGGGACTTGTCTAATAAAGAATTAAATGAAGTTAATATTATTCAACATGGATTTATGGAAAAAAGATCCTGTTAAACTAATTTGATTTTTTATGAGATTACAATTTTGATAAAGGTAATAGAGTTGATGTAATATACTAAGATTCCGTAAAGCATTTGACTTGCTACTGCATGATGTTTTGATTAAAAACTAGAAAGGTATAAAATTAATATTGCACACATAAAATGGATTAAAATCTGGCTGATAGGACTCAAAATGTAATTGTAAACAGGAAATCATCATTGAATGATATATTTCTAGTTGGGTCCTGCAGTGATCAGTTCCTGGCCTTAAACATTTTGATTAATGATCTGAAAGAAAATATAAACTCATCACTGATAAAGTTTGCAGATGACACAAAAATTGGGAGAGTGGTAAATAATGAAGATGATAGGTAACTGACAGAGAGCTACCTGGATTGCTTGGTGAAATGGGCTCATGCAAACAATATGTGTTTTAATATGGCTAAATGTAAATGTATACATCTAGGAACAAAGAACATAAGCCATACTTAAAGGGTAGGAGACTCTATCCTGGGAAGCAGTGAATCTGAAGAAGACTTGGGGGGAGTGATGGATAATCAGCTGAATATGATCTCCCAGTGTAACGCTGTGGCCAAAAGGGCTAGTGTGAACCTGGAATGCATAAACATGGGAATCTCAAGTCGGAGCAGAGAGGTTATTTTACATCTGTGTTTTGCATTGGTGGGACCCCCACTGGAATATTGTGTCCAGTTCTGGTGTTTGCAATTCAAGAAGGATGTTGATAAATTGGAAAGGGTTGAGAAAAGAGTCAAGAGAATGACTAAAGGATTAGAAAACATGCCTTAATAGTGATAGACTCAAGGAGCTCAATCTATTTAGCTTAATAAAAAGAAGGTTAAGAGGTGACTTGATTACAGTCCATAAGTAACTACATGGGAAACAAACATTTAATAATGGGCTCTTCAATCTAGCAGAGAAAGGTTTAACATGATCCAATGGCTGGAAATTGAAGCTAGACAAATTCAGAATGGAAATAAAGAATAAATTTTTAATGGTGAGAATAATTAACAACTTGCCAAGGGTCGGGGTGGATTCTCCATCATTTAATTTTTAAATAAAGAATGGATGTTCTTCTAAAAGATATGCAGTAGGAATTATTTTGGGGAAGTTATATGGCCTGTGTTATACAGGAGGTCCAAGTAGATGATCACAATGGTCCCTTTAGGCCTTGGAATCCATGAATCAATGAAGAGGAAAGTATACCTCTCTGGGGCAGGGACTGTCATTACTACATATTTGTGAACAACACCAAGCACAATGAGATCCTGACCTGGGTGAGGACCCTAGGTGCTATCACAATATAAACATTAAATAATAGTAGGAGACAGTAAGGAAAATTACACTGTGCACCATAACACAGAAAATAGAACCTGGCAAACTAACTTGATATCTTTTCTTCATACTGAAAACGGTATGTTTAATTTTGCGTATGTGTGCACATAAGTACAATTTTCAGAGTAGAAGAAACAATGAGCATGTGTGTTGGGTCATCTTCCCCACACTGACCAGAAAGGGGTTAATAGAGCCCTAAGGAGGCTGCGAGTAAGGCAGCCAATAGGAGAGGAGCTCTGATGAGTGGCCAGTCAGGCTGCTGAGACTGTGGAGGGTGCTGTGACCATGGGAAAGTGGCCCAGAGACATGCAGCTGTAGAGGTAAAGTGACTGTGATCCACAGGGTCCCCTGGGTTGGGACCCAGAGTAGTGGGCGGGTCTGGGTCGCCCCCCTCCACTCGCCACTGGGAAAGTGGCAGGACAATTCACCACAGTCACCACTGGGGAAGTGGCTGGACTAGGAGGGAAATTCCCCCAGAAGGGAGGAACACAGGCAGTGATAAGGCTGAAGGGCCGAGCCACGAAGAGGACACTTTGGTTCCTGAAGCTGCAAGAGAGCTGCAGGCAATCGGCAGAGATCGAATGATGGTGTGCAGGCCATGGAAGGGGGCATCGGCCTTGAGTGAATCCCCAAGATGGTCAGAAGGAGGCGCCAGCCCGGCGGTGAGTGATGCACATTGTGACGGCATGGATAGAGTAAAACACAAAATTTACAAATGAAGCATAATGGCAGTTTCTATTTTTAACTGTTCAATGTTTTGGAACTAAAAATGTTACTTTAATATGGTTAATTTTTATTCGCAAATGACTATTAAATTTGTCTGAGACTCTAGAGCAATGTTTCTCAATTGGTGTTCCGTGGAACCCTGGGGTTCCGCCACTGTTAGGGTTCCACGAGAAAGTGACATCGCGCCGCCGAAAAAGGGAAGATGTCCCGGATTTTTCGGCGGAGGGTATCGAGTATGAATGTAATTTCCCTGCGGAGCCTAAAGGGTTCCGCGGGGAAATTTAATTGAGAAATGCTGCTCTAGAGCTTGATAAACTTGGACAGTTTCAAAATAGAGAAAGTCTTTTAGAGAACATTTTCTTACCAATTTAAGGCAGTTTCTGCCCTCTGAAAATTCACCCAACCCTAATGAAATCCCATTATAATATGTATCTTTTCTTGGATCTAATTCAAGGATAGTTATTCAAGTCCTGAAATCTTGTGATATTATCTTTCATATCCTATATAAAATATTTAAACACAAAGTAATGTAACTACCATAAAGTTCATACTTTTTTTTTTGTGTGGGTCATAACATACTCTACCCTGGTACAAGTGGTTTACTGTCACAGTTGAGCTAGATTAGACACCAAACACTAATCTGCTCATATATTTAATCTTCATGATCCATGTTTAGTTGTACCCAGATATGAACAAGTTTACATATAAAAATCAAATAATCTTTGTAAGGAATGTAAAGGTCAGACACTATGCAACGAGACACTGAACCAAATTTGATTTCACTTTATGTCAAAAATAAATGCATTGTCAGTGACTCAGTGCTGGCTATGTATTCTGTAACTAATCTTAGACCACCATAAATAAGAAGCTGACAACAGCTATAAAACTCTTTCCATTCCCTACCATGAATCTCCGATTCCTAGCCACTCATCAGAAAACAATTCATGTGAACACACAGTTAAGAAGATGTTGGCCTATTAATAACCAGTTTGTTGTAAATAAGACTAAGTGCTAAAATTTAAACCAAATGTTAAGCAAGAATCTGAGCTACAGTTCTTTTACAGCAACAAGACTTATTTTGTAGTCTGAGGGCCTAGTCCTGAAGCCCTTACTCAGGCAAAACTCCCTTCAATAATGCACATGGTATTCCAAAATAAGTCAAATGTGGGTTTAAAAAAGATGTCTCTAGGTAAAATTATATCTAATGTAGGCCCTAATAGAGGAAAGCCCTTAAACACACACTTCTGTCTATCAGTATTCAACACAGAATTTAAGATTGTGCCTTACTTTAAGCATGTATTTAAGTCTCATTGACTGCATTAGGACTTGAGCACATCCTTAAAATTAAGGATGTGCTTAAGTGCTTTGCTGAATCACGACACTAAACATGAAGGGGTTGCTGATTACTTCACCCTGGGTCCATCAGAGTCCAGATTAAAAGACTTTCAAGAAAATTCTGCAAGATGCTATTTCCTGAGGTTTTTTCCAGGTGGAAGTTTATTGAGGGGTTGAGTAGTGTTGAATGGTAATGGATGGAGAGAGAGAAGTTTAAGTTTACTGTGTTGGACTGGAAATTCTTTTTATTCTCAAATTGATCTACTGAGTTTTTGAATACATTCATAATTAATGTTCTGCACCTAAAATGTTGGACAGGCACTTTTGTAAATGTTACCAATAAAATAAACACTTTTTTACAAGAATAAACATTTGAAAAATGCACTAAAATTGGGGTTACAAAGCTAAATGAGTATTTCGTTGGCATGACAGAGCATGACTGAAAAAACACCTAACCCACACGTAACATTACCTGGTGCTACATTGACCTTTATAAATTAATTGATTTTTTTCCAATAATACAAAAGATGCAGTGAAGATGTTATGCCCAAATAAATTAGGAAAATATCTCAAATTATATCAGTCAAAGAATAAAATAATGTACTATATTCCAAATTCCTATCATATGCCCTTTTTAATAAGTTCACACTGTTATGATGGGGGAGCATCTCTTATTGATTATCATCTAGTTGAAGTCAATGGGAATATTTCTGTTGATTTCAAAGGAAGTTGGATTGAACCTGTAAATTCTCTAAATCTATATTTTCCAAGTTAATTAGGTAATCTTATTCAGTGTAGATCAGCTACCTAACAGCTCTTTATTCTGTTTGGGAATAATTTCTATAGCAATCCCAATGTATCCAATATTTTAATTGTTCATAAGGATCTGTTAAATAGTTTGGACAACCAATTTTCAGGTTTTGGGTGGTTTATGGACTGTTCACTTCAAATATTCACTGTTCATCATTCATGGCATGTGATTGGTCACCTAAGTCATTTGGAAGTGTTGTTACTTGATTGGATAACTAAAATATTTACATGAAAACTGGTAACAATTACTGAAAAGCAAATAACAAATAAGTATTCTTGCTCAGATAAAAATATACCTGTTTTCATGTAAATTTAATAGTCCTATGCCCCATACATCCATCAGAACAAAATAAAATGCATAAGAATGTTCACAAATAACATACAAAAAGGTAAATAGACATGGTTGAACTGAGCACCCACATCAGAATCTGAATGAATTTTCATTAACACTATTTAGTCAGCATTCTTCCAGCTGTAACTCTAATTATGTGCCCTTTCTATATTCAAGTGTCATTAAAGACATCCCATTTTACAAATTCTCCCTTGATAATTTTATCACAAAGAAACAAAAAGTAACCCAACGTTTTATATCTCTTATAGAGAAATTAAGTAAAAATAGGCATAGTTCCCAGGTTCACACAAGAAGAGATGACAGAATAAAGAGGAATTTGTTAAACTTCTGGCACATCAGACTTTAATATCTCTATACACCAATTTTTGTATTTGCTTTACGTCTGCTTAAGAATTTGAAAGTCATTTACTAAAACCTTTTTCAACAATCAAAGTTGGACAAACTACACTTCATTTTTTTTAATATTCAGGCAGAACTTATGCAGATCCAAATTGGATACCAACCCTGCATCCCTCACATGCATGTCATTGGCAGAAATACCAATGTCTCAGACAAAACTTTCACAGTAATAGTATTCAATAGGTGAGGTCACCAGCAAAGAGGTGAAAACATACTCGATCTAGCTATGAACCAATGCATACTAGGATTGGGTGATACAGTATGAATAAAATAAGAACTCAAACTTAATATGGCAAGACCATAACTCTTCATTTGTACTTCCAAGTCCCACTGACTTTCTCCATTGGCAATTCCATGATAAACACTATCCCTTAGGATCACAATCAAGGACTTTCCAAGATAGAGAGTGGAGAGCAGGCCCTATTTCTCATCATCTGATATTAGAATTAAACTGTGATTATGTTTGACTAGGAAATGGGTTGGAATGCTGTAGGTAAATGTAAGAACAATGTCACTGATTTAAATATTCAATTGTAATTTAAATTAAACTAAAATTTTAACTCCAAAAATGGTTACCTTTTTCTGGAAATGTGCTGGCATTGCATATCTGTTCTTTTCCTTCACCAGCAGACGTTGCAGCTTTTATTTTAAACTGGTAAGAAATATTTGATAGCAGATCTCTGAAAATGTGCACTTTATCATAAGCAGAAACGTTTGTAGAATTCCTTTCAAATATTATGATGTAATGTGTAATCACTCCATTAGACTTAGAAGGTGGGTCCCATTGTACTAGAATTGACTGCCAACTTGTTGCAGTACACTGAACATTCTGGACAATATCTGGAGCTTAAAAGATACACATACACCAAAGGTTAACATTTCCACACAATTAAAAAGGTAATCACATTATAGTATATTCAGAGATGTAGGCATAATGTTTATAATAAGGATGAGGCATTCCAGTGCCAGACAAAATGATACTGTAATAGCAACACTGAGTTAGAAGTGTTTTAAATGAAGAGATATCTTTGATTGTACTTTATAGAAGCTTTATTTCCAGCAATTATGACTATGACTGAAGAAGTGCTTGAAATGGAAAGAATGATAGTACATTATATCTTCTAAAACCAACGATGTGCTCCAATTTCCTTTTTCCTTTCCCTCTCCCACCCACACCCACATTTTTCCCCATTTTCTTTAATCAGCAGCACAGTAGAACATATACAGTAATGTGAAACTGATACACTCCAAAATTAAACTTTACTTACTCTTTAGCTTTCCTTCCCTCATTTACTGTACCTTATGTCTGGCAATCCTTATAGTAGGATTGTGTCCTGCCCAGGAGTTATGGTGGAGTATACAAAACTGTCACTCATAGGCAGCAGCTACCTGATTGGTCCCACCCTTTTGCTTTCCCCAGAAGATGAAAAGTTTCGTGGACAGCTCATAAAATTTCATAGGTAAAAACAGTATTACAATGAAGATGAAAACAAACAACTGGCTCCAAGTTATGGAACAACTGATTGATTAAATTTTCCCAGCAAAAGTCATATTGTGGGATGTGCTAACTAAGAGAAAAGAATCAACAGGAAAAAGTCTTTTTTTTCTCTCTCTAGTGAAGCCATATCCAGTAATCCATACAGTAGGGAATGGACTAGCTTCAATGTCCCAGAAATGGAGGGAAACATACTAAGTACCATAATACAGAGGAAAATGGATCTCTTTAAAAATACATATATTTCTCTCTGGACTTTGAAGAGTTCTTCTTTCAAAAGTAGCATCTGCAGAAGAAAGGAGATCACTGTGTACTTTTAATAAAGGGATAGAGTTGAATTCTTTGCTCAGTTAGTGCTGAGTGCACTTGAGTGAAGGAGATGCAAAAGAGCTATTTGTGGCTTCTCAATTCTGAGGACAGTTCTATGCCATCTCAGACCTCAGGGGAGTTTACAGTAGCATCAAAGCAAGGATAAAGGGAATACACTAACCCATTCCTGTGTTTCAAGGACTCAGTGGGACTCGATAGACAAGGTATCACTTAGACTGGAGTGTCTTTTTATGTTAGATCTTGAACACTTCCATGACATGGGGAACATGTTGGAAGAAGCAGGAACAGCTGATGTGGCCAAGTGGCTAAATAAGCCAAACTGTAGTATGGAGCAGATGGGGAAAATTGAGATAGGGGGACTGCTCTGGCAGAAGCAGCTGTGTGGCTCTGATGGGTCTGCTCAGAGAAAGGCCACAGAGAAATTAAACTAGACGGCAAGAGCTAATCAGAGGTCAGGTTACTTGGTAGGGAACATTGAGCAGTGGGGAGATTTAAAATTTTTTTTTTTGCTGACGCATGGGAAAACTGCAGTGGGACAGATGTGCTCCAAACAGAATGGAAATAAAATGTAGGTTATTCCAGAATATGAGTGCTTTATTCCAAATTAGTTTAAATGGACTAGGCTAATTTGGAATATGGTACTCTTATTTCAGAATATGAGTGACTACACATAGTTACTCAAGAAAAGTTAATCCACTTTAAATTCACATCCTAACTTATTCTACATTAACTTTCATGTGTAGACAAGTCCTTAGGGTCAGTGGCCAAAAAGGGGAGAGGCCCAATGAACCCAGCAGAAAATATGAAGAAAGAGTTTTAAAATTACTTAGTCCCACTCTAAGGACAATGTGTCATCCAGTGGAGGCAGCCCTTTTGAAGGGAAGAGATGTGGGAAAAGCTATGAGGTCACTGACCAAAGAGACAGCTTTGATGGTATGTGAGAACTTTTACAGATATCTTTGTGGACTGGATTTCTCTATACAGTTAACAAACCATAAACTGCTTGTAACTCTCATCAGTGGAAAAGACCTGGATCAAACACCACTGAGATGGCAACATCTGTTGCTTAGATTAATGTGATTTCATTCAATTGCTAAATATGTTCCTGGGGAAAATCTGGTAGTAGCAGACAATCTGTCATAGAGCCCAGCATCACACTCAACTGCCAGTGAGTTTAAAGATGATGTAAAGGTGTACATGGATGCTGTGGACTCATACAGATCAGTGTCAGAAAAGAGACTAGACCAGCTACAAAAAGAAACCTTGACAGACACACAACTTCAGGAAGATCTAAGTTACACTGGGGTGACTGGCCCAAGTATTTAAATGACACTAAGGAAGTAACAAGAGACTACTTTGCAGTGCATGGACAATTAAGTAAGTCAAATAGACTCATGATTAAAGTCAATTGCATCATAATTCCAAACTAAATGAGACGAGAAATACTAAACCTCATCCACGATGGACATTGAGGATTAACTAAATGCTGTGAACAGGCCAACCAGTCAGCATGGTGGCCGAGCATTAACAAGGACATAATATTGCAGAACTAACACAACACAACACAAAGAATCTTTAATAACAACACTTCTACCAGACAGACTTTGGAACAGACTAGTTGAAGAATTATGTGAATTCAGAGGACATCATTACCCAGTCATCGTGCACTATTTTTCCAAGTATATAGAAATAATGTACTTGAAAGACATAACATGTTGCAGTGTAATCAAGAAACTGAAGTGTACTTTTTCCTCACTTCAATATTCCAGAACAACTAGTGATGGACAATAGACCACAATTCACTGCAGGAGAATTCAAATCATTTTGAATGAAATGTGATTTTTGATGATATTACTGGCAGTCCACATTACCCACAAGCAAATGGAGAAGCTGAAAGATAAGAAAATCCTAAAGCAGGGAGATCCATTCCTTCCTCTTCTGAGGCCTGGTCTACATGGACAATGGAGGTCGACGTAACGCCATTCTTCGTCAACCCCCTAAAGTATGCGTCTCCATTGACACGTCAGTTCCGCCAATCTAAATCGTGGTAAAATTCGACTTAACAAAACCACCTCCACAAGTGGTCTAGTGCTGAAGTAGAATTCTTTGGGTTGAACGAGCATCAGTTTAGGCAGAGCGCAATGTAAATCGGCGTCATTGGCCTCTGGGAGGTACCCCATAATGCTCTGTTCTGACCACTCCGCACATTCACAATCTACTGCACTGTGGCCACATAAACAGGAAATAGCTCCTCCCCGCATACCCCGTGAAATTTTGAATTCCCGTTTCCTGATTGGTTAGCATGGAGAGATCTTGCCAGCACAGTTGATCATGGTGATTGCATGTCCCAGAAGCGTGTCTGCCTGGAGTTGACCTGAGGTCTTGGATCTCATCAGTCTGTGGGTGAAGAGTCTGTTCTGGCTCAGCTCTGAGCCAGTAAAAGAAATTTAGATATCTACAAGAAGATATCTCATGGCATGTGGGAGAAGAGCCACAACAGGGACGCGTAGCAGTGTCACGTTAAGATCAAAGAGCTGAAGCAGGCTTATCAGAAAACTAGGGAATCTAACAGCCATACTGGCTCTTTGCCCAAAATATGCTGCTTTTATGAGGAGCTGCATGCGATTCTTGGCGGAGACCCCACCAGTATGCCACCACACAACATTGATACCTCTGGGGAATCCAAGTCCAGGATGAATGAGGACAAGTCCATGGATGAGAAGAAGGAGGATGATGAGGGGAACACGGGGCAGGCGAGTGTGGTATCCCTTTTCCATGAAAGCCAGGAGCTGTTTGTAACACAGGAGCAACCCACCCAGACTCAGGAAACCATGACTAACCAGGATGCTGGGGAAGACACATCTGGTGAGTATGTACTGCAAATTGCATGTCTTTGATTATATCCCCTGTCCAGAAACTTGTACCAGTGGGAAAAAGTGGTGTGTGTGGCGGTGGGGCTGTGCTTACTTGTAGTTGGTGTGCTTAAGCACTTGGGCCCACCCCAGAAAAGATTATTTGTGTGCACAGGGATGCTCCGAGAATCCTCCATGCATATCTCCAGGAAACTTTCATGCAGGTACTCTGCAATCCTTTGGAGAAGGTTTCTTGGGAGGGCAGCCTTATTTTTTGCAGCGCAATAGGACACTTTCCCCCATCACTCTGTTATTAATTGTGCAGGCATCATCGCGGAACACAGCATAGCAGCATAAGGGCCAGGCCTGTAGCCAGATGCCTGCAGCAAATCCTCCCTTTCTGCCTCTGTGACCCTCAGCAGGCTGATCTCACTCATGGATAACGAGGGAAGATGGCACACATTTACAGTAGCTGAACAAGAAAGTTTTTTAAAGTGTGTGTTATTGCACACCTGGGGATGGTTTCTTGGTTCAGCACACTGCAAGTCCCTAAGCAGGAAGTTGTTGCTATGGCCCTTGGGCTTCCACAAATGGGTTCCCATTTATTTCCTCCAGAGATGGTTAACCCGTACCCACCCCTCACCCTTTCTTTTGCCTGCTAAAAGCCTGATAAATTGGGAGCCCAATATCCATGTTGCTCTAGGGAGCATGGATTTGTGCATCATGGGCCCCAGGATTTCACTAACACAGATGCACTAGCCCCTCACTTACCATCGCTGGAACGGCACTCCAACCCCTGCAATAGTCAGGCACTCCGACCCCTGCAATGGAATAAGGTTGTAGCCTTCTCTTGGGAATGTTCAGGGGACTTATTTTTACATTGTAACATTGCTTTTCATCCATGGGATGAGTTAACAATGGGCAGCACTCCGAGATTGGCTCTGAGCATTGCAGTGGCATCTGGCTGTTCAAAATTTGCGGCCAGCCTATCTGCGTCCACAATGCAACCCAATGGGAACTTCTCCCCCTTTGTCTCAGAGACATTATGGAGCACACAGCAGGCAGAGATAACTATTGGGATTTTTTTTCACTGAGGTCTAACCTAGTGAGCAGATTTTGCCAGTGCACCTTTAAATGTCCAAATGCACATTCCACCACTATTCTGCACTTGCTGAGCTTATTATTAACACACTGCTTCTCACTGTCCAGGTGCCCCGTGTAAGGCTTCATTAGCCAGTGGTGTAAGGGGTAGGCAGGATCCCCAGGATCACTACTGGCATTTCAACATTGCCAATATATACTTTTTGGTCTGGGAAGAAAGTGTCCGCCTGCATCTTTTTGAACAGACCTGAGTTCCTAAAGATGTGCGCTTCATGCCACCCCACATTTATGTCGGTGAAGCTTCCCCTGTGATCCACAAAGGCCTGTAACATCATTGAGAAGTATCCCTTTTGGTTTATGCATTCAGTGGCAAGGTGGTCCAGGGCTAAGATAGGGATGTGCGTGCCGTCTATTGCCCCTCCACACACAGTTCAGGAACCCCATTGTGGAAAAGTCTTCCACTATGTCCTCCACCTTTCCCAAAGTCACTACCCTTCTTAGCAGAAGTCTATTAATGGCCCTGCACACTTGAATCACAGCTGCTCCCACGGTGGATTTACTGACTCCAAATTGATTCCTAACTGACCAATAGAGTCTGGCATTGCTAGCTTCCACAGAACCACTTTCTTCTCCACTGTCAGAGCTAGTCTGAAGCAAGTATTCATGCTTTTCAGGGCTAGAGAGAGCTCTCCGCAAAGGTAAAAGTTCTGCAACCACTGCTCATCATCCCATGCCTTCTTAATGATGCGATCCCACCAGCCACTGCTTAGTTTCCCAGGACCAGAAGCGATGCTCCACTGACTGCAGATGGTGCGTGACAGCCTGCAGCAAACGGGAATTGTTTCACTCTGACTTGTAACAAGGTGTCCTCTGTAACATTACAATTTTCAGTGCTGCAGCTCCTGTCTTGCCACTGAAAATACTGCAGAATAAGTCGTGAGGTATTTGTGATGCTCACAATAATAGTGCAGAGCTGAGCGGGCTCCATTCCTCTCAGGCAATGGTATGCATGCAGCAAAGACTGAAGGGTTTGAAAAAATGGTATGAAAAGGAGATCATCTGTTTGTTTTGGACTGCAGCAAGAAGGGGGGGGGGGGAGGACGTTGCATCATGGGAGGACAACAACCTTCCCAAAAGCCTCTGCAGCTAGTTGCATGGTGCACCGCTTTGATTGTTGACCCACGCACGGCTAGTGCGGACACAATTCCCTGACGCAATGAGCATGGTGTGATCATGCTTCTCTGACTGCTAAAATTCGGTGGGTGAAAATCAATTTAAAATAAATTGACTTCACTCTGCAGTGTAGACATACCCTGAGTTACAGATCAACAGCAATAGCAGCTAGTGGATATAGTCCAGCACAGCTCCTGATGGGAAGGCAACTCAGAACTACTGTTCCAACTTTGGAAAAGCCCCTATCTCCAAAGTGGCCATACATTAAGAGAGTAGTCAAATCAGATAAAAAGACTAAGAGAGCTTATGAAGACTTTTACAACAGATGTTTTTCAGTTAGAAAACTGCCAGGTCTAGAACCTGGTGACCATGTTCATGTTAAACTGGAAGGAGAAAAAGGATGGACCACTCCTGCTGTCGTAAAGAAAAAGAATTCAATGCCCAGATCATATATGTCGAGATCGACAGTGGAAAGTTCAACAGAAACCATCGACATCTTCAGATGGAAGTTGCAGAACAAGAAGATGACTGAAGGATTCCAAACAGACCACAGCCAGTCCTGGCAACCAATGAACAGCCAGATGACCAAGTTGTTACACATTTGGGTCATGTAATTAGAAAATCAGAGACATTTAACAGATTGATATCTACTGAAATTCAAAGACAGCATGATAGAAAAATATTGTAAATGGCAGAAATGTAGAACTTAAGGGGGGAGATGTAATAGAATATTAAATTGTATTATATGGTTTGGCCAATAGGTGACACAGTGTGTAAAATACGTTATTTAAATAAACCCCAGCCATACCTGGAAGAGCATTAAAAGATCTTCTAGTCAACACATCTGATGCATGCTCTGTAGGCAAGCTCAGAAGCTAGTCTAGATCTCATACAGAAGTACATGACACACGTTATAAAATGGCATTAGGAAATTTGGCTTTCTAACTAGTCAAGAGCTGTCTAACACCATGGCTTGGATCCCAGTGCCAGGGTGATCTTTCAGGGCAGTCCAGCCAATTTAAGGGCTTTTATACCACTTCTCTACTTTCCTGCTACTAGAATAGAAAGGGAGGAAGAGCAGAAGATCCCTAAATCATGATGCTCCTTGGCTGAAGTTCTGGCATCTTGTAGCTGTTCGCAGACAGTGCAGAGCAGCCTGAGTTGGCCCAGCAGCAGCCCAGCACAGAGGATACAAGCCACCTTTGCACATGTGCTCTGAGTTGAGCTCTGTGTAGTCTGGCTGCACCTGAGACCTGGCCCTATAGCTTTAGAGAATTTTCCATTTTTCATGTTATCATTTTATCACTTTTAAACAACATGATAAACATTTTATAACTTAATAAGTATTAATATTAAAAATATATTATCTAGCTACTAGTCATTTAAAACACTTTCTAAATCCTGCCTCTGCTCCCTTCCCCTTTGTCCATAGTCTTAATGACATGTCTCAAATTCTTTAATGCTCCCACTCTGCACCCAAAATCTCTCCTCTTCCTTCCTCCCATCTAAATCTGATTAAAAAAATAAAAGTTTAGAATGCACAATTTTTAATGTTTAATAAAGTGAGTGAGCTATTCCCAAGTCACCTATCCTGCTATGAAGTGGTAGAATGAATTGGATTAGGCTGTCTATAAAGAGACATTCATACGCATCATTAGCAGATGTGTCCCTATTTAGAAAGGAAAAAGAGGCAGTTTTCTAGCTCCTATAACTTCAAAAGGTATGTATCAAGCACAAGATGCAACTAATAAGTGATTAATTAATTAAATCAATTATATTGCATTGTTCTTCCCAGTTGTTAGAAAGAAACATTGTAAAGGAAGATGTTTAATTAATGACTGCCTTTTTCTCCCCTAAAGTAAGTTATCAGAAAATGTTAATAACATTTGTATTTGTTAAAAAGTAGCTTCTGGTTCATTGGCCATCTCTCTGTTCAGTTGCCTGTGATGTTGCCATAATTTAGTTGCTTTCACAGTGATCAAAAATATAACTTTGGTCTCCAAAGTTTGAGATTTATCTAATTTTCCTCCTATTATCTGTTTGCTACAGAAAGGTTATTTGAGCCATACATGCTGTCCTTTCAACTGAGGACATTTCTAATTCCAGACTTCCAACATCAAACTTGAAAACTAAAGACTCTGCCTGTCAGGTACAACAGGAATGTAATTGCTTGTTATGACAATGATATAGTTTTGTGTTACATTAAATTTGGAGATCAAGGGAAGAATGTTCTTCAGTTATAAAAGGAAATCTACATAGACAATGCTGCAGTTCATTTAAAAAAAACAACAACCTGTTTCTAACCTGTTTCTTTAGTTGTGAATTGAACAATGTTACTGAACTGATTGCCATTTCCAACTCTTGTAAAAGCAGAGACACTGATAAAATAGGTGCTGAATGGCTCTAATCCAACAAGGTTTGCATCACTGTGTGAACCTGAAACATTCTTAGAAGAAAAAAAAAATTGTTAGGACAAAATCCACATATGCGAACACGCTGGGTCTCATCCTGCTCCCACTTAAGTTAATGGGAGTTTTGGTACTGCAGTCTTGTCTCTTTCATCCTGCATCTCGCTATGTCATACAAAATAGTCCAAGATCTCACCTAAGGGAAAGCAGGGTCAAATCCTTTATCATGCTACTGAAGAGGTGCACAAGCCAGGATTTTTTTTTTTTTTTTGGTACAAAGAAGGTAACTCTTTCCATATTCCTTCCTCCCCACCCCAAAAAATAACAAGACAAAATATCAAAACAAAACAATGAAAGAGAGACAACATAGACAATATGGCAAATAACAAGCAAACCTATTTATCTGCTCCTCTGCTTGTTTTTGAGGTTTAGTTCCTATTCATGTTAGTGAGTGTGCAAACCATATAGTTGATACTGTTTGATTGCTTGAAAACACTGCTTTCCCATTCCCTTCCTTTCCACTCCTTCTCCTTCACTAAGGCTTGTGAAGAAGGTTTGTCAAAGGAAGTGATTATTACAGTATTACCACACCAGCAGCTTAACTTCATATAGGCATCCTGTGCCAGCTTGAGAGCTGTTGTCACAAACTATCCCCCACCTCTGCATCTGCAATGCCTCCATCACTTATAGCAGGTATAGGTTCTGTGGAAGGGCAGTACTCTCTATAACAGGTTGGTGCCAGCTTGAAGTATCACTTTGGCTAACTTTTTTATTTGTATTTGTTTATGGCATGATGTCCCTCCCCTTTCACCAGCCCTTGGAAAGAAACAGATGGGGTAATTTCTTCTCCCCTACCTGAGACAACAGACTAGTTTGGGTGACGTAGAGGCATGCAGAGAGGGAGAGGCAAGAGTACAGGCTATCCATGGTAACAGCTGTTCCTGCAGCACTCACAGTGCATATGTTCAGAAGACTGTAAAAGCAGCAGGGAGAGCACGAAAACAGATGCAGATTTTTCAAAGTAATGTTTAATTATACAATGTAGCTGCAATCTCCCACTCTGCAAATTGGTCTGCCTGTCCCACTGCTGCACTCCACTCTGTCTTCTCATTTGCATATGCTACTCTTCTTGTTGCAATCTGAAGGAAGCCTTGTGTGTGGCGGACACACCTCAGCAGAGTGCCACTGCTGGTCTCTATCAAATTTAACTCTGCTTACTGTCATGCAATCCTGTAGGATTAGATGCTGTCCGGCCTTTCTTCAGATGAGCAATGGAGGAGCTTTTACATAGCCTTCATAGTGGTAAGGAAAACTGAACTCTCTGTGCACAGAAGTAGAAATTGCTGTGTCCCTACTCTATCAGGATCACATGATACCCCGCTCCTCCAACTCATTCCTTAATGGGTTGTAGTTGCAGACTGTAAACTCCTTGGGACAGGGACTGTCTTTTCCATTACACGTGTGTACAGGGTCCAGCACAATGGAGCCTGGATCCCTGTTTGGGACTGATTACTGCATTACAAATAAATAACAGCAGGTGCATTTCTCTTGCGTGCTGAGTGGCCCCACGACAGACATTATATGGCTGAGGGAGGAGAATGAAGCTCCACACAATCTTTCACTGCAGACTATGTTTTAAGGATATAATTTAACCACTAATATACATGCATTTGTATAAAATGTTTTACCACCGTCTTGTAGGAAGGAAGACTGGGGGGAGAAGTATCCCTCCCCATCTAAATTGAGTTCATATGATTTTGATTAATGCACGACATACCTGGGCATATAAAATGCCTTACATATTTTTGCTTTTGAGACATGAGTCAGATAGCCAGAAAACTCAAATGTATTTTTTCAAATACTTAAAACACTACTAAATATAAAAAACATACCTGATAAAATATAGTTTGACTCTTGTTTTCAAGAATCTTAAAACTGTAGCTCTTAACAACACCATTTGGCTGAGAACTTGGCCTCCATTTTAGCCACACAGAGTAGGCAGTGTAGTTGAAAATAGCCAAATTCTGAGGAGGTGCTAATGGCACTGTGAGAGAAAATGCTCATTAGTTCAAATTTACAAACAAAGTCAATTTTAGGCAAATATGAACACTTTGTAGGAGCAAAAGATAATTAAGGATTCATTGTGTATTCATGTCTTAATTTAACAGAACCAATATTGTGTTGCTACAGTTTTCGGAGTTCCCAACAACTCCTCTTTCTTGCCCTATTTGCCTGTTACCAACTCTATTTATCAAGAATGCATGTTGGAGAATGTAAGTGTAAGGACCTGGATAATTTAGCCATGTTTGTCATTTAAGCAAAAACATATTTTCATAACCAAGAAAGTGTGGAAATATTTGACAAAAACATACTAACTGTTCTTGTTGGAAATGTTCATATTTCACTCCTTAAAAAATGGGGGGGGTGGGGGGATGGCAGTGTACAATGTAATCTGAAATAGAGCAAGGAGTGAAAAAACTCTCTAAGGGTCTGTAGGTATTTTTAAGGTATATTTTCCTTTTGGTGGCAGGGAGGGGGTTGTTTGGTTTTTTTCCCCAAAATACTTGACACCTGGCAAATCATGAGGCATTCCAAAGGCAAAAAGAAATTGCTCTTCAGAGGTATTCTTATGAGCCCAGGGATAAAAGCAATCTCTAGCAAAAATAATTTAGCACTATAATGATAATTTAAAGATATAAATATAAAGATCAAGATAATTTAGCACTATAATGAACTCTGCCAAAGGCAGGGAAATCTCCTACACTTCCCTTAAATTTGGTGGCAGAATTTAAAAAGCGGCTCCTCTGAGTTATTGAATGCAACCATTCTTGGGCACCTCAAATTCATTTTCTTGTTTAATTTGATAAATGAACTAATATGGTCCCATAATAGTGAGAGTTAAATAGTTTTTGGTCAGAGTATACCGTCTTCTATAGTAAAACCTACAGGCAGAGTCTGGATGGAGTATGAAACCCCAGAAAAGTTCCCCCTGCAGAATTCCCTCTAAACTTGTCCACCAGATGTTGCAGGTTTGCCTTCCTGCACTCTACAGAAGCAGTAGTGTGTCTGGTCCCATGCTCCAAGGATTTTAGGGGATCCACCAAAACCAGAGTCAGGAGTGTGAAAGCCCTACATCTCTACACCAGCTCTGGGGCCTTCTATTTCATAAATTTATTTCCAGACAGTATGATGTGATTTTATTTATCACTCACCTGACTCATCCGTGTAAAAGTTAAGCGTAGCATAGGGACCAAGTCCTTTTATCGTTCTTGGAGCAACAAAGATACTGTACAGTGTAAATGGTAAAAGATCTTCTAGTATGATAGAATTATTGGAGGTAGAGCAAAAATCATTCCTTTCTGGTCCATATAACTTTAAATCATAACTTATTATGATACCATTTGGTTGGAGAGGAGGATCCCAGGACAACATAACTGAGGTAGATGAAAGATTCTTATAAGTTTTGATTACAGGTGAAGATTCAGGGACTATATCAAGAAATGAGAAAACAAAATAAAACCCCAGTTATACCACAAAAAGGTGAATTATGGTGAAAAGTATCTTTAAATATCAATTAACTTTGTTCTCTTATCAATGCTAATTTCTACTTCATAGTCTCAATGCAGCACTACAAGAAATCTGTGTGATGACAGTTATTGTGAGTTGCTCTATTAGTTAATTTGACAAAAAAGAACTAACAAGTACATCAGTAACATTAATTCATGAGAAAACAGCCTAATGATCAATAATTTTTGTAGAAGGCTATTTGCTTTTAGTAAAGATCCTAAACCTACCATCTTCTTCAGTTTTGATGTGCAGTTTCACAGTGTGCATTTTAGAAGCTCCTTTTGCTGTTGCTGGAATGATTTTCAGAATATAATCAGTGTACTTCTCCAGTTTATCAAAAATTACACTTGTATTGTAAGTAATGAGAGACAGTGTCTCACTGTCTGTTTGGGTATCCCATAAATTCAGTGAAACAAGGAAGAAGACGATACCATTTGGCTGGGATGGTGGAAGCCAGCTTACATTTACAGCAGTTGAAGAAACATTATGATACGTCAGACTTTCAACAGGGCCATCTGGAACTATGGTATAGTAAGTAAAAAATAAAGGTATCTGTTAGTTTGACATAAATAACAGAAATAAGCACTCAAAGAGTTGCTATTAGATAAACAATCTCTAATATCACGCACTCAATATTTTATTACATTGTTTTTATTTATAGTCATGAAAATAATCTTTTATATGATCAAAAACAAATGAGTACCTACATATATAATCATTTGTATGTAATGTTGATTATTAAAGGGAGAGAATCTTTGTGATTGTTTAAGACAGATTTTCTCACTCTTTGTGCCCAGAGAAGGAAAAACTGTTTTTGACGCTACACTACAAAGAGAAGAGACTCAGCAGCTCAAAATGTCCTTTAGGAAGGGTTAAAGATTAGTTGCTTGATAATTAAGTTCACTCTCAAACTGTCATGAACACTACATGGGCTGAACTGTAGGGTTTTGTACTGATTATGGTTATCCTGATAGTTAAGGTGGAGAAAATAATGTTGACAGGGTCAAAATGGAATGTGGAGTTGAGTATCTGCTAACTCTACTGACACAAAGAGGTCTCCTGGAAATACTAATGCTAAGGTTCATGGGAATGATCTATCCCCATTCTAGGCATAGGGTATATCAAACACATGCAAAGATAAATGCTACCATGTGGTAAACATTTTTTTTAAGTGGCATTCACTGTAGTGCTCATACACTTCTATTTTAACTTTTTCATCTCAAACAGTGTAATAATTTTTAAAAGTTCTAGAACTATTTAATAATGAAAAACTTGGAAGCACATTTGAAAATTTAAAATAGAGATGTTTACATACTATCTTGATCTGTGTACACGTGTATTATCTCACTGGTCTTGTTACCATTACCAAACGCAGTGTCTGCAGTTAACCACATAGTATAGTAGCTGCATTTTGCCAAATTGTCTAATACTGCAGACAGAGATTTATTGTCAGCACCACTGTCAATGTCAGAGCTGGTGAAATTCTAAGGAAAAGAAAGAAGAAGGTTATCATCCTTAATCATTTACAAACAAATACAAAGGTTTTTTCTTCATTACCTTCATTTTCTCTATCTACCCATCCATCTATTCACCTACACACCCACACAGCTCATCAGATCATTTTCTAATCATAAACACACACTTCAATTGTTCACTGGCTCAAGTCAGCCACAATGATTCTTGTTTAATTACATCATTTCTATCTTGTTTCTTATGTAGATATTACACATTTATATGGCTGACGCTTTCTAACTTGGCATTGTTTACCCACTATTTCTTTTTTAGAAAATATATTCTGTAGAGTGAATGTACTTATCCATATCTTATCAAGAAAAAAAAGTTGTACCAACTACAAATTATTGACAAAAAGATACACCAGTTGGACTAGAGTCCCCCACTTTCTTCAGTATTTATGTCCAACACTTTCCTCAAACTGATAGTGACTGTTACAATAACTGAATTTTACAGCACCCACCAGAGGGAACCCATACATTCTTTGCTTAAAACACCATCAGTTTGGAAACAGAAGCGAAAAATTAATTCAATTTTTTATATAAGAGTTACTAAACTCAGATAAACTCAGTGGGTCAAATCCTCAGGGTCTGTAAAGGAAGATGACCCAGCTGAACCAGTACAATTCTGCTGTGGTCCAGGATTTAGGGAACTTCCTGTACTCCAGCACAGTACGGAGTGCTGATGCACACGAAGTCCCTGCAGAGCTCTGTGTGGCTCAAAAGCTTGTCTCCCTCACCAACAGAAGTTAGTACAATAAAAGATCTCCCTTCTCTATCTATTTAGAAGGCTATTGAGTCTGGCAACCAAGAAGGAGATAATGGGGGCTCTCTCTAACTGAAAAATGTGACAAAATATTAGACACGCATGCACAGATAATGAGGGTAAGGGTGACAGGGAGAGCTACTAGGATGTAAACCACAAAATAATGAAACTTGCACTAATTGTACTCTGGGGCTTCATCATTATAGGAAATTTTATGATTAATTCTGGATGCAGGTGACAGCAAACTGCTTAGGATATCTTGGCAATCTGAAAAAAATTCCTCCTCCGCTTCCTTCCTTCATCCATACACAAAAAAACTTTAGGAATAGCAAATTATCAGATTATTAAGAGCAGTGAAATGTAAGCAATACACACAGCCAATGAAAGCATGTGCAGAAAACAATAATCTTCTTGTCCCAGGAAGCATTTCCAGCTACATAATGTTAGAACCAGTGACATACAGACATCACAGAGCTCCTAATCTTGAGAGTAAGGTTGCAGCACTGCATTGCTAGTATCATTTCTTTCCATTCTCTCTTGCTCTGGGTTTGTCTTCACTGCATTGTTAGTTCCAGTTAGAACACCTGAAGTACTGTACTTGAGTTAGCCTAGCTCAAGTAGAAAAGGCCACACAACAAAAGCTAACTCAGCCATCCCCAAGTTACTGTGTGCACTCTGTTGCAGTATTGATTCAAGTGAGAGAACTTGCCTTCTGGAGGCATATTCCTTGGTTCTCAACCTTGCACTATTCCAAGCTGCAATTTCCAAACTTCCATGATGTATTTCAGGAAAACATTTTTGTCCCTTCTAGTCACATGTGTGGAACTGGTGTTCACCCAGCAATTTATTATAGTATCCCACTTCTGCTTGTGTTGATTGTCTGCATTCTGTTGGAAAGCCCTCGATCCACTTTGAACAATGGGATTGGATTCATGGCTTTTTCTCAACCAGCTCTCCCAGTCCCCATACTTGGTTTACAGTGACAGAGAAAGCTGGTGTTAGGCCAGAGACAGCAGCTCCAGGGGCCCAATGCTTTTGCCCCCACCTAGCTCCCCTGGCTGGCTTGGACAGCAGAACCAGCTGATATGCTCTGTATCAGTGCTCCTACGTAGGAAAGATTTCTCTGAATGTGCATTTATTGTGATGGTGATGCTAAAATAAAATTGTGTTGTTCAGTTCTCCACCTTCTAGTGCGGCCAAAGTACTCACAGAAACAAAGGATTCAACAAAGAAAGGTTTTATTCAAAGTAAATCACATTAGCAGTCAATCAGCCATCCTTGTCACTCCATCCTTGGGGGTGGAGTGATGGGCACTTCCCTACATGAACTAGCTAATCTCCCATTCTAAGGTCACTGGCTGCAGTTTATGGTATCATGGAGGAGAATCTGTGACTTCAGCAGGAGGCTGGTGCTGAAGTTGGGCTGGTACACAGGCCAGGCTGTTCTGGCACCTGCTGGCGATAATGCCCAGAAATCACGACAATTTGCTTCTGACATTGCTGTTGGGTGTCTTGCTCTTCCTGATTATGGTCATGGGTGATGTAGTAGGCCACCATGTGCTCCTCTTTCTCCAGCATCCTTTCAGCTGCTATCTGGAATTGCCACTCCTGCTCCATCATTTCCCACTTTGAAGCTAGAAAAAGCAGTCACACCTTCTGCCAAAGTCCCTATGCATCTCCATCAGCAGTCTGCACCTAGTCTTCTTCCTTCTGCTTCTCTGCTTCAGTAGCCTGGTGCTTACGATGAATGATCCTCTGAATGGGTGGGCTATATGTACTTGTGCAGATGGGCCTGTAAAGCAAAGAGACAGTAAGTAACTCTTCTGTCCAGGGTTAAAAAAAAGAAAAAATATCTTCCTTCTAAATTTGTGCATCACAGAAAGTTATAAGCTGAAACCTTTATCTCAACTCCTCCACATCTCTCTATAATAAAACCTCTCTCCTTTGTTAATGTCCAGGTTTCCTGACCATATCAACAATGTAAGTGCTTTACATATCCTGGGATAGTTGTATGGACTGCCTCCTTAAATGCTGGAATTCCAGTTCCAGTGTGAGAGAGTGCAGACTACTATATATGCACCTGGCAATTTCTTGCACTCAGCCCTGATCCTGCCTTCACAGGCATTTGTATGCTTGCACTGTATTAATGATGCTTGCATTGTGCACATATAGCAATGTGTTTTACAATAAATCTCTATTAGTTTCCCAGCTTGGAATCCAGCTTTGAACCTATGTAGATGCAGGGCAGAGGAGGAATTGGTGACTGGGTATGGGGTGAAGCATGATTATAATTGTCAACTCAGCAGGGACCGTAGAGACACCATTAATGGATGCCCAGGGGTGGGGTAAGAGTAATGGTGGTTTCCCATGCCCATCAAGGAATGCAGAGGCAGCAGTAACTGAAGCCCACCCTTTGGATGCCCGGGGAGAGAGATGGATAGTGGGAGGGAGAAGTAGAACTGGTAGTTTCCATGCCCAGAAGGGAAACTATAACTGGCATTTGCCTGCCCTCCACCACACAACATCCCCCAGTACAGACTGGCCTTGCACAGTCAATGACATGGGCCCCTTATGTAATTTCCTCCCATCCATAACAACAATGGCAAATTGAGTCCTCACCTGGCTGAGACAACACTGGTTCAGCTGCCGTTTCCTCCCTGTCCCATTTCTCCCTGATCTGTTTCTCTGTCTCCTCTCTGTAGTTCCAGGTGAGGTCAGAGTGGCTATGGCCCCAGTGGTAAGCGTCAGCCTCCACCTCACCTAAGATCACTGTGAAAGGCAACGGCCCTGGCTCTGGGTCATCCTAAAGATCCTCCATGCTCAGTCACCCATGAATTTTCCCAGAGTCCCTTGATCTGTCCAGGGTGTAGATGGGATCCATACTTGGAGCACTGGAGAACACCCAGTTGAACTCTTTGTTGTGCAGTGAGCTTGCCGAAGTCTCATGAGACTTGGAGTTCTGGTCCTTTGCTCAATGGTACAGAGGCTTTAGGGATTTTATAGCAGAGCTAGAACAAACTCTGCAGGTGCAAAAGTAGAGTCTGACTGTCAAAATTGGACATTTATGCTGGGTGGAAATAACCTCCAGCCTGAAGACTGGGTGGACAGACACAATAAATAACCTGTGCTGGGAATTTTGGGAAAACATGGGGAGACTCCCAACACCTGAGTTCCCACGGTATTACTAGTTCTAGATTCAGCAGCACTCAACTGTTAGCCCACAGCCCTTGATGGGCTAGCTAGCTTGAGTTTAAAGCACACATAATTCAAGCTAGTGATTATTGTGCATAGATGTAAGTTGGGTTACAGGCAACACTCAAGTCATACCTTGAGGTAACACTACAGTGGAGACAAACCTCTCTATCTCCTTCCTGTTTTTCACTCTGGGTATGTATGTGTACGTGTAATGAACAATATGCAGCTTATAAACCATAGGTAGCCATAACACATATTCTGACAGAGAGAGAGAGAGAAAGGAAAGCCAATGTTCCCAACAATGCTACTCCACACCATCACTGTCTCAAGGGTAGGATCATTGAGTTGAGCACTAGGAGGCATTCAAGGAAAATAAAAAGCACAGCACTAAAATTGCAATTATGTGGCTAGAAATGTCTGGATAAAGCAGTTAAAATTACATATTTACTTGAAAATTTTGTGCCTACTCTTCTTATTAGTGACCCTCTCTAATTACCATACTGAAAAACATTCTTTTATTTTTCTCTATTTTCTAAGTTTGTTTACCTCAAGTATTCAACAGTAGTTCATTATTTCAATGGGACCACTCATATGCCTCTTAAAAGTTCAGTTAAATGCATTTAAGTTACTCAAAAATGTTAAAAGACTAATGTAAATGTGGAAAAAGGAATTTGGTTAGGTCATTCACCTTAATAGAAAGGATTTAAACTCAGCTAGAACCTCAGTAAATAACAGAGCTGAGCTTTGGACCTGATGAAACCAACAGCCACAGGATCCCCAGCTCTAAGAGGAGCTACACATATTAAGGAGAATCTCAGCTTTAATTAAGACAGAAGTATGGGCTAGATCCTCTGCTGGTATATACTGGCATAGCTGACAAACTGATCCTGGGTTTCTAATCCTTTCCCTTGCAGGTATAAACTGATCACTAGGGTTGAAAGGAAAGAGCAGCTGAGCTCCACTTCTGTGGCAAGAAACTGGGAGACTAAAGATCTCCCTACCCCAGCACATAACTTCTGTAAAACCAGTCAAGGTTTTTTCAAATATATATATAAGTATATTCCAAATAATCATTTCTCTAATCCTCCCTATAAACCTCAGGTCAGCTTTGTGCATATATGACAATGGTGTACAGGAATAGGTTATATTTTGGAGGTAAAAGAACTGTTTTACAGGTCTGCCCCAAGAAAGCTATTGCCAGCTCTGATTAAAGAAATACAGAACTTGGTAAAACGGGACATGCATTAACAGTTAATTTCTAAGAACACTGGAAAAGAACACACCTGAAGTGATTACTGTGAAGGTCATTGTGAAGGCATAGGGTCAATTTTCAAGGTAAAGATAGGCTCTCCCTAGCTAAAAAGCTTCTAAACTCTCTGGCATAGCTTTTGAATTATTTAAACAAAAAGTGTCTTTAGGAAAAGAAAAATGAATACACAATCTTTGTCTTCACTGTGGCTTGCTTTTAAATCTATATGATCAAACATGGAGGTAAGGGAATTACAAAATTTTAGCAATTACTGTTAACAAAAGTAGAACTAAAATGATAGCGATAGAACATTGCCCACTTTTTGTATAGGAGAATTAATAAACAGTTATGTGTACTTGTTTTCAACCAAACAAAAAAGATGGTTTGTACAATAAAATATATGTATAGATTTCTTTTTCTACCATTGGGGTATCTTAGAGCTGTAAAAATGGTGCCATGTAAAGAATATATGAAGAAACCAAAAAAGTTCCTAAAATTGTAAGATGTAGAAATTGTATCATGGAATGACATCTCTCTCTGTGGGTTTTGGGTTTTATTTCTGAATCTTTATTTTGTAAAAATTCATTAAAGCTGTTTAAACAGAAATAACAAAGATGTACATAATCCAGACCAGTACCGATTATCATAGGATAAAATGGATTCAGACAAATGGCTGCAAGAAGCCGTGCACTTTTAACGAACCACATTAAAAATTATGGTCAATTAGAAGCATACACTAAGTATGCAAAAAGCAATGCGGTGGAAAAATGAAATGTGGACATTCAAAATGTGCCAATGAAAAGTAACTTGGCCTAAAAAAAAAAAAAAAAATTAAAAACAAAATTTTTCAAGATGAGAAGGTTAAACAGTCCTCCAAAATGAGGGCTGTAACTGAGATTAGATGCCAATTTGAAGTCTGGGTTTCTCTGAGGTCTTGGCTGGACATTGTGCCATCATCCCATTCACCTGTTCTGAGAGAGAACAGGACACTTATGCATACCCTGGTCTGTTCACAGGATTACCAGACAAAAAGAGCAGAGGGGAGGATTTGATGTGTATGCTTACACTCATATTACACATAGGCATGCACCAATAAACTCAAACACAGCGAATAGGTCTAATTTTAATCCCATCAGCCTGTGAGACCAAGGTATTTTAGCTAACTAACCTGCTAATCATTACACTGTGAGACCTTCGGGGCATGACATGAGTCTTCTGTATGGCTCCCATTCTGCAATCAGATCTATGTGGGTAGACCCTTACACTCATGCAGAGCCCCACCAATTTCAATGGGGCTCTACATGAGTGCAAAGATCTGCCAACACAGACCCATTTGCAGGAGGAGGGCCTGTATTTGCAGAATATCACGTGAACATATATCTTCAGGCAAATAAATACCTAACTCTAATTAGCATTAACTGTAGAGTTATGCCACATACATAAGATTTCATGTTTTGTACTTTGCTGTCTTCACAACCTTATGTTTCTTCTTTTTCTTCCACAATCACAAAGCTTTTACCCAAAAATTTGTTAAGAAAAATTATATTTTCTTGTATTATATTTGCATATAAGAATATATAATAACAGAAAGGACAAATAAATTATAGATCATATTGAATGATATGGATATAAACAATTAAAAATATATATCCTGGTCCATGAATGGAGCTCCTCAGCACTATGGTAACAAAAATAAATAATAATAATGTAGTTAATATGTCACATATAAAGTTAAGACAAGTATGAGAAGTACTTACACAATAAACCACATCCTAATGCCCAGATTCATAACAGATAATAAACAAATGCATTTCTGCCATACTTTAATACAGTAGTCTGTAACCTCATTTCTCTTTTATATTTTTAAATAGTACGATTTAACTATGTGAGAAAGAGAAACAGTTTTTTGCAGAGATTTACAGTAGAGAAACAGAACATGAGGCAGCATTCTCTCCTTCATTATGGCAGCATTATCTTTTGATTTTCATTATTGCATAAACATGAAGGTTAAAAACATATGTATAAGAATGTGAGTTCACTAGGCATATATAGTTTCTCTTTGCAGCCTAGAACACTAGATCATTTATTTTCTATGAAATTTATCCTTTTGGTGTATGCATTAGTCCCTTGATGCTTAATAGCATAAATGCTCCAGAGATGTACTGGAATTTTGGAACGCAGGATACTCCACATGTAATTTCAAGGTGAAGGTTAACTTAATGCACTTCTCTCTTTAATAGTATGCTACAAATCTAAATTGTCTGGTGACGAGAGGAGAGTGAAAGAATATAACATTTACTACAGTATGGTTTAATATTTTATGATACATTAAAGATCCAAAGAAATGTAAATTCATTTCCCTGTACTAAAATCTACAAAAATGATATAAAAAGAAACTTACCTGCATAAAAGTGCCTGAATTATTTTTGTAATAAACTGAATAATATTGTATAATCCCATTAGGCCTTTGAGGAGGGGACCAGAACACCATTACTGATGATGCTGTGAGGTTTCTGTACATGACATTTTTTGGTGGATCACTTGGTGCTGAAATTATATTAAGATTTAGCTTACATAAAAGAAGTTTTGTGCTTTTTATTATCCAAGATGTACACTTTACTGACCTGAAAAATGCAAATGTATTTATTTATACCATACAAATCCTGTTTCTGGGGGTGGGAAAGGTCTAACTGAATTTTGCAAGCCCTGATTTTCAAAGATATTCATATTTCAAAGAGATTCAGAGACATGCATTCATTTGCATGCACAAATCCTAGCTTATGCACTCCGTGCACATTTGCATCTTGAGATTTGTAAGTGCATGTACTTACCAGTTTATGCAAATATAAATCCCAGTTCATAAATGTGCACAATACATTATGCATGCAAGTCAGGAATCTTCTTAACACGTGAGTTTCATGTGTAGTCCTATATGCTTGTTTTCACTAACTAAAATAAGTTTTTCACACTTTTTACTACCATTAGTACTGAAGAAACTGAGGAAACTGTAAGCAGGATTCTATTCTAGCTCATGCCATCATTCATAAAATTATTGACTAAGATTTTGATTCTACAAATGACCACGTTCAGACAAACCTATGTGTCTATGAAAAGCCACACCTTGGCCAATGAGGCTCCACATAGATGCAGAGACACTTGCACACAGTTAATTGAAGGATGGGGATCTAAGTTTCAGTGGTAGAATTGTTATTGCTGGTCACATCAGAGCCAGAAAGGAACTAGCTTGAATTTAAAAACTGAGCATAGTGGGTTGCCTCCTAGAAAAAAGACCTTTCACTTTTGCGGTATATGAAATTCATTGGGATCAATTCAGCTTGGAATCCCACAATGTCATGTTTATAAAATTGCTTTCAGACTACAACCACTTCTGTATTTGTGAGAGACACACTCAAACTCAGGGCTTTCCTTTTCTGACCTTATGCCACAGCTTGATAGAGCAAAATGCAATAAAACCAAACGCTACACTTTTTACTTCATTTAAAAGACTAAAATAAAAACACTTGTCAATTTAAATGTCTTGCAGGGAAATGTAGTGCTTTGTTTGATGAAGAAACATTAGACTCCCACTAGAAGGTTATTATATAGTTTGAATGTCTCTTTGGCCAATCAAATCCCAGCTTTTATCTAAGTCATTTTGTATGTTTAAATAAGATTGACTCAAATTTATATATGCAACTATAGGTAATTTGTATGACTTATTACTATACATAAACTTACCTCCTTCAGAAGTTCTGAAACTTATAATGCTACTTTTTACGTTTCCATCCCCAAATCTGGTACTTGTTGTTACATAAACTTTGTATTCATTGTTATTTTCTAGGTTTGTGAACATCAGTGATGTTTCAGTTACATTAACACTTTTTTTTGACATTGCATTCCTAAAGAAAAAAAATTAATTACATATATACATATACAAAACTGTGGCATAATATAATACATTTGACTAAAAATACAACCAAAAACACTGAAATACTCCAGTGAAATACTATGGCATTAAAATAAAAGGACAGTTAATGAGCGTAGAAACTATACAGTATAGTTAGTATTAAATACAGTTGCTTGAGGTAAAGAACTGTTGCTCCAAGCCTCAAAAAAGAAGCCAATTCTCCACTCCTGGACCTCAAAATGTTTCCTAACAATACTGAAAACTAGGAACATATATGTAATGTCGGCACAGGAAGGTACATGGAATATCTAGGAACAACATGTCCCTCTAATAACCAGTGTTATATGACTATGTGGTACACTTGGAAAGGACATAGCAAGGTTTAATTGAACAGTTTCTCTGTACTGGAAAAAGTGAAAATGACTGGAGAGCCAAGGTAGGTGAGCTAATATCTTTTTTTGGACTAATCACTGTTGGTGAGCATGTGTCTCAGCTAAATACAACATGGAACAGATTGTTCAGCATAAATAGTTAATACATATTCCATGGTACCATAGTGAAGTGGCCTGTTTAGACCCCTCCAGTCATAGGAAGTGACACTCCAATTAAGTTTCCCAGACCTGAAGAACTCTGTGTAAACTTGAAAACTTGTCTCTGTCACCAACAGAAGTTGGTCCAGTAAAGATATTTCCTTACCCACCTTGTCTCTCTAATATCCTGGGACTGATACAACTACAACAACACTACGTATAACAATAACATTTCTGCTCTGCAATGAACATCCTTTTATAAAAGGAAGCAGAAAACTGAAAGTTAAGGCCCTGACTCTGCAAAGAGATAGGTATGGGTAGACCCCTGCACTCATAAGCAGCCCCACTGAAATCAATGGGACTTCATATGTGCAGAAGGGTCAGCCCATGAAGTTCTTTGCAAAATTAGGGCCCAAATTCTTGCTCAGGGGATCATTTATTTGTGAACATCATAGAAAAGTGAATGAGTTCTAAAAGTCAAGAAAAGGACTGATTTTCAGAATGCAGGAGTGATTCTGAGCCCTTTGATGGGGGTGATTTGCATCCTTTGATACTGAAAAGTCCCTAGAATAGCAAATGAAAAGTCATGACTTGTTCTTCTTAAAATAAAGTTAAATTAACAATTCATTGGAGTCAGAAGACGCATGAGAATGAGTGGAATTAAGTTCTCCCTTTCAAATGCTACATCAATTTGTATAAGTCAATTATCAGTCACTGCCCTGAGAAATGCTCTGGGAGACAGAGAAAGTTAGACAATAATTTTACTTCTGAATGGAAGTAATGGACTCTTGAGTGGTTGGTGGGAGGGATTAGGGTATTTATGAAATAATAAACCTTCACAGTTCCACAATTTAGGAGACAACAGTAGAAGTTACCCAGTTCTTTTTTCAGTGGCGTACTGACGGAGGGGCAGAGGGGGCCCAGGCCCCTGGGCACCAACCTGTTGGGGGGCACTGAGCCAGCCCTTCACAACATGCAGGAGTCGGGGGCGCAGGAGGCTCTCAGGAGCGCAGAGTCTCCTGCGCCCTCTGCCTCCCATGAAGGGCTGGCCCAGAGTGCACTTACCCGCCGCTGCCTCCAGCCCCACAGCCTGGCACTGGCTCAGATGGGATGGCCTCACCTCCTGGCCTCAGGAGGGAGACCAGGCCGGCTCTTCATAACATGTGGGGGGGCACAGGAGTGAAAGCAAGAGCAGCCGCCCTTCAGCCTCCTGTGCCCCCCACTCTCCGCCCATCGTGAAGGGCTGACCCAGTGCCCCCTCCACACAGGCTGGGGAGGTAAGGCCGCCTCAAGCCCCATCAGAGTTGGCACTGGGATGTGGGCTGGAGTGGCGGGTAAATGCGGAGCTCTTGGCCAGCTCTTGATGACAGGTGGGGGGCACGGGAGGCTGAGGGGTGTCTACTCCCGCTTCTGTGCCCCCCATGCATAATGAAGGGCAAGCCTGGCACCCCCTCTCCTCCCAAGACTGGGAGGGTGAGGCCATTCCCCATCCGAGCCAGTGCCGGGGGGGGGGCGTGGCAGGTCGGCCCTTCATGACGGGTTGGAGGTGGGGGGGGGCCGAAGGAGACTCTGCGGGGCACCGCTCCGTGCCTCCCCCCCTGCATGTCGTGAAGGGCCAGCTCAGGCCCCCTCCCTGGGCTGGGGGTTGGCTGCCCCACCCAAGTCAGTGCCAGGCTGCAGGGTGTGAGAGGCTACATGCCAGATAAGTGCAGGGATGGGGGAGCGGCGGAACCAATCCTACATTTGTGCCCACCCCCTGCACTTCATACCCTTCCCCCAAGGTACAGGCACCCCCCTCCCCAGGGCAGCTGTGGGGAGGAGCCAGGACTCTTCCTGTCCTGTGCAGGGGATGTGAGGCCTGGGTGGGGTGCAAATGTAGGCTTGGAGACCCTCCATTCACCACTGTCTTTCTTTGGGTTTTTCATAAAAGAGATAATATCTGTTATTAGTTGTCTGCCCAAAGCAATTTTTTGTATGGAATTTTTTTTGTGCTAGTCTTGGTATGGCTGGTCTCTGCAGTCTGAGGCTCCGACAGCTCCCGGGAGGGAATCTGCAATGCATGTCCTCGCTCCTCCCTGGTCAGTGCAGACTGAGCTGGGCTGCTCCTTTTTATACTGTGATTCCAGTTGGACCATGCACAACAGGGGTGAAGGGGAATGGCTTCCTCAGTCCACAGTATGGGGTTAACGCCTTCCTGTTCAGACCCTGTGCTCTGCCGAGGCAGATGGTTCGTATTTTTAGATCTCAGTGATGAGGAAGAGACAGGCGGACAACGGAGTGCCCATACAGTAGTTTAGTCACGCAGCACTTCAGTTACAGATTTTAGGCTGCTGCTAAGCTGTTAGGAGTACAATTCAGGGATCCAGGCACTTACCAGCACGAGGGATGGAGAGGCCCATTCTCCATCCTATAAGTGAGTTGCAACCAGGGAGCCGACCCACCCGGGGCATCCACTAGTACCTCCACAGATCCACGGAGAGCATCAGGGCAGGGCGGACCTGGGGGTCCTAAAATACCCCCTCCCCCAATCCCAGCAATAAGCTTATTGGCTACATTTCAATCCCCTTGGGGACTGGGCCTTAACACTTGTTGTTCTCTTTTCTATTGGCAGTTAGCTAGGGACCAATCCACTATAAGCTGCAATCACTTGTTTACTGCTGTAGCTAGCTCTTAGCTGGTTTAAACTGGTTCTGTGGTCAGCCTACTTCTGCTTTCATCCCGAGGTTATGTCTAGGTCATTTTGGGCCTAGCTATTGTTACTTATGACAACTCAGGCCTAGCCATTATTACTTATGCTAACTCAGGCTTAGCTTTGTCACTATGTTACCCTCGCGTTACAATATTCTTCCGCTCCTTACAGACCCCTACCAAGACCCAGGCAAATACCTGGATGCCTGTGGAAGCCCACGTGGGGAAGGAGTCATCAGGAACTTCACCAGCCAACTACCCCAGAGACTCAGAGGACCTGTGGAACACAGAGCAGGATGACACGGTAGGAAGTAGCCCTGAGGAACCAGCCATTGATCTAGTTGGGGAACCAGGATCAGAGTCACCATGTTTCAAACAGATCCCTGCTGATCCAGTGGCAGATACACTCGCTGCTGATAGGGCCCTGGGCCGGGATCTGGTGGAGTAGGAAAGGCCCGGGTCCCCCTATCCTGGCTGCTAACCCACCCCTTGGTAACAGCCCACCCCCCTTTGGCCACTAGGCGAACTGTCCTGCGCAGAAAGAGAGGACCACTGACTCTGGCCATTAGGCCAAACGGCCCAGCATAGAAGAGTGGTCCTATTGACTGTGGTCGCTAGGCCCCACTGCCCAGAGCAGACTTGCATCAGCCCATAGACATACCACCAGTGCTTCTGCTGGGAACAACACCCAGCCAACTGGGGCCAGATCAAGAGCGGTAGCCCAGCACCCCTGGGACTACTGTTGGTGATGGCTGGAACAAGAGAAGCACACCAAGAGTCCAAGTGGCTGAGAGGGTGGACCTAGAACAGTTTACCCAGATCCTCCTCAGTGGGTGGGGGGGGGGGGAAGAAATGGGCACAGGGACACTAGCTGGCAACCCTTTCCGGGGCCATCACCCTGATGGAAGATTGCTTGGCTGCTGAAGGATCAGAGCCACAACCCCATAAACAAGAAAGCCTGATCAATCAGCACGGGCAGACTAGATGGGGCCCCCACCAAATTGAGGCAGGAAGCCCATGACACCCGCTCAGACCTCCTGCTGTCATCCCAAACCCCAACTGGAGATGACTGGCTGGCTGGCCCCCAGCCTGAAGGGAAAAAGACTTGCTTGGAGGTCCACACCAATGAAAGTTGCTCTCAAACCAGCAGGAACAGAAATCACCTACAGTGCATCCACAAGGATGTGCAGCCATACCCTGCATACCTCCTGGATATAATTGCAGACTGCCCAACGTGAAGAGGTCTGCCACGTGAGGCTGGTCCCCAATTTGGTGTACCCTGTGCTTCTAGGGCACGGCTGGCCACGGTTCCACAAAATCTCACAGAAATGTGGCAGCCAACCCCCAGGCGGGAGGAAGGGAGGGCCAGCGAAGAGACGGTTACTAGGTCAGCAGCTGAACCCCAATCTGAGGAAAGGGACGTCTAAGCTGCCCAAAGCTCCAGACTACCCATGGCTCACTGCAATGAAGGACACCCAGGTGGAGCTAGAATAGAGGTAGAAACCAAACCTAAGCCTGGCCTGGGAGCAGACAACAACCCCAGACTAGGAGTGAGGCAAATCTCCTCATCTGCCACAGGGACCCTGATTCAAGATCCAGAATGAGTAACTCTACCGAGTGGTTAAAGACCCACAGACCCAGGAAGACTTCAGACAGTTGCTAGTCTAACTGAGGTTATGGAGTGGCCTCTTTAACCTAGCCCACTTGGTGCCCTGGACAGAGCACTAGGGAAGGGAGAAGACCCTTCAGCAAGTGGCGACGTGGTTCTCTTGGCCAGGCATTCACTGCAAGGTTAAGGACTACTCACCTCCTGCTCTGAGTGACAACAAGCAGAGCCACAGGGGATACCTAAGGCACTCAAATCCTGCTCCCTGGGATCAGGATACCCTTTGAATGCATCAGCATGGACTTAGTGGGATTGTTGAAGGAAAGCAGGGCAGGATATCGTTACATTCTTATGGTTGTTGACTACGTGACTCGGTAGCCCGAGGTTGTCCCCTTACACGCAGCCACAGCACCAAACATCACAACAGAACTCATGAAAATCTTTGCCAGAGTCAGAATACTGCAGAAAATACTGACTGACCAGGGCACCAATGTATCATCACAGTTAATGGTCCAACCCTAGATGGATGGGCTAGTGGAAAGGTTTAATGGAACAAAAATTCATGAAGGACGACCTGAGGCAAAGGGACACATTATTACCAGCCCTGTTCTTTGCAGTATGGGAAGTCCCCCAAGCATCCATGGGTTTCACGCTCCTGTATGGGAGACAGCTCTGGGGCATCCATGTCACCTCAGGCAGAGAGATGTGACCTACTTGGGGTACACAGTGGGAGGAGGGAGGTTATGGTCCTTGGTAGATAAGGTACAAGCCCTGAGAGATTGCCCTGCCCTGTTGACAAAGAAAGAGGTGCGACAGTTCCTTGGACTGACCAGATATTACTGGTTCATGCTGAACTTCATGACACCAGCAGCCCCCCTGTCAGACCTGACAAAGAACTCCCAGCCCTGAAGGGTTCAGTGGTTAAAGGAGTGTGAGGAGGGAATCCAGGCCCTAAAGGAGTGGCTAGCACAAGAACTCAGACTTTACAAGAACTCAGACTTTACAAAGCTGTTCATCCTCCAGACCGATGCCTCAGAGGTGGGGTTTGGGGCAGTATTATCACAAGAGACTGATGGAGAAGAACATCCAATCCTCTACCAGTCTTAAATTGCTTCCCAGGGAGACCTTTTATTCCACCATAGAAAAAGACGCTCTTGCTGCCAAGTGGGCAATCGACTCCCTGCAATACTACCTGCTGGGGAACACTTTTCAACTCACCGCCAACCATGCCTCCTTCCAGTGGCTCAACAGCATGAAGGACACTAATGTCCAGATTATGAGGTGGTACCTCTCCCTCCAACTTCCATGTTCTACACTGACCAGGTAGGGCACACGCCAACATGGATTTCTTTTCCAGAGTGGGTGGGGAGAAAGAGGGTACCTGCTGGGTACCCTCTTGAAGGGTAGGTTGTGTGATGGTGTATATCTGGTCCACAATAGCCTCTTTACATGATATTAGGAGATTCTGGAATTAGTTATATCCACTGGAAAATGTTGCACCTAAGAAAAGCTGTGGTGCAAGAGTGCTTGTTTGCCATGCCATCCCTAGTAATTAATTATGAAGATTTTATAGCACCCAAAAGTGTTCTAAATAATTTAAAAGACAAGAGATGAAATCCTGACTCCACTGACGTCAATGGGAGTTTTCATTCAAGGTCCTTACCTCAAAGAGCTAATGCAATCTCATTTTAGATGTGAGAAGGTATGTGGGGATAAGAAACAGAAGGGAGGAGGTGAAAAGAAGGACAAGAGTTACAGCCAGGGCTTAAATTCAGCTGGAGCTGTGCGGAGTAGAGCGCCAGTAAGTATTCTCAAACCTGCAAGAGCCCTAATGTGCTCCATGGAGCTAAAGCCCCAAGCCCTGATGTGCTCTGAGGACCAGGGCTCCAGGAAATATTCGGTGAGAATTTAAGCTCTGGTTACAGCAATGAAGTTCTGTGGTGAATTAATTTCAGATCTAGATGGTTCAATTAACAAGTTATTGAAAAATTATTATTAATGACACATTCTGTGGTCATCACACAGATATAATAAATCTTAAGGAAAGATCTGAATGAAGAGGAAGTTCCTTGAACTTGAATATCTTTAGGTCTTTTAACACAGTATGCATCAAAATCATATTCCTTAATATGAGTGAGCTCTTTTTGTGCTACAAGTTCATCCACAGTTCAAAGTTCTCCACAGATGCAGATGACATCAGCTCTTGCCAGTACAGTGGAAGGAATAGTGGAAAGCCATTTTATAATCTTCTGGAAAGTGGGGATTACTTGTGTTAATCTTATCACTATTTTAAAATAGAAGTTCATAACTAAGAGAAAAAAAATTAGCTACAGCCAAGAAAAACTTTTAGGTCACCTTTAAAATAAGGAATGCATATTCAGTAGTAATATATCTACAGGAACTCCTCATATTGTTTTGCATACATAATTTACATTGCATGGTATGTATTTCTGTAGCTATTTGACCTTATGCATTGGATAAGGACAATAGAAAGGCACAGCATAAATACAATAAATAACTATAAACAACAGCAAAATAAACAAGTCACGTGTGGCAATCCCCAGTAAAGGCAATATGCAGGGCTTACAAAAGGAAGATGTGACAAATCTTTGGAACAAGTAGTATTCAGAAGAGAATGAAAAAAGTTTTAAGATGTGATTAAAAATGACAATAGTCTTTTTGAAGGAAGAAGACACAGATCCTAAGAGGCATAAATCATAATATCCAGCTCTTATAATATGCATTGTAACAGAGTTGAGAAGAAGACGGATAAGAGGACATAGTAACAAAGTAATGGGAAATGCTGAAGTAGTAGGAAATATGATGTGTATAAAATATAATACTAGGTGGCACTAATGTCAGAGAGTGGACAGGGATTCCTGCTATCACAACTCCTTGCTTGCTCAGTTCACTGAATGGGAGCTGAAACAGCATTTTTAAATGGTTGTTGGCCATCTCCATCCAATCAGGAGGATGTTTATCCACCTTCAGCTTATTAGCAGACCCCAGACAACAGGATTTGTCGGTGCCTCATTTTATCATTAATTAGAGCCTAAATGGTCCAATTAATATATGAGGATGGGAGATCACTAGCTAATTTAAATGTAAACTCATTTTGCAAAACACAAAACAATTGAAAAATACTTTAAATGCTTGCAAATCATTTAACTTTACAATTTTCACTTACCCCTATTTAGAGTGGAATCTCTGTTTACCAAAGGCTAGTATTTTAAATAATGTATTAATATTCACTCTCAGAATATATATAATCAACAAGGTCTGTAAAAAAAACCTTTCATTCCTTTTAGATTACAGATTAATATTTATCTTCAGAACCATTTCCAGAAAATCTTACCAGACATAAACTGTGTAATAGAGGATAATTCCATTTGGCTCCAGTGGTTGTTTCCATGACAACTTCACAGTGACACCCGACAACTGTTTTACCAAGAGGGATTGCGGAGGTGAACTAGGAGCTATAAAGTGAGAGTTCAGAACACAACAACTTGTTAAACAGCTAAGATGTGAGTGACATGGTTAAATGTAGTATCTTTAAATAGGATTTTAATTATTTGTGCTGGGAAGTGAATTATGGAAGCACACAGGTACACTATCCATATCAAATGGTGTTATAGCCACGCTTCTTTACTTTTTCAGCCTGATAATAAAGGAAGATTTTTCATGGTGGTGATAAAACATCTGTTTCTGTGATTCAGTGGAAAAAAATATTTCATGAGAAAACAGAGCAATGGGTATGTCACACTGATTCACCTACTGTCCAAGTACATTGTTGTAATTTTCCCCCTTGTAATAAAAGCAAGAGCTTTATAGGTGTGAATGCATGTAAAATATAGCAAAATAGTTCCCTTGAGGAGAAGTGAAGCTGGAAATAATTATATGAAGTACCAAAAGATGGGAAAATTGATGAATATAGCATTGAGAGATGATAAAAATGTGGGATATCATGCAGAGTTAAATATTTTCAATTCATCAAGTAAGGAACATATTCATACATTTAACATGTCATGAAAGAAAATATACATGTATTCAATGAATGAGACAACTGAAATTCATTCTAAGATGAACACTAGACAGCTGTATAACCACTAAGTACTGAGATATCACAGCTAAATAAAAATTGTATAATACGTTTTGATTTAATTCTAATTAAAATATTTTAAGGTTCATACAAATGTTGCTGTGATGAAAATGTATCCATATATATGTTTAGGAATAATGCTATTTTTAGTAAAGTATTATTGAGGAAGTGAAACTGTTTATTTTTTTCTTAACTACCAGATAAAGGTATTGCACTGTGTTGTAATGTTAACATTAATTTTGTTTTTTCAAATTAAACAAAATGGCATCATGTACTAAAAATTCATGGCTGTGGTCATGCATGGAAATTGAGAACATAAGCATAGCTATTAGCAAATCTGTGAAGCATTTGGTCTGATGCACTGAACAGTGTGTACTTTTGAGTAAGATATCTGTGGTGTATTATAAATATTTATTTTGCTCTTCCTTTAATTGCACTGTCTTTCTCAACCACAGAGAACAACATAAATGTTTTAAACATCTTACTCTCAGTACATTTTGGAAGAAATCTTAATTTTGCCTGAAGAAAGGCTTAATGAATTCAGTGAAGGCCTGTATTTACTGGTAGTAAATGGTGATGGTTGTATTTAGTGTTCACTTGTTATATGGTCCTCAGTACCACTACATCTACAATAAAAATTCTATCAAATACTGAATGTCACAACTCTCTGGCATGTTACATTTCTAAGATATTATTTGTCTTTAACTCATATACCTCCTAATTCAGGCAGTAAACTCTTTAAAATATAGAATGAATATTTGCTCTAAAGAAAAGCATTTTAAATAAATGGTATAATTTTATATAATTAAACTTTTTTTGATGTATTGTAGCAACATTTATACTGAACAAAGTAACACGGTTCAGATTTTGGATGAAAACCTCTGGGAGTTTTGCAGAAATCCACCACTGCAGTAGGGACCCCCACAGGGATTGTGTCTAATGCAAGTACGATGCCTGGAGCAGAGAAGGAGCACAGATGCTATGATATCATTAAATAAAGTGTAGTATGCACTCTGATACTATATGGCCAGCTCTGCTGGCTGGTGTGGAGGGCAGTGCTTTGGCCCTACCTTTGATCCCACCCCTCCATGCTCAATTTGGGGTCTCTAGTGCCACTGATTAGGTCCTTCGAGCACTAACACAATACTAATAACTATAACTAGAAATTCATCTACTTAGAAGAGCCAAAGGCTCCAAGCACAAGAACTATGGCTGTTCTAGGCCCAGAAAGCAAAAGGGATGGGGAAGGCTCTCTGTGCCTTCTTCCTTCCTCCACTTTTACTCCCGTTCAGAGACAGTCACAATCTGACTTGCTGCTGCCCTTTCTGTAATAGGTTAAAATAGTAACAGTAAATTAAGGGTTCTTAAAAATGGAAGACACTGATAAGATATTAAAGCAATAATAATGTTGCTTTCCATATACAGAACTTTTGTGATTTGACATAACTTATACTGACAGAGGTATTAAACAATAAAGATCCATTATATCTAAATGGAAATTGCCTATATAAAAGTGCCAGACACATCATACATACAAAGATCTCTAAAATAAAGTTCCACTAGAAGTTGACAATGATTTATTGTAATTTCTTTTCTGACTTACCATCTTCATCAGTCAGTATGTTTAGGGGTGAACTACAAACCCCTTCACCCTTGCTAGTGCTTGCAGACACCTCAACTGTATATTTTGTGTATTTCTTTAACCCTAAAGAAAGAAGAATGCATTAAACTATTTTATAAATTCTGTGGGGGATTTCAGTTAACTTTTTTTTTTAAATAGTTTAAAAAACGCTAAAGTTAGGCTTCTTGGTGCATAGGTAGGCAAAAGTGCTGAGCCTCTCACAACTCCCACTGACCTCAACATTGACATTAGATGTGCCAAAAATGTATTAGAACTTTCAAAATGATTTTTTCTGAGCCCTGCAGCATAAAGTTTCTTGTCCAATAACACCTAAGATTGGACACCAATTTTCTGCTGGACACAGTCCACGTATGCCAACTTTTAAGTGGAAATTACCCTTTTGAAGTATTCAGAAACTGGGATTTCAGAAAATCAGATTTACAATTGAAATTAAATCTCAACCTTAGCCACAATCTGAAGTATTTCAATATCTTTTAGTTTTACAGGAGTGTGAAGGCATCTGCTTTTCTTAATATAGAAATCTGCATGTTCACATCATTAAAAACCATTTTTGTTCCATAAAATGGATTATTGTATTTAAAACTAAAGTTTTAAAATTAAGACACACAAACACTTACACATGTTCTTAATTTTGTACATTTGAGTAGTCTCACTGAAGTCAGTGACACTAAATATGAGAGTGTATGCAGGATCAAACTCTTAGCATTCACAATTAGCACTAAATCTAGTGTCAGTGCTGACTGTCTTCTTGAAAAGTGACCGGCATATTTAAGTCAAGGTTGTAAACATGAAATTTCTGACAAACATTAAATATTTCCTTCTGATTGCTACGTCAATATAAGATTAAGTCTCTCAGAAATTATTCAGCATGAACTATACAACATCAACCAACCAGACACTATCAAATTTAAGATGTTATGGACTAACCTGTAATATTTATTGCCAGAAGAGTAGTGTTTATGATTCTTAGCTCAGTTCCATTAATCCTCCTGAGATACACAGTGTACTTCTGTATAATCCCATTGCGAACAGATGGTGGAAAAAATGATAACTCTACTTCTGTAGATGAGATGTTCCTGTAGGTTACGTTTTCTGGTGCACTACCAGGAACTGAAAGAAGAACATTCAGAGTTACAAAAGAATCAAGTCAAAGTTTTGTTAATAAATTAAACAATTAAAAATACAGTATAATGTAAATATTTGATCTTTTCTACTGAAAGCAATAATTTTATATTTTTACAGCAAGTTGAGCTGCAAGGTCAAAAAGACTTAAGGAAAGTATCTATAATATATAATGAAACTATCTGGATAATAAGATTTTTTTTGTACGGCCTTTAACAAACTTGTGGAATCCTCTTGACAAACAATTTACTCGTTTCCTCCCACTGTGTGATGCTGAGCTTCCTCGCTGACACCTCAGAATCTATCACCATGAACTTCTAACTTGGCTCCCTTTCAAGAGACTCTTCATTGATGTGCTGCCAATATTTTAACAAAGGGCTCCCACTAACAATTTTTCCATTTGCCTTTGCTGATCCACATGTATCTCAGTACACATGCTTGCAAAGGGGCAGGGACTGGGCAATCTTTTAATTTGTTTTCCCATTTAAAAAAAACACGTTTTCCCAGATCCCAGAAACAGGGAGGAAGGTACCACCACATGATAATACTGTATAATCGTTTTATTAAACAAAATACAAATATAAGTTTGGTTATCACAGCACAGCTTTCAGCTTATGTAGTTTGACAAGGTAGATAGGGGTAAATGGTTTTTACAATTCTAGGTATTCTCCCAAGGAAATATTTTGAAAATACCTGCTACTTGATGCAAGCCATTACATTCAAAATGCAAAACATTTTCCCTTCAAAAATATTTGTATGAGCCCCAGAGATAAGTCACCTCTGGCTGGGAGGATTTAGCAGTATCCAGAGAGGGGTTAAATTCCATCAGAGTCTGGGAAATCATCCTAAACAGACTCTTAATTTGGCTGTGGAATATTAATAAGGACCTCACAAACACAACAATGCTTCAATAGGTCCCAGTTCCCTCCATACTTTCAATCTTAAAATAACTGCCTTCCCTGTGATTCATCCCATCTCTGAAGACCTCATAATGGGTGTTGTTGCAGCTTCTTTTCTGTGTCCTACTAGGTCTGGTTTCCAACCTATTGTTCTGTACCCACAAGAGAGGAGGAAAGGAGGACCTGAGGGGCCTGGACAGATTATAAGGAGTGATCAGAACCTGAAATATATTTGTTTAGTTTAGAGAATGAGTGAAGGTTTCCAAGACTTATTTTTTAAACACATACCGATTAATAATACATTTCAAGTACAGGTTTTTCAGGGCCTGTTGCTAAGTGTACAATACCCTCTTGAACATGTTCCTTATCAGGTAACATCTTCTGTATGATGCAATATGTTCAGCTAGAAATGGTGGTAACTGGTAAAGGAGGGAGTGACCAGCCAGAAGGTTTTATGCAGTTATACATTAAAGATTTATGTCATGTTTAAGACCTTGGTATTGAGGTCCCTACTGACTTTTAAAAACAAATGACAGATTATATTAGCTAACTTTCAGGAAAGTAAGCACAAAGTAGTTTCACTTCCAGGACACCATACTGTCATCTTTGCCTACCCAAATGAACACAGTTAAGTCAAAGTTTTCTAATGCGAATGCATGAAGTTAAACTCCAAAATCCATACTTAGGAACCTCTATCAAGTGGCCTGCTTTTCAGAGTTTCTGGCTGCCTGTAGCTCCTACTAACTTCATATCTCTGTCTCTTCTTTCTCTATCTTGATACAAACTACACAGCAGTCTAACTTCCTTCTCTTGCTACCATCCTACTTCCGTTCTCCCCTTTATTTCTAGAATCCTAGAGCATGCTTTTCACTCTCATTTCCTTGACTTCCCCTCCTTCAGATGATCCTATCCACTTTGCTTTTGTCCTCACCACTCCAATACAACTTCCCTTCTCAAGGTTACTAATGTCTTATTTATTGGCTCCCCACATCCTTTCTTCCTCTGTATTCCTAAGAAATCTGTTCAGTCCCCTCCTCCATGTCTCCTTTTCTTTGTGACCTTATCTATCCCCATTCACTCACCCACTGCCTACATGCCAATTATTCAAAATCACTTTTCTATACTCCTGACTGGAACTAGGCAAAAAAAAAAAAATTTGACAAATTGTTTTGGGTTTTTTTGTTTAAAAATACATTTTTTGTGCTGCAAAACTATTTGTGAATTTGATTAATAGTTTCAACCAAAATACAAATGGGGGGAAAAACTAGAGAAAGCTAAATTTTTTTTATTTAATCATTTGGAAATATTTTATTTTGACTTTTTGTTTTGAATTGGCATTTCAAATTCAAATATAGCCAATTTAAAAACAAAACACCAAAAAAAAAAGGGGGGGGTTAAAAACTAGAAAACATGACCTCTGAGGCAAGACTGAAAGAAATGGGTTTGTTTAGCCTGGAGAAGGAGAAGACTGAGAGGGGACATGATAACAGTTCAAGTACATAAAAGGTTTTTACTAGGAGGGGGGAGACAAATTGTTCTTCTTAACCTCTAAGGACAGGACAAGAAGCAATGGACTTAAATTGCAGAAAGGGAGGTTTAAGTTGGACATTAGGAAAAACTTCCTAACTGTCAGGGTGGTTAATCACTGGAATAAATTGCCTAAGGAGGTTCTGGAATCTTCATCATTTGAGTTTTTTAAAAGCAGGTTAGACAAACATCTGTCAGGGATGGTCTAGATATAACTTAGTCCTGCCATGAGTGCAGGGGACTGGATTAGATGACCTCTCGAGGTCCCTTCCAGCCCTATGATTCTATGAAAACATCTTTAAACAAATCAAAACAAAAAACTCAAACAACTTGTTTTGAGTCAACTGAAATATTTTGGTCAACTCAAAACTAACTGAAAAACTGAAAAAACTGTTTCAAATTGAACAGAAACACTTTGGTCAATTTGAAACAAAAAAGTTTTGAATTTTTTGATCTGACAAAAAAGACCCTGCAAAAATAGTATGAGTTCAAATCAAAGTTGATTTTTCTCAGCTCTGCTCCTGACTTCCCTCTTGACCATCATCATTTCCTGCATTTCTAGCTGTCTCTCCAACATCTGCTCTTTGATATCCTATCTCGTAATCCCTACAGCCTCCCTTCTCCATGTTTATTGGTATTTTCATTATCCTGTCTGTCTCCCAGGCTTGATTTTTCTCTTTCCTTCTCCCTTCCTACTTCAATCCCCATCCCACCCCTAATATCAAATCTCTCACCACACCCTTTTGATTCTCTTTATTATCACCAAAATCCACCCTTCCTTCTCAGTATCCACTGCTAAAACACCTTTTCCCTACCCTGGGCAACCTTTATCTCATCTACTGTAATCCTGTTCAGTTTCATTTTACCTCTCTCTTTTCCAGAATATTTCTGATAACATCATCTTTCTCTCCTGCTGCTTCAATCATGCCACCACCATCTGTCTTTGAATCTCTTTACTAGGCTCTTTTCTCTTACCACATCAAATTCAAGCTCTTTGTCCTCACCAACAATCCAGGCCTTTTGAAATTCCTCCTTTTCTTTGAAAATGATATTCTTTTACTGCAGAGCAGGAGAAATTGTAAAAGACTAGGACTGTATAAGGTGCTACAATATATAACCGGGTCCCCATTCTACATCTCAGCTCTCATTTCCCTCTACTCCCTATTCTCTACTCCCACTCTCTACTCAGTTCTTGCACAGGTGCAGGAAAGAAGTATTGGGCATACAATGAATATGACAGTAACATGAATTGGCATAAAATGTCACCACAGGCTATCAAAAGTAGACAAATTACAGTATTTTTAAGAAATATACTCACCAATTTCAGAAGTTCTTACAGACAGTGGAAATGATGACTGATTACCATGGCCAAGTCTAGTGAAAGCCCTTACAGAAATGTTGTAGAGAGTGTACGGTTTCATGTCATTTAAAAATATACTTGTAGCTGAGGTATTTTTAATAAATATGTCATTGGCATAATTGTACACAACTTCATAATGAGTTATGATCCCGTTAGTTTGCTCTGGTGGTGACCATCTCAAGTATATTTCTGTTGCAGTTACATCTAACACCTCCACATTCTGGGGTGGAGTACCAGGTTCTGTAATGCAAAACACAGAATACAGGTCTTTGAAATTTTTAACTGATTGTATAGAGAACTGTTCTCATAAATGTACACGTTTCTAATATCTAGACATTTCTAGAGGCAGCTATATCAAGAGCTAGAGCTAACGGTGATGATATGGCCTTCCCCTCCAAATCATTACTCATTAAATCCTACCAGTTTTTCATTCTCATATATCTTAGAAACACTTCTTTTCCCACCAGTAAAACTGTTGTGCGAACCTGGATCATCTTGCACCTAACTACTGAAGCCTCTCTAAACTGTTCTCCACCTCACCCAACCATCCATCCAAAAATGCAGGTGGAAAAATCACCTGACTTGCCTACCTCTGTGCCCAGCCCTTGTCAAATTCCCTCACTGGCTTCCTCTTGCCTTTCACACAAAATCAAACTCCTTATCCTTGCCTCCAGAGACCTGCACACAACTTAGCTCCTGTGTATTTCTCTAAGTCTCCTCTTTTTTAAACTTCCCCACCCGCCACAATCATCCCCTCATTCTTCCCAGCCAACCCCTTTGACTTCTATTCAGACTTCTGTGCCTTCTTCCATACAACCATCTCTGCCTAGAACCGCCTTTGTGACCTAGACCACAATCCCTGCACCTTCCTCTCATCCTTCAAGTCCCTCCTTAAAACATATTTTGCCACAAAGAGAAATAAAAACAGTATTTTAAATAATGTGTTTAAATCATGAAAAATTCCAGGACATGTGCACTACTAAATATAGCAATATATACAGATATTACATCACTATAACTTTTTTCCTCCCTCCTCCAACCAGTCCCTGTGTGTGTCGCCATCTCTCTTGCAATGTTGTAATTTAAGCAATGATCCTACAGCCATATTCATATATGCCTATGTGGATTCCCACCAACTTTAGTGGGATTTCATCTGGGTGTAATGATCGGCCTTCATGGATCTGATTACAGGTTCAGAGCAATAGACGTTAGGTCTGATTCTTCTCTCATTTTCACCAGTTTTACACCAGTTTAATTCCACAGGCTTCAGTGAGCTATACTGTACCACTGGAGAATAGGAAATTACCTTTAATTCCCATTTATAGTTTAAGTATGTAGTTTATAGGTCTTCATCGATCCATATTTCTCTCAGAATTGAGGATACTTTGCTGTTGCTTTTAATTATCTTTCCATGCCAGAGAAATCAAGAACTGGAAGTTACTGTACATTGGAATATTCATGCAGGCAGCTGTGTGACCCGGAATGGTGACCTATTACAACTGGAATCTACTGATTCAGAAGCTCATAAGGAACCACTGGAAATCTCTGTGAAACCTCCAGGCCAAGAAGGTTCAAGATAAGCTTTGAGACATCGGAACATTTATATGAACTGAACCTCAAAGCCCAACACTAATAATTAATAAAGGAAATAAGGAACAAAAGAAATGTATAAATGTGACAATATTCTTTACTACCACAATTTTTCTGCTGCTCAGGCAATAAAACAAGTGTTTATTATATCATATTAAATTTTATATAGTGCATATATTAGTAGTGAGTATGTGAGGAGCTCTTCTATGGAAGAGATATTTATATCTACAGCTGATTTTGTGCCTAAGTGCAGGCTCACTTTTGCCCATTTATATATATAGTGCCTTGTGACTACACTGTGGTCATCAGCTAGAGGTCCGGACACTGCAAGCAAGCATAGCCACTAATTTATCCCACAGCTAGACTTGCTTTCTGTGTGACCTTCACACCACTGCACACAAGATTTACACAGAGATCTTCATGGTCATCAATCAGCAGCTGTAGTAGGTAAACTAAATGGAAGTTAGTCAGAGTATTTCTTTCCCTTTTCAGGGCTATGTTTCTGGTCAGTTCTCCTGCCCCTCTTCAACAATTATTGTGTCTCCGAACCAGTGGCTAGATTCTTTCAGAATCATATGGTGGAGTCCCTCCCATCTCATACCAGGATGGTAGGACTCACTAGACCAAATTCATCCCTGGTGTAACAACACTAATGTAAATGAATTACATCAGGAATTAATTTGATCTGAGGTGTTTGTGTGCTCAGTACCACCAATCCTGCCTCTTAGGGTATGTCTACACTGCAATTAAAAAACTGCTTTGGCCTGTGCCAGCTGACTTGGTCTAAGGGGCTGTTTAATTGCAGTGTAGACCTTTGGGCTTGGGCTGGGGACAAGGTTCTAGGACCCTGCGAAATAGGAGGGTCCCAGAGCACAGTCTGTAGTCCAAGCCTGAATGCCTACACTGCAATTAAACACTCCGAACCCCAGGAGCTTGAGTCAGCTGACATGGGCCAACCGCGGGTGTCTAACCATAGTGTAGACATACTCTTAACGGCCAAATTGTGACTGGCCCTCTCATAAGCCAAAACCTCTCTATGTTCATTCTGCTCTCAGTGTAGGGGTCAGTGACAGCTGCTGTTCATGTCCCCTTGGATGCAATCTACCCAGGCATTTATCCAGTATTCCTCACTGCGGTATATTGTGGTAAAGAAAGCCATTTCACGGGAGCGGGGAAGTAGGCCGATCTGTGGCCCTGTTCCTCTTCACATCAACCGGTGGATCTGACAGTCCACTGAAAGAAGAGTACGTTACATGCGCCTAAGAGGTTGTACGCAGTGTGTACTCCCCTGCACTTGAGGAAGTTCCAGAATACTTTTTACCTCAGGGAGGCTCAGAATGTCTTCCTGTGACCCCACTGGAGTGGTACAGCTCTGCACTACCTCAAAGCTGGGGCTAAAAGTCACAAGGGGTTCCATATTGCTCTAATCTGATCAGTGTGATTGATGGCTCTGTCTATTTGGCTACATCTACATTTGGAGCTCAGGGTGTGATTCACAGCTCAAATAGACATAGTCGCACTAGCTAGCAGAAGCATGGGCAGCAGTGGCACAGGCTAGCCTCCCTCAGTACAAATCAGCCCAGACTCTGTAAGTATGTACTCCAGGCTGCTAGCCTGTGCTGCCACTGCTGCTGACCGTGCCACCATGACTACACTAATATTTTTAGTGCGCTAGCTCAATGAGAGCTTGTCTGAGTATGTTTACTCAAGCTGAGAATCACACCCCTAGCTCCAAGGGTAGACATATCCTTACTGTATTTTTTAAGCCTGTCAAGGGTCACAAGAGCAGCTCTTTTACTATGATTGGTAAAAATCCAAATAAATTGCTTCATTTTACATACATAATTATTGTGAAGCATTCTGAGATATGGCCCCACAAAATTACTATTCCATTTTCCATATGGTGTTAAACAGGCAAGACGGCTTCTGAGCCATATCTTACCCACTTAAGGTAAAACCCACAGTAATGAGAGTGAGAGAGGGCCTAGGGAATGTTACAGCTTTCCCTACCCTAAGTTTCCAAACAAGGTTCCCTTTACATGATAGGAAATTGCAGGGGGATAGGATCCAAATCCTATGCCTCTCGGGGATTGATAGGGAAAAGCAGGACAGATTATGTGGTGTGCTGGTCCATCCATGCTGCCACTTGGCCTTCCCTTCCCCTCTGGAGGCAGGACTCTCTAAGGAGCTATGCTACCGTTGACACCTGTGTACATACAATCCACCCATTACTCAAGGCAATGCCAACACAAAGCAGGACTTAATACTTCTAGTAGTAACTCCTATGCATGCAAGTTTTGAGAGACACATGCTCTGTAGAGAGGGGTTGTTCTCAAAGTCCCACATAGAGCTACAATATCTTGATGTGATCTATAACCACGGGCTGGTCCCTGCAATATTATATTTTATGCTAAAATTACACATCAGTCTCAAAGGATAATAAAGACCAGTACACTGCACTCTACAAATGGCTACACCATCATTCAACTCAGAAACTATTGTTTATGCAGAATAATGCTGTTGCTCACTCGTTCAGCAGGTCCACTTGTAGACAGCACATTAACCTATGTTCCATGATCTGAAATGGCTTCCAAATCGTTTCTGAGTGCAATTTAAAATGCTGGGTTTAAGATATAAAATCTTTAATGGTTTAGGTTCTGGATGCCTCAGAAACAACCTACTTTCCACATCATGATAATATGGAGAAGTTGTGGATCTTCCAAGCTAATAGCCCCAGGTTTAATTAGGGCATTTTCAGTGAAGGTTCTGGAGCTGCTTCCCCATTGGTGCACAAGAGCCCAAATTTGCTGACCTTCAGGTAATGCTGAAGTTTATTTCTTTGCTCCCAGGCCTGAGGGCTGAGGGAGCAAAACTGGGAAGTGGGACAGTCGTAGCTTGAGTGGATTTGGGAAGATTCCAAATTTTGGAACTAAATCTCAATTTGTATGTTTTATCCTTCATTTGTGCATGCACCCAGTGCCTGCATATCATTGCAAATAAGAGACGTACCATCTTCAGGTGTTCTCACAAAAATATCGTTCTCTTCAGACAGAGCACTTTCTCCCACCATAGTGGAAGCTGCTACTCTCATTTTATAATTTGTGTACTTTTTCAGACCTGGGAAGAGTAAGAAAAAAAATCTTAACATGTGATTCTTCTTAAACATCCTCTTTTCCTTTTAGTTCACATATTCAGTATAAAAATGGGCAATGTTCAAATAGTTTTCATAGATGTATAAGAATTTCTGTAACTTAAAAGAACAATTGATAACCCAGAGAGCCTCTATGAGATATTTTAAAATAAAAGTTATGTTTGGGGCTTCAACTAATCACTTCCACTGACTTCAATTTCTGTAGTTTTAACAATTTATCTATTAGGAATCCAGTGTGTGTGTATGCGCACATATATATTTTAGTGCTTTGTTTAGTATGAACAGGTGTCGAAAACCCACAATTGGAAACCTTTTCTTCAATTAATACACAAAAAGATATTGTTTAAAAAGTAGAAAAAGATAAACTTCTAACACATACTGTGTAAAATGTAAATGTCATAAAAAGAACTAGCAACCCAGAAACATTGAGCCACACTAACCCTCACCCATGTGAAAATCCAACAAGGGGCTGTTTTATGAGAAAATCTCCATTAGAAATCCCTTGCAGAAATTACTAACTATCATTCCCAAGGAGCCAGGATGGTGGGTTTTACCTGCTATAGAAAAGCCACCCCCTCAAAATTGACAGATTCCTCTGACAGAATCCACAAGAAGCTTGGACTCTGCCCCTGCACCATCTCTGGCCCCCAACAACCCACTCAGTTTACAGGCAGAGCAATTCCATTGGAGTTATATTGCCAAGGAGCTCCCTAGCCATGCCAGTCCCTGGACCTAGAGCTTATTACCTTTCGTGGGTAACTTCCATGGACCTGGAGGTGGGTACAATAGGTCTTCTCCCCCAGGCCCACTCCCTCCTCTCCTCCAGCTTCATTGTCCACACACCCCCCCCCCCCCCCCCCGCTGCAAGGGGAGAGGGGACAATGTTCAAGAAATGCCCAAGCCATCCCTTCTCAAGAAGATCAGGGAGAAATGATCTGGATTACCTACATTTCTAAATAGTCAGTTGGATAAATTTTGCATAACACAGTTGTAACTATTTTTATGAATCAGAAAAATGTAAGGCAGAAAGGCACCTCAAGAAGTCATCTAGTCCACCCCTCATGCTGAAGCTACACCATACCTGTTATAAAGAAGCTATTATTTGCAGTTGTCATGTGAAATGCTCTCCTTGTGTCCAGTTCCATTGCATAAATTGTATAATGAGTGATTTTTCCATTGGGATTTGCTGGAGGATCCCAGTACAGCAAAATAGATGATGAGCTAATATTTTTATAATAAATATTTTGCACTGAGCTTGGAACTTAAGAAACAAAAACAAGAGTTAATGTGGGTGAAGGAATGATAAAATCATGGCAAAAACTGAGGTGAAAAGAGGAATTCCTTACCTGAAATTATTTCAAAGCTATAATAAAATGTTACCTTGTTCACTTGTGATAACTGTGAGAACAGCTGGAGGCCCTTCTCCAATAATGGTGAAAGCTGACACACTGATTGTATATTCTGTGAATGGTACAAGTCCTTTTATTGCATATGACAGTTGTTCCGTTGAAATGATGACATACTGGTTATCTGTGGTTAAAAGAAAAATGATTTGTTATCCATTTGTATAATTAAATCATTTTTTCACCCTTTAAGCTGAAATATTTTTGCACACACATTTCATTGTAGGCATTTTCACTTCACTTTCATGGCAATTAGAATATATAAATAGTAGGCTAGATCATGGCCTCTAATTCACACATAGATTGGACACTCTGTGCATGGATCTCCCCAAGTTTGCACATCCATCCCTCTTCCCTAAACCCTGTAGAGGCCTCTCCACAAAGTCCATTCTCCATCCAGGCTTGGGGATTGGGTGGACACTCAGTGGGCTAGGCAAAACAGTAGGCAGGATAACTTAGGACAGGGAATGCAGATTGTCCCCCGCATCGTCTGTGGATCTTGGGGTCTGTGGCCCTAAGGAATTTGGGATGGGAGTAACAATACTGGGGACCAAAACTGGTATGGAAGAACAAGGCCTCTGTGTAGATGGCCCCAGCCTCCCAGTACCGATAGGAATCCACCAAACTAGGGATAAGCCTTGGATTGTTTTCTACAGAGAGGGAGGAATTTCCTTTTCCTTCTCCCTAGCTGATTGATGTGATCAATCTCAAGAGCATCTACTCATGAATCTCCTCAAGGAGATCCCTTCATGTTGGTATTTTGAAAGGTGGGAATGATATGGGCCAGGCCAGGGTTGAATCAGAATATTCAGGATATTAGGGGGATAGGCTAAACTCAGTAGCCAGCTGATTGTTATAGTCAAAATCAGTGCACCATAGAGGTGTCATTACACTGCAGGATTCTGAACATGCACATAAAGGGGGTGGAAACCAAAGGGTCTCAAGTTTAGTATTCAAAAATGGAGGCATACAAAATCAGTGGCCACTTCTGAAAACCGGTCTGTATCAAATTGAGAAATATTTTCAAGATAAAATAAGTTACTTATACTTGAATACAGCATTACACCAGATGCAGATCTGAAGAAGGGCTCTGTGTAAGATTGAAAGCTTCTCTCTTTCACCAAAAATGTTGGTCTAATAAAAGATTACCTCATCCACCTTGTCTCTCTGATATCCTGTGACCAACACAGCTACAAAAACACTGCAAACCAGATGCAGGGACTTTAATGGAGTGTAAATAAAATCAGAATTTGGCCCTCTGTCTGCTGTGTAAAGCTCTCATTGTAAAAATTTGGAGAGGTATTTTAAGCCTGTATCTGTCAACTTAGTCTTGTTTAATGGGTCATAAATATCCATACTGGGAAAAGAAACAATGTTCCATTGATAATGCAGAACAAGTGTATACTCTAATGACATCACCATGACATGGGGGGTCATCTCCACCTGTTTGCCACCCCTTCCAGCAGAGTTGTAACTTTTGACCTATTTACCTTTAGTGACATTTCAAAACCTATTAGTCAAAAAGCTCAGGGAAATCTAGGTCTGTGAAGGGCTCAGAGATATGTTAATCCCCTCCAATCACACCTGCTTTGGCAACTGTAATAACTGATTGTCTATGCAGCTTGGCTGATGGCTCTAGTGTGCTACTTTCACTAGGAAGAAGGTCAACTGGGTGATAAGGGGCTAGTTCCTGCCTGTGTGGCATTCACATTTGCTTCAAAAGGTTATTTGGTAGTAAAAAATTTGACTCTGGAAAATGATCCATTAATAATTTGGTTGAACTCTGTGCTAAAGATCATATTTGTGACACTGACTGGGACCTTTTAAACAATGAGGTAGATATAAAAATATCTTAAAATTTACCAGAAGTTGAATGTAGTTCTGCTGCTCCCTTGATGGTGGGCAAGTTATCATTAGATAGACTAGTAAATGTTACTGAAGAAACTGTTTGTATTGTGGGAAAGATCTCAGCTGAGCCTTCATATAATCCAGTGGCTGTTTCTACTATACCCGAAGTGTAAGTAGTTTGGATATTTTCATTTAACATATCTGGATCCACAGAATCCATCAAATGCTAAAGATTAAAAATACAACAACAATAAATCACAAAACAAATATGACACTTACCATTAACTCATTTTTCTCATTATATATATAAATAGTATATAATAGTATATATATGAGAGAGTTTAGATTAACATACATTATAGGTAAGCTGGTATCACCAACTACAATTAAGGTTTCCTGACACTTCCCATTATAAAATTTTCAATTGCTTATAACTTTGATAAGCTTTAACTATTTGAGCTAAATCTTCTATGCTCGGTATCTGACTCAAGTTGATTTTTTTTTTTTTTTTAAGTTTCAGCTAAAACAGTTTTGTACTTTCTGAAAACAGGATTAAAGAGAAATATGATGCTTTGCTCACGTTAACAAAATTCTTACAACCATTTAATTAAGACGGTCCAGTGTCCCCCTGCTTGGGAGCAAGGTCTAGAAACTTAGTAGGGTTGTTACCCTGATGTCAGGAATGTGCCTTTTGCCATACCTAGGAAAAATCACCTCAATCTGGGTCAAGTGAAAAGCCTTCTAAATGTCTCCCTAATAAAGACTTATAAGAGTTTGGCAGCTAAATTCTCCACAGATTTTATCTATACTGAGCATGGTCCAGCCCAGGGCTGTAGGGGGCCCCTGTGGCTCTGAAATTAAGAGGAGGGGAACTGTCTATCCTGCACTCTCAATTCTCTGCTTGCTGAATATGGAGGAAAAGGAGGAACAGACTGACTGGACTGCAGAAGGGTAAGAAATGGGGAGAGGGGAAAGGAGGATAATTGGGTCAATGATATAGGATCAGGTACTAAGTAAGGGATCTAGATTCAATTTTAGGCTTTTCCATAGACTTCCCATGTGACTTCGTACAAGTCACTTAATAACAAATCTGGTTGAAAAGCCAGTAAAAAATCGTGACATTTTGTTGAAATTTGAAAATTATGTGAATTTTTTCAAAAAATAAAACAAATTCTGACAAGCTCTGTAGCTGATTGAACACCCCCCAAAAATATATTTATAAAAATCTAGCTGAATATTTTTTTCATATTTTTAAAATTTCAAATTAAAATTTCAAATCAAAGTTTCATTAAAAAAAAAAAAAACAGGAAATTTTGACCATCTCTACTAAATTTTTCTGAGCCACAGTTTCCAATCTGGAAAATGGAACTAATAAAACGTTCTTTGTCTCTAAGCTCCCAGAGTACAAACTCTCTCTAACTGCATGTTTCTATACTGCCTATCACAATAGGATCCCATTCTCAGCTAGGGAAGAGAACACTACTGTAAATAAATTAAATAATACTAATAATAATGCCAACTATTTATTTGGGTAACATGTTTATTTTGAAAAATAAACTCTTTCTTGGAAATCAGTATTCCTAAACATAAAAAAAATAAAATAATGATTTAAAAGTCACTATTAAAATGAGATTTTTTTTTAAAGTTCCCTTTTCTATGACAAATCATAAAAAAAGTCTTTGTTTAGAGCAATATCAGTAAACACGGAGAATCAGATTCTGCCACTTTTATTCAAGTTCAATAATACCTAGGGTGATCATATGTCCCGTTTTGGCCGGGACAGTCTCTTTTTTAAGCCCTATTTTGGCTGTCCTAACTTTTTTGGGATCATCAGTTGTCAAGACCAAACAGGACAAATGCCAGTTTTGCCAAAAAAGGGAGTGTGACCCCTAGTGGGGCACGAAGGAATGTGCAAGGGGGCAAGCAGCGACGCCAGCCATGCATGGGTGGGCGGCAGGGCTGGGCAGCCCAGGCTGGCTCCACATGAACTGGCAGCAGGAGTGGGTTGGCCTGGCCCCGCATGGAGGGGGTGGCTCAAGCCAGCTCAGGGCTGGCCCCACACAGGGATGGTGATTCGGCCCAACCTGGGCCTGACCCATGCAGGGGTGCAGCAGGGGAGGCCCAGCCCCACACAGACGGAGGGCTGGCCCAGTCCCATACAAAGGGGTTGGTGAGGGCCCCGGCTAGCCCCACATGATGTTCCGTTTTCCCCTTGGGAAAATATGGTCACCCTAGTAATATCGTACTGTGCCAACAGTCCATTCATTTTGGAGTAAGGCAGGACTCAACCTGAGTACAGATGGCAGAATCTAGACTAGCAGAACTTAAGAAAATGGCTAATATGCATATAGATACTTTTCCAAATTAACATGGAAAAGTCCACATAATATTTACTGGTACCAGATACATTGTGGCAAAAAGTGTCTTTAAATCTTTATTGTCAAAAAGACAATCTCTGTCTCTTATGCTTTGCCACATTTGCTCAACTGTAAAGTCAAAACCATTTTAGTGATATACGCCTGGAAGCGTTCATTGGTACATCTACCTTGCAATGAAAACCCAAGATCTCAGAGCCCAGGTCAATTGACTTGGGCTGGCAGGGCTTGGGATGTGGAGCTAAAAATTGCATTATAAACATTCAAACTTGGGCTAGAGCCCAGGCTCCCCCACTTGCACAGTTTCAGAATCTAGGCTCCAGCCCAAGCCCAAATCATCTACACTACAATTTTTAGATCCACAGCTACAGCCACAGCACTGTGAGCACAAGTCAACCGACCAGAGCCGGGGAGGGCCTTTTATTGCAGTGTGGATATACCCTACATGACACTGCAGTTAGGTGAAACTAGAAACTCTCAGTTTAACTCTCAATTAACAATAGAACATGAAATAGTCAAGAGTAACTAATTTTATAATTTAAAATAAAATTACACCAACTACTTACATGAGCAAGGCAACCAAAACTGAATAGCCAAATAAAAACCAAAATACCTTAGTTTTCCCTGTGAGAATGGTATTTTCCACAGTCACTCCTGTCTCTTGAGCTAACACTTTTACCCTATATTGGGTAATGATTCCATTCGGTTGTTGTGGTTTCCTCCAAGCAATTCTGATGAGAGTGGCTTCTACTTCTACTAGTTGTAAATCAGATACAGCACTTGGAGCTAAAACAAACACAAACAAAAAACCCTTAAAATAACTAACTATCTCCAGTATTGAATTTAATTAAACACTGCCGATTTCTAAATGTTATTGTAAACTTTTTCAGCATATTGAGCAAAGGCAATCTAAGCATCTAATCAGATTTACACTGCTTATGAACTGAGTTATTCCAGTTCAATCAACAAGTTACTTTAAATAAATTTTATCCCACTGGTTAAATCATGATTTTAAAACATGCAGATAGTTATATGATATCCAGTATTTTAATAGGACTGTATGGAACAGGGCCAGATCCTCATCTGGTGTAAATCAGAATAGCTCCACTGAAGTCATTGCACTGGAAGTCAGTGGTCCTATGCTGATCTACACCAACTTAAACAAACTTATGCCTAAATGAAACAAATATATATACATGCATGAAATGAAAAAATATTTGGAAAATTATAACTGATGATGGCCACATTTTGTGTATCTCTTTTTTATTAACTTTATTTTTATTTCTCCATTTAGTATGTGTTATGTTTGGCTCTTTAGGGAGTTATTTGCACTCAGAAAGAGAAACCACCAGACAGAGACACAGAGTGATGTAAACACACACACACAGGGTTTATTTAACGACAACTAAGACCAGCCAGAACTGGCTAAACTATCCCATAATATTCTAACTCTGTTGCTATGGCAACAAGCTAGGCTTTGTTGCTACAGAAACCTAGGCAGGACACAAAATACACAACATATTCCTCCCTTCTTAATTAAAATGTCTATTTAACAGAACAATCACTAAACTAGGGAATGAGGGTAGACGGTCTCATTTCCTGGCTAAACCCCAGGGGTTATTCTGCTACATAAATGTGGGTTTCCCCTAGCTAAAGACCCAGCCATTGAAGGGGCCTTCTCTTTCTAGGTGGATTATGGCGGACTTCTGATGTTCTGGCACCGGAAGGTGTTATTGGTGCGGGTCTAACAATAGGCTCAGGATACTGCAGAGGTGGATGGAGGAGGGGAGTCAAGTATGCGTGACTCTTGACTCGAGGATATTTCACCTACAATGGTGAGGTCAGGCAGTTCAACTGGAGATGTGCTTGGGACTTGCATTACCTGGCAACAACTGATCTACATGCTGCCGCCAGGTGAGATCATTTGCCATCTGGACAGTGTAGGAAACAGATCCTGTCTGGGCGATGACTGTAGCAGGGACCCATTTAGCTCCAGAAGCATAGTTTCGAACAAGAACAGGCTGTCCAGGACTAAAGGTTCGGTCTTTTGCTCTGTGTGCACGTCTGATGACTTGGTTGTGCTGTTGACGTTGAACCACTTGTCATGCTTTGAAGGGTTTCAGCAAATCAAAGCAAGTGCACAGCTGTCAGTCCATCATTAGAAAGACCAAAGATGCTTTGGTCATAGCATGAGGTGTGTTTCAGTAGGATAGTAAGAAGGTGTCCAGTTGCTTTTGAATAGACATTTGTTCCTGTGCAGATTTTAAAGCAAGTTTCATTGTCTACACAAACCTTTCTGCTAACCCATAAGTGGATGGATGATACGGTGCTGAAGTGATGTGATGTATCCCATTAGCTTTCATAAAATTTTCAAACTCCTGAGAGATGAATTGCGGTTCGTTGTCACTCACGCAGACCAAAACAACTAAAGATTCCATGCAGTCTCTGGATAGTATTTTCAGCAATAATGGATGGCATTACTGAGACTTCTGGCCATTTGGAGTGGGTGTCAACAACAACCAGGAACATGCTTCCTTCAAATGGGCCGGCAAAATCAACATGAATGCATTGCCATGGATTTTCAGGCCAGTCCCATGGGTGTAGAGGCACCAACTGAGATGTGTTCCTCACACTCTGACATGAAGTACAAGCTCTTGCCTTCTCTTTCATGGCACTGTCTAGGCCAGGCACCAAAAAGTAGCTTTGTGCCATTTCTTTCATTCGCAATATTCCACAGTGACCAGAATGTAGCTGTTCCAACATCTGCAATCTCAATAGTGGTGGAATAATGATGCGCATCCCCCACAACAAGCAACCAGAATTGATTGATAACTCCATCCTTCTGGATAAGTAGGGATGAAGGTCAGGTGAGACTTGAGAGTATGGTAGAGATGTTCCGTGCATCACTAGGTCCATAATTCGGGACAGTACTGGATCAACGCAAATTGTCTTCTTTACTTGAGTAGCAGCGATGGGTGTGTTCTCTACCTGTTCAAAGTAGAGGATGTCTTTCTGGTTGATATCTTGGTGTTTAACTGGTAAAAGTAGTCTTGAGAGACGATCTGCGTTGCAGTGCAGAGTGGATCTCCAATATTTGATCTCATAGGTGTGTGCGGAAAGCAACAATGCCCATCGTTGCATACGACTAGCAGCCAATGGTGGAATGCCTGTGCGAGGTCCATAAATTGACGTTAGAGGGCAATGGTCGGTAAGAAGTGTGAACTTCTGTCCAAACAGATACTGGTGAAATTTCCAAATTCCAAGTGCTTCATGTTCAATTTGGGCATAGTTAGTTTCTATCTTGCTTAAGGTGTGTGATGCAAAAGCCATGGGTCTTTCCTCTCCAGAAGGCATAACGTGTGACACAACAGCTCTCACACCATAAGGAGAGGTATCGCAGGCCAACTGTAGAGGTAAGGATGGGTCAAAATGTGTCAAAACTTCTGAGTTTAGCAATGCATGTTTAGCCTTATTAAATGCAACATCACAAACTTCAGTCCAATTCCAGACCTTGTTCTGGTGAAGGAGTTTATGTAGTGGTTTTAGTAGTGTTGCTAACTGTGGAATAAACTTTCCATAATAGTTCAATAGCCCTAAAAAAGAGCAAAGTTGGCTCACGTTTTTAGGAGGTGGTGCTTCCACAATAGTTGTGGTGTTTTTAGGTGGTGCTTCCACAATAGCCTTGACTTTTGCAGGAGCCTCCTGAAGGCCGGTAGCATCAGTGACATGTCTCAAATATTCAGCAGAGGACTGAAAGAATTCACATTTGTCTTTGTGGACTCATAGGCTGTACTCTTCCAGTCTCTGCAGGACAGACTCCTAGTTGTTAATGTGATCCTCCTCATTCTTGTCAGTGATCAGGATGTCATCATGATAGCACTGGACTCCTGACAAGCCACTCAAGATCTGGTCCATAGCCCTCTGGAACAGACGTATTCCGAAGGGCAAGTGGCACTATCAGTAAAGCCCTTTATGCGTCACGATAGTCAACAGCTCTTGGGACTTCTTATCGACATGCATCTGTAAATATGCCTGACTCTTGCTGAATTTTTGTCCACCAGCCAAGCCAGTGAAGAAGTCATCGATTCAGGGAAGAGGGTATTGCTCTGCACACAACACCAGTTTAACAGTAACCTTAAAATCCCCACAAATCCGATTAGAGTCATTTTTCTTCAATACTGGAATGATCAGAGTTGCCCATTGGCTGTGGGTAACTGGTACTAGAACTCCAGTTTTGACAAGGCACTCCAGGACTGCTTCAACTTTTGGTCTGATGGCATATGGAACAATTCTGGCTTTCAGATATTTTGGTCAGCTGTCAGGCTTAATGTTCAATTTCACAGTGATTCCTTTCATACTTCCTAGGTCCCCTCCAGAAACAGTAGCATATTTCTTTAATACAGCGGTCAGACCTGTTTCTCCATTAGCCATCCTGTGCACTTCTGCCCAATTCAGCTAGATCTTCCTCAGCCATGACCTTCCAATTAAGGCTGGGTAATTGCCTTCCACCACAAACAGTGGCAATTGAGCAGTCTGTCCATTGAGTTTCACTTTAACATCAATAGTGCCCAACATGGGTACAGCTTCTCCATTGTACATTTTCAGAACAATCTTTGCCGGCTTAAGCGGAAGATGCTTTAGCTTCTCCTTATACACAGTGTCTGAGACAAGCGAAACAGCTGTGCCTGTGTCCAGTTCCATGCATACAGGTTTACCTTCCAACAGTGGGGTTACTTAGTATTCATGTGAGCCAACTACCATGGACAAGATGTGAAGTGGCACTTCTTCTTCTGACTGGGTGTCACTTTGATCATCCTGAGCCTGCTCTACTTCGTGCGGATTTTCCTTTTTGATCCGCCAGACAGCAGGCTTCCTTTTCTCTTGTGTGCCTGTTCTGTTTGACTCTTCTTTCTTATGTTTGCAGGCATGCTCATGTGTCCCTTTTTGCCACATTGTCGACAAACTAGGTCTTTACACCAGCATCCCAATGCAAGGTGACCACGCTTCCCACACAGTAATATTCCTGGCTTCCCACTGTCTGGTTGGTAGGTTCTTGTGACACCTTATGCACTCTGGTTGGTGCACTTAATTGTTGTGCTTCCTTTGCTGCCAGTTCCATAGAAACTGCAACTTCACTGGTCTTCTGCAAAGTAAGCTGGGCCTCTGTCAGTAGACTCTTCTGTATTGTTTCACTGCACATATCACACACTAACCTATCACTCAGCGTGTCATTTAACACATCATTAAATTCAATGTTCAGCAAGCTTTTTAAGAGTGACTATATATTCAGCAATTGTTTCACCTTCTTCTTGATTCTTTTTGTGGAACCTGAATCTCTCTGCAATTACTAGTGCTTTTGGAGAAAAATGTGCCTCCAGGATTTGCATGTCACGGTAAGATTTTGTACCTAGCTTATCAGGATGCACTAAACGGCGCAGTACACTAAATGTTTTAGTTCCCATGACACTTAAGAATGTGACCACCTTCCTTTCATCTTGCAAGCCGTTTGCCAGAAAAAAACCCTAAAACATTCAGTATATGAGTTCCACTGCTCCAGTTTCATCAAAATGCCCAAGGGGCCCAGTAAGTGTAGCCATTGCTGCCTTTTTCTCTCTCTCTTCCTTTAGATTCTTTTATTCATGTGTGTTGGGGAATCATTCACACACTATTGTTAGTAATTTCCCTTCACTAGCCCTGCTCTTTTGCTTCTTAGCAATCTGTATTCAATCTGCTGCTTCCATCTTCACAGTCTGCTTCACTTTCAGTTTGCTCCATCAGCACAGCCAGCCCCCCCGTAACAGCAAAAGATGCGGGTTTGGGAGGGCAGTTCTTACGTTTTTGGTGCTTCCAACAGCACAGGTCCATCCTTCGTCGCCACTTTTGTTATGTTTGGATCTTTAGGGAGTTACTTGTACTCAGAGAGAGAAACCAGCAGACAGAGACACAGAGAGATATAAACACACACACACAGGGTTTATTTAACGACAACTATGACCAGCCAGAATTGGCTGAACTATCCCATGATAGTCTAACTCTGTTACTATGGCAACAAGCTAGGCTCTGTTGCTACAGCAACCTATGCAGGACACAAAATACACAACAGTATGTAATAACCATCTTACATTGTACGTATATCTCACTTAATCATTTCCCTGCCATTGTGGGTGCCTCAGGCACTGGTGTAGCTCAGTGACTTGTATTCTCTGCCTGTGGCATATAACAGTTTAGTCTCCTGTGGATTGTAATATTTCAGTCAAATTTCATTTGTTGGGTGTAGTGTATGGATGCTGAGTGGTGTTGGTGACCTGTGATATGTAGGAGGTCAAACTAGATGATCTGGTGCTCCCTTCTGGCCTTAAAATCTGGAACTTTTCGACTCTTTACATGCAAAATAATGAACTTCACACATCATTGTCTTAACGTTCCACAGAATGGTTCTCATGGAATTTGAGGCACAAAATCATTCATCCTAAAGTAACATGGATAAAAGGCCTGTTAACCCTGACTCACATGAGCAGTCCTTGAATTACAAATGGGACTACTTACGTGAATGATGGATTGTATATTTGGGACCAAAATTATCAATTCGTCATATTATGACACACTTGAGAATACTTGTGTTGCCTAGCATGAATATGAATATAAAAATAAACTAGTGTTCAGATTGGAGGAGTATAAGATTCACTTCTCATTTCTTCTTCCTGAAAAGATGTTGGAACAACCCATTCTTTTAAAACCAAAATTTGAATACTGGTATGCTATCACCTGCTGGCTTTCCCAGAAGCAATTAAGTAAAAGAAATCCGATAAACAAATAAAATAAAAGAATATCAGTCAGAGTGGCAGTGCAGTCCAAAGGAAAAAGCACTGGTCAGGAAGTCAGGAAATTTGGATTCTATTCCAGACTCTGCCACTGACCTGCTGCTATATTAACTTGGGCAAGTCACTTCATTTTTTTTAATTTCCCCTCCAACCCTTTGTCTTTTGTATTTAGGTCCTGAATCTGCAAAGTCCTACCTAGTACTAGTCGCATTGAAATTAATGGGATTCCTTACAATGTATAAAGCTAATCATGAATCAGGTGGATAAATCTGTGGATTGGGATCTAAGACTGAAAGCTCTTCGGGACAGGGATGGTCTTTTACTATGTGTTTGCACCTAGCACAATGGAAACCTGATCGTGGTTAGAGCCTGTAGGCATTACTTTCCAGAAAATGTCTCAAAACTTCAATAAAAAGTTGAAAGAACTGAGAATCACTGAGGTAATGTCAGAGGATCAGGATCAAGTACTCTATTAGTCAATGAGAACCAGTGACTAGACCAGAGGACAAGAGAATATGTTGAAAAACCTTTTAATAAGTGTGAACCACACCTTAACAGAGAGATTGTAGTATGGGCTATCTACCCTCCCATTCACAGTCACAAAACATTTCTGTGGCATCTACAGCAATTTCTTACCAGAAAACTAATACGGGGAAATTATTCATGATTTTTAGCTGTGTTTAGTGCGATAACGGTTTTGACCTTTTTGAGTAAAAAAAAACTTAATCCAACTGTCTACCTTTGCTTTTCATTTTTTTCTCCCTATCCAACCTGTTCTGATTCTCTCTACTGGTAATGAGAAGGAGAATCAGCAACATGTATCTATACAAAACTCCACAGAACACTAGCAAGAGTTTTGAGGCTCACTAGCAATTCACAGGCCAGAGTTTGGATAACTCTAGACTGACTAACCCATTAAAGGATTCATCCAGTCCATATCATTTTATAACTGTGAAAGGAAGCTAGAAATGGGTTGGAAGAGGAGCACCAACCAAAAGAGGCAGATCTTAAAGTGTCAGAGCATCATGAAAAGTGGTGTTTAAGGGAAGGAATTCACAAAAGTCTGTTAGTTTGGTTTTAATGAGGAACAAAAATTGAACAGGGCAGAACAGAGAAAGATGGGATTATAAAGCAGGGGACACAGAGAAAGGGAAAGATGAGGAAGGAAAGGGGAAGATGATAGGGGGAAGAATGCTCACCCTCCCCTTTCACACCTGCTCATTTTGGCTACATGCCTCCTGTACTTAGCATGAGCAGCATTTCATCTGTTCTATTTTCAGACCTCTTATATACTGAGATATTTCACTACAATAAATGAAAATCCATACTTGAATTTTCCTTTAAAACACATATGGTTTAACTAAAGGGTATTAATCACCTCCTTACAAAGAAACAATATATTTTGTTGAAAGTAGTGCAATTATAATTCACATAGATCACCTTCTTCTTTTTAACATTAGCACAAGCTACCCACATAATAGCATTTTTTTTTAAAACAGAGCTCTATGTGAAAAATATCACTTAAAGATAATTAACTGTACATGTAGAGTTAGCCCTTCATTGATAAAATTTGATGTAATTACAGAAATATGCTTTTACCCTACTACTTGCTGCCATCTACTGGCCAAATAACAGAGTTGTTCCTTTAACTGAATTACCCAACCCAGAAGTAATTCCCTTTTTTTTATTAAAAAACATATTAGTTCCACAAACTTTCAAGGCTTATGAACTCAAATAAATTTTCTGTGCCTCCTAAAACAGAGGGAAAAATCTCCATACAAAACTTTTCTGTGTATTCCCTTTCTTTGACTTGTGATTTCTTGCTTATAATACACTATGCGGAAGAGGGAGTAAACTAGAAACACACCTATTTTTCATGCACAAGTTACGCAAATGGCTTTGAAGGGAGAATTAAAACCAGTCACCATATGTAGCAGGACAATAGCTTTGTTTATTTTATTTCTATAATCTTACCTACCTTCTGGAGGAGTGAAAATTGTTAAATTTGATTTAGGCCCCATCCCGGCACTTGTCTCAGCACCAACATACACATCATATGTTGTAAATGGTGTTAGATTATTAAATGTAAACTTGAGATCTTTTGTGCTGTTATCCAGAATATAACCTAGAGTGAAAAGGAAACAGTTTCAGTTTAATAAAAACAGTACTGAACATTTCTTCATATTGATATAGTTATTTCCATGATAATGAAAGACAAAAGACAAAAACAATAATGAAAATGTCAATTTTCCATCAGTTTATGATAACCATGAGTTATTACAAATAATGTTGCATGCCTCTGGTAAAATTCTAATATATCATTGCAATAAGAGTGGACCCTCTCAACCAGCCTAAATGGAAAATTTCTTTACTTTTAATTTCTTTTCTACAATTAATCTCTCCAACAATCTTCACTGGTGGGCCTCTAAAAAACAGTCTTAAAAATTATAAGTATGTCAAATTAATTATCTCTTAATGTAACTATATCTACTATTCACGATTGAGCTAAAAAATCAGCAAAAATATAAAACCAGGTTCACATTATAGGTGTTATGTGTGGAGTGGTGGATAAAATAATCACAGGAAGAATAATGATAGGTAAGAAATGTTCTATTCTGCCACATCATCTCTCCAGATATTGCTCACTGTGGAGCAATAAAAGAACACTGAAGGAAGAATACAGAAAGATTTGAATATAAAAGCTGATTCAATAAGGGCAGTAAACTTTAAAGAAAACATGACAGATTATATAGATATGACAGACTGGAGAAACCTTTCATAAAGACAAGCACAGCTCACACACTTCTCTTTTCTTCTGGACTGTTAAGAATTTGGAATATTACCCTAAGAATTGCTCTTGACTTGGAACTGGATCCATGGCTCTCAGGTTGTGTCACATAAATAACAATGATAAGTATCAAAAAGTTCAGGTGGGAAGACCATCCCTGAGGGGCACTTTTGGAGCTGTCTGACCCAGATGCTGAGAGCTCTCCATTCACTGGTGAGAAACTGTGGCTCAAATACTAAAGAAGAATAAGACAAAGTGCTTCAGTGTTGCTTTTCTGGGTGTTGAGGGAATGCAAGTTTCCTTTCCAGAAGACAATTTGGACTGCTGAGATTGGAAGCACCTTATATGGAAGCAGCCAGTCCTTTAATTTGTGCCCTGTTGCCAGAGGCAGAAACTTTCAGCAGAACACTGAAGGATCAATAATTTAGATCCCTCTTTCTCCTCAAAGCACTTAAACTGATTTTAGTCTTTCTGCAGAGATAACAGTCCCATAGTGAGGACCAGTTGAGAGAGTATGATATAAGGTGCCTCATTTTAAAAGGCAGTAATTCAATTCCCTTGTGTTACTGAATTGTTGCCTTCTACAATAAACAAGCAATAATATTAATACTTAAATAATGTATATTTGTGTAATATGTATTCAGGTGTTTTAATTTATTTCCCCTCTCACTATAACGAGAGATACTAGACCATATTTAAAATAATTTGATTAAATCACCAAATTTTTGGATCATCACTATCTACCCATTTCTGTTCATTCTAATTGCCTTTAATATCGAAGTCCAAAAGTCCAGAACGATATTGAGGATATGTGACAGCTGTATATGGAAAAGTATAATACAATACAAAATACTTTGAATGTCATGCTCATATGAAAGTAATTCCTTTCATTCCAATTAATGCAATACTATTCATCCCCTGATTAAGCATATACTGCAGTGAAGAAAATGAGTCTTAGTTACCAGCACAACAAAAAGAGTCTCTAATACTTTTGTAGTAGGTAGGTATTTTGCAAACAAGCAACTTCATCACGTTATTGGAAAGCGTTAGGCATGAAAACAGTTGTGTCTGACACTGATGTTGACTAGTACAATCCATCTTTTTAGAGAGAGGGATAGATCTTCACTTTACGATCTGCCCAGCGTAAGGCACGTGTTAGCATGCTGCCCCAGAGTAGCTCAGGAGGGAGATCGTAGCTCTGTCACAATTTACTTCCTGGTCTCTCTGTTGCTCCGAAGAGAAAATGTTTTGTACCAAGTCAATACCTAGTGCTCTGACACAGCTAAAATGGTCAGTACATTAGAGGGAGGATGTCAAAGCTCCATCAAGTCCCCTCCCTTTCCCACCACTCCTACCCTCCTGCACCAGGCGAGATAAAGTGGCCCTGTGTAACCTACTTCCCCTCCCACATTACTCCCTGCGCTAGTGTAGCCTGTGCAAAGAGGGGGCCTTAGACCCCATAATTCCCTTGTGCAGCCAAGAAGGCCAGGCCAGCATTTGGCCCTATGTGACTAATGCCTTCCCAGCTCTCATCAACAGAAATCTGAAGCTTAACTTTGAATTTCAGGCTCAGAGACTGTTATATAAATAGCTTTGTTTGTTTCACTTGAACAGGAATACAGTACAAGCTGAGCAACGGCATCAGTTTTGACATTCAGCATGGGAATATGGAAACTGGGCAAATCCTATTTTTTAAATTTCAGATAATTTCTTAGTTATTCCATTATATTGGTTAGTAATTTTTAGTCTTGTATCTTTATAATTGGTTGGAACAGAGTGCATTTTTAGTGCTCTGCATGAGGAAAGGCATACAATGCTGCTTAACAAATATGAGAACTCTGCACTACCGTCCTCATTTCCCCCTCAATCTCCATCTCAGTGGTGGGGCATCTGATCGAACTGGCAAGGGAAAGACAGCCCATGGGGTCCTGGGAAGGGAGGGGCAGGCTCAATTGCTCTGGAATCTTCTCCACCCCGACCAGAGTGCAGATGGTGATCATGCTTGGGTGACACAAAGGGACAGGAGAGGAGATATTTCTTTGCCTCCCTGTGCTGCCCATTGGGTAGGATGTAGGGAGAGGGGAGAGCAGATTGACTCTCATGTACCCCCCTAACTGTATATCAATCCCTCATGGGTAGAGAGCACTGTGACAGAGTGCTGCAAATCATCAACTAAACAAGCAGCACTGGTCACTGTTCAACCAGTTAGGTCCCTGGGAAGGGCCTGCTTACAGAGAGACGCTTCCCATTACCTGATCATATTGGGGCTGAGTGGCTAATGAGCTAATTAGCCAATTAACAAGGAGACTGTATAAAAGAACACAGAAAGCAGTGGGGGGAGGAGAAAGTTATTAGGGTCTGACAAAAGGGAGTTCTCTGGGAGAAAAAACCTCTTCCTCCACCCCGCTTTGGAAAGGTGGTGGAGTAAAATACTATAAATAAACTGCACGGTGATATCTACAAAAGGAAAGGTCTCTGAGCAGTCTGTGTAAAGCAAAGAGGATGGGAGTGGTGGCACCCAGTCAAAAACAGCTGCTCTGTGGTGGTTGCTGCTTCATGCTCTCTGCCCAATGACAGAGGTCTAGTTTGAAGCATGTTCTGAAGAGGCTGTGGGTTTGATCAAGTGGCAGTTGTACTCCGCACTGATTAGGCCTTAACTGGAGTACGGTTTCCAGTTCTGGGCGCCCCATTTCAGGAAAGATGTGGACAAATTGGAGAAAGTCCAGAGAAGAGCAACAGAAATGAATAAAGGGCTAGAAGACATGATCTATGAGAGAAGATTGAAAAAATTGGGTTTGTTTTGTGTGGCGAAAGGAAGACTAAGAGGGGACATGGTAACCGTTTTCAAGTACATAAAAGGTTGTAACAAGGAGGAGGGAGAAAAATTGTTCTCTTTAACCTCTGAGAATAAGACAAGAAGCAATAGGCCTAAATTGCAGGGGACTGGACTAGAAGACCTCTTGAGGTCCCTTCCAGTCATGCACGTCTATGATTCTATGATACCAAGAAGAAATTTTTCCCTCAGGCCAGGCTTAACAAGTGCCTGGTGGGTTTTTTCTCTGCGCAATATCCTAGAGGCACAGTTTTAGGTTAATAAGGAGTAAAGACAGGATTTAAAGATGCCAGTTTAATAAGTGGAGTTTGTAATTTTGTTGCATCTTGAGACAGGTGGCCAGTGTGGGTAACAGGGTCTAGGGAGCCAGATCCTAGAAGTTCATGAGTAAGAGATCTGGGGGATGGCTCGTGGACCCTATTAGCTGGACATAGAAAGCTGGACTTATTTCTTTGCAGACTGAAGTACCCTTCATGTGTACCTTCATTCCCCCTCAAGGGGGGAGGACAAGAGGGGTCAGAGGAGGGCTAAATACTAGAGATTAGGCTGAAGGAAGCAAACCCTAAATATTGGTTATGGAGCATGGAGCTCATTTGTCACCATACTGGACTCAAATAAATGACTGGTATTTTGCAGTGGGAGTAGGGGCATCCAATCCCTTCATCTCACAACCCATTAAAGTTAATAGTTTTAGCCTTACCACTTAAAATCCATTCCTTTGTCTGTGTTTTGTTCTCCTGCGTGTCTTGATTTAACTGACAATGTAACATACTACCTCTCTAAAAGAGTGAAATAGATATGGTTGTGTCTCTCCTTGTTTTCAAGTGTATCTATCATCCATTCCGCTATGTACATATACTGATAATGAGCACTATGATGGGGTGTCCTCTCCATACAAGGCAGAGCAGGTTGTTAGGACAATTAGCCCGATGGGCTGCACCAGTGGGGGAGAGCCAGGGACAGAAGGGCTAACTGATGATGAAGCAGAGCTGAGCAGGAACAGGCTGACCTTGTATAAAGCCAGAAAGCTGAGAACATAAGAGGGAGGCAGCACTTCCTGGGAGAAGAGAGGGGGTGTTTGAGGCTACAGAGTCAGGCAAGAAGTCAAAGAGACAAGTCTATAGCTACTCCCTGAGCAGAGGGAGTTTAGGCCGGTAAACCCGGGGGGTGGGAAAAGGATAGAGTAGGCAAGTAGGAAGGAGTCCATGGAAATAGCACCAGGGGCTAGGAGCAAGCAGATCATAGTTGCTAGAATAGAGTCCTTGGAGTAGTGGGTGGGTCCTGCCTCCCATACCAACTGCTGGGAAAGTGGCACAGGACCTGGCCCTGGACTGGAAGACTGTCTGGAGCAGCATGAGGACAGCTGATCCAGTGGTACTTTGGTACCCTGGAAGGTGAGGACCATACAGTAACCTGGCTGGAGGCTGTCATAAGGAGGAGCACTGTGAGTTCTGGAGAGCAAGGAATGGCTGCCGTGCAAGGAAGAAGGTGTCAGACTGGATGAGAGCTCATTAACACCAGGCACAACCACAAGGAAGCACCCAGCAGTGAGTGAACCCCATGACAAGCATCCTTTCCACTGCGAAGTTATCAGAGAATTATTACCAAGCCTAATTTCACAAAAGGAAACCTTTGTTTTCAATTGTCCATTTTTAGCATGCTAGTGATGTAGTTACTGAAAGAAAATTATCCTGACAATGACAGAGGAAACCTAAGTTTGATTCAGACTTACCAGATGGTCCATATAACTCAACTCTGTAACTAAACTTTCCTGTTACTATGGTTGGTGGTTCCCAAGACACTGAGAAGGACTTTCCGGTAATGTTGCCTTTGGCAAAATTCTGGGGTGGATCTTCTGGAACTAAAACAACATTGAAAATAATGTACATACACATATAATTCATATTAGAGTTTCCCAGAAGCATCATTTAATTCATGTAATGCATCTTAAATATAAAATAATAAAACAAGATCGAAGAAAGAAATTTAAAACATCATGTAAATTGGAAAAGTGGGGTTTATATTAATATGGAAGTTTCTAATTTAAATTAATTTACCAACTGCCCCCCCCCCTTTTTTTTTTAATTAAAAGGAGGTAATCTTTCAAGAAAGCTATGAATATGCAATTGAACCTGAAAAGGGAGAAGTGCCAGAGACTCCAAGTCTAATATGAATTTATCTATTGATATTGATTTTACATGAAAAGCACTCAGAGTCTAAGGTGATGGGCAGCAGTATAAAACTTAGATGGATAGTTTCATCAACAGGTATCCAGGCTCTCTCCCTCATACTCTAAGTCTCCTAAAACTCATTTGACAACCTTCAATACTGTCCAAAGGCTCAGTCCTGCAAACAACAGCACATGAATAACTTTATTCATCTGAGTAGTCCCATTGCTTTTGAATAGTCCCATCTCCCACCAATAGGACTATTCTTCTAAGTAAAGTTACAAACATTACTCAAAGGATTGCAGGATCAGGCCCAGACTCTTTTTAAAGCAGAGTTTACTGCACTCAGATAGATTTTTTGAACAGATAGTTATCCAGTAGGCATGAACTACGTCAACTACATTCATTTCACTTGGATGCTAATCACAATTTTAATCCAGCCAAGATTTTTTGTAAAAAGGCTGCCTAAAGTTAAGCTTTTAAATCCGTATTTAGGTACATAAATAAGAGGATCTTCAAAAATGCTGAGCTTAATAGCAACTGTTGGGTGCACACTTTTGAAAATCAAGTCACTGATTTAGGTGCTTTTATTTGTATTGAAGGGTCTAACTGGAGACACACAGCTTTTAAAACCATGACCCAGATCCCTGGAAAGAGTAAAACAGAATTTTCCATGAAAATGTAGCCTTTGGTTTTTGTATAAACAACAAGAGAAACTAAAACTGAGTTTACTCAAATCAAGCTTTCAAACAAATAAAACCTAGAGCTTTGAGTGTTTTTGTGTCTTTTCCACTTAGCTTTCTTACAAAATTCAGTTATAACAGACAACAGTTTTAGCTCAATCCTCTGAAAAATAACCCGTGTACATTTACTCATGTGAGATTATTCTTAAAAAATATGTAGATTTTTTAAAAAATGTGAACATATGACAACGAAAACATTTAAAATTCCTTAAAACATGCCTTATCAATATCTCAGCCATTTTGCTGTTTATGCACAGCTGAGCAAATACCTCCATTGTTTGTTACACTTCCAAAGATTAGGTAAAAATGGTATTATTCAAAACAATGTCAGTCATAGAAACAAAAAAGACAACGCTCTCCTATCAAGCTAGTTGTCAAAATAAGAATAGGTGCCAATGAAAGAAAAAAGAGCTTCCGTCAATCCTGAGGAATTTTTTAGGTGCTACTCGGTGAAGATAACCAAGAATGATAAAGTAATCTTGCCAACTCTAATGGTATCAGCTACACTAACACATTATTCTTAAGTGTTCGGGTTTACAAGAAATCAAGAGCATCTGCAATTCTTTTCCAGGGCCAAAGCCTTTCACATGTCACAGAAGTAATATGAATTATTTGATTTTGCTTGATTCCACTCACGGTGACAAAATATGCAAGTGCTGGATTTTGCACAAGACAGACAGTAATAATTTTTATTATTTTATTTATTTTATTATTTATTATTGTTCATTTTATTATTTTATTTATTAATGCAGTCATGTCCAATAATATTTTACACCCAGAAATGAGTAGCAAAAAATAAAAAAGCAAATGGGTTCTCAAATAGCACTGTAAGCAAGAAGAGCAATGTACTGGGAGGAATAGGGAAGAGGTTCAACAGAGCTGGGATGATTCAGCTAGCAGGGGACTTGAATGGTTTCAGCAGCTTGGAATGGGTCCAAAGCAGGGTACTTGTCGTTAACAGTCACGTGACCACCTTTGCCTCTATGGTCACAGGGGGTCCTGTGGCAGCAAATTAATGTGGTTTCACGGTGCATATGATGGGAGCGGAGGGGCATGCAGGAGAGACAGAGACAGGGGAGGGCAGAGTCAGAGGATTCACAGCCCTCTCGCCTGTCGCATGGCACAGGAAGCTATTTAAATCAATAGGCTGGAGATTCCTTCCCCTCAAACCACACTTCTCCACAGGGTCTACCCCAGCTACTCAGGATTTGATCTTAAAACAGAGTAGGAAAATCTGGCAGTTGATGGGTAGTTTGGGTGACATCATAGACTAAGGTGGGAGGATCAAGACATTGGGGTGGGAGGTGAGGATTTCAGTAGCTTGAGGGACGTGGTGTTAGATTGCATGACGCTGGGGAATGTGAAAAAGTTTTGTCAGCTTGGAGGGTAACCATGAGTCAACTGTGGGACAAGGGAGTGTTTCAATATCTAGAAGAGAGGGCTCTTTACTGCTCCTTTCAATAAAAAAAACAGAATCCTTTGCATTAAAAAAACCCAAAAACCTGTATATCCAGCCACTTGCATGTGTAAACATTGTTTTTTAATACCCATATTGAAACTAATAGCGGATTTGCTGTATAATCTGCATGGTTCAACACAAGCTTTAGTTTTCTAGTATATAGAAAACATTAAAATGTTTGTAAAACTTTATATTAAAACTAAATCAAATATCAGAGAAGAAAAATCATGAGGGAAAAAAGTTCATTTATCTATAATGCCCCCATGGGAAAGCCACAATCAGCATTCACTTCAGCCTGAGAACAAAATCCTGGCATGCTTTATACATGTATGTAAGGTCTCACAGCAGCATTTTTGGATGCAGACGAGCATAAAACCAACAGAGACCCTATGCTATGCTGTTAGCATCATCAACCTGTGAGCCACACTGAAGGCCTCTGAAACTCAGTGGGGATGAAGTAATTTGGATTGGCCCTGGGTATGGTTAGTGTTCCTGTGCACAACAGGGATCCACTGGACCAAACTCTGCTTAGGGCAGCAGAATGCCATCTGCTAGTCCCTCCTCCAGACCTTACAGTAACTGCTTCAACCTAGTTGCTCAAACATCCTGGATCAGTTGGGCCTGAGGATTCTACTCTTCCACCCCCTGATATTGTTTTGCAGCGCAAAGCCCTTTTACTTGAACTTTGCTTCATTCCCAAAGATTTTCTTACGGCCAATACACCTCTTCTAGCACATTAACAGTTTGAAACCTCGGAGAAAAAGTTGGAAGAGAGCCTTGAATCTGATTGGGGGCTACACAGAACTTTGTTGCAGTCTGAACTACTTATTTAGGTATTTAAAGTTCTTTATCTGTAACAAAACCATTCAAATATACAATATTAGGAAAAAGTCAGACTTCCTTTCATCTGCAAATTAGTATGAATTCTGACATATGAAAGAAGAGCCCAGAACTATCAAACAGTACTAGATAAAAAAAACTGCTGCACTGTACAACTAATGAACAGTCTTTGGCTCAGGGCCAATAGTATGTGTTTTAGGCAATCTTGGTTTCCTGGTGATAGGTCACTTGCAATGTACTGAGAGTCCTGGGGTTCAATGGCTGGCTCTAGGACTGCCTTTCTAGCTCTGGGTCCTGACTGGGGAACATTGGGAAAGGTGTTTCTCTCTCTTCCACCTTGTTTCTCCATAGCTGCAGAGAAACATGATCGACTGGCTGGAGGAAGTTGTGGACCCTCCTGAACTACATGTGCAGAGTAGTGGCTCAACTCATGTGAGAACTAAGAGTTAGATTTTGAGCTTTGGGCCTGACCTGAGAAGTGCTGAGTCTCCTCGTTGGAATCCTAGTGTGACGCTGACTGGTTTTAGATGGCCATTTATGATATTATATAAGAGCAGTATTTCAAGATTTACAATAATTCATATGAGATATACCATGTCAGGTACTGTTAGAAAGGTTATAATTTGCTAAGTAAGATGATATTGTTTATGTGTATGTGTCATATTTCCATTGGAAGTTATGGATCTGTTTGATGTACCTGTGTTTCTGGGCGACTCCCCAGACAGGATGACAGCAGCAATAAGCGGCTTAATGGCCCATTACGGGAATTCAACGGGAAAGAACCCAGGGGCTATACCTTATAAGTCATCAGGACTTACTCATGTAATCCTGGACTCCATCTTATTTCTGTAAATTTCCACAAGCAGGAAGTGGCATGGCAAAGAGACATAAAAGGCAGCTGCACCACATCCATACTGTCTTCAGTCTTCATGCCTGCTTCCTACTTCTGGTTCAACTCATCTGTAACTGAAGCTGTGAAACAAAGGACTGAGACCCATCCAGGAACTGGATGTATACCAGAGGGACTATACAAGCCTGCAAACTCCACAATTATACTGGAAACCTGATATATATATGGACTTTCAAATCATTTGTATGTATTTTGATTGCTTTAATCATTTAACATTTCTCTTGTAGTTTGTTTGTTTTCTTTTATAATAAACTTTTAGTTTTAATTACTAAAGGAGTGGCTGGCAGTGTGGTATTCTGGTATTTGGATAAGATCCAAACTTATACTGAACTGGTAATGTGGCTGACCATTTGGGGATCAGGAGAACCTTTTTGGTAAAGGGCATAGAGTTTTAAATAACTTATCTCATTACTGGACCTAGTGGCTGATTGGGAGCCAGAGACTGAAATGCAGTAAAAAAGGGCTGTGTTTATTTTGTTGTAGCTTCTTGATAACCAGTGTGGGGAATCAGAAGCACTGTTTGTGACTGGTTGGGAAGTCTAACTTTAGTGTTACCCACCAGTGTTGGGAGAATCTGCTCTCCTTTTGCAGCCTGCTCCTGCTCTGACCTTGGCATTTTCAGGTGGTCTACCTGATGCACGGATGGGCCACACCCAGCACTCAGTGTCATACAGATAGGACAAATTACACCCAGCTCTCAGTAATGGTGGGGAGGAAGCTTTGTCAGGTATTCTAAGTAGGGTTTGGCCCAGGTACTACTGGCTCTTTACCACTTCTTAACATGATCTTATTTACAAGTTACATTTCATCCTGGCAACAAACATTATAGGACACAGAGCCATCTATACTCCCATACTGTCCATCCTTTGAAATACTAAGTCTGCCATCTTTGCCCACCTTTTCCTATTCCAAGTTTCTATGGCTTCATGTCATGAGTTGCAATTCTGTCATGCTTTCTGCTATCCTCAGGTTTTAAAAAAATTAAGAACCTACAATATTTCCCTTCTTTTTTAGATAATCATACTTTGCTTTATTCTGTTTTCCATAGAAACTCAACTCTTGTCTACATTATATTGTATACAGAATGTACACACATATTCCATTGATCTCTTCTGGTGCAATTGATCAAGCATACCAGGAATTATAAAACAAAGAATGTATGTGTTGAAACACAATCTGTGACCTAGCTGAAGACACAGTCACAGTTTGAAGCATCCTGCAATATAACCTGAAATCCCTTTGGTTTATATTTTAAAATAAATCTGCAGTTAAAAGTTTTTTCTCAGAAAGTAATACATACCTGATTCTGGTGTCCTGACAATAGTGCTGTCAATATAACCTGCTTCAGTGGTAACTGCAGAGACTTCAAAAAGATAAGTGGTGTATGGTCTAAGATGAGTCACAACAAAACTAATAGGTTCATTCCAGACAGAGCTCATTTGACTAGGTGCTACTGTACTTGGTGTAAACATAGCCCGTGAAGGAAATGTAGATTTGCCAAAAGTAGTTGAAGAGGTGGTAGTACTCCACAGAAACGATTCACTGTTTTCCTAGAAAGACAAAATATGTACCATGAAAAGCTAAACCTGTCATTTAGCCATTTTACCTCAATCAGTGCTGAACTATAGGTCTTTCCAATAACATATCTTTTTATATAGCTTTAAAATATTGGGGTTTTTTTTAAATTGCAAGTAGGATAAAAGTTACCTACAAAACTCTAAGGCCATAATCAATTAAAGCCTTGGGCATGCATTCAAAAGAACTGAGCTCAAAAAGGCTGGTAACTAGAGAAATGTATCAAATAATTTGATTCTCACAACACCAAAAAGAAAGTAATCTGAAAAAGCTGATAAAAAACAAACTAAATTTTAAAACTGCAATGCCAGATCGACAGGATAAATATGTGTAGACACAAAAATTACAAACACCCCATCTTTAAATCAATATAGTTGAAAATTAGTTTGCCTTCCACTTGGTACCACCCATATGCAGATTGTTATTGTCTTCCTCCTGATGACATCATTAACAGTGTAGAGGATGAAGCTCATTCCACTCTTTCAGGCCTGATTCTCCATCACAAATTAACAAATACTAACAGTCTCAAATATGGCTGAATAGAACCAAAGCTCTTAGTCTTGATGAAATATTTCCAGATTTGGTTTCCAGTATTCAACCACTCTGTTCCATGAGTTTCCCAGTAATTGGCAAAAAATGAGTAATGTCCTACTATACTGTAAATCCAAATAGAGCTGATCAGGCTAGAAAAGGTTAAACCGGATCAGTAGCTATATAAGAGAACTACAAGAAAAACCTAGATGCTGCAATAAATGATGCTAGTGATTTAGTAGGTGGCACTCTTCCTTCTGAGTTAATACTAAACTAGCTCATTTTGATGTTAGGAGGCTCTGTAAAACTGGAAATCATCGTTCCAATAAAATATGAACCCAAGGTCCTGACAACTTGGATTAATTATAAATGGCACTTCTTACAAGAGCAGGGTATTACTCCAGCATCCTAGGAAAATTCCAACTCAGGCCATGTGGAGTCCTTGAAGTCACAGGGACTCTACTCACATGAGAGCTCTATTGGAAAATGGAACCTCTGACCCACAGGAGATTCCCAAATGTAGATGTATTTTTATTCCAAATCAAAGCAAAAATTTTTTAGCTTTGAAGCTTTTGTGTAACTGAAAATCCAAAAAATTGTAATTTGGAAATTTTGAAACATTTTAATAATGGCAAAAACATTCATTTTGACTTTATCATTTCATTTTAACTATACGTATGTTTCAGTAATGATTAATCATCACACATGTGTGTGTGTGTGTGTGTGTGTGTGTGTGTGTGTGTAATGATTAAAGTCAAAATTAAACTTTTAAATTCTATCTAAACAAAATGAGAATCTAAAATTTTTTAATATTTTTCTATAATAAATTTAATCACAATCAACAAGTTTCTGTGAACAATTTTAATTTTGACTCAACTATATTTTTCACTGGAAAACTGTTTAAATTTTTTTGACCAGTCCTACCTCAGACATAAAGATCTGTCTGTACCCAGTGCATCAGTCTGTGGGCCCTGGACCTACAACTAAATTATAAAATTAGAAATGGACCTGAACCAAATCCCAGTCCATAAGTCCCCAGATTTTGGGGTGTTCAAAATACAAATGTGGAACCACATTTTGTCACTTGAGTCCATCTCTAATTAAAATGTTTTTAAGACTTACATTACATTCTGGTAACCTCCCAGATAGAATGTCTTCCACTTTAACAGAAACATCTTTCACTACAAGTCCACTTCTTGCATGTTTCACACTAATCTTGAAACTGGTTATCTTTCCATTTGGTTGCTGAGGCAGAAACCAGATCAGATTTACAGCTGAATAATTGAAGGCCTCAACTGTGAGATTCACCACTTTACCTGGAGCTAAGAAACAAAACCAAACCAGTAATGCATACACTTCTTTGTAGCAATATGTGTATTTCAGAATTAATAGTTCTAATCTGAAATGAGTTTCAAAATTAAATAAATCCTTCTTTATTCCTCTTCCTTCCTGTTACCCACTTTATGGCTGCGTTCTCTATTTTCTGTTTCCAGGCATTATCATCATTCAGCATCACAGTCTGTCAGGCAATTTTCAAATTTTAAAAGTTGTATTGCTCTCTCCAGTTATGGTGGTCAATTATTTTCCTTTTTAAAATATAAATTTGTACTAATGCTGTTACAGAAACACTTCTGTCATTGGTTATTAAGGAAGGATAGTCCCTATTAGCAAAATATTGAATATATTTCCTTTCTGCCTCTTTAAGGGTACATCTACACAGCAAATCTCAGACCCCAGATCAAAACAGTTGGATTTGTGGGACTCGCACAATGGTGCTAAAAACAGCTGTGTAGACATTGCATCTCAGTCTTGAGCTCAGACTCTGAAGCCCAGCCCCTCCGTGGGCTTCAGAGCCTGAGCTCCAGCCCAAACCATGTCTACACAGGTACTTTTAGCACCGTACACTAGCCTGAGTCTGTCAACCCAGACTCTGAGACATACTGCCACGGTGTAGACATAACCTAATAGATTCTTCCAGTCCAATGAATTTCAAAGGACTGAAAAGAGATATCCCTGTTTGTCCTGCCATACAGTTTCTATTTCTAGCTTTCAAATGATAAAGCTTTACATTGGGCAATAGAGTTAGTCTCTCTCTCCCTTTCTCAATCTCTCCTATATGAACTGTTCCACTTTGTATAAATAATTAAACATTCTTTGGACCAGACAAAGACCGACTGTATTGCCCAGTGGTTAGGTCACTCATCTGGGATCTGGGAAACCTGGGCTCCCTCCCTACACCAATAAATATTTATTTATACAAAGTGGAACAGCTCCAAGAGGAGAGCTTAACAACAGAGCAACCTGCTGGTTGTGGCCCTCATCCAGAATGTGGGAGAAGTGGGTTCAAGTCCCTTTTCTGAATCATGCAGAGCAGGAACTTGAATTGGTTCTCCTGTATCTTAGGGGAGTGCTCTAACCTCTTGCATATTGGCTATAATGGATAGATTTGGAGAGGTAAGGGGAGAGACAGGTGAAATTTCACCTGGACTTGAAAAAACTTCCCATCAAAGGTTGTGTCGAAACTGCCACTTTCACGGGAAAAATTTTGGGTTTGACTTTGATGAATGCATTTTCTAATTGAAAAACTGTTTGGACGAAAATAACAAATCCAGCACTTGCTTTTGCAACAGAGATCTGGCAAGCTGCTGCAACTGAATTTGCAGATGAATTTGGGGTGTGTGTCTTTTTTGCGGGGAGAAGGGTTAAGTGTGCAAATGGAAAATCAATGCTCTGAGGGAGAAAGTAGCTTTTTAAAGTGTGATTTCTTCCCTCCTGATGAATTAACCTTATAAAATTACTTTAATTTAAATTTTAAAATAGATTAATCTTAACTAGTAAAATGAACCCTTGTACTTCAGAGAATAATAATGAAAAATATTGATTGGGAAACCTCAACATTTTGGTAAATTAAAAACCGTTCCCTTAATATTTGAATATGTACTATATCTACTGTATTTGTTTGATTAATCATTTCCCAATACAGCATAATATGTGACCAAGAAATAAACTTCTTTAAATCAATAAAAGTTAGATGTGTCCATTGGGTCAGCTAATCAGTTCACACTATAAGGATATGCTACATTCCATTTCCTTATCTAGACTCAAACAGGACCTCAAAGGGTTCAAATTCTTGAGTGAGTCAAGTAAGCATCCAGAAATTCAGAGGACTATCTGAAACACCACTCCTATGGATCAGACCCAGATTGCATAAGAAATTTTGCATAAGAAATTACCACTTTCTGCTGTTTGAAAGAGGAAAGGATCACTAAATACTCCAATGCCAGCACTGTTCTCAGCAGCAACCTACAATAAACCGAAACAGTCACATTAGAGAGTTCATATAATATATAGTGTCTATAGCCATGCATGGTGTAATCTGAACATGTTGAACAAAAATTATACAAATGAATTTTCCTTTTTTCAGCTGCAATTGTTTAATTTGCACTGAGCTTTTAAAGGACAAATATTAAATACAATAATTCACAACCAATAAAATTCACTCAAAGAAGGCTCTTTACATGTTCATGTAACTTTTTTCTTCAGAAATTGATCTCCAGCAATTATCATACAACAGCATGGACTCACCATCTGAATGGCTGACAAGACTGCAACATTTTTATAACAAACATGAAAAATCTCTGACCAATTGACAAAAGTCCTGGCAGCATTAATTTTGTGGAAGGCTCAGTTTGCCCACCCCACCCACTTCTGTTGGGGAATGTCATCTAATCTTCCAACAACAAAGCCCAAGCCAAAAGCTCAGACTTAACAGGTGTTAAGTGCCCTCAACTCCTACTGAAGTCAACAGGAATTTAGGGCACTCAGCACCACTTAAGGGAAGCTTGGCACTTTGCAGGCTCAGGCTCCATAGCCTCTGGTCTTGCATTGGTTATCAGTACCCGTAATATCACTTAGCCTTACTCGGCGAGAGTTCTACTCCTTTCTTTTAAACTGAGCACGGAGAAGAAAATCACGCCTTCTATCCCCATTCCTTTTTTCCCTCTTTAGCTTGGGAGGAAAGGGAGAAAAGCATGCCCTTCCCTTCTGTTCCTCAATTTCAGGAGGGTCAGAATAGCAGGTTGACCTCCCTGGCTGGTTGAGAGCATGGTAGAATGAGTGTCTAAGCTGGCTGTAAGGCAATAGCATGGGGGGAAGTGAAAGTGATGCAGAATATGCATGCCTAATTGTTTGTGAGCAATGACAGTATAGCAGGGTACCTCTCATGGGAAGTGTGGTGAGCTGAGATCCTGGGGAATAAGGATCATAACGGACAGTGTGTGTTCTGTATATGGGACTTAAGTGGTGCACTCACTTTGTGTTGGCCCTCTTTTGCACAAAGGTCAATTTCACATACAGAGAACAAGGAATGAGAGAGTTTGATAAAATGAAGATTTACTTTCTGGATTTAAGAGAATTAATGAGTAGGGCAACTTAATATGTATAACCCTCCTAAAATCTTCCCTGTAGTGATGAAAGTGGCAAACTATGCGAAAGGAGAAATGGAGGCAGACAGCACTCTGGTGAGGGCCAGAGTGTGTGTGTGTGTGTGTGTGTGTGCGCGTGCGTGCGTGCGCGCGCATACAGGGTGACAGTAATGCAGATTGTGTCCCTTTGTGTGGCAGAGGGCAATGCATGACAATATTTGTAAGAGTGCTAAGAGGATGCCCAAGAGCACACTGGGGGTCAGAATGATAAAGTCTGTGGAAGAAGCATTCAGGATAGAGAGGGAAAAATTATATAGATTTGTCAGGACTAAACAGGCTTATGAGGAATGTCAGAAAAATTTGGAAGATCTAGGCAAACCATGGCAAAGAAACGGCAGAGCATAAGTGTGCAGTAGTGCACAGTGGAAAGGACCATTTGAACTGCTCTTATATGTGGATGGATTCTAGATTAACTGAAACAACTCAGCAAAATTACGTAGGTATCAGTGTAGATGCCTGGGACAGACAAATGGCTAACAGTACTGAAAATATCATGTTGTTATATAAATCGATGGTATGTACTCACCTTGAAAACTGTGTTCAGTTTTGGTCACCTCATGTCAAAAAGGGCATAGCAGAAATAGAAAGAATCCGGGAAGGACACAGAATATAATTAGAGGCATGGAAAGAGTTCCATATAAGGAGAGAATAAAAAGATTAGGACTATTTAGTTTAGAGAGAAAACAACTGATGTGCTATGATAAAGGTATATAATATTTTGAATGGTAAAGAGGTCAGCTATGTACACTCACTATGTACAATCACTAAGTTCCAGAAAGAAACTTTCCTGTAGGCATATTATTGTCTAATTATCCATTATGACTGTTTTTACACCTTCTAATAGTGGACACTGTCAGAACCAAGATACCACAATGATGGTTGCTCAAATACCATGATAATGTATAAATAACTAAAGAAATACACCAATTAGCCATTGTTCTGATTTGGTATAACAATTGTATGATCCTGTGTTTCTACCCTTGGGTCTCCTAATTCATTTGTCTAATAGATGTTAATTTGACTTCCATTGCATAAAAAAGTTTTCTTTTATATGTAAAAAAAAGAAAATTAAGACCCATTCTATTGAAAAAGAAAGAAAAACATAAATACAGCTACATAACGTAGCAGCAATTCAGTTAAACTGTGCCCACACTGCAGTAACTAAGAGAAATTCAGTGAGGAGACAAAAAATCATGTACAACAAAAGGATAAAGAATTTACACACAGGTGACTTGAGAACTTGATCTTAAATGACACGACAGACTCCAACAATGACCCACATCACCTGAATCACACCATATCACTTAAGAGAAGGAAGATGGACAGAGAGCACCTAGTTGGCCACATAAGTAAGGAAGAGGAAATTCCCCCACATTGTTGGCCCTTTAATTTGTGAGGCTGCTAGTGGTTTAGTCATTCAGGAGACCCATTGTGAACCTATCAAAAATCTAATGGCCTTTAGAAAGGATGTGACCAACAATGAGTCTCTGCCATTTTACCAGAGAATGGGAAAAGAGTCAGTATTGTGGGCCCCACTACACAGTTGCAGTTGGAGGCCCACAGCTAACTTTAATGAGAATATTATACATGTACAATGAATCAAATGCTATCAGATGAACACCTGGGGAACCCAACAATATCAATGGGAACTACCCACATGCATAAGAGGGCAAAATTTGACCTATAGAGTAGACCAGGGTTTCTCAACCTGTGGGTTGGGACCCAAAATTGGGTCATCAGAATGTTTCAAAGGGTCGCGTGGCAGCTCCTGTCCCACAGGGTTGGCTGGGCTCATCTCCCTGCTCCAGGCACTGCAACCTCTGGGGTCCCAAGCCCACTGAGGTTTAGCCCAGTCGTCATGATGATGGTAGTCCAAGTAGGCCAAATTTGAGTGAATCGCACTGCAACCCCATGAACCAGGACACAATTCCACTCACAGAAACTTGGTCCAGTCAGGGAGGGGGGGCCAAACCTGAGTGACACTGCAACCCCGGAGGTTGCAATACCCTGAGCAGAGAGCTAGACCCAGCCAGCACAGGAACTGCAGGAGCCCCCACTATGGGGTGAGTGCTGGGCAGGACCCAACACCCCGGTGTCCAGGATCCAACCAAAACCACCCTATTGCCTCTATCCCCAGACTATTTATGACAGGCCATAGATATTTACAAATGGGTCCTGAGCCCACAAAGGTTGAGAAGCACTCGAGTAGAGGATAGGACCATTAAAGCTCAGAGGAAAGAAAAAAAAGCATTTTGCAATTTTCCTAGGGTAAATGCATGTAGGGAGCAGGAAATGGAAAGTGCAAGAATTTTAATAATGAATACTGAATAAACAAGGCATTATTATGCTATTTGGATTTTTATATTAAAACCCTCTTCCTACCTACTCAACTTTGTCAGGGCAGTTTTCCCTGATTAGGGCCTAAGCAAATGATATATTCTCTATTTAATAGCTAAACTTTTGCTTTACAGCTGAGGGAGAGTTAGAGTTCAAAGAGTACACATTTCTGTAGCCATACATAGACTGACTTTTATCCCTATGGTCATCAGTACTAAGATTCACAACAAGGAGCTTTCACACAATGATAGGCATAATTAAGTAAGTCGTATTTTAGTTTTTTACTGTATAATGTGCATGTACAAATTCTAAAAAGGAGATCGATGCACTGTGTTATTCACAACCTAAAATTTTAAGATTTTTATATAGTTCTGGACTGCATGAAATAGCAGCAGATAGAGGCATACAAGTCTAACATATTATTCTGTCAAAAATCCCTGTCCAGGTCCTCACAAAAATGATCATTTTCCTTTTGCCACAAATATTGGCAAGGAGATTATATATCATTTCTAGCCATTTCGCCTCTAGTCATGCTTTATTCAGATGTTCAAAGAAGGTTTTTTGAAAATATATATCAAAATCAAAAGTGCCTGATCTCAGTATACACAGACTGTGCCTATGGAAATGCATTTATTGATTATCAGCACAAATTCAGAGAGCATGCACAAAATTTTAATAGCAAGGAAATGGAAAAGTAATGCAGTTAACTTCCATTTTGGGATGTATCACAAAGTAAATCATTACAGCTTAAAAAAATGGGAGTAAAATTTTCAAAAGAACCCAACTGAATTAGCAGCCTAAGTCATTTTTGAAAATGGGACTTCTCTCTGTCAGAGAAATTTAGACAGAGCCATATTCCATCAGGTTAATTTCACCAAAATACAGTTCTGAAAGACAACTGAGTTTCTTTGCCACGTAATATGTTATGTTAAGCAGAATGTTAAAAGAAGAAATCATATTTTAGTGCACTTTGAGGTGAAAATTATTTTAATTGTAATTAAAGAGAAGTACTACAGTAAATAAAAAGAACTGGGCAGTGTGTTTTGCTACACAACTTAACAAGTAATTAGCAGACTGGTTGGGAAAGTACTGTATGTGCCTAAGGTAGTATCATATTCTTTTACTTTAATCTCAGGTATTGTACAATACACCCAGAATTCAAAATACAAATGCTATGTCATTAATATTGTTACCTTAATTTCATAAGTTGTTCCAGGGTTAAGATTGGTGAGAAGAACTTCCAAACTATCTGGTTTTGTTGTTACTTGGGTATAAATTGTTTGCATCCATGGGCAGACCTCCTTATATTTAATAATATAGGATATAATCCTCCCATTTGGATGTGGTGGTATATTCCAAGAGAGCAGAATTCCTGCAGACCCAACTTTTTCACCGGCAAGAAATACAGGAGGTCCTGGATCTGCAAAAAGAACATTCTTCAACTAAATTGTCAGATAACAATTCATATATCTTCACAGTTAATGCATACAAATAAAAGCATTTTTTCATCATAGACTTCTGAAGTGCCTAAAAACTAGTGTGTTCACATATATGAAGCCTTTTTCTCCCTAGAGCAATGGTTCAAAAGTTGATTAAATGCTTTTTGGAACACCAGGAACATTCTTTTATAAGAATGTAAAAAATGGAATGCTCAAAATCTTTACAGACAAAATAGAGTTTGATGCCAGTTAAATTTTTAAGAGATATTTTTATGGCTTTCTCAGTTTCAGGATTCTTTGCCTAAAACTACACAGAAATCTGTAGCACTGTTTTAGAAAATGTGTTTGTTACAGGGATACTTTTTTTTTTAAAAGAAATCATATCAAATGAAGATGCTCTGTATGTATAGTTTGAAATGTGTAGCATCCGTAATATACAAATAATAGCAAACACTGTAAAGACCCATACATACATTGTATAAATGTATGCCTTTCCAAATAACCATCCATAAGGATTAATAAAACTGTCAATCATAACCAGATTCTTCTTACAAACAAATTTTAGAAAGAATTAGAAGAACTCTAATTCTCTTCTAGATCATTCAGCAGATATATTATGAATGATGATGGTTTAAAGACAACAAATAATGGTCTAATATTTTCATGCAAAAATAAAACTACCCGATTCCAACTCATTACTGACTGTAACCTGTAAGTAATATTGTACATGTTTTAAACAGTAAATAAAACAAGCAATTATTTAACAGGAACAGGCAAAATGTGATAAGTCATAATTAACTCACAGGTTACATTAGTTGTCACTGTTCTACTGACTGGTGAACTGTATGCTGAAGAAGAAACTGAAGAAACTGTCACATTGTATGTTGTTCCAGGAATAATACTAGAAAAATCAGCCTAAAATATCAAATTAATCCATATAAGTCTTTTGCCAAGAGAAGTACAAACAGAAAATACAATTTTAAACATGATATTATATGAGGTGACATGACATAATACACATTACAGTAATAAAAAAAACTACATTACATATGTTTGCTGCAGGATAGCATTTAGTAATTGTATTTAAGTTACCCATGATAAGACTTGAATAACATACAATATTAAAAAAACAACATTAATTGTTAGATGTATAGTTGATTCTGTAATAAAATTGTCTGTTGTAGAGTTTTCTATAGCACCCTCATGGTAGTATTTAAGTGAATATGAAGCATTAGAAAGTCCTGCTTTTTTGAGGGAAGAAATAAAAAATATATTGTAAATATTCCTAAAAAACTTTCATGTTTCCAATGTCTATCTTATCTTATCTTTTGAAATAAACATCACACGCCTTAGTAGTAAGCATTTATACAAAATACCTGTGTCTCTGCAGTTCCAATTAAAAACAAAAGCAAAAGAACCAGAAACGTCATTATTATTATTATATTTTTTCAGACAGTAGAATCAAAAAGTGCTCCTATTTCTTTTTGATGGCTTAGCAGGGAAATGTTGCCTGCATTAATGATTTAAGGCTAGATCTTCCTGGCAAGTACACAATTAATGAGCCTGTATTACTCAATAGCTCTGCCCTTCCTTTGTTAAACTATTCATGAACTCTTGGATGACTGGTTGTAGGTTTATAGTAGACGTAAAAAGAAAAGTATTATAATGGTTGTTATGGTAACAAACCACAGATGTTGAAATTTGCTCTCACAAAATTTGCCATTAGTATTTTTGTATACTCATCTATATTAAAAAGCTAAAGAAGCAAGCTTCATGGTTGGTCAGTTCTGCAAAGAATTTTCCCATCAGCACATAAACAAAAGTTGGCCATCCAAATACTACAATAAAAAACACATACCTGATACTCCCCATCTCCAAGAGCAAGGATAGTAACAAAGCCATGACCAGGGATAAGATCCACATGAAACCTTTCCACACGTCCATAAGGTAGTCTCCAACTCAGAGAAAAGGAATGTGATGAAATATTGAAGACTTTAAGACCCTCAGGCTTTGCAGGTTCTGAAAGAGAATCACAAATTAAGAACAGATTAACCTAAACAAGGCTACATGTGAAGCTAATTTCAACAGAAGTATATTATTAGTTACAATAGAAAATAAAGATTATTGAGTCCCTATTAGAGGCTTTTAAGACAAACATCTGTCAGGGATGGTCTAGAATGATATACTTGGTCCTGCCTCAGCACAGAGGGCTGAACTAGATGACCTAGCAAGGTCCCTTCTAGCCCTACATTTCTATGATTCTATAAAGCTGCCATCTACAGTTATATCTGGTTTACTCACTACATAAGGGCCTGATCCTGCTCCCACTGCAGTTAATGGCAGAATGCCTGCTGAATTTGGTGAGAGCATGATTAGGTTCTATCCTTTTACTAAAATCTTTAAAGAGCTCAAAGGGCCCAAAATCTGGATGTTTAATCCAAACATATCTGAATTGATTCAAATATCTGGACACTACACCTGGCTCTTCTGCTTCTCTCCCATTCTTGACTTGTCATTTCACCTTCACTCCCTTCCTTCTTTTCCTCCCTCTGTCTCATATTTAAGTCATTCTTTGCCTCCCATCAGACCCAAAGTTGAATCAGTCAGTTTTCTTCTGCAGCTCATTAAAAGAGACACTCTCCTGCTTGATAAGAGAAGTTCCCTCACCCATGTGTATCCATCTGCTTTTCTCTATTCCGTAATCTTGGAGCATCCTCAACTGAAAGCTCTCCTTTGCACACATCACAGAGCAAGTCCACCGACCAGCATCTTCACACATCTGGCCCTACCTTAGCATTCATTCTGCTGAATCATTCATTCATATATACGTCATTTCATGCCTTGATTACAGCAACTTCTCTCCTCCAGGCCTCCCAGTATCACTCATATCCCAACTTAATTCTGTGCACAGAGCTGCGGCATGCCAGATCACCCACTCCAACATATCACATTACTCCTGTCGCAAAAGATCTCCACTGGCTCCTCATCCACCACAAAATACTCTTGTATTCTTCAGTGCACAACATGATCACAGCCCCTCTTATTCTCCTTACCCATTTCCCCGTGCTCTGTCCTCCTCTCAGTTCCTATTCCCTTTCTTCTCCTCTGTTGAAGATGATTCTTTTGCTCCTGTCATGCTCAATATCTACAACTGTCTATCCATTCCTCTTTGCCTAACAGATTCTCCAAATGGAGGTCAAAATACTGCACACAGTGAGCTCCCAATCATTTTTTCTACGCTATCGCTCTTGCTATTCACGTATCTCCCATCTTTTGTCACCATTATCTACTGTCCCAAATTCCTACGATATGTATAGTCTCATCACCACAGCAGGGCATTTGAAGAGTCTGTAGCTGTATATTTGATATTATTGTAATGACCAAGAAGGCACTGATTAAAGTGCAATTTCTGGCGTAAAAACCTCTCGCTGTATTTTGTGAAAATCCAAACAGGAACCCTGTGTGCAGAGAATTTGCAAGTTTGGTTTGTATTCAACTGGGCCAGATAAATCCCTTATTACTATTGTCAGTTGCACAAGACACAAAGGGATTGATTATGGTCCCCAATACAGCTCCTTTCCACCCGTGTGGTAGTGTATACAAATCATATATCCAGCACAGATGAGCTGAAATAAACTGGTCCCTGCACAAGCCCCTGTATAGAAAGCATGCCGGGTGTGAGGCTGATGGCAGGGGTAGGTGTTGAGTGCTATAGAGAGATTCTGGGTTGGGCAAAGCCTGTAGACAACCTGGGGAGGCTGCTTAAAGTTAGTTTAGGCCACTGCAGCAGCCAGAATCCTGAGGGTGCAATGGTGGCGTGAAGCCATCTTTGCTCTCCACCCCAGGCGGTGCATTTTACGAGAAGAACACGGAATCTAGCCCTAAAATTCCAACTGGGAAATGTAAGTGTTTTTGCCTCAGCTGAAAGCTTCAATGGCTTTCTTTACAAATGTAGCCCTAGTAGTATACTCTCACCTCAGTAACTGATAAATAAATAAATCATATTAATACTAATGGGATTTAGAGAAAGAGGTAGAGCTCAAAAGCAGTTTTGCATTCATAAGGACTATGTAGCATGCTCTATAACCCAAATCTAGACTCCAGTGCCTGACTAATTTAGACATGTTGGGTGCCAGGCTGATGCATGCAGTGGACAGGGGAAATTTCCACTTTCCAGGTCATGCAGTAGTTGCAGAGCAATTCCACAGAGGCTATTCCAGTTTTCTCAGCAGACATTTTACATACTCCAAACTAATGTGGTGGACATGAGGATCTACCACATGGCTAATTCTGTCTTTTTCGCCTAAACTCCTACTCTCTGTACACTGATGCAGAGAAAACTTAAGACTTAGGCTTCCCCATACAGAGGGAATACGCTCTTTATCTGCCCCCTGTCCCACACATAAACACAACCAGCCTCTTCTCCCTTTCCTTGCAAAACAAAACTGTAATGATTACACTCCAGAGGATCTGTGCATGGCCATGGAGCAGGTGGCTAGATTTGCCCTGGAATGAGTAACTCCCTATACAGCAATATAAGACCTTACCATGAAGAATTATCTGTCTCTTAGTTTTTCTTTTTGGAGTATTTATTGAAGAAAATTAACACTGACTGGAAAATTATTACAGACCATGTGAACAAATTCTCCTTTGCTTACCTCTTTTATACATTGGCTTAACCTTTCTGCTTACTTTCCCTGCTCCTTCAGAGAATTAGTAATGACCTAGAAAGTGTCTGTTACTTATGTGAAAGTTTCTGCCAACAAATCTGATTAACATACGTTCCATATGTGGTTTCTGAGTTCTGTTTCTGTTCTGTATAACCATTTGCCAGTTATGTTTCTCGTAAGTAAGATTCAATCTATGCACAGACAGAAAAGTATGTAATAGCTCTTATGTACCTATGACTTTTTTACATTAATCCATGGGAGGTTTAGGGTAGAATGATGACAGGGTTTATTGTTTTTCCCTTTTCTGCAAATCCTTAGGCGTGTGAGTAGCTTTTAGGCATAGGAGTAGTCCCATTGAATTCATATAAACCACTTATATGTGGAAAGTTACTCATGAGCCAGATCAACAAAAGGACATGGGCATCCAACTGCCATATTAGGTGTCTAAATTGAACATTTAGGCATCACTGAGATCTTTGAAACCCCTGCTTAGCTGTTGCTGAACCCTGGAAGTGTCTAAAATCCCTACATGCCTACGTTTTTGCTAGTGGGCATACACATAGCTGCTTCAGGCTAGGCACCTGGCCACATCTCACACCTAAGTACCAGCAGGATACTCAAACGATGCATTCCCCCACCTCCATTGCCTGCAGGGCTTGATCAATAGGGATCTCAGAGCACACCTAATATGGGACAAAGGTTTGAGCTTGGGATTCCCACCCTTCAGGTGAACACCCTAAGCACTGGACTATGGGATATTGAGGTGGAGCACTTGCATTCATTCCTGTTGAAGCCATTCCACTGTCTATAAATAATTAAATAAGCACTGGACCAGAAAGAGCATGAGATTGACTCTATAGCCCACTCCCTGCTCAACATGCTATCTTTTGTTGATCCCCTTCTTAAGTGCCTAACTCTCCTTGTGCATGGTATAGGGAGCCTATGCCCCCTAACTCAGGGCTATGGATTTCTCTGGGTGGCAAGTCACCTAAAAGTAAGACATTGCAATGCTCAGAGTTGCCATGCCTAAGTGCCTTTGTGTACCTGGGCTACACATGCTTGTTTGCAGGATCAGGGCTGTCAAATGATTTCTACCTTCCCCTTTTACTATTGGTAGGCTTCCATTATATCATACTATATCTGGCTAAAAAACTGGGACAATTTATATATATTACTGTGTAAATGCAGAAAACTGTTAGGAGTAATTAATTATAAGCGTGATTAATTATACCTAACAGTAATCAAATCAAAATTAGGAGTGAGTTAAATAAATCAGGAGTACCTTAAAACTGTGAGTTGTGAAAATTTCTGTGTCAGTTCTCTTATCACAATCTAGCTTGTTACAGCCAAAGAGATAAAAAATGAGACAGTTACTATATCCTGCCATCAGCTGTCAGATGAATAATTACTGTGAGACATAACTGCCTTGTAGCTGACTCTCTGAATACAAATTTCTCCCATCTATGCACAAGAATTGCATAAAGGCCTTTTATCATGTTCTTATCAACAAACGTTTGATTTTAGTGCTTTAATACTCAAAAATTAAAATGGAATATCAATAAAAAAGCTGCTTTCGGAAGTTTATCAGATGGTTTCCTTAGAATATATTACAATAAAATGAATATCAAATTCATTCCCAATGATTATTCAAAACGACTGATAAAGAGAAAAAACAGAGATTACAACCTGTTGTGTAAAAAAACAAAGTATACTTCCCCAAAAAGACCAAAAATAGCAAAATGGAAAGCCTGACAAGAGTGAAACCAGAGAGGTGCAATAGTTTCTGATTATCATGCAAACAAGATGAAGCTGTAAGGTATTCCTTTTTATTAAACTAAATAAAAATGCAATGGACACGCTTTTGAAAATCTTGTTCCTTTCATTAGTGCATGGAAACCTGAGAAATGCAGAGCAACAGATCCTCTGCACTGTGTTAATTCAGCACCCATAACTAAATCAAGAGTACACAGGATGAAAGGTGACCCAAGGAAAAAGAAAATCAGGAATAGGTGTGGACTGGAGCTTCTCGCCTTAAAAACTGCCTAGATTACAGTAACAGGGAAGACTACTACAAGCACCAATCCAGCACTCATATGCTTAACTTTACCCGCTAACTTCAGTGGGACAACTCACAGTGCATACAGTTAAGCATGTCCCTACGGTGTAGGATCAGGACACAATGTGTTAGAAAATCAAATCACAGATTAAAATTTGTATTTTTCAAAAGCTACAAAAAGTAACATAACTGATCCACTCAGGGAGTCACTGAGTGTGCTATGGTACAACAGCCCACGGAGGTCTGGCAGGAAGCTGGCAGTACCACATACTCAGAGGCAAGTGCTGTAGGTATTCAAAGCCCTTCAGGCTCTAGCCCTTGCAGTGGGTTCCCATAAACAATCACTGTGGCTGATGAATAACAAAATTCCTGTATTAGGGCTAACAGAAATAAACACAGTGATTACCTTAGGGCAAAATAGCTTTAAAAGACACACAAAAGATGATAAACACAACAGGCTCCAATCTAGCCCCTAAGGGCAGGCCAGTCCAGGAGTCTGACGATGGGCTCCTTAGGCCTATTGCCACGGATAATCAATCCAGGCCAGAACTCTCCTAGAGGCCCTCATGTCCCTGGCTTGGAGATCCCCCAGCCAGAGTCCAATCCTTTTGGCACCTGTATTCTCATTCAGGCCCAACCCCACTCCCCTACATTTCGTTTGTAAGCGAGACTGAGACCCCATTGTGCTAAGTGCAGTACACACACAGTAAAAGACAATCCCTGTTCCAAATAGTTTACAATCTGAGGCATAAATCCTGCAAAGATTTACATACCTGCTTAACTTCATACATGGTGCTTTCCCTTTGACGTCAATGGTACTACTGCCAGAGAGTGAAAATCAAGCTCATGCATAAAGTCTTTGCAGGATTGGGCCTACATAATGACAGTACCCAAAATAAAGGCATTATCTCTACTTGATTAGTTTTCTGATACTGTACCTTCAGATGTGTTTTTGATACTGAACTGATGATGCACAGCTGGGACAACAAGAAAAGAAAACTACTTTGCATGTATTATTCACATATTGTATTGTAAAATCTCATGATAATACTTCAGAATTTAGCCAGAAGCTCAGTGTCTAGAGTGGCATGCCTTACAGTCTATTTGTTTAAAATGAGTTGTACAAGAATATTGTACAAGAATAAATGTGCACTGATATTTACCTACTGTGACCAAATGCACCCCTATATTCACATCCTACATACTATCATAATAATATTTGTCCAAAATATGCCTTGTGAGGTATCATTTGAAAACTAATAACTCACTGGTCAGTAATATCATGGTGAAATGTTTGTGGCAACATTATATGTAAAGTTATCATATTAAAATGAAATTATGACTGAAATGTGTTTATGATACAGGTCTGGGGAGGAGGTAAACCTGTTTCTCAAAGACAAAGGGCAACTGATGCCCTTAGTCACGTGTCATCAAAGTTAATTAGCAATAACCAGTAAAGTAGCCATTCTTTGGTAATGGAGGTGGGCAGGAACAGATCAATCTGCATTTTTACAAACAACATGGAATCTCTTTCACCACAAGACTCCGTGTCTCCTTCCTCACAACTGGAATAAACTTTATCTAGGGGTATCCCTCAGGAAAATACATTTCATAGTGCGACCAGAGTATAAAAAGAGGCAAAAAGACCCAAGATATACTCTCTTTCTCTCTCTCTCTATCTCTGTCTCTCTCTTTCCACCTAAGAAGACAAAAGAACCCAGCTTTGGACTTTGGAAGAGGTTCTGACCTGAGAATTTGGTCTGTTGCTGGAAACATGAAGTAAGGATTTTAGCTTGAATCAAGTTTTAGCTAATAGAAAGCATTTGATCTTAATTTCCCTTGTAACCATTTCTGATTTTAATACCTTATACCTGCACTCACTTCAAATTTATCTCTTTGTAGTAAAACTTGTTTGATTTTTTAAACAAAACTAATCCATTGTTGTGTTTAACTCCATTTAAAGTAGCAGGCTGTTGGCTATGGACCCCTTACAAGGGCAATGGACCTGTAATATCTGAACTGTCCAGGAGAGGGATGGACAGTGCAGAACACACATTTTATAGGAAATTTGGGACTGGAAGTAACCAAGGCTGCTTGAAGCCAGTGAGTTGCTGGATCAGGGTTGTAGCTATACACAAATGCTAGGGGTGTGACCTGCATGCTGTCTGGCTGGTTGTGAGCAGCCAGGTTTGGAGCTATAACAGCAAAGCACTGTGAGGCACCCAAGGTTGCAAGGCAGATGGTGACACAATCACTCACTGGTCTGGATTATATCCAGAATGTGATGCCTACCCACTTGCAAAAATACAGAGAAAGAGAGAAAATGTACAAACCTGTACAAATTTCAGTGAATGTGATAGCTCCTTCAACATGGCCTCTTACTCTTTGTAATGTGAAATTATAAATGCTACCAGCAGTCAAATCTGTAACTGTGTACTCATTCAGCACTCCCAAAATATTATATTCTTTCCTGAATGTATTGTTTGATAGAGATACTGTATAATGGGTGAAGTTGGTCCTCGTTGGATTCCACATAAATGTGGCAGAGGAAGCATTTGCCTTTTTTAATGTTAGACCACATATCCCAGCTGGTTCTACATTTTTAGAAAAAAAAGATAAATAAGGTAGACAGATTAGACTGACAAAGAAAATAATTTACAAATAATTAATTTAATATTCAATTAAAAGTTACACCAATTTGCAAAAGTATGAAGTCTTCATATGAATATTTTGAGGTTTCCTAATTTTATGAAATATAAAACTTTTAAGGAGATAGTCTGGTCCTGGATCCAGAGCAGCCAGGGCAGTTCTGCTGCCTGGAGAAAGAAGGCAAGATTTGGGAAGCAAGAGCAATGGATTTGTATCGCATGTCTACAATGCAGCCCATGTGATTCCAGACTTAGCAGGATTCCAGATCTAGCAGAACTCTCATTAGGAAAACACAGCTAGTCAGAGTTGCAGGAAAATGAGAATTGAGCCCTTCATAAATAACATTAAATATTCTATTCACAGAAATTTAAAATTTACAAAAATATCATGGGCAATGCTATTTTATAAACCAGGAATTAAGTCACTAAATATTTCATATATTCACTTAAAAGTCAACACATCAAACTATCCAAGGTCAATGACAGAAGTTACCAGAAAAAGACTTTTCATGCTTATATTAGCATTTCTAAAATGACAGATTTAATTAGCAATTAATGGCCAGTAATTAATAGTGCTTTCTTTAACTCATGTGCCTTGTTATAATTTGAAGGAAAATGCTTCTCAAGTTTCCCTAAAGATAAAGAAATGTTAATTAAGCTTGCATGCAGCCTCCTGAAATCTTGTTAATTAATGCAAAATTTTTCTGTGAAAATTGGCAGGGCTTACCATTAAGGACAATGAAAAGCCTATTCAAAGTTAAATCTTTGCCCAGCTACATATTGTATTTACCCTTAATACTCATGAGAATGTCTGGCTGTAGATGGCCTTCTAAGGCAGGCAAAGGTGCTTACTTCCTCTGCATGGAATGCATTTTGCATCATTAAGAATCTGCAAGGCCTGGAGCTGGTTACCCTGTGAGTAACTGGCTCAGGAGATTTGCTGTGCTTGCAGAGCAAACTCACTAAATCACCCAATGGTTAAGGAGTTTTGTCCCAAAAAAACCACAGGAAACCACAAAATAAGAAGGGGGAAGGGGATGAGAGATGTATGTATGAGTTTGGAGTTGATTTTTTTTTCCAGAATATTATAAAATCTATTTATCCATGTCTCCGCCCCAAACATCCCCTACTCTTTCCATGCTATTCTCCTGGTAGCACTACTGCCAGTGCAATGGAAGCAGAAGGTATTTGATCATGGTGAGCAACTTGGTGTTTATTTTTTGTATCTGCTGAGCCATTTGGAACACAATTTGTCTACTCACTTAGTCGTGCTTTCTAGCACAGTCAGGCAATGAAGAGTATTTTTTCAGGAGTACACTGCAGCCTCTGTACTTCAGGAACCCAAGGAGACCAGGGATATAAAGTTTAAATCACAACTCTCCTTACTGGATACATAACAAGATGGCTCCTAGACTCTGAGCCTGCAGACCCTGAGTAACCCTGTGTTGTGAGAGAGACCCCTTTTTATGGACGCCCTCTATGATTACATTACTAGCTTTAAAAAAATGGTACCACACTATTCTACACTCTCCCTGATTTTGCACAAGAGCAATACTCCAGTCTAGTATCCCCATTTTACAGGATTTTTAAGAAACACTGAAACAGTTGAAAACAAAGTGTGAGATCATGCTAAAAGCATCAGGATCTGTTCTCAGTGGAGATGGTACTTCTTGTGCTGGAAGCTTTTTTGCTTCATGTAGCTACATCTCTTCTTTTAATGATATATCTGTAATTGAACCGACATCTCCTGAGTTTTAGCCAATGTATTAGGCATATGACCATCTTATGGATTACCAGTGCAACAAGGAGCAGAATGTGGCTTCATTTTACCCGAACTATTCTTTTGTAACCAGGTATATTCATAACAACTATCCACAATTACTGTGTTACTTTAAAAGAAACAAACTTAGAAAAACTATAAGGTGTTTCCTCACTTGTGGTGACTTTTTTCTCCACCGTCATGCTGGAATCCAAACCTTTAATTGTCTTTAATTGGAATAAGTAGTCCATTCCAGGAATCAGATTTTTCACTACAGCTCTGCTGCCATAAACAGTTGTTGTACGTAGTGTTTCACAGTTTGTTATCAAACAATAGGAAAGCTATAGAAGAAAAATACATTTTAATGTCAAATTCTTTCACATCACAATAGTAATGTAATCAGAGATGCCAGCTAATTGCTTATAGTGAAATGTATTATAATAATCAGATATTGCAAAGACAGAAAATCTTTTAAAGAGATTATTATTAAAGTTTTGTAATACTTTGCACAAAAATCTGTAATAAATTAGGGTAGTTAAAAGAAGCAGTACACACTAGCAGATAGAGCACCACGTTGGGAATCAGGAGCCTGGATTTTAGTCCCAGCTCAGCCACTGACCTATTCTGCTTCACTGTGCAGTTACCTCACTTGTCTGTGATTTTATTTCCTCTTTTACTCTTTGTCTGTCTTGTCACTTTAGCTCATAAATGTTTCAGGGCAGGACTGTATATCACCATGTGTTTATACAGTATCTAGCACAATGGGTATGTTTACATGGCACACAAAGTCCTAGCTCTGACTCAGGTTTGATCCCAAACCCTTATTCCACCCACCCACAAATCAGTCGGACTTGAGTCAGCAAGCACACAGGACCTTGGTCCTAGGACCTTGCGAGAGGGATAGGTCAGAGCTCAAGTTCCATCATGACTCAAGTCCAAGCCCTGTCATCTTGCAATGTGGAGACAGGTCAAGATGCAGACCTGAGTCAAAAAGTCTGCATAGTGCAGTATGGGCAAGTTAGCATGGCTGTGAGACCCAGGACCAGCAATTGTAAACCCAAGTTTACAATGCAGTGTAGACACACAAGCATAGGCCTAGAAATGAGTCCGCTAAGTGTGTAGCATAGATATACCTAAAGGGGACCTAATCTCAGCTGAGACCTCTAAAGGTATGTCTAAAATGCAGTGGAAGCCCAGGGTTAGTGGGCTTGACTTGAGTTAGCTGACCTATGCTAGGAACCCTGGACTTGAGCATCTACCCTAGGTTAAGAATTTTCTGACCCATTCTCAAACCTAGGGTTCTGGTGTCCTCACTGCAGTGTGCAGACCCGAGTCAAAGTAACCATATCCCAGAGTCTCTAGCGCCTCTCCCACTCCTCAGAAACGTGGCAGCTCTATACTTAGGAATGTGGTGTACTTTGGGAAAACTTTACTGCCTGCCCAGTACATTACCAGGAAGCAACTTGCTTTGAACCCAGTGGGTTAATGCTGACCTGAACTGCTGCCATCAAGCGGTTGGGCGGAGTCTTCTCTTTTTAATAGAATTAGAGAGTGTTGGGATGGAAAGGACAAAGGAAGTTGTCCCATGAAATTGTGGGATATTTCCAGATGACTTCCAGGATCTGAGTCCAGGGGAGCTGCGGCTACTCTGCAAAGCAGTAGGGCTCAAACCCTGGGTCCTGTCTTCACTCAGGCTTGGACCCTCCAGCCCTGCAGGATCCTGGGACCCTGATCTGATCCCTGGGTTAGTGCAATTGCAAGGCAGATGCAAGGGGGGTTATCCTTGAGCCTGGGCTCAAGCATGAGTTTACACAGCTGTGTAGACATAACCCTAAAAGCAATCTTAATACAAACAACAGCGACAATAGTAAAAGATGTCAAGTACGTCCTCTGCTCCATTTTAATCTGCATTTGAAGCAGCAAAAATACTTGTGAGGGGAAATTAAAGTTAACATAAAACAAGTCTATGGTCTTTTCATAATTCCAAAACTAAGGCTTCATTCCAATTAACCTCCCTCCATCACTACATTTAAAGAAAGAAATAACTAAGACACAGACCCCCATCCATTCCAACACAGCATTTTATCAGGAGGTGGGAGGAGAACAGGATTTGTCATGATCACCACCACCTGCAGAAGCAGCAGAGAGGAATTGACCCACATACACCACAGATCCATAGACCTCTGTACAAATTTAGGAGGAGTTGCTGGAGTCCAGACTATTTGCATGGAGGCCCTATGCCTCTGCACCACCTCCAGAGACACCTGTCCCTTCCTGTGGTAGAGAAGTTTCACAAACACTAAATTCACTATTTAACAAAAGAGAGGAAACAAAGAAACCTGTTTTATAGCAATATTTTATAGCAGTATGTTCCCATGAAAGGACTGGCTCTTGGGGGGTTATGTTGGAAGATGTACAAATTAATACAGACAGGCCTTTAATAACATATGGTGGATTGCAGGGGGGCCAGGACTGAGTTCATTTTCCTGAAGTAGGGATCACATTCTTAAATTTGGGGAGCACAGCTTTATATGCTGGAGAGGCAAATTCAATTATCTTTGGAGAGTTGATTGAACAGCTATGGAAGGAATTTGAAATGTCAGCTTTTTACTTCTCTTACCATTTTATTTTCATGTTTCTTAATAATTTATTGGTATTTATACTAATACAAAAACCCCAGACAGGATTGGGGTCCTGTCATGTATAGACACTGAATAAGATGAGGTCCCTGCCCCAAAGTGCTTACTGGTTATCTGTAACATTACAAAAATAATTACTTTCCCTTATGACAAACAGTTCAATTTACATTTTTGAAACTATAGTATATTATTTTATCAGAGGGGTTTTTAAATAGATTGAAAGAGCTATGGCTAATCCCTTCATTCAGCACCTTAGCAGCAGTGTAAAGCGATGTGGTTGACCCAGTGGCAGGCATTATTTTAGGAGATGCATTTTCCAGGCAGGTTGTGCTCAGTAATGGCTGACAGGTGAGGTGTTTGTGCTCTAAAGTAAGATAACAATACACTCTAATTGCAAACCCCTGATTACTGAGTCACTGAGCAGTACTGACCCATTTTGAAGGAGACCACCTACTAGCCATTTGGATTAGAGTGCAGATGGAAAGAATAAGAACTACTAATGGGTAAAAGAACAGGCCAAGAATTAATGGATAGGATCAGGCATATAGATTTTAATTTGGGTTGGGGCCAGGTACTTCAGAGCTTTTGGTGCACCTTTGCCAAAAAAATAAATCATATAATATTCTTTAAAACTGGGATTTTCAAAAAAGCCTAAGGGAATTAGACATCCAACTCCATTCATTGGTATGCTTCAGCAGCTCAACACTACTCCAAAGCTGTACAATTGCTTTCTATCATCATAGAGGGATAGAAACACTGTACTGGAACATACTGATGAGTGGGATTTGGGCACCTCACTCCCACAGGCTCCTTTGAAAATCCCAATCTAAAGTCCTAGGTAGTTTCAAGGTCTGTGAGACCAAACCTGCGCTATACCCTTCCATGGGCATTGAAAGTCCTGAATACAATGAAACTCTGCAGCACAGGAGAGCAAGAGTTAGGAAGCACGTGAAGGAAGTCTGCAAACACATGTGCCACAGAGCTGTGCTCTTTAAGAGCCCCTTGTGTTTTAGCATGCATGGATTTTGAGGGGCAAGAGTTGGGCTAGGGGAAAGGAAAGGCAAGGCAAGTAGACCCACAACTGCACAGATCCATCATCTGTTCTCCCCCCAGGAAAGGAGGACTTGGGGGTAAAGAGAAGTACCACAGGAACAAGAGTGACTGGAAAACACAGTGGCACAGCCAAGGAGTGGCTCGGAGTGATTCTATCCTCACAGACCTTTGTGTATCTCCAAGCACAGTGCCTGTTTCTTTGGGCGTAACACTGAGGAGAATGTTGTTTACTCATGTGAATTACAGAGAGTTGCAAAAATATTAAAAGCAAAGTTATTCATTAAAAAGATCTACATATAAATGAAACAAGGTAAAAAAGCACATTTTATTTATTATCTTTACTCTACAAACTACTATACATGTCACGGAAAGATAGTGAGCTGGGATGATTAATTTTAAATGATTAGTAAAATGATCCCAATTATGCAGGTACACTTCACTAAGCAACCAGTCTACTGAAGCCTCTCTCATTAAAGTTTTACACATAATCTCGTTTATTCAAAAAAAAAAAACCCCACAGTTTAACATGGCTGCTTGCTCTATTGTCAAACAATAATACTCTGTTCCAGAGATTAATATTAGCGATTACAATTTTTTTCCATAAAATGGCAAAAACATCCTGGCCAAACACACACAAGCAATTTCAAAAGCATCTCTCAACTACCATAGAAAATCAAAGAGAACTTATTTTAAAAATAGGCAAAATACACTGGGAAGCTTGAACAAACTGTGCTGTGGTTAGGATCCCTGGCCACTCTCAGTAAGTCAGATCGGTGGTGAACACTGCATTCTTACACTAGTGAAGGTAGCAATCCAAAAAACTGCTATAGTAAGAAAACTCAGATAATAAGATATCAGTGTCACAGGTCAAATCTGAAACCTTAGTGCAAATATAGAGAAAATTATTATTTCCAATATCAGAGGGCATAAACTTCCATTTTTAATAATCTAAGAGGGCTTTGTACCCAACTTCTCAGAGATAATCCCCATATTATATTATGGGCAGACTGTGTAGTGATGCCTGTAGGTAAAGTCGCCAAACACTTTTCATTATAATCCCCTGTTTAAAGTTGTTTATAAATGTGCAAGATTTAAACTGTTTGGGCTGAAATTCTCCATGTTTGGTTTCTGCTTCAGAATACAGGAAAATAAGAATTTTAACAAAGTTGATTTTCCTCCTCCCCAACTGTTTCACTGAAGAGGAGCAGGAACTTGAAATTTTGTAGAGGTAGCAATCAATAGAGCCTGGTAGAAGCTTGCTGCTACAATCTCTGAACATTCCATATACAATGAACATGTTCCCTAGTCTCACTGATTTTCCTTTTGCACTGAGTATGCTCGCAGATCCATACAGCACCCTACATAACAACGACACTGAGCATGCTCCTAGCCTCACAGAACTCCCTACATGTCATTTGCATTACACATCCTCCTAGTCCCAAACAGCCTTTTATACGTTGACTGCACAAAGCATGCTCCCAGGCCAAACAGCTCTTCTATCTGCATTGAGCATGCTCCCAAGTTCCATAGACCCTGAGCTCCATATAGGACACAGCAGCAGCATCAACAGGAACAGCTATCCTGGCCTTCCCTCCCCTTTTGGCCTTGGGCATAGAGTGCTGGCCTAGGAGCCATGAAAAAAACATTAATATTACTCTTCTGTGTTCCAAAAATTCCTGATTCTCAGCACTCCAGTGCTGTCAAGCAAAGAGTTGTATGAGCCACTGGTGACTGCTCAACAGACCACCACAGCTGTCAGTTACTTGTTTAGCTCAAGAGGTAGGAGTCTGTGCCGTGGATCCAAAATTCCTGGGCTGAAACCCTGCTGACAACATGTGGGAGGCTCAGTGTAGCTTCACATGATGGCATTTTTGCTTTTTCAGTTTTCTTTGTAAAGTCAAGCACACAGACATTATGCCAGAATTATGATTATTCATGCGATCTTAATTTGGTCACCTTGTGCATGCACATTATATTATAGTTCGTCATTACATGCTCACATGCTATTTGCTTTACAGGATCCCTGCTTCATGATCAACAGGAAACAAGGCAGAAGGTTATAAGAAGAGAAAGGATAGTTTTTTTGTGATTAAGGCACTATACTGGGCCCCAGGAGTACTGGATTTTATTCTAGGTTCACCTACAGACTTCTTGTGTGATGTTGGGTAGGACCCTATCATAATGCACATGTATGGGGGCCCAAATTAACATTGCATGGGTAAACCTAATTCTGGCATTCCCTTACTTTTAAATGCGTGAGTTTGCAACCTTAATATTCTTTTAACATAGTTTTAAGTATCTATTATGTGCCTAATATAAAGATAGCTGATTTTTCTCAATTGACAGTACTCCTTTCACAGATTAATGTGAAATATAAAGACAAAAAAAACTTTAGGTTTTGCAGTATATGGTATATTTCACTGAGAACTGAAAAAGATTTAAAAGTCACCATTATTTTTTACACATTTTTAATTTATCTCACCTGAAACATTTCAAAGCCTCCTGTTGGCAGTTTCCAAGACAAATATATGGTGTTCTCTTCTTGTCCAAAAACCTGTAAATCTGAGGGTGGATCAGGATCTTAGATAAAGAGAGAGAATGATACATAATAGAATATCAATATTTAGACTAGTACCCAGGTGAATGAGTTTTATTGACATTTTTGTAAATTAATATTTTACTTTTCATATATAAAATAAAGTTTACATTTCATAGCTCAGAAGAATGAAAGATAGACTATATTCTGTAGAAAAGTAATTTTAGTTATGTCATTTTATTTTAATTATCAATAAATGATATTGATCTAAGATGATCTCAGACATGTTGCTTTCCTTAATAACATAGTTTTCCTCTATTTGTTTCTCAACATTATCATTTATTTCATACTGTTTAAAGATCTTTAGTTGAAAAGTAAGAATGTTACAAATGTGTATGCATTTAATCATAACATTTTAAGATTCCTGGATTAAATAAAAATATGCTGTCAACCAAGACGCTAAAAAGAAAAACATCCCTTATGATCTACAACCCTAAAAAGTTAATTAAATAAGCATGAACTTACAAGTATTAATCTTGAGGATGGTAGGATGGCTTTTCTTTAATCCATTGGTAGTCACAATACTAATTAAGAAGTCAGTCCCCGGGGAAAGACTGTCAAATTTGAACATTCTACATATTTTTTAAAAATATGGTTATTTTTTTAAGAATTTGGAAAACATACATATATTATTATTACTGTACATCCTTCAAAGATTAATTAATATTACATGGATCTAATGCAAAAGTTATATGTGTATGCTGCCAGCTATTGAGAATGATGCAAGTTAAATTTCTAACAGGAATCATGTTCAGATCCTGTAGTCACTCTGTATGCAACACTCGAGCAAAATTAATTCATTACAGCCAGAGATGGACCTGAGATGAGACGTGTAGGGCTAGATCCTGACATGCCCATAGACTGGTGGGTGGTTGTTCAGACTCAGGGTTTTACTTTGGGCTTACCTATGTATACAACCCATTAGATTTGTTTATTTCTTTAAAAAAAAAAAAAAAGGAAGTCATAAAAGAGGAAGAGGAAGATGTTTGTTTCTGTATGTAAGTGCACATCAATATTAGCGAGGGGAACTGAACTAGATGACCTCTCAGTGTCCCTACATTTCTATGATTCTATGATTTTTAATGTATATGTCAAACAATGGAATGTTACATATAAATAATACTGCAGCATAGTCTCTTTAAATATGCAATGTGACATCTGGTGATATATATTTATTTGATTGGGCAATGAATGTCATCCTCGTACCTTGCACTGGAAGATAATATTTCCTCTTTGCTGAAGCTTTTGCTGATTATCGAAATAATGTATCCATCAAATATATTTTCTGCTGATGGCCAGGTAACACTTATTGATTCTGAGTCTTTGCTGTGATTCATATATTTAACCGGGCTTGGTACTGTGTCAATACAGAAAGCAATGTTTAAATAGTCTTTTCTATCATATGGCTAACAGAATCAATTACCCCCAGCAAAAAAAAAAAAAAAAAAAAGAAGAAGAAGAAGAAAAAACACCTAAAAGAGTTTGTGTAGACCCCAAAATTTACTTATCACAGGGATACACAGAGTAATACATACCACGCTTGATTCTCCGCTATTCCCGACCTCTGAGCAAGACTAGCAGGGAACTGATCACAGCTCCCTGATTTACAGCCACGAGGCCTCAGTTCAAATTAAAGCTTCAAGAGGGGCAGTTTTAATTTACATCATTGAAACAACATCCATCAAGGACTTCACACTAGTGGGGAACTGGCATGCCCCCTCTTTGTCCCATTCTCAGGAGTAGCAGGAAAGATAGAAAAAGAGACAGGCCAGGAACAGAAGGGGAGTGGTCAGGAGGTGGGATTGTGAATAGGAACCAAGGGGAAGAGTGGTGGATAAGAGGAGAGGAGAACAGGACAAGAGCCAGGTTGGGGAGGACAGGAGCAGAGGGGCAGAGAGAGAATGGGGCAGACAGCACAGTACGGTTGATAACCTCTAGATCACACTCCCTTCCAGAACCTGGAATTGAACCCAAGAGTTGTCAGTCTCTATATTTTCTTAATTCAGCCCCAAGTATTATGATATAGTTTTTAGCTACATCACGACATAATGTTTTTCCACATGACCCTTGCCTCGTTCAGTGCATAGGATGGAAAGTGCTCTGGGAATGAATCATAATCATGTAGTAAATGAGGTTGTTGTCTGCAGAAACCCTTGGCTTATTTGTTACAGAAGTTAGAACATGTGCAGTGAATGAGGCAGAGGATTACAGAAAGAGAATGAGAAAGTTTGCCCAGGCAACCTTAACTCTGGCATTTCCTGAATTTTGAGTGCTTAATTTTGCAACCTTAATGTTCTTTTTACATAGGGCTGGGCAGGATTCCTGTTGTTTGAGGGGATGGCAGTATATATAAAACAATGGGTCTTTTTAGGACGCTTCTATCTACCTCACTTAAATTGCTATTTATACCATGTGATATTGTCTCAGACCTAGGGAACCATCTTTTTGTTCTGTGTTTGCATGGTGCCTAGCACAACGGGTCCTGGTCCATGACTAGGACTCTGAGGCACTACAGTAATATAATAATAGAGAATAATAATAATTTCATATCTTTAGTGCTAAAAAGGTAGGTTTTTCACAGCAATATAGCGAATACACGTTAGTTATCTCACCACCAAAATACACCTTTTTTGTAGCCTTAAAGCCACAGCTGAGTCACCCCTACTAGCCAACCAATCAGAATGTGACACTCACCAAAGGAAGAAGCAGCAGTATACTGATGAGCTCTAAACCACAACATAATTAATTGAGGATGGTACTAGACAGTGGCAGGGCAGTATAGTCTCTTGATGGTGATATTTGAACATAGTACAATTAGCAGTGTCTTCAGAGAAGCAGCTTAAGTCTTGGGCACAACTGGGAGATGGAGCAATGGGAGACAGAATTTTCTGAAACTGAAAGAGGCCTGTGGATTGAAAATAATTCCAGAGGGAGAGAAAGTTGCAAACAAACCTGGGTTCAAGTGACGAATGGCCTTAACTGAGAGCAGAAGGAGGGTAGCTATAAGGAGATAGAACTTAGTTGTGTAATAGAAAGAAGAAAGATCATGGAAGCAGAGAGACAGGCAGCAGAAAATGTGATTAAAAACAGAGGGCCATGACAGAAGATTTACGAAGGGGAGATGGGAAATATATGTGCTGCTGAGAAATAGAATGCCTGACTGAAAGGAAGACCAAGCTACTCTGGTGGAAACAAACCAGACATGGAGAGCACCTAAGAAAATCAAATGATTGGGAAAGAAAAGAAAACAGAAAACACAATTGATGTGAAGTCCAAGGAGACTTCAATATTGCAGAGAAGAGAAAAGCATTATATAGCTATTTCATAAGCCAAATCTGAAGACGGAGAAAACATCTATGGAGAAATTCACTCCTGGTGTAAATGAGTGCAATTCTAAAGGGACACCAGTGGGAGCTGTATTCATGTATAAGAACCAGTTAAGTCCACAATACACAAAGTTGTCCAAATTCAACAACTGAGCAAGCAGGACCAGACATTAAAGAGAGAAATTCTAAGGCAAATTATTTTGTTTGCTTTTTCTAATGACTAGCAACACTTGCCAAGTACTGTGCAATATCAGTCATGAGTGGACATCTGGCAACATTATTCTTAAGATAACATTAGCAGGGCCATGGCACAGTATAACCATACCCAAATATGCTTTTCAAAGCAGGGAAACAGTCAAAGAAAAGAGCCAAGAAGATAACTATGAAGGAGAATGAGAAAGAAATTATAAAGATGGTTGAACTAATTACCTAAGACAAAAAAAGTTTCAAGCAACTGCAGGAGAATGCACGTAATACTGATAGAAGCAAACATATACTGAATTATAAGTAAGGTCTCACCTGTCTCTATTTCTTTTATTACAAGAAGGCTGTCTTTGAAACCTTCTTTTTCAGTTCGAATTGTAAAGTTGTACAGGATTCCAGGAATAAGGTTGGAAAACACTGCCTTTTCTTGCCTGACTTTTTGGACCTACAAATCAAACATTATGGTTTACATATTTCTATGGAACTGCTTCAAGATATTTTCAGTAATAGCAAAATATTTATTTGTAGAATCTCTACATTTGGAATGGGGTGGTACTTGTTAGCATCAGCTACGATTTATTTGACTAGAAGAGGTGAAACAGTAACTTTATTGACTATAAACAATTAATTTCCTTAAAAACATACCATGAAAGCGCCTGCACAGTTTGTACATATGACTTCATACTGCTGAAAATTTCCATCAGCACGGTCCCAAACAATTTCTATTGAGGTGTCTGTAACTTTACCTTCACGTACATTTAGTGGAGCTGCCAGACCTAAAAAAAACCAAACCAAATAAAACATCTAAATGCAATGGGCCCTATCCATCAATTCTGCACAAATAAATCCTAATGAAGTCAATGGGAGACATGCAAGTGAAAGGACTGCAGGGCAAAACCCTATATTAGGAATATTTTCAGATTCTAGTAGAGACCAGTGAAAATTTGCAACAGAAATAGATGGCAGGATAGGATCCAAGATCACATAACACAGAGAGAGAGAGAGAGAGAGAGAGAGAGAGGCAAAAACTTGAAAAAGAAAAATAGGGAAAGAATAAGAGCTAATATTCTTCACAAATCAAAGAAAATCAGTTGCTATAGATGAACTTGCCTATCTGAAAACCAATATTAAGTCTGATTATGCACTAGTGGTAGAGCTGGCATTTCTGGCCAGGTTAGTAAAACAACTTTTTTCTATCCACTCTCCCAAAATGTAACTAATCCCTATCCACCAGCTGACCTAAATAGGCTGACCTAAATATTGTGGGATAGTTTATGGGAGACATCAAGCTTAACTGACTCATTTTCTATAAAAAAGGTATGTATGAATGGGTGGATATGTTCTTCAGATCTGTCTCCTGTTACAAAGATGGAACTAAGTTTGCTGTTCAATTCAATCCCAGCAATCAGCTTACTTCTGTTTATATTGGTTTACATGTCAATGCCAATTTTGCAAGGAAAAGGGATAGAAATTTTTTTTTAATTAAAAGATTATATTCACCTTTATATATTTGCAGTTCTGAGCTCTTTCCACACTATTTTAGCACAGGGGAGGGCACATGGCACTAAAGCATTCTCACTGGTTAATCATGGAGCTAATAAAAAGCAGGGGGTAGAATTATGGTAACACTAAATGGGTATAATGTTTGTTTAAAACCATTAAGTGTCTAAGTAGCCAAATACTGTACAAGGGAAGGATGAATGAGGAGCCAAAGTATGTGCAGCTGCACACAACAGCCAAGTCTCTGCCTTGCAGTAGGGGTGAAAAAAAGGTGCAGAGGGCTCCTTAAAGAAATAAAATATAGTTTCATAGCCTTGAGGGGGGAGTTTTTTTTCTTCTGCCTCCAATTATCTGCCCAATACCCAGACCATTTATTCAGGCTGGAATGTGCCATGAGGATTTGGCCCAAAGTCAATTAATATGTTAGGACCTAGGTCTTGGAAGGGGACGGGTAAAACTGATTTTAAAAATGGTAAAGATGTTTCATAAAAAATTCAAAATAATTTTCGTCCCATAGATTTTAAAAAGGAACATTTTTTCGTTCATTCAAAATTTTCCACAACAATTTTTATCAAAAGTTTTCAGTCACAAAAATTTTCTGTTTAGAATATTTTCATATTTTTGTGAAGTTCCCCCATCTCTCTTTTCCTCTCTCCTCTCTTTATTCCTTCTACCATTTTGCCCCTGAAAAAGTGTGTGTGTTGTGTGTATAACACAACAAAAGTGTGTGTGTTGTGTACATGACACAGGGGGTTGAGAAAGGGAAACAATTAAAATCAGAATAATGAAAAACCAAAACACTTTGGGACTTTGGAGTTTCATTGGCCAAAATAAAAAAATATATATAAAAATGGAAAATCTCAAAACAAAAAATGTTCACCAAAAATAAAAAAGCTATTTTCAGAAAAAGCACATTTTTAGTGAAAAAAATAATAATTCAAAGAATTCCAACCAGCTTTAGTGCTGATATCTCCTATGAAGTGCTTAGCTTCATTCTCATTAACGTTAGCACCTTGCAGCTTTAAAATCTAAACACCTTTACACATCTCCCTAGCATACCTTGAGATGCATCAGTTAGCACTAACCTATTGATTTCAGGACACTGAAAAAGCTCTGTTGTTATTCATCTGATTGACTAAATAGGAATGGTCAAAATGTGGATACCTTATTTTTCCCACAAGACCAACAACAATTTAATATCGTTTTAATTCTTAAATTACACAGTAACTGTTAGTTCAGGCTTGGTACAAATAAAAAAACATCTAAATGAGTACAAAGACTTAACATAACAGCAATGCTGATGTACAATTATAGCTTTATAAGACATCTAATGGTTTTTAACGAAGCTGTATCTGTACTGAGTAGAGGTGATCATAGCCTTCAAAAGAGATTTGAAGTTTTTATTTAGGACCATACAGTCATATAGTACTGAAATTTAAATTACTTACATGTTTTTACACCAGGTACGTGATATATAGAGCTTAATATGTTTCCACTTACTGTGGAAACATAGAAATTATATTGTGTGCCTGGGATCAAGTTTTCAATTGTTACTTTATTATCATTCTTTAAAGCCATCGTAGCATTAGGTCCTCCTTTGCTTGTAACATATATACCATCAAATACTCCGACATCAGGCATTTGAACAAACAAAGCCACAGAATTACTAGAAATGTCATAAGGGACAATAATCTGAACTGGTTTGGGCTCTGGAACAAGGAAAATTAGGGCAAATGTTAAATCAGTCGACAAGAAGCTGAATGAAAATAATACAATAAATCTGAAGCATGTTTTCTGAGAAACACATTCATATGACATTAAAGTGATAGCTACCATAAAAAGATACAGTATTATTGAGAAATAAATAACTAACAACAGCAAGCTTTTATATAGCATTTTTCATCACTAGATCTCAAAGCACTTTATAAAGGAGGTCAATATCACAACTGTTTAATTTACAGAAGTTGTCATATAAATTTCCTTTTCAATCACCATTCCAGTAAGCAGTGAAGTACCAGTATTTGAAACAAATTTAGACAAATGTACTTATGGATTGTAAATTGAGGAGTGCAAATTCAGTCATAGAAGAGGTGCCAAGTAAGCCTACATTTGACTGGCAATCTATCTTTACGTCTTAGCATTCTTGCTTCACAGCTGGTGCTAGCAGCTGTGAAAAATACCTTTTGTAATTTCCTGGCATCTGTAACTGGAATGAGGTATTGGACATCCCGCTATACCAAAAAATCCCCCAAATGGCTAAATCTACCAAAAATAGTATAATCAGCTATATTTACTCTGATGTTGTCATTTTTCAGCTGTCTATGTTGTACAGACCTATCCTCCGACACCAGTTGTCCACAAACTGTGGGGCACGCCCCCCTAGGAGAGTGTGGAGGAACATTCGAGGGAGCTTGCAGTGGGGCCTGAACCAGCTTGCACAGCCCACAGCTCAGTTCCGGCTCCAGCTGCAGCTCCACACCCCCTTGCTCCACCCCCAGGCCAACTCTGCCCTCATTCCCTCTCTGCCCCCAGGCCAGCTCCACCTCTAGCCCCAGTTAATCCCCCATCTCCAGTTCTGTTCCCAGCTCTGCCATCAGCCCAAGCCCCTTTGCTGAGCCAACTGTGCATTAACTGGTGGGAGGGGTGTGGACAGATTCCATTACTGGTAAGCAGGGGTGTGACCGGAAAAGTTTGGGCACCATTGGACTACACAAACACACATATTGGGGGTGAATCTTCCTCATGTCTTACATACTTGATAAAAATCTATACTGTAGCAGGACCTTCTCTATATCCCAGGAAATTAAGTATAACAGGGAAGATTCTAAGATAAACAGTGTGCAGTTTTTACCTCTTGTATATTATGTGCACCATATTACTACTTATCAGTCTTTAACTCTTTTCCCTTTCCCGCTTACATCTTTGTCAACTTAGTCACTCTCACTGTAGCAGCCTACATAACTCCTGGCATTTTACTTGGACAAAAGGCCTTTCTAAAAACAGACCAATATACAGATTATCTACTCTGAACCATTCCCATATTCTGTTGCCCCTTTTCAGATCCACAACATACCCAATCTCTTTCCACAGTGGGAGTAATATGTCCTATTTGGTCTCCATCTCTCCCACACAACTGCATTCAGTGCTGCCATTGCACTTCTAAGGATGATTATGATACAGTGCTATTTGCTTTGAATGACATTATGTAATTCTGATGCTCTTAACTTAAAGACTGTGCCTCTGCCAGTTTACATAAATGTATTAAATATCACAGTTTAGGCCCATGATTGCCAGGCAAGGCTACCAAATCTGCCAAGGCATTTATGCTAACCAATAATAAATAATAATAATAATAAAACAATCTGTTCATCTTTATAAAATTTTATCTTACTTAGGGTGCATTGAATGGTCTTCAGTTCACTCATATTTCCATTATTCACAGTTGCCACTGCTATTTCATAAGTCATTCCAGGGACTAGATGATTAATCTTAAATCTATCCGTGGTGTTTACTAAAAACTTCACAGTTTCATCCACATCTGTAGTAGGTTTCACTTGAATGTAGGATTCCAGGCCCTCTTGTGGTACCTTCCAGTGAAGAATTACAGTGTCTTCTTGCACATCCTCAGGATCAATAAAAACATTGGTAGGTGGACTGACAGCTTAAATAAAGAAAAATAATTATAGCGTATAAACACAAATCAAAGATATTGACCATTTAGTAACCCTTCCTAATGCAATTCTTTGGTTTTATGTTTTGCTTTTTTATTCTTGGATAAGACAAAAACATAACCATAGCCAGATGAACATCTAAATTTGTACAGTGCATTAATCGAAAGAGAAGCTATAACAGAATATACTCTTCTGTAGTTAATGATTTTTAAATTGCTTTGATTCATACAAAATACAGTTTCTGTTTTGAATCTTATTGTATGTATCTGTGGTTTATATTGCAGGATAGGATGGGCAGGTGGAAACATTAAGGACAAAGCTTGAGGAAGTGGGAAAAATGGGAAGGGAAAGACGAGCTATCTGGAATGTGTGAAAGGATGAACAGTTCTGTGTTCTTTGTCTCTTTGCTGTTGATTCTCCACAGAAATACAGAAAATAGACGGTTTAATGGTGACTGGTATATGAAAAAAGTATTATTTATTATTACTATGTTATTAAAATTGCTCCAATCATCCTTTATGGCCATCTTTACTCTCAATCAATAGTACCCTACTCTGCAAGTAGTCCCTTCCATTCCAGTGGAAATACTTACAGAGTAAAGCTCTAAACAATGTGAATGAGGACATCAAAATCTGACCATTAATGTAATCACTGAACTGTCTTCATTTAGGTCAAATGAGATATTTCTGGAGAGATGGGAATTACACCTTCCCCCAGCTGGAACCCTGTTCTGTTTCCCATTCTCTCTTCCCTCTCCTGCTCCCTCAGGAACCCCAGATCTCCCTCAGACAGGGAGTCTCCCCCAGCCAGGTAGTCTCCTCCATCTTACCCACACAGTGCATAAGCCGGTGCTTCCAGAAACTGATTTCTCAGCAGACTCCCCTGCACTCCACTGAACAGAATCCTCATATGCCAGGTTGCAACACCATTTGACCTGACCATTCCCCTGTCTCAGTGGAGGGATGGACAAGCCAAATTTGAGTAGTATGTGACCCTGTGCACCAGATCATAACAACACTCAATGAAATTTGGCTTATCCATCTCTCTGAGGGGCAGCTGGGTTAAATTTCAGTGGCATTGTGACCACACAGTTTGAGCGACATTCCAGATGACTCCAGTAGCAGCCATACTGATTTAGTAAGGGACCACTGCTTAAAAGTGGTTGAGTAATGCTCCCCCATTCTCTGGCCTATGGAACTTTGAGCAAGTGCAAAGTGAAAATTACAAAAGCACCTCCTAAGTTGGTGCACCGGTCAGTTCACATTTAATTTTCTACATTTGCTTAAACCTCACACTCATCATGTTTTTATGTTCCAAGCTACTCTGGAGTACATGGTGATTTAGCCATTTTATCATCATTAAATATATGAGCTGTGTAAATAAATATATATATAAACCATGATTAAATGTATTTATCAAATATTAACACAAGCCACTGGAAAGAAAACAAACAAGGATAGATACCTTCCCCATCTGGAAAATTACTGAATGTTACAAGCAGTGAACAGAATTTAGAGGAAGAGAATTTCCCTGGCTTGCCCCCAAATATGTACCAATAAATCACTACCTATATAGCACCAATTAACAATAACTTTGTACTTTCTATTTTCAATTTAAATTGGAAAGATCTATATATATGTAATTACCTGTTGTTATTAATATAGGCTTCTCACTGCAGCTTAGAGATCCCTTTTCTGCTACACTCTGTAGATATATCTGATACTGATGATATGGCTTGATGTTTCTAATTACCATTGATGTGCTACTTTTTTGAACTGGTAACTTCTCTGATGTGTTTGCTTCCGTATCCAAAATGGTGACAAGATAGTGATGAAAAGATGCATTGGAGGAGTTCTGTGGGGGGTCCCATTGTAAATAGATTTCTGTTGATGATACATGTGTAGCCTCTAAATTGTTAGACTGTAATGGCCCTGATGACAAAATTAGAAAAAGAAAATAAGAAAATAGCTTCTGATAAAATTTTTAGTTACTATTTATTAAAGATATAACCAGAATTGTTGATGGTATAAATTATTTTATTTTATTGGCCACAGTTACAAGAATTCTAAGTAGGTATCAATCCTTGTTTAATTTCTGCAGATCGGGACATTTCCCTAACAGCACAGAGATAGGGACTCGAAGGATTTGCCGCTGCAATCGGTTTTCAAAGATCAGACCAAAAATCTTTTAGTTTGGAATAATGCCAGAGGCTATGCAGTTGATTCCCTAAATAATGGCATTCCCTCCTTCTAACAGATTATCTGTCTCATTTGTTTCATATACATACTGTTTATGAATGTTTACCTAAAATGTTTATTTCTTTAAAAAAAACTATTTGACTTTACATTTAGGAACAAAATATATAATTTCATATTTTATATAATATAAGTTTTGTCTATAATACTTTCAAAATCAAGGTACAAAATGATTGGATTCAGACTGAAGTTGAGTTGTAAAATATATTCTTCTACTTGTGGTATCATTTCTTTGGCAGACTGAGTGCTTTCAAAGTTATGCTTGTATATGTGAAGTAAATTTATTTTTAATGAGATTTCTCTTTGACTCACCTTTGATTCAAAGGAATTAATCACTTTCATCCAGTATTCATTAATATTCACTGGGTGTGTTCAGTTAGATTTTGGTAGCACAATAGATAATTGGGCAATACATTTGTCTCTATTCCATTTATTTTAGTGTATTGGTTCAAAAATAACTAGACTGTATTTCAAACTGTGAAATTTCTCTTTACTCTTACTGCATAGATATAGGGATAGCGATATTTCCAAAACAAGTCGTCTTCTTGAGAATCTGTGCAATTTTATTAAATCACGATGGTCAAAAGGATGTTTTTGTACCTTCTACTGACAGCCTGACCCTACCTTTTGACCTCGATGGGAGTTCTAGGTGCAGAATAATGATGGGACTGAGGTTTTGAAATATTTTTTTAATCAGAAGTGAAATCCCTGACCTTGCAGCTAATCATATTTGAGCATATTTTCTACTTGAGCACTGTCTAAATGCCTCAGTCCTTTTATCATCTGTTCCAATCATGTCTTTTAACTATGAATTAAGATCAAGATTTTGAACATTCTAAAATCTGGCTGTGTTCATACCCAGGATTTTGGTTCAGCCCATGAACACAAAACAGTATCTTAAAAGAAAAAATATGAAAAGTGAATGATTGAATGGTTATTATTTCTGCATATTTTGTTACTTACTTGTCTCTATCATCAGAAGTGGACTTAAGTTAGTCTGTGCTCCTCTGGGGCTCCTTGCTGATAGTAAAACCCTATAGAGGCGGCCAGGAGACAATTGCATAATTGTTGTGTGTGTTGTATTTAGAGGCAAACTCCCAAAATGTTGTTCTGAATGATCAAAATAGTATTTAATTATAAATTCAAATCCTAATTTAAGCCAGTCATTCAAATCACTCCAGACAAGCACAGCTTCAGTTGTTTTGATGTCTTGCACATTAAACATAAAATTTTCTGGTACAGAAGGTACTGAAAAAGAACACCAAACATTTAGAATACTTGATAAACATGAAAGCTGATTTTCCTAAAATTTTAACATCATTCATATAGTTTTATGAGAATAAAACACTTTCAGATAAATGTAATAGACTGTAAGAAATATAGTTACATTCATATTTGCAAATATATGGCAAAGGTATATAGCAGAAAAATCCTGTGAAGAAATAGTTTGGACCAGTTGGATTTTTCTGAAAAGCATAGCAGTCAGTTTCATTCTCTGGTATCAGGGACAAAGGTGAGATTTCAGCTTTTCCAAGATAAGGAGATCCATCTGTCCACAAGAAGTGACCTTCTTCCTGCAATAAACAAAAACTACAGGAAATATTTTTTTTTAAAAGTTACACCACTGAATTATTACCATTCATCTTTAATTATATAACCCTAACTATGGTGTTGCCGTCACTCCACCACAATTATGATGGAAAACATCGTGCTAGAAATGATATGTTATGATAAAAGTTACATGAGGCTAATGCAGATGGACCAATAATTTAAAAGAATCCTCTAATAATCCTAGCAATATTTATAAAGCAACTTAAAAATTGTTGTGTGCCACAGTAAAAATATTAATGGTGATCAACTACTCATAACTAGTTTTGTTGCTAAAGTTAGATCTCACTTCTGGAAATGATGCTGGGTAGTCAATCATTCTGAACAAATTCAAGAAACTTTTTTTATCCTGAAAGCTTGCCTACTGTAAACAAAACTTTGAGGACAATTAAAGCAGATGGAATTGTTTTTCTGAGGCCAAAAATGTTCTCGGTTCTTATCACAACATGATAAAGAAGCTTTCATTGCAATGCTGCAATGTTCACATTTTGCCATGGTTTAAAGGGTTAGGGGAAGATTTTCAAAGGTATAAAATGAGAGATACCTAACTCTCAATGACTTTCACCTAAGTGCCTTTGGAAATTTCCCCCATAATGTTAAAATACAGCAACTGCAATTAACACATCAATTAAAAACACATGGAAAAGTTGACATTGAAACCTATACCTGATTTTCACCTTATTCTAGTGAAAGCTGTGATGTAAACGAAGATGACTTGAGATTGTTTTGGATGAGGACCTATATGCAGCATTTGAAGTATGTGATATATTCAAAATGGATATAGCTTGTTACTTAGGGGGGGTCCCTATGCGAATTGGTTCTACCTCTAGTAAAAGACCAATCTATCCCCGATAAGCATCCAAAAATTGGATCTTGATAGCTTGAAATGTATAACTATAGTTTACTCATATTAATGATTCTGGGCTGGTCCAGGGGCCATGTAACAGCATCTTGGATCCAGTTAGGGCAGCCACACTATGCACTGTGGCTTCATCCTGAACATGTCTCCAGCACCAGAGCTTGCAGGCAGAACTTCAGAAGACAGCCAACCAGCCTGTGATTGTCTTCTGAGGTTCTTATCTTAGGGGAATTCTCCAGCCAGAATTAGGGCTTTAAGAGCCTCTTTTATCTGGCATAAAGGGGCTGAAGCGGGAGAGAGAATCTCACCTTAAGAGCCCCAATCTTAACTCTCTATTACAGTTACTTCTAAGGTACCTATCGCCATGATATCCTGCCATTATCCAGTGCACAGAACACTCACTGATGTCTGTAAAATTTTAAATGCAGATCTATGTCAGAACAGAACCACAGAATTAAAAGCAGAAAGAAAACAGAAGAAATAAATAATATTTACTCATAGCATAGCCAGCTCTCATGATTTTACTGCAGGTCTTGCAATATGTGGTTTTTTTCTTAAAGTTGATTAAGTGAGAATCTCAGCTTTCATTATTTTTAAACAGGTTTCTAGCCCTCAGGGTTGTAGAGAAAAATTGGAAAATGTATCCTAAAGATACAAAACCCAAGAGGCAAATAAAAAGAAAAGAACCCAAATTGTTATTTTTTTCATCTCATGATTTTAAAGCCAATCTCATTATTTTAGAAAGGGAGTGGGGGGCTGACTTATGATTTTTTAACATCTGAGGTTGACAATACTGTAAATACAAAAATCAAGTTTTTCTAAATTTCTCATTTTTCATATGACAAACTAATTGCAGTAGTAATACAAAAATTTGCATACTGATTGTATAAATTGTGTAAAGATTGTGTAAAGACACAAATTAAATAAAAATATCTGGGAAGTTCAGCAAAGTGCTTGAAAATCAAGCCTGTTCATTATTATCTCTTGCCACTCTGAAAAGAAATTACTCATCTAGTTCATTAAATTGACCAGACTCCCACAAACAGAGAAATGCTTGTAAATTCCAGATTGATAATTAACTCTTTCCTTGTATAAACAGAGTTGACAAAGTAAAATTCAAATGCTTCTTCATAATATGCAGTAGATATGGAAATAACATTTGCAGTATTTGTTTTGTGGAATACCTTTGTCTTTTATGGTATTTTAAAAATATGACATTCTGCCCATAGTAACAAAGTAATTTAAATTAACTTCAACATTCTAAGAAAAATTGTACTTCTTAATACATTTATATACATAAAACATAAAATAATATTACATGCAGCACACTTTGTTAATGTAAATTAAAGTTGCATATTCAAATACAAAGAAACAAGGCAATGAAGTTAGTTTCACATAGTAACATTAACTCATCCATAGTGCTTATAATCATCATCATTTACGGAATGACAATATGCTTGGATGAAAGACAACATGCCTGCCTAAGAAACTTGTGATTTTTGCTGTAGTTTATTTACATGTACATTTGATCACCTAATATGATAATAATACTGACCCACGCTGTAAAGTACTTGAAATCTACTGATGAAAGCGCTATGTAAAAGCTAGGTATTAGTAGTAGTAGTAATAGTAATTGAAAATTGTATACATAGGAGAATTAATGTTAGTTACTATGAGAACCTTATCTTTCGTTACTTTTTTGTGTTAAAATATGTAAACCTCAGCATTGCACTAATGTTTTTTGCTTCTGGACCCAAATCCTCTCACCCAGCACTGTTTTTTATTGTTCTCAATTTGCATGTTGTTATCTTGTTCTGACATTGGTTGTGCACATCTACTACATTATTTAACGGTGTTTGGTAAAAAGAAATTCTATGTCTATGAAAGGGTTTCCAGACACCACCTGCAGTTAAGAATAAAAACTACTTACGTGCTGTTTTATTATTAGATTTTTATAGACAATGTTTTAAAATAATAGCAAAGAAATAATGCGAAGTATTTTGACACTGTAAATAAAAACACATCCAAGACTCTTCCCAACTAAGAACAAAACCAACTTTTCTATTCTTAAAGAAACACAACACATTTCAAACAAGAGAAGAAAACAAACAAAAAAACCCTGTAATGTCTCCAGATCTTCTGATTTTTCAACTCAAAGCAAGCTTCGGCCTAGCCTACACACACTGGCTCCCAGAGCTCTGGCAAAATGCTCCCTACAAAAGCTATGCTTCTGAGGACTCCACCTGGAGTTCTTTGGCTTCCTGCAGGAAATCACTTCCAACCCTGTCACACCAATAACTCTCTCTCAAAGGGGTTCAACACTTCAGAAGGAGGAAGTGAGTAATTGAATACTGCCAGACTTAGCATTAAATTAGTCTCAAAAGTCACACAGATGTGTATGGAGGTGTAATGGGGTCTACAAACCCCACACTGAACACAGACAGAAGAGTCTCTCCTGTTCATAGGCAAGCAGCTTGACCACATTCCCACACAACTACCAATCATGGATGCAGGCACTCAGAGCTGCAGCCAATAGAGGAAACAAGGCCTAGAGTGACCAGATATCCCAATATTATTTAGACTGTCCCAATACAAGGGATTTTGGCTTATACAGGCAATTATACATATATTTGGCTTATATAGGCAACTCCCCCCTCATCCCTCATTGAAAAAAAGTGTCCCAGTTTTTCACACTTGCTATCTGGTCATCCTAACAAGACCTGCTATAAAAGGGAGAGTACAGAGAAGGAGAGAGGGGCAGAAAGGCATGAGACAGCAAAGGTGTGACGTCCCTGCACAGTCTGCCTCCACAAACACAGCCAAGAGACTGAAGCAGACTGCTAGACTCAATTAGAGATGAGAGTCCAAGAACTGCCCTGACTGAGAGCAAGCTAAGGAGGCCCAGCCAGGAGCAATACAGACCTCTCAAAAGCCCACACCATGAGCCGCTGACAGCTTTAAGGGACATAATTTTGCAGAAAGTATCCAGCTCCTATTCCCTACCTGGACCCTCTCTTGGCCCATCCAGATCCCCACATTGCAGAACTCAGCCTTGCTTGAGGCCATGCAGGATCAGTGGAAGTAGGGGAATGATATCACAAAGGCAACATTACCAAACTTACTTAGTTCCCATTCCCTCTATTCGTAGTGACGTATGGGGTTATAAGGCCTCAAGACAATGAATCAAACTTCATTTTGACTAGATGGAATTGCCCTGACAAATTTCATTTCTTTTCAAATGCGGGGATAAATACTTAGCAGTTTTTCTCCCTGCCTCACAATTAAACTGTTTTAATATAAATAACGCTAATGGTTCCAATGGCAAACGAATAATTCAGTTTAAGTTCCAATAATGCTACTTCAATGCTGCAATCTTTCTGCTCGCAGGGCTCCCACTTGACTTCAATTGGAATTTTGAGTGTGAGTCTACTGTATATTAAAGTGGATCTACTGGAATAGTGCTGAAAGGTTCAACTGTCATTTTTGTTTTATATGAAAGAAAAAAATTAAGAATATGCACTGTGCACCAGGCTAACATATCCATCTTCAAATACCGCTAGTCTTCACCACATTAGCTCCTTGCTGGCTGAATTTCACACAAGCACACAAAAGTTGAAATTCAACTCTACATTTGAAATTCAATTAAATCCCATAAATAGAAATGTCAGAGGAACGGGGAAACTACAAATGCACTGATCTTATTTTTCTTAGTTGAATGAGACAGCAGATGGTTTGGGCCATTGCTTTAATATTTCAATCCAATCCTGCACTTCTTATTTGGACATAACTGCAACTCAGAAGCAAATCTAATTAGGATATTTCCTAAGGAGTGCAAAATCAGAGAGTGGGCATCAAATAATGAGGTCTAACAGGTTAACAGGTTAAAGAGTAAGGCCTTAATTCAGCCAGACTCTTAAGCACATGCGTAACTTCAAGCATATGAGTTCAAAAAAACTGCTTGTGCTTAAATTTTGGAACGTCTAAGTATTTTCCCGAATTGGGCCTAAAACAGCAGTTTACCCTCACACAGACACATTTTTAAAGATTCCTGTTTTTATTCTGGGCCTTCAAGTTACTGGTTGCTCCCTAAGAAGCAACGCACTGTGGGCCAGATTTTCATTTACACTATGGCCTCGTTACATATGCTGTCAGTGTAAAGGGGACTTAAAGTAGAAGTAAAAAAGAGAGGTGGAGGGGAAGGGTTTAAAAGGACCTTAGTGTAAATGAGACTCTGGTCCTGATATTCAATATAAATGGACAGCATTATTAACTTTACTGAACGTATCTATACATCATTGACTCAGCTCCCAAAGTCCTGTCCCAGTACGTTCTAAGTTTAATGTAAAATCTGGGATGGACTCTTGGGGTACTATGTCTTCTTGAGTTATTCTCCATGTTGTCATCATGAATCTGGGGAGATCTTCCCATGACACTATAGACCTGATCCTACATGAACATAAGCAAATCTTTTGATTCCAAAGGAACCTATTCATCCATAAGGAGTACAGTGTTAGGTCTCAGATCTGGCAAGAAATTGCACCTAGAGGAGTAAAATGGGTCTTGACTGTCTACAGAGAAAGAACCTACTTCAAAAAGATTACGCAAAACCATTTGTTTTGGTTTTTGTTTTTTTTTTTTTTGCAAAGTTTCATGCACTGCTCTAGATGATTATTTTTGGTAAAATTATTTGTAGTATCTTTTTTAAATTATTAATGAATAATTAATTTACGTGTAAATACTTGCAATTTATTTGCAGAATAGGCATTATTCTAGTAATCACCATTCAAATTAATAACTAATATGAATGAGTGGTTTTAAAAAAAATAGATTTACTGTACTAAGTTTTAAATCCATAGGAATTTGATTGTACATAAAGTTCTCCTGCTTAAGGAAAATGCATTTTAATAAGGGAAATAACAAAAGATCAAATATACTGACCTTCATGTCATTAAGACCTGTCCATAACATGATTACTTGATTGACTGTCTGGAGGTAAGAAGATATAAATATATGTTCTTCTTCATTCCGTATGTCAACAAGGTGTGCTCCTATTGAAGACAATTCACAGATTTGTTGTGCCATACTCCATGGCTTGCTTTCTTTGCTCAGTTTATAGCAGCTGCCTTTGAATGCCAGCCATCCTTGTGAACACAGACCTACGGGTGAACAAATACATTATTTCCAAAAAGTTCTCTATCAGTAATGGTGATGTTCCATTTCACAAATCTTAAACAAGTCTATAAAGTATGATGACATTTAATTAAAACACAGTATTGCCAACCCATCATTCAAGACTCATGAACTAGCCACACACACCCCAATATCATAAGATTGATGTTAATTAAAAAATAATAAATTTTGCCCTCTTTTTCTTTGCCTCCTGGTTTCTGAGACTTTAGAATGCATGTGCATCATGTTTTCAAACTTTTATCCATAACCATGATGACTAGAAACTTAGAAATTTCCTTTTTTTTTTTTATAATGAAAGCTGAGATTTATTTTGCCATCTCATGATACCTGCAGCTACGGCTTTAAAAAAAAACACCAAATATTGTGAGACTCCTGATAAAATCTTGAGAGCTATCAACACTGAAAATGTGTACTATCCTTATTCCATTCATTTTCTACAATTAATGGGAATATTACAAGTTTTTAGTCAATTATTCTGTAAGGTTATTGAAGTTAAAATTGAATTTATTCAGTTGAAATAAGGTAAAAGTGCCTATGTAATTAGACTTCTCCAGGAAAGATATTCATTGATTTCCAAAGACATTTTTTAAAATGTTAAAAAAAATGCCATCTAACTTATATTTATTGAATAGAGTGTTTTGGTTTTGGACTTTTTTTTTATTTAAATATATTTCATTTTTTCTTTTGTGCTGCTAAATAAACAGTTTTGAAAGTTTTAGATAGTAACACCAGATTATTAAATAAAAAGAATGGTTCCAGCCAATCAAACAATAGCTCCTGCAGAGAGCCCTGTCTCACTCAAAGCATGCCTGACAAAATACTCAGGTCCGCTATTTAGACAGGTTAGCCATACATGCACTTGCAATGCAATTTATATTCTCCCTGAATGTTGGCATTAAATGCTACAAGTTTTTAAGCAAATGACATGTCAGAAACCATATAGCATAATTTCACAGTCAATAGCTGACCCACTAAGCCAAATGCCTCAAAGCACTTAGCAAAACTGGGTAAGCCTGGTTAGCTCAATATTTCTATAGAATTAAGTCAATTTGCATGAGAGGCACTGTGTTCTAGTCACAGATTAAGTATGTGTTTCCAGGTCTGCCACAAGCTTCCTATGAAATCTTTTGCAAGTCACTCTCTGATCTTCATTTACCCCCATTCAAAAAATGTGCCTTTGCATATTCATAGACTAACGGGGTATTTGTGTGTGTGTTTAATATGCAGGAGGAATTGTCATTTTATCAAATTCTAGTGATTTTATTCAGCTTTCAGAAAGCACCTCTGGCCAGCTTGGAGATCGACAAAGGAAATACTTTTGGTCACCATGTTTTTCTCTCTTGCAGTTTCAGTGACAGAGAACCAAGTTTATTTTTCAAATAATGGCAATTCCTTAAAAGCTCTACTATTCCTACACTTGACAACTGCTTCTTGTATGACCCAATAACAAAATCTACCCATGTTTCAAAAACTGTGATTTTGTTGAGTTTGTCTTAGGTTTTTAAGTCTTCGGCTCCAGTACTACAAACTCATCCATATGGATGGACCCTCAATCCCTGTGCAAAGCTCAACTGAAGTCAATAGGATTCATAAGGGGACAGGAAATCCACCTGTGCAGATCAGCTCACAAGATCAGTACTTTAGATTGTAAGGTTTTTCTTCAGCAGGTACATGAGACTAGTGCCCCTCCATAATATCAGTGTATCATAATTTACTACGGATACCTGCTAGCCAGTACAGCTGAGTGAATAATTCACAACAAATAATTTAGTATATGAATATAGCCTCATTTTATGCTTTGGGAATATCCATAAAGACATCACAATCTCCTTGAATTTATTCAATGAGCTTTTTTCAACAATATTTTTAACTCTCTGGACTGATCACAGGTGGCTTCAAATCTAACATCTCAACAACTGAAATTCAAACTAAGTTGCTTTGTTGAAACTGGTCAAATCAATCACAAGGTATTGTTTCTGTTCTTTGACTGGATGAGCACATGCAAATTTAAAATTTTGTTTCTACAAATACTCCTCAATGTGACTTTGAAATATGCTTTCTACAAATGTCTGTGTTATTAAAACTCTATTTCTCCTAGTTTTTTTGAAAGCAAACACAAAAGGGATTTAAGAATGGCTAAAATTCATTTAAAAGTTGATACATTTAATATGTTTTGCAATTTTCTCTTAAAGCAATCGGTCATCTTTCTAGTCTTTGTGATCATGATAAACTAGAGTACATACCTGTTTCAACTTGAATGTCCAGAGTTTGAAACACATTTATAAAGTCAAGGTGCAACTGTTTAAATTCAAACTTAAAAGTATACGAGGTTGCAGGTATCAAATGATCCCACTCAGAGAAGACCTCATTTTGTTGCATAATCCGTGTAGTGTTATTCAGTGAAATTGAAACTGAAAATTCACTGGCTAGTATATTCCAGTTAAAATATACAGAAGTACTTGTCACAAGTGTTTTGATGTTGTTGCCTGAGATTCCATCTAACAGAGCAAAGAAATTTATATTATGCACTTTTACAATAATTGATTAATAAGTACAAAAGAAAAAATATAAATGTTAATTTTCATGCACTGTTTAAGAAACAAATGTATTTCAAGAAGGGATGAGGAACACTACAATTAAAACAAAATTACATTTCCTGTTTAGCTGCAACTTAGAAACTATTTCAGTGGGCAATTTCATACATCTTTGCTCTGGTTGATTTTAACAGTATGTAAACTTAAAATTGGAATAATCACTGTATTCAGTAGTAAGAAATGCAATTAAACTTTAAAAGCTTATAAATAAAAGATAGTGTGAGTGTAAAGGGGAAAATTCTATAACACAGCTTGGCTTCAACATTAATTAATAACATAACATATGTTGGCCAAACATGCCAGCAGCACAATCCTGAGAAATGCTGAGTGCCCTCTGCTCCCACTGTTGTCAATGGATGCCACAACAAGGACTCAGGACTACACAGGTTTAGGCCGCAGATCTAAGTTTGAATCCTGATCCTAGTCTTCATTTCCAGGTTGGCAAGATGTTGGAATGTCTTAGAGGTAAGGCTTTAGGGCAGGGTTTCTCAAACTGGAAGTCAGGACCCCGCAAAGGGTCATAAGGCTATTATGGGGGTGAGGTCACAAGCTGTCAGACCCCACGCACGCTGTTACCAAGGTAACTGGAATGTCGGCAGCTTAGTTTCTCGGCCAGGTCGCTACCCGAACTTCCTGCTTCTGGTCATGTGACCGGAAGCAGGCAGTGGCATGGGCCCACCTGAGTCAATCACAGGCCCTGCCAGAAAATCACTTCTGGCTACATCCCTGATGAAGAGGGGCATCACTTTTTTGAAGGGGGTGAGGGGTCATCAGCACCTGAAATATTTTCAGACGGGGTCCCAGAAAAAAAGTTTGAGAACCCCAGCTTTAGGGAGATATTTTTAAAAATAACTAAGGGATTTAGGAGCATAAGTCCATTGATTTTAAAAATCAATGGAATTTATACTCCTAAATTCTTAAGGGTCTTTTCAAAATCTCCCTCTTAAACTTCAAGAGGTTGCAATCTATTCTTACTACTACTACTGCTGCTGCTGAAACCCCAAATGGCTAACATAGGTGATGACCATGACCTATTATGAAACTGAGATTAAAGCCATGAGAGCTTGTTGATCAAACAATGACACTACTGCTTAGAACATGGTTTTTTCTAGGGTTCACTAGGGAGATAGTCACAAAGAAAAACAGACTAAAGGTCCATAGGGTTGAGAGCCTCATGATTAGAGCTGGATGAAATTATTTGAACAAGTAGTTTATTCACCAAAAAATGCAGTTTCAGGTTGACCAAAACTTCGTGAATTCAAGACAAATGTGGCAAATAGTTTCAGCCAAGAAAAAAAACACAACATTTTTTTAAAAAGTCAAAATCTTTGTTTTGACAGTTTTGAACTGAAATGTTTTGATTTTTGATTTTGAAAAGACATTTTGTTTCAAAATTTAGCTATATTTATTTTTAAAAAGAACAAAATATACCCAAAATCTAAACAAACAAACATTACCCCCAAATTTTTGTTTCAGGTTGAACAAAGCATTTCATTCAACCTGAAATGATTTTTTTCCAATTTTTAATTTCAGCAAGAAAAATAAAAAATGTCCTCTTTCCTTTTTTTTTTTTTGCATTTGAACTGAAAATCAGTTGTTATTTGTTCAACGATACTCATGATACCTTAATAATTCTTTGCAATAAGGGTGAAATTTAACCCAGACAGAGTGATCACTTAACATCCATTTAGGGGTGTTTATGTATTAGTCAAGATTCACAGAATCCCTATGAGATAGGTAAGTATTATTATACCCATTTTACAAATGATAAACAGAAAGATGAGCTGACTTGAACAAGGTCTCAAAGGAAATACAGTCTATGCATACATCTACATTGCAGAAAAAAAAAACGAGCCGCATCCAGTTGCAGCCTGGGTCAACTGAGGGCTCAGTCCCGATGAGGGGGAGGACCCAGGCTCCAGCCCAAAGAGAATCGTGTACACTGCTATTTTTATCACCACAGCATGAGCCTGAGTTGACCCAAGCTCTAAACTTGGAGCCTTCGATAGTTTTATGTTTTGTTTGTTTGTTTTTTTGCAGTTTAGATGTACCTTAAGGGTCAGATTCTTCTTCCAAATCTGACACCTGGTATCACTCAGGCAACACAGAAGCTGGAATCTGACTGTAGCTGGCCTCTGAGAATTCCCCCTGATGTGGAGGGGCTATTACTTGGCAAAAGCCACAAGCAATTCCATGATGGATTCCCCCATTTCCGCACCTTAACATACAAACTCCTGTGCTAAAAATCTGGCCCAATAAATCCAGTCCCTAAATTCTTGATTTTAACCTGTAGGTCACTGTCCCTTTCTCCTCTCCTCCATTCTAGATGAAAGGTTGTCGAAATAAATAAATAAATAAACCCAAGTACAATATTTAATTTCAATTTTTATTGTAAATATAATATATCTGTAAACTGGTCTAAAATGGCAAGACTATTAATAATGTTGCTGTTGACCCACTTTATAATTCATATCCCCCAGGGAAATATGTCTCAATCATGAGTAAAAAAAAAAAAACCAAAACAAAAACACAAGAGAACGATTTTTGCGCCACTGTTGGTTAACTTGATCATTACAGTATCAAACAAGTTATTGTGAAGTTGATCTTCCCTTAAACAATGATGAAATCCTGGCACCATTGAAGTCATTCAATTTCCATTGACTGCAGTGAGGACAGGATCTCATACCCTATCTCTTTCTTTAATCTTCAATAACAAGTTGTCTATGTTTATGTCAAAAGATATTTTATGTTATATTACTTACACGTCTTAAATGATTTTACACTTAAAATTGCCCCATTCTTTATTGACTCTATTGTGATGTCATATTTCTTGCCTTCTTCTACCAGAATTATAGAATTCAGAGGTTTTAGCACAACTGAAGAAATGTTTTCCATAACCTGCAATTTAAAAGAATTTCTTGATGTAATGAGTAATAAACATAATACAAAGGGAATTAATAAAAATCATCTCTAGTGTAAATGTTGTACCTGAATTTTAAAAAAGGATATTAATCAAATATTGCAGCCTGTTAAACTATTTCCTCTCAATTCAACCATGAAATATTCAACAAATATTTATAACAAAAATATTTAGGCTGGTTTGAGTCTTCAAAGTACACCCTTGTATTCAGAGGAGGAGAATGTCTTGTGGATGGAAGATCCAGAAGGCATGTACCTGAAATAGAAACAATGCCTCCTAGAGCACCAGAAAGCATAGCAACTATATATACCCTTTCTGGAGAGATGAGTGTCAAATGGCAGCATTAGTATCGCACAGGCCCTGATTCAGCAAAGCACTTACGCATGTGCTTAACTTTAAGCAAATGTTTATGTCTATTCCTATTTGGCAAAGCACATCAAGTGCATGCTTGAGTCACATTGGCTTCAATGGGGATCCATGTGGGCACAAGGGGTGTATTCATATGAAGTCAATTGCAGAATTGGGAACTAATTTTTCTAAACATTTACTCAATCAATTAAACTATCTCATATTCATCTCTTTTATTAAAAAACAAAGACCGCTTTCTATCGGCACATCTAGTTTAATAAACAGATAACTATTTACAGCTCAGAATTATAAAATACATAGTTTACTTTTTGATGGAAGTCATCTGTGAGCTTATATGTCATAACATAAAAGTCTGGATTTTCTCCTTTTGGGAACTCAGACCACATCACCAAAACGGGTCCAGTGGGTTTTTTCACATGGTCACAATCCAGACTCTTTGAAACCTGCAATACAAAAATACACAAATGCATTTTAACACAACGTGCAATAGAAGAAAAGCAAATTTGAGGAAATGATTCAGCTCTGTCTGTAGCTACCTGTTCTGTTTACATACTGCCATCTACCACTGGATTCTGCCAGACCAAAACTGCCTGCATAACTGTGGAGTCTGTAGAAGCTCCAGAATTTTCAGTTTCTGCAGATATAGATACTAATGCCTTCCCTTCCACTTAGTGGCTAAGTAATATCAGCTGGGGCCCAAACCTGCTTCATTGTCAGGAATGCAGTCTGTGATTCCACTATGGCAATCATTATCATAGGAATGAGGCAGGGAATGCACTCACCATGTGCTCCCTAACATTGCTACTGTCACTCATCCAGGGAAGCATTTTTAAAGGGACTACACATTATGAGGATGGGCAGACAGCTCCTTCCTAAAGTTTAGAAGGGGGCTGGGAAAGTTTCATGTAGCCAAAATTCCACTCCCAAATAGCAGGTGGCGAGGGGGAAAGAAGAGGTAGTTCTGCTTTAATCAAGAAAGTTTCCCTCAGAAGAAATGCATAAAGCTGGCAAAAAAATGAAAAAAAAAATGTAGTTTAAATACAGTATGAAATTCACAAAATAAACTGACCCACGAATATTATTCTGCCAGCTGTAATAATGAGGGTAGGGCTAACTGCTCTCTCCGAACCAGCAATGTGGAGTGGTAGAATTAATATCCCTCTGACCAGGTTAGGGCTGAGTGGAGCAATCCAGTTCCTTTTCAATTTTGCTGGTTTTGTTTAAATATGGTGTTTGGGACCTGAGCCCCAAACCTCCCAGATTTCCTGGCTCACACCCTCAGAACATAGTACAGGTTTACTTTAGCCTTAGAAACTACCCCAGTCTCTGCACATCCAGAATCAGGAACAGAAGTATACATGAAGTGGGGAACTAGCTAACCTCTCCTTACACATCCATCCTGTACAGAGCTGTTCTTAGGGGCTTTGCCCTTGCTTATGAAAACAGAGTCATTTTAAGATGCAAATATTTTGCTCCTATTAGTTTAGTGATCACATTTGTTCTTACAGTACTTTCACTCTACCCATTCAGGAAAACAGGTCCTTGCTGATTTTGGGTCTGACTTGGAACCAATAACATAGGGGCTGCCCTTGGAACTGGAGATTCATATCTGAACCACATGTCTGAAATTCTAAGGTATTTGGATCTGAGCTGCCAATCTCTATTAGCTATAATACAAGTTGGGAGTTATTTACAGATTTCAGCCCTTTACCTGTTTATATTTCCATTTACTTTGAATGGAATACTAAAGACAAATTTATTTTTCCATCCATTAGCAACAAACCCCAAATGTAGATCAAAAAAGTCATAGCCTGAACTAGTCGCAACCCTTCCACTCTACAATAAAAGCTAAATCTAAAATTGTTGATTGTATTATGTGGTGTTATACTGTAAAGCAGTGTATAGTAGTAAAAACTGAACACAAAATGTAAAAGGATGAGCTTTCAATATAGCTTTGCCATTTGTGAACACATTATGGCATAGTACTTGGTTTGCTGTTTTAGGATCATTTGTTATGTCTAATGCCAAATTGACATGACTATGTAAAGCTTCTAAGATCTTAATAATAATTCACATTCAAAGTATGGTATACATTTCACAAGAATGGTGCATGACTCTTCTTGAGAGCCAAGGCATACACATGTTACACTGACATCTGTGCTGTAAATAGTGTTCACTGTAGTCATGTCTATCCTGACGGCGATCTTTCTGGATCGATTGAGCGGTCAGTGTAGACCCGCTCAATTGATCAGGAAGTCGACTGAGTAAAACCACCCCCTCAAGTAGCATAGCACTGCTTTGACAGGAACGCTGTTCCTGTCAGCGCAGCGCAGTGTAGACAGCGCGCAGAAGGGAAGCGGAGCAGTCGACATGAGTTATGCAAACTACTCTGCATAGTTTGTGTAACTCCCATTGACTGCCGCTGAATCAGGTGAGTGTGGACCAGACCTGAGAAGTTAGATACTCTCTGGAAAAGAATAATAGGCTTTAAATTATACTTGTACAGCAAGCTGGAGAATTGCAGAAATTTACACTCTCTGAAAATAATCTAGTGAAAGTTCTTTGTTCTGAACAGAAGAAAATCTGTTTTGAAATGTAACAAGCAATTAATACAATTGGTAAGATTTCTATAAATGATAGATTAGCTCTTTCCCTTCCAACTTTGGCTCTTGTATTTGATCCAACAATGCACATTTGCTTATTGTAGTTGTAGGAAGCCAGCACACAAAATAGAGCACAGCATCTTACAATATCAATCATAACAGAAAACTACCAAAATCACTTAATTCTTCAAATTTACAAATGTATTTAGACATTCTACCATGCACAACTTGTGATCATAAAAGACAAAAGGGACTTCAGCTTATGATTTTCCTTCTATTTCTTTGTCCATAAACTATTTTCAAAATCTTGAATCTCATTTAGGGCCTTAGCCAAAGCCCACTGAAGTCAATGGGAGCCTTTAAACTGACAACAAAGGGTTTAGACACAAGTCCTTAGACTCTGTTTTCACCACCTACCTATAAAGGGCCAATCACGTCTCCATGAAAGTAAAAGGTAAACTTTCATTGACTTCAACGGCAGCATGGGTAGGACCCTACAGTGGTTACTATAAATTACAATTTGTTGTGATAGTTAAAATGACAACAACAAAAAAAGAGTCTAACTAGTAATCATAACTTTGTACACTTCAGTTAAAATATCTACGTACATTCAAAAAAGGAAAAAATTCTTACCTGAAATATATATTCTAACAGCAGCAGTAGAAGATTCGCTTTGTCCATATGGAAAGAAAGTTTTATAATCCCAGTGTCTATTATGTATCTGAATCTTAGCAGCTTCAAAAACAAAATTATGTTGGAATATTTTTAGATAAAATGAGGGGGAAATTAAGATAATGAACATGCATGTTAACCCTTTATATTGATATAACTGAAGTTTAAATACTATTCTAGATTTACACACCTTCACTATGGGCCTGGCTTGACTAGCATCTGACATAAAGCCTAGTGAACTCAATGACAGACTTTTTATTGACTTTAATGAGCTCTGGATCAGTCTCCAGCTTCTTACTCAGCAAAATTCTCCTCAACTTCAAAATGATGTTTATCTTTTGCCTAAATAATGACTACAGGCTCAGACACTATATTGGATCCATCTAAGAGCAGATGTGGTTGGTTTTACTCCCACAATGGTAATTTCAGTGAATCTATGTGTGAGCAGGATTTCGTCCCAGATTTAGGGCCTGATCCAAAACCCAGAGAAGTTAATGGGAGTCCTTCACTGGCTTCAGTGGGCTTGGATTATGTCCATAACCATAGAATCAGAAGACTGTAAGAGACCTAGAGAGATCATCTAGTCCAATCCCCTGCATTTATGGCAAGACTGAGTATTATCTGGACCATTCCTGACAGGCGTTTGACTAACCTGCTCTTAAAAATCTCCAATGATGGAGATTTCATAACCTCCATAAGCAATTTATTTCAGTGCTTAGCTACCCTGACAGTTAGGAATTTTTTCCTAATGTCCAGCCTAAACCGCCCTTGTTGCAATTTAAGCCCATTGCTTCTTGTCCTATTCTCAGAGGTTCAGGAGAACAATTTTTCTCCCTCCTCCTTATAACAACCTTTTATGTACTTGAAAGTTGTTACCCTGTCCCCTCTCAGTCTTCTCTTCCCCAGACTAAACAAACCCAATTTTTATAATCTTCCCTCATAGGTCACATTTTCTAGACCTTTAATTATTTTTGTTGCTCTTCTCTGGACTTTCTCCAATTTGTCCACATCTTTCCTGAAGGGTGGCACCCAGAACTGGACACAATACTCCAGTTGAAGCCTAATCAGCACAGAGTAGAGTGGAAGAATTACTTCTCATGTCTTGCTTACAACACTCCTGCTAATACAACCCACACTGTTGACTCATATTTAGCTTGTGATCCACTATGACCGCCAGATCCCTTTGCGTTGTATTCCTGCCTAGGCAGTCATTTCCCATTTTGTATGTGTGCAACTGAATGGTCCTTCCTAAGGACTTTACATTTGTCCTTATTGAATTTCATCCTATTTACTTCAGACCAATTCTCTAGTTTGTCCAGATCATTTTGAATTTTAATCCTATCCTCCAAAGCACTTGAAACTCCTCCCAGCTTGGTATTGTCCGTAAACTTTATAATTATATTCTCTATGCCATTAGCTAAATAGTTGATGAAGATATTGAACAGAACCAGAACCAGACCCAGAACTGATCTCTGTGGGACCGCAATTGATATGCCCTTCCAGCTTGACTTTGGACCACTGATAACTACTCTCTGGGAATGGTTTTCAACCAGTTATGCACCCACCTTATAGTAGCTCCATCTAAGTTGTATCTCCCTAGTTTGTTTATGAGAACGTCATGTGAGATAATATCAAAAGCCTTAGTAAAATCAAGATATACTACATCTACCACTTTGCCCTTATGCACAAGGCTGGTTACCCTGTCAAAGAAAGCTATCAAATTGGTTGACACAATTTGTTCTTGTGCTGACTGTCCATGCTGACTGTCACTTATCACCTTATTATCTTCTAGGGTTTTGCAAATGGATTGCTTAATTATTAACTCCATTTTCATTCCGGGTACTGAAATTAAGCTGGCTGATCTGTAATTCCCAGGATTGTCCTTATTCCCCTTTTTATACATTGGCACTATATTTGCCCTTTTCCAGTCCTTTGGAATCTCTCCTGTCTTCTATGACTTTTCAAAGATAATCACGAATGGCTCAGATATCTCCTGCATCAGCTCCTTGACTATTGTACGATGTATTTCATCAGATCCTTGTGACATGAAGACATCTAATTTGTCTAAGTAATTCTTAACTTATTCTTTCCCTATTTTAGCCTCTGATCCTATCTCATTTTCACTGGCATTCACTATGTTAGACATCCAATTGCTACTAACATTTTTGGTGAAAACTGAAATAAAAAAGTAATTTAGCACTTCTGCCATTTCCACATTTTCTGTTATTGTTTTTCTCCCCTTATTGAATAATGGGCCTATCCTGTCCTTGGTCTTCCTTTTGCTTCTAATGTATTTATAGAATATTTTCCTGTTACCTTTTCTGTCTCTAGCTAATTTAATCTGGTTTTGTGCCTTGGTCTCTCTCATGTTATCCCTACATACTTGTGTTATTTGTTTATATTCATCCTTTGTAATTTGACCTAGTTTCCACTTTTGTTAAGACTCTTTTTTGAGTTTCAGATCACTGAAGATCTGGTTAAGCCAGGGTGGTGTCTTGCCATGTTTCCTATCTTTCCTACATACAGGGATAGTTTGCTCTTGTGCCCATTATAACGTCTCGTTGAAAAACCGCCAACTGTTTTTCCCCTTAGACTTAGATCCCATGGGATCTTACCTACCAACTCCCTGAGTTTGCTAAACTCTGCCTTCTTGGAAATTATCTTTATTGCACTGTTTTCTCTCCTACTATTCCTTAGAATCATGAACTCTACCATTTCATGATCACTTTCACTCAAGTGGCCTTCCGCTTTCAAATTCTCAATCAGTTCCTCCCTATTTCTCAAAATCAAATCTAGAACAGCCTCTCCCCTAGTATCTTTCTCCACCTTCTGAAATAAAAAATTGTCTCCAATATAGTCCAAGAATTTGTTGGATAATCTATGCCCTGCAGTGTTATTTTCCCAACAGATGTCTGGGTACTTGAAGTCCCCTATCACCATCAAGTCCTGTGCTTTAGATGATTTTGTTAGCTTTAAAAAAAAACAAAAAAACAAAAAAAACCCTTCATCCAGCTCTTCTTCCTGTTTAGGTGGTCTGTAGTAGACCCCTACCATGACATCACTTTTTTTTTTTTAAACCCCTTTTATCCTTACCCAAAGACAAGTTTCTCCTATTTCCATCTCAACCTCAGTCCAAGTGTAAACATTTTTAATATATAAGGCAACACCTCCTCCCTTTTTTCCTTGCCTGTCCTTTCCCCTGCATACTTGTCAGTTACTTTTAAACTATTGTTTGTTAGATGTACTGTATTCACCCCCACATTCAATCAATATAGGCAATATTTCATCTCTAAAATATGATCAAATACAAATTGCATAAATTAATAAGCTATAAATGTTTGGGGTGTTTTACAAGATGTCCAACAGCACCAAAATGAATACAGTTAACTACTAGATGACCACATAAAATTACAGTAAATGATATGATATAACTTGTTTTTCACAAGAGATGTCATACACCCGTACACAAATATATATGTACATATTTCTTTAGAAATTGCATTAAAAATTGAGACAAGTATTAATAGACAATGCTAATTTTATTCTAGTCTAAAAAATTAAACAGATATACTTCCAAATTCACACACTTTAATCCATCTTGCTTATTCAAAAGCACTTTAATTTCTCAAACATCATTGTATGCTCAAAACCTTAGCAACCAAGATGAAAATGAAAAAAATGCCAGTGTTCTGGCAAGACAATCCTTCATTTCTGCTAAAATGGATCATTCTACACTATCAATTTCAAGACATTCACCTCCTAAAAGCGAACTTCAGTCAGGCCCCAATCAAGAAGATACATGATTTGCAAGCTGGAGTAGTCCCTGAAACCGATCAGTGATGGTATGATGAGGGCTATTACTCTGGGGCAGAGACTCTGCCTCCCTCAGCAGTAACTTACTCTGCCGACACAACTCAGCCAGCAATCCTTCAGCAGCGGGTCCGACGTGAGTCAGCAGCTACCTTTACTCAGCCTGGCAGCCAGCCGCGATGACTCGGGCTGAGCAAAGGCGGAGGAATCCGGTCGCAGTCTCGTGTATGGCCCGATGCTGACGCCCTTAACCTGCCCCACTGGGGGAGGGAGGAAGGACACAGAGACTGGCCCATCCGGCCCTGCCTGCACCATTAGAAAACATCCTCCGCATAGCCTGCGGGGCCGGTCCTTACCCGGCTCCGGCTCCCGCGGGGCGGGGCGGCAGGTGCGCCGGGCGCGGGGCTGAGGCCGGGGCGGGGGGCTGGGAACGCCGCTGCGCTCGGCTGCTGCGCCGCGCAGACCGTGGGGAGGCCAGGGCAGGTGCCAGCCTGGCGCAGACGCTCTCAGAGGAGCGGCTCGGAGCCGAGCCGGGCGGGCCCCCCGGAGCGCGCTTTCCCCCGCAGCTGCACGGGACACAGGCGCCTCCACCCCGGCCGCGTCTCTCTTTCCTCCCGGGGCACCGAGCAGGGCGCAGGACCCACCTTCTCGCCTCTTCGGCTGCTGTCCGGCCGAGGAGCCCCGCCGTGTTCCCGCCCGTGCAGTCTGCTCCCGCGCCCCCTTCCTCCCCGCTTCTGGGCTGCTCCGTCTGCCTCCCTTCCCCCCACCCCCCATTTCTTCTGGTCCTTCCTCCCCTGTCCCCTTTGCTGGGCTGCTGAGGGAGGGCAGGGCAGGGCAGGGCTCCATGGAGACGTGGGGAGCGGGCGGGCGGGCCACAGGTTGCTCCCAGCTGCAGGGAGGGCAGCGAAGCCACGCCGGAGCCGGCACACCCCCCCTGGCTAGGAGAGAGGAGGGGGAGGGAGCTCGAGCACGAGAAGCCTCTGCCCCAAGCAGCAGTCAGGGGAGCCGTCTTCCCCCCCCCTCCGCCGCAACTCTCTCCCCGCCTCCATCCCGGGGCAAGGCGGCGCGGGTCTGGAGTCCCCGAGCATCCATTCACCTCTGCCCCCCCCCAAGGACCGACTCACCAGCCAAGTGCCCTATTGAGTCTCACCAGGCGCGTGCTCCCGCCGGCGGGTGGCTCGTGTCCCTGCTGCGGCGCCGGCTGCGGGGCGTGATCGCTGGGGCTGAAATGGAAGCGGAGTTATTTGTATGCCCATTTAGTGACAAGTTTTCCTTCGGGGGGGGAGATAAGCAGCTTTGCACAAAGGCTCCACATTCCCACCCGCTTCCCCCTCCTCCCCCCCATTTTACATGCGCTCTGCCTCTGGGCTTGTCTCCTCCACCCGCCACAGCCGCTGAACCCGAGTGGGAAGAGCCCAGTGGTTTGACACGATGCTAGTCGCAATTTGGCATTAGCGGAGACCAGAGTAACCGATGTTCCCGAGAGTATCAGCTGATTGGTGCCCGACCTCAGGGTGCATAACGGTCAAGCGGCTGTTTAAAAGAAACTTAACTTCTACCTAGTTTATGCAAGATGCTGTAAAACCATAGTAATTCGGAGTCAGATTTGTCTAAAGACTAAGGTGAAATGAACCTCCTTTGGCAAGGTGCTTTATTATTGCAGAATTGAGATAAAATAAAGACTGGCTTAGAGACAGTGTGCCCAGGGAATTATAACCTAAATAGTATACCGAGAAACTACCCTATTTCCTAATGCTGAAACTAGCACTAGGACTAATATGCTATTAGCAGCTGCAATGTATTTTGCAACGTAATTGGGCATTTCAATTCATGTATTGTATCATCAGTCATACCATTTACAGTGTTATCTGAAATACAGTACATTTCAGACTACAAATTCAAATGAGCAAACAGAATGGATGGTCTTTCTGGTTTCCTTACTTGGAAATAAAAACAACTCCAATCCAACTGTTTTTTTGTTTGAGTATTATATCACAACAGTCAAAGGTGTAAACTGTTTTAAATATTACTACATTAACTGGTTTGAAGACATACTTTCATATAAGATGTATTCCACATCTCCAGAATATACTTCTGTGAAAAATATCAGTAACAGAGCGAATCAGAGGCAAATATTATCATACCATATATTTTTAATGGGTGAGATTCAGGATAATTTTTATCATTTTCTTTTAATTCTATTTTTTTCTATAAATGTAGTTGTCATGAAGGGTACTAGACTATGATCATTTAGGAATTAAGTCTTCTATTTATCCACAGAACACATTAAACATGAGGAACAATGATACTAGCTTCCCACATTGTCTCAATAGTGTGTATTAACTACAAGCAGGAGAGATCATCTCTAGTAGTGAGATTGTAATTGGGGTCCCATTCTGTGCCAAGTGAAATCACTGGCAAAAATTCCCATTGCCTTTCAAGAAGCAGAATTGGGATCTGATTCTTCATAACTATTCAGAACTTTGCTGAGGCTGCTTGCAGACACACCAATGCAAACATCTGTAAACAAATAAGACTGGGACTACCAACTCATAACCCAAAGGCCACTGAAAAGCCCCCCTGGTAATGACTTTCAGTGACTAGCAGCCTTGGCCAGATTTGAACCAGTGTTCTAAAAAAAGAAAACCTCCTTCTATGCTGCACTGCAGCCTTCCAAAAATAAAAAGTTTTAAAATGGTAGTTTATTCCCTTCAATAACCATTAAAATTAAATCTTAGTTTCATAATAGTTAATATATATACTCACAAAAATTGAATGTGCCAACCTCTTGATAAGTTAATCAAGGTATAAATAAAAATAAGCAGCCCTATCAAACATGGACAATTCTGGACACACATTTACTTGTGTGGTTATATCTTCTACAGTCAGATATGGTGCAATATTTCTATACTGTGAGATATTCACTTGTCATATTCCACTATAGGATTTTTCTAAGAGCTGCGCCCAACACTGAAATTGTGAAGTAAACAACAGTGACATTTTAGTCAGAGCTTGCATAGCTTTTGAGTAAACCAAGTGAGCTGAATTTCAGCTGCAGAAGTAGTTTTGGACTTACAAATTCCCTGAGTTTTCCAGGTCTTACTGTTGGCAAAAAGAACAAAAACAAAGTAAAGACTCCAAAAAGAAAAAAGGGACCTAAGTTGCTGATACCAATTAATAAGGTGTGTGGATCTCTTACACCCACCCACCCCTGAACATTCTGGTATTTTATGAATCACCAAGTTCAAAAAGAGGCTCTTTAAATTAGCTGTTTTTAAGGTTGTTGTTTTTTTAAAGTCCCACTCAATAATTTATGCATGGCACATTCCACTTTAACCAAAAAGAGTACTCCCCAAACAAATGTTTTTCCTTTTATTCAGCATTTCCAGCAACCGTTTAAGTCTGAGTTATTCACCAGAATTCCAGAGGGGTAGCCACATTAGTCTGTATACAGCAAAAACAACAAGACTCCTGTAGCACTTTAAAGACTAACAAATTTAATTTCTGCAGGCATAAGCTGTCGTGCGTGTGGACGTGTCCCTGGAACCGGGGAGCAGCATCCGGGTTTTCCCCTCTCTGGGTCCTCCTCAGAGGGGGACCACCCCTCCCGGCTACCTCCCACTGGGAGCAGTCTTGTGCCCTTTTTAGGGCAAGCAGTCTTAAGGCCACGCCCTCAGGCAGGGCTGGCGAGGCAAACAGTCTGAAGCCAGGCCCTCAGGCAGGGCTGGCAAGTGAGCAAGCCGCTCTCTGGAACAGCACGGCGAGGAAGGCTTCCTCACGGAGGATAGGGAAGGGGGGAGGGGGACGCAGGCCCGCGCGTCTCCACTGCGTCCCAGCCCAGGTCCCTGGCAGTGGCAACAGCGTTTGCCACTGGGTCGGCGGGGCTCCGGCCGCAACACGCCACCCAGGTTGCCCCTGACTCAGCCACTAACATGTGGCGATCCCTGGGCTTCTTCCTCCCCGAAACCCCCGGTACCTGCCTCCTCTGGGTCGCTGAGGTTCGGTAGACCTGCTAGGCTCTCATCGTCCACGGGCGGCAGCTCAGGGAGCTCCATGGGCTCATCCTCGAAGGGTAGCTCCTCCAGGTCCTGCGGTCCCCAGGCCTCGGGCAGGGCCGGTAGGTCCTCGGGGTCCCAGGCTCAGCACTGCTCTGGCAGGTCTGGTGCGGTCTCCCAGGTCCCGGGTGTCTCCGGGGGGGGGGGGTTCTCCTCCGGCTCATAGTCCACTGGGAGCCCCGACGGGCCTTCCTCCGGCTCCCAGGCCGAGGAGGTCTCTGACAGTCCCTCCAACTCCCAGGCCGTAGGGTACCTGGGGGAGGCCTCGGTCAAGCCCCAGTCTTGGTTTAAGGCCGGCCACTCCCTCTCAGCCCGGCTCCAAGGCCCGGCCTTGGCTAGGCGCTCCAGAGGAGACGCATCCTTCCGCTTCGGCCACCTCCTGCCAAGTGAGCTCGCCGGCCTGATTCTTAAAGGTGAGCTCGCCCTCCTGATTCCGGTAAGGTGGGGCCCCTGAGGCCTTTAAAGGCTAGTCCCGCCCTCCTGCTTCCGGTCAGGTGTTTCCCTGGGGCAGGCTTCTGTCAGCCAGGGTGGGTCTGGCTCCCTCTCTGGGTCCTCCTTAGAGGGGGACCACCCCTCCCGGCTACAGTGGACTTTTGGGTTTTCACTGACTGCTCAGTTGATCCAGAGAAATTGATCTGACCGTGGCAACTTTGCCGCCGTTAGGGTAGCCGTAGCCTGAGTCTGAGAGAGAGATGTTTGGGAAGAGCCGAGAAGCCAGCAAGAGAAGACAAAGAAAAACCGCTGCAGACAAAGAGAAGAAAACTGGAGTGTTGATAAAAATGCATAAAATTCTGTTATTTGCAACATATCTATATAAACTTTAAAGCACTTTAAGATCTGCTGTTAGTGATTTGCTGCAAACTGGCCACTTGCAACAAATTGCTTTGCTTAGAATCATTTAAACTATATGCTATTGTAGTTTATGTGCTCTTTAACTTGCAATAAGGGATTGTGTCTCAGGGATTCTGTGCCTTGTTTAGGATTTTTAAATCATATTGTCGTAGGGATTATTAATTGCATCAGTAAAAAGATACGTTTGGGGTTTTGTTTTTTTTTTGTTTTGTTTTTTTTGAAAGAATACTGCCTGTGTCAATTACTTTATTGAAAGGTTCTTTTCGTGTCCTTTGGTGTTTCCTTAACAACCCTAGAAACTTTTACCTCGGGAAGATAGGCTAAAGGGGCAATAGACAGGTCATTATAGCAACATCCCAAAATTCATTTTTGAGATAAGTGCCCAGAATGTAACACAAGAACTGTATACAATCTTAACAACTTTAGTTCTTCCAAAATCTTTACTCATAAGTAACACAATAAAACACAATAGAACTACTTATGGGTGTAGTACTTATACAAAAAGCTATTCATATATGGATAGTTTTGCAGAATCGGGGTCAATTCTTCATCCTCTGAAGTAAAAAAGAAATTCTGCCACTGAGTTCAATACATACAGGATTGGGTCCTTTTGTTTGTAAACAGGAGTGCTGGGGAGGCAGGTAAAAGATACAGTTCTGAAGAGGTCAATGGACACTCAAGAATTTGTGAATAAATTTGAAGTTTCTAGGTCTCACAGATTTTGAGATATGATGTATCAAAAACGATGATGATAATTTGCCAGTGTTTATTTACTTCTAATTTTTCCAGCTTCCATACCTCAGAAACCTTAAATGTAAAGAATGAGAGGGGGAAAACACACGCACACACAACCTCAATTACAGATAGACATTTTTATGGAGAGGCAGTAGCCTTTCTAAATAATAGACCCCTTTTTTTGCTTTAGTGTTAAATGTTGAAAGGTATGCCTCTTGTGATCTTGTCCATATTTCCTCCTCTTCTCTTAATGTACTTTAATTAAAATATATGAAATGGATGAAATCTACTCAAACCACTTAAAGCTTAGAATATTCAGGCATTTATGTGGAAGAAATGCAGAATTGTTGGCAAGGTGAAATCCCACTCTTTGAAACCAGAGATAGAGAACGTGGCTTCTAATCCCCCTATCCTGCCTCCCATTTCCTTCAGTCACTACACCAGCCTTTGAGCTGCATTAGTGGTCACAGCCTTTTTGTGTCAGTTGCACAGGAAGCTGGGGTCACTGGATTTGTCCAGATTTGTCCATTCCTCATCTCCATTGTGCCCTTCTGTGCAAGAATGGGCCTATGTTGGAGATCCTTTCCATAGCACATAGGTAATGCACAGCTGCAATCACAAGCACAACCCCTATATGGGGCTTTAGTACTGCAGAGCCCCTTGCACCAGTGAATTACACCCAATAATTTTTTCCTCTTCCAAGTGGTATAATGTCATAAGTTTTCAATAATTGACCAACCTGACCACCTTCTATGATGAAATGACTGGCTCTATAGATGTGGGGACAGTGGTTGACGTGATATATCTTGACTTTAGCAAAACTTTTGATATGGTCTCCTACAGTATTCTTGCCAGCAAGTTAAAGAAGTATGGGCTAGAAGAATGGACTATAAGGTGGATAAAAAGCTGGCTAGATCATTGGGCTCAGTGAGTAGTGATCAACGACTCGATGTCTAGTGGGCAGCTGGTAACAAGTGGAGTGCCCCAGGGATCGGTCCTGGGGCCAGTTTTGTTCAACATCTTCATTAATGATCTGGAGGATAGGGTGGATTGCACTCTCAGCAAGTTTGCAGATGACACTAAGCTGGAGGGAGTGGTAGATACACTGGAGGGCAGGGATAGGATACAGATTAACCTAGATAAATTGGAGGATCGGGCCAAAAGAAATCTGATGCGGTTTAATAGGGACAAGTGCAGAGCCCTGCACTTAGGATAGAAGAATCCCATGCACAGCTACAGACTTGGGACCAACTGGCGAGGCAGCCATTCTGCAGAAATGGAGCTGGGGCTTACAGTGGATAAGAAGTCGAATGTGAGTCAACAGTGTGCCCTTATTGCCAAGAAGGCTAATGGCATATTGGGCTGCATTAGTGGGAGCATTGCCAGCAAATTGAGGGAAGTGATTATTTTCCTCTATTCAGCACTAGTGAGGCTTCATTTGGAGTACTGTGTCCAGTTATGGGCCCCCCCACTAGAGAAAGGACATAGACTAATTGGAGAGAGTCAAGCAGAGGGCAACAAAAATGATTATGGGACTGGGGCACATGACTTATGAAGACAGACTGAGGGAACTAGGCTTATTTAGTCTGCAGAAAAGAAGAATGAGGGGGAATTTGATAGCAGCCTTCAACTACTTGAACTCCAGGAAGGATGGAGCTAGGCTGTTCTCAATGGTGGCAGATGACAGAACAAAGAGCAATGTCTCAAGTTGCAGTGGGGGAGGTCTAGGTTGGATATTATGAAAATCTTTTTCACTAGGAGGGTGTTGAAGCACTGGAATGGGTTACCTAAGGAGTGGTGGAATCTCCATCCTTAGAGGTTTTTAAGCTGAGGCTTGACAAAGCCTGGCTGGGATAACTTAGTTGGGGTTGGTCCTGCTTTGAGTAGGGTGTTGGACTAGATGAGCTCCTGAGGCATCTTCCAACCCTAATCTTCTATGATACCCTAATCTAACCTGATTTACATGCATTGTTTTGGTTGTAAACTTTTCTTGAAATTTGAATCCTGTTTGTTAGGATTGGGGAATGGAAGGTCCCATATCTAAAAAAATATTAAAGTAAAGGTGGAAGAGAAGAGAAGAGAATGGTACACAACTGATAGGCAATAAAAGTAAAACCCTGCATTAAAGTGGGCTGAGTTAGCCAGAATTACATAGAAGGCCAAGAAGACAGGGTGTTCTGAAACATGTCAGTCAGAGAGAAGTGTGAGGGGGCGATGCAGCCATATCTGAAGCACCATTCTGACTGGAGAACATGGAGCAAAATGGTGACCATTATATTTGTCTATTTTTCTTGTAAAGGTGTTACACTTTTTAGGACATCGTGTTGCTTGCATCCAGGCTGCAATGCACAGATGCAGGGTGGTGCTGCTCCCATTAAAATCAATAGCAAAACAGAGAGACTTCAATGAGAACAGGACCTGGCCACTGCTGGGTAAACATGTATTATGAAAGGACATGGTGAGCACAGTAGCAGATAATAAATTATATGGATTTATTAGGCTTTTATTCTGGTTTCTGAACTCTTGGATTTGGCCAGTTAAAAATCAACACATCAGACTCCAGTGCATCCCCACTCCAGGTTTATCTTTGGCCAGCCTTGAAGTAGGCTGATATAACCATATAGCACAGGCCTAGTAGATAAAACACAAGATTGAAAGGTAGGTCTCAAGTTCTATTCACACCTTTGCCAATAAGTGGTCTTAATAACGGATACCATGGTAATAGGTGTAGTATAAGAAACCAAATATTATAAATAATATGGCAAAGTCACACTATTTTAGATATATCTATCCATCCCAAATCTACCATCTAATATTGAAAATACTTACCTCAGTCCTGCAAAGGAAGCAGTAAAATTATCTATGTCTATCACTGTTTGCCTGAGCCCTTAATTTTGTTATAAACTAATGAAATATGATATACTCAGCACTACTTTGAGATCAATAGAGAACAATAGAGGAATAATGTGTAAAATAATTAAGCTTTAAATAATAGGACAATTAGAAATATAAATGTGTAAGATAACTACTAGTCATAACAAATGGTTACTAACCTTCCATAACTGTTGTTCTTTGCCATGTGTTATTCATGTTCATTCCATGTGAGGTGTTTGTGCACCACATGCACCAGTGCTGGAGATTTTTCCCTTAGTGGTATCCATAGGGCTGGCTCTCGCACCCGCTGAAGCGGCATGTGTGTGTGCCAGTATAAGGGTGCTGCCGGCCCCCTCCTCTCTGTCAGTTCCTTCTTGCCGGAACTCTGACAAAAGGGAAGGAGGATGGGTCATAGAATGAACATGGTAACATGAAAAACAACAGTTACGGAAGGTTAGTAACAGTTTTTTCTTCTTTGAGTGCTTGCTCATGTCCATTCCATGTCAGGTGACTCACAAGCAGTGCTTCTGGAGGTGGGCCAGGAGTTCACAGATGTGCCGATAGTACGGCACATGGCACTCATGGCAAGAAGAAAAGGACCTGCTGAGGTGATCCCAATGTATTCTTGACCCCCGGGAGGTGTGAGGCTTCCAGGTGGATCACATGTTCCACGCAGAAGTCCCACAGACAGAGTGCCTCTTGCCATAAGGCTAAGGATCTTGATCCTCCTTGCTTGTTGACGCAATACATTCATTTTGTATGGTCTGTCAGCATCCATACTACCTTTCCCGACATCTGGGAAAGGAACTTCACAGGCTAGTCCAATTACTCTGAACTCAGTCACATTTATGTATAACATCAGCTCTTCTGCAGACCAGAGACCCTGAGTCCTGAGGGAGCCGAAGTGGGCTCCCCACCCTAAGTCTGAACCATCCAACACCTAGGAGAGCATCGGGTGGGGGGCCACAAAGGGAACCCCGCTTGCTACATGGACAGGATTCGTCCACCATGCCAATGAGGTAAGTACTCAAGGCAAGATCAAAAGGATCATGTCGAAGTTGTGCCTTGCTTGGGAATGAACCAATGCTAACCACATTTGGAGGGGCCTGAGGCGCAGTCTTGCATACTTTTATCACATAAGAACATGCTGCCAAGTGATCCAGCAGTTTGAGGCAAACTCTTGCTGTGGTAAGCAGGTGAGCTATGGCTTGGGTGATCATCTCTGAAATGGTTTAAAGCCTTGCTTGCAGTAGATATGCTCTATCCAGGGTAGAGTCAAGGACTGCCCTGATGGACATTATCCTTTGAACTGGTACTAATGCTGATGTCTGTTAGTTTATCAACAGGCCCATTCTGACATTCCCCTTGTGCAATCTGGACAGATATATTGTTTTGTCACCCCAGTCCCTCACTCTCGGAGTGCCATGCTCTGCTATGAGAACCCCCACTCCTGGGGTGTCCATGCACAGCCACCAGCAAGCAAGATGCTCCTAACTGAGTCAGTGCTTCTAGCCAGCCACTCTTTGGATTATACAACAGAATGATCCCAGCTAATACTGCCAGTCCCAGATGGGCCAGTCCCTGGGAACTTCCATCTTACAATGTTCAGTGCTGCCCACTGAGCAATGCAAGCTAATATAAATTCATCAATTTAACAAAGAAATTGATATGCACCAGCCTTGTTATTCCCAGTGAAATCTTCCCCACACTTCAAACCAAATACACTGCTTGAAGTAAAACAAACAAATTTATTAACTTCAAAAGGATTTTAAGTGATTATAAGTCAATCAGGTCAGATTTGGTCAAGATAAAACAAAAGTAAAACACATTCTAAACTAAACTTAACACTTTCAGCAACCTTAAAAATTTAGGCATTTCTCACCACAGGTTGGCTGGTTTCCTTTCAGCCAGGCTCTCCCCTTTGGTTAGCACTTCAGGTGCTTGGTGGTGTTTGTAGATAGAGGCAGAAGACAGCAAGCATGACAAATGTTTCCTCTTTCTAAAATGTTCTCTCTCCCTGCTGGGGCTTTGCCCCTTCCCAGCCACCCAAACAATGTCCTTGTATGGTTTCTTCCATGTCCTGAGTCAGTTACCATTACCTCACCGTGATTCCTTTGTGGATGCCTAGGCCAGTCCTTTGTTCCTGGAAAGCTGAACTGGGTTTATCCTATACAGTCCTTGATGAGGTGTGAAGTACCCCTCTGCTCCTGGAGAGTTTTGCTTGGGTATGTTTTAAGCCATGAGGACACATCTTTAGGAATATTACATAGTGAAGCCTCATAATCATACACATGACATTGCAACAAACATATTACTATAACAGTAACTTTCAGTATGTCATGAGCATTCCAAAAATATCTTACATGACATACTTTGCATTAAACAACACACAATTATACTATAAGGGTGAACATGGGGGTGCAGAGCAACACACCAAGCTCAATAGGTGGCCTATAATACCAAAATACTGTGTTGGACCTGAGCTTTCAAGCGACCATTGATGAGCTAGTTGTCGAGGTAAAGGTAAATTTGTATTCCCCAATGTTTGGGCTGCGACTATCGCCATACATTTTGTAAATACTCTTGGCGCTGTTGATAGGCCATGAACCGTAAGAACCATCTGTGGCCATGGAAAACAGAAATATGGAAATATGCATCTTTTAGGTCAAGGGCGATGTATTAGTCTCCAGGATCCAGGGAGGGGATGATGGAGGCCAGGGAGACCTATGGAACCTCAGCTTCTTGAGATACTTGTTGAGGCAATGTAGGTCCAATAGGGGCTAGAGGTCTCCTTTGGCCTTTGGGATTAGAAAGTAACAGTAGTAGAACCCTTTCCCTCTCAGTTGTAGGGGAACTTCCTCTATGGTCCCCACCCGTAGGAGGGCTTTCATCTCCAGGACAAGAAGTTGCTCATGAGAAGAGTCCAGAGGGATTGGGGTGGGAAGGAAGAATTGAAATAAATTGAAGGATGAACCCCACTTCAGTGATGCTTAGCACTCACTGGTCCGATGTTATAGCCACCCAAGCAGGGAGGTAAGGTAAAAGGAGGTAAGGTAAAAGGTGGTTTGAGAAGAACAGGAGGTATGGATCCTGGGTCAAGTCTGTTAGGACACCCCCGGGCACACCCTCAAAAAACCTGCTTACCTCCAGGTGGGTAGCGGCTTGAGCTGAACTGGGAAGTGCCGGCAGTGGAGGAGGAGTGGAGGGGAGGTTGACCTTGATGGCGTTAATAGTGTTTGTTCTTTCTCCTGAAGGGCTCACTCCTGGCCTGGCCCATGAATCATTGTGATTGCTGGGGCTTGAAGTGCTTCTTGGAAGCAGATGGAGTGTATAGGCCTAAGGAGCAGAGCGTGGGCCTAGATTCTTTCAACCCATGCAGCCTGGCATCCATTTGGTCAGCGCTGCACCGTCGAAGGAAAGGTCCTGGATTGACTGTTGGACCTGAGTGGATAGGCTGGATGATTGCCTCCTCCAGGCCTTCTCACTGAGACAGCAGAAGCCATTGTTCTGACTGCTGAGTCGGCCATGTCAGAGGCTGCCTTCAGAGAGGCTCAGGCTACTGCTTCACCCTCCTCCAATACAGCCACAAACTCCTGTCTAGACTCCTGGAGTCAGTGAATTTGGCCATGGAGTGCCATATATATATATATATATATATATAAATATATATAAAATGTCTGTACATCTAGTGTGACATAAGACTTTGTGTTATAAGTGATGCTTATAGGAATATGTGAGTTACTTAAAAGACTTGTACTGGTTTTTTTTTGACTAGTTACATTGATATTGATTCATTGTAATTCAAATGATTTTTCTAATATTATGTTTATTGATATCTTTTTAATTACAAATACAGTGCTAAGTGTTACAAAAACATTTTCTATACAAATAAAATATATCATTTACCATTTCAATCAAAACCTATCAAATGTTCCATGATTAAATCTCTTGCATCATATTTAAACTTGTGGCATTATTTGGCAAACACTAAATACATTAATAAGTATTGGCTCAACTCCCTTGATTGTAGATATAAAAATAAGATTCCTATCTCTATATTTATACACCAAAAGCTCTTGAAGACATTTTCTTTTTTGAATATTTGTCCTTCCAATATATTGCACTGTTATGCAAACTATTAGTATAAGCTAACAAATGAAAGTAAGTTATAGTTATAATTATGGTCATTAACTCCTACAGCACTAGCCAAACACATTTTGGTTCTAGGTTCCAGTCTATAATATTTTAGTAATAATAAAGTATCTGTCATACAAGTCATAATTCCATAGCCCTATTATTATTGTGCATATGACTTCATTAGGAAGTTTGCATGAATAAAATGACGAAGATTTGCTCCTATGAGAGAACCCAAATCCTATCCACATTTATAATCATAGAAGATTAGGGTTGGAAGGGACCTCAGGACCTCATCTAGTCCAACCCTCTGCTCAAAGCAGGACCAACCCCAACTAAATCATCCCAACCAGGGCTTTGTCAAGCAACACCTTAAAAATCTCTATGGATGGAGATTCCACCACCTCCCTAGGTAACCCATTCCAGTGCTTCACCACCCTCCCAATGAAAAAGTTTTTTCCTAATATCCAACCTAGACCTCCCTCACTGCAACTTGAGACCATTGCTCCTAGTTTTGTAATCTGCCACCACTGAGAACAGCCTAGCTCCATCCTCCCTGGAACCCCCTTTCAGATAGTTATAGGCTGCTATCAAATCCCCCTTCATTCTTCTCTTCAGCAAACTAAATAAACCTCATTCCCTCAGCCTCTCCTCATAAGTCATGTGCTTCAGCCCCCTAATAATAATGCTGTAGCATACTTACCCATCTAATTTGCTCAAAGTTTATGGAAAGTTTAGTCTATACACTCATTAAAACTCTAGTTAAAACCTTGCCCTATTGAAGTCAACATAAGTCTTACCATTGATTTCACTGGGGTGAGGATTTCACCTATTATATTTTATATGTTGCTGCCACATTCATTGTCTCAACTGGCTAAAGTGACTGGTCCCTGTTTCTATCTACTTATGATATCTCTCTTCCCTACAAAGAATAAAATAGACAAATAGTTTTCCAAAGATATATACTTGTTGCTAGAGTAGCAATTCTACCATAACCATTAGATGAATATTATTTCTTTATAATGGTTATATATTTATGATAGAATATTATTTTAATTATTAACTCAACTCACAATTTTTATTATACATGAGGAACAAATATTTAATAATGGATTCTTCTATATAGCATACAAAGGTATAATATGATCTAATGGCTGGAAAGTGAAGCTAGACAAATTAACTGGAAACACAGGGTAATTAACTATTGGAACAATTTACAAAGCATTGTGGTGGATTCCCCATCTCTGGCAATTTTTAAATCAAGATCAGATGTTTTTCAAAAATATATGGTCTACAAAATTATTCTGGGGAAGTTCTATGGACTGTATTATACAGGTGGTCAGACTAGATGAACACAATGGTCCCTTCTTTAAATCCATAGGAAGGGTGTCTCATGAATAACTAGAGAATGATTTAAGTTTGTATACTATTTTTCTCCATAATCAGCCAAATTTAGTTCATAGGAGACAGAAAGTTAGGTTTCAACATATGAAGTGATGAATGATACAATACAGACATAACTTTTAAATATATATATTTTTCATTTTTATATTGACTATTTCTCAATATAAAAACAATATAATAATCCAACCTCTTTATTATTTTATTAAATTCTGACACTTTAAAAACCTATTGTATGAGAATAGCTTGCCCAAGAAATTCTGAGATTCTGAGTCAAGAATTTTAGTTTCAAAATGAGTTCACAAAATGAGTGAACACCTGGCCCCACTGAAGTCAATGGTAAACTCCCAGTGACTTCAGTAAGGCCAGGATTTCATCCAGTGAGTTTCTAGGGTAAGCAATACTTCTGAAAATGGGCATAAATCTAGATTCATAATTCTTAAGAATTACAATAAATAGTTCGCGGTTAAGAAAATGGAGAACACATTTGGCAGCAGATATGCAGGACCATGTGCATCCACAGACTAATTTTATATATCCTTTTTAACAGAAGCATATTTCTTCCTGACTCCAAATGATTTGAGGCAGATAGATTCAGCAAGTGTGCCCAATCTGAATATTCCTTTAGAACAATCTTTAAACTTAATTTATTTAAATAAAAAATATATTGAACATGAGCAATTCAACCCATTATACAAAGGGTAAAACCAAAACAGAAGGTGCACTGGTCCACTTTGAAAACAAAAGTATATATACATTCACAGAATCTCACTCCATCATCCAATCAGAAAAAAACAGTAAACAGCAATTTCTCCTCTGATTGGTTGTAAAAACTTAAAAATTGATATAAAATATAAGCCTACAGTGAATGGCACAGTTTTTAGATATTTTTTAACAAAAGTCTGAACCACCTTCCATATTTGGCCACTTCTATCCAATCACAATATTTAAAATGTATATGATATTAAAAAAGCAAAATGCCATAGATTTAAGGAATGTAATATTATACTAGAATTTAGGCCACAGGTTTTTTAAAAGTACAAAAATAAAAAGACTCCATTCACTATGTTGCTCAGTGGAATCAAATTTAAGTAGATTTCAATCAGTGTGTAATGCCTAATGGAACTGCTAATAAGATAAACGCAAATGTTTTCACAATAATTAACTTTCGAATAAAGTAAAGATGGCCCAACTCAATCAAGTCTGAATTTTTAAAATCTAATCAGTTTTCAGCAGCATATTTTAAAGTTATTAGATAGAAGAAAATTAATAATCTGATATAAAAATTATATGTATATATATTTGCCAATATATGAAAATGTTTTTGCTGTAATACCTCTATGCTATTTCTACTAATCATTTGCTAAGAAATCAAAATTGGCTGAAAGGCTATTGATAAAATACATTTTTCTATAAAGTATTTATTCAGTCTGTCCAATGCCAAAAATTATACTCCAAAGATAGGAAGCCAACTTCAATCCTCATTGTGAAATCATATACATAGAATCCATCAAATGTTCAATTCCATTGGCATGAACAGTCTAGGGGCTCTTGGATAACGTACATCACTTCAGTTCCATTTCCTGAGCAGTATAGTGGCACCGTCAGATTCTGTACTCCATTTTCACGACAACATTTACAGAATCTTAAATGGCTATCAATATTGACATTAAAAATTGTAGCTGAAGGACATTTCCCTTCACAGGAAGCCACATTTATCTGTTAAGTGACAGAGAAAGATAAATTATGAAATGTTTCATTAACAAAAGGAAACAAAACATTTCAAAATCAACTGCAATCAGAATCTGTTTTCACATTTAAAAATATCCAGGGTTTTGAAAAGGGTTATGATATATAATAATTATTTTCCCTTTTAAAAATAATTTGAAAGCTATCACATACACAACTGTGTTAAACAGTTATATCAATTCTAAGATGAGATGAATCTCTCTGTTCTTGCTTTTTCTTTATTAAATGAAGTCAGCTTCTAAAGGTTGAATTGTTTTGTACTTCTGGCCACCTGTGTCGTCTGAGCCTGAGCAGGTGCTTTATTCTAAAACTGTTTACCACTAACTTTTACCTTATACTACCTTCTTCTACAAGCAATCCACTCCCTATGCCTTGCCTAGCACTGTTGTGAAAGAGCTTATAGGCTTTTGAAGATAATGAGCCAGATACAGAGGTAACTCTTAAAGGGTGACTTAAGTTATATCCAGGTGGATCTATATGGTACTTCTTAATTAAGGCCTGATCCAAAGCCCACTGAAGTCAATGGAAAAATTCCATTGCACTCTGGATAGCAGGCCCTTAAAGAGGGATATTGTTTCTGTGAGAGCAAAACATTACCCCACACAGAGCTTCCCTATAACCAAAGAAAGAAATCTTCAGATCTTCTTCTCCCTTCTCTGGTTCTGAGAAGCTGTTTGAGCTCAAAAACTAGTGATGTGCACCAGGACAAAATCCTAAAATAGATGGATATATTTATAACTTTTAAATTGTAAAGCTAAAGCTAAAACTGTTGGTGGATTAATCTAAGCAAACTGTGGTAAAGTCAATCTTTAAGTATTCTTCTGTGGGATCAAGAAGGGAAGCACATTACTGTGATAACTTTCTCCTGCCTCTGGCTTGCAGTTGGAGAACTGTCTAGCCACACTACCACTCTGATAGATGCATCTGAAAAAGTGTGAGAGCAGAGATTAGGGTCAGCAAGGAACAATGGGGGGGGGGGGTTAGTGCAAGTGTCATAAAAGTACTTGTGCCACCGAATCCAATCCCCATCTTTTGTGTTGTTTGTTTGGGACTTGAAATGTGGCTATGTCTTCACTTACAGCAGTGTATACAGTACATACACTTCACACTCCACTACCATGGGTATAAAAAGCAGTGTAGACGGTGATATACTGCCAAAGCGAGTAAAGACACGCTAGGATGCATACCCCACATGGCTCTCTACTCATTCAAGCAGTGCCTTCCACATCTACACTGCTAAATTTAGCACTGCCTCCTTGCTGCTGGGGCCTTTCACTGCTGCATGTGAGCTACACATCACAGTGTGGACACAGCCTACTTTTCAGCGCAGCCTGTAGCTACACTTAACCTATACGCCATTGTGACTGTAGACAAGGCCTATAACACAATGGGCATTATCCGGACCCTACTAATTTCAACGGGACCAGGATTTCATCCAATACTTACAGCATATAAATAGTTTTCTGGTCTACTATTGTGCTGGGGCAGATTAGAATGCTGAGAAGCTGTAGAATACATAAAATAATGCAATAACATCCGTAGATATGTTGAACATAAGAATTGCCATACAAATTCAGACTAGTAGTCCATCCAATCCAGTATCATGTCTTGACAGTCGGCAGAACCAGATACTTCAGAGGATGGCATTAGAACTTCATAACAGGCAAATATGGAACATATTGCCCCCACATAGGTTTCATCCCAATCTCTAATAGTTAAAGCCCTAAAGCACAAACTTTAATATCCCTTCCAAAAATTTAGTCTTTAATTAAGAAGTCTGTATCTTCTTGATATCCATATAAATATCTAATCCCTCTTTGAATTTAGTTAAATTCTTGGCCTCAACAACTTCCTGTGGTGATGAGTTCCACAGTTTAATTACACATTGTGTGAAAAAGTATTTCTCTTATTGGTTGTGAATTTTCCACTTTTTCATTTAATTGAATATCCCCTCGTTATTGTATTATGAGACAGAGAGAACAGTTGCTCCTAATCTACCTTCTCTTTGCAATACATTATTGTATATGTCTATCATGCCTGTCTTACTTGTCTTCTTTCTAATGTAAGCAATCTCATTCTTTTGAATCTCTCTTCATATGCAAGTTTTTCCATGACCTTGAATATTCTGGTCCCTTTTCTCCAGTTTTGCAATACCCTTTCTGAGATGGGGTGATCTGTACTGTACACAGTATTCCAGGATAGGCGACATCATTGATCTAAAGACATATTTTTCGGATTATTTCTCCAATCTATTTCTTATGCATTCTAACGTCTTGTTAGCTTTGTTTGATTTGCAGTTGTGCATTGAGCAGAGGTTTGCAATGAGCTGGTGTCTTTTTTGGTTTGATACAGTTCATTTAGAACTTTGTAAAGAGTAGCTTAAATTTTTCCTTTCAATGTGCATTACTTTTATATTTGCCTACATTAAATTTAATTTGCCATCATGTTGGCCATTTACCTAGTTTGTTTAGATCACCCGGAAGTTCTCACAGTCTTATCTGGTCCTGACTATCCTAAATAACTTTGTCAGCTACAAACTTTGCTATGCCCCTATTCACACTCCTTTCCAGATCATTAATAAATACATTAAACACCACAGGACCTACTATGAAGCCTATGGACACCTGCTGTTAACCTTTTGCCATCATGAAAATTGGCCACTTAAAGTTACTCTTTGTTTTTTGTGTACTAGCCAGCTTTTGATGCACGACAATACTTTGCTTCTCACCGCAGAACTATTTAGTTTTTTTAATAGCCTCTTATGTAAGACCTTGTCAAAGGCCTTTTCGAAGGCTAAATAAATTATGTCGACTGGTTTTCCTTTTTCCACTATATTACTGACACATTCAAACATGGTGCACATAACAGGTTTTATTGCTGAGACTTCACCAAAGCAGGGAGGTATGATATCTTATTAACTGTCTCCATAAAGGGGATCATCAATGTATGATATACAGAGACTTGCCATGTGGAGGAGAGAAGAACATTTACGTCAGAGAGCTCTTTAAGGAGGAATGTGTTTCCATCATTTATAAGTGGAAGCATTTATACTCCCTTTTTTGAATAGCTCCTCTTTAGGGATGTTATGTAATGATGGAGAGGTCACTGCCTCTGTCAGTTATAAGCAATTATACTGTGTACTTTTCATTTGGAGTCAGATGTTGTTCCAGATAGAAGGACTCAGCACTTCTGCCATGTATGGGCAGAAGTAATTAATTGTTACCCACATTTATGAGTAGGATAACATATCCAGGGTGAAAGGTCTGCTTGATGAGAGGATAACAGCATTTTTTTGTTGTATATTGATGTCTGCAATCCTCTTGTTCATACTTGTTTTATTAGTATGACTCATGCTCCTTATGAAACACAAAAGCAGCAGTTTTTTATACTCACAGGCCTTTGACTTATACAGTCACTTTTTCTTATAGTTGTTCTGAGTGTCACTTTCTGGCAAATCCTGTCCTCCTTTCTGCCTGATAAAATATAGAAAATGTTTATTCATTAAATATACATTGCGCTCTGTTTATTCATTCTTTAAAATATGGAAGGAGAATTCAAATAATTGTAATAATTGAATTCTGACATTTTTAATTAATATGGTAAAATATTATTTCCATATCTAAATCAGCAGACAGTGACAAACTACTGACATATTAATAAACATTTCTTGGGGAAAAAATTTATATTTTGTAACTACTATAAATGAAGACATTAATCAGCATATTCATGAAACATATAAAGAGGTTATAACTGTTGAAATGTTAATGTGATTTAATAATTATCTTAAAAAGCTTTTGAAGATTGAACCCACATAGCAAAGACAAACCATGTGAGTAGAAAAGGGCAAAATACTGTTTTTCAAACACTATTAATACTAAGGCTGAATTTATGAAAATAATAGACACTAACTTGAATTTAGTGTTAATTATATTTATTTAAAAGATATTTTTAAAATAATTATATCCTGGCTCCTTCTGGAACTGACTATCATGAGAAGATAAATCAGCTTTAAATATTCAGCACACAGACTAGGGTCCAGGTTTACTGACTGTGGGAGAGGTCTGACAGGACTTTGGGAAGGCTTAGTAGGAGGTATGGATTTTATACCAAATACTAGCCCCAGAGCTGGAAGCCTGGGGAATAGCAAATGCACATTGATAGAGGTTTAAGCAAAGATTACATTTTTCTAAGGTTTATGGATTTTTGTGGATTTTTCTTTTAGCCCTTGGGAAATAAAGCTAGCAAATAATAAGGGACTTGTCACACAAAACTACTAAAACCATGATACTGAAACAAATGTAAAAGTTACACAAAACGCCCATAACACAGGACATGAGACAAGTTGCAATAGGTGTATCTATCATACAATATACTTTTACAGCACCAATTTCACAACCAAATCAGAAGTCACTGTATAATTGTGTTGCCACATAATCATTTTGCATCTTCAGCATTTAAAATATGTGGGACTAATCAACAGAGTCCCTGTTCACTTTCACTACAATCCCATTCCTGCTCCACAGGAGCATCTGTTGGTTAGCAGTTGTGTAAGATCAGCAAGCTCTGAGTAACCCAATGTCGCATGTGGTGCAGCCACTGCTTTAGCGGGTATCTTGTATGCATGTCAGGAGTAAGCGTGAGTCTTCTGGCTTCAGGAGATAGATGCCATGCTATCCTTTGACTAATGCCATGCAGAATCAAGATCAGGATTGGCTGGTATACTAAACACTGTACTTTCTTACCACAGCAGGTTGCTGTGCAAGGGCTTGTCTAAACAGTGATTTAGTGTGCTGTAAGCGGGGATGTAAATCTACAGTGCGTCACCCATTGTACACTAAGTAGCCATGTGGACCCTGCTACTAAAAGTTCCATAGTGCACTTTGATCCACTGCTGACAGCACGTTTCAACAATTAATGGGCTTAATCCTGAGATGAACTGAGCAATAGGATCCTACAGAGGATCACTGCCCTATGAAAGGCCTCCAGAGGATCAGCACCTCTCAGGATCAGGCCCAATACCAGCATGGCACTGGTTATATTAAATTGATCGTCAAGTATAAACATCTCTCTACAAACAATGATTACATTTAAAAAAGAAAATACATTATTAAAAATAATAATACCTGGTTCACAATTTACACTATCAGTAGAGACTACAGGGCTAATGGCAAAGGGTAATACACCCAATCCAGAACCTGGCAGAATTATTAGGAACGTAAGTTTCTTGTAAAATAAAAACATTTTTACATAAATGACATTTCATTAATTCTTACACTGCCAACTGCAATTTTTCTTTTGGTAAAAAAGTAGTGAACTTCCTTTTTTGCCTTCCAAATTTAGAAATTCTGCAGTTGCTGAAAATCTCATTGATAATACCCTAGACTTAGTACTTTCCTGGTTAAACACAAAACTGCAACAGTGTTTCCATGCATACCAAACTTTTGAAATGGGTATCTCATAACTATGGCAAGGTAAGAATTAAATTTATGAACTCACTTTGCATGCATTTAATCAAGCTCTTTTCAGAAAGATTACTTGTTCCCATTACAACCCCCAGGTGTTGCAAGCTCTATTTTTAATTTGTCTTTTTAACTGCTTTGCCCCAGGGCACATGCTTTTAGTTTGAAAACACAAAAACAAATAAAATAAAATAGCACGTAATTGTATATATTGTATTTTTGTTCTTAGCAGCCACCTCAGCAAATATTTCTGAAGTATAACAATGCCTTTCCTGAGGCCACAGAATATTGTGAAAGCTAAATCTTTCCTGAATACTGCAAAAGGCAGAAAATATTTGTAGCCATTAATACCTTTAATCTCATTCTCTAAATGAAATCCACCCAACTCATCTGGCTTAAATATTTTGCAACTTTACACAAACTAAAAAAGAATAACCCTTTTGAAAGACTTGTGTAGGGAATTTTTTTTAATTTTATTTTTTGTTTGTTTTTCCTTCTGCAAAAAGTACTTTAAGCTACAATGATTTCTGGCTTCTCTGTTATGTATATGAAGGAACAACATTCCATTCACATTCTCAAAAATTGGTTTTCAGGGCCTTTTATGCCATGGAAGCTAAATATAATTATAGTTGATAAATATTAATAGATAAATATATGCCTTTATGCAGCCACTCTTTAAGAGATACAGGTATACATATGCAGCTATCATATTGTACATTTCAATGTCACACAAGTCTGACGCAGTGCAATATGAAATTATACCTATGTATTCCAATGCAATATTATGGACTAATTATTTCATTAAAAAATGAAATTCAGGATTTCAATGGCATTTTTTGCCCCAAAATTTTAAAAATTGTGCTTTCCAAGCAGCTCTGTTCCTGACATTTATTATTAGCTATTCAGACAGAATCCAGGGCTTTATTTTATGTAGTTTAGAATTCACAGCCTAAATAACAAAGCATTTTGTAGTTCAAAACTACAGACAGGACTAAATTCTATTCTCAGTCTGTTTTTACACAAGAGTAAAAAGAAATCAGAATCTGTTACATAACCTTCACCATAATTAAAGACTTGTATGTTTTAAACATGCACATTCATAGAATGTGAATACATAACTAGATAGCGTAAGTGTACATTTTGTCTAAATTTGTGCCTTTTGTCACCATCAATAATTATTTGCTATGCATTCTGAATTTTTTTCATATTTTGGATTTAAATGCATTTTCCAAGATGGAAAGAGTTAACTTTTCAAATTAAAAAATATTGTATTCCAGCACTATGACCCTAGAAAACGTACAAGAACAAAACAGAATAAACCCATAATTATACAATTTTGTTTCAAAATATGATCAAAATAGGTATCAATTTTAGAAAATTTGTTCTGAACTTTTATAGTATGTATAGTTTTGGAGTAAACTTAACAACAAACAAATCTTTTCATTATTTAAATTGAGATCACTTTTCATTTTCCTCAGGCTGTCTTGGAGAGATTTGGTTATACTCCAGAAGGATAAGGTTAAAAATCACCATATCAGCAGCCATATGAAGCAACGCTTTTCAATACACAGTGGTTAAAGAACTACAACAATTTAGTTTGATTTGGGGACTGCATGCTTTTTCTTTCCTTACGTCCCAGCAACTGAGTTAAAAAAACACTGCTCTCCAAAACCAAAGCCAAACTAGTATGTATTGCAGCTTTCTTTACTTACAGGTCTTGCAGCAGCCATCATTATAAGTCTGTACAGTGCCTCCATTCTAGGAAAAGAAAAGGGAATATATCAAAAAAGACTGTGCCCAATGCAATGCCCCTGTTTTATCCAACTACATTTAGAACATAACGGGCCAGATCTTTAGCTGGTGCAAACTGGTGTACTGTCACTGAAGTCAATGAAGTTACAAAAATTCACACCAGCAAAGGATGTGGATCAAAATCTCAAAGCTGTTTTAAAATATAATACTTGAAAATGAGCTTGCCATTATCATTGAGCATATCTGATTTGGTCTCTTTTGAATCAACAAACTGGTCATCTTCTATAAATATTACCATCCATTCTCCCATTGATGGTTCAATTAACATCATCGGGAGTTACATGGACATTTAAAAAATTCCATATAGGGGTAAAATGTAATTTTGTTGAAGATTTAAAGGGATTTATATTGCTCATGTACCATAGAAATGAGCACAGTGAAGATACCAAATACATAGCTATTTACAATCGAGTACCTATAATATTGCAGCATGTAATATATTTTCAAAGCTCTAATTCATCCCTTCATTCTAGTTTTTTGTTTTTTCTTTCTGAATCTATAATTAATATTTGTTATTGTTTTCTTCTCAAACATCTTGTAGGCAGGAATGAAGCAGGAGGGTAGAAACATATCAAAATGAGAAGATACTCTTTTTTAAATTAAAAAAAAGAAAGGATTTTCCTCATGCAGAACTGGCATAAAGAAGAGATAAACTGTCCCACACTTTTAATCCATTTACAAAAAATGCAGATAAAACTGTGGCATGAATGGGACCAGCAGTCCTGTATTAATACCGTACAAAAGATTTTTTCCCCCCCAACTTCTAGTTTTCTGTATTGTTATAGAGAAATCACCTAAAACGTTGATCAAATTTTCAAAAACAAACACTTAAAGTTACCTTCCTAAATCCATATTAGCTCCTAAATTAACGTGACCTGATTTTCAAAACTGCTGTGTAGCCTCAGCTCTCACTTGAAACTGATGCTTAGCACTTCTGAAAAGCAGGTCAAATTGATTCAGAAGGATAATTTTAGGAACCCCTTCTGGAAAATCTTGGCCATCGTTATTAAAGAGTGATCCTAATAGAATGTCATGAAAAGGTTCCAACAACAAGAAAAAGTTTTAAACGGTGTCAACATTACTTTAAAATAAAATGCTTCATGTGGGATAGGCAGGCGAGTGCTTCTGTGCCCTTTCTAAATGAAATAGACTCGTAAACTTTAAGGTCAGAAGGGACCATCATGATCATCTATAGATTTATAGACCTTGTGCAGAATTTGAAATAAGTACTTGGGACAGATACTGCAATATATTTCTAGAAGCATTGCTTGAACAGTCACAAGTGCAAGAACTCAAATGTACAAAAACCAGATACAAATAATTAAGATATAAACTAGAAACATATATTTCCTATACAAAAAAAAAAAAGGTATTTGTGTGAAGTATCTAAAGTCTTTGAACCATAGCTATTTGGTTTATAGAACATAAATTTTAGGTAGGTATACTAAGTAATTTGTAATCTTCATGAACCAGAGCTAATAGTTTCACATAAAGCACGAAGTCTGCAGGCATCCTGGAGAGTTTCTAATCTCGGTTTGATTTATGGAATTCTGAAACTATGCTGCTGCACATTTATCATTTATTTGCAAAGTTTCTAAGTGGCTTGATACAGCTCATTTGATTTATGTGTTTTATAAACTCTGCGAATTATGGGCCCTATTGAGAACTCTATGCTCAGACAAAATTAAAGGGAGTAAGGCATACTGAACAGAACTTTATAAGAGTGCATCAGGGTTAATACCAATTAAACAACATTTTAAAAATTGACATTATCTGGGATGTATGATATGATCCATAAAACAAACAAAAATAGTAAATAAGACCACAAATTGCTCATTTAAAAGTTGTTACTTACCAAATGTTTTTTAGATTAATCATTCTGTGGAAAGTATAATATGGATGCCAGACCCATAATAGTTCTGAAATGAATGCCATGCTCCAAAACAAAAGATTAGTTACTATGATTTACATCACAAAGTACAAACCTTTGTGCATTCAGTCTCATTGAAAGGGGGGCAGACAACACTAGATCCCAGTATCATAGCACCTACAGCAGTCTTTGCACACTCATATTTGGTGCAATTGGAATCCCAGGTGCTTCCCTCCTACAAATACAAAACAAACATACCAGAACAGACAGCAAGTTGCAGCAGCACTGACATGTCTTAGAACATTGTTTAGTTATACAGCTGTTATTTCCACATGTAGCTACTAAGATAGTGGACAGAGCCTGGACTCTATTCCTGCACCAGCCAGAAGGAAAAGAGCTTGCACCAGTAAAAAGGGCTGGTGCAACTTACTTCCCTGTGAATCAAAGTGGAAATTGAATTTTGACACAGTGTCTGTAAGAGTCAAAAAGTCATAGAGTTTAAGGCCAGAAGGGATTACTAGATTGTCTAGGCTGATGACCTGTATAGCACAGGCCACCATAACCACCCAGCACCCACACAATAAACCCAACAACCAAAATTACACCAAAGTATTAAAGACCACAGAACAAAAATAGGAGGGACCGAGATGCTCCAATGCCTGAGACCCCTGCAATGACAGGGAATTGATTATGTGAGATATATGCAGATCATCCCAGTAAAGTGATCCACAATCCATACTGCAGAGGAAGATGAAGAAACCCCAAGGTAACTGACTATCTGACTTGTAGAAAAATTCCATCCCAATCCCACATATGACCATTAGTCGTACCTTGAGCATGTGAGCAAGAGCCAGCCAGCTAACCATGAGAGAGAGAGAGAGAGAGATTGCTCACCAGTCCAGTGTCCTATCTCCAACTATCTCTGATGCTTCAGAGGAAGGAGACCAAAAACAAAAAAGCAAAAACGCATAATACACTGGGGGGAAAAATATCCCTTCTTGATTTCCTGCAGGTGACCATGAAGCATGAGCTCTAGGAACATATGAATATTAATCTTCTTAATACTGTTCATTTTTCATTTATATCACACCTGCGGCCCCAAAATGCTTTACAACCTCTCCAAAAAGTATACAGTACAAGAATCACTAACACCAATCACTGGACTGCAGCCACTCTTTTGGGCTCTGAGTCCCTATCAAGAAACATAATAGTAGCCATTGTTTCAATCCTCTCTTTACAACCCATGCTGGAAAGGTTGTTGTATATTTATGTGTAAGTGTTTGAACAAGAGCTTCCCTTATATCATTTGTATTTCCAATGTCTCTTAGGGAACCTGATTTTCAGAAGTGCTGAGCACCCACAGCTCCCATTGACTTCAGCTGAAGTTGTGGTTGCTCTGCACTCCTGAAAATTGGGAACCAACAGCTAGCTCCACAAAGGGACTTCACAATTGCAATGCTAACTTTTAGGCACCCTGCCACCCAATGGAAACTGCAGCACTGAGTTAAGCATCCAAGCTCCCGATACGATGCATGGGGAGAGTTAGATGCCAACAAATGAGATTCACAGAAGCCAGCATGCTGATCAGGGATCCGCGTAAGCTAATCAGTAGGAAATGTCAAGGACAGGGGTACATCATAAGCCACGTCCTTCAAAGGTAGGTAAGTGCCTAAGTCCAGGTTGGAGGGAGGCACCTATCTAAACTAGGGATTCACAGCTGTGAACCCTCTCCTGGAGATAGGTGACTAGGCCAGGTCAGCCCTTTCTCATGGAAAACCAAAGAGAATGACCCCATTATAGCCAATAGCCCAATGGTGAGGGTACATGCCTGGATACATGGAAGACCTGTTTGCAAACGCCTGCTCCACTTGATTTGGAGCAGGACTTCAATTTGAGTCTCCTATATCTGAGGTAAGCCACTGAGCTACTGGGCATTCTGGTGGGAGGTGCTCTCAATCTCTCCTCTTCAAACTGTTACACATTGTATAAATAACTAAATTTTCCTGGGAGCAGGAATTTGAACTCAGGTGACCCACATCCCAGAGGAGTGGCCTAACCACTAGGCTACAGTGTCACTCTTGCTTTTTCTTTCTCTGGCCTAACCAATCTTTGCATTCTCAGACTGTCTACTTGATAGGGTCCCACAGACAAGGGGGGTAAAGTCTAATTTGAGAATCCTGGCAGGGCTTAGCCACCAGCTAGTGTGTCAAGCTGTTCAGCAGAGTCAGGCAGTTTTGTGCACGCCCAGTGGTGGTAACTTAGGCAGCTATGGGATTTTACTGGAAGAAACTCGGGTGCCTAGGAAATTTAGGTGCCTACAGCATTAGGCAGCAGCCAAGCCAGTATTCTCAGGATCTCACTGATGCTTAAATGTTGGACTTACATGCCTAACTGCCAATTTAGGTGTCTAAGTTCCTTTGTGGATCTAGCCCCAAGTGTTTAGTTCAACTTCTCTGCTCCTCTCTATTTGCTGGTTGATGACAGACAGCCATGTGGATTCAGCTATATTGAATACCAAAACTGCCCACATGGACAGACCACAAGTAGGAATGTGAGAAACGATAATACAACAGCCAGCTAAAAGATGTTGGTCAGATACCTGAATAAAATCATGTGTGCTACTGATACCATTACTTCCTCCAGCTGTCCAGAGGCACTTACTTCATGTACAGCTAGTGTTCCATTTTCAGTATAGAAAGCACAAGACACATTTTGGCAGGTTCCACAACAAACATGATGACTGGACGAAGGAATGTATATTTGATGCTGGTAAAAAAACAAAAATGAAATGAACTTTTTTTTTTTAAACATACAAGTCAGTAGTTGTAAGTTGGTGTGTTGGTTTCCTTGTCTGTTTTCTTTCTCAACAGAGATGATCCTAAGCTGCAAAGTTTGGATCTGAATCTCCATCCAAATTCTCCAAAGTGTTAGGCAGGGACACAATCTGGTGTTTTGATTCAGGCCCATCTCTATTTCTAAGAGTTTAATAAACGACACATAACATAACATAGAATTCTAAGTTTATGTAAACGGGTAAAAAAGTGACACCATGGAATAGGAATCCATTCCCAAAGGGAAAGTGTCCCCATGGCAAAACACTATTTTTACTTAAATTTGTGCAATATGTGCCCAGTGCAGCCTCTGGAACCATGAATAATAATCCAAAAGCAACAAAATTAGAGAAGTTCAATATTTACAAAAATCATCTTCATCCACTCCCTACAAAAGAAATTCAACCCTCTCAGGCAACCTCCCTCAAGAAAAAGCCTGAACAACTCAATAAGCTTTACAATGTGCCCTGGAAAGATAACGAAGAGGGGGAGTTTGTCAAAACAGCTAGGAAAATGAACCCAAAGCAGACAGCTCCCCACCAAGAATATCCTATGCTCTAAGAGGAATTTGCAGCTCATTGAGAAGGTGAACTAAGATGATTTTAAGCAACCTTTGTATCCTGAGCATACTTTAGACAGACCTGGAGGCCAGGTTATTACGGCAGCCTCCCAGGGACATTCTACGGTTTGCAGCATTGCCCAAAATCTCCACAGTGCTGTGGCCCTGCACTCAACACACCTCTCTTGCCCCTAACGCAGCCTCCTGGCATACCCTCTACACCAGCACTTATGAAGGGGTCCCTGGAAGGCAGCCTTACAAGGGAATCCTCCCTGGACTGAAAACAGGGCTTTTAGGACCCTTTTACACTGCTCCAGGCCCTTCATATGGCCTAAAAGGACTGGAGCAGGGGTGAGGATCTTACCCTTTGTTTCTAAGATAGCTAAGACTCAAATTAAAGTTCTTCATACTATGCCACTATTAATTGTTGACTTTTTATTGGCAATTGCTGTAGATCAGTCTCTTGAATTCCCCCAAGTAACAAACTGGTTTGCTATATGTACACTATGGGATACACATATGCTTCACAGGAGAAGCATCACTAAATAAGTGGGCAACTGTTTCCTTCCTACATAAGCTAAGTGGCCTTCAGGAATAACCCCGTGTAGAGTGCCCTGCAAAAGTCTGTCTTCCTCTCAAATGACAATGTTCATATATGAGAAAAGGTAGTTGGAGGAATGGTTTAAAATACGCTAGTAGAAATAAGCTAATTTCTACATTTAAGAGGTTAAATTCTTTACAACTAAGGGCTGTCCACACAGCATGACAGTCCAGACCACAGGGGTGTGATTTGGAGAGCACTGTAAGTGCCCCACGTAGACCCTGCTGGCACAGATTAAAAGGTACCTAGTTCACTTTAACATAGTCCTGAACCTTTTAGTTCGTGTCAGAGGGATCTCCCTGGGGCAATTAGAGCGTGACATTTTAGAGTGCTCTGCAAATCACAGCCCCATAGTCCAGAATGCAGCAACATATAGACAATCCCTAAGAAATGCACTACTAGGAGCCCTAAGAGAAGGTCCCTACACCCTAAACCCCAGATCTGAATACTCCATGAGCTTTCAGAAAGCGGATAGGGATCTATATCCATATCTGAAATTTTGCAGGTTAGGTCCATTTCTACTTATAACTGGTAGGTCATCTGCATTCTAATTACCAGCCAGATCCCTCAATATTAATCTATATTATTCCTCATGCCTGCACTATCATTTACTATTAAATTTCCTGAACACTAGAGCTGGCAAAGTGTATCTGCTGTACAGTCATCATTGTAGCTAATGAAATTTCTTATCTGTCTTGTTTGTCACACGCTTTGGAGCAAAGACCTCGGACCTGAGCGTAAATATCATTTCCACTGAACTGTAACCCAACTGAGGAATTCTGCATCAAAGTTGCTACTTCTCTAGTTTCTTGTGTAGTCTTCACACACAGCCTGCTAAAATATACCCATATTACTTACCTGCAGCTTGTAACTTTTTGCCATGTAAAGTATTATTTTTAAACAACATAGACTTGCAATTTGAAAAAAACCTCTTTGTTCCTGACAACTTCTAGACTGCAAAATGAAAACTGTACTTATACAATTTAAATTAAAAAAACTCACTAAAGCAATATTTCCATAGGCCACCACTCAACAAACACCAGGGTACTGCCATTAAGACAAGTCCTCAAGTTCTTATTTCACTTGCTGGACAAACCTATTGTTAAGCCTCTTCTATTCAATTTTTATCATCTGTAATTATGAAGTTTTTATTCACAAATTACATCAGAATTGCATTTTAAAAACACTCACAGCCTCACATTGTTGGGAGCAGTTCACAACTGTAAAATCCATGGCATGATATCCTGTGCTGTGATCTTTTTCTTGTAAACACTGTACTGTGTAACAAAGATTGTCATCCGAATACTGAATCATAGATTGTCCAGGATTCAGCACAGTTACTTCTTGGAATACACACACATCATCCTTTTCTAATAATAATAATTTAAAAAAAAAAAAAGAAAAAAAAAAAGAAGAAGAAGTGGGTCATCAGGAAAATGTTTTCCATTAAGCAAGTTAACAAAATCTTATTCAAACAACTAGGGCTGGCTCCTGCACCTTGTGACAATTTTGAAATTTACTACTGCAATTAGGGCTCGTTCAAGTAAGCCCCTTTACTTCCTATTCTGGGGACAAATTCTGTGTTCCCTTACATCCAGTGCATCCCACTGACTTTGATAGAGTTCTATGGAGATTAAAATCAGTGCAGAATTTGCCCTCTGCACTTTAAACATGCCATATATGGAGGTCTATATTTAGTTGTGGGAGGTCTTCCTAGGCAGGAGGCAATGTGCTTTTCCCAAGCATGTGGTGTGTTGCTCAGGACATGCAGGGAAATGAAAAGGAGACTGGGATGGATTTTAAGCAACACCTTGCACCTTTATTCACTTACACCTGGATAGAAGTGGTATACACCCACCCATCTCACACACCAGGCATTTAGCTGGTTATATGGCTCCCACCATATAACCAAGAACCCAGGTAGACCCTCAGCCAACCTTCTAGGACTCAGCTCACTTCTAAAGTCCTCTAAACCTCACATCCTACCTTGCAAAGAGAGCAGAGAATATCAACAGGGGGACCCTGGTCTGCAAAGACTTCAGGCCTCCCCTTCTTACAGACACAAAGTCTACCAGCAAAAATCCCAGATGCCATTTACCTCTGGGAGGTAACCTTTTTAGCTTTTAATCCATACTGGATTCCAGTTGCAAGCTGAGACAACTGTAAATTCCTATATTATCCTTTAATATCAGATTTCCAAATGCATTTTTCTTTATTCCAACTGCACCTCCACAATGCTGCAAGGAAGGCAAAACAACACCCCAGATCTCTGCCACTTTGGCTCAACAGGGAAAAGAATGCCTTCATGATCCCATAAACAGGTGATCGGTCACACCCAGAGCAGCCTGGGGCACAGGAGCCAATCAGCTCTCACTCTTCTCTGCTGGCTGATAAATGGGATACCGCAAACTTATGGAGAAGAAGGGGCCCAGCCCTGGCATTTTTGGGCATATGCATTCCACCTTCCCCCTCTCTTCTTGGAACATTTCTTTTTCTGGTCCAACCAATAACATCCCTCCTAATCCACTGAGACAGATATGGAGAGCATTTCTCAGGCATGGGATCTCCCCCCTTAACCTCCCTTTTGGGGACAGTGCGGTCAGACTGCAGACAGAATGCACATTTCCCCCTCCTCCCGCCAAGATGGGTGGGTGAGATTTTTCCCACTCACCAGTCCCATATTTGGGGCTGGTAGTTCAGTATCAGCACACACAAAAGATGTTTGTCCATGTTTTACACGTGGTTTGCAATTTAATTGTTAAACTGCTCGGGATGGGACCTTTCATAGTATTTGGAATAAGAAGCAAGCTTACAACATAGCATTGCTTTAAAAAAAACTGAAAAGCTATAAAACATACAACTACAGAATGTCAATAATACTCCTGACCTGAGGCTGAAGTAAATCTTCATATTTTCTGCATTTCTCTAATATTTAACCCTGTTCTAATCTGATGATATTTATGTATGTAGTCTGCAAATCACAAAAATGCAGCCTATCTTTAGAATTAACGTTGAGACATTATGCACTGTAGATATAAAGTCATTTTAGCATTTCCATTTTAGAAGGCCTATACAGGCCCATTCCTGCATTGCTTGTGCACTTTTGTTCTGTAAAACTAAAATTAATAAAATTAAAAAGAAAAAAAATTACCACAGATACACTGCATGCATCCACAAGCACTGTAAATGCTGTTGTCTATTTTTTGAACTTCTCCCTGTGTAGTAAGAAACAGTTTCACCATCAAAAACATCAAACATGACTTATAAGGTTTACAAGAGACACCCTTCTCTTAAAACATACAAAACTATTGCTGCCACTCCAGCCTAAGCTTTGAGAAAGAGAAAATCATAATCCACTGCAATAGACAGAACATGTATGGCTGCCAGATGCATTACTGTTAACAACAGCTAAATGGTTCACTTTCTTTTGGTGGGAATTATAATGATAATGTAGCTGAATATCAGATCTAATTAATACTGACCTGAAGAAGAAATTTGTGTAGCTTGAAAACTTGCCTCTTTCACCAACAGAAGTTGGTCTGATAAAAATATTAACTCACCCACCTTGTCTCAGTTTTAATTAGTTTATTTATTTTTTAAATCTCTATTTCCTTTATTTTGGATATACTTTCAAGCGACAAATCCTGTTATTTTAGTAATAAAAGTATATCTGATAAAAAAATACCACTTTTGGCAGCTGCTGAAACCTCTTCCATGACTTTAATGTATTGTCAAAATTCTGTACTACCTTACATCCCTTGCAATTGGTTCAGAATGTGGCCTATTATGAACTACATTGCACTCTTTGTATTATATCTGAATTACATGTTCCTCATATGAGGGAGCGCATATGATAGGGAACTATGCCTTTCATCACAGTGATAGTTTGGAGATACATAATTCATGATAATGAATTTTCCAGGTTATAGCAATTATTTTGTTTAAAACAAAAAGAAAATGAGAGAAGACGACAATCTCTCTCTCAACTCTCATACGTTACGAAGGTCAAATATATTAAATATCTTTAATAGGAAGCATATATAATTAACAAAACAAGCCAACATTCCTCTAGATAATAAGCATGTTCATAAAGTTGATTTCTTTCCATAACAAAGATTAATTTGTAACTGGCAAAATTTTAAGCATGTAGATCCTAGTCAGTATTAAAGTAAGGTTATATTTTCTCCCCCTTCATTGAGGTCTTCTTAAAAAACACAAAATCAAGTTTCTCCAGTGAATTGATGGTAGCAACACGAGAGCTAAAATAGGAGGTTACAAGCTGGATTTGGAAGACAGGGGACAGTGTTCCAACACCTCCCCATTTTGTAATTCATGGACTTACTGACAAATATATTAGAGGTAGTATTAGTAGCCCCAATCCTTTAACCTATGATGACAAACTCAAGAAAGCGACAGAAACAATAGTACACCAAAAGATAGAGTGGAATAAGAATGCTGAATGCTGTTATTAGTAATATCTAAAGGAAAATTGCTTACCACTTTACAAGTTGGGATAGTAAAATTTTCACAGCTACATTCTGAGAAGAGAACAACAAAAGTGTATCAGTCAAAATACATTAACTTATTAATAAAAGTAACTCGTACAAGCATGAAAAATAGTTACCACAGTGCCAGTCTGGACAACACAGCCCAGGAACTTTTTCTTTCACAAGCTGCATGTCAGTTGTGCAATTCAGAAGAGGCATTGAACAAAGGTTCTCATCGCAAACTAAAGAGGAGGAAATGACATGGATCAACATGTTTTCATCTCATATTTCCTTAGATAAACTATTCTAACATTGAAGGTTTTTCATAGAATGTTGTTATCACTACTTAATATTTGTTAAGGTTGGCACTGTCCAAGGGACTAATAAAGACACAGACCAAGGTTTTAAAGGTTAGCAATTTTGATTATCTCAATCTTTGTTGCCCAATTTGAATCACTTTAAAGGGGTTTACATTTTAAAAGTCTGTTGAACGCCAATCACCTGCAAATCTAGCTCCATCAAAGTGACTCAAGTTGGATGCCCAGCAATTGAGGCACCCAAAATCGCTAATAGTTTCAAGAGTGTTCTAGCTGTATATCTGTAAACAGTTACTAGATAAGGTGTCGGTAGATGGTGGCTGACAAGAGGCGCCGAGTCACTTCAACTATGGTGATAAGCCACATTCTGCTCCCAGTTGCAATGCAAATGCATGGGGATATCTGTGAAAACTGGAACTTCTTCAGAGCCTATTAAGGACACACTGTGAAGTGGCTCCAAGACTGGACAAAGAAAGCACAGCAACTGGAATGGCTTCACTGAATAGAGCAATGGATAAGGACTGCTTCCTAATTTGCCAGCACTTACACCTAGCAAAGGGAGAACGGCAAGATGTAACTAAAATCTTAGATACTTTAACAAAATACTTTGTGTCTAAAAGAAATGGAATAAATGAGAGAGAGATTTGCAATGTCCGATCAAAATGAAACAGAAACTATAGACCAATATGCTACCAAACTGTTCCAGTTAGCTTCATCGTGCACAGTAGCCTCTGAGGTCATGCATAAACGTATAAGGACAACTCCATTGCTACAACTATCATTTTCCATGAGCAAACAGGGAGCAGTTGCCTTCAAGGGTTGAATCAGACGAGACACACACTAAGCTGTGGAGTCAGAGGAGACTCATGGTAACTGGGAGGGGAGTTCACCTACTGGTAACCGTCAGGAGCTGGCAAAGGTGACAACAGAAAATCAAGCAGCATGGAAATCTCCTGAAGGCAAATGGTAGGAGTAGAAAGTCCCTTAGAAGGGAATTACAGGAAGTGGAAGACGTGTGAAGTTGCCTAGTCATTTGAAAGACTATAAAGTTAGTTGAAATTACTCAGTGTCCCTTACAGGAAGAGATGTTGCAGGAGTATTCTCTTCAGATATATGTAAATAGTTACTAAATAGGGCTCCAGTAGAGGTCACTCAGAAATACGTAGCACAGTTCCTGGGCTTTGTAGGACCAATAAAATTTGCTGTTGTACACTGCAAATGGCTCTCTCTGGCTGCTCATTTCATCAGATCTTAACACTAGTTACTTTTGAAAACCCTGGTCTAAGTCCCTGCCCACAGGAACAACATAAAGGAAGGATGAAATTTAAAAAAAAAAAAAAATGAAAGGGACACCAGAATACTGTGATAAATGAGGACATTATACAAGACTGAACATTTTATAATACTATATTTTTAACATTTGAATAAATTCAAATTTAGATGGAAAGTGTTGAATCATCTAGAAAAATAAACAGCATACAATATTTATTAGATACAATAAAACTTCTTAATTTAGCAGCTGAACTTACCACAATGGTAATGAGGACAACAAGAATGTGTGGTGCTAAGATCTACCGTGAGAATTTCCCCCTCATTACATAAAGGAACAGGCTCGATGCAAGATTCACAAACTACAGTTAAAAAGAATAAGCCAAATACAAAGTTTAAAATACATCATCAGAAAGTTGTTATACAGCAGTTTTTTTCTACCCACATTCTTCTACTGTGCCTGTCTGCCACCTGGCTTTTTAAGAAACTTTTATTGACTAATACGTTCAAAAAATAGATAATTGAATGCAATTATACAGTGATGTATGTATCTACTGCATTGACTGGTGTTGAGATTTATACTCAGAAACTGTTGCCACATGAACTGAAAAAATGGCTGTTGGTGGGCTATAATCTATGAAGCTGAAGACTGAAGGCAAAGGTCACAATTCTATAAATGAAATGTGTCCAAATATTTTAAGACAAGTCCAATTTCTGAACATGAGTGTGATATGGTATTTTTCTTTAGTGTGCAGTTCAGCAGTGACATTAAAAAAAGTAACCTAGGAATAAAGGTCCAAAATTGCTAGTGAACACTTACAGTTTTGAGTCTGCCCAGGCCAATCCTGTGATGGGATTACCAGGAAACATTATCAGGTATGCAACTAGACACTTGTCTTTTCTTATTTGTAGATACCCTACAACAGTGGTTCTCCACCTGTGATTTGTGGGCCCCTGGGCGACCGTGAACTATGTCTCAGAGGTCTGTGAAAGACTTGGACTGAAAACTGACTGACTATATATAGACGACAATAGATTTCCAAAGGGGTCTGCACCTCAATTCAAAATTTTTTTGAGAGTCCTCAAATAAAAATAAGGTTGAGAACCACTGCCATAAAATATCCTGTCTACTCACAAGAATGGTATATAATAAAGGAATCTTACCACATAGATAAGAGAAACAACAAGGATCTTCCTGTTTTGCTTCAACAATAAATTGGTCCTCTCTGCACTCCGGACGGGGAGCACTGGGACATGCTAAAGGATCACATTCTACATAAAAAACAAGTCAATATCTCTAATAAAAAGTTACATGAGTAATCCTAAAACAGAAGATGCTATTCTGCTTAACTTCTCTTTTTTCACTTTCTCTCATCTAAACAAAACTAAATTGATTGTAAATCAACACTGACAGAAAGAACAGATACAAAAATTAGTATAAACCCTAAGGAACAGAGTAGAAACAACCAGAGGAACAGAATAGAAACATCTCTCTTAAATTATTTATAGTGATCTGTTAATACAGGCAGAATAGCACAAATCAACACAGAAAATATAGGGATGGAAAATATCCTCTTATTCTTGTCTCCATATTTCACTTACCACATTGATATTGTGGACAGCAGGAAAGGGGGCTATAGCCTACCATCAATTTTTCACCATTTTTGCATTTTGGAATAATAGCCTTACACAAAGTCATGTTGCATTCTGAAAAAAAAATATGGCATATTCAAATATTTTTGTGTGTATGAATGTGACTGGACATTACATTGGTTGATAACTGGCAAGTGGTTACAGGGAACTATCTAAAGAGTGAAAATACCAGGTCAGCTAGCCGATTTGCCCTCTATCTCCACAAAAATGTTTCATTGAGACATCAAAGCATCTTCTGACTAACCTGTCAGATACTAGAAGCATGCTTCTTTTGGTAAGAAGCATGGACAGACAGAAAACTAGCATCTGGCCATCAACTGACACTAAGCTGCTTTCTGAGAAACCAGTAATGTGCCAATGCATGCTTCACTTAGAAGAAGCAGTAGTGCAAAGATGTAGAATCATAACGATTCTAGCAAGGCATTCTACTGCGCTGGCAGCTCACTGACGGGAATAGAAAATAAAATAACTAACTGTATAAGAGGAAGAATGGTGTTGTCACTAAGGCAGAGGACATGGGATCCAGGAAATTTGGATTCAGTTCCTCGCTCTGCCAAAGTCTTCTTGTGTTTCCTTGGGCAAGTCTCTATCTCGGCTCCCATGTATAAAACTGTTGTTAGTCTCATCCTATGTCTTGTCTATGTAGATTTTAAACTCTTCAGGGCAGGAACTGTGAATTACTCTATGTACATGCCACACCTAGCACCAGGGGACCACAATCTGTGTTTGGGCCTATAGCCAGTACTGTTATTACCATTATTTATTATTTGCACAACAGAATACAAAATGTGCAACAATTAGGTAGAATTACCTTAGGGCTTGCCTAAAGGAATATTTATACCATGGCAAGCTGGGGTGTGAATCTACTCCGCACTAGCCTGCCGAAGTCTAACTGGTCCTGCATGTTAACAGCTTGTTAGAGCACTTTGCCGAAGTTCTCTTTGAAATGGGACCAGCTCCAAGAACATTAACAAACTAGTAATATGCATCAACAGGGTCCACGCAGGTACTTACACTGCAGCAGGCTAGTGCAGGGTAGATTCACACTCCAGCTTGCTGTGATCTAATTGTTCATGCAGACAAGCCCATGGTCTCATATGAAAAAGCTCAGCAGTGACCCTAGACATGAGGCCTGTTTTCTATCACATCCCTTCCAAGATAGGAATAATCTGCAAACTGTTTAGGGGAGTTTAGCCTATGTAAAATTTTCGAAAGTGCCTTCGTGACTTAGAAACTGTAACTAAGACAATTAGGAGCTAAATCCCACTGATTTTCTGTGAGACTTCAGGTCTTAAGTGCCTACGGGTGTGCCAACACTACAGCTAAACATCCACCGCTGGCGTGGGCCAACTGACTTGGGCCCATGGGGCTAGGGCTGCGGGGCTGTCAAATTGTGGTGTAGATGTTTGGGTTTGGGCTAGAGACCAGGCTCCGGGACCCCAGGATGGGGGAAGTTCCCAGAGCTCAGGGTCCAGCCTGAGTCCAAATGCCTACACTGCAGTTTTACAGCTCCACAGCCTGAGCCCCATGGGCCTGACTCAGCTGACATGGGCCAGCCTCTGATGTTTAGCTGCAGTGTAGACATACCCTAAGTCACTTTTGAAAATAGAAATCAATTTCTTAAGGCAATTAGGCATTTCTAAAAGCTTTACCCTGAACCCTGCCTGTAGACCAATCCATGTCAATAAACGTTTAAACACCTCCTTGGCACTCGTTATGGAAAATATGTTGGGCTGCATACATACCGCAAACTTTCTTTGGACAGCAAGCCCTCTCTTCAATTACATGAATAATAACTTCACCTTCCCGCTCACAAACTGGTGGTGGGTCTTCACTGCATTCAGGTTCTATAGCAATAACACTTCCATTCTCCAAACAGTTATACATACAACACCCTTTAATGGACCCATTCCAAACCTCTCCAGCAGAGCGGGGCTGTCCTTCATTATCTGTACATGCTAAAGAAGAAAAATGTTACACCCTTCAGACCTGTAGTCAGCAGAAATTTATTCCAGACTAGAACAAGCCTGAATAACATGTCAGCTGGACAATCTCATGGCATAAAAGGATATACAATGTTTTATCAAGTATTTAATTGAAAGGTCTGCATTGTTTTCTAAAACATGTTTGGGCTTGAAACATTGAAAATTACTAATTTAACAGATCTATTAAATTAACAGAAACTCTAGCTGGTATAGAATGCCAACTCCCCTGAATGGTATTAGCTGATGTACATAACACCAGAGTTCAAGTTTCTGCACATACTTTCTCTTTGCTTCTGGAAGAAATTCAAAATACCTTTACAGTCTTGAATTGTCTGGGTCCCAGTTACATCAGAAGTCACACCTCTAATGATACTGTATGCGGTGTAGTTGTAGCTGTGTCAGTCCCAGGATATTAGAGAGACAAGATGGGTGAGGTAATAACTTTTATTTGTGGCTCGAAAGCTTGTCTCTCTCACTAACAGAAGTTGGTCCAATAAAAGATATTACCTTCACCACCCCCTTGTCTCTCTGATACCGCCTCGTGGCATTTAGATCCTTCGGGAGGCATTTGCTGTCATAACATAGATTTGAATGGCCTGATTTTTTCTACCTCAGCCTCACCGAGCCACAAACCCTGAGTAAGTGTCCAAACTCACTTCCTTCCTTGAATCTATTGGTAACTCAAAAACACCCAAACATAAACATCAGCCTAAGCTTCCTACCTGCGATGGGCATTTAAAACCATTTGATCCAAACAGACACCACCACTCTATTTACATACTGGTTGGAGCTAACTATATCCATTTACCAGTATAACTCAGTGGTAATTAGTCTGAATGTTAACATAGGATTATAACTAGAACCATCACGGACGATGTCCATATTTCTAAGTTTAGCTTTGTTTTGATTCAGAACGAAAACCAAACATTTTAAAATTCTCTATGCAAGAAAATGGAACCTGGCTCTGGGGCAGTCCGCCTGGTGAGTTGGGGCTGCCAAAAAGCCATGAAAGTCTGGAAGCCTAGGCTCCCCAAAGCGAGCTGGCAGGAACAGCTGCTGGCCCAAAAACACCCACGTATTACAAATTTCTTGGACAAAGGGTGGACAAAGCCACTCAGGACGGGAACCATTCTTTGTGTTCCTTCCTGAATGCTCTAAGAGAGGGAACAAGTTGTAGAACCACAAAAATAACATAATGGCCCTTTGACCAACAATAGGAATTGAACCAGGGACCACCAAAGCTGGAAAGCATGAGTCTCTACAGCTTGAACTAAAAAAAACCAAGCTCTCTAACTGGCGCTGTAACAAATTCACATCCCCTGGTGACAGGGCAGAGATAAGGTATGTAATTTATTATGAGACGTCAATATAACCCACCAGTCAGTGGGTTATATTAACATATCTACTCAGCCACTCTGCTCAGCTTTACTTACCACATTTTTCTTCGGGTATGCAGAGGTCAGAGTCTGTTCTATGGAGAATGGTTCCATTTTTACACACACAGTCTTCCCTTAAATAGGAACATGGGGATTCTTCATAGAACCATTTATTCAGGCATGTTTTGGCTGCACAGGGTTGCACACAAGGCTGGTATTCCTGACCATCAGGACAACCAAGAGCTACAAGTCACACACACAGAGGAAATAAAGCATCGCTATCATTTTCTTATTTTCAAAGGAGAAAATAATAAAAAGCATATTTCTACATTTTTAGCAATGTAAATTACAAAATTGTGCTTTAGGAAAATTCATGACTAATTCAGTCAAGATTAGAATTCAGCTACAACATATTTATCTGAAGGCATACCTTTAGTGTATTAAGAAATTTTACCATGACTTAACAAGGCTGTGATTGAAAGGGCCAATCTTCTAAAAATAATAGGTAAAACAAAATTTGCTGGCTAGAATAAAGGACCAGAAACATGGCACTGATAGGAATTTATGTCTGGAGTTAGAATTGCGTTATTTACTTACAACAGTAATCTGATGTCCTCCACTTAATGCAGATATTATGTTTGTTGCACAAAGCCACATATGCAGACAATGCATCACATTCATAATTCCAAAAGTAGGTATTGTTGATCCACATCTTCTCACAAAAGTCCTGTGGCGAAACCTAGAATTACATTTTAGTTGAGATTTAATGAGAACAGCTTTTTGTAATTAAAGTTGCTAAATAATTACAAGAAATATTACCACTGTAGAGGAAAAGAATCATCAGCAATCCCCAACTGGTAGGAAGTCAATAGCTTTTTATGATCACTGCGTCTATTATTCTTCACCCTCCTCAATTTTGTATGCTCACTAGTCCACACAGAAAACAGTTAAAAATCATTGATCTCAATTAAACTCTGCTGCAGTTTCTTCTATAAATTATTCTTCTGTGGATAGATTACTACTACTGAGTACGAAACTTTTGTACACAGGTTTTGTCTGAGTGCAAATGTCATAAGGTCCACATTCAAGTGTATTCCAACCTATAAAACCTTTTTTTAATCTTTGCTTAAGCTTATGTAACAGAAAAAAAAATTGGAATCCTGTGCTTGCCATTTTCCATTTAATCGCCTATCCCTTAATGAGATCTCAGCAAACCCCAATGTATTCATAGTCTCTTCTGTCTTCCCAGGAACATAGAGTTCTTTGCGTCAGCAGTTTCCTTCTTCACTTTTTGAATTTTGTTTCATTTAACTTCTATGAAGCACACAACATATTCCATGCTCTCTGGCTCTGCCAGTTTCATGAGCACATGAGAGAATAAACTTCATTCTGGCTGAGCCAAGTGTTCATGGCTTTGACACCATGTCAAACTTTGAGGCAGCCCAGAAATGGAGCACAAAGGTCCAAGGTATCGGAACCTGAATCGGTGTTCTGAACACAAGGATTTTGTTATGTATTTTGACTGCCCAACCTACCTCTGAACTACTAGAAGATGAAGACATCAAAGTGGAGAAAGCGAAGACTCCCCCCTATTTTTTCCTTCCTGCAGTCAAATTGTCTACAGTCAAGCAGACTCACAGGTAATGGCAGAGCAGGACAGAACAAACCACAGAGGAGGAGAGGTAGGAAAGAAAAAAAATAAAACCAGGAACTGGAATCTGGACCTTTGTTTCTATTCTGAGAAAACACCAGATGGAAAAGAAGTCTTTGGGCTTGTCTACATATGCACACCAGGGGCATCTGAGTTGTAGAGCACTCTGAAGTGTAGACTCTGCTGATGTGCACTAAAAGCGTGCATTGACGTAGTCCTGTTGCACAGGGTCTACATAGGGCAGTTAGATAGCAGCACTTTAGAGCACTCTACAATTTACACCCCCCTGGTGCACCATATAGGCAAACCCTTTGGAGTGGGGAAGGTTGTACAGTTATATTTCCCCATAGACTTCTTATTTTCTCATTTCTCTTCCCCTGCAAACCATGCCTACCCTGCCTGCACTGCACCAGCTACCTCTAGTGGCAGCCGATGTACTGAACTATGTCATTACTAGAAGTACTGCTCCTGAAAATAAACACTGTAAGGATAACTCAAATATAAGAGTGACTAGGCTAATATCTCTGTGAACCAGATGCTTCCATAAGTCTGAATTAGATGCTATTGCATTTGATAGAACCACTAGAAATTCACTCCAAGCAATATGCTTCTTGATCACACACTAAACATTACACTTTCTGAACAATATGCCAGTGTTTGGCTGGTGCTGTGGTATCTCTCTGAGTGATGCCTTTTATATCTTCTTTTATATGACATTAGTGACATACTAATATGGGGGTCCATACGCTCACAGCTTGTCTTCACTGTATTGTTAGCTAGGTTACTGTACTTGAGTTAGGATAGTTCCAGTGAGGGTGACCACACTGAAGCTACATAGGCAGCTGAATAGTTGTAACTCATGCTGCTACATCCCCACTGCATTACTAGCTCGAGCTTCAGCAGCACTTGAGTTTCAATACATTCCCATCTACCCCCTGTCCCCCAGACTAGCTAGCTGGAGTTTAAAGCACCACCACTTAGCTCAAGATAGAGATGTGCGTGTATGGATGGGAGTTGGGCTAGGGGCAAAACTTGAGGTATAGCTCAAGGAACAATGCAGTGAAGACAAGCCCTCAGAGATCTGCAGGTAAGGCGACCATATGAAGTTACATGGTGCATAACGGAGATGGAATTAATTCAGTCAGTCCTATCTAATCCATGGAAACAAGTGAAATACAAAAAGCAACATGATTAATTAAATGTATAATAAAAATATTATTTATTTAGACTCCCTATTTCTTTGCACTTACTTTTTTGTGACATGGGACAAAAGCTCTTCTGTTTAAGAGCTCCATACAGTAGGTGCAATTATCTTCAGTACAGTTTCTTATTGGTCTCCGGGTTGTTACATCAACCGATTTCTCAATTTCCCAGCTCTTAATAAATGCTTCAATTTCTTCCATATTTGTAATTACAGTCCTATTTTGCATCTTTAGGTCATCGACTGGGTCTCCATTGCACACACCTTAAAACAGCACATCATATTTAATGAATAAATATAGCACATTTGTTCTTCAATTAAAGAAAAGTGAAAATGATAAGGTAATATTACTATTGGATCAAATCCATTTGTAAACCATTTTATTTGCAAGAGTCCCAATATTTGGTCAATTGAATTAACAACTGCATGCAGCTGTGTGCCCAAAACAATTACAATTTCCTACATATGGTTTTAATTTGAATTGGGTACACTGTCACATCAACAATATTTTAGCAAGACAGACAGATCATACAGATCAATTAAAAACTTTCTCAGACATGGATTAACTGAATATAACTGGTAGAAGGCTATGTCACAGGCAGAATGGCAAACTTACTCAAATTGTGCCGGATTCTGACACCTTTACTCACACTGAATAGCACCTAGCTCCCCAAGTTCTATTATTCATTTAATTGAGCATGCTTATGAAAATACTTATACAGTATACTTATACTGTGACAGATTGCATTAATCCTGTCTTCTTGCTAAAAAAGTTCCATACAATCCCACAATAGTACATAAATATTTGCATTTGTACTACAATGAACTCCAAAGATATTAAACTTAATTCAGTAAACTTGTCCAGGATATTGCAATCTCTCGGAGATATGAGAAACTACAAAGGATTTTTGGGACAATAATTTCCTAGGAAATACTCAGGGATGAGGGGAATGCAAATGACGCACTTGAAATCCACTCTTTTGAAGCTACACCCTGGGGAGAGAAACTAATTGTCGCTAATAACCTGCTCCTGGCAACTCCAGAACAAATACCCCTGAATTATATAAAGAGTGAACTAAACATATGATTGTGCTAGTTATGAGCTCAGGCTGGTATGAACTTGTGATAACAAGAGACGCCTTTGGAAAGGTATGAAGGACTCAACTGCCAGAACCCACGTTGAAGATAATTGGGATGATCTCTGGTAAACTTACTAGCATGTGTACAGGTGCTTTTATAGTTTTAATATGTTTTTCTGTGGTGCTTTTTACACTAAGAATAAACTAGGCTTGCACAAGAAGTGCTGGGTAGTAACTTATAACTGTGGGCCGTTACACTGTTAACTCTCTGAATAGAAAGTAAGCAGGCTTGTTTAGGTAGAGTCCCTTGCTGGGAATAACACAGGGAACTGTCCAAGCTGGAGAAACCCCAGTCAGAAGTGAGAGAGATGGAGGTCTCCACCCAAAAGAGGTGATGGCCAGGTAGTCCAGAAGCCTAAGAATGGGTGCTTTTGCTGACCCACTAAGGGGAAATACAGGTGCCATTGCCCTGAACAGTGACACTCACCATTGGCAGGAAGGAGCTCATAATCTGGCACATTATTTGGATTTAGCTCAACATTTCTAAACGCTAGAAGTTATCAAAAGTAATTTTTTTAAACGAATAAATTGCCTTCTTTACCACAAATACTTGTGTTACTGGATTTCTCAGTGCAGCAAGATGCATATTTTAAAGATCAATGTTCACTACTCACTTATGAATTTGATACTGTGTGGAGAGAGACAGATGCAATTTCCATACTCAAGGATAGGTATTTAGAAATGATTGAAATATCTTCCTATGACTATATATTATTCAAAGTCAATGAGAAAATGGTAGAATTTGAATTTTTATGGATGGAGTTTGATTTTCAGCAAATAAGTAGCAGAACGCTCAACATCCAAGATGACTTTGAATATTTTTGATTGGGGAATGGGCAGCTGAGGTTCCTATGTCTCTTATTCTTATTATCATCATCTAATTTTTTGTTTGTTTTCTTTTCTCCCCAGGCCCTAGAGCACTTTTTAATTTCCTCGAGTCATTATGGATTTTTAATTTGTGTTTATCTGGTTTTTAAAGTCCAGGTAGGCATGATTTTTGTCTTGAGATATTCCTGATATAACATACATGTATATTGATGATAGATAACGTCCATATTTCCCACTACATAGATTACTCCCCCCAGCAAACCAAAAATGTCACAAGTTCGATTTATAGGGTGAAATCCATGGGAGCTTTGCCATTAACTGCAACGAGGCCATGATTTCACATGTTCCTTCCTTCAGGGAACAGGATTCCCTATAATACCATTCTTGTCCCTGATCACCTCAATTCCCATGGCAGTAATCTTTGTGATATGGTGTCCCCTACTATCATAGCCCACCTATGGGGACCAAGGTCACACAATGGAGGGGAACCCACACTAATCAATTCTGAAATTAATTGATGCTTGGAAGGATCATAATGCAGATCGCAGCTGATCTCTGGGCCATCCTATCTTCAGACCTCTCCCTCCCAAGTCATGAATCCATATCCTCAAGCAGCTTCTACAGGAGCTTTTCATGGGATTGGAAGAAAAGTAAAGCATGCCCCAAAGCCGGGACTTTCCTCATCCCCCTGGATCTACAGCATTTTGCTCTTCTCAGCCCATGGAGTTGAGCTTTTGGCTCTAAGTACTTCATTTGCTTAAACTATATATTTTATGTCTTGGAATTACTTTGTTTGGCCTATTATTATGAAATCAATTCTTTTAAAAAGAATAAAACAATGTGAAGTTCAAATAAAATTCATTAGTTTTATAAAGCAGTAATTGTTAAATTACATTGTGACTGATATTGAGTAGTACTTATACAACAATTAAAATATCCTTCTTACATTTAGGATTATAATATTACCTTGTCAGTTTGAATTTGACTACAAAGAGCTAGCGGGAAGAAGAGAGCTTTTAAAACTTTGATCTGTGAATCCAAATGTGAAAACAAGAGTTGCAAAAAAATAAATACATAAAAATCAAAGCTAAATTATTCCAAACTGTGATTTTCTGCACTGGCAACTGTTAATTATCACATTCTTCAGAAACTGAGGAAGCAGAGTGTCCTCACAGTTAGAACACTTTTGCTGTAATCACAGGATCCCAGTTTTAACAAATATTTCTCCTGCAGCTGTTGTGTTTATGTGCTTCTACATCAGTATTCATTACACTCTGCTAAAGTATATCCAAATTAAATGTGTTAACAGTGAAGTCGCTGTTTCAAGTCAATAACAATTTTATCGGTCGCATCAGTTATGAATCTTGACTTTTATGTCTCTTCCCTATTAACCTGCTGATGTGCATCTCATGTCAAACAGTCTGGTAATGACATGGATTTAGGGATGCACAAAGTACCTCATAGGTAGGGCCCTACCAAATTCACAGCCATGAAAAATGCATCACAGACCATGAAATCTGATCTTCCCCATGAAATCTGGCTATTGTAGTGGAGGGGCAGGGATGGGGGTGCCCCAGCTGAGCTGGGGAAAAATGGGGGTGCCTAACATGGGCCGGGCTCCAGCTGCTAGTCCTGGCCTGGGTTGGGGAGGGACAGGACTTCCTTTTCTCCTTCAGGGGCTGCTCCCACAGCAGTGTCAGATCCACCTCCAGGAACCTCGCCCAGCTGCAAGAAGCTCTGCGATTGCTGGCTGGGACAGCCCCCTACATGGGTGGAGATGCTCCAGCCCCAGCTGTCACCCCCCGACCTGGGAGAAGTGGCTGCAGTCCGAGCTGTCATCATCCGACCCGGGCAGGAGGCTGCCAGGAAAACCTGAATGTATGGTAACCCACCCTTCCATACCCTGTAACCCTCACTTCTGCGCTGCTGCTAGCAGTGGTGCTGCCTTCAGAGCTGGGAAGCCAGAGAGCAACCGCTGCTGTCCAGGGGCCAAGCTCTGAAGGCAGAGCCCCTGCCAGCAGAAGTAAGGGTAGCAATCCCAGGACTCCCCTACAATAGCCTTGTGATCCCCACCCACAGCTTCCTTTTGGGTCGGGCCCCCCCACAATTACACTACCCTGAAATTTCAGATGTAAATGACTGAAACTGGGCAATTGACTATTTTAAAAATCCTATGACCGTGAAATTGAGCAAAATGGACCGTGAGACACCAACTCCATGCCACAGATAGTTTTACCATAGCTATTTTTCCCCCTTGGTTTGCTCTTTTTTCCTATGCCTTTTCTTTCTGACGACTGCAAACCAGAAAGCCCTGTCCATAAGTAGGAACAGTTGTGAATTAAAGCTGGAACCCTCGTAGGCCTGGATCTGGGCTCTGTGTCTGCAAGGGAACCAGTTTTTTAGCCAAACCCACAGAATTGGTAAAAACTAAGTAAAGAATTGGTAAAGAATAGGCCATTCCTTCCTTTATGGTGAATAGGGGGATAAAGCCTTGCCAGAATTAGCATCCCTTTGCAAAGCCCATTGGATGCACTGCCTCTAGCTCAACTCATTCCTTGGCAGTTTCTTCTGAGCACAAAATTTGGCTCCTTTATTCAATAGATTTAATTAATATTTTTACATGCAGCCAGAGCATTTCAAATAGAGATAAATACATAAAATATAGTGATCATTATTTACGTTGAGGTTTGTTTTCTTTTCCAATGATTATAATTAAACAGGTGCTTTTAAACAGAAGTAACATTAATTGATAGATTATGGATCCAATCCTGTAAGCCCAGCTCAGATACAATTTTCATTAAAATTAATGAGAGTTTCATATCTGAAGGGCTTTAAGAATACATTTGATCATGGAGGATAGGTCTTGGTTGGCAGTGGCATTAAGAAGTGAGGTATCATACAACTTTTAAATGAGAGAAGACTAAAAAATAAAAAAAACTTTACTGAGAACAAAACACAATACAAATATTAATAAAGAAGATAATCTCACCACAAAGTCCTTCTGTCTTGGTAGATGTGTTAGAATGTAAGCCATATTGTATATCTATAATGCCTGTAACATGAGCCCATTTAATGCTAATGCCAGCAGGCGTGTTAATGACGTACATGGCACCAGTATCCTGAATACACAGTCCATGTTTTGAGAAAGGTAAAGGTTGAATTACAGAATCCACTATTACCTAAAATGAACCAAATATATTTTAAAATGAACAGCAGAATTCCAGAAACATACAATGAAATAGCAAACAGCATCTGTATTTTATTATTTTAGATTGACAAATGTGGTGGAAACAGAGGTAATTAGAGTGTGCAAATCATGGAGTTTTCTAGTCTAGCTCCCTCTCCTAAAGTGGGCAGTGAGAGAAAATGATGAAGGAAGATATCTTGCTTGATCACACTCTCAGACTGCCCAAACAAGAAACTCATCCTGCTTTCTTCGTTTTTTATCTCTTCCTATCTATTATGGATCAACAAGGAGATATGATGGATTAAACATAGGACTGGATGGAGGTCAAGAACTCAAGAAGTCTGGGTACAGTTCTTATTTCGATTTGCACTCTGAGAGTTCCATTTTGAACATCTATTATGAACATGTTTTGTAGTTTGCACCATCGTGATAAAATCCCTGGTGCTTCCTCAAAAGTCTGTGAAACTGGGCAAATGTTGGTTTTTTAAACCAACCAAAAACTGACAAATTTTTCTTGGTTCTATCACAAAGGATTCCCACAGTTCAGTTCAATATCCACCTGAAAGACAGTAATTCCATTATCACAGTACCCTCTAAAACCATGCTGAGGAACTGCCACTTATAGAAAGACAAACACCACCTCCTGCAATAATAAGGAAGGGCAGCTGAACTCAGTGCTATAGGAGATCAATAATAAAAGGAGAGGAGAAAGAATATGGTAAATTTAATATTTATGAAATTTGTTTCTAAATCATTCATGAAAAAAGGGATGACGAGAAGGCTGATTTTATATGAAACATATCCAGTTTTGGGCCCCCCAGTACAAAAAGGATGTGGACAAGTTGGAGAGAGTCCAGTGGAGGGCAGCAAAAATTATTAGGGGGCTGGAGCACAAGACTTATGAGGAAAGACTGAGGGAACTAGGCTTGTTTAGTCTGCAGAAGAGAAGAATGAGGGAGGATTTGATAGCAGCCTTTAACTACCTGAAAGGAGGTTCCAGGGAGGATGGAGCTAGGCTGTTCTCAATGGTAATAAATGACAGAACAAGGAGCAATGGTCTCAAGTTGCAGTGGGGGAGGTCTATGTTGGACATTAGGAAAAAGTTTCTCACTAGGAGGGTGGTGAAGCACTGGAATGGGTTACCTAGGGAGGTGGTGGAATCTCCATCTTTAGAGGCTTTTAAGCTGCGGCTTGACAAAGCCCTGGCTGGGATGATTTAGTTGAGGTTAGTCCTGCTTTGAGCAGGGGGTTGGACTAGATGACCTCCTGAGGTCACTTCCAACTCTATGATTCTATAATTTTATATCATAAAATAAAGCCATCATTCCTTTTGTAGTACAACAAGGAGAGGATGGAGACTGTACACAGAAGTAATCCTGTTTCTATACTTCATAAACTATAAGACCGGTTTATGGCATTCTAGAACAGAGTAGGTCTCCAATAACCCTTTAAATATACACAAGCTGAGTATTAACAATTATTCTCACCTTTCTTGCTAAGCGGTTGATAAGTACTTGATTTGTAGATGTTGTTACATTTAATTTCTTAAAACAGAGCCCTGAAGTGCCTCCAGGTGAAACCTTGTAAGAAAAACACCAAAATAAGGGTATTGGGGAAGTGGGGGGGGGGGGAGGAGACAAGGGGAGAAATATTACAGATAGTATTCATGTTAGCATGTATAAGCAGTAAATAGAAAGTGGTATACTTAATAATTAACAAAATACTCACTAGTTTTCTTATTGAATTTGCACTCTGAAAAACATTTAAAAAGCAGATTAGAAATGCAGGGATATTAGTAAAATTCCTCCTGATTTGCTGACAAATTATTAGTCATTTTCAACATTGAGGGTTCTTCTCCTGCAATCTTAATGCTAGCTAAACTTTCACTGAACATGGAAACATATCCTTTGGGACTAAAACTGGGAAGTAATATGTTTATTAGTATGGTGCATGCCTCTGTGTGTTTGTTTATGAAGCGTTATTTGCTATGGAATTAGAGCCAAAGTGCCTATTGGGGAACCAAGCGGGAAAGACAACACTTAACCATTACAGGACCCCAGGCTTAGAAAAGGGGTGGGAGGTTGAGTGTGTAGCCTGAGGCTGCCCAGGGTGTGTCAGCAAGAGCTGACAGAGTGTCAAGGAGACACAGAGAATTAGGCCTGGTCTACACTTAAAAAATTAGATCAACCCAGCTACATCGCTCAGGGCTGTGAAAAATTTCTCACCCTGAGCATCGTACTTAGGTCGATCTAGCCCTTGGTGTAGACATGGCTATGTCAATGCCTCTCAGAGAGACGGATTAACTACATCAGTGGAAAATATCATTCCATCAGTGCAAGAAGTATCTACGCTACCGCATCACAGTGGCACAGCTGTAGTTCTATAGCTGTGCCACTGCAGTGTCTGTAGTATAGACATAGCCAGAGGGAGAAACAGAAACTGCAGCAAGGGCCATGTGCTTTTCACAGCCCAAAGATGGAGGTAACTGGGCTAGCTGAAATGCACAAAAGCCTGCAAGGAAAGATTAAGGTTTAGGTAAATGGACATATGGGCACAGGCCTTTACTGTTTTTACCCTTCACTCTACATGCGTTGTACCCTTGGGTGAATGAATAAATAATGCTTTGTTTTGAAGAAGCTGCTTTTGAGTCATTTTAACCTAGCTTTAGCTATAGGCAGATTAGGCAGCTGCCAAGAGCAGCAGATTTCTGGGGGCGATACTTTTGTGTAGATTTACCCCAGTACCCTCCACAGGGAGCAGTAATGGTGTATGAGGCTGGCAGGGCTGCCAGGGAGCAGAGGAAGCCCCCAGCCAGGACTACAAGGAGCAGGAAGTGGCACTTAGCCAGGATGCCAGGGAAGTGCTCTTGCTCCCTACTCAGCTGTTCAGTGCAGGTAGGGTTAGAGCCGTGATTCAGAGATGCTCCTGATGGCACCAGAGATGCTGCTGGGGCTTCAGCCACAAGCACAGTGACCTGCCTGGCTCCACGTCAGTGCCCTGCCCTCACCTGCCAGTCTGTGCCCTGCCCCCACAGGCCCTACTGCCCAGGCAACTCCCGGCCCCTGCCCCAGCCACCGCTGCTGCACTGGACTCACTCTGTGGCCATGCTTCAGCTCCACTGTGTCCAGGCTGTGGAGGGGCTGCCAGCGGAGAAGCTACAAGCCCAACAGCAACGAGCTCACCCAGGAAGGCGGACTGGGGGGGTGAGGGTTGCCGGGGATCCTAGGGGTGGGGGTGGGCAGGCTAGGGGAGTGCTGGGTGGGAGCAGTGTGAGGACTGAGGTGTGGGACTAGGTAGGGCAAGCAGGGGCCAGGTGCAGAGAATCCCACTCTGTCCAGTAGGAAGAAGCCCACCACTCATTGTGTGAAGGGGATCACCACCCCCAGGTTAGATGACAGGGAGTCCACACTGCCTATTCACCAGAGCTGCCCCCTGTTGGTGCCCAGGTCCTGTTGTGGATGAGCTGAGCAGCTCCAGGGTAAAGAGCTGCTGCTATCCAGGGCCTGGGATTCCCTTTCCTCTTGAACCCCGGGCAGCTGGTGCCAACCTCCTTGGACAGGGCCACTGGAAATCGCAGCCCTGGCTGGGGGTATTGCCCAGCCAGTGAACATGTCTCAGCTCCTTTCAGGGCTTAGGGCAAAAGACAAGGGGATGCTCAACCTAGCCTGTCCCTTCTCAACCTGCCCAGGTGTCAGACTGTTCCTTCGGTCTGTCAACAGGGCTCAGCAGCCTCTGCAGCCCCAGGCGAGGGTCTATCCCACCAGCCTCTGACACAGCTGCACAAGATTCGTGTGACTCTCCCTCATACACAAAACACCCAAACAATGACTGTGAATTTCACCAAGGTCCACCAGCCTCACCCAGGGATACTAAGTTTTCAGTGGCAGAAAGTCAACCCAGAGAGAAGTAGCATTGGTGCAAGGTCCCCCCAACATTCTCATCCAGCCAGGGTAGTTCCAGAAGTGTGAGGGGAGATGGGCAGGGGATATGCTGCTCTATGTTTATCATTCAGGCATCTTTTGCCCCAGGAGGACTGTTGTGGAGCTCCTGATGCAACTTGAAGCTAGCATCACAAGAAAAATCCCTGGAGGAAGTCGGTGATATGGGCACCATCCACCTTCCTCTCATGGGACAGAATTCCCCTAGGGTGCACCTGTTACGGCTAGTGGAATGAGATACATAATTTGCACTTCCCTTCACCACCTCAATGGAGCGATGCTGATTTACACCACTTGAGGATCTAGCCCACTGAGTCCAATATTTGACAATAAGAAAGAAAACTACCATTTCATTTCCTTACAACTAATACAACAATTACTATTTATCCTGAGGTCTGTTTCATTTCCCAGTAAATATAATAAAACATGTGCTTTGAAATATAAATGACTTTCAATTTTTAAAATGGGTATCACTGTTAACTAGATGTTAATTCATGTTGTGCCTTTGCCAATTTGCATTGACACATGTACCAAAATAATTCAACATTACTAAGGTTATTGAGGAAGTGATAGCATGCAAATATCTTACCCGATTTGTGGGACACTTTTCTATATGAGCAACAATTATTTCTCCTGGGAGCTTGACTAAAATGTAGGAAGCCATATTATAGAGGGCTATGTTATTTCCATCAAATGTAATAATGCTCAGTTCAGACAGTACAGAACATTGACCTAAAAAAGAACTGACATTTAATAAGGGTACCACAAAACTGAATACTACAATTTCTTAAAATCTTATTTTTGGCCATAGTTGCCTCTTCTGTAAATACAAAACCCCACCACTGGTAATTGGAATTGCTGTTCACACAGCACATTGAGCCATGAAGAGAATGAAGTACCTTATGCTGTTCAACAACAACTCTGGCCATTTAAGGAGTGCCCTGGATACAAAGACAGATCCTCAGAAGGTGCAAATTGTCATAGCTCTATTGAAGTGAATGGAGCTGTGACAATTTACATGAAATAAGGGTCTGTTCCATTGGTTAAAAGGAAGACTCAATAACTCTTCTATGAATGAAAAGTCAGTGGAGGTCTCAAGAATGTCCTATATGCTTCTGTATGATTACTATCTTTATTTTAATATTCACCTTTGCTATATCCTAAAAAAACAAAATAAAATTGGAGCCTCTTTCAGCAGAATTGGGGCCTGATGCAAAGCTCTTTAAATTAATTGAAAGATATCTAGTGAGGTCAAGACTTAAAGTTCAATTAGAGTTCAGTGAAATTTGGAATTTCCGTCCTGCAGGAAAGTCTGATATTTCAGCATTTGTTTTTGTCTCAGAGAAAAAAAGCTGATATTCTAACATTTTTCATGGAAGAGAAATTTCCATATAGAAATGTTAAAATGCTTCATTTCAATATTTTCAGTCAGAATGTTTTAACATTCCCAAAATCAAAATGGTTCATTCCGATTTATTGGTTGAACTGACCTGAAATGCTGCATTTCAAGATAGCTCATTAATTGTATTTTCCCATTGTGGCACATTGCCTTATGGCATTTGTAGTTCTGAAGCCTGATTTACAGCACAGTATATTTTAAAATCTCTATGTTAAACTCCAAAAGGAAAAAAAAATCAACAAATTAAGCAAAGTAATCTATACAAATAATACTGATTTACACTTTTCCACAAAATATTAATCTCTCCCCAATTTATGTATTTTATTTTAAGAGAAGGATTGTCTACAGCATTTTTACTGTAGTATTGGAGCGCCTCGTCACATTAATGGATTTAGTTTCTCAATATTCCTGTGAGGTATGGAATTCCCAATTTTTCAGATGGAGAGAGATTAAGGGTTTTGCCCTAAATTCACACGGGAAATCTGTGGCAAAACTATGAATAGAAACCAAATCTTCTGAGTCTCAAGACAATGCCTTAACCACAAGACAATCTCTCTTCTTGAAATTATAATCCTTAATTTATAATTTTTGACGTTTACATAATCAAGTTTTAAACTTTCACATTTGAGAATGGGATATAAACAATAGCATGACTTACAGGGACATTCCCATTCTGGACAACAACTATCACTGTTAACTTGAACTGGCATTCCTCGAAAACCACAGTCAGGCTTCTCCACGTTCTTACGGCAGTTCCTTGAAAGGTTATACAACATCCATCCCATATTAATGCATACATACTGGCTACATCTGTCTACAGGTTCAATGTATCTTGGCTGTTATGTAAAAAGAAAAAATAGGAATGAGCATTGCATTCTGTATTTTCAAAAATTAAACTCAGTGACATGGACAAGAATATTTGTATACCACAGAAGTTTAGCTGCAACATGAACTCCCTTCAGCTGTGTACATCAGAAACCACCCAGGGACCCATCTATGCCCCTTTAAGGCTAAAGACGTCAACTGGATACATTAGACAGGTCTCCATCTAGCAAACAAGAGTCCACTAGGTTAATATTCTACATCCTCCTAGGCTAGAGAATAAAGAGGCTCCCAATACCCTTCTCCTACATCCCCCCAGGATACTGAGCAGTACAAGGCAGAATTTTGCCCAGGGTTCCCAAATACACATAAGAACAAAATAAAGACAATAAAACAGAACAAACAATAATAAAATCAACAGAAACACAGAATTCCAATTAAGCCTTGAAATTATAACATGGTCACAGAGCTTTTGATACAACTGGGAAAAGAGCTCTATCATTTGGAGACAGAGTAACTGAAGATGTTGGAGGCACTTTATTCTTTTGTAGCTCCTTGTATTTGTTCCAATAACCTCAAAAAAACAGGTTACTCATCTATAAATATAGTTCAAGGTATCTGACTGCATAGACTCACAGAACTGGGTGCATGCGCACGCACGCACGCACCCCTACTTGACTGGAGTCCTGGCTATTGAGGCCATATGAACATTTGCTCACAGTACCCAGTATTCATGCCCACAAGTATATAGGGAGAAACAGCCCTGCTTTGTTCCTCAGTAACTTCCACTAAATCAAATGCCATAGACTCCCAAGAAGTAGGGAGGGAAAATGAGCTGTACCAATCTCTGCAGGTACTAATTTCAAAGAACTCTATGCCTGATGGCTCCTCATGCACCCCTGGGCCTAAACATGTCGTGCCATTTGGGATCATGCACACAGTTCCAATGGCCAGAGTTTTCTAGATTTCAGCCAAGTTGTGGAGTACACAAGTGCACCCAAGCGCATGGATGTGCAAGCAATCTTCAAAGAAGAACTTGGTATTAAAAAAATAAAGAGCTAATATAAAGGCAAAACAGAGAAAGAAAAATGGAAGATATTTTATCCAACTTAAAACCTCTTCCATGCCAGTTGGTGGAGAAAAAGTAGATTAAAAAGCAATATACATAGAGTATAGAGTGGGTAGGTAAAATTGATCATACCATACAATCCGAGGAAGAGGACATCAGGGTATGTATCATTGTGCCATATGAAGCGTGGTCATCTGTGACTGTCATCATCATTTCTGTGTCTGCCAGTGAAGTTTGTGTTTCCACAGGTTCTGTAGTGGAAGACAGCCCCATTGCATAACTGGAATCTGTTACAGTGGTGCTCTGTGATTCTCTGATCCCCACTTGCTCTGGTTCTGTTAAATTAAAGTAAGGTTTAATTGTTCTTTGAGGTGGAATTCTGGACCAATCTGATAGTGTGACATCTGTGACTTCAGAAATAGCAACAGATTTTCCTGAAGTTGTGCTGCTTTTACTTGAAAAGGAAGTTGTCAGAACAGAAGAGAAAGTCAAATGTAGCAGTGAAGATTTCTCAGTAGTTGTAGATTTTGTCTTAGTAACATTTTTTTGCACATGTGAAGTCTGACTACTTTCTATGGTGTCTGCAGTTCTCACAATGGAGGTTGCATATTTAAGTTCTGAAGCTGTAGCAGGTGTAATCTTCAGCTCTGAGAATGCAGTCATGGGACCAGTTGTTTTCATGATTGTAGTTTTTAGTATTTCTTTAGTAGTTAGTGAAACTGGGGAATATGCAGATGTCAATAAAGTCTTAGGTGAGGGATACACAGGTGTTTGGGAGGTAGCAGGAATTGGCACTGAACTAGAGGCTGTGTAAAGCTCAATATGAGTAACAGAAGATTCAGTGGTTTTTGCAGTAACACTTGGGGTTGTGGGGGTGGCAGGAATAACTAATAAACTTACTGAAGGACTAACTGATGTTTTCGTAGTGACATAAGTTGGCAGTAAAGATGTAGTATTCAAAGCTGTGCTCATGGTCAGTGTGGCAGATGGCACTGTGGACTGAGTGACTTTTTTAGTTGGTACAAAAGCTATTGTTTCATATTCTGTGGAAGGACTCGATGACATATTTGTTCCTAATGATACAATAGATACATGGGAGATCTCAGAAGGAGGTGAAGATGTAGTAGTGAATACACTGGAATAGCTTTCCAAAGTAACTTTAGGAGTTTTAGAAGTTAATAAATGTGGTATTGCAAATGACGTTTTAGGCATTGCTGAAGGGCTTATGTAAATGTTTGTGCCTAAAGTTAATGTAGAAATACCCAAGGGAGGGGTTGCCAATTCTGTATGTGGGCTTCTTGAGGTTTCTTGCGTACCCATTGATACAACGGATGGTTGGGTAAGAGTTACATTTGATATCAAAGCAGATGTCCTATTTACTGTCGGAATTACTGACGAACTTGTTGTATGGGATGTTATGGCAAAGGTTTGTGAAACAGATGGTCTTGATGTTGACAACAACTTTGTAAGTAATGTGGCTGGAGTGGTAAAAGACAGCATAGCTCCTGATAGTTCTCTAGAAGTCAGAGAAGTGTCTGTACTCTGTATCACAGAGGAAGTTTTGAATTCTGGATGCAGACTAATTGGGTACTCTGTTATTTTTGAAGTGGTTCTTGCCATTTGATAAGTAGCTAATGTGTCATTTATGGGTAATATAGATGTACTAAAAGGGAAGGCTGTAGAACTAATGGATGCAGTCGGCCTTTTAAAAATAGTTGATATTGGAAATGAGTCAGTGTATAGTGCATATTTACTTTCTGTTGAGACTGTACTGGTTACAGATACCTCAGAAGTTTGAGGAGTGGCTAGAAGAGATACTGAAGTAGTCGAAGGGCCTATGAAAAGACTCTTTGAGACAACTGTTACTTCTCCTGTTGCTTTGGGTTTGGGGGATGTAATTGGAGGAGGCACTAATGTAGACATTGTGTGCGTTACAAGGGGACTCAAAGAAGACCACGCTGTTCTTATGGTTGTAGGGATTTGAGAAGCAACTAGAAATGATGTTTCAGTCCTTATAGATGGGATAGTAGAAACATTGTCTGTGCTTAATGGAACTATATGTTTGGAGGGAGTCACTGAAATGTCCATGGAAGATAAAGATGTAGGTTCTGAAGTTCTAGTTAAATAACTGGTTGTTCTTAAAGATGAGGAAGTAGTTTGGGAGATGGCTTGAGTTGTCATCAAATATGAAGCTGTTATTAACTGAGGAGGACTTGTTTCAAAGCTAGTAAATCTAGAAGTATCCTGGGAAGTTTGAAAAATAGTTGAAGTTGGGACAGAAATGGAACTTGTGTGAACTATAGGTTGAACCATAGTAGACCTGGTTTTTACAGTCATAGCAGATAATGGTGAAGTAGATGCTGTTATTAGTTGTGAGCTTATAAAGAATGTGGGACTTGAAAAAGATGTTCTTCTGGTTAATGAAGCAGATGAAGGAAACACTGTGGATGTTTTTGGCAGTTGCGAATGACTTGTGGAAGGACTTCTCGTTCCCCAGATCCTTGTAGGTACTTCAGTAGTGACAAAGGCTGGTCCAGAGGATAAACTTGCTAATGTTGTAGAAGAGGATGCAGTTCCTGTTTCAAGTAAAAATGGTGTTCCCACTAAGGAGGTGGGCATTAGTGATGTAGAATGCCTAGGAACAGGACTTGCAGTCAGCAGAGTAAAAGCAGGTGCTGATGGAACTGCCATAGTTGTAACGGGTGAGGTTATAAACACTGTCGGACTTGCGGTAGGGGATGTTTTTAATGTGATTGCTGATGTCTGAAGAGTACCTGGAAAATCTGTTGAAGATATTGGCTTGGGCAGTAGAGAACTTGCTGTGCTGTGGGTTACTTTGGAAGACTGCGTTGTAGTTGAAACTGGTAATGAATCAGTTAAATAAGTAGTTGTACGAGGTGATGCCAGTGAATGAAAGTCTGATAGAGTTTCTGCCGTAGTGTTTGCTCCTCTTAAAGTTGTGTCTATCTTTGTGGTTATTTTGGTAGTTACACTTGTATGAGTTGGCTCAGCTTCCACAGTAACAAACATGGGGGGCATCTGAGGAAATCTCTCTGTAGTAACAATCGTAGGAGAGATTACTGCAGTGGGCCTTGTCCTCTGGGTTTTTGTTCCAGCTGTCAGCTCTGTAGGTGTCACAGGTATGCCTGGAAAAAAAATATGTTTCCTGTTTATTCTGTATTAACAAAAGAACAGAACAACAACATCAACCACTGGGTACCAATCTAAATATAAACCAGCCTATTCTTAAACAGCTTAAATTCCCTGAAAAGATAACCACAGCATACCCAAAAGGCATAGTTTCAGGATATCTATGGACTCTGGAGGACAACTCAGCATTAGTTGTGCACAATTCACATTTGTAAGGTTTTCTTCACAAACCCAAAAGCTAGGGTTTTTTTATTAACATGGTAATTGAAACCATTTATTCGGGTGCACAATTCTTCAGCAAGGAGTGAATTCTATAGCAAAACAGAGAATCAATGTATAACTGGGGCAGAGTTGTGCTAGGCCTTTAACAAGGACAAAAAGTTTCAATTAAATACAATGGAAGTGACAGAAGAAGAACTGAATTTGTGTTCAGCATGGGAAGATGTGGAGAATGATTTTAGCATCTGTATTCTGGATGGACTGGAGTGGAGCAATCAGGGAGGCCAAAGAGAAGGAGGTAGCACTTTTGCAGGAAGTATAGAAAAAACTTGTGCAGCCACTGCCCATATAGCATGCATATTCCTCTCCTTCTCCTCTCTCTCCCTGAATATGGGCTTTTACTTTCAGTCTGGTCATGAGCACTAAATAAATTCTATACTAAAAATGTAAAGGGTAACTGCAGAATGACTTATAACATCAAAAAGAAGTACTTACAGTCTTCAGGATAAACACATTTAAGTGTGACCTCATCAAGGATCATATTTTTAGGACAGTATGGTAAGCATCCTTCGACACTTCATTAAAACAAATAAAAATCATATTAGAAAAAACGGCAAATCTAGAATATTTTAGTTCAGTTTGACAAAATGACAGTTTTTAGGGTTCCTTTTTTGTTCCTGCCGCAAACTTTATTCCTTAATAAGGCATTCCATATTCATTCTGATGAAGTATTATCCACAGAGTAAATATGAACACAAATCATATGTACAATCTGCTAACAGGCTGGTACACATCCGATTTTACAAGACATGAGGCCAATTCAACCCTGTAATAACTCCACTGAGGTGAACTTTTTGTTGGCAAAGATTAGTATCTACTCTAATATATTATTTAAAATGATAGTATGTGCATTCTATATAATAGTGTTATAATAAAGATACTCAGTTTATTTGGACTTACGGTGGAAGAAATTTACATGCTATTCCTTCAGGATCACTACAAGTTTTAAAACAGGGACTAGCACAAGGTTCATATCTCCATTCACACATCCTCCTATAAGGCACTGATGCATGAAGTTCTGAAAAACAAGGAAAGCATGGTATTTACAGACTGATAGTCTTTTCTATTATGTATATGACAGTGTTTAGAGAAATGAAACTCCACATAGCAAGTTGATAGTAGAAATGAAGCACAGACTCCCAAAAGTTTCCAAATGAATGATAGTGTTTTTATAAGTGAGTATTTAAACCAAATCTAGAAAGTTCAAAAATATTGGGGCATCAAAGATACAATCAGTTATTCAGTTCATCACCAAATACTCTAAAAATCTATTTACTAAGGAAAAAATAAATATACTGGAATGTGCTGTTGGCTTCAGGAACAATACTACTGCCTCACACAGCAAAACAGAAAAAGTATCTACAGCTCACTAAGCAATACATGAACTTTTGACTGCTTGTTATAACATGTCAAATTCATTTCCAAAGAAAAAAATCATTAACAATCTGACCATGGATCATGCTGTCAAGGCAACGTGCATGACCTCAAAAACAAGAAATCAATAATATCTGGATACAGAAGGGAAAAAAATATGGGAAAATCAGTACAAATATTTGCTACTATTGATGAAGATGGTACGCTCATGTGTACCCCTCTTAAGACAACTAGAATAAAATTGAACAGTAACCTTTGGGATGAGGTACAACTTACCTTCAATGCTAAAGCTACTTATACGTTTGAATTCTTCTGAATCATCATACTTTGACACTTTAACACTAGAAACTGTCAGTACAATGAAAAAGCCTTTCTTGTTGTGAAGTTCAAATGCGCTATAACCTGGAATCCAGAGGCCATGGTGATGGAAGAACGTGGCTCTTCTTCGAAATGATGAACTTGCTGCCCACTGTTCCAAAGTAACAATTTCATTGTCATGGACATACAGGAAGTAGTTTGGTCTTTCAGCAGACTCAAGGGAAACAAGAGACAGAGCTGTCACAAACAAAATACAAAGCAATCAGGAGTAGGTTATCACACCAGAAAATTAAATATGAGGCTATGGACTAAACATTAGCTGTTGAGTAGTTTATGTCAAAGTTATTGCTCTTCACAAAAATGCTGCCATTTTTCTGTAGAAAATAGCAATGCTGACCCCTCACATAATTCAATGTGGATTCAGTTCATATAAATATCTGAAAATTCTGCTATGCATAGAGCTAGCTGAAAAGAGGAAATCCCTTTTTGAGAAAAAGTTTTGTCCCGAAGTGAGACGAGACATTAAAAAACATGAAAATTTTCACAAAATGGGATTTCAAGAAAAAAATCATTTTGGGAGAACCTAAACAGGATTTTTCTGCTTCCCAGCTGCCCTCAGGGATGAGAGCCATCTAGCCCAGCTACCAGAAAAACTGAGCCCAGCCAGTTTGCCTCCTTTCATCTAGCTACCAGCTCTGGGAGACAGAGGTGCTGCCCGTCCCTGGAGCTCAGGGAGAGGTGGATAGACAGAAAGTCTGGACGCTCTGCTGTGTTTTGACAAAAGTTTCATCAAATCTGCGCTAGATTAAGTTAAATCGTTCACTCTACTGAACTGGCATTTTCCAATAAAACTAAGTTTGTGAGAAACAAAGTCTTCTTTCCTGAGATTCAAAACATTTTTACATCCAGTCACAGCCAGAAGTGCTGTACGGAAAGTTGTATTTAAATCACTTCTTTTTCTAGCCCTGGACAGATCAAAAATAAAGAAATCACTTCTTTGAACATTTTAGAAGAACAAAAGAGGCTTGATTGAAATGTGATTATGAATATAGGTAAAAATATGCAGCTTCCTTACTTTATCCAAATATTATCCTATCCCTAACAGTAATTTAAAAAATGCCCACATACTACATGGATTTAATTCAGCTTTCAGTCACTTCAACATTTTATCTGTACTATTTTACACTTGCTGGAAAATTTCATTAGACTTAATTCATCCTTCTACTTCATCACCTCTCCATCTATTTTCTAATGTCATCCAAAAGAATATTTTCTCCCTTGCCCATATATCTCAGTTTCTCTTGAACATGATTTGGAATCTCAGGACAGAGATGGCCCTTTTGGAGATATTGGTTTCACAAAGTAATAGAGAGGAGCCTGTTCCTACTGATGTCAATGGCAAAAATCCTATTAACTTCAGTGGTGCAGGATCAGGGCCAATGTATATGAGGGATTGAGAGAAGGAAAAATATTTGTATATATTAACAGTTTTGGTTACATAGGTCTTTGTTTGAATGAAAGAGAAAGTGCTAAAAGTTATTTACACAGTGTGAAAAAAGAGAAATAGGAAGAAGAGATACATTAATAAGCATAGCATAGTTGATTGTTTTATAGTTGGGGACACAAACACTTTGGTAAACATTTTTTAAATCTAGTGTTTCATATTTACCCAGGCAAACCATTTCTATTTCCAGTTGATCAAGTTACTTAAATTGCCCTCACAAAAACTTTTCTATTCATTTGTACCTTGTTGCATTTCTAAAATATATTCTTGCAAAATTTAGCATTAAAGCTTTAAGTTAAATTTTCCAAGAATGTATTTTAAATGCATGATATTTCTTCTTGACCTATAGATCCCCACTCTTGGTGGTGAACGGAAGATGCCATATTTACACAGACATTGAAATAAGGACAAATCAGTTTTGAAACTGGTTACTCCATTCTCATTCATTCCATTTCACAAAAGACAACAGGGAAAAAAATTTTAGAGAACTAATAAAATTATAAATAAGTAACGGAGTAACAGATCCATATAATTCTAAAACCAGTGTTTACCATTACTGTAATATTGAGTATACTTACATAAGTCTTTATCTTTGAAAAGGCCTGGAGTTACCATAAAACTAAATCCCACATTTCCATATGTACTGATTCTTGGCAAAGGAAATAGCTTTCTGCTGGTAATGTTAGCTCCTATAACAGTATCATTCTGTCCATAACTTGCCAAAATATATGGTCCTTCTCCAAGGCCTAGTGAAACAAACACCAAACAAACAAAATCAAATGGAAAAAAAATCTATTGATTTACTTTTAAAAAAAGCAAAACCTCAGTTACTAACCACCAATGACTGGTGACAGATTACTATGATTATTTTCCCACTTGGAATTGTGCACAAAGATAAGAAAACCCAGGAACCATTAAAAGCAGTTCACTTAGGATGGGGCCATGTGCCTCAAAGTAATCTCGGACCAAGACAGCATCTAAGGGTATGTCATTGCAGCTAGGAGTGTGCTTCTCAGATCAAGTAAATAGTTATGCGCCAGCTCTGCATGAGCCAGCACACTAAAAATAGCAGCATAACTGGGTGTACCATGAGTGGCAACTTGGGCTAGCTGGCCACGCACGTACCCGGGGACCAGATAGGTTTGTACTCAGACAGCTAGCCCAAGCTGCCGCCTGTGCTATCCCAAGCAATACCGCTGTTTTTAGCAGAGCTAGCGTGAGTCTGTCTACTCAATCTGAAAAGCATTTGTGGACATACCCTATGCGAGAGGTACAACACTCTCTCACCCCAGTTCACTTCCGGTCCAGAGTACAAACACTTCAAACAAGTGAGATACAAGAAGGGCAAATATATTCAGTAATTATATTTACTAGTAAGTAACCCAGGTTTCTTCTTCATGAAATTTCCTCCTCTATAGATCCCTACTCTTGGGGGTGAACTGAAGGGGCCATATTTATACACAGATGATGAAATATGGAATAAAATAATTAAAGAACCATAAAACCACTATTTCCCAATGGGCATTGAATTTGACCTCTCCATCTATCCAGTAAGGCCAGATGGAAGAATACACCAAGTTCCAAGTCGCTGCCCAACAGCTCTCAACTACAGGAACACTGCTGAGCAAACCTTGGATGCTGACGTTGCTCAGTGGAAAGGTTCACAGATATGTACCAATTTATAACAAAGTTTCACTACTTCTTGCTATTACTGTGGGTTGTGAGAAATGTCATTGAAGCTGCTGGGCATAACCACCACCCTCCATTTAAGATAGCTGTAAAAAAACCAGTTAAGCTCCTTTGTACCAGAGCCATCTAAAATAAAGATATATGTGAATCTGCCCAGGAATTAGAACTACACGGGTGGAAGGTTCAATGAGTATTGTTTCAGGTAAGGGTGTGAGGGAAGGAACATACTCAGAATGAGACAAGACAAAAACAGAGAGAGAAATGTTGGAAAGCTAGACACTGCTTGGACAAGCCTGGTGTATGACACTGAGAGAAGCCTATAGAAGGGGCATCTGGTTTTGGTTTTGGCTAGCAGGTTTGGGGCTGTAAGCAAAGAAACAGTCTTCTGCTCTTTTGATTCATCCTGAGTTCAGGGAAACAGGACTTGGTACATTATTTATAAACAAACAAGACTGCATCAAAGGGATCAGAGTCCATCATCAATTTCTCCTCCTAATTGGAACAACCTGTAAGACCCTGAATTTTTGGCTAGCCACTCAGGCCAAAAAGTAGTAACACTATGATCCACCAAAAGTCTTTGAAGAAAGATGGACTTTCCTGTAAAACTTTCCCTTCTGGTAATAAATGAGATAAAAGTGGTTTGTGAAAGCACTGAGTTCACTCAATATAAATGCTAAATCCATTTCACATCCAGCTAAAGGATTGCTACCACTCCAGAAGACGCATGGAGCAGAGGGAAGGACACTTACTAGGATGTGGATTGGCTCAGGTGGAAATGAGCATTTTCTGGAGAACCTCAGGTGATGACAAAGTACCATCTCATGTTGCATAAGTAGAAACCTGTCAGGGCTTGGAGAACACTTGCACAAGTATCTTAAATGCCTGACACCAAAATGGCCACTTTTAAAGAAAGAAAGTGACAAGACTACCAAGGAGCTGATTCTGTGCCGTATAAGTCAATGAGAGTTTTGCCATCAATTTCAGTGGAAGCAGGACTGAGCCATAATTAGAGCCCTGTGAAATTATTTTAATTTTTTTTTTTATACTTTTTCATTTTATACACACAGGGGAGGTTGGGTCCTGGGGATGTCCAAGGGAGTAGGGTGAGGAAAAGAGGAAGAGGAGGGGGAGCAAGGGGAGCATTGCAGAGCAAGCCTGCCCTGCACTTGTGTCCTGCTAGGTTGGGCTCAGCTCCCTGTTTCAGACGTTGCTGTCAGGACCGGGATGAGGGTAGTCAGACTTGTGGTCAGAGCAGGAAGTAGGAGTCTGGTACCAGGAAGTCAGAGTCTGAGATGAGCCAGAAGGTTCAGGAGGCAGGCAGCATCAGGTTACCAGGAGATCAGGAGCTGGATGTCAGGTTACAGAGAGTAGTCAAAGAGCAAAGCTGAGGACAAATTAGAAAGCAGGGTAGAAAGCAGGAGCCTAGGGTCTGCTGAAAGCAGGGTCAGGAGCAGAACAGGCAGGCAGTTGTTATTGCTCAGACAGCTTTCCTTCATGGCTTCCTGGTTTAAGTACCGGTACCAACCATTTAGTGGGCTGTGAGGGGCTGCCACTCAGGTCCTGCTGGGTGGTACTTCCTGCCAAGCCCAAACTCACAGGTCCCCCCATGGGAGCCCAAGCTAAGCCTCCAGTTGCAAAGCAGAGACATCCATAGCCCATTATCCCCATGATAACAGGTTCTAGACCTGCAGGTACTTACAGTTGTGCATGGAGTCACTGCACAGATGTGGCCCAACTGCCACTCTGTCTGATGGAGAGCATCAGGTCACAACTTCACTCACTCAAATTTGGTCTGCTTGTGCACCACCCACTGCCATGATGGAAGGGCAGCCAGGCAAACCGGAGCTGTTATGAGACTGTGTGCATCAGTTTGCTGGAGCAGGGAGCCAAGCCCAGCCCCATGGGACAGGAGCAGCCACTGCAAGGTGACTATTTTTGTTTTATATATGTTATTTGTCATTTTATTTTGTGTTATTTCATGTTTGTGAAGAACAAGAGGGCTCTAGCCGTAATCTAGTGTGATGGATATGCTAAGGAGGGCACTACAACTCCCACCAGCCCCCTTCCCTACTGTATATCCCTTTCCGGGGGCCAGGTAAGAGGAAGGTTCTGATCCAGGAGGTGGTCGCGCTCTGTTTGAGGAGTGGCAGCTGCACGGCAAACCAGGAGCTGCAGGGGAGCGGCCAGAGCAGCAGCTGCATGGCAAGCAGGAGCTGGCAAGAAGCTAGAGGTAGGAACCGTTTGCAGAGCCACATGTGGAACGGACTGTGACTGCCAGACATTACAGCTGAGTGCAGGTCTGTGTGGAGTTTACCGGGGGAGCATCAGCAAGTGGGCAGGGAGCCGGGGGAGAGGAGCCTCCATGAGACACACTAACTGAGCCTGGCCTGGAAACCTGCAAGTGCCTACTTGCTTGAAAAGACGGGATTGCAGAGGTCACACCAGGCACTGGGGCTGAAGACCCCTGACTCTCAAATGGACTGCCGCAGGGACCCAAACAGGAACTGCAATTGCTCATTGAAGTTGTAACTGTTCACACCTCTGTGTCTAGGGCACTTGTGGGGGTGCGATGAGATTACTGTGGGGGCACGGGGCTGCAGCTGCATGGGTGTCTGGGCTGCAGGAGGGAGAGCACATAGGGAATCCTCCATAGTCGGAGTGGAAGCAGGGGCACAGCTTCACCCTGCCCTGGCAGCAGACTGCTGCTCTCTGCCTCCTCCCCTCCCTGACCACAGGAGACCCTCTGCTGCTGCTCTGCCCAGGACACCTGGATGGCCAGAGCCCCACATGTCTGGAAGCCTGTGGCAGCTAGAGGCCCTGAGCAGGGGGAGGGAGGATGAGGAGCCCCAGTTATCTCTGGGCTGCCATGGGCCCCTCTAAGCATGGAACCAGCTGGGTCCTGCTGCCACAATGGGCATGAGTTGCCCACTTCCTTCAGGGAGTCACTTTCTGCCCTGGATAGGCAGAGGCTGTGTGGGGATGGGGACATGTTATGTGACTTTCCTGAGAAGGGCGCTGCAGCAAAGAACATTGGATATAGGGTATGTGCCCCCTTTCTCTTTCCTACCAGCCTTAGCACAATACACTTCCCCTTAGCCACGTGTGTGATCTGAGTGTTATTGGAACCCACCAGTCCAGCACCTACAATGCCTAATGACTGAAGCACCTACAATGCTTGCCTCTGAGTCACATTACACATTTGCTATAGGGCAGGGTTGGCAGTTGCTCCCCCACAACCCTTGGTTTACCCCTCCCCCCCCGACTTTTCATAGCTCCTCACCAGCTGGCATGCTACGTCTGCCCGAGGCCTGCAGGGGCTACTATTGGGTGTGCTGGGCAGAGTCTCCTAGTCAGTATGTTATCAGCACCATCCCACTATCTCCTGATGGTCGGACAGGATATAGCAGCAACTGGCCTGAGTTGGAGTTGAGCGTGCAGTGAGCTAGGCCCTGATCCTTGCCTTGGGCCAGCCATTGGTGAGACACCCCATCCCCAGTTTTCCCCATAAAAGACCGGCAATTCCACCAGGGACGGGACTGGCTAACCCACCATGAGCAACAGGATGGCTGAAATAGGGATGCTGATAACTTTGCCTCTCTTGCCTCAGATTTTTTCTGAGAGGATGCCCCTGCCTGGTACACTCCAGCACTGAGCAGCAGCATTAAATACATTGGAAAGACTTCCAGGATCTGCTGACAGGAACTGAGCTAAGGGAAGAGGCCATCATACTTCTTTATAGATGTGGTCTCAGCACTTTATGGCACATGTACCAAGTCATCATCCGCTATCTGCTTATTTTAAAACAATCTTTCTTTACTGAGATGAATTTAATGAAGATTTTGTTATATCTAGCAAACACAGGGCCAGAGTCTGCCTGTGTGGGAGCAGGTGTCCGTCTGCATGTTGCTCATTGCAGGATAGGAGTCACAAAAAATACAATGAAACCATTATGCAATGATATCATTGCATCTAGCCAAGATTCCAATGCTTGTTTAATGTCTTCGTTCCAGGATCCAGGAAGCATGCCATGAAGTTCTAAGAGATGAAGTCATGAAGGTGAAATATGTCATGAATATTTCTTCTCATTTTAAGCAGCCATTCTTTAAAGTACCAAGACCATGACATTTGCACAGAAAATATTCTGTTATCCTATTAATATTAATATGAAGTATATTGATAAGCCCCAATCTTGCATTTCACAATGCATGAATAGACCCTCACTGACGTTAAGGTGGCTCTGCATAGGTGTAGTAATCGACCTATGCATTGCAAAGTGCAGGATCAGGGACATTAGATTTTTAAACCAGACAGAAACAATATCATCATCCAGCACAACCCAGGTCACTGAAACTCCAGTAGAAACACCAGCAGCAATAAAACAAACAGGACGTAAACCAAGCTAAAATAGTGCCATCAGGGGATTCAGCAGAACACCTCAATGAGTCAGAGCAACCTCTGTCTGAATGCACCCAGGAACAAAAACTTTTATAATGAGGAAATAATTACTAAGAGTGAGATAAAAACAAGCTTAGAACTCCAGTTTTGCTATACTTCATAATGAATTAATTATTTTTGATTCATTTTAATACAGTATCATTAGAGATGTCGTATATAGTAATGTTATTCATTTTATAAGAAATAATTATAATTTCAATGTCTACAATGGAAATCAATTCACTGCAGTGATGGTTAAAATGGTAATAAGCATATACAACATCAAACCACCCAGCTTGCACACTAACGTATCAGTAGTTTGAATCCCTTAATAATATGCTTGTCTGTTTATGTCAAAAAAGCTTTCATGGCTTGCATATGGGAAAAATCCCATTAAATAAATGGGACATGTAAAGACAAAAGATAGTTAGATATCTTCCATAATAGAGTAGGGTGGACAGGAGGGTGAGATTTATCTAAAAATCTAATGTGAGCTCTTGCAAGTGTTACTTGCAAAAGCTTCTTTGAGTTCAGCCTGACCCACACTTTTCTGATTAAAAGACCATGGCAAGAAGAAAAGGCTGAGAAGTCCTGATAATGATGATGATCCCACTGTGTCCCTTTTCACTCACACTATATTATCTTAGCACACACTATAGTATTACATCAGCAAAGCAAAAAGAAGGTTAGATGCTCTGTGAGGGCAGTGGGAAGGATTATATGAGTGAATACCTGCAGTATGTGTAGCTCGAGAACGACTGCACATATGCACGTGCACACACACACAGACGCGCACACGCGCACGCTTGTTTCCAGTGAAATTTTACTGTCTTCCTCTAGTCCAGGCTGGGTGAGGCAGGGAAAAAAAAACTCCCTCTGAGACAGGAATCCACTTACAAGAGAGCAGTACAATTACATCATGATATTAGTCTGGAAGGGCAAATATGGCAAAGGACATGCAATACTTCTGCCTAACATGTCACCACTGCCTTCTAATGGTTGAGAATGTCTAATGTACTCAAGAGTTTGTGACTATGCAATTCAACTGCAGGACTATGAACCCAACTGCTGGAGACCCAGAAAGGAGACAACCTCTAGCACCACTACAGCTAACGGAGATTCTTCTTTCCTTAGTGGAGGGCTGTGTTTTTAGAGCAAGTCTCAAGTTACATCCCAGATGACAGACACAAGCCGTTTAGCTAATCACTGTGATGCCTGTTTCCCTGTAAACATCGTCTCAGTGCACTTGGAAGTCCCACAGGTGTCAGTTTGCTAACTAGCTGAGCTTCTGATGCATAGTTGAAGACATCTTACACATTCACGGAACAGAAGTATTGAGAAACCATTAACTTCCCCTAACCAAATATCAAGCCACACTGACTTGGAAAGAAATTTGGCCTGCTACATATAAAAAAAGCGATAGTAGGTGGCATGTCTTTGTAAATAAAGCTTACTTGTTTCTCTCTGGTACAAGACACAGACACCTTGGCTATACTAGCGAAAGCAAGGTTTGAAAAACATTTAAAATTTGTTTTCAAAAATCATGTCCAAGCCTGAGTTCTAGCCTTGTCTGTAACAGCAACTAAATCCTGCACAAAACTAATTGAGAGGGTAACCATGTTTAAACTACTGTTTGAAGTGGTTTCAAAATACAGTTGTTTCTAGTATGGCAAGAGACAACGTGGCTTATGGTGATAAACATGCTCATCAAGCTATTTAGATATATGCAGCAAATAAAGAAATATTGTTTTTATATAAATACCACGTACCTTGGTTGTAATAGTCACAATCATAGGCTGAAAGAGAACACAATAGGTACAACAGCATTAAATCACATCAGCACAATCTAAGTCTGCCAACAACCCTGAGACGCCATAAATCAAGGTCACAGCATGGTAATTCACTTTGATCAAAGGAAGTTTTGTTTTCCTTAATGTATTTCAATAAGTGGCTCTATTTCCTTAGGATTTCATTAATAGGCACACATCTGTTTTCAATTAGAAGTATTAGCACTGCTGCTGAAAAGCACCATTGCTGAGTCTTCCCTTGAAGAACTCTTTTTTCATAGTGAAGTTAAAATAAAAGATGTCAAATCTGATTGCAAACTCACAATGAAAGGTTAAAAGTAGCATACTCTAATAGGGAGGCTATTTTAAGGACAAAAGCATGAAAAATTTAAACAAGTCTATACACACATATACACTTTTCTAAATATTTTAATGCTGTCCTGAAAATAGCCTATAATATATATTATAGTTTCTCCTATCCCACATCAGATCATTTGCACTGTCAGTGAGAACTTTAATTACTCTTTTCTTGTTCTTTATGTCCCCACAGATATCAAATCAGTAACATGTCAGATAATCCATGTTTCTTATTGTGATTTCTGGTGATGTGATAAATCAGGTACTTACGACAGACAGAAGGAGATCTCCAATGAATTGCTGCACCTTGCTGGCAGCATTTGTAAGCATAAGCTGCAATGCTCGTACACAAGCACTCACAGTCCCCACCAAGATTACAATTACACGTGTCTGTATGGCAATTTTTGACAAATGAAGTCACATCAATCTGAAAAGCGAAGGGGAGAAAAAGCAATTGAACATTTTGGGCCCTATCTTGCCATCACTTTGCACCAAAACTCCCATTGGTTTCAAAAGGGATTCCTGTCTAGAAAGGGAGCAGAATTCAACCCTTAAAGTCAATCACAGAAATCTGAACATTTTCTAATGCTTGGCTTAATTAGTTTGTCTTTCAACATAGGTATATCTAGATTTGTCCACACAGGCTAGCACTGACTGGTCTTGCAGCAGCATCCCCCACCCTTTGCACACACACAGTACCCCCATTATCTCCACAGAGCGGCCTGCCGTTGCACACAGTATGATTCCCAACAGTAGCAGCACTGTACAGCTGCAGGTACCCAACGGTGTGTTCAAAGTCTTGATGAAGAACAGTGAACAACTTTCAAGTTGCCTTAAAAAACGTTGCCCGTCTAGAAAACTAAAAATGCATATCGTAAAGTTCATGTGGTATGCCGGCCTATACTCTTGCTATTTAGTGATTATGAACATTTGCAGTGGTTACAAAATTTAGCCAAAGTTTGTGATTTTCTATTTTTATAAGGCAAATACTGCCATCTAGTGTAATATCTGTAATTTTACATTTACAATATCAAGTCCAGGGTTGTGATAAAGTGAGAGGAAGAGCTTGTAGAGCAATTTTACAAGTCAATTTACTTTACTTTTTAAAAAATCAGTATAGTTTGCTGGCAAGAAATAGAATGTCTGAAAATTAAATAAAAAATAACTGCATTTCTGGAGCTGTTGTTATTTAAATAAAAGTAAAATATTTTCCTCATTTTTCTCTTATATCTCCCCAGGTCTACATTAGCCCAGACACCCATTTGTTTCCTTGTGCCATTCAGAACTCTAAAACTTAAAAGAAAGAAACTATGATGTTATTTCTGCAACTTGAATTGTAAAATAACCCTTTCATTAGGTCTGAGGCAACCTTAAATCATCAATAAAAAGATTCCCATTTCCATCTTTTAAAATTGCAGTATCAAACAGTGGGGTTTTTTAGTTTGGTAGTTCTAGATCAATCATTAGAGACACACGTTAGCTCTACAGAAAATGTATCACAATCAATAACTTAGAACGGCTGCTTTGCCAAAAACGAAGACGACACCATGGGCCAAGTTTTCAAACACGGAAGTCTAAGTGGTACATACAGCTGAAATGTACTTGCACCTGCAAAATGTGCTGAACACCAAATGTATGTGTACATGTGCAAATATGCAATTGAATATGCAAGTTCATGCTCTGCACATGAGGTGAATTTTTGTGAACATACTTTTGCCAATGCAATTCAGGTGGCATTGTTTGAAAATGATCCCAAATGCTGGTAAAATAGCAAAAGATGAGGGCATCACATAAAACAGAATTCTTACATTTTTGTTTGTTTTTAGAGAAAAAAAGTTACCTTCTGAGGATTCCATTTTTATTTATATTTTGAGAATATACTCATCACAAGCCCATGATCAAGAAATTCCTATCATATTGGCTAATGTCAGTCTGAATAAATCTAGTCATTCCATAGTTAAACTATGTACAACCCTGTAACTGCTCCTTCAGGCAAATTCCTGATCAAATTGGTAATCTTTACACCATGGCCTCAAAGTCAAGAGATTCAGTTTCTGATAGGCCATCTGGAGATTCCATTAATTATTCCAGTCTAGAGGTCATAAAGAAACAACTATGGCAAGCACCACATCTGGGAGATGTCTGCACTGCAATTGGGTGGTGTAATTGCAACATGTGTAGACGTACTCGAGCTACCTTTAATCTATCTATTTCAGCTACAAAAATCAGTAAACCACAGCAGCATGGGCTAGCTCTAAAAATGCCCTTTTGGTAACTGAAGGCACTTGAGAAGGCAGATACAATCAGAAATCTAGACAAACATGCAGATCATGAACTATTTGATAAAGGATAAGCAAGTACCCTTATTGATGGGTTCAGATACTTTCCTTGCCACACTTTCCTCAAGCTATCTGCATTATCTCCAGCTTGTCTGTACTGAGCCTTAGACAACAAGGAATCCATTTTGAAACACTTGGAGGAGAGAAAGGTGATTGGGAACAGTCAGCATGGATTCACCAAGGGCAAGTCATACCTGACCAACCTGATGGCCTTCTATGATGAGATGACTGGCTCTGTGTATTTGGGGAAAGCAGTGGATGTAATATACTTTGACTTTAGCAAAGTTTTTGATACCGTCTCCCACAGTATTCTTGCCAGCAAGTTACAGAAATATGGATTGGATGAACGGACTATAAAGTGGATAGAAAGCTGGCTAGATCATCGGGCTCAACGGGTAGTGATCAATGGCTCAATGTTTAGTTGGCAGCAGGTATCAAATGGAGTGCCCCAGGGGTCAGTCCTGGGGCCAATTTTGTTCAACATATTCAATAATTATCTGGAAGATGGGATGAATTGCACCCTCTGCAAGTTTGTGGATGACACTAAGCTGCGGAAGTGGTAGATACGCTGGAGGGCAGAGATAGGATACAGAGTGACCTAGACAAATTGGAGAATTGGGCCAAAAGAAATCTGATGAGGTTCACAAAGGACAAGTGCAGAGTCCTACACTTAGGATGAAATAATCCCATGCACTGCTGCAGACTGTGGACTGACTAGCTAGACAGCAATTCTGCAGAAAAGGACTTGGGGGTTACAGTAGACAAGAAGCTGGATATGAGTCAACAGTGTGCCCTTGTTGCCAAGAAGACTAACGGCATATATCGGGCTGCATTAGTAGGAGTATTGCCAGCAGATCGAGCGAAGTGATTATCCCCTCTTTCGGCACTGGTAAGGCCAAATTTGAAGTACTGTCTCCAGTTTTGGGCCCCCCACTACAGAAAGGACTTAGACAAAATGAAGAGAGAGTCTAGTGAAGGACAACAAAAATGATTATGGGACTGGGGCACATGACTTATGAGGACAGGATAAGGGAAATGGGCTTATTTAGTCTGCAGAAGAGAAGAATAAGGGGGAATTTGATAATCGCCTTCAACTATCTAAAGGGGGGTTCCAGGGAGGATGGAGCTAGGCTGTTCTCAGTGGTGGCAGGTGACAGAACTAGGAACAATGGTCTCAAGTTTCAGTGGGGGAGGTCTAGGTTGGATATTAGGAAAAACTTTTTCACTAGGAGGATGGTGAAGCACTGAAATGGGTTACCCTAGGGAGGTGGTCGAATCTCCATCCTGAGGTTTTTTAGGCTCAGCTTGACAAAGACCCGGCTGGGATGATTTAGTTGGGGTTGGTCCTTCTTTGAGCAGGGGGTAGGACTAGATGACCTCCTGAGGTCCCTTTGATCCCTAATCTTCTAAGATTCTATGAACTTGCTGTAATCCAAGCCCTTATTAGCCACGTACCAGCAAAGCCAAGACACCACACCACACATCTGATAACAAGGAGACATATGGCTACCAGTCAATTATGTTATCATGGCTCTGACGTCCAAATCTTCTCACTCTCTCCCCCAGCATCCTCATATACGGATTGAGCAGGACAAATGACAGAAGACAACCACCTGAGATAAAGCTCTACATGTGTCTCCAATGTCTCATATCACGTGTATTTAAGGCCTGTGGTTATCAGATTTTCAGAATCCTTTGATGTATGTGAATAGTCTTAAATGTAGTTACCCACATAGATTGTAGGTATCATATAATGAAACACCAATACAGTAAAAACACAATTTTCTAAGGCAGTTACCCAAAACTTCCTGTTATCTGAAAGTGGGTCATTTCCTCATGACATCTGATAGTACTGAAAATTCCACCACCTGTCCTATATCTTTATGATCCAGACTTTGGCTCCAATCTTGCAAGGAGCTCAGTACAAGCACAGAAGCTAACCAACACAGAGATCCTTGCAGGATTGGGGCCTTAGTCAGTGTCTTCCACAATATTCAGAATGAGTTGTACTGTAACAAGGAATTAATTACTGACTAACATTTTGCTACCAGAGACTCAGAACTAATATGTTCATCTTTGAATAGTTAATAAAGTATTCACTTACCACATTTCGACAAGGGGCAAAAACATCACTGTACAAAATTGAGCACTCTCTTTTGGCATAAGGGAACTTGCTCTGATGGACCTCACATGGCTTTACGGTTTCATTTGGGCTTTTACACTTTAAAAAAAAAACACAAATAATGTAAACTATTCATATCAACTGTGTTTATGGGGTTTTTTGTTTTTTTAAAACAAGAGATTTAGGTGCACTATACTTTTGGGAGATAGCAAAACTCCTCTTGCCAAGGAGCAGAGAAAGCAATGTTAAATAGCAAATATTTTATGTATGTTTGCCCCCGTGCCTTCCTTTATTTTAAATATAATTAAATACATTTCCATGAAAAAGAACCTTTGCTTTTTGTTTTTAAAAACTCATAAGTTCCTGCTTTTTGTCCATATATGAAGACAATTTTTTTTGTGTGTCACACAGTGTAATCATTTCCAGAGCAACCAATTGTATGGGCCAAATTCATCCCTGGTGTTTTGCCATTAACTTTAAATGACATCACAGTAGGAATGAATTTAGCCCTATATGTTCACATAAAGCAGCAGCAGTAGAACAGATTAACTCAAAAAAAAAAAAAAAAAAAAAAAAGCAAAGAGCCAAAGATCATCATGATAACTCAAAAATGCCAGAGATACTCTACTCCTTTTTTTAATCTCCTTCAAAATGAAAAACAAATGGGCAGAAAGTTTAACAAAAGGAAACTCAACTTGCTGAACGCAAGGTCATCTAAAATGTGTACACATGATGGGAGGGAGAAACCTGGGAAGCCACAATGATAACAGACACCTAATGCTGATCACAAACAGGAAATTAGACATGACTCTGCAACAGTATACAGCTCCAAAAAAGCCAGAGCAAGCTGGGCTGCATACGCAAATCACCACATAATGGAGCAGAAAGTTATGATCTCTTTTATGTTGCTCTGATGCAGCTGCACAGAGAATATCATGCTCATTTGTGGCCACCACATTACCAGAAAGATATTGACAAAGTAGAGGGATGATTGGGGGGGGGGGGGGGCCTAGTGCGGTTTTCTTATGAGGAAAGATTATAAGAGAGTAAAATATGTACAGGCTGGCTAAGCAGAGATATGATATCAGTCTACAAATGTTGGGGGTATTAACATAAAAGAGGGAGAGAAATTATTTAAGTGACACACACAGGTTTATAGCAAAGTAGTAACTGAAGAAAAGAAAGGGAAAAAATAGGAAAATTTCCCTTTGGGGAGATATATTAGGCTGTGAAATAATGGTGGAAGGTCTATCACTTGAATTTTAAAACTAGTCTGGACAAAATACTAGAAAATTACTATCAGGAACAATTCTGCTTTAGCAGGAAGATGACCACTTAATAAGGTTTTCCATTTGTAACTTTACCAGGGAATGCCAGTTAAGTTATAAATTTCAGACCACCAAATAGACTTGTACAGAACCAGTGACTGATGGTCCTTATACCCCAGCCTCTTTCACTGCTTACCATCACTTGATCTCACCTTCTCTGCTAGCTTCATCTTTGTTAATAAACCATTTTTTTTAAATCATTGAGTGAACCTGAATCTTATTCCATATACCACTCTGAGCACAGCACTCAGAGAATCTAGCCCAACACTGTGGAAATAGTCTCTCTTTGCATTCAGGCAAATTTTAAGATTTGCTGATGACAGCTCTGATGGAGTCAGAACATGCTTGCCTTCAACAAATGCCTCTAACATGGGAGAAGAAATAACAAGGGCTTTTCTTAAAGTTGTGCCCAGTCCAAAATACCAGATCCAATACATCCCAAACGTGGGGAAGTTCAGATCTAGATGTGGACTTTGCAGATTCTAGTTTTTCTATATATTATTATTATAATTGATATTATTATAGCACGTACCAGGACTCTGTTGTAAAACAATTATTTTGTTTAATAAAATATCCACCCTCAAAATCATTTGGTTTGGTATTTCACTTAAACGCAGCATCATTTACTTACTAAAATACAGAGGTGGTTACTGACACATATGAAGTTTATAGACAAGGATTCTCACAAATGTCCTCCCATGCATTGATTTGATTGGCAGTTTGGAAGATATCAGCACTCTAAGTGTTTACAACATGTTCTTTTATAATGAACTTGTCTTACTGTTTATTTCCAAGTTGGTGAACAGATACGTTACATACCAGTCCTATGGCCCAGCTCTCTCCAAAAACCTGAGCATTTCTCACTTCCATGTTGTTTGATGTAGTCAGATCATTTGAAGTGTATTTGTCAAAGTTTCCACACAAACCTGCTAATTTACCCTAAAATATAAATTGAAATGTTTGTAAACCTCTATTGATTCAAACTGTAACCAAACTGTAATTACAAACCTGTGGTTAAACATTTTTGATTTTTCAGTAGTTTTTAAGTCAGAAGAAACTAAATGAAAGTTACCTTAATATCAAGTTTACAGGGTGACTATAACCCTGACCCACACATTGACAATATTTGAAGCACCAATATATTGAGACCTCCAAACTAAAAGGTTTTAAAAACAGAAAATTATATTTTCATTTTTGTTTCTATTTGCTGCTTCCCAGAACATATTTTACTTTCTGACTGAACAAAGGGTCTGGGGTTTCTTCAAAACTCCCTCTAAAAGCTGATCCAAGTATGATCCAAGTCAAAAGCCAAAAGTCCCAGTACATTACCTCATACCATTGGAGCATGACTAGATATTATCATTAAGACCTTCTGCCTATATCCAAATTAGAACAGCAAAGGCATTTGTAACAACAGTTATGAATGAGCCAGTCACTTGTAGCATTATTAATGTTGGGGCATGCACTGGTTATGTATATATAAAGAAGAGGACTTTTTTTTCCTGTGCAATAATAAAATCAAGATGATGGACATTCAGTCTCCCTTTCTTGCTTGAACTGAAGTCTCTGAAAAAGGTGTGTGTGAGGGGGAGAAGTGTGTGATGTATGTGTGTTCTTGTATGGGCACTATAACTCAAGGCCTTGCTCCTCTTGCTGAGGGAGTCCTTCAAAATCCCTTTCTGAACACATACATTCATGGTTGAAACTGAGGTTTCTTTGCAATCAGGTGGTTTTACTTGACCTGCAACACACCAGCTGAGATCCTTAGCAGAATGTGTTGGAGTGAATTCTGCTAAACTGTGTCAAGGTTTAGACTATTGATAAATATACACTAGTGACAAGTGTGAGACCACCAAAGTCATAGAACTTGTGACTACATGATGGCCTGAGCCATGATCTGGAAAAATATTTCAAATTCAAGGGAGTTCATATCCAATATTCTGCTTTGGATCCATCTTTGCTTTGTGATCTAAACCAGATTTCAAAATGCCCAAAGATGAAATGTTAATACATTGAATCCCTAGGGCCTCCCCATATTCCCACCCACACTACATTTTTTTTAGTATGAATTAACCGCTCTGTAGTACAAAATACATGTTACACAATCTCAGATACTTGACAATTTGGTTCACCTTCCATTGAGGTCCAACTTTGACATGTATTGTTGTCTTCTTGTCCCACAGGATTGTAATTTCCTGTTCTGGAAAGTGTACCACTGTATAATATCCAGCCTTCCAAAGCTGATACATTGATTTGTTTTCCCGTCCCCTTGCTGTCCTCTGTCAGAAATGGATATTTGTGAAAGATCTACAACAGCAGTTCTATTATGCATAAAACCAAGATATATAGCCAACTAGTAACTAGCCAAAGGAATATTTTGAATACTTAGCTTAACCCTAGTATGTCATTGAGCAACTAGAGAGCATTGCCTCAACTGTTTTGTTTTAAGGATTTTTTATTTTATTTGTAGTTATTTGGCTCATATGCCGCCTTCTGTCACAAAAGCACACAGACAGGAACAAACTAATTCAAAAACTCTTTGGCTCCCTTGGAGCAGCAGCATCCAAGCATTTTTCCCTGTGGGACCAACATGGACGTGGAAGAGGAGGCTTGAAAAAGCAGTGAAGAAACAGGAATTCTCATGGGTATCCAAACTACATTAAGGGGTGTGAATGTTTTTGGTACTTTAGATTGAATCGGAGTCAATTTAATAAATTAAATTTGCACGTTTCAGATATGTACCTTAAAGAGTAATCCAAACAAGGGAAAAGAATAACTAACCTGTTTGTCAGAAGGTTCACTAAAATAAATCTCAATGTTGCCAACAGAGATCAAAACGCTCTTTGAACAAACAATGTCATTGTCAAAACACTTCTTGTTCTGGGCAATTATAGAAACATTTGAGTTGTCTGTACTCTGCAACATGAAGAAAAATCATTTACAAATACAATTACATGTCACTTCAGAAGATAAATTGCAACTGAATGGTCACAAGTAACTTGTTGTTTTAGCATCTTAAAATGAAAGCCAAGAAAAGAGGTATCAATCAAAGAAAGGGATTTTAAATCCAATACTGTACCTTCTTTTGATTCAGAGCTGAGCCTTAAACACAAGGAGTTACTAAATCCATCTTTCAGTCATTTTATATGATTGAGGACTTTATTCACAAATTGAGGATTAACCCAGTCTAAAATTTGATTTTCTTTAAATAAGAGTTTGGTTTAGGTTTTAAAAATTGATTGAACACAGAAAAAAAAATCCAATATTTTTAGCACAATATGGTATTAAAAGTCTAGATACATTATAAACAGTGATCAAAAGAAATTTTTAAAAAACATGCAGTCTGAGAATGTGTTGCTATTATCTTTCCAAAAACAAGAAATCTACCAACCATCTGTCACAAATTGGTAGATAATCTCACTATTGCCCACCTCAAAAGTTCAAAAATTATGATTCACACCCATAAGTGCTGGAACTAGGAGTGCGGGGGGTGCTACTGCACCCCCTGGCTTGAAGTGGTTTCCATTATATCTCAGGTTTACAAAGTTTGGTTCAATGGCTCTCAGTACCCTCACTATAAAAATTGTTACAGCACCCCTACTCACACCCCAAAAAATCAAGAGTGTCTGAAAATTCATAAGATGTTTTTAATTATCTTATGTTTTTGGTCTGTCTTGATTTTTGAACCCACTCGCAGTATGGGGCAGTCTATGTTGAAATGCAGCAAAATCTCAGAAGACTCACCTGCTTTCACTGAAGTATTTTACTGTGTTAGCTACTTGAGTTCAGACTAGATAAAAGACACGGGATTGAAGTAAAACAGTACTAATTTGTACTCGTGACTGGAAAATTACTGAATTTTGCTAGTTAATAAGTAAACAAACAAATCATGGATTCTTCACCCTTTCAAGACATTAAGAGTTGTGCATTTGAAAGCCCTGTCCCACAAGCCCACAACCCAGCTGAGATCTCATACATTCACCAGCAGACACCTACAGTTCCTCCTCCCAGGCACTGGGGTGGGGGAGGGGGAGCAATGTGATGCTGGTTTCAAATAGCCAATATGGTTCCATTTTGTTTTTTATCCCCATGCTGGTGTGCCAGGACAGCATGGAGCCTCTTGGGAGGCAGAGGCAGCATCTGAAAGGGAGAGGCATGAGACAGAATAGGAGGCTGACAGGACAGTTGTGGCTAGGAACTGGAAGGGGACAGAACTGAGGAGGCTAATGGGAAGAGGCCGGGGCATGGTGAGCGTGGCTGGATTCAGGTCCCACACACCACTAATTATCCTCCCGTCCTTAGGGCTACCACTGGCCCCAACAACTCCCTCTCCAAGCTGCCCCAGGCTCTTCCCATCTCTTCCACCGACAACCCTCACCCTCAGGCAGCTCCGGTTCTTCTCGCCCCCATAATTCTTCCCACCTCTCCCCTCCCCACAGCTATACACACAGTCCCTCTTTCACACACTCTTTCACAGCAGCCCATCTCAATTGTCTGACTCCCTCTAATACTATGAGATCTTCTGGCTTCCCCAAGCCTCCCTGGTGTCTGAGATGTGGAGGGGACAGATTCTTGTTTTCCCACACAGGCTTGCTCACCCTGTTCAGGAGATCTCGAGGGAGAAATATCAGCTACTTTTTCTCACCAGTGATAAATGTTGCACATGGGACTGCAGAAAACTCGGCCGCTAAGAGAAGCAGTCTTGTAATTAATAACAATAACAACAAACAGCACGGCTGAAAATATCATTCTGATCTGAAAAGTGACTGTGTGGTGGGGGGGATATATGGGTTTTTGCTGCTCACTGGAAGACACTGCGCACAGCCCTGCACAACCCCCAGTCCCATGGTACCCCTAAGAAGAGAGCCCACTGAGAAAGGTCACAACTTTCTAGGTGGGGTTAAAGCCTAGCAAGAGTCTGCTCAGGTGCTAGCTCGGTGCTACCTAGGGGCAATGGACTCTAATTAGGTTCAGGATCTTAAAGGCTATGTCATCACTGCAGAGTTAACTCAAATTATTCAATCTCGAACTAACTCCTCTCAAATTAACCTGGCTTGAGTGAGAGGAGTCACACTGCAAATTAACACAGGTGATGTTTTCACTGCAAAACAGGTGTGTGTGCGGGGGGTTTCCCATGGGATAACTAACATATGTTAATTAACCCATGATAAACACATACCTTTTTTGGGAGCACAGACTGGTTATATCATGAGTTGTGCTAACTCAAGCTGTAGCCTGTACCTCCAGGAAGTATGTCTACGCCGCAGCTGGGAGCATACCTCTCTGGGTAGACAAACTCACGCTAACTGAACTCAAGTGACTGCACTGAAAATAGCAACATGGGTGTTGTAGCTTTGGTGGAGACTCAAGCTAGTTACCTCAACTCAGACCCAAAGGATCGAGTGGGCTTGAGCTCCCAAGCTGCAACGTCCACCCTGCTATTTTTAGCATGCCAGCTCAAGCCCAGCAAACCCGAGTCTCTCTGGGCTGGGAGGCATGCTCCTTGCTGCGGTGTAGACATACCTGGACAGGCCAGCCACGTTGCGTTGAAGGCACCACCACACCACAGGGTTTGTGTGTATGAATAGGACTTGACTCAGGGGGAACATTCAAGTTATAAAATGAGTAAACTGCAGTGACGACAAGCCCAATGAGAAACTGGGTTATTCCCATGAGAGAGACAGAGCAGTATTGCTGACCAAAAGCTGGACAGGGAGCCTTAAGGACCCATAAGTACTTTACTGTTTGTTGGTTTATATATTAGAGATAATTTATGGCAAGCCACATGGCAGGAATGCAGCCAGTTTGTATTGTTTTGGTTAAAACAGAACTCCTGAAATAAACCAGAAACCTCAGAAAGGGCATTGTGTGTTTAAACCAGCACCTCTTGAGCACCCTCTCTAGCCACTCCAACCCTGATCCTGCCGCCCACTATAAAAACAGCCCGTGTGGGACTCCATGTCACAATGCTTTCAGTATCAAATTTGTCCAGTTAACAAATAAAGACTTTTTCCCCCTCTAATTGCCAGTCCTGCCACTCCTCCACAGATCTGAAAGTAGCTGGGTTCTTTCCTTCTCACCCAGCACCCGCCAAATACTGCCTTGAGTTACACCTTGAGTAGACTCGGGGTCAGCAAATTCAGCAGCCAGTGGCACATGTGCTACCCTATTACTTTCAGTGAGTAAAGCACAGATGCAACTGCAATTTAGCAGATAATTTTGTTGATGATGAAAAAAAGAAAGGAAGGGGTCCAGCTTAGACTGTAAGCTCTTTGGCACTCTGACTGTATTTTTGTTCAGTGTTTGGACAATGCTTAGCACAATGGGGTTCTAGTCTGTGACTGAGGCCCTTAGGTACGACAGTAATACAAATAATAAATTACTAATAATCCAACTCACTCTCAATAACCTGCTGTAAAGACATACTTTTGTCACTAATGTTGGTAGGCATATCCAAGTACATAAGGGAGCAGATCTAATGAGTAACAAGGTGTCATTTTTACACTGTCACTTTCGAGAGCAGAGCAACTCTTTACCTTTTTAGGTAAAATGGTCACAAAGAGGGATGTACTTCAATCTGTCATGTGAAACCAAGTGACGCTGATAGAAACTAGAAATAAAATGGTTTTCCTACTGCAAGAGAAACTAGTATCTTCCCACGTAAATTACCATATCCAGCCTGTTCCAACTTAGTATCAGTTTCTTTGTGATAACATGGAGTTGCTAAGCAACACGGAAGACAGAATGTCACCGACCTGGGCAGTCAGTCAAAAACTCATTGTCACTCTTAACTTCTCAGAATGTTCTTTTTCTAGACTTCTCAACTGCACTTTATTCCATGCCTGTGAGATAGGAAAAATAAATTGCCACCACTTCCCAAACTTTTAATGCTGCTTGGGAATGTTGCATCTTATTTCTGGTCACAAATCTTTAACTGCTCTTAAATGCCAGCTAATGAGAACACTATGCTCATCTCACAAAATTCAGCTCAAATAAATGATGACTTGAAGTGAAAGTTGTTTTTTGAAAACAACAACAAAAAAACCCTCATTTAAATCCATCAGCTTTAGAGCTACATGCTCAAATAACCAGGATTAGTGGGATACTCAGTAATTAACTGATTTAAAGGTTTGCCCTCCCTCCATCTTTTCCAGATCCTAATCTCCAGACTCACTGGCTCCCACTCTGTGTGATACCCCAGCATGCACTCTGGTGGTGCCATTGCACTCACTACAGAATCTGGGGACAGACAGGAGATGGCACAGGGTAAATCAAGTTCCATTTTACTTATTTTTGTATGAATTCACTACTTTTTTAATAATAATAATACTCAAAAGATAAAATATGGCGATTTGAAAATGTTGAAAACTGCACTTTTGTGCAAAAAAAATAGAAAGCGCTTTACGCCACTAGCATAGTATAGACAAACCTAGCTGTTTTCCTTTTTTGTGCTTCATGAAAGCCCAGGCTTATTATCTGTTGTTATTTATTGTGGTATGGTGGTCTGAGTTCCCTCTGCCAGGCACCTAATGTTTAACTCCCTGAACCATTGTTGCTAATCTATTATTCACAAACGCCTCAATCCTGCAAGATGCAGAGCGTTCTGTCCCCAGTCCAGCAAAGCACTTACGCATAAACATTAAGGCCCATATACTTTTGTGGTTTTGTATACATACACACACACACGCTGTTTACTATTGTTTAATTTTAGCTTCTTGCCTACTTGAAGCACCCAAGCTAATGGCCCCAAAAGGCTTCACCCAAAAAACTAAACCAACTGCTTGTGTGCATTGTTACTGGGAGTCACCAGATGGCACTAATGCACACAGTCCCACAAGTTCTGGGAAATAAGTTAAGAAGAGATCAGAACTGAAGCTGGAAGGCAAAATTATACGGAAGAAAAGGGGGCTCTCACCATGGAGGAGAGCAGTGGGCAAGGAAAATGGAGACCAGAGCAGTGATATTGCTCACATTTCTACAGATACTAACTCCCTTTAATAAATTTTTTTTTTAAATAAATAACATTTGTAACTACTAACATGCAAGCCAAATATCAGCCAAACAATATGACATATTTGTTACATTTCTGCCATACATACACCTTTTCCTCACCATCCCGTACATCTACATTAAATCTGATTTTGTATGTAAACTCCATAAAGCACTGATTTAATCTGATAAATATATAAAGCATCACGCCCCTCTATGACACTGTAAGAATAATGAATGGTAATATTATTGAGTAGAAGGGCAGGAGCAGGGAGTAACGGTGATGTGTGGGAAGGCTGTGGCAACACTATATATAGAGGCTTATGATTCCAATTGTTATCTCACCCTTTGACCATTTTCAGATGTCTGTTGATGCATTCAGACGCTTCTTTAGAACCAGAGTTTAAATTCAACCAGAGCTGTCCGGAGCAGAACTCCAGTAAATATTTTCAGACCCTCAGACAGAAGCCCCAAACCCGCACAAGTCCCAAACTGTGGCATGCCCCACAGGGCTGAAGCCCCGAGCCCTGTATAGAGGGCAGACGGGTGGGGCAGGGCTCTGGGAAATATTGTATGAGAATTTAAGCCCTGTTTAGAACTGACTTCCATTTTATAGCCTTCATCCTGTTTCCTATTCTCTGGACTTTTTATAGTAGTACAGGGTTTTTATTTTAGCACAAATATGTGTAAAGTCCCAATAACCATTCAGTGACTCTGACGCTATTGACAGTTCAGAGACGTACTACAACAAGGAAACTTTTCTGGTCAGTACATTGCAAAGTTTATTTCTAAAAGAATGTTCTATTTTAATTAAATCAAAATTTCAAATAAAAATGATGCAATCAGGTACAAAGAAATATAGCAGGGAATTTTTTTCATTTTTTAAGAAAAAGAATGCATAAATGATTTTATCATTTTAAACAGATTCTCCTTTGTTTCATTTATTTAGTTTTCCCCTGCTTGTGTATCAGATTTGGCATTTGCTTGGGTTACATTACAACAATCCTTTTCTAATTAAAAATGTGATATTCCCTAGATGAAGGTTTTGGGAATGTTTGGGTATCTATTTCCAAGTGATACGATCCCCAGCAGTATAAATTATTTTGAGATACAGAAGCTATCTAAACCGCACAGTTAATGGATGTACTGATTTATTTCATGTTTAAAATATTCAAACTTTTGTTTATAAGGAAGCATGCAGTATTATAAAGTATATGTGATATATTCTTTTTGTTAGTGTGATTTTATTATCAATAGCTATTTTTACATGCAACTTATTGTCTTGTCACTGTAAAGATTTTGCTTTGTTCCTTAGTAAAGCAAAATGTAAGGTAAAAATGTAGAAGTGAAATTGTGATAGCAAATTTACTTTTCCTAAGTAACATACAAGGTATTTCTGAGTACAATGAAACATTATCAATTACCAGAAGTCCTGGACTTCATTACATACTTTTATAAGAAAAAAATTCAAATTGCATCAGTCAGATCACTAAAGTCTAGTTTTATAGATTCAGAAAGGTAGGATCTGAGGAAGTTTAATTCAGAATTGAACATTTTCCTATATTGCTCCTACAGGACCTGTTCTCAGACTCTCACCCACATGTCACCCCTAAGCAGCATCTCCAGGTGGCCTATCAAATGTGGTCCACACTAACATCATCAACCTGACTCCAATGCCTGGAGTTCACATATGGTAACACACACTCTGACCACCCTAAAACTGAGGTGTACAAGGTTTTTTCCCCTTATGTCTGAGAGTGCTATATTAACAGATGATGGCTATTAGCAGTCTGTGAAACCTGACACACCAAAAGCCAGTAGTATATTGGAATTCCAACTAGCCATTCTTATGACAGTCTTGCTCTTCAGAGGGCCAGCAAATTATTAAAATTTAGATTAGAGATTGCCAAAGAACACCTGCATGCCAAACCGTAATACCAACAGCAAAAACCAATGGTGAAAAAATAACTTTCTTCAGGCTGTGTGGTCACTGCTGAATAGCAAGGACCCATAATGACTTGCCAACCAGTCAATCATAACACACCTCCTCAATAACTCCAGTCTCATCACCAGAAACTTTGCTCCAGTCATTGCTGGAAACCCTCCATGCTAATCTGCACAATTTGAAAGCAATCTTTCCTTGTTGGAGAACAAAAGTGATTCATTCACAGTATAATTTAATGGTCTGGAGAGCCAGATGGTGGAGACAGAAAGGCACGTAGAGGTAATTGAGTCTGAAATCATTGGTCTGGAGAAAATGGAACAAGAGCATAAACCCATTGCCAACTGTAATGGAATCTTCTGCTCACTAAGAGGATGGAACAAGTGGTAAAATGGGTACAAGCCAAAGCTATCTGGGAATTGAGCTTCCCAGATGAAGACTAGAAAAGAGAGGGACATCTCTGTAGGCTTCATTAATAAGACCCAAAAATTGTTATAAAAGAATAGCTTGACCCACAGCTCACTGAAAGCAATTGAAAGACTCTCAGTGACTTCAGTGGGCTTGAAAACAGGCTCTGAATATTGAAATAGAGCTCTCATTCAAGGACAGGCTGATTTTCAGGCTACGCAGACTCTTCAAGATTCTTCCTTGGCTGATATTCATCAGCTAGGAACATGACCTCTCCTATGTCACTGAATGTGGAACTGTGCTTCTTTGAAGAGGGCAGGCTTGAAGGGCTGCAAAACGCCTACACACCGGCATTGTGCAGCCACTACCGAAGTGGAAATTGAATTTCAAGAGAGGAAAGCCGTCATAGAGGCAATTATGAACTAATTAGATTGAGTCCTACATATATACCATACAAGTGGCAATTTTAACAAATGCAAAAGTACCAGGAAACAGACAGGAATGAAACCCATATTCGCGTAAAGAACACTTAGTCTGAACAACCTCTTAGTTATTTTACAGTAATAAACATGGTTTGTTAGAAAAAATAGTTCTGTGTTTACTTTCCTATGCTATTAGGGAAAGATCTTCTATTTAGCTATAACACTTGGTTGGTGTGAATTTATCAATATTCAGACCTGACAAAATGAGCAATTTACTTGTTTTATGATGAAATGAGAAAGATTAGTCAATCTGCACTGAAAAGAGACTTTCTGTTTTGAAAGAATTAGTTAATTAAGGAAGATTTTAAATTGTTAGGGTTTAAAAATGGACGTGTTCTTTAAGAAATCACACACAAGTGCAGTAACTTTTACTTGCACTAAATTCAGAATGTTATACTACATGAAATAAAATATCTTGAAAGATGTTACTAATTAATAAGAAATAATGAACTCCCTGATTTAAAAATAATTGCTGCATTAAATTCTTTTATATGTTTTTCTTAGCCAACAGAGAATATGTTTCTGTAACTTTTATAAAAAGCCTTTTCATTTGTCTGGTGTCATCTTAAACAAAAAGTGCTAGTAGTAATTACACTGAGCCTGTGGTTTAAAATATCTTAAGTGACTGAATGATTAAATTTGTTTCCTTTTCCCCCTTCACAATACAAGCAGGTGCATCTTATTAAACTTTAATGGCAGGATATATGAATAAAGTGAATGGTTTAAATACAGTGCATCAGATTCAGAAAAGCTAAATGCCAAGTCAAACCACATCAGCCAATTAAATGTACTGGTACAGTTCACTGTCCTATCAACTGAGAAAACAACTATATTAGATTCAGGATAAAACTCAAGAATTCAGCCTTGTGTCAGTAAAGAACACAGCAGTATTAGGTAGCAACGGTTCCCATTATTGTATTCTGCTGCCAAATTATTCTCCAGTTTATAAACTAGCAGGAACAAAGTGACCTATTTCTCAGGGGGGAAAAAAAAGATTTGTATAAGAGGAGGGAGAAAATGATTACATAGTTTTTAAACATCAGACTATCCATCTTTCCCTTTTACAGAGCATATGTTACGATTGGAATGACAAACGCACAGCCAGATTTTCTAAGAAGTCACTCTTGCCATTGGGTGCCCAAAATGTGCACTCATATAAATGCATGTGCAAATCAGCTGTGCAAGTGGGCACCTCACCTATTTGAAAATCTGGTTCAGAATAGGCTGTTTAACCAGTCAAATCAATGTGCATGTTTTAAAGTGGTAAATTTTTTCCTTGCAGAAAATAGGAAATGATATTTTGGAAGACTACCACAATATAATAAATAAGTAAATAGTTTCCAGTCTCTTTTTCCCCCCAAGACCTGCACGCTGGAATTGTCATTTGACATTATGATGTCAGATATGCTGTTGAACAAGCATAATGTTACTTTTTAGAGCACTATTTTGTAGCGGAGGTAGTGTAGACAAGTGGACAGGGCACTGACCTCAGAGGCCTGGGGTTCTACTCCTGGCTCTGCCACTGAATTGTTGTATGCCCTTGGGCAAATCACTTCAACTCTCTGTGCCTCTGTTTCCCCTCCTACCTTTTCTCTGTCTTGTCTATTTAGACTGCAAGCTGTTAAGGACAGAGACAGTCTCTTATAATGTGTTTGTACAGTACCTAGCATAAAGGGGCTTCAACCTCAGCTAGTATTTCCGAGCACTACTGTAATACAAAAACTAGTAATAATACTGTAGATGGCTTACAGATGGATAGGATAATTATGAAGAGAAGGTCACTGCATTGATCTAAATTAAGAACAGCAAGCATAATTTCAAAAAGTGGCCTCTTTCTGCATATAAAGCTATTACCTAGGCACAAACAAGTTCTTGTTTATGCATACAAATATGGTAATTATCGGTGTGCAAATGAATGAGCATGCAGAATTAGAGGCTGGGTCCTGGCTGGATAAGAATTTGGATCACCTTGTTCAAGCTCCCATAAGTAATATGCCAATTACACCTATATACATTACATGTAATGTTTATTAAATATGATAGACAAGGTGTATACTTTAATATTCAGTTGAAATATCTGTCACACATATACTCCAGTGTTCCAGCTAGATAAACTGGATTTAATTAATAGGAAATAAAACAGTTTAACCTAATCCACAGGGATAAATATTTAAGGCGGAAACCTCCCATCCTTTCAGTGGGAGAGATATGGAAACTTTCTGCTAAATCATCATAATTATGGAACAACGCAATCTCTTTGCTGCCTCTAAACATTTTGTATAAAGAATTGAACACACAGCAATGTTATCTATTCTAACAGTCATCATACAGCATCTGGCTTGTACTAAACCATGCTTCTGTAGGGCTGGTGAAATTCTTCAGCAGTCCAGTGCAACCCAAGGACTATGAACAAATTAGCTATTGTGAACCAGCATATCTTAATTTAAAAAAAGAAAAGAAAAAAAAAAAAAAAACCCAGAGCTTGAAAGGCTTCTAGGCAGGCCTACCATTGCATCTGTCTCCAACACAACAAGGCTAGTACTGATATCACAAATCTACATAAGCAGCATTTTCATCACTTGTGTCATCTCATTCACTGGATGAAAGGACTACAGGCAATGTGCCATTTGCCTTGATTATGTGACTGCCAGCTTCATTCTTGAACTTTAGAACTCCATATGAACCCAGTGGTTCATTTCCAAAGAAATATTTAATATGAAGAAGCCTGGCAGTTGAAACTGGACTGGACAACATGAGGGATCAGCAAGATCGTCACAGCTCCCTGCAGCTTGATAGGCTAGTAAAGATTTGACTACGTACTTATCTGGCTGAATGAGTTACAGATTAAGAGATGGTGATTAATTTTCCAGGCCATGCATACCAAAATGGTTTTACAAATAAGATCACTTCTATTTCTAGTTACAAGATGCCCTGATGCAGATCATGAGTTTGGCTGTGAGTGGTTTCATTTGTTTGGTTTGGTTTTTTGGGAGAAGAGGGTTGTAAATCATCATTTTGAATCACATTTTGCAAACAGACAAAAACTTCAGGCCAAAAATCCCCAAAATGTAAGTTCACAATGTTCTAACTTGAATAATTCTGTTTTATTTCACACAGTGATGGGTATTTTGTAAAGTTTCTACTAAATGTTATTTTGAGTAATAAGGATTGAGAAGCTGTGCTTTTAATTAGAGTTAAAAGTACTAGGGTCAAAATATTCTTTTACGAGACATTACATTCTTTGTGGGAATTCCAAAAACAGATTCTCACTTCTAAACACCACCACCACCCACGAAAAGAAATAATTAGTGTGTTTTTAGTAACAGAAGGATATGTTTAGAAATGTCATTAACGGTATTTTTACACAAAATAGGCAAGTAATGTAAATACTTGTTATTAGGAACATTGGTATGTCGTTGCCAGCCAATCAAAATAAAGGAATTTGTGGCTGTATTGTTAAATCAGCATGCTTGAGTTTAATTAGACCTATGCATTCAGGGCCTAACCCAGATCCCATTGAAGTCAATGGAAAGACTTCCACTGATTGGGACATTATGGATTAGGCCTCTAGAAACAATGCCAAGTGCATATTATAAACCAACGTGTGACATAAAACAAATAAACACATGCAAAAGCTGTATCTAGCTGCTCAGTAGTTTCCATGCTAGCTGCTCTTACAGGGAAACAGCCTCTGGGTGTGACTGCATGGCAGTTAGACACCCATGGCTTTCCTGTGCCAGACTGGGGCTCAGGCTAAGGGCTGTTTAATTGCAATGTACATTCAAACTCAAGCTGTAGCCCAAACACTGGGACCTCCCATCTCTCAAAGTCCTAATACCAGGGCTCCAGCCCAAGCCCAAACATTTACACCACAAACAGCCTCTTAGTCCAAGTAAGATAGCATGGGCCAGCAGCAGTTGTCTAATTGCAATGTAGACACCCTGTGAGAGCAACACAGCTGTCACTGTGAAATGACATTGTCACATTTTATTATTCTGTGAGTCACAGAGGATATAGTGCAAAGCAATTACCTATATTGTTCATTTAGAACAACTTCTAGCTAGATGCAAATAATGGTTAACCAATCTCAAACTGTTCCTATGCCCTCTCTTATTGTTACTATTAAGTTAGGTATTTGTTTTAAGGCCGACAACTTACTCAGCAAGGCTGAGTACAGAAAATAAAGACAGACAAAGAGCTTAAATCTAAAAGATACAGGTGGAGGAGCACAATGAGAACTCCAGTGGTGGAGATGGCTTGATGAGAGTGGTCTGTACACATCCCTTTGATTTGTCTTCCCTCATCATGGAAGGCAGAGAAGGGACCCTGCCTTTTATTTGTCCCTAGAGCACCTATGTACACTTTGGCAACTATATTAAAAAAAAAAAAAAAAACCACCATCATCTTCAAAATAGTTCTCACAAAAAGCCATTTATAGGATAGTTCGTCACAGATTTTCCCTTACATCTCTTTTGCATCTTCTTTATTAATGTCACTTTCTATATACCAATTATTGATATTCAAAAAATTTAGAGGCTGCCTTTGCAAGTCCTGTTTGTTTTATTTTTAAACACAGGAGTGTGCTGAGGGGAAATAAAAAATGTGTGAACAATTCTCCTACCTTTACTAAATAAGCTTGGCAGTCACTGACATAATCATATTCCAATCCATCAAAAGTATAATAATGTCGATCCCCATAAACTGTACACACAGCAGGACAAGGATAACTGGTGCACGTGAATATCCCTCGCCGGCAAACACTGTGAGGAAAAGGATATATAGTCGATAATGTTGCATAGAAGGTCTATTTTAGATCCTTATTTTTCAAAGAAGTTTTCTTATGCTTTTTTATTTTGACTTGTGAAAAAACCTAGAAAGGGAAGAACTTACATGACCCTGTTAACCCAGAGTTGTACTTCATTCTGCCCCAATACTTTGGGCCTGCCAGTGTTGCAGAAACGGCAAATGGGTGGCTTTAAACCCACATATTCGATAAAGATGTGCAGGAAATGAACATGAAAACCCTCCAGATTCCATGGCATGTAAGAGCATTCCCACTGCCTCCTCGGGTTGCACTGGCAACATGACTAACTCCAGCACCATGATGCTGCTCTACAGTGCCTAAGCCAGATTCTTAGAACGCTAATAACTTTTCTGTTCTTGCGTCATTTTGAAATATTTTGGAGACATGATCGATATTTGTTCAATACACGGAGCTCTCCTATTACTATTAACGGGAATTCCTTCTGGCAAATGAGCCCTGAAGTTGCTTACATTCTGAGGGCCAAATTGTGAAAGGAATCCAGGTATTTTCTCTCCAATTTTAAAAATATTTGAATGCTGTTTAGCGGAGATTCTATTTTTGTCAATTTTTTTGTGAACTTTTTTTTTCTTTCATGGTCTTGGCTTACAGACAGACTCTGGTATCCTCACTCATCCTACGTAGTACCTTAACCCTGCACATCGCCCCAGGCTTTACTAGAGGATAGCATGCTAGCTATAGCCTGAGCTACCAAATTACCAGCTTACTCACCCATGATTTGCCATTCAGCTTTTCTCTTGTTTTCCTCCCCACAGTTTCTCTTTCTTGTTATTTCCCTCCCCACACCACCTTGTTTTTCAATGTAGTTATTAAATTTGCTGTATTAAGTATACAATTCACTTTATTATTAGGCGCTGATGTTTTTGAAATATGTAAAACATACTAGTCACTTACCAGGTATAGCAAGGTGTAGCTATCACTTCTCCTGACAGATACTCCCAATCTTTCCAGGTACATGGACAACTATCAGGAACGTAACATTTCCCTTTATGCTCTGCCATCCTTCAAAATGGAAAACAAATAATTGTTCAAAGTGAAAATCTGATTACATGAGTTTAGCACAGGTTTTCATCTGTGGTCAATAGAGCACTGCTGGTCACTGGAAAACTTACTGGTGGTCCAGAGAGCCAGCTGGTCACATTGTGCTAACTCCTTACTCATCTACATTAAAGAACAGCTAAAATATACAACATACTTTCCTGATATTATGCTCTAGGGAAACAATTGCAGTAGTTGCCATTGTGGCTGAGTGGGGAGGTGGCCCGTGGAAATGAAAATAAATGTCACCCACATCTCAAACAAGTTTGAGGATCCTTCACTTAAAAGTTAAAAGAAAATATGCAGTAACATTTTCCCAGGATTATCGCCAGCATTAAGGATGAGTCTGTATTTTTTTTTTCCAACTGAATTATTAAGATGTGATGGGTAATGGGGTACCCGGGACTGTGAGTCACCTTGTTACCCCCTGCCTCCAATGAGAAGGAGTCTTGCTTGTACTTAGCTCCCTCACACCACCAGCCTGTTAGCCACTCAAGCACTCCCCTCTGGGCTATGCCAGCCCTTACTTCGCCCTGAAGGTTAACAACAGGTGCATCCCAGTTCCCGAGTCCCTTTGAAGCCTTTCCCGGTGATATCCAGCCCCTGACACTGGCTACTCACAGAAATACCAAGCCCGCTGTGCCCAAAGGAACAATATACACACAGCTTATAAAATTTGGCTCACAGCCAGCCCTTTGCTTAACACTGCAGCACTGAGATATTTATAGTGAAAACAAGAATAAGATTATTATTGAAGATTAGAGATTCAGCAGATAGTGCGTGAGGATATTGGAAACAAATCATAGAATTCTAGAAATGTAGGACTGGAAGGGACTTCAGTAGGTCATCTAGTCCAGTCCCCTGCACTGAGGCAGGACTATGTATTACCTAGACTTACACCATCCCTGACAGGTGTTTGTCTAACCTATTCTTGCTGCAATTTAAGCCCTTTACTTCTGGTCCTGTCTTCACTGGTTAAGGAAAAAAACTTATTACCCTCCTCTATTTAATTATTACCTTCCTCTTTTTTCAATACTTGCAGACTGTTATGTCCCTCCTCAGTTTTCTCTTCTCCAGTCTAAACAAACCCAATTTCTTCAATCTTTCCTTGTAAGTCATGTCTTCTAGCCCTTTAATCCTTTTTGTGGATCTCCAATAGACTTTATCCAATATGTCCACATCTTCCCCAAAGTGGGGTGCCCAGAACTAGACACAATATTCCAGCTAAGGCCTTATGAGTGCTGAGTAAAGTGGAAGAATTACTTCCTAAGTCTTGCTTACAACACTCCTGCTAATATATCCCAAGAAGGATGTGTACATTTTTTGCAACAGTATTACTTTGTTCACTCGTATTTAGTTTATGATCCACCGGATCCTTTTCTGCAGTACTCCTTCCTAGACAGTCATTTCCCATTTTGTGTTTGTGCAGTTGATTATTCTTTCCTATGTGCAGTAATTTGCATTTGTCCTTAATGAATTTCATCCTATTTATTTCAGACCATTTCTCCAGGTTGTTTTGAATTCTAATCCTATCCTCCAAAGCACTTGCAACCTCTCTCAGATTGGTATCATCCACAAATTTTTTAAGTGTACTCTTTATGCTATTATCCAAATAATTTATGAAGATATTGAATAGAACCAGACCCAGGACAGATCCCTCTAGGACCTCACTCAATATGCCTTTCCAGCTCAATTATGAACCATTGATAACCACTCTCTATGTTTTTCCAGCCAGTGGTACATCCACCTTGTAGTAAGTTCACCTAAGCTATATTTCCCTAGATTGTTTATAAGCAACTCATGTGAGACAGCATCAAAAGCCTTACTGAAGTTGACATATATCACATCTATTGCTTCCCCTCTATCCACTAGGTTTGTTACCCTGTCAAAGAAGGATATTAGGTTGGTTTGACATGATTTGTTCTTGAAAAATCCGTGTTGACTATTACTTATCACCTTATTTTCTCCTAGGTGTTTGCAAATTGATTGCTTAATTATTTGCTTCTTTATCTTTCCAAGTACTGAAGTTAAGCTGACTGGTCTATAATTCCCTGGGTTGTCCTTATTCCCCTTTTTATAGATAAGGACTGGAAAAGAGCAAATATAGGACCTAGGTACATATAAAATAAAATCATAAGATGCTTTCTAGGGAGTAAACTTAATTAATAGGTTAACCTCCAGTCTAAAGAAGTTTATCTCATCCAATGTCCTTTTCAGCATTTTCACTTGGCTGAGATCCCATTTTCATAAATATAAACACACTGTCCTTTTATTTCCTAGAAGCAGGATAATGGAGTATCGTCTTTATTCCCCAAATATAGCCCAGCAAACCTTAGAAGTGCATCTCAAGATAAGGTTCTCTTCCCTAGCCATGTTTTTCTACCTGTTAGTTCCTCTCTGAAACTCTTACATCCTTCATCTGCATTCAGCTCAAACAGGTGGTGCGGGACCCGTTGTAAATAAGACAACACTTAATTTACATTTAGACAACCGGACAGATGGATACACATTTCTTGTCTGACAGAATACCCGTTTTGCAACTCTGCTGGTGTACAGACTTCACGACATCTTTTCAGTAGATATACACACACACAGACACACATTACTCTTTTCATAGTACCTGCACATATATTTCCCAAAAATATTAATAACCAGTGTGATGCCGGCTTTCATTTCAGATCAGAATGTACAAACCAGAATCAGAATATTTTTGTACCCATTTGCCAGATGGCATTAAAGGGTTCTTTGGTCACATAAGATATAAAACTATTATCTCAATGGCAAAGTGAAAGTCTTTAACAAGGGGTTTCCTTTTTAAAAATTAAACAAAATTGTTCACAATTAGATGAAGGGGTAAAGATTAGCCTTGTGTCATCATGATACCTCATTATTATCTCTTGTTCCTCAACATCTCCTTCTAATAACTGGCTATATCAATTGAGATTAGCACTAATGCCATACAATTGCAAATCTATAACAACTCTGTAACCTCCAGGACTGTCTTTCAGTCCTACTCCATATAAACTAGATATCGGAAGCCTGTTAGTAACATTCTTTTGCTGTAAAACAGAAATAATTTCTAACCCAAATATTTTTGAGAGAAAACTATTCAATTCTATCTGGCTTGGAACCAGACGAGCAAATTGACCCCTGCATGCCTGAACAGTACAATGAAATACAGAAACACAATTTACCATTAATTATGCACTAAGTATGAAATTTATTTTCCTTGTATCAAAGTGAATGCCTAATCTTTTACTAAATCAACCAAGAATTTAATGTTTATCATCACAGTTTCATCCAACACAATCTGAGATGGATTATGTTGGTTAAAAACAGGTACAGAGTCGTATCACTTTACACAGTAGGACCTTTGGCCCTTCCAACTTAAATCAACTGTATGTCAGTGTGGCAGATTTCCAACGGCCTATAATTATTAATACTGTATCTTGACTAGGATACTGTGATGTGTACTGTATCCATATGCTTAGATAATTCACTAGCATGATTGTCAGGAAATGCACTCAGAAAGGGGGGCAGGAGTGGCTCCTGATATACACTTTGCAGCAAACACTTGAGAGACAATGCAAAAACCATTTTCTTTGATGCTGTGGATCAACCCTTCATGGAGCTCCCCAGACAGATCCCCCAGAGGTTAGGAGTCTGGAGTAAGATTGGCCTGCCTAGGATTCTAGGTAAGATAGATATGCATGTTGTTTTATTGTTGTTTTAAAAATCCTTCTCTCTTCTGTTATGCTTTGTTCCTATGGCTAAATAAACATATTTATTATATTGGCTTTAGAAAGGCTCTTTTGTGTCACCATAACCCACAGTTATAGGCCCCCAAAGGGAAGAACCACAGGTTCCAAACCCAGTCAGACTGGCTAGGGTACACACAGTCAATGCACAGGGTCCTATATCCTAGGACCTGATCTAAGATTGGGAGAATTGCAGGATTCCAGTCAGAAAAAGGTAAGGCCATGACGCCTATCACTTGTGAGGGGTGCACTCAGAGACAAGAGAAATGGTCAGAGGTACAGGTAGCCTGGTAACCATGACAGTCACTATTCTACATCTCAGAAATATGACAGTATGATAACTTCAAATGTTTGCAAGCAAAACTGAAGAAGGAAATTTATGCATTGTAATACCTGAAGAAAAGAAAAGACCATCCGCAGGGGTCCTTGTGAAGGAAAAGTATTCTTGTCCCCCTGGCTCTACTAAATACTCTGGCTCACACTTACCCTGGGGGGCAGATACAACCACTTGCACACGGTGGCGATGGCACACAGGTGAAGTTCATGGCAAGATTTGCACAGGAGATCTCACAGTTCACACCAGCTGCTGGTAAGCCAGGCACCGGGTATCTGCAGTCATAGTAGATTTTTCCTTCAGCGCATGTGTGAACTTCAAATGTAAAATGCAAATTGAATGAGATCAGCTGTTTCTTTGCAATGAAGGTTTCTAATTATTTTAGTTCACAATTGATTATTAAAAAGATAGTTTAAATAGTATATTTTTTAATTACAAAAGTGCATTTCGTATGTGTTCGACTGCAGCTAAAGTGAAAAAATTGGATTTTCATTTATATTTTATGAAATTATATCAATAAAAATTTCTATTAACTAAGATCCAAAATTTCAAACTTTGGTACCTAAAGTTAGGCATCTACATCAAGACACCAAGAGCCTGCTCCACAGCCCGCTATAGTCAATTACCAATCACTTCAGTGTGCTTTGGATAGCCCTTCTTGAAGTGGCTTGATTTTTCAGAGGTGTTGAGCACTCACAAATTCCATCAGAAGTCCAACTGAACTTTCAACCTGAAGATTAGGCTTCTTCCTCTAATATGGAATTTGGGGGCTTAATTTTTGGCACCCATGTTTGAAAATTTTGGCATGTCTTATGAAAGCTGCTTTTAAAATTTTTTTAGAAAATTCATTTAAAAAGGGACTTAGGAATACCAGTTGCATTGAAAGTCAATGGGACTTGTGCTCCTAAATCTGTTAGGTTCAGATAAGTAACTTTCGATTGAAAGAATCATCATCTGATGAGATGTTTATGAAGATCAAAAAGCAAATGAAAGAATACTCAACAGCAAACATTTTTTCTGTGAAACAGTTAAAGATGACAAGAATGTAAATCACCTGCAGTTGTTGTAGCAGTTTCAGTGCATTTCATTGTTCCATTCAAACACTGGCTGGTGTAAAGAAAACAAACTATCTTTATTCCAGGAAAAAATAAATCACATGACTGCTGCGTATGCAAGCCAACAACTGAGAGCAGTTAAAACTACTACCTAATTTAAACAATTTAGATCAAAAGTGGGATGATTATTCAACTCCAGAAATCTAAAATCTGTCCAACATTCTGTGGATATTTCTAACTTATTATATTGATGCAGGAATGGGGTGTCTCAAGGTATTGGTAATGTCATACAGATTCAGATTAACCAATGTGCACTCTGAGCACTTGCACAACAAGCCCCCATGTCCAGGAAATAACATGAAACAACTGGGGAAAAAACCAAAAAACTAAGCAGCACCCCAGGGAAACGCCACTCGCTCAAATTTGGCCCAGCCACCCCTCTGTTATAATGGAGCCAAACCACAGCAGCACTGCAGCCTAGTGTGCTGAGTCACACCACCACTCACTGAAGTTTGGCCCAGCCACCTCTCCATCAGAGCAGAGAAGCAACCACACTAAGGGATCAGCTGAGACCCTGTATGCCGGGTCTCAACACCACTCATTGAAGTTTGGCAGCCACACCAAACCTGAGGGGCCATGTGAGTGTGAAGCAAGTAGAGATGGGCAGCCAGGATCAGGAGTGGAGGGCCTTGGAGTGGCTAGGAAAATCCCAGGGGAGATGGGTGAGGGACTGGGGATGAGATGCTGGTTGGCTATAGGATAAGTGGGGAGTGCTATGGGGCTTCAGTGCAAGGCTTATGCAAGTAGGGGACAATGGGGCATGGTGGGATTGTGGTGAGTGGGGGATACTGAGTGGTGGTGGGATGAGTTGTGGGGACTTTGGGGGGGATGGAGGATGTTGAGAGGGTTAGGGGTGCAATGTCGGGGATGAGTGGAGAATGTAGGGGGCTGTGGCTAGTGGGGCTGAAGCATTGAAGGCCGCAGTGAATGAGATGTATATCAGGGTTTCTGGGAAGGATAAGTGGGAGCTGGTGGAGATTTTTTGGGGGTATATGTGGGGTGGGATGGACATTCAGGGGTCTGTGTGGTGTGAGCTGTGTGTGAGATGGGGACGGAGGGGAGGGGCATTCGTGAGTCTGTGTGGGAGGGGTAAGTATGGGGCATCTAGTTTACAGAAAGTGGGCCCCCTCAATTTCCACAGTGCACAGGGCCCCAACATTCTTTCATCCAGGCCACGGGATACAAAATCCCATCACCTTGTTGAATGAGAGAGGATTATGTGAAGTGCTTCTTAAACAGAGCTTGGGATACAGTGCTCATAGTGTAACCAAGTTTGACATTTTTAACAAAACAGAGTTTCAGAAAAATAAATTTGAGGGTGATCTAGTCCTAGTCATCTTTCTTTAATAGCTGTGAGCACTGCAAGAGCAACTCAGCAGTGGGAGAGCAAGCTGGATTGTATACTGGCTCACACATCCCCAATGGAATGGCTAGCAATGGAGACCAACTCTCTAGTTGCTTTATTATGGAGATGGAGTACAAGCCAGAAAGAAACCATATTGTCTCTCAGATCCCACAATGGGCTTGCAAGATTAAGCAAATTTGACTTTTAAGGGTGAATCCCCCCCCCCCCCCCATGTCCCTCCTATGCCATTTTTACAAAGTGGCTTTTCTCAGTGGAACCCTTTCAATGTTTTTCCTCAGAATTTGGCCTAGTCTGGTAACTCAGTACTCTCACCTACAAGAACAAAGGTGTCTCACATTCCTGTGGATACAAGACTTTGGTGTTTTCAAGGGTTATCGTGTAATGATTACTCTGGCAACACCAAAGCTTGCTTTCTTTGCGTTTAAGAGCTCTTTATTAAGGATATATTAAGTCCAGTTTCTTTCAAGATTTCCTTTTCCAACATATGAAATAAACATAGACCGTGCAGCAGTTAGGCCCTGATCCTGTATTGAAAACCAGAAGCACAGAGACACAATTCTACTAGCAGGATCAGAGCCTGAGAGAGTCAAAGTTTAAACTCTTAATACCAAAACCTACCAGGAGCCTGACTGGGTGGGCAGGATTTCCCCAGGCTGGAAGGTTCTGCCTTTGTAGTAACAACGACAGCTAGATCTGTGAAAACAAAGCTTATGCATATGGGTATAAAAACTATATGAAATAGGGCATAAGGCTATTTCACGCTTCAAATCCTAACCAAGTAAGATAAACATGCATTTTAATTCTCTAATTGATCTGTTTATTTATATTTACAGTGCAAGTTTAACCTAAGGCAAGACTTAAACGGTGAAATCCAGGCCTTGTTGAAGTCAGTGGGAATTTTGCCATTAACTTAATTGGGCCAGGATTTCACTCACATGCTGTAATGATCTTTAAATTACTTATTTGCTGTTTCTGTGTGTTGCAGCCTCACAAAAAGCTGCTTTTCTTCCTGGTTACAGGACGAATATGGCAGGATGCCACCTGATTTACAGAATGGTGTTAAAATCATAGGAATTGCCATACTGAGTCAGACCCAAGTTTCATCTGGTGCAATATTCTGTCGGACAATGGCCAGAACCAGACACTTCAGAAGAAGGTATTAGAACTCTGCAGAAAGCAGCTATAGGGTAATCAGCCTCTCACATTGATAGCTAGAGATTGGCTTAAACCATGAAAAATGAGGTTTGCTATCCTTTCCAAAATTGTTATCGTCATTAACTGTAACAACTCTGGATATTCTTGATAACCATATAAATATCCAGTCCTTTAAATCTTGTTACGTTCCTGGTCTCAATGACTTCCTGTAACAATGATTCCATGGTTAATTACATGTTGCGTGAAAAGGTATTTCCTTTTATTGATTGTGAACTTCCCACCTTATAATTTAATTGACTGTCCCCTTGGGCTTGTGTTATGCGACATGGAGAACAGAAGTTAAAGATCCACCTTCTCTATACTAGTCATTATTTGATATACTTCTATTATGTCCTCTCTTATTCAATTCCTTTCTAAGGTAAACAGTCTCGATCTTTTCAATCTCTCTTCATATGAGAATTTTTCCATGACCCTGCACAGTCTTGTTGCTCTTCTCTGAACCACCTTCAGATCTGCAGTATCTTTTTTAAGACTGGGTGACCAGTATTCCAGAAGAGGTTTATACAAGAGCATTGATGATTTGCTATCCCTTTCCTTATGCAGTCTAACATTCTGTTAGCATTTTTGACTGATGCTGTGCACTGAGCAGAGGTTTTCAATGAGCTGTCTAAAACACTAAGACACTGAAGTCTCTTTCTCAATATTGATATAGTTAATTTAGAACCTATAAGGTGTACGAGTAGTTTAAATGTTTCCCTCAAATGTGCATTACTTTGCATTTACTGACACTGAATCTGTAAATCACTTCTCTCGTTGGCCATCAGTCACCAATTACACGATCGTTAGCCAATAACAAGTACAGTAATGGGGTCTGAGACAGGGGAACACAAAATGAGATACAAGAAAGTTCTATTTTAAAGGCTTGCTGCATAGTGACACAAACAGTATATACAGAATAATGTAATATGACTTACATTGGCACACAAAAGTTGATTGATTCTTCAAAGTATTTCCCATCAGGACAATTGCATCCTTCAACACAGTTGTCATTACAGACACGCGGGGCAGAAAGGAAAAAGCAGGAGTGTTCGCAAAAAGAAGAGCACTGATGATACAGCATACCACTTCGGCACACTAGAGCTAAGGAGGAAACATCATCATCTTATGATGTTGCAATAAATACATTGAGATACATCATGACAGTGTGAAATAACACAGTAAGTTATACTGTCTCAAATTACCACGGAGGTGTGCTGCATTTTAGTCACGTGTCTCTCAGCTAAACCTCAGCCCAACTCCGATTTCAAGTGTGTTAGAAATTTCTTGGCTTCTCCCATTTTGAGGCTTTAAATTATTAAATTCAGAATGCCTTTTTGTTAAGAAAAGACCTTAAAAAAATTTTGTGTTTCAAAGTATATTCAATATATTTCTAATAACTCAGGTTTCTAGGGGAGAGGAAGAATGATCCATTGATTAGGACATTAGCCAAGGATTTGGAAGATCTGGATTCAAGTCCCTGCCCCACCATAGACTTTCATACCACACTGTGACCTCTTTCCCCTCCTTCCAAAAACTGACACCCTCAGTACTGCAGCTGCATCTACTGTGCATTATGTTTGTGTTTAAAACATATCAAAGTATGATGCTAACCTCTGATGTAAAAAAAAGATATGTTCTGTTTCAAAGAATTTCTGATCATTCCCCATTTTTAAACTTTTCTTCTTTTGCAAGCGTTACTCACCACAGTATGAAATATGAGATCTGAAATCAATAGCAATTCCATGCTTGCCACAGATATAGGCATAGTGTGCAAGTGCATTACACAAACAGCTGCTTCCACATTTACAGGCATCAAAACGGCACAGCTGGTAGTATAATCCTGGACTGATGTATGGGTGACATGGAGCAAAAAGTTCTTGATTGATGATATCACAGTGGGATGCATAGCCAACTAAGGGAAGGCAACATTTTCTTTTTGGCAGTACCCATGATAATATATCAATCAAAATAAATAGCAAAGAGTATCAACACACCAATTCATACAAATGTGCAATAAATCTTCTACATAAGGAAGTTCCATAAAATACTGTTATTTGTAACCAACGTAAATATTTCAGCAATGAAATTTGCTTAGACAAAAATACATAACTAAATAAAAATCTATATTGAGATTAAGGAAACATATGAAAGGAAACAGAATATATTTCCAGAACACAAGGAAAGTAATTGAAAGTTTTGAGGGTTTGCAATGGCCAAACTTTTCTTGGCATGGGAGCTGAGATGTATTAGAAATTGGAGCTCTGGGACACAATTTTCCCAAGACTGCTGCTCTCTCTTAAGTGTCACACAGTGCTTCCTGGAGTTGCTGACTTTTTGCTGGCCTGCCCATTGAAAATCTTATCTGGCACAAAACACTGCATTATTTCTGCTTTGGTGCTGAGCCCATCTCATGCTTTTGTTCATTTTAACTCATGGCATTAGCAGGAGCAGAGAAGCAGGTGCCTGAATGCTTGGCTGTTACATAGTAGAATAGCTGCCACAAAGATCACAGATGGCAATTCCAACTGCATGGCTGAGAACTATTCAAGCCCACCACAGGAATGCTGAAGGGCCACATGTGGCTTATTGCTGCACTTGGACCACTTCTACTTGGATCCTTGGATTCCTATAGATGAGCATACATGTCCTTTGAACTCAATCGTAAAGGTTGAAAGCACAGCAAACTCAGATCTTTGCTGTCTCTTGCCACCAACCAGATCTCTCCCAAACCCTTCCACATCTTAAGACCTCCTGTATTCTCTCCTAGAGCTGCCAAAAGGGCTCAGCTCTCTGATAACAAGCTTCCTGTTCTCCAGCTACCACCTCCCCAGCCAGCTACATCAACATAACTGTCCTTCCGTTCGCTGTACAAGATGACGCTCATTGCTAGCCACGACTGCTGCTCTGCATCATCCACCCAGGCTGCTTTCCTGTATGAGATAGGGGATGGAATTTAGCAGCAGAGGGAGGCAGGGCAATCTTTCAGGCAGGTCAGGGAAAGGAAGAGGGTATCTTGGGGGAAACTGTGGAGATGACACTACACAAAAGTCCTAAACTGGCCCCCTCGCATTGGCCACAGACAACAGCAGAACACTAGAAAATTGTCCAGCCCTGAAGGTATAAAACACCTTAGGATTCACTATACTTCCTGAGAATTAAAGATTAATCTGGCTCAGTCCTGTCTTTACTCAAGGCTCAATCCCATTGGCTGCAGGGTAGGTAAGGTCTGATTAAGGACTTGAAGTTTATACCCAAAAACATTGAAAATACTAAATCCAAATTGTACGTGGGGATAAGGCACAATCACTGTGAGGTACTCATGCTCATCAGAGAGGAGATATAATGGCCTTCACATCTGCAAAACATGTTTCCTTTTATGATCTATAGGAACATCTAAAATTAAGTAATCCTCTTTGCATATGCCAAAGGTTATTTCAGTCTATATACTAAGGACATTAAACACACCAAAGAAAAGGGTTTGCAAAAACAAAAAACAAAACAAAAAAACTGTATATGTCTAGAACTGAAGTAAAACTAATACCCATAGATGATTTGTAAGTAACAATGAAGCACAGAGCACAAAATCCTGCTCTAGTAATGTGTTGAAAATAAATCTAAATCCCAAAGTGAGATCATACCGTTTTGTTGATTAATGTTGCAAGGATCAACCACAGGGACGTTGATAGGCGCAAAACAAGCTGAGGAAACCTTCCACGCATTGGCATGAAGCTGTGGGGTTCCTTCAATCATCCCTGCTGGAGAACTGAAGGGAGAAGGAAAGATAAAGCAAAAGATCAGCATTGCCTGGTAGATGGGCTTCTCACACGAAATAGTTATTAATATTGTCTTTGCATTTGTTCAGATATCTCTCGCTCATCCATGGACCATTGTTTCCACATCACAGTGGAACTGCATTGTCACTGCACTTTGTTTCAGTATCTCTGTATGGGAATGAAATGAACAGACCTCTCATAAAAACATTTTCCTTTACAGCTGGCAAATATCACCTTTGAAAGTCTAAAGGCTGTTCAGTGTGCCTGATATAGGTACAGAAACATTTGGGAAAGTTAAGTACACTTAATCAAGGCCTGTCCAGTGTTCTTTGTATTATTACAAGCATTTTATAACATGTTCACCCAACTCTGTGTTATAAATTCTTTACAACATTCTTAAATCAGTTCCACTAATTTCAATGAAACTCTTGTTGACATATGACCTTGTTCACCTCTGATGTGATTTTTAGAACGGCCTCAGTGACATAGGCCCACCTTCCCAAATTGGATTTGTGGTTCTAAATCACTTGGGCACTTCTGCAAAATCAGACCCGTCATTATCATCTTGACAAAGAATTGAAGATGGTGATGCTGCAAAGGACCAGAGAGATGAAGACTCGGAACCTTTCATATTGGACACACATTTCTGTTTTCAGATAAATGTCAAATTTCTGTAAGTTAGGTGCTTACCCGGAAATTGGAAATGTGTATAGATTCTAGAAACAGAAGTAGCATCCCAGAGCCAGGACATTTGCTCAATCAAAATAAGGAACAGCAGAGCCACTCTACTGCCTTTATAATACATTTTTAAAAAAATCTTTAAAACCAAGAATACAAATAGGAGAGTTGAATATTCTTCTGGATTGCCTGCCTCCATTTGTCAGGCTTTGCCCCAGCAAATAACCACCACCCTTAACTCTTATTTAGAGCTTTTCATCAGTAGATCTCAAAGCGCATTACAAAGGAGGGCAGTATCATTATCCGAGTTTTACAAATGGGGAAATTGAGACACAGAGGTGTGAAGTGACTTGCACAAGATCACCATGCAGGCCAGTGACACAGTTGGGAATAGGACCAAAGTTTCCTGAGTCCCAATCCAGTATGCTATCCACTAGGCTACACTGCATCCAACGTATGGCTTTTGAACCAGAAAAAACCAACTCAGTGCAAAAAGAACGACAATTTGAGAGTGTAGAATATAAATTTAGCGTGGGATTTTTTAAAAACATTCAGTGTTGGCCTGATTCCCTTTGAAGTCAACTTTACCATTGACACCCAGGAAGTCAAATTATGACAACATGGAGACTTATTGAAAATTCTACCCTTAAAGACGTTAGTGGATTTCAATGGGGATTCGTTTATGTTAGTGTCTATCTTAAGAAAGAAAACCGTTACATAATTGACCAAGTTTATTATTAAATGCAAATCAATCATTTTGTAAAACTGATCTAAAAAGGAAGGCCAAGGTTCAGGTCTAAGTATAAAATGTGCACTGTTTTTCTTCACAATATATTCAAAGGCACTAACTTTTTAATGTAAAAATTTCTCTCATCAGCAACATCTTCTGATATTTTTTCACATTATATTATTTTTAATTTAATATTAAAAACTTAGAAAAGTTTACTATTAAACCTGGAAAATTCTATGGCATCTTGACCATAGAATCAATTCAAGAAAGGATATGTAAATTGGAGTCGCAGCTGTGCAAAAGGTATAGCATGGTCAGAATTTTCATTGTGTTGTAGATCGCTACTGAAGATGTGCAAGGTAAATAATAATATTTTCCTGAAATTGTGCTTGTAACATGTTTGACATTTTCCTTTGAGCAATTTCTATGCATACGTGAAACTGCACATGGCTGTAAAATGTCAAGGCAATGGTTATTTTTCAGCCAGAAGCATGCAAAAATCCATTCACAAAGCTTGAACGGCAGATGAAATAGCAGCCATCTTTGAACTGTATGTGCACTGGATGGGAGGAAAGCAGGTGATGTGGTCTAAATATGGTGGAAGAGGTATAGGGAAGTGTTTAATGTCCTACTCCCCTGTGTTTGGAGAACGGCACATCTTCCATTTTCATGGAGCTCCCACTGAGCACCCTGAGTCCAGGATGGTCTCTTAGGAGAAAGAGAATAAATGGTCCCCTCCCTCACTGCCTCAGAAAGTTGCACAGACCCACTTCACTACTGCCGCTATTGCTGGCTCACAAGTTGCTGGAGCAGTCACATGGACCATAAACTCTTGCCTGTGATAGCCAAGGTAACCCCAGGGCCCAAGACCCAAGTTAAGTAACAGACACTAGATGCTGTTGTGGATGTGTACATAAACTTAGATACTTCCTCTGAGAAAATGAATCAAAATGAGTCCAGTTGTTTCTACTGATCACATAGGTGAGGCTCAGCAAGTCAAAGAATCTCAAACACAAGTAAATGCACCATTCAAAACACTCCCCAAAAAAAGCAGTCTCCACATTTTTTTAGCCTTCAAAAAATAAAAAAAAGTCAGGTTCATTTTTAAGCTAATATTTTATCAATGTAGAAATGTCTGACCTCACTTCCACCCCATGCAGCTACATTCATTGCAGAGTTGGATGAGCCATGAGTGAGTGCAGAATTTGGTCACTGCTAAAACTAATGTGTTCAGTGAAGCAACAAAAAAAGCTGACAAATAGCCAGTTATTAATGATCTTTTAATTTTGTGTTCAGTGTCAAACAGATCTACTTTCTATAAAGAATTGTGATAAAGTTTGAAGGATTTTCAGGAAAGTATTAGAAGTGGGACAGAAGGGAAGAGGGGAAGTGTGTCCTTTGTGATTAAGGGATTCTTCTATTTTAAAGTTGTGTTAAACCCTAATAAAATTTAAGAAAAAAAATATCAAGCAACAATATGTGTTTGGAAATCAAGGGAGGATGGTAGTATTGGATACTGTCATTTTTCCTGGCTTTGGTGCCATGTGCTGATGGTTTGGATGCAAAGGAAAGAAAAGAAATTCAATCCAGGAATAGCATGGTTCAATACAATACACAGTTGACATGATAATCTTTCTTAAAAAGGAGGAAGGCATACAGTGATCAGGGTAGTTTCTTGCCATGTCATGATCAAGAGATAAATCAGCATGGTAAAGGAGTGGCTGTTTTCCTTTGCTTTTTTTTTTTTTTTTTTTTAAATCCTATTCAGTCCATAAATCAAATGAGTAAAAAAAAGTCTCTCTCTCACACACACACACACACACACACACACACCTGCTGAAAAGTGAATGTTATTTATTGTTAAGAGTATGCAAACTTCATCCGACCAGCAGAGAGCCATGAAATGACTCAAAATCCCATCAACTGTACTTCTTACTACTTTCCTGGTGCTGCAACCCCAACTCATGCAAGGAAATCTGACCTCCAGCGCCAAGGAGTTAAACAATGCTACAAAACCTAGCTTCTGTTAAATATTTGCTTTTACTCAGTTTTGGGAATGAATCATCTCTGTCCTCTGAACCCCTCTTGTACAGTGCTGGCACTAAACCTAGTGGAGAGGATGAAGATGCTGTTGGACTCAATCAAGATGCTCAATTGATTTTTTCTGTTTGACTAATGATAAGTATATTTGTCACAGAGCGTATTAGTTAATATAACAGCCACAAACATGATCTTGGCAGGCATTGATCTGACCAATCCAAATCGCAGTCAAGATGCAACAGATTAAAACCATCTTTTGATCAAATCAAGAGCCTACATTTTTAATACAAAATAGAGAAACACAATATAGATATTCTGTATATTAGATAAATCTCTAGTTGCTCATTGTCTATGATTGCACTCTAATAAATAATCATTTACATGTATATATGGTCTTGCACCCAAGCATCACAAAACACTTTGCAGACATTAGTGAGTTAAGCCACTTCACTTTGAAGTAGTTAAGTTATAATCACTATTACACACATGGGTAAACTGAAGTAGAGAGGTGAAATTACTTACTCAAGGTCACACTGCAGAGTCAAAAATAAGAGTCCAGAGGTGAAATCCTGGTCCCACTGAAGTTCAACAGAGTTTTGCCATTAATTTCAATGGGGCCAGAATTTCACATCAGGAATCCTGACTTCCAGGCCCTTTCTCTAATCACCAGACAACACTGTCTCTCTGTAACACTGATGCATCTCACCTCTGAAGGAAATAAAAAAAACACAAACACCTTGATTCTTAGGAACTTTACAGAGAAATATTCACTACATGGTACACTGAGTGAGCCAATTTAATATTAAAAAATAAATAGCTGAGATTCTTGTAATTAAACTTTTGTTGTTGGTGGTTTTGGGGGGGTTTTTTTGGACTGGTTGGTTTCCTAAAATATGAAAATATTAGTGAAATGACCTTGTCAACTGAGCAGATTTATCTGACTACTTCACCTGTTATTACATTCAATTCAGACATACATAAAGCAAACTTACAGAAAATCATCTCTTAAATTCCCATTAAAAGTTCCACATAGACCTAGTGTTCTTCTCTTCCAGCTGGTATTGACTTGTATATATAGTCTCTCCCCATCTTTAGCAAACTGAATCTTTAAACCAAATCTAGTTTTCAGCTGCACAAACAAAGATGACAGGTTCCGAATTTCGATATCCCCTGCACACAACAGAAGAAAAAACACAAGTCATTTTTCCTTGGCTGAAATATTTCCTTCAGAAACCAGCCCCAGGGTTTTAATGTTTCAATTTTAAAAACAAACAACAAAAAAAACCTCAGAAAAGTACAGAAATGCAATTAAGAGACTGCACACAACCTCAGAACACTCCAAATATTCTTGCCCACCCTCCACCAAAACTAATGAAGACAACCGTGTACCACACTGTGACACAGAGGTCCATTTGTAGTTCACTATCCTCTGTCAGCAGCTCTTCTCAGGCCTGGCATACTCTCTACACCCAACTCAATGTGGTTATAATCTGTATCTAAAAAAGGTCATGTAATTTGTCATCAAAAAACTAATAACTCACTGATCACTAATATTCTTGTGCAATATATGTACATAATATGCATTAAGAGTTTTGGATAGATGCTGCAATGACGACTAAAATGTGTTTAAATCAGTCATGTCAGGGGGAGTTGGCAAACAGGTCTCCCCTAGACAAACAAATGTGCATTTGCTTCTCTGACCATCCTGATGTCAAGCAGAGATAAGGAACGTCCATTTACATATCAGGTAAACTAAGCTATCAAGAGGGGGAGGAGACAGCTTCCAGCAAAGAAGAGAAACTTTATCAGGGCTATAAAGACAAGGGGCTTGAACCTCAAGTGATAAGTAACTGAATCAACTGATCGTATGTGATATTACAGTATTATAAAAGTGTATCGAGTGAGGTGTTTTATGAAAGCCTATGACACACTAGTGATTCATATCATTATAAAACAAATTTATTAACACTATATAAGGAATTATGGATATTCCTTGGTATTAAGCCTTACAGCCTGTGTCCAAACAAAGGGAGAAACAGGTCTCTCCCTCACAAGAGGGAATGTCACAGCTGTTCACCTGTCTCCTATGTAAATTAAGCATGGTGGAATCAAAACAATGGAAGCCCCATATATATAATGGGAGAGGAAGACCATGGGAACAACTTGAGGTCATCCTGCCTCTTCAAACAAAGTTATTGAATTTTGGAAGATATAAGCAAAAATAGAAGGCATCTCTGGCATCCACCGCTAGACCGACAAAAGGGGACAGAGTTCTTGCAAGCTGAGAGAAATGAGTCCTTCAACCAAGGAGGAGGGTGGTTTGAAGTCTCTGGGAACTAAATATGGGTGAGAAATCTGCTTAGGCAAAAATTTTTCACCTAGGAAGATGTAGGAAGTCAGCATCTTGTACTTCTGTGGAAGGTTGTGACTGAAGGAAAGTCAGCCATGGCTGGGAAGAAAGAAGACCGGTAAGGAAAAATATCTTGAACAAAGCCTGTACCTTGCTAGATTAGGTTTTAAACATCTAAATGTGTATTTTCACTTTTACTTGCTTGCAACCATTTCTATTTTTATTTCTTTTACTTTGCATCACTTAACTATGTCCTATTGTTACTAAATGTTTTATTTGTTTTTTACTATAAACATACTCAGTGCTGTTTCTGCAGGGAAGGGTGTATTTACCCCAGTTAAATTAATAAGCTATAATGTGCTTTTGTCTCTTTAAAGGAGCAAACAAACCTTATTATTGCTCTGAGTTATCCAGGATAGGGCTGGACGTTTCAGGGCAAATGGCTTTGAGGAAATTCAGGACTGGGAGTGTGGTGGGGTCACTTTGCTGGCGGTAACCAAGGCTGGGGCTGTAAACAGACTGCTGGGGTCAGAGCTGCTGAACCAGGGCTGTTGCACACGCGGTTTGACCTGCATATCTGTAAGCAAGCTGTGAGCATTCCAGGCTGGAAGCTACAGCAGCAAAGCATTTTAAGGCACCCAGGGCTGCTGAGCAACCCCTAATTGGTCTGGATTGCATCCCTGATCCCTATGACAAACATCTTCAACACTGACCAGAGATCACCCTCTCATTCTCCCTTCCTTCACAAGACAGCAACAACATCATGCCTCTGGTAAGAGCAGCTGTTCAACTTGGGACAGAGGCAAGGGAGAATACAGATCTATTCCAGTCTCAGTCAAAGACTTTGTGTGTGACTTTGGGCAAATCATTCAATCTCTGTGCCTCAGTTTTCTCATCTGCAAAATGGGACTAGTACAACTTTCTTGACTCACAGGGGTGTTGTGAGGTTAATTATCAGATGTTTATAAGGTACATTACAATCTTCAGATGCAAGATACTATCTAAGAACTTTATTATTAATTATTAAGGCTACATTTCATATACAAACCAAAGCCCTATCCAACACCCATACCACCTTTCTAATAAATCCCTTATATTGCTTACTATTTTACAATCATTGTATCTATTTATTATCCATAGTAGTTGGATAATAGTTGCAGTTGCAGACATCTTAAACCCAGGATACCTTTGCAGCTAGTCTACATAACACACTTTTGCATAAACTGCAGTGAAAATGGTTTAAGATGTCTGCAGCTTCAGACAAAACACTTCCGTGTATCAGACTTAAAAATGGTCCTAGCTGATAGAGTTCTTTCCAAAACACCCAGCTGTCCAGGATGTAATAACATGTCCTAGCTATAATACCAAGATATTTGTCAGACAAATATGTACTTTACAAGGAGATTCCACAAGGTACTGAGGCTAAAAACGTAGAACTACAGTTGTTTAGGGATGCTTCTTAACTGCTTTTCCAAACTTTCCAGTGTTCAGAACTTTAATGTTTGGGAGTTTGGGTTTGGTTTTTTTTAAAAGCATCACCTTAACTTTTGAATTCTTTGCCTCAGATATTTGTCTTTGATAATTAAAATATTTTGCAGAGGGGTTTCCCTCAGACCTAACAAACATATTTATACATATTCACAAACTCATCTTCAATGTATCAAGTTTCTCTGAGAAGTGGGCATAATCAGATGCTAGCTTCAACTTTAACTTCCGAGACACTAGCATCTCACTAGTTAAACCTCAAAACACCCCTCTGAAGTAGGTAAATATTATTTCAGTTTTAAAAGTGGGGAAATGGAGACAGAAAGGAGAAGTAACTTGCCCAAAGTCACACAGCAAGTCAGTATCAGAGTCAGGACTAGAAGTACTCACGCATTCTTAGCTCTTAGTCCCATGCAGAGACCATTAAACCAAGCTGTGCCTCTTTTGCATTTTGGCTTGCAACATGCTGCAAGAAACTTTAATAAAGCAGGACCATCCCTTTAGCATCAGGATGATCCTGCAAAAAATCAGAATGGCTGACATCTGTAGGTGTCCCTGGGGGTATAACACAGGGACTCCCCTTCCCTATATAAAGTATTTCTGGAGCTTATGCAGCATTCCATAGGTTATTAAAATTAAGAAGGGTAAGTATTTTAACAGTAGTTAGCATCTTTTGTGATTTATGCCTTCCAAAGAATTATTTACTTGTACAAAAGTGTAATAAAAAGCATTAGAAAATATGAAGAAAAGAATGTGAACACTAATCCATATTTTTCTTACCATTAAAGTTAAAACCCTGGTTAGGGCCAATTTGGACTTCACCATCCCTGGTAAGAGTCACTTGTTTACTCATATCATCTTCAAGAACTAGTGTTACAGACTGGATGCAGCCATGGTCAAGGTTCTGCATGAAAATGAATTTTATCAACAGGCAGAAGATGCAAAGAGATTTTTTACTAACACTGAATTAAATTTCAGTTTGTTCATCCAGAGCTAGTGAAAAAATGCTGGGTCTAAACAATCACCAGCACTATCATCAGGTATGTCTGGTTAACATTGACCAAAATGTTAAACTGGAAGCATCAGAGGAGAAAACACAGGGAGCCAGGCACAACTATTGAGTGCAAAGTATGCAGAGGCATGTTGTACATGACTGTATGGTGTGTAGAACCAATTATTCAGGGAAGCATAGTAGCAAGCAAACTAAGGCCCCAATTTTGCAATCTGATCCATATAGGCAAACCCTTGTATCCATGCAGAGATCCATTGACTGCAGTGAGGCTCTGGACAAGAATGAGGGTCTGGCCCCTATCCAACTGCAGGCCCCAAGTGCTGTAGAGCATTAGGAGGGAGCAATATCCACATGGGGTGTCCCTAACAGAGGACATTTCCCTTCCCCTTTGGAATAGAGGCATGACCTTTGACTACAGAAAGAGATATAAACCTCCAAATCTATGTTAAAATACTGTCAAGTATTTGACTTTTTCAGAAAGAAGGAAATTAAAAGTTAAGGTTGCAGTTAACTCAGATCAATAATATATTCTGAATTGCGTATGTGTGGTTTAAACACATAATACTCTTTAGCCACAAACTGATACGGAGGACAGTTAATGTTTTAATATTTTTGTGAACTTCTTAAACATACTGTTGCAAGATATGAGATATCCTATAAAACAACAAATAAGTATCTCAGGCTGCTAAGAAATGTCTCTTACTTAACTGGCCGTATATTAAACCTGTTCAGTCTTGTCAGCAAGAGTGTTTTTCTGTCTAAGACACCTGCTCATGCTGTAACCAAATATGCAGATACCTGTGTAATCATGCATGAATGAAAAAGGTCTGTAGACTTAATCCCAGAAAGGCAGCAATTGTTTTTACAAAGGGCAAGAGTGGTAATTGAAATAAAACACAGATCACGATCAAACTATATTTAGCTACTCAATGTAAAAAGCAGCAAAGCTGTTTCAATTTCTTTCTGACAGTGTTATTACTAAACATGCCTGGTTAATTTATAGTGGTTGGCTACGTAAAATGACCTGACATTTTTATGTACCCATTTATCTTCACAAATTCAAGTGGGACCTTACCTGGCCACAGGGAGCTTTCTGTAAAGTGATTGTGAATTTGTCTTTCCCAGTGCCTTTTACCAGAACGTACTGACAAATCCCAAGAAAGGTATAATGACGACCATCAAACGTTGTGAAATGAGAATCACCTACAATGGTGCACTCAGCTTGAGAGAAAGAACAATGTTCAATAAATAGAAAACATTTGCATAGAGCCATGTCATAGAGAGTCAGAGATGGAAAAGAGGCAATATGCAGAAACATTTCCCTACCATATAGTCCCAAGCACGATATCCAGCCTAGTTTAAATCTAGCTAGCTATTGTGATGTCTGGTGCTAATTAGTGCATACCAAGTATCACATCTTACATTTCCATCAGAAACCACCTTGTCAAATGCAGTTTTACATGTGTAGCATACCTAGGCTCTAATCAGGCCCTCATCTCCATGGTATCTGAGTGCCCTCCCCCTTTAAAAGAAGAAGAATTAATGCAAGGCAAAGCCCAATGAAAAGGTTATATTTCCCTCCTACTACTCTCTAGGAGGTTCCTAGAGTAGTTTTTCTTCTCTTTTCTCTGTATATCTGAGGGCAGATCTACACTAGAAGTGCTATATCAGCACAGCTGCACCAAGGCAGCTGCACAGCTGTAGCATGGCTGGTGAAGACACTTTATGCTGATGGCACAGCGTTCTTCCATCAGCATAATTACTCCACCTCCACAAGAGGTGGAGGAAGCTATGTTTGCAGGAGAGCATCTCCCACCAACATAGCGCCGGTGTGGACAGTGCTTATTCGTTGTAACTTGCGTCGCTCAAGGGGCGTCTTTTTCACACCCCTGAGCAACGCAAGTTAGATCAACTTAAGAGGTTGTGTAGACCTACCCTGAATGTGAGAAAGAAAGCATGCTTCTCCTGTTCTCCTTTTTATTTTCCTTTCCTTAGTTATTGCTGTAGTGGCAAGGATAGATTCCGAAGGAGGCTAGGTCCATAGTCATTCTCACCCTTCCCCGTGGCGTTCCATAGTCTAGAGACAGTTGCCTGGAAAACTCTGTCCCACTTGCATGAATTTGACCCCCTGATTTTGAGATAGTTTCATCATTTCTATGAAATGTAACTGTCAAGAGAGGTCTTGGTCCCTGAGTTACAGGAGTTATTGAATAGGAGTTAAATAACTTTGCCCAAAGCTGTGGAGGCATTAAAGATGAGAACTGTTATCTTAAAACTAATCTGTTGCTCTATGCAGAGAAATCAGAGTAAGCTGGGCGCCAGAATGATGTGCTCTTGTCACTGTTTGTATTATGAGAATGCCTAGAAGCCCCACTCAGAGACCGACGGTGCTAGGCTCTGTACAAGCATAACAGAAAGATGGTGTCTGCCCTGAAGAACATGCAGTCTAAGTATAAGACAAGAGACAACAGGTAGATACAATAAACACATTGGGGAAAGCACAAGGTAACAAGTAGTAGGATATGGTCAGATAATCAGCGCACCAACTGTTTAACCATTGCTTTCTGCATCCATTTCTTTAACCTTGCCTGTTTGTTTATTATCACCCCAAACCACTAACGCACATCTGTTTCTGTTACCTTTTGCAGCTCATGGTCCACATATTCAGTATACTGGTGAAAGGAATCAATAAAATGCATTTACCTGGACAGTCGTGTTCAGTGCAGTTCCAAAGGCCACCAATACAAACACTAAATAAATCACAAAATACAGAACATGCTCTTTGTTCAGGTCTTTAGAAAAAATTATTTTCTAAGTCTTCAGACAAGTCACAAATTTACACTTTCTATAGGAATCACTTTCTCTCTCTGTATTTAGTCAGATACAGAACATGGATTGTAGATACAGATATAGAATAGCTTTGAAAAATGTAATGCAACTTGGTAAACATCTTACAATAAATTAAACATAGGTAAGCAGATACATGAAAAGGGTGAGAATGGATTAGAGACTACATACCACTGACTGCATTCTTGTTCAATTTTCGAGCCTACAGAGAAGGCTGTCCCATGATAAATACAAGGACAATTTGACACAGAGATACAAGTTCCATTGTCCATAACGAGACCTATTTTTGTTAAAAAAACCAAAACAAAAGCACAACTAAAAACAAGAAAGGAATATTGGGGTTCTGCTGTTCACTCTGTGTGTTCACTTGGTCAGAGAGGCATCATTTTCATGACATTTCAACGGGTGGTTTTATCCCAGCAGTACCCATCTCCTCTCTAGGACCCCCATTTCAGAGACATTGTACAGATGGGCAACTGAAACTAAGCAGGCCATTCGTCCAGTTTTAAGCCAAACAGTCCAGATTCTAAATGGTTTGTCCCCTGTCCAGTACTGAGACAAAACTGAGCATGGCTTTGTCTGGTATCAGAGAGGCAGGGCACCATTTTGAACAGTGTGCCCCTCCATCCCCACTGCCATGACCTCATTCATGCATGCAAACTTGCACCAGTGGGAGTTGGATGGCTCACCTTCAAAATGGTGTCCTCTGCGTGGTGTGATCTCAGATGCACTGTGTATAGTCACACCATAGGGTCAAGTAGGTGGGATGGGCCCAAGCCATTCCGGGAAGTACTGGAATGTGTGAGTGGCCATCCTAACTGGGCTACAGAGAGACTGAGGCCTGGTCTACACTGGCCATGGATTTCGGCACCAGTTGACGGGAGATACACAAGCTACGTACAGTAACTTGCGTATCTCTCATCGACTTCCTAACATCTACTTACTGTGGCGTCTCCACTGTGCTGCACTGATGGGAAATGCCCTCCTGTTGACGCAGCGCTACACTACTTGCCGAGGTGGATTTACAGAGTCGACTTCCGGGTTCGATTGAGCAAGTCTTTATTGCCACTCAATCAAACCCGCAAAATCGATCCTGCACTGCTGACAGTGCCGCCGGCAGTGTAGACATAGACTAAGTGACTTGACCAAGGTCACACAGGCGGTCCATGGTGCAGCAGGAAATTGAACCTGAGTCTCCCACATCCATGCCTCAACCGCTGGGCCATCCTTGCTGTTCACTCTGTAGCATAAAGGTTCAGTTCAGTGAAAGGGTGATATTCACCTCAAAGCAAGGTGTCCACTCAAGATACACCACTTACTGGTTTAAAGGGGCTTACCAGGCGAATTAATTGGTGGAGAGCTTTGAGCAGGTCTTTTGAAGACACTTGAATTTCACCCTGAATGTGCATGTCATGTACAATAACCTCAATGATCATACAAGTTTGAAATGGAAAAGATTTGTGGGGTTACACTGTCCGTAACTGTTCCTTACGGTGCAACCTCGTCTTTTGCTGAGTCTAGTTTTAAGGAGGATAATCTTTCTGAACACAGTATAAAATATCTGCCCTAGTTCAAAAACTCAAAACAATTAGGAAAAATTCAGATACACTAGTTAAAACTCATGCAACTTTTTTTTATTTGTATAGCTCACCCAAGAGATCTCACAAGTTTTAACTAATATGGTCTGATTCACAGTTGCACTGTATTTTGAATGATCTTTTAAAAGACTATAATACAACCAAGGCATAAAACATTAACAGGAGGGGAAAAAAGTATGGATATATTGAAAACTAAAATAGAAGCTTATGTATGTAAAATATACATTTTTTCTGATTTTTAATTTTAAGCATAGAGTCTATTTAGACACTATAGTTGTGTTGTCAGGCATTAGTTAAGGTTAACATGTCATGTGAAAATATTAAATACTTACCATCTGGACAGTAACAGCCATCTAAGCAATGGAGGTTGCTGCCAAGACAATCCTTTTCAAATGTGCAGGTTGGTGGGCAACAACTAATGCAATCCCGATGGACAAAACTGTCTTCACACTTTTCAGCTAAAATGTGTACAAGTGACACTGGACATTAGTGCATTCTGCTTCCTTTATGAGTTAGAAAACCTCATCAGTAATTTTTTTTTTAAACATAACATCTCACCACATAAGTAGCTGTGCAGTGTTTCTGGTACAGTGAATTATTGCTACACAAATACACTTTAAAAAAGCCCATTAACACCTCTCCAGTCATGGGGCAGAGAGGAAGGTGGGAATGGAGGGATTAAGTGGGTTCTAGAATGTTTTCCCCTATGACTGGGCAGGTATTAATGGGCCTCTTCATCTTGAATGGCCCCCTGAAATATGTGTTCGCTACTTATGCTAAACAATCTGTTCCATCCTATATTTAGCTGTTAGACTCTGAGTACATTTCCCAGACCTGAAGTATAGCTCTGTGTAGCTTGAAAGCTTGTCTCTCTCACCAACAGAAGTTGGTCCAGTAAAAAATATTACCTCACCCACCTTGTCTTGCTAATATCCTGGGATCAACATGGTCACAACACTGAGTATATTAGAGTATAACATTTTTAAAAATATGAAATATGCTTTAATAATAATTGATTACAAAATTATTTCCAACCCAATGAAATACAATTGTATCTAATATTAAAAAAGAAATTATGGATATGAGACTATAGGCTATTCACCAAAAGACACATTATTTTTCAAATATATTGGTCCCTACATAGACTAATGATAATGGGCCTCAGAAATACTGACTGCTCTTGAAAATGCATGGATTAGTACATGTTTTGGAGATGGCCCTGTACCAAGAATTTCAGGTATGAGGTGGACCAAAGGACCAATTTGATATTGGATGCTAAGTTGGAGCCCTCCCCTGTATGTTTCAGACTGGGATATATTTATGATACCTGGAGGTTACCTGGTAACAAGGTGGCATGGCTCCAACATGCCACTTTGGTTGCTAAAAAATTAATCCTGCAAAAATCGAACCATCTATCCTCACCAAACATTGATGCCTGGTTCAGTGATGTGGCTTACCTCACAGCTAACAAATGACCTGCATTCTGAAAAAGGGCCAGGTGTGAAAAATTCAAAGCAATTTGTGTTGATTTTTTAAGAGGTCTGTGGTTAAGGTAGAACCTGAAGATAAATATGTCACATTCACCCTGCAACTTTTATCCTAATCCTCTTTACTTACTTAGTGGATTGTACTGAATCTGGCATTTTGGTATATTTGGAAAAATTAATAAAACATTATAAATAGAAAAAAAGTTGATACTTACTACAGGCAGGAAAATCATCCCTCCAATCCCGTACAGGGTAACCTGCGTGGGAGCATGCTCTAGCATACTCTGTCACCGCTCGGCAGTAAGTTTCATCGTCATCCGCTCTGAAGTGGTAAAATCTGTGATCACTCAATGCTAAATGTAATGCTCATATAAAAATCTGACATTACAGAACTCTTCACAGGGTTGGTCTTGCACAGTTAAAAGGGGTTACTATTTTTGAGTCTCAAAAATTGTATCACTTAAAAAAGAAACTAGGGGTATTGATTAGGCATTTACATTTTTTACCTTTTGACACCACAAAAAGGTTTTACTTTATTTTAATGTTACAACAAAAACAAGTAACATTTATTACAAAAGATTAGCAGTGCTTATTAACAGAAACAATTTGGGAGAGAAAGGATGGTCTTGTGATGAAGGCAATGGCCTGCAATTCAGGAGATCTGAGTCTTTTTCCTGGCTTTGTCACAGACTTCTTGTGTGACCCTTGGTCAAAGTCACTCTCTGCATCTCAGCTCCCTCTCTGCAAAATGGGGATAATAGTCCCTCCCTCATAAGGTTGCTCTGAGGATATATTCATTAATATTTGGGTTGTGTTCAGATATTCCAGGGACAGGAGTTATAAACAGATAACTATCTAATCTAACTTCTCTCTCTAAAAAAAAAAAAAAGTGACTATGTTCATTCACTGTGAAGGACTTTATGCAAAAAGAAACTAGTCATAACAAGACAAATATGTGATAAAGCAAGATTATAATATATAGCCTGGGGTTTATTTGCCTTTCAGCACAACAAGATCAAGCTTCCAAAACTAGTTGTTTTAAGACTATATCATATTGAGTGCGTTTTGGTGCTTTCTACACACCTGTTACAAAGTCACCATTTCAAAATTCCACCACGATCAGAGTCTCCTCCAGCTTGCCTCATCTAATCCAATTAAATGAGTCTTAATAGAAAGAATTACTTGGCATATAAACTATGGCGCCAGAGGAAACTTCTTAAACTGATACTAAGCCACGAGATGAGAGTTCTCTTTTATAAACATAAGCCTAAATTAATGAGATCCTGAGACACAGAAACTTCACCGAAAATTGAAGTTTGCTTTCCATTGTTCTCCATCGCAAAAGAGAAGATGCAATAAATTAAAGAGATGTAAATAGGTATTACAAATAAAATTCAGATCCCGCCTGACTTCTGCTTCCATGAAAGTCAGTTGGGAGTTTTTCCACTGGCTTCCCTGAAAATATTTTTAGATCCAAAGTATCTCTCACCTAATCATTTCCCTGCCATTGCGGTGGGCCTCATGCACTGGTGAACCTCACAACTTCCTATTGTCTGTCTGTAGCACGTAATAGTCTAGTCTTCGGTGTCTATTTCAGTTGTTGAGTTTAGTGTGCAGGTGTTTTGATGGCTATTGCTCTACGGAAGGGCAAACTAGATGATCTTGTGGTCCCTTCTGGCTGTAAACTGTATGACTATACTAAACATGTATCTTGCCATCTCCATTTTAAAGCAAAATCAAAAATCAGTCATTTATTAGTCAATGCTGGTCACATCTGAAGTAGCAAGTATAATGGAAGCAAGAGTTCCTTCAATTCATTGCACTGCTTGCCTTGTGTACCCCCATTTAAATAAAGAAACAGGAAAGCAGAAAGTAAATAATTGGCGACATACACTTTGGCAGTGTAGTAAGAGACATCACTGTCCATATTATTTCTGTGTGTCATTAAAGATTATTTGCTAGTGATATCATTTTCAGTGAAAAAGGAAAGGTATATTTGCTTGGTCAGTTATTCAATTTCAATGCACACTAAGGGATCCTAACTTTTAATTTACATGATCTCACAAAGTCTAACAGAGTACTGTTGGAAATGCCGCTGGCATTAGCAAACAAGACTGACAAAAAGAAGAGTACAGTGAAAGAGATGTTCCAGAGTGTAGACTCTGAAATTAAGGGAGAAATAATGGACTGAATTTATCCCTGGCATTAGAGTGTGCAAATCTCATTGATGTCTAGGAGAGTTGCAACCTCTTATGACAGGTCTGAAATTAATCCACTGTTTTTTAAAATTAGAGCGACTACTATGATTAAATAGAGACACTGGGAGGTGAGATTGGGGAATATGGAGAGGAAAATACTTCACTAAAATAAAATTCCACTGAAAAATTCCACTATCTAAAATCAGTCTGGTTATTATGTAATATTCTAAAGAATAAAAATAAATGTTTAAAAGAACACCATCTTTCTTACCTGCAAAGGTCATTCATGCAGCTAGAAATATACGAATAAGGATCTATGCTTTCATGACAGCTGAGAAAAGGAAACTGTAGAAGTACTTGGCATTTGAAGAATATGGCCTGTACATTTTTTAAAAAATTCAGTTAAACAACAGCTATCATATACTTCAGTACGCAAACATTCTTTTTACTTCTATTTCCCCAGTTCGGATATCCATCACATCCCTTTTAGAACCAGAAGATTCCCGCATATTCTCCTGCATTACTCCCCATCTCCACTCTTTCACCCATTATATCACAGTCCGTCTTCTTCCTAGACCAGTTTTGACTGTACTGAATTTCTTTTATAGCCCCTCAATGCTGGCCAAAGTGACAAAAAGCAGTCTTTCACCCAGAAGCTGAGCATGTTTCTTCTGCGATACTTTAAACTCCTCAGATAATGAGGGGCAAGGCACCAGGGCTGGGAATTGAACCCACAGTCCAATGTGGCAAGGAAGAACACTACAAGCAGGCCAATTGGCAGATGCATTATTCTTTTAACTTCGCCATATACAGTTCTTTGAAAATTCTCATGAAAAGTCCCGACATTAGTGACAGGCCTGATCTGAATTTTCTCTTTCCACGTTGAGAGCCAGTGTTTTGCTTTGGGCCAACCTCTTCTCTACATGCTTAGTATAACTCACTATATTTTTCCTGATTCTGATTTTATTTATGTTGTTCCCCCTCAGGTTCTCTTTACATTGTGTAGTTCCATCGACAACAGTGGAGTTAATCCTGATCTTCATCAGTGTGAGATTAGAATCAGGCCCTTTGTGTAAAAGTCCTTTAGAAACCTAAAGAGTCTCATGTATTATCAATAAAGAACATGCAGATGACTGTATTTCATTTCTTATGCACCTATATATCTAGTTAGAAAATATGACGATGCCACAATATTTGCATTTTAAAATATTTTATCTAATTTTCAGTCAATCATTTTATGATTTTTTCATTTGTGTTGAATTTTAGGTCTGTGCAGAAATATAAGTGCTTTGGTTTGGGGAGGATTGGGTACTTTACTAAATAATTATTGTTAATGGAACTACATAAAAACAGGCTAGAGAACATGAATCACTATAACGCATCCAATATGAAAATATACACCGACCAACTTACCTCAGAAGACTCTGTATTAGTCAAACATGGACTAGAAAAATCTGAGACAGTAGCCACACAAATTGCATCATCTGGGGTTTGCACAGACCAGCTGTTTGCAAATACAGCAATGTCTTCTGTATATTCACCTACTTCAGAAAAACATGAAACAGCATCATTTTCCACAAGAGCAAAGGTTTTTCTGTCAACACAAAAGCTGATGAACTTCTCAAATGAAACATTAGAATTATTTTCCAAACAAGTTAAGTGTAGTGAGTATAAGATATATTCTGTTAGTAGTTTGGGAGCTTACAAGATTTTTTTTTTTTTTTAATTTCAGTTAACTTTTTATACTATATTTAAATTCTAAAATGAATTAACAGGAAATGTCTAGTTTTTTCAGGAAATATAGTTCATAAGGAATCTCCTAGCAAAGACGGATTTCTTACAATGAGCATTTGTTTGCTTGTTTGGTGTTTGCATTTCTTTAATATATATAGATCGTTAAATGAAATGTATTTTTAAAAAGTGGGCATTATAATCAATCCCCCTCCCCCACAAAAAAAATCCTACCAAAACAAAACGCTGCACTACATACACAGCTCCTGCCTGGAGAGAAGATGAGAGAAAGAACAAACCACACATGACAGAAGCTAGTCACATCACTTAATGCACTGCTGAAAGGTACACAGACTATGGTGATGAGGGAGACATAAGAACCAGTATAGAATAGAACAGCACTCCACAGATAAGGAAACAAGTCAAGGTCAGAGGAAAGAGACCCCAGGTTTTCTGATTTCCATTGTCCTGCTTTAAGCACTACATACTGCATTTACTTCAGGTTCTTAAATTGGCAAAAAGGGTGAAACAGGTGCATTTCCTCTATCCTGTGGACATTGTATACATTGACTGTAGAGCAGTTTAATCTCTAGCAGCTCACGATACACAGGGTCTCAAATCCAATATCTTCTGAGTCAAATTTAGAGCTGGTCAGAACATTTTTCCCAAAATGAAATTGTGTCAAAATATGCTACTTTATCAAAGCAGAAATGTTTCGTGGAGACACTGATTTTGACAAAAATTTTATCAGGAAGGTTTTTTGGGTCAGAGACTCTCTGGCCACTTTCAACCAGAGATAGACTGACATTCTATAGCCTGGGGGTTATGGCAATGGCCCGAGATGTAGGAGAATCTAATCCATGCAGAGCAGGGACTTGAACGTAGGTCTCCAGTATGCCAAGCCAGTGCCCTAGCCTTCAGGCTATAGTGTCAGCCTCTAGCTCTCTTGTCAGAAGTGGCCAGAGAACCCTGGACCCAATCTGTGAGTCTCAATCTCTTTCCCCCCCTCATCTCCCAAGTCCAGTACCTGGAAAACCTTCCTGAATCAAACAGCTCAAGGTTATGATCCAAATAAAGACATTCTGACACATTCTATATTCAACATTCAAAAGATTTTGTTTTTGTTCCAGTAATGGACAAAACCAAATTTTGAAACTTCAAAAGTTGCCATTAAATAGAATTATCATCCTCTGGACAGATCTATCAAATTGAGTAATGCAATATGCAAAAACAACAACAAAAAGATGGTGCTTAAAGTGGCCATTAGAAAAAACAAACAAAACAGAGAATAAGATTCTACTAATATATATATATATATATATATATATATTTAAGTATTAAGAACATGTAGAATGCCTTTCAATTCATCTCATTTTTTTGTTTGGGGAAATCCATATCTGGATCCATTTTTCTACCTTGAACATCTTAGGAGTGTAGCATTGTCCCATTTTTCATACTGTATTTAGCAGTTTATTTTACCATCATTAGAAAAGTTGAATTCTTAAATTTATTTTCTACTACTTCTTTGGTAGATTGTGAGGTATGTCTAATGCCCCAGCTACACGACAACTATAGCTGAATCGGGAACCATGATGGAACTGCGTCCAAGACTTTAACCCACTTTCAGAGACCCTACAATCTGAACTGCATTGCCAAATTGGAAGACAACCATAGAGGGACATGCACAAGAGGGGGCCAGCAGGGACCCAATTTCTTCCCCTACCCCCTCCCCCCCCCCATCAGCAGGGGCACAGAACACCTCTGGGGCCAGGGTGGGGAGAGGCCTGGGCAGGAGATGACAGCTCCTCCGGACCCAAGGCCGCAGGGCAAGAGGGGAAAGCACGCTCCACCAGCCATGGGGGTGGGGGGGGGGGGAGAAGAAGGGAGAAGGGGGAGATCCAGCTCCACCAGCCCCAGGGCTGTGGGGAGAGAGGGGGATCCAGCTCCTCTGTCCATGGAGAGCACAGAAAGTGCCCCTCTGAAAGTGGCCAAATTTTTATTCTTGTGCATGCCCCTGCAACCATGTTGACAGCAGATCCCCAGATTTGGTTCTAGCTGTAGTGTATCTGGGGCCTAAGAGAGTAATCAATCTGCAAATCTCAAAGAACAGTTCACCTTACGCTGCTGATGTGTGGATATACCATAAAGGATTGATGAGGGTTGGAAACATTTAGAACAGAGTTGCAATTTATAAGTATTATGAACCTATCATCTCTTATTCTTGTGGAAAAATATCAACAGATTGTTTCTCATTTGAAGACACAGTGTCAGGGTTCAGTGTTTTAAAATCAGTTCAGTTCATGTTTGAAGTTTAATGTGATCCATAACTCTGACGTCTAAAAAACAGGAATTCTGTTACAGATGCCAGATTATAGTGCCATTAGCACTGTGTAATGCTGAAAGTGGAGACAGAAAGCAGACCACCTCTTGAAAGTGTTATATGATAAAGAGTAAACTAAAAAGACACAAACTATATTTTAACAGTGTGTGAATCAATTTTTTTTTTAAATCATTTGTTTCAATTGGCCAGATAATGTACTATGTTTTGGTGTGCAGACGTCAAATGTCTGGAACAGAACAAACAGTGCCATGTCACTGAGTAACTGGAGGCTGCTACAAGCACTGTGGAGGGGATACAACCAGTTTCCACTGGGAACAAAAACAAGGCTATGTGTACATACAAAACACAGCCAACCACTTCACTCACCTGGCACAATAAACAGCACCTGGCTATCACCCAAGAGGGATGTGAAAAGAGGGAGAAAAGTCAGGGTAACACTGAGATAAAATTTGTGATTTAAAAAATAACCATTAGAGAAAAATTAAAGTCTCCCTGTATTTTGTTGCAGTGGTTAAATATCATTATTACTTTTACTCATATCAGGGATTGTTTGGGAGAAACTGTTCCTCTTGTATTCCCAACCTTCCTCCCTCTTGTTTCACCATCTGTAAGCTGGTGTCTGCTCTTAAACAAAGGCAGCACAGAACACTTTTCACTTGGGTGTGCATGAAAGATTATCTACAGTAGACAATGACCCATATAAAGTGTTGCCTACAGAGAATACTCTTCAGCTGAGGAGAAAAGCTCTTTTAACTCTCTCCATCTCTGTCACCTTTGCAAATCAACAGCACGAGCTCCCTCTTAGATGGACCATAGTGATGCCACTGGATTATTCATCTTTTTAAAAAACGTACCATCTGCCCCATAGTAATGTATGTTAATAAAAGAGTAGCAATGGAAAAACATCTACTTCCTCTACAAGGTTTTTCAACTTTCTATATTTCACCAATCAATAAAACAGCAACATATTTAAAATAACTATGTAGATCAGTGTTCTGAGCTACTGCATTTTCTAAATATTAATTTTGGGTTTTTTACATTCTATTGCTTTCACAGAAATAAGTGTTTTGGTCATGACAGGTACGTCTATCAATTAAGTTAAGCTTGTGCTTACATGCTTTGCTGAACAGGAAAGCACTTAAACGTTTTGTTGAACTGGCCCTCTGTAAAATTCATGACTGAGCAAAGTGGAGCAGGCCCTATATACTGTAGTCTACTCAAATCTCCTGAAAATAAATTGAAATGGCTAATGTAGAAATCTTTTAGAGCTCACCCTGATATTTACAAGACAACAGGATCAGAGAAGCTGGTTTTTTACAAAGGAAGGTGCATTTCTGATCTCTTCACTTACTATTTTGTATTACCAAGTCATCAGACTTATCGCTGTTATAATTTCCACACAGGCCACAAGGTTTCCCTTTATGTTCTTCTGTCAGTTTAATATAAATACCAGAGCTTCCATCCCAAGCCAGAGAAAAACCAAAGGTAGTTTTCACCAGAATATAGTCAGCCAGCCTCTCAATGAAAACATTTCCAATTGTCTGAGGCAATGTTAATCTGGAAAAACAGAACAACCCATTTTGAACACCACGAGTGAGGCTAGTACTAGAAAAAGATTACATAAAATGTCACCTTCTAAATCATCAGATCTCCTCCCCATGCATACTCACTCTGCTTATTTTTCTGTCAAAAATATGTCTTTACTATCTATCTGTCATTCCCGTTACCTTGGCACAATCAATTCAGTGAAATGAATTATTTTTGGTATGTATATAATCAATACAAAATTGATGCATAAGCTAGAAAGAAAAGACAGTTACTAACCATCTGTAATTGCTGTTCTTAGAGATGTGCTGCTCATGTCCATTTCAAGTAGGTGTGCATGCACCACGCGCACAGTCATCAGAAGTTTTTTTTCCCCTTGTGGTATCCATAGGGTCTGCTCTGAAGCCCCTTAGAGTCACGCTTTTATGGCACCCTATATAGGGTTCTGCCAACCCCCTGCCTCTTCAGGTCCTTCTTGCTGGGGCATACTCTGACAGAGGGGTAAGGTGGGTGGGTCTTGGAATGGACATCTCAAAGAACAACAGTTACAGGTTAGTAACCGTTGTTTCTTCTTTAAGTGCTTGCTCATGTCGATTCCAAGCAGGTAACTCCCAAACAGCCCCATTGGCGGAGGGGTCAGATTTCAACGGACTAAGATTGGAGCACTACCCTACCAACTGCCACATCATCTCTGGCTTGATGGGTAATGACAGTGTGGCAAAAAGTTGTGGATGGGTGATCACATTCTGGCCCTACAGATATCCTGAATTGGGATCTGAGCGAGAAATGCTGTTGAGGATGCCTGGACATCGTATTCGGTGCCAGTATCAGCATCAAACCACAAAAAGGTCTCCGACCGGGTCACCCAGATGCTATCAAAAGAGAGCATTCTGACTGAGACCCTTGGGCTTGGTGAGTGGGCCTGGGGTGCCACGGCAAGGAGAAGGGGTGAGCAGTCTCCATACCCCAGTATCTCCCTCTCTCTCAACTCCACCCAGAGGTGTAGGACTCCACCTCAGACTCAGATCCTGATTGCTCGCTCCTAGGAACCTGAGTGGTGCAGTGCCCCTTGGTGCCAGTGAAAGGTGCCGGGACAATGGTTGATGGGGCATCATCGCAGGCTTACTCTTGGATAGCATCGCACATTTCCTCAGCACTGGGGCCTCTGTCTCTGGCGCCTTTTCACAGGTCTGCGGAAGCAGCAACGTGCTTTCAATGAGCTCCCTGGCTGCCTTGAAAATCTTCGGAGTGGAGGAAAGTGGTAAGTCCTCCTCCTCGAACTCTCTGAGGGGAATTCATAGGCACCAGATTCGATGCACCCCTCTCTGGAGCCAGAGTCAACGGCACTGCAGCAGTGGGAGCGATGCCTGAATGGCCCGGCACGGGTCGCACTCCACTTGCGCTCTTATGCCTTGATGATTTGGGTTTTGGTGAACAACCACTGTCTGTTTTCCTTTGCTTCTTCCTTGGAACAGGGGAATATGAATGGTGCCGTGCTCTTGAGGTGTCCCTCAGTGCTGGTGACCCAGCGCAGTGCCAGAGGTCTCTTGAACCAGAGTCCTTCCTTGACACTGAATCGCCAACGGATGGCAATGTGCTCCAGAGCGAGGTGAACGTGCAGTACAGTATATCCTTCAACACTGCTGTCTCCATTAACTGGACAGAGCTACAGGTATGTCTGGATTTCCACCAGACACTAATATTGCAGACTTATCTAATCACTGCCTTCAAAGGTTGCTGCTTTTGGGATTAATGGCAATTATTCTTATAGCTACCAAGTACAGCAACTCAGATGCAAGAACACCAGACCTACTCACTGTTATATTTGGAACAAAGGGTAAACCTGATAGATTTAGGTTTTGGTGTATCTCAAACACTATTTTTGGCCCAAAATGGTGACACATAGGGAATTTAAAGATACTGATGAACTCAATTTAGACTTTTTTCCACTGTGGACACCGCACTGTGTTAAACATGACTTTGCACTCAGCATGGACAATGACTGACTGTCATGTTTTAAATAATAGCAGGGTGGACCCAAGGGTTAACCAAGACTAGCTGACACCATTTTAAACAAGGCAATACAGTGGTTAACATGTTATAACACCATGCATTTTCCCAGTGTAGAAGTCACAGACATGTGAAGAGTCTGAAATCAGATGATTTGTAGAGGTCCACAACTGAAAATAGCAAAGTTAACAGGCTAACTCAGACTGGTGTGAGTGAACAACTTGCTAAACATGTCAAAGGAGTTAAATTCCTTTAATCAAATCTGAATTTGACTCAATAATTCTAACCTCTGTGTCTGACCTCTGACGGTATGTCTTCACTGCAGATTTATCCCAGGCTCTGACCTGGTATTGCCCCAAATCCACAAAAACCTCTCCCCTTAGTTTAGTGGTGCTTTCCACCCAGGCTAGCTGGCATGGGTGTGGATTAGAGCACAGGCGCCACTTCCACTCGGGCTGATAACCGGCCCACTTTGCAGTGAGGACACAGGCTAAATCACTTGAGTGCCTTCCCACAATTCCCCCCACGCACTCCAAAGAACAGACAAAGTTCTCCCACAATTCATTAGGGAAAAATTCAGAGTGTGGCTCAGCTGGCTGCAGCACAAAGAACCATGGGGTATGCTTACTAGAAGTAGTAGTGACACTGTGGTGAGTGTAGCACCAATGAGGACATAATACCTCAAGCTGAACCTTTGCAGTGTGGCTGCTCACATCTCGGGTGGGCAAACCTGGGCACTCAGACCAAATGCAGATCACCTGGGCTAACAATGCAGCAAAGGTATACCCTAAAAGTACTGCTAAATTTGGTGAAAGAATCCTAACTTCCTAATGCCAATACTTCATTTCTGTGGTAAGATGTTCCAAAAAAAAAAAACAGTCAGTTCATTTACCTGATTCCATTTTTTCTTACTTCATGTCCAACAATAACTATTTCTTCCTGGCTTGAAAAAAATAAGCTGATTGACCGCAGACAAGAATACACCGAACCATCACATTGGGGGCTGTTATGAACCTTGAGAGGAGAAAAATACACACACGCACTAACAACTAGTGTGGTTTTGTGCTCAATATTTACACATAACTCTTAATATATTTACATATAACCTTTTACATTTCTACACACCTCTCAGTGAAGGATCCCAAAGAGCTTTACAAATAAATACTTAAACTATACAAGGGATCACTAATACAGAGATATACATGGTTAGAAGATCACTTGGCAGTAAGTGTTTAACAGCATCCAGCATCATTACACAGTAGCTTAGGATGGAAAAAAGAACTAGAATATTTTACCCAATTGAAACTGCAGGGAGAATTTAGTTCAGGCAGAATATAATTACCTAGTTATGAGTTTGGTAATGACACTGAGGGAAACACCCCATATCTTATGAAGAGTGCCAATGGGCCTTTAATGCCCAAAAGGTATAGGTCCTCTGAAAGATAGGACCACCAGCAACACAATACCCCCAACACCACATGGGAACTCTCAATATTGACCTAGAAAACAGACTGGCATCTACTGAATCATCAACATCCCTTGCGCAAACTAGGTTTTTCTTGAAGTATTCACTCTGCTTGGTCCTGCTTGATTTCCTAGTTCTGATAGGACAGGATAAACACAACTTATACCAGCACAAAAAAAAAATTGCTTTTGCCAGTAAAGAAATGTCATTAAAAATAATCATCACACCTCTAACTGACGTTACTATACCAACAAAAGTTTTTCATGTAGCCCTGCCCAAGACAGACATGCAGACCCAAAGTAACTAATATATTCTATAGCATAAAAGTTTAGCTCAAAGAACATCTTTTCTCCTAATCAATTTTGCATTTCAAATCTTTACACAGGGGACATCTGACAGCCGCTTTGATATGAAATCCTATGTGGTCACCTACGCCTAAAACTAGTTCAGTCCAATTGTCTGGTCAAACCATATTTAACTTAAATGGAATCTCTAGATTTCAGAAAACCTCTTCAATTCATATTTGTCTCTATTACTACCACTTGCAGTTTTACAAAAGTGTTATGGGAACAATTTCTTAATCAGAGCTATTAGAGTTACTATCTTTGGAATAATACCAGTCTTAAGTTCATTTGTATGTAACAAACGTTGCTATTCAACATTTGGCATTAGAGCATTGATAATTAACATTTAATGATTCAGTCTGTGGCTAATGAAAGAGACCGACAACTGCTTTGAAGTCAGGAGCAAAATTCTCCATGTTTGCATGAAGATATCATTTTTAATACAGTTTACTTATATTTCAGAGATTTCTGGACGTGAAGGGTAGAAGGAACTATTAAATCATCTAGTCTGAATTCCTGTATACCATAGGCCAGGGGTCAGCAACCTTCAGCAAGGACCATGCAAAATCTTCCCCCCTGCCCCTCTCCCAGTGCTGTGGCAGCAGTGGGGGAGGGGAGTCTACAGGCCCATTTCCAGCAACAGTTACAGCGGCAGGTCTGTGGGCCCGTTCCTGCAGGGGCCACGCTACTACCAGCCAGGGGTGTCGCTCGGCCCATGTGGAGAAGGGGCAGGGCCGTGTTGGTGCGGGGGGGGGGGGGGGGGGGCAGCACTGCTTGAGGTCAGGAGCAGCATGGCTTCGGCCAGGGTGCCGTGTGCTGCTCAAAGTTGGCACACAAGCCACCTTTGCCATGCATGCTGCAGGTTGCCAACCCCTGCCATAGGCCATTAAATTTCACTGTTTTGAGCCCAATAACTTGCATTCGGCTAAAGCACATCATCCAGAATGGTGTTCAAGTCTTGATTCTGAGACATCAAGAGCTGAAGAATCCACCACTTTCCTTCATAGTTTTAATTCATTTAATGCATGCAGCCGTTGCTATTCCTTTATTAAGAGAATGTCTTCATATAGGTGTTTTAAGATCAAAAGGACCACAAAATGAGGTCAGGTCTGGTATGACTCTTGGCTCTCTACAGCTCAAACTGTAAAAACATGCTTCTTACATTAGATGTTACAGTGCAGGGTACTGTTCCATTGTTATTGAAGGTGGTCCTGAATAAACTTTTTCAATTGTTAATGAAACTTGAAGCTGGTTCTGGCAATTATATGGGATATCTTTTTCAGTGTGACTAGAAACTATTGAAATATAAATTCAAGGTTTTAAATACAATAACAGGTTTGACTCTGAATAATACTTTCAAAAAAAAGTCTTAAAATATAGAATCTGGCCTATGCTTCTGCAAAGAGATAAAAGGAAATGAAAGAAGGAGGGTGGAAAAGCAGCTATACATAATTGCTCCAATATACATATTACACATCCTTTCGAGTGGTACACAGAAATCACAGTTCCATAACACTGACTTTCACTAGCTGCTGTTCCTTAGAGGGAGACATGGTGAAATGACTGGTTATACTACTGAGACTACTTATTCTTCCAAATGTAAAGTTGACTTCTGCAGCACATAGGGCATTAACATGTAATACATTATGAAAAGAAGTTCAATTTTAGAAAAAGGCAAGTGAACGTGCTAATACCTAAAGAGTAAACAAATGAAGTCTTGCAGAGGAGAGTTCTTCACAACAAACTCCATGGTCGTCAAAGTGATGATAGTGTGTGATCCTTACAGGAAACATGGAAGCCTCCTCTTCTATAGCTAGGGCAGTATTTAACTTGGCTATATTACTTGTGTGACGCTAGGCCCGAAAAAGCCAAGCAACTTTGCAAGTTGCATGGCCCAACTCTGACCTTTCAAAATATATTATAGGAAAATACAATGGCAGTGAGAGTCATTCCTTATAAGTAGACTAGAGCTTTGATATGCAAGTGTATTGTTGGTAATTATTTGATGTTATTTATGTATCTCTTGTTAGAGGTTAGCAAGGTAGATAAACTACTTTCCTGTCTGTCACTGTTCTATTGCTTAAGAGTTCAAAAAGGGACATATGAACATTTAGATGGGACTTTGAATGTAACAATACTATTATTTGTATTTCTCTTTGAAGTTAAGTAGTAAATACATGAAATGGTTGCAAATGGCCAATTACCTTTTGCTAATGTTACTAGTAACCGGTGTGCTCAGGACATAGGAGAGGGCACTTCAGAGTCCCAAGTAATCATTTATTAATTGTTCAAGGAGATACCTGCTGTCAAGAAAGTATCGGTCAGCCTGCATAGATCTATAAAAGACTCTAGGGGACTGATCCTTTTATCTCAAATCTGTCCAAGTTTGTCAGGGAATGTTTGGATCGCAAGATTGAGATCCCAGCACCAGCCTGGAATCACCCTGCTAATTCTCATGGGAGAATTTGAACAAACTCTGCACATGGACTATTTATTCTTCAGTCTTCAGCTACCTCTGGATCAACTCATCTACAACTGAACTGAAGCTGTGAAACAAAGGACCGAGACCCATGTAGGTACTGGATGTACACTAGAGGGACCATACAAGCCTGCAAACTCCACATTTCTACTGGAAACTTGATGTATATGGACTTTCCAATCATTTGTATGTAATGTGACTGCTTTGATCATTTAACATCTCTTAGTTAGTTTCTTTCCTTTTATAATAAACCTTTAGTTGTAGTTACTAAAGCATTAGCTGGCAGCGTAGTATCTTGGGTAAGATCCAAACTTATACTGATCTGGTGATGTGGGTGACCCTTTGGGGTCAGGAGAATCTTTTTGATAAAGAACATAGAGGTTTAAATAACTGGTCTCTTTACTGGACCTAGTGGCTGATTAGGAGCCAGAGACTGAAACACAGTAAAGGGGGTTGTGTATACTTTTGTGTTAGCTTCTTGATAACCAGTGTGGGGAATCAAAAGCATTGTTTGTGGCCGGTTGGGAAGTCTGACTTCAGTGTCACCCACCAGTGCTGGGAGAATCTGCTCTCCTTTTGCAGCCTGCCCTGACCTTGGCATTATCAGGTGGCTACCCTAGGCACAGACGGGTCACAACTTGGATTAAAAATACACAAACCCACAAAATAAGAAGACATGTAGAATGATTAGTTTACCTGATGTATCCAGGGGTGCTGGAACTAGGGGTTCTGGAGGTGCAGAAGCACCCCCTGGCTTGAAATGGTTTCCATCATATACAGGGTTTACAGTTTTGTTCAATGGCTTTCAGCACCCCTACTATACAAATTGTTCCAATGCCACTGGATGTATCCTACTCTGATGGCCTAGTGATCAGGAATAGCAAATGTTGACACAAGCAGCAACACCTATTAGAAATCACAACTACTTTTCCAATAATATGTACTGGCTATGTGACAGCCCTACAGAACGAAGTCCACTATTTCCTCCATAATACCGGTGCAATACAAACTTTCCCACATTGCCCTATCAATGTGCCTCCACTCGGACCACCTGTAGGTTCAGTCTCTAAGCCATTCCCTGGCCACTCCGCTGACACTGCCAATAAGGGTGCCATTTAGGGTCAATTGTGCTTTTGCCAGCTGGCCTGAGATGACCAGTTCACTTCTCAAAGGTCACAAAACAGCCAACATATGGTAGCAACTTTTGGTCATTATAGTACACCCCAGCAAACAATTTAAGCCTATTAAAAAAGTAAGTAAGTAAAGGCTGAACACTGGGGACACTATAGTAGAATTTTCCAAAGTGCTAACTTTGCACACTCAGCAGCTGACCTTACAGTGATCTGCCACACACCATCTATCCATTTCCTTGCTGGTCATCTCCTCCTACAATGGACCCCCACCATTCCTTTGGTGATAACAAGTATAGAGATGGAAATAACCTTGAGAAAGTTATGATCAAAGTACATAAATTGCACCTGTTGACTTCCAAGAGTGAATTGTTCCTGGGAATATTCAGATGCTTACAGTTAAGCATAGATTTAAGCACCTTGCTACATTGGAACCAAATATTTAGGTTGGATTTCAGATATTGTCCTAAGTGGCCAAAGGTTCTGTAAATTAGTCACCCAGTCCCGTTCCACAGCCAAACAAACAGTCAACACAGTAACAATAATATCTAAAACGGTCCATCAATCACTCCAATCTCTAAATATACATCCTCCTCAATAGTGGAGATCAACTACAATTCTTAAGAGAACCGCCTCCAGATTTAAATGGGAGGAGCTAGTGATAGCTGTTTTCACTGTACTCAGGAACACACTTTCTTCTCTGGTCTGACAGCCCAGACAGACAAATGAGGTGAGGTTTTATTGGAACAACTGCTGATGAGAAGACAAGATTTTGAGCTTGCACACAGCTCTTCTTCAGGTCAAGTTTGCTGAATACCCAGGCATGCTTCAAGGCCTATTTTTTCCTACACAAAATTTGCCAGAAGGGAGAGGTGAGATTCTTTTTGGGGTGGAGGGAGGAAGAAATATTTTTGATGTACTGAATCAGCTGATTAATCATTGTTTTTAGTTATTGCACAGGTGCTTAGAGAGTTTTTGATCAGCACATTCTATAAATCTAAAAAGCAAACAAACAATCTTTTGATCCATTTGCTGGCTCTGTTGAATTATTTGTTATGCTATAATACAAGTTCTATGTTATAACAATCTTTTGTGTTTCATTTCAAAGCCCATATTCACACACTTACCCATACAGTGTACTGAGGTTCTGGAGCACTGCAGTCTTTTGCAAAAATGTAGGAACAATTTCCTGGGAAATAATAGTAGATGCCATCAAATGTTTCAAAGTGATATTGCCCCCAGGATTTGCAAATTCCATCTCGATCCTTACCACCATTAGGTACTGGGGAGAATAAACAAACAACATAAGCTTATAAAAAGCACTAAAACAAAAAATTACACAAGTGTCACAGACACGTACAAAAGTAATATATTACATACATACATCAGCACAGAAGATATTTCTTGAATGATAAATAAAACTGAGATTTAGACAAGTTTTAAAACTCTTAGTGGAAAACCGTGGACCAATGAAACCAATGGAAGTTTTGCCATTTGATGTCAATGGAGCCTGGATTTCACCTTTAAATTATAACTAGGGATGGACCTATGAGTAGAGCTGGGCATAACTTTCGGATCAAAAACTTGTGTTCAGTGAAAAAAAGGCAGATTCGGTGACAATGAATCATTTCACGAATTCATGTAGATTTCACCAAATTATTTCTTTTTGGGGGAGATACTAAAATTCGGTGGGGAAAAAAAATCAAACACTTTTTGTTTTGACAGTTTTTAAACTAAACATTTTGATTTTTTATTTTGAAATTTCCTTTAAATTTGATTTTAAAAATTTAAATATATCTGAAAATACTGGAAATTGAAACGAAAGGTTTTGTTTCAAATAAAACATTTTGTTTAACCCAAAATGAGTTTTCTTTTCAACTTGTTGAAATTGCCAGTGAACTGAAAAAATCCAATACTCACAAAACTCTACAAAGGAGAGGATGATCAGATAATATTAGGTTTAGGTCAGGGTTTGGCATATGGGTATGGGCTCAGGGTGAACCAAGGCTAAGATTTTGGCTCAGATTCAACAGCAGCTTTGGCCTACAAACTCAGCTGATGTAAATCTGTGAAGTCCCGTTGAATTCAGTGGAGCTACGTTGATTGACACCAGCGGAGGTTCTAGGTCAGACTTTAGAAAGTCCCTCCATGGCTGCTGTTGCAGATATTCTACAGAGCCAGGGTAGCCTGAGGACTCAAGATGGGTAGAAGTTGTTTGCCCCTCAGTTCTACTACTGATAGATTTTTCTTGCCAGTGACTACACACAGCACCTGCCAAAATTTGTCCCATGAAAATATTTGAACATTCTGTCTTCAGAATGGGCAATCAGGCATTATAAGTGGAAGTGCAGTAATATTTTTGGTGATACATTTAAGTAAGTAAAAGCAGATTTAGTACATAGTGATGCACTGGGATACTCTTACAGGTATTAACAAAATTCAGGAATGTCTGATGCTTTTCTGTACTCCCATATCTCATTCTGAAATACAGCATTTGAGCCACCCAGCTTCCTTTTAGAATTATAGCTTGATTATAAGGCAATTGCAAAAGTGCTTTGAACAGGTATTATTTTAACAAACTATCCCCTAAATTTCACCCTACTGTGAAACTCAGTTCATTTGCCTATTATTGAAACTTACCGATTTGGCATCTTTCACCATGAGCCTGAAACATCTGACAGTCACAAACACCTGCCTCTGAACAGACTGCTCCATTAAGGCATTCTTGAGGACAAGAGCCTGAAGGAAAACATAGCTGCCTTCTAGCATGCACTAGTATCAAACATGCCAAACAATTTGGATTAAACCTTTCTATTAACTAAAATAGAACCAGATTCATTAGCTAAAAAAGTTAACGAACAGTGATCTTAGTTTTCAATGTTTATTTCATTTCATCTTTTTGTTGTTTGGGAAAAAGATAGTTTGAAGATTTGTAAACTAACAAGAGAGCAAAGGTCAGCCTTCTCCGAGTAACTAAAAGGTCAACTTCCCATGTAAAGAAAAAATCCCAGTAGTCTTTCAATAAAGATATACAAAGTGCAGATTATACTCATTGAGTGAGTTCAGCACAAACTGTACATATGTTCAGCTCCTCCTTATTAATAAAAGTTAGAGTGAAGAGTACATTCAGGCTATAAATCCCTATGAATATAAAATTTTACATAACCAAAAACAGCAACAATAGCCATCCCCTTATTATTTCTGTTTGAACAGTTGAAATTTGTCATGAACTTAACATTTCATGGGAATTAGTTGTTTTATATTGCAGTTAATTTACTAAAATGATATACACATGGTTTCATAAATGAGTTTAATATGCAAGCTTTCAAAAAACCAAGACATGACACTTTCCCCATTGGCCGTATTAGAGGAGATTAATCTAAAACAAAACACCATATCTGAATGTCCCAAATTTGGGAGAAGGCAGAGAGGGAGTCAGAATCCAAACATGGATCAAATTTTGCAAGTAGTTGTTTTCTATATAATGAGCCAAAACAATATCGTGGATCCAAGTAACTTGGAGACTGGCAAGGTTAAAAATCCTCCTCCAGATTTTGCAGCTGGGGAACATCTTTACTTATGTATGTTCTACTGCAAAAAGTAACACAAACAACCCTAAAAAAAAATCTTACACCCAGCCTTAGTGAATTCATGGAAAAAAGCTCCCAATGACCAAAATTGACTTTTTAAGGCAGCACATGAACTTTAGCTTTGTATTCTTTCCATTTTAAAAAGTTATTTTTCAAATAAATATAAAGACAAATACCATATGAAAATATAGACAAGGCAGAGAGTACAGTCTCGCTCCCCCATTTCACTTAGAAGGAAATGCTTTTAAAACAACAAAACTATATGATGCACCATGATTTGTATTCATTTATATGAAAAAACCAAAAAGCTCCATATATGAGTGGAATAGCTTAAGAAAGTGTCAACGTTCAACCCATTTGATTATTTTTGCATGCTGAACTTAGATAACAGAGATGGGAACGTATCATCTATGGAACATCTGTAAAATCCCTCAATTAACTCTGAAGAAAATGAAGAGTTTGAATGATGCCTAGAATCTTCTAAAAGCGGCTTTAGGTTCGTCTTCCATGAACCACTGCTATTATCATTCCCACTCAGCATATCTACTCAATCGGACAAAGCCCAAAAGTTATGCACAAGAAAACTGCTAATGGAAATAACCATAAAGCAATGAAGGATTTGTTTCATTAGGTGCCACATTAACAGATACACTAGAAATCAAGAAGTAAAGATCATTTTTAATAACCATTTAGTATGTCAGAAGTACAAGTTATCATAACAAAATTAGATAGCACTAGGTTTTGCATGGGAGGTATATACTATAAAGAGTTACACAATCCCTAGTAACATTTTACTTAAATATTATTATTAGCATGGCACTAACCTCCTGATGGACTTTGACCCTGAATAAAGTCCCCAGGAAGGTGAGACCCAGGAGAATCTGCTCCAGTCTACCAGAGAAACAAAAAAGCAAAACCAGAGTATTAATGCTTCATAAATTGTCTGACTAATACAATGTGGGGATTTTGCAGCAATTTTAGGATAGGAATTTGACAATTAGTTTAATACATAAAATGATCTTGCATTTACACAGTTTTTAAACCAAGATATTCTCAAAGCACGTTGTAAACTCTAGGTAAACCACATATAAGGAATTACTTTTTCTATTACTGAAAAGCAGACATCCCTGAGGTGGAACACACCACCAGAGTTATCAGCAGAAGGACAAGGAGCATAGCTCACTGAGATACTAGCACAAGACTAGCCATCTAACCCAAGTAGGCACACACTGTACTTTATGTGGTTTCCTAGCAACCCAGATGCTAATGCCAGATCCCTGTGTCAGTGAACAAGCTGTTTATCACCATTTGACAGTCCTGAAACAATTTTAAGGTAGGGGGGTTTTGCGTGACTCACTGACACACAACAAAATCCTGGAGTATAGAAGAGAGAGAGAGAGACAGACTTTAAAGCTAAACTTTAAACTCATCCCAGATGGGATAGTGAAAATTGTCAGATCTGCTCCCTGACTTCCTGCCTGGCAATGGAGCAATGGAACTGGGGACCAGTCTTTGCGGGCACAGACTCTGCTCTGCGAACCTGCTGCACAGCCCAGGAGCTGCTGTCAAAACAACACCACTATTCGCAAAATTGTTCGTCTACAGTTTCATTGTTGTGCTTTTCACCAAAGTCACTCCCAAGTTTCTTTCTGTTTGCTCTCTCAAAAGATTTAACAGTCAAAGAGCCTTTCCTCTTCCACCCTCCCTTCCCTCAGTGTGTGTTAAGGTGGGTGATTCATGAAGCATTTTGTGAAGAATGAATGAATGAGGCTGTGGATTTAAGTTTGAGGAAAAAAGGTATGAAAAAGCTTCTCCTCCTCATCCCGGTCTTGTTATTACCATTTCCATTCTCTTTTACAAAGACTTCATTGTGACAACAGCAAAGCCCCATTGCAGAAAGAAGGGGGATTTTACCCCCTCCTTTTTCTCTGTGGTATAACCTACCTCAGCTGCTAAGAGATCTCTTTTCTGTCGAGTTGCATTAAACTCATTTCTGGAAGAAAACAAAAAGGATCTTGTATAATCAAAGGTCCCTGAGCAACCTGAATAAGCGGTTCCCCAGGGAGAGGTGTTTCTCTCTGATTTCCATCGTGTTATCAAAGAGGTCTTTCTTGGGTTAACATTTAAAAAGGTGACTTTTTTTCTTTTCATAGTCTCGTTTTACAAAATTCAAGAGTGCTCAGATCTCTGCTCTTGAACACCGACTACTTGTTCAAGAAGGCACTTGGTATTTATGGGGGAGGGGAAATAAGCAAATTGGCCTTACAAAATGGGACATGAAATAGTGAAGCTTTTTCATTAGATGCGTGATATGGTACACATGTTGTGGAGGAGCACCAGAGCTATTTGCATATGCAGTGGTCATGGTGTTAAAAGTGTAAGGTTACCTTCCAGCAGTAACTAAATATAAATTCATTAAATTAATTTAAAATATAAAGGCCTCAATCTACAAAATACATTTCATTTTATTTAACAAGCCAAGATTTTATATAATATAGCATGTGATCTCTAGATCTACTACAAGTAATTAGATGTACAGACCTGAGCTCTAACCCTGCTTCTATTGAAATTAATGGTAAAGTTTCCATGGACTTCAATGGAATCAGGAAGACCATCTAGTTTTGGTTTGGTTTTAACTATTGCATATAATTTGTCTTGAAAGTGCTTTTTTCAGACTGAGAAAATGAATTACTGTCATTGAGACTATTTATTGTATAACGCATTTTATTTGTGGGCAATTCCCTTCTGTGCGTCACTAGAATTTTATTATTTTATTCTGAAACTAAAAGGATATACTGGCATTTATTTAATGTATATTGTCAGATATGAGAATAGTCACATAAGATACTCATCCTGTGAGTTTACTTGAACCTCTGAGGAACACCATCTTTTTGTGATTACTACAGAGGTGCACTTGTTTTTCAAAAAAAGGACTATCACGTTTAATCACCAGCTCCTTTGGGAAGAGTTATTAGCAAACTGAAGAAATATTTCACATCTCAGTTACTAAAAGTTAGAGGTATTCTACACAAGGCCATATTTCCTATACTTCCATCATATCAGACAAGCCTTACTGATTCCACTTATATTTGCTTTTAAAACTCTGCAAATGAGGAAGGCACACTCACCTTGCTGTTCTTTTCAAAAGAGAAAACTCGCAATAGGATCCTGTTGGTTAAAAAGTGATGGAATCAAACCATTTTCTTCCGTTTCCTTCTACACATTTTGCATGCATACAAATGTTTACCTGACTTCGGTTTAAGAAACAAGACTGAGTTTTGTTCTTTAAAAGATGTCTAACAACAGTAAATTTTTCAGAAAGCATTTATGCAGCCTATTTTCCAGAGGGATTTGGGTCTATATTATTCCCTGCCAACAAAGAAACACTTTTCTTCTGTGTGATTGATGTCTTTCTTCTTCAGATCCTGATCCTGAGAAGTGCTAAGAACCTGCTATTCCCAATAAGCCCCATCCTGCAGATTGCTGAGTACCCTTGACTCCCATCATAGTCAGTGGAAGTGGTGAATGCTCAGCACCTTGCGGGATCAGAACCACTCAGGATCCGGCTTAGGCTTCAACGCAGCCACCTGTAAGCTTTTCTGACCATAATAATTATAAACTTTTACTCCAATATACTTAAATCTCTTTCTAGATTTCATGCAGATTTACTTTTATTTTAAGCATATTTGTACTTTCAAGTTATGTGAAAGTCATAATGCTTGAAAAACCTGTTATTCTAAGGAATCATTTTTTAAACTGTCTATGATATCTATTAATAGCATGTGTGATGACTACAGAAACTCTCCCAGCTGTTATCAGTATGCCAAATATTTACTCAAGTTCTAAAAAAAGTTCAAACACACTGCAGGTGCAGTCCAAATCTTGAGCAGACCCAGATCCTGTTCATAATAATTAAGCCTACATCAATCTGATAACACATTTGACAATAACGAGAGGCAAGAAAGCCAAGAAAAATAATTTTGTCCTTTACAAATCACTTTGTAATAAAATTCAAGTATTAAAGTCTGAATTAAAAAAAAATCTAAGTCATTTTTAGTTTCAAAAGCAGACAGTGTGTGATGTAAAGATATTAAGTCTGTGTTGATGTTTGTTTGTTTAATTAGGCCATGCACCAAGAAATATTTGCTTTACAGTGAAAGAAAAATAAGTAACCATATTACTAAATTGTTAAGAGAAGCTTTCTAAAATATTTTTAGTGTAAAAATTGAGCATAAGTTCTTACCTTGCAAAGAGAACAGCAGAGAATGAACCAAGAATACACTCCAAGGTATCATTAAATTGAGTTTTCCCACAACATTCATTTCAGTATAGCTTCTTAGTCTGAAATGTATCCAAATTGATGGCCTTGACTATGATGGCATCTTAGAAGTATGTGCCTCTGCAGTGTTTAAATCTTTTATAAATTTAGATATCAGAGAAATTTAAATAATGCAGGGCAAAAGAAAAAAGAGAGGGGCAGAGAGGGAGGGGAAAAAAGGAATATCAAGCTTCCTAGCCCCATACAGCTTCTAGAGCTCTGGAAATATTGCATACAGCTTTTTGACTGTTCTTCTCTCATCAGCAATGCATGGTAACTGCTTACCAGAGCCTGTATTAGTTACACTTACACTAGACCTGCAAGGCTTACTCCCCTCTTTTGGACTGAATCAGCCCTTTATAACATTCACGGATAGTGACATGGGAAGAAATTTTGCCATGTCATGATGCTTTGAAAGAGTTTTCAAGCAGTCGTCATTTCACATTTGTGTGTTTTGAAACGTGCACTAATTAAAATTGCTGCCCTTTCTACCTTTTATTTATTAAAATGAACAACTTTTACATTCAAGCTTACACTGCTATTCTTGTATAACATACAACTAAGTTGTTTTATTACAAATATATTAAATGACACAACATACATTTTAAATAAGAGACATTAAATTACCTGGATTTAACTAGCTAATGGATGCAGATTAAGCTTTTTCCTTTTAATATTCTGAGTGCCACAAAAGAAAACTGCCCACAAGAAGTGAGTAATTTGTTTTGTTTTTTTAATAAAATGTTTTAAAATCTCATATATAACAGAAAGGGAAAAGTGTTGGGAGGGCATAAGTTTTTTTGGAGGGAGGGGTTCATCCTCTTGACTATATTCATCACCAAAATCTAATGTAAACAAAGGAAAGAGACTACCTAATCTAGCCTCACCCTAGAATTACTGTAATCGTCCCTTTAAATTAATTGATTTTAAAAAAAATCTGTATAACTTTCAAAACGTATATCATTAATCCAAAGAACCACTTGATCATAGTACTGTGCCTTCCCTTCCTCCTAATCCATCCATAGCCCATTTGGTGTTTGTCCTCATGCCTTAATTTAACACTGGGTCAAACCGTGTAAACACACACTACTGAGTGCAATATTCACTAGCATACCATGCTCACTGATCGTAAATTCCTCAGTGTTAAAGACGAGGACGGGGTGAAATCTTGGCCCAATGGAATCAATAGGAATTTTGCCACTGACTTCACTGAGACCAGGATTTCATCAACTACCTTTTATTTTTATGTAAAGCATCATCCATGTTTATGGTGTGTACATAATAAAGAATACAGATGATTTCTGTAACTATACATCAGGAAAATATTGCATTTACTGAGCAATTGTTTACTTACTGGGATTTAAAAAACAATTCACTGTTGGTTTTTTGTTACACTTATGAAATAAACAGCAGGATCTTATTCAGGGGACAAGACAATATGCAGCGTTTATTATGAATGCGGAAAATATTTGAAAAAGCAATTGCCTAAAATACACTTACACACAGTTCTGCAGGAGGGATATAATTACCGGCCTCTGTGCTGCTCGAGCTGAATCACTGGCCAGGTGACTCAGACACGAGGATGGAGCCACACTCCGTCAGTCACAACACAATGCTCCTTGGGGTTTGCAGAATGAACCCAAAGTCCAGGTTTCTTCTCCCCATTTTTATACTTATCCATCCCCATTCGGGTCTATGGATTTTGTCATTTCAGATAGTTTCCTTGTTTGATGTAATTGTCAATTACGTTTGATATCGCAAGTGTGACAACTTTCCCATTATTCTTTTATTCCTGTTTCACACTTTGTCTTGTTCCTGTCCTTGGGAAAACTGGGGAGTTCTCTTGATCTTCGGCCATCTGGGTTGTAAAAGTTCTTTAAGCAAAAGCATCTTCTCTCCCTCCTGTCCTTGGAGGCTGAAAACCATTACCTCAGCAATTACTTCCTCACTGTCTTATCTCAGCAAACTCAGACTGCATTCACTCATTCATACTTACTAAAAATCATTATATTCTTATTTTATTACATTGGTACATTATTTTATACTTACTTACTAACATAATAAAATCCTTATACCTACACTAATTCAATTAATACCAATTTTACTAAAAGAAAATAAAAGAAATCTTATTTGCCATCTTATTGCCCCATGATTTACACATCAACCACATTCCTGATATGCATTGGGCGCTTTCCTTCACTTATAAATTATCACAATTAGATTTCAGGATGTTCCCAAACATTCATAGGTAGATCTTCACAAGCAGGGTCCCAATGTGTCATAAATGTTAAATCACAAAATGTTTTGGCAGAATGTTCCCACTCATATGTTCAAGCAGTCGGTTATCATAGTGGAGCCTGGGGTGGCATGAACAAACAATCAATGTGTCCGGAACATCCCTATCTATAATGCCTAGTTTTATTCTCTCAGTGTGAGGATTAACCCTTAAGCTTCAAATACGTATCCATGGTCCAAGCCTACTCTGGTTCAGGCCTACATCACAGTGCTGGGGCCTACATTTTGGGTTTTGTTTGTTTTTTTTGTTTTTTTTTTTTAAACTGATTACAAGCAACACCCAAAATTATTGTAACTGAACGATGCATATCGTACAGTGACAATACATTAAAGAAACATTTTCCCTTTTTTTATAATTACTTTGTGCTTTTGACAATACCATGATTAGCCAGTTCCCCCTTGTGGCTCTTTCACACACGGACAGATTTTCTTTAAAAATAAATAAATAAAAATATAAAAAAAAGTGATAATAAAACCCTAAGAATTCGCAGTGGGACCTAGGCACAGGTGTACTTCCCAAAACTTTATCTCATTGTTACACACAAAATAGGGTGGTCTCTAGGTGCCTTGGTCATGTTTAAAAATACAATTAGATAAAGCCAATAGCTTCCACAAAATGAGCAGACAGGAAAATAACTAAGCAGATTTCTACTCCGACCAATGCCGCATTGAGCCAACCAATAACAGCCCCCATTGCATGCCTCCCTCCCTGAGGGCCTGAGTAACAACACGCAACATGTATCTAATCTCATGCTGGAAAGCTATTTTAGCCCAAAGTGAATTTAGAAGTTGAAGGCATTGCATAGAATTTGTACTACCAGCAGTTCCCTTTCTTTTATTCCTCCAGCGTGAATCCCCTCGCTGATTGAAAGTCAGGCAAGGAGTGGAGAGAGAGATGCAGTGTTTCAAAAAGGGAGGCCCCAAGCCGCTTAGAGCTTTATAGTTCAAATTCAGTACCTTAAACTCCACATAGAAATGAACAGGAAGCCAGTGCAGGAACTGGAGCACTGGTTATGTACTGCTGGAAAGATACATCACTTACTAAATGGGCTGCCATATTCTACACCTGCTTCTATTTCCAGGTTGATTGAAGCTATTGCCCCATGTAGAGGGCATTGCAGTAATCTAATCTTTATAGATGACTCTTAGCAATGAATATAACTTTTGAAAAACACACTCCCCATGCTGCATTCCTCCATATTTTGGTATTTTATCAAATGTATAATGTCATTTTTAAACATTCTGTTTATCTGTCCATTTTGTGTCTCATTTATCCCATTTACGTCTCATCTTCTAGAGGAATCAATGAGGATATTTCCCAGTATGAAACCTTCTTCTCTACAACCTTCCCCCCGACACCTCCAAATGAAGACCTTGCTTTGGTTTCGCTGACTTTGCAGCCAAGAACTGCACAGGATGTCTTCTAGAACACACATCAATGGTATATTTTGGTTGATCGAAGGAATAACATTTGAGTAACACATCAACTTTGACCTGGAAGAATTATCCTGGAGGATTAAGAGAGTAGGTTACTCTCCGTACCTTGGCACCTCTGCCCACTGCCAAGAAGGAAGCCACTTAGTGTGAATGGTGAAATGGACTCCAGTCCATTAAGAGCTGGACTGAGACCGCCCATTAATTTCACAGATCACCAAAGAGTTGTTAGATGCCAATGACTTTTGATCATTACTAGACTGGGATGGACCCAAGCCAGCAATGCAGAGATGGAAAATTGCAAATTTTATTACTAATTCCTGAGCCATATAGTTCTCTACATCATTTATTTTGGTCTTATAACTATATTAATCTTTCCTTTATTTTTCTCTTACAAAAGAAGAGATATAAAGATAATCTGACCTCAGATTCTTCCATTCCCCAGACCGTACTTTAATTATATATCAATGCATCATATTTGCGTAGCTTCACAGAAATATTTCCACTACATTATTTTAATATGTAATAAGTAACTCATTAAGCTCAACTCTAAACAGATACTATTTAACCAGCCATTTGACAATTATTGTGTGTGTGAGATGACAACTATTTGGTGCATATTAATACCTTCATGATCTGGTAGTTTCACAGTATCTTCAGAAAAGTATTTGCTGAAAGAAGTGCCAATTCTTATGAATCCTAAGTATCGCTGTAATGAAAAATATCACTGTAGATTATAAAATGTAACTGTTTTCATAGATGAAAGTTGGGGGAGGGTCATGTATCAGTCTTTCACTCTTCTTCCTCTCTCCATTTTCAATCTATTCTCTTCCTCCCTCATCACTGTTCCTATGTTGGCAATTCTTGTGATACTTTTAGAGAGAGATATTGTGGCATTGATTCTCTTTCATTCTCCCTTGTTCCCACCACAGCCTTGTTTTCAGGGTTTCTTTAATTCTTTTCACTCTTACCCAGGGATTATTTTTCCCACCCCTACAACGCTTCTCAAATTTGAAGCTTTCATTTAACTGAGTTTTAACTCTCTCATTTGGAAAAGAATAGGGCCTAGACACATCCTCCCTTTGTGTTGTAGGCACACCAGTGACTCTGTCTGAAAGAGTCGTGGAACATCAACCAGGTAACCAATAACTGACTGACAACCAATTTATGAAGTTATTCATACTGTTGTTTAGATGCTGTTTAACGTGTCCAACATTTAGTGTCGGAAAAAGACACAACGTGTTAATACCATGCATTACAGTATAATGTAAATCTGGTTTCCTTTGTATTATTTATTGGCCCTTGCAGAAGCAGTGAAGACAGGTGAATAATATAAAAGAACCTAGAAATATTAGAAACACAGGAAGAACACAACAAAATTAGATTCATCTTGAAATAATGCAAAGTAAGAGAAATATTCCAGAACACATACACTTATTCAGATCGAGAAACCTGGAAAACAATAATGCTAAAGACAGACATAGGAGATCATACTGGAAAGCATGTTAGACATTAGTTTGCAATGTGTTATAAGCTGCAAAAAGGTCCATGCAGGTTAGGCCTTCATAACACAGACATGTCATACAGCAGCGAAGCAATAATTCCCTGCGATTCAAATACAACCGCACCTGTAAAACTGCATTCACGTCTGTTGACTATATTACCGGAAAGAGAAATTTGAGGAAACAGGTCACTAGAGAACCAGGGGAATGACAAATAAGGCAAGATCATAACTGTCCAACAAGCATCTCAGGAGGGAGAGAAATTATTTAGCGAGGTATGCTGTGGTATAAAAGTCTTGGGATTAAAATTAATGGGGGGCGGAGAGAAGCACAGCAGAGGAGGGAAAGTAAATTGAATATGAGGAATTACATTCAGACAATGAAGTTTATTAGCCTGCACAAGAGAAGTGGTAGAAGCCACACTGCTTGGGATCTTTCAAAAACCAAAAAGGAAAAAAAAATAAGAGCCCACTAGAAAACACTTTAGGGAACAATCCTGCATTGGCAAGGAGACAGAAAGAATGAATACATAGAAAGTCTATGATTAGAAATGACAAAGTTCATTTAGGATATAAATTCTGTATTTAAACGTTTGTTGGCTGACTTTAAATATACAAAATTAATAGCGTCATTTAACAAACAACAAATCTTTCAATTTATCTCAATGACTCCAAAACCATAGCAGCAAGGAGCATCTTTCACTTATATAAGGACTACACAGGGTATGTGTAGTCACTTCGCTTGTCAGTGAAGATACACCAGGCCAGAGTCCCATTGGTAAAGCTACTCCCAATTTTGACTCTGCCTACCTTGTTGATGCCAATGGCACATGGAACTTTTCAGGGCTTATGCACCACCTTTAGTTGGTAAATCCCAGTGTCAGGTAGACGAGTAGGCTGGAGCCACGTTTGCACAGCAGCTCCCAATCCCTATTCTGCCTTCCCAAGCCTAACACTCTGCAAATAGTGATCCCTAAGAGAGGATCAGGGCTAAGCTGAACCAGATCATCTTCAATTCCCAGTTCAGCCTCACTGCTGCTGGAGGACCCCGTTACACATCCTATCACTACTAAATGCTAGTTGGGGAGGGGCAGACTATGCCAGAGTTGTGTTGGTAAAGAAGCTCCTGTGCCAACTCTACGTCTACTATCGCTGGCAAGAGAACCGTTTTCACTACTCACCCCTGTAGTAAAGGTAAGTGGCAGGAGAGACTGAGTAAATAGAAACAACAGTTCTCGTTACTCTGTTTTCCCCATGCTCTCATGCATTTACCTTTCATCAATTTACTTCTAGTATTTCAGAATATAAAGCTAATCCCCCCCGCTAGGGGAGAATCATTAAATAATCAAAAAGCAAAAATGAACTCAACCCTGTGACAACTAGCAGCTCCTAGTACACATCAAGTAGTGTTTAAAATTTCCCATCTTATTAACAAAATCAAATTGTTTGAAGTGACATCATGGCAGAGATTAATAGGACATTTTTATGAGATCAAAATCCACCTTGGAAAACATTTTGATTAATTTTTGTTAGGATTAAAGACGTCTCTGTTTGAAGAAATGCCACAGAGACAGTATGCTCTGCATTGCCATACAATATATCCAGGTTTCATTCCCTATCTGGCTTAAAAATAAATAAAAAGAGAAAAAGAAAAGGTCAGGCCTAGAAACATGGAGGCAGAGTTTTTATGGCCAAGGAGCTGGAATACCTCATTGTTAATCAGAAACCCCATCACAGGAAGAAACCTGGACGAGATCCAATGTTTTACTCGGTCAACACCCCATCCATAGGTGGGGGATGAGACGTTAGCTGGAAGTCAAGAGAGACAGAACAAGAAAGAGAAAATGAAGCCAGCAAACATCTCACAAAAGAGGTGAGAAAAATAAACCAGAATAAAACTTCTAATGTGAAATTAGTATATTGTTGGTTTACTGCAGGCCAAAAACCCAACAAAAACGACAAGTTCGGCAGACAAGTTGCCAGTGGTTCAGAGACCTGCAAAAAGGAAAAAGGGCTTGTTGCTTTCCTCCTTCCTTTCTGATGTATGAGGAAAGAATGAACAGTTTGACTAATTTTCCAATTGTATTTAATTCAAAGTTCAGGTCATACTTACTCAGGGACACACTGACTGGAAAACTAGTCTTGTTATCAAGAGACATGAAAGCTAAGCAAGTGAGAGGGATTTTATGGTTAGAAGAGTTTTGTCCAATTTATGCTAACACTACTAATGACTACATTTATTGAAAAGGAAACCTCAATTAACAATTCCACTCCCTGATCCAAAGAAAGTGTGTTTAACTGTTGGTGGGCAGGAAGCACTGCAAATCTGGAGCATGGAGATTACAGGAGGAAATCTGGAAGACACTTCACAAAAAGTCACCAAAGTACCAAAATGCCTCACTATCACCTAATGAAACAGAGAAAATGTCACCTTGCTTAAAGTGTGATCTGGTCAAGAATCTAGACTCTAATGGTCAGCCTATGTTCTTTTCCATTCCTGTCCAAAATGGTTTCCTGTTAAGCACACAATGGGATACAAAGCAGTTCTCCTCATAACCCAGGGCTGCTCCCATTCCAGTCAGGCCTCTTCAGTATTTAAGCACCAGTTTGTCAAATTCACGATTCTTGCTGATCACTTGTGACTGATGTCCCAAGGTATACACACACTAAAGGCAAATTCGCTACCATCAGATCGATTGAGCAGCAGTGAAGACCTGCTCAATCGATCCGGAAGTCGATTCAATTAAACCACCTCCTCAAAAGGCTCAGTACCATGGAGACGGCACACTAAAGGGAATTTAGGAAGCCAACAGGAGCATGTTGATTGCTGCTGAATTTCCCCGTGTTTACTAAACCCCAGTTCTCCAACCTTTTCTTCTGTTGGCACCAGCTAGCTCTCTCATTTAAGGCTTCCTCCCATGATCCACTCTCTCTATACCTTTTTTCCTGGTAAACCTCATTTGTCTGATGGTAATTCTCAAATTACAGCTATTTAAAAAGATGGTCTCACTCTAGCATCTCCACAATTTCCTCCTCATGCACCACACACACCTCTACCATCTAGATCTCCCTCCAAGTAACTCCCCTTGCATCTGTTTTTAAAATCAATCAATCTCAGATCTTACAAATGTACATCCAAGGCTTGGAATTGCCTCCCCTCTTTTGTGAAACAGGCAACATGCCTGTCCTTCAAACTGAAAACATAGGGGGGGTTGTAAATTACATCATTCATACCTCCATCCCCCCGGTTGTGTTTGAATTGTTATAGGGTGTATTACATGTGCCCAAATTACTACCTCAGAGAAAAGACCTTAATCTCAATTTCAGAGTGTTGTGCAAACCCTTTCAATGTTCTAATATTTGTGAAGCATTACAAGTAATTATATTTAAGCATTATTTACCTTGAATGGTGAATATACGAATGCTTTAATAATTTTTGGGGAAAAAAATCAAAGTTTTCTAGTCTTGAAAATAAACTTAAGAATGCACAGAGCACAAGATATTTTAAGAAGTCTGCTACTGCACTTCAATATGCATACCCTGTAGATTTTTCAAGGGGGAAGAAAACATGCTCCCTCTTGCTTCAAAACAGCAATAATATAGATTTATAGCATGCGCTCAAGGCCCATCTGTTTGCTCAGGGTTTCAGGGAGAGTTGAAAAGATATTTTAACGTCCCTTGGTTAACAATTTTAGAAGCCATGCTGCTAGAGGTCTGTGAAAGGTATGTGGAGCAGGTGGCTTTTACCCTTTGGAAACAGAAAAAAGTGTATATCTGACAGCAGTTAAATGTTTTTCTTTATTCCTAGACATCTGCACTTTCCCTGTGGTTTTTTGGGGGTCAGTTCTCTTATATTAATAAAATACTTAACTAGCAAAGGACATGCACTGAATAAGAGTAGAGTTATCCAATATAGACAAATACTAGATTTAGAAACTTGAAATATTTATTAACTTTTCCTCATTTATTGCAAGATACAATGGTAAAGAACAATTTTAACGGTAAGACTTCTGGTAGCGTGCGCGGGCTCCTGGTCCACCGAACTTCTTGGACTCACAACGACGAGGATCTGCAACCAGCAGAGTCCTATCATACTGGATTAAGATGTCCTTGATTTCCTTCTTGGAAGCTTCATCAACATCTGAAAAAAGATCATATTTGTGACAGATCTAATTTCCCACCTATAACTGCTCTATGTATAGCACTTATAGTCTGAAGCTAAACATCTCAAAAAGGCTAGTAAAACAAAATCAAAACAATAAACTTACATTTCTGATAGTAAGCCACTAATGCTTTGGAAATAGATTGACGAATTGCTGTTGAGGAAAGAGACAAGTTAACAAGAATATCCAATAAATTCAGGCTTACATAGGAAATATTGCAAAGGGTACTCTGGAGGGATGGGGTTGACAAATGAATTTGACAAATAAAAATAGTTGTAAATGTAACAAAGGTCATCAAACTATTTTGTGTTATACACCTTACACCTCAAACCATTGCCTTTAAATAAAAAATTGACTTTAAAATAATGTCAGGGAAGTTAATAAGAACACATGAAGATTTGGGTTAATACATCTACTTGCTTCCTGTGCATCTTCTGAATCCTAACAGCTTCAGGAATTTATGCAGACTTTAACTAACAGCAGTGTAAAGCTAACACTTCTGAAGAGCAAGCTATGTTCTATTCTGCCCAGTGTGAATAAATTACAAGCCAGCTTCTGATTCTAGGATTTCTATTTGTACAATTTTATCCGAGACAAATAACGGCTTGATTTTGCACTGCAGTTAGAAAAAACATCGTTTAAACTTGGCCTGAAAGACTAATGGAAAATACAGGACTCAATGACACCTTCATGAACCCCCATCCCAAGCTCTCATTTCTGAGAAATCACATTTCATCATGTATATGACACTCGAAGAGGGAAATGCCAATGCCAGCTTCATAACAGATCATTTTCATAAATATCTTCATGTGTATAAATGAGAGCAGGTGATGCAGATATAGTTCAAGATACACCCATTAAGTGGATATTTGTAATAGCCAAAGCTTTATACTGTAGCTGGTATTTATATCCTAATAAAATATTTGATATTAATAAGTAGTTCAAACAAAATTAAGTAGTTTAATCTATTCCAGCCCATACTTAGAATTTTATACAAAAAGTCCTACCGTAGATTTGTGCTACATGGCCACCACCCTTAACACGGACTCTGATGTCAACACCAGCAAAGCGTTCCTTGCCCAGGAGAAGAACAGGTTCAAGCAGCTAAGAAACACAGACATATTACACATGAGAACATGTTTATGATCCAAGGCAGCAATGACAGTGTTTTCAGCAAGGTCTAAATATGGACCTATAATCTGTTTGGTGCTAGGACTCTTGAATTTACAATGCACACTGAGGCAACGTGAACTAGTGGAAAAGAGCACTGCCGAAGAGACCTGAATCTAAAATTGTAGATACGCTTACAAGTAGTCAAGCTCCAGCAAACAGCCTTCACAGCAATTAACAGAGATGGATCATCTGGTATTTGTCTTCATGGTGACAAGAAACTCTCCTGCTCTTCCAGATACATTTAGTACATAAAAATATACTAATGACCAAAGAAAACAAAGTGCTTACTTTGTACTGCAGAGTTCTAGGCTCAATCATTTCCAGGGGTCTTCCGTTCACTTTAATGAGACCATTTCCTCTTTTGCAGTGAGCTACGGCAGTAGCTGTTTTCTAAAAGAGCAAGCATATGTGAGTATAGCATTTTTACTATTTGTACAGTATTATCTGTGCACCAAATGTTTTAAAGACTAGATTGAAAACACTTTATTCTAGATTATGACACTTAAGATTTCAAAGAGTATTTTTCATTTAAAGCAAAGCCACTGCAATGAATTAGGTCAGGTGGAGACGTCAAACAAAAAAAATTGGGCGAGTCAGCCTTGCTGAAACCACTCAAAAATTGATCAACACGTGGGACATGTCATGACATAATTCACTAGCAGCAACCAGGCCTCCCAGATCACAGAGGAGTTGGAGACGCTGGAAGGCCGAGCCCTTCTGCCATCTCCGCAAGTCAAGCGGTGGAGAGACTTTTTCCAGCGGTGCCTGTGTGTGTTGGTGGTGTTGTTGTTGTTGTTGTGGGTGGGACAGTCAGCCAGAGCGTGGGCGTAGCAGGGAGACTGCCGCGCGTGTGGGCCAACGCACACGTGTCAGCCCACACGTGACAGGGGACAGACGCCCGCGTCGTATCACACCGGCCTGGCTCCGACCGCGATGACGGGCTCGGCCGCCGGCGCGGTGCCCCAGCCATGCCGGGTGAGGCCGGGGCGCGCCAAGGGGCGGGGGCGGGGAGAGAAGAAGGGGCTGATCCCGGTGCCCCGGCCAAGGCACGTGGAGGCCCCAGCGGCTCCCGGACAAGGCCCTTCCCGCCCCTCCGGGGCAAAGGCGCCGCAGCCACTGGGCGGGGCCCGCAGCCCCCGGGCCGGCGAGCGGGGCCTGGTCCCGGGGTGCTGCCGCTCGCCCGCCCGCCGCTCACCTTCCGCCCGAAGACCTGGACGCTCTGCAGGGGCCCCTTGGCCGGCATGGCTTCTCCTGCGACAGACAGACAGACAGACACACACAGCGGTCAGGGCGGCGCGCGCGGGATGGGGGGGGGGGGGCAGAAGGGGGGAAGGGGAGTCGGAGCTGCCAGGCTCTCACCTACCTTCCGCCAGCGACAGCAGCAGCAAAAGAGCGAGCGGGGCGTCCCAAGCCGCTTCTCAGGGGCAGCCCAGCCGCAAAACACAACCTGACTTCCGGCCGCGCGACAACGCTGGCCCGCTCACACCGCGCTTTACGGCTGCCCGAAGGGAGGGCTGGGAGGGGCGGGGGAGGACCAGGAGTCCCCGAAGCCGGGGGGGCGGGGCTGAGTCTCCGAATGTCGATGACGCGCCGAATGACGTCACTGGGCGGTGCAGCCCATCACGGGAGAGCGAACCTCACCTGCAGCGCCTCCAACAACCCGCCCCAGCGCCCCGCCGCCCCAGCTGTTTCCCCAGCCCAGCGCCCCTCAGCCCTAGGGCTGCACTGCTTCCCTGCACCGGCTCTCTCGTGTCCCGCCGCCCTGACTCGACTCACCTCACCTCACTCGCTGCACGCCTCTCCAGCACTCCCAGCTGCCCGCTGCTCAGCACCAGGCTGACAAGGAGAAGACTATATAAGATGAAGCTATCTCAGAGCCGGCTGCCACTGTACAATAAGGCGCCAGGAGTGTCACGGTCCACGTGTCACTCTGAAGCCAAGGAGGACTGTTGAGTCAGTGTGAAATGATGGAAACAGCTACAGGCCTGTTTGAGAGCTTTTTCTGTTCAGCGTATCTCCAGGTTCAATCAGCAGTGCGATTTGTGGTCTGCCACCACCCAGTTTTTAAGTTCTCAGTGCTTTAAAAAAAAAAAAAAAAAAAAAAGACACTATGCTGTTATACAGGCGTAATTCACAGGCTTTACCTAGTTTATCATTGAAATAACTGCAATAATCCAGTGAATAGTGCTGACTAGTGATATAAAGTGACAGCAGTTCCTCATACCCATGTGAGGTTCTCTCTCCCTGCAACTTTTCACACAGTGGTTTTTCTACAGACATTTAAAAAAAAAAAAGCTGTGGGTTGGAAGGAGTCTCCTTCTGAGCATGGTTTCTCTGTTACAAAGGGAATTTCACTCTCCAGTGCGCTACATCTTGTCATGCACCCTGCTCAATTTGTAGTTACTAGATATCTATACCATAGTTAAGGTTGATACTATTTACTGTTAGTAAACCTCAGGGACAGGTCCTAGGTAATGAACAAAAATTCACAGAAGCCGCAACCTGTCCCTCACTCTTACTAAAAATATCCTGGAAGAAGGGGGACAAACAAACAGAGTTGCTGGGGCTTGCAGCTGCTCCAATCCCACTACTGCTCCCCCAACAAGGGCTGCTGCTGCTGCTCCAGCCTCAGGGGGGCTGATCCAACCCTGGCTGCTGCTTCAGCTGGTTGGAGGCTGCTGGTCAGCTGTTGGGCAGCCCCCATGGCTGTTAGCTGCTCCAGCCCTGCCCCAAAAGAAGTCACAGAGGTCCTGGAGAGTCACAGAATCCATGACAGAATCATATCTTTAACCGTAGTATTTGAGCATCATAAAGTAACCACCACCAAAGTTGGTGAGTAAAATATAAATCTAGCCTGAGACCTCCAGTCTCTGAATAGAAAGGGTCCATCTACCTGGAACAGCTTTCAAGATTGGGGCCTATTTCAACACAAAAACTTGGTGCAAAGTAAAATGCTTAATTTAAAACAAATAGTACTGTAACTCAAAGTATTTCAGCAGATATTTAGCCTAAGCCAGTGAGAGCTGAACAGGGTCCCAGACATTTAGAACCACTCCATCTGAGCTTGGATCTTGGTGCAGTGGCATATGGTCTTTTTAAATTTACATTTTTCTACTGATTTTGCAGTATAATGTTTTGTAATTGTTTCTATTAATTTATTTTGTTTATTACTTTAAATTTCAAATAGGTCTGTTTTATCCTTTAGCCTAAAGGAAATCATGTTTCTTTAAATATAAGCTTGACAGACATTGCATCACCTGGAAATAGAGGAAGTTGCAAGTTCTTTAAATTTTGTGCACAGCGTGAGAGATTTGCCCTCCCCCCCCCCCCCAATACCATTTGTACCTTTGAAAATCTCCCCTTGTATGAATTCATTTTGTTAAATGGAACAAAAAGACATCTGACAAACAAAAGAATTCATGTGCCATCTAGAGGCTATGTAGTGCACTTCTTACAAAGCAATGCTACTCAGATGGGCATGGTAAATAGTACAGCACTGCATTAGTGACCCTGCTTTGGCCTGTGTTCAAATGCTTCAGACCAAATCATAGAAAAATCCCACAGACAGTGAAGTACTGTGGGTCTCCAGCACCCGGGGCCCAATACTTGTATTTGTGCCCCCCACCCTCCCGTCAGCGGCAGTGCCCCGTGGGGGTGTCACGGGGCCTGTTTCACACTCCCCTTCCCCACTCTGGGTGTGGCGGGGAGCAAGAGTGATGGGCACATGCCCCCAGGCTGCCCGGCGACAGGAGGTGGGGGCCTGCGAGGCCCCTGCACAGCCAGGGTCCCTGCAGCTCTCTCATTGCACGGGGGCAAAGAGAACGGGAGGTGGAGGGGCCAGGTCGGTGTGGCCACTGGGGATATCAGTGGGGGGCAGTTCTGAGGAGGAGGGCCCGGCCAGCATGCCCACCCACACCAAGCCAACGCTCAGGGGCATGGCTCCACTGCCCACAGATGTCTGAATTTTATGATGTTTGGTATCAGCTCAAAAGTGATGTTCTGAAGCATTTGCTAGGAAATGATAATGCTTCCTTGGGTTAGTTCTGAGATATCCAAATTATTATTTATATTGTTGTATCACCTAGGATCCCCTGCACGATGGGGTCCTGATCCATGTCTAAATACTGCACAAGCAGATAACAAAGAGATGGACCCTGCCCAAAAGATTCTAGCATAACAGGGTCCTGGCCCATGAGTAGGTCTCCTAGGTGCTATAGTAATACAGATAATAAATAAATGTGGGGGGAAAAAAAACTCAAAAAACTATTTTTCACCAATTAAATTTTTCATGTGCTAAGAAATATCAAAATGGTGTCTTTCATATGTACATCCTGCAATGAGCTCCACATGTGCAGATCCATGTGCCCACATGAAGTCCTGTTACAGATATACACAATATCTAGGACAGATATACAGGATCCAACTGTCGCAGTGAACTCTTTGCAGGATCTGGGATTTTACTTCTGTCTCATACAACAGGGAATATGGTGTCATGTGGAGCTTGAGTTTTTTAAATGTAAGATCTAATCTCTCACTGAAACTGATTTTGAAGACATTTCTGCTATACGGAATCCATTTGTATAAGAAAATGGAAATTGAAGATTGAATGAATGTATTTCTGAAAAAGATGTTTGTTGAACAGACTGTCTATACTTTTATTTATACATTTCTCATTAAACAGCCAATCCTTCTGCCTTTAAATAAATATATTGAATAGTACTAAAATAGTACAATTGAGTAGTCCTAATCCCTTTTAAGCCCTGACTATTTAAGGTTTTCAACATGTACCTAATTTTATGTACATTACATAGTTCCATTCCAGTAAAAGGTACTACTCACAGTGCATAGAGTTCAGCACATTTAAATCTTTGCATAATGATTGGGGTCTTAAATGTGACCAGTAAAAGGATTTCCTTTAGATGCCCAACAACTTTATAAATAAATTCCCAACTTGTATGGGTGGAGCCCTCTATATGCCAATGCAATTCTCAGTGCAGATCAAGGCGTAAGTACTAAATAATTAAATAGGGGCATTCAAGTGCATTAGTAGCAGAAGATTTACCTTTATTTTGCTTTTTCCGATCCTGTGACATTCATTCCCACTCCTCATTGCATCTCCTGCTGCAAGTCTCTACCTACAGTCTACAAATGCCTTTAAAATTATTGCTACATATACTATTTAGAAAGTTAACTGTATACCTATCTATTTTCTGTTAGAAAAGAGGTAATTAGCACACAGTTGTACATTTAATAGTGCATTGTGGAAAAAACTGGGTTGGGGTTTTCTTTCTTTCCCATTTCCAGCCCATACAAATCTTGGAATAGAAGCTATGTCATTTACAAGCTCATTCTTTAGGGAGTACAGTATGTAACATGAGAGAGAAAATTAGGTCAACAAATAACCATGTACACAGAGATCACTAGAAAATAAATGTTCCCAGTGAGAAGCAGAGGTGAAAATACAGATGAATGACAAGATGGAGAAAAAGGTTCCAGCCAAGGGAAAGTGTTGCAGTCCAGGAAATCAATGAATGCAAAATCTCTTCTGATACTCACTTAGAAAACCACTTCTATATACATACCCTAAAGCAGCAATAAAACAGTAATATTAGGAAAGAAAAGACAAGAGTCTCTAGAAGACCTCATAGGACCTTATTCTCTGCTTCCTTGTGCTTTGTATGCTCATTTACACCTGTACAAAAATAATATACTGACTAGGTAGCGTTTTCTGTCCACTTTACACAGGTGTAAATGACGACACAAACTACTCATTCCTACTGAATGGAAGATATATATGTTGTTTATCTGCCCTTACTAGAAACTTCACTCCTAGAACAGGTACATTTTTTCCTCACCTAACTAGGAAAGGACATTTGTTATATAGCTAACCACCACCAATTAAATTCTTGGATCAGAAAGATGTTGCATTCAGAATTACAAGAAGTTGTTTTATAATTCTATCTGGAGAAAAGAACATTTTGCTTAACTGCAAGGTCCTGATTCCATAGGGAGCTCTGTGAGGGTCCTCTTGCATGGAATTTCTTGCAGATTAGAACCTAACTGCATAACAGTAAAAGATATTTAGAGAGAAGTTTGTGCCTACAGTATCTGTAGATGTGTATGTCTGTGTATGCTGGGAAGGAAATTCACATGAATTAACATTGTATTGGGTTATTGTAAATATGAGTTTGGTGGGAGAGGAGTTTTAATGAGTTCTGAGAAATCTGGGATCTGAAGCCAAATTTTCAAAAGTGATTAGTTATTTTGGGTACCCAACTTGGAACATCTTATACTAGCCTAAATTTCAAAGAGTGGGTACTTAATACTTTTTGATAATACGTTTCAAATTGAGCACCCAAAATCACTAGTCATTTTTGGCTTAAATCTTTATAGTTAAGAGGCAATAGGCACTAGAATGAGGTTTTTGCTATATCCTTCTTGCTTTATATTAGTACTAATTTCTTTGGCAGCACTGAATTCTGGGAGTAATGACATAAAATTACATTGATACAACATTAACTCCCTGTGGATCTTCTCCCTGGCTGCTACAGACCAGCCACAGAGGTATCCAATCTGTTGCAGCACATCTTTTGCTGAAGCCAATCCATGCAAACAGCTTTTGCCTCCTAGATGTGTGGCTTCCTTCCCGAAGAGGCATAGCACTGAGAATCATTACTGAGTGCAAATTCTACATGACCTAAACTATCTCTCTTTGAAGGGAAAACTTGCAGGATTGCTGTGAGAGAAACCTCATGGAGATTTCTTCCTATCAGGCCCTTTACCTATTTATATTCAGGTTAAACATTTGGGAACTAAACATAGTGAGAAACTGGACCCGAATGTGAAATAAGAGACCTGATTCTCCACTTGCACCTTGTACAAAATGAATGTAAAACATATCCAGGTCAGAATGATAGCATTTTATACCCATTCTACACAAGAATAAATAACTACACAAGGTGAAAGACAGTGAAGAATCAAGGCGAAGATGTCAGTAAGGCCAGCTCTCAGTATGAATTTGTATGAAAGGAGAAAAAAACACTCTAGTAAATGGAAATCTACAAACCTTCAGCACAATTGCTGGAAGAGAGAAAAGAGAATGGATACCTGATTGAAGTATTTAAGGGTGAGAGGTGTAGCAAAAACTGATCAATCACTCCTTTATGTGCTGTCCTATTATGTGAAACCAAAGAGTCATTCCTAAATTAAAAGGTAAATTTAGAATAAATGAAAAGATTTTTTTATACACGGTGTATTCAACAGGTGAAATTTGCTTCCACATACCAGTAGGTCAAACTACTTGGTGCATTGATGGATTTTTTTCAAAAAGAGGTGGATGATTTTGACTAGTAAAATGACTTGTTGCTCCTTCATACATGCTAATATAGAGATGCGGGGAAAACCCCTTATTCTTTATTTAGGGCATAAAAGGATTACTGCAGAACTCAGGAAGATTCTCTTCTCAGGCACACCAGAGGGAAGATATTTAAATTGGTCTACCATTGGCCTAATCTGCTATAGCAAATCTTATTATCCTTCAGCATCAGGATATTACCGTACATTTTGTACTCATTTGATAATAAAATATGTAATTAGATAATGGATCACATTATTTCCAATGTTTGCCTTTCATGGATTATAGTCATCCAGACAACAGCTGAAGAGTCTTCTAACCTGAATTAGAGCAAGAATGCTGTGACCAATGGAAAAAATGTTTGATGCATCCAGAAAAATAAATTTTACCAGCTTTTAAAAATAGTGCTGTCAAAACAATGTGGGGTTGCAAACAATTTCCATATTATTTCTTTAAAAAAAGATTACTTATTACTTGGATATAATGCCAAATTTTGTTGGTTAATTGCTCTTCTCCAAAAATACTTAAAATATTTGCATACAAGAATAAATATCCTGATTGCTGTGAATTCTGGCAGCTGCTCACAAATGTGGTTGACCTTGTGGAAAGGTTTAGATCACATTGGATGGAAGTCAGAAATGCCCATTTTTATGGTAGAATTGAGAAAGTATATATGCTGTATTAAAATCTTTGTCCATCAGTAGATAGCAATTCAATAGATCACATAGGGCTCAAACCTGCCATTTCTACTCAGGAATAATCTCAATTAATGGGATTTCAGTGTGATTTTTGCCTAATGATTGAAAGAGCTATCAGTCACTAAAGCATCCAGTCACTGTGGTATCCAAACAGTAATTTAAGGATCAAGCTCTCTGACTGGAAATGGTGCAACGTTATACATTTCAACTACCTTATGGTGTACAGGGCTATAGGGTAATTTGGTTTATCATGAAGTAGCGCTAGTCTGTGGTTAGGCCTCTACCACAACTCAGACTCATCTGAAGCACACATGCACACCCCCACAAAACTTCTCCTTACAGAAGGATCTCATTTTTTTGGTCTTAAAGATCAACAGTAGTAAAAATTTGACCTGAAGGCCACCCACTATATCTGAGTTAGGTACTCACATAAACCAAAGAGTAAACAGATTTGCATGCAGGGTATAGGACTGATTTTCTAAAACTGCCTGACTAGACTTCCTAAGCTGCTGAGGAAGCAAAATGCAATTCCTTCAGTAGTCTGCTTCCCCATTTATTAGCAACTAAGCACACTAGGACCTGTTGCCCTCGCTCAACTTTCCTCAGCAGAGAAAGATGTGCTGAACTAGGTCCTAGCTTCCCCTCCTCTGGGTCACTAGATATGTCAGTACCACTTCCCTATATTAGAGAAATTTAGGAAAGTATAGGAACATGAAGGCCCATTCTGGGGATCTGTAAAGTATGTAGTCCTTATCACAGTGTCCCAGATGGCTCAGTAATGTTAAGAGTGCAAATCTGGTTTGACACGCAGTGACACCTTTTCTCCACGTTCCTCCTTAAAACTCATCTCACTGTAATGCACACAGAAAAGGGCTATTTTCTAATGGTTAGGCAGGTGAAAAGTTGTGGTAGATTATGAATTGTGCACAAAACCAGTTTATTCTAACACATTAGTTTTGTTTGAAAACAGGGAAATTCTATATTAGTTTCTAGTTAGGTCATTTCTATTTCTGAGTTTGAATCTGGTGTTTGACTGAGATATTTTCTGCAGCCTATGGTAGGAGGGCAGATGAAGCAGAAATATCAAGGCCAGTGAACTGTCATATGCTGTATGACCTAGAAGGGAATGGAAACATTTTCTCCAGAAACTGGAGCAGTTGAACTCTGGAGGAGGATGAGCCCTTTTGGCAAGGCATTACTAGGGCTCCCACTGGAAAACTTTGTGTCTATGGAGCAGAGGGACAACAAAAACTTAATTACTCTTCATCCTTAATGCTCGGGACACCAATAATAAGTCTTATAAACACAGGGCCAAATTCTAGGAGGTGATCTAGCCACTATCCACTGAGAATGCTCTAACTGGGGAGCCCCCAGCTGCCATAGGTGGCTCCTACACCAACCGCCCACTGTAGCCCTTGGGTTGAGAGGAGGGGAAAGGTTGGGGCTCACAGTACAGTCCCTAACAGACAGGCAGTCTGTTCTGTGCTTCATTAACAGCTGGTATAGTTTAGAGCAGTGTCAGGGCCACCCTGAAGTGCATTATGGCTGGGACCAGCACTGAATTGGCCCCAGTATCGGGGCACTCCAAAGCATTTTTTTTGCAGCGCTGTCTTCACCTGCTCCCAACAGCATCTAGGTCATAATATCTATCTGCTCCTGCCACCGTAGGAGCTTCACAACAACACAAACATATGCGGCATTACAAGATGCAGATTAAAATGACTACTTTTTACAAAATAAAAACCTGACAAAACAATTAAAATCATAGTGCCGTGGGAAAGCTCTTACAAACCACAAGGGACGGTGGAGGGCTGATCACATGTCAGCTTGTGAGTAACACTCAGAAGACTTTAATCTTTTGACAAACCAGATGGTTTTATTTATGCAGGCAAAGTTCACATATAGTGAGTTTGTTTGCTTTAAAAAAAATAAAAGCAAACAGGTTTCACACACACACAGTAAAGTAAAAATAATTACATAGGATAGACTAGATCATTCATACATTTTAAAGCCTAATCAACTAGTCCACTATGTTGGGGAGATTGCAATGGAACTATTATCATATCATCCTAGGCTGTTCTTCACATAGTTGGAGTTTTTTAAAATTATTAATATTACAGTAGCACCCAGAGGCACCATTTTATTGCTTACTATAAAATTGTATAGGAAGATACAGTCCCTGTTCTGAAGAGCATACAATCAGGAAAACAACGTGCAGCAAACGAGTTTAACAAATAATGGGAGGGAAGAGAGGATGAGGGTAACAGTAATAAGACTTGTTTCCATGGGTTAGTAATTAAGCCCTCTTCCTCCTGGAAATGAGTTCAAAAGCCAGTCTAGTGCAGAGCCCTTCACTTCACACCTACCAGCAGAATTCCAATTTTGCTGAAATTTCATCTTTTCCATTTTTCTAGCTGTCCCGTTATTTATTTGGTAAGACTGTTCCCTTAAGAAGTATGGCTCCTCAGAGAATGGGGCTAAAGAAATTTAAAGCAGATAGAACCTCAACCCTCAAAAATCTCTACTCTTTTAACAGCAGCACCAGTGACAAGCTAGCAATAACTTGGAAGAGGCAATCCCATTTTTTTCCCTAGGAAACTATTATGCCTGCTAAATAAATATGTCACAAATTAGGGAATTATTGTCTCTTAGAAAAGATGACAAAAGACAACCATGCATTTTTGGTCATAATGAATGTTTTCCATTGAAGGGGGAAAAAAAACTAAACCAACCAACCTCAGGTCATGTAAGTCTCATTTCAGGGTTGTATCCGGACCACTGTGAGCTGGCAGGGTGTGGAGCAGAACCTTGCCCGGTGGTTGTGGCAGCAGTTCAGAATAATGGTGAGTGTAGATCTAGGAGTAAGGTACCAGTCTGAGAGTGAAGCCGGAGTCAGGATTGAGGAGCCAAGCTAAAGGTGGGAGTCTCAGTCACAATCAGAGCAGGGAGGCAATGACTAGACTGAAACGAACAGGAGTCAAGGCTGGAGCAGCAGTGAGAGCAGTGCAAGCATAACTGCAGATGTGGTACCACATTGAGCAGTAGCAGCACAGCTGCTGCAAAGCTCAAGTAGGTGGCTGCTGGTTCCCCTACCCACTCAGGAAGCACAACTATTTAGGGAAGCCTCATTGGGCCCAGCTGAGCTTGCTGGGTTGCCTAGAGACCAGACAGAGCCAGCTGTGCTCCCAACAGCACCCCCTTCCCTACTCTAGGGTTTCTTCTAGGGGGCCTAGATCCTGGTTGCTCAGGGTATTGTTGGTGAAATTCCTGTAACAGGGCAGGGGCATGGATGTTTTCTACAAGATCCCAGGATCACTTGTCTGGTCCATACCCCTTGCAATCCACTGGGTAGTGGAACTTATCCCCTGCCCATCAGGAGTCAAGGATTTGATGGGCCTCATACTCTTCCTGCCTCTTGGCTATTATGGGGGTTGTGGTGGATCCATCCACCCAGGGAAGGGGTTGTCAAGGAATAGTTTGAGAAGGGAGACACGAAAGATAGTGTGGATACACTGTAAACTGGAGTTTGAAGGTCACTGGATTTATCTTCTGGGTGATCTGAAAGGGGCTGTGGTACTTGTGATCAAGCTTGTCAGAGGGATAGGCTGATTTCAAGTTCTGGGTGGAGAGCCACACCTTATCTTCTATGTTTAAGTGCAGGGTGACCTGCTGATGTTGATCAACATAGCTCTTATATGACTCTTTGACAGTGGCCAAATGCTCCATGAGCTCCTGGTGAATTAGTCAGAGATGAAGGACCAAGTCTGTGGCTGCCAGAACAGAGGGGCCTTCTGATACCTCAGTGTAAAGCCAGCAATGAAAAATGAAGTTCTTGAAGAATAGGCTTTTCTGGATGGAGGTGTGAGTTGCATTAATGTAAGCCAGGGGTTCTCAAACTGGGGGTCGCGACCCATCAGGGGGTCGCAAGGTTATTATTGGGGGGAGGGGAGGTGGAAGTCACAAGCTGTCAGTCCCAACTCATGCCAGGACTCTGGCGGTCAGCCCCTCGCATGGCTGACTGCCAAAGTCCTTCAGAGCTGAGTGGCCAGACAGTAGCATTTACTTAGAAGTAAGGGTGGCATGGGGGGTGGAGGGTTGTCACAACCTGAAATATTTTCAAAGGGGGTCCCAGGAAAAAAGTAAGCAAATTCAGCCAAATATAATAGGGGAACCCAGTCATCTTGATGAACATTCAGGAAACGGTAGCATTACTGTTCCATTGTCTTGTTGACCCTTTTGGTCTGGCCATCAGTCTGAAGGTGGTAGGCACTTGAGGCAGCGGCGCATGGTCCAAGAAAGCAGAGGAATTCCTGTCAGAACTGGGAGACCAATTGGGTGCCCCAATAAGAAATGATATGACTTGGCATGCTGTGATATTGGAAGATGTGTTCCAAAAAGAACCGTACAATTTCATGGGCTAATGGAAGAGTACAACAAGGGATGAAATGGGCCATTTTCATCAGGAGGTCCACTACTGTCAAGACCACCAAATGCTTCTAGGGAGCAAGGCAGCTCTATAATAAGTCCATTGAGAGGGTGGACTGAGGGCTGTCTATAGGTCCTCTAGATTCTTATCAACTTTTAAATCTTGGACCGGGGCATTAGCCCCTTCAAGGAGGTGCTGCCGCTCTTTGAAGGCAACCTGTATGGCTAGGAGATCCTTGTCCTATGAGACGTCATTTGTACCCATGGGAGTCAGTTTCTGGGAGAAAAGGCACATGGATGAAGTAGCTGCTGAGGAGCTGTGAATTGAGAAAGGACTATGCCTATTGCAAAGTCTGAAAACATGACCTATGAGGAAAGATTGAAAAAATTGAGTTTGTTTAGTCTGGAAAAGAGAAGACTGAGGGGAGACAAAAGTTTTCAAGTACATAAAAGGTCATTGCAAGGAGACGAGTGAAAAATTGTTCTTGTTAACCTCTGAGAATAGGACAAGAAACAATGGGCTTAAATTGCAGCAAAGGAGGTTTATGTTGGACATTAGGAAAAGTTTCCTGTCGGGATAGTTAAGCACTGGAACAAGTTGCTTAGGGAGGTTGCGGAATTCATCATTGGAGGTTTTTAGGAACAGGTTAGAAAACAATGGTCAGGAATGGTCTAGTCATTAATTATCTAGTCCTGCCTTGAGTGTAAGGGACTGGACAAGATGACCTATTGATGGTTCTTCCAGTCCTGCACTTCTATGATTCTATGATGAAGAAGGCTCTTCTCTGATGTGAAGGCTCTTCTCTGATGATTGAATGCAGCCTGTATATACCTTAGCCAGGCAAATCTGACCCCCTTCTCGAGGAGGGGCATTAAGGTGGTGTTCAGGCTGCAAAACCCTTTAACAAATCACCTGTAAAAATTCACAAAGTCCAGGACTCACTGTACTCCATGCACATTTGAGGGTGCTTTCCACTCTGTGATCACTGTTACTATGCAGGAGTCCATGGCAAGCCCTGCCAGGGAAAGGATGTAACCCAAAAACTCCATGTGTTCTTGTCAAACTCGCACTTCTCAGGCTTGACACATTGTTGATTCTGGTGAAGCTGATATTCTATATGTGGCTGTCATGGAGCTCTTGGCTCTCAGAGAAGATGAGAATGTTGTCTAGATCAGTGGTTTTCAGCCTGTGATCTGCAGATCCCTTGGGGTCTGCAGATTATGTCTAAGATTTCCAAAGGGGTCCACTCCTCCATTCAAAAAGTTTTTAGGGGTCCGCCAATGAAAACAGGTTGAAAACCACTGGTCTAGATAGATGGATCATGAACTGACCAAGGATATTACTGAAGATTTAATTCATATGTGGGTAATGGGAGTGTTACAGAGGCCAAACAGCATGACCAAATATTTAAAATGGCCATACCTGGATCAGAATGCTGTCTTCCATTCATCCACCTGCCAGATTCTCACCAAGTTATAACCTTCATGCAGGTCTTAGTTCATAAAGATCTGGGCTTATCTGAGTCTCTCCAGGAGCTCATAAATAAGAGGAAGCGGATAGCGATTGTCGTGATTTGATTTAGTGCCTGGTAATCAACACAGGTTTAGAGAGATCCATCTTTCTTGGCTACAAAGAATATAGGGCGCCACCTGGGGAGATGGAGGGATGAATAAACCTTTTCCACAGGTTTTCCTTTAGATATTCCCAGAGGACACTGTAGCTCTAGCTTGGAAAGAGAGAAAAAAAAAGAACCTCTTTTCCCAGGCAGAGTTCAATATACCAGTCATAACTGCAGTGGAGTGGAAGGTTTTCTGCCTTCTGCTTGTTGAACACATTGGCCAATTCCAAGTATTTGACAAGAATCTTAGGTATAGCTGGGCCCACTGCTTACCTCTCTGGGAGCGCCAGTGATTGGAGCACACCACAGAGCACAATCAACTGTGAACAGAGGCTAGGGAGGCATGGAGCCACAGGGAGTGGAACAGCATGATCCTTGATTGCCAGCTGATTAGGGGTTGTGGGTGTTAAGGATGATTGGCAAATGTAGGACATCTATCACCCTGAACTGCTTGATTTCCTGGTGGCCACCTTTGGTCTGATATGTGATGGGCCCCGAAGAGAGGGGTGATGCATCAATGGTCTGAAGGAACTCAGGAGAGATTTTGCAGAAGATAGAAATCCAATGACCCTTGACAAATTCTTGGTTGTTGAAATTACTGGATGCTCCCAAGTTGACCAATACTTCCACTCAGAGGTTGGGCATCACGGGGTGCTGGATGTGGAGGGGAAGACAAAGTGGAGTGGTGTGCTGGTTAGGGGTTGTCAGGATACTGGTAGAGCAGCTCAATGTGTGCAGAATGGAGTACTGACCTCACCTTGTCCATGTCCAGAGGGGAATCGGTCCTTGGCCAGGCAACTCATTGCAAAAATCCCCAATTTCCAACTGTACAGGCAGAGTCCTAGAGCCCAGCCCCATCTCTTTTCATTAGTGGAGACGCAGGGGTCACATTTGGTCGATCTGCATCAGCTCAGGCTCCGATGCATTGCTGGGAGTCACAAAGGATGGAAGGGTTTGGTTCAACAAGGGTTGAGTGATGCACTTCTTTTCCTGGCCTCATTCCATTAGCTGGTCATCAATCCAATACACCGATCAATCAGGGCCTGTAGGCTAGGCAGAGGTTCCAGCTGAACTAATTTGTCCTTAATAGGGTCATTGAATACTTGCCAGAAATTATGTCATTGTGCAGTCTCATTCCAGCAGGTATTAGCTGCCAGGCATTGAAACTCAGCCGTATATCTAGTGATGGGTTGGGGCCCTGGCCAGAGGACTTGGAACACAGTTTCTGCAGTGTGCTCTCTGTTAAGATCATCAAAGATTCCTGCTGTAGTCTGCACAAACTCCTTGAAGCATTTAAGAAGCAGCTAGGCCCCTCCAAAAGGTGGGAGAGCCCATGCTAAGGCCTCTCTGGTAAACAGGCTAATCAAAAATCTATTTGGGACTGATCCATGTAGTATGATAACAGTTACAGAATGAACAGCAGCCAACACTGATTCAAGAATCTCCAGAATATAGCATGGACATTGAACTTGTCCATTATGGGGACCTTAGGCTTGTCCAATAGGGGGACCTTAGGACAGTAGGTGCGAGGGTCAGGGAGCCATAGCCACTGCCTGGGCTAGCACCTGGGCCTTGAGAGTGGCGTTCCTGTCTTGTAATGGGGCACCTTGTGCCTGCATTTCATAGGCCTGCAAGACTGATCTTGAAGTGCAACAACATGGGTCTGCGTTCCTCTAAAGCTCCAACTAAGTCCACAAAGGTGAGCTGGGCTGCTGCTGGGGTCGTTCCAGGAGGGACTACCATATCATTAGGCCTATGGATTTCTCACATCTGGTCTTTTGGGGCTAATCAAACAGTAGGCTGCAAGGGCATGGTTGGTCTACCTAGTGGGTGGGCTGGGACCTTGCCTGGTGGTTGTGGCAGAAGTTTGACGTAATGGCGAGTGTAGATTCAGGAGTCAGGTACTGGTCCAAGGGTGAACTGGAGTCAGGGTCAAGAACCAGAGACAGCATCGAGAACACCAAGCCAAAGTGTAAGCCAAAGCGAGGGTTGAGAAGCCAAGCCAAAAGTGAGAGTCTGAGTCAGAATCAGGGTATGAAGACAAGGAGTAGACTGAAGTGGGCAGGAATGAAGGCTGGAGCCGGGGTGGGATAAGGGCTGGAAGCAGATTGGAGCAAGGGACTGGAGAAGGAAGCAGAAGACGGCGAAGTACAGCTGAGGCATGATACATGTTGAGCAGCCGCTGTACTGCTGCCACTGGAATACTTGAGTATCACACCTGGCTCCTATGCCCCATCAGGAAGCACAACCATTTGGCAAAGGCTAATTGGATCCAGTTGAGCTTATAGGGTTGCCTAGCAACCTGGCTGGGAGCCAGCTGTGCTCCTGACACTCCCACTGCCTCTCAAATTTTAGACATCTAAATTTGAAAATGGTGACCAGTTTATATTGCTTTTTTCCTATAATACTCTTTTAAAAGCATATTTTTATGGAGTACAAGCCAATGTGGCTTCACCATCTTTTTGCCACTGCTGAAGTCAGCACAGTTCCAGGACTGGTTTTAGTTAACTTTCACATTCTCTGCTATTTGTCTGCCCTGGTGTAGTTAGAACAATAGGAATTGTAGATTATTTCTTTTAAATAATCTCAGAATTTTCTCCACTAGATTACATAAAATTTAAGATATATCAACTGTGCTTATACAGCTTGTGCTCCTGTGTTTTACATTTTCCTGTAAAAATGTAACAATTGGGCCAGGTTCACTGGTGTGGTCCATCTGCTTTGTGGCACTCCAGCAGTACAAACCAGCGTGACAAAGTGGAGGTATTCTTAGGGTTTTCTCTGAGTGCTGGGTGTAGGTCTCAGTTTCCCCATATGTTATTGATATATTTTGGTGATGGGATCCAGGTGTGTGATCATGGCAGAGACCACTAGACAGCCTTCCCCAGCCACATGTACACAGACCTAGCCAGGATCCCCTGCCCTGGCCCAACCAATTGCAACAAGTGGAGACCAAGAGGCGTGGCCACCTTGCTTGGGAAGGATACAAAGGACTAGAGAGGGCCATCACAAATTGCTGGGAAGGAAGAGCCAGTGCTCCGTGGGACGGTTTGCCAGGCGCAGAGCCCAAGGATAGGGGGAATCTGGATCGCCTCAGCTGGGTCGCTGCTGTAATACCTAATTAAGCTGCTAGCAAAGTCTTTCTACACTGTGATCCTGAGATCTAAAACCCTTTGGATGCCATGAATCATGGCTAGCCATGAATCGCTTCTGACTGCAAGGTGGGGTGCATGGCCCTTTGGGGACATGAAAGAACTCCCTAGGGTCCCACCCACTGGGAGAGTTCTGGAGGAGCCAGGATGCTGGCCTCTCTGAGACCAGAGTCAGGAGGCTGCTGCAGTGGTGTGTGGAGACCCAAGGTGGCAGATTCTGAAGCACTAGAGTCCTGGCTGTATCCCAAGTGGTTACAGAGCACAGATCCTATGGGTCTCCATCACAACCAGCTGTAAACCTGGTTTAATTGGCTAATAGAACTGGATGTATGAGTATTGTAGAGTGGTCTATTTGTGTTCTGGGACATGGGTGGGCATAAGCCCACCAACAGCTAAAAGCCCCTCTCCCAGCCTAAGGTGAGGAGCTACTGAGCCTGGGACTGAACTGGTTATGGGAGACACTGAATGAAAAAACAGGAACAGACTTGAAGGCCAAAGGACTAAATGGAGGGAACCTGAGGGGGACACTGAGCAGAGAACCCCAGACAGCACCCACTGCTCCTCAAAAGTGGCTAAGGAGTCAGCAGACACAGCCTAGAGGGACTCTGCCCGGATACGTGTTCGGACGGAGGAATGGAAATAGGCCCCTGCTCTAGAGTGGTAAAAGGCAGCCTGAATGGACCAAGGGATTTGGCCTATTAGCTGGGGGGAAAAAAACTGAGTATAATAAAAATAACAGATATTTGAGTAACTACCTTTTTAAATTAAAGGTAAGTATAACCATTGCCAGTATAAGCTACTTGCTAGAACAAGGGCCATGAGAGAAACCTAGAGATGGAAGCTTGGGGGAGTGCACTGTGTTGGGAGGAAAGGGGGGGGGGGGGGAGAATCTACTTTTATATAGGTGCATAACTTTACATTTTTTCTCCTACAATATTTTATGGTCTCTGTAGTGGATCATACTCACCTCTCAATCCTTTTGTCATCTGGTTGCAATGCTGCCAGTCTCTTCAACTATTATCACCTCCTGCAGGCTATCAGCCTACCTCTGTCAGTCTTCTGTGATTTGGCCTTCTGGCTGGGTCATACAGGCCAAAACCTTTTCCAGTGTATAACAAAGTCAAAAGATAGAAAGAGTTGCTTGCACTGCAGGATCAGTTTTAAACAAAATAGCATCTTAACCCAGACAGTGTAAATTCCCTCTCTGTGATTGAATTGGCAGGTAGGTTGCTTGCTTGCTTGCTTGCTTGCTTTGGCACCGGCACCAGCATCACTCCAGCTCAGAACTGACTTGCTTGCAGGCAGCTCCTTTTATTTTGGCTTGGTGGGCCTTGATTGGCTGCTGTTGGTCCCCCTCTGGCTGCTGGAGGACTAGATCATGCTGGTTTTCAAAATGGCTGCTCTTTTCTTCACAGATAACAGTTTCCCGAGGCCTGCAGCAGAGCAGTGAGGTCATCACTAAGGAGCCAGCAAGGCCTGGTACCATCACAGTTTCTCTTTAAAATGTAGATTTGGTTGTATACTGATGTAACCTCATTGAAATCAATGACTTTGAGGGCCTGATTCTGATCTCACAGCAACTCCACTGATTTCAATGGAATTACTGTAAGACCAGAATCAGACTTAAGTAGACCTTGCACCAAGCCCCTCTGAAGTCAATAGTCAGTTACACAGAGCTACTTGTAGGATCAGGCTTTAGCCTTCAATAGCACTGTGGACATAATTCTTGGGTTTTGCTTCAAATAATCCAGCTGTAAAAGGGAAAGAATTTCATTAAGATCTTATTTCTAAGTGTCTCATTCAGGAGTTGTTGCCAAGTCAGATTTTTTTCATATCTGTGAAAAAACAAAACAACAACAGCATCACAACAACCAAGGAGAGTTGGGCTGCAACCAAAGCCATAGACCTGAACACTTGTACATTTTGGAAGAATTCTGGTCTGGAGCTGACCTTTGTAGCTGCCATTTATATCTCAAATTGGCTGAATCAAAACCCTGGATCTGAATGCTACAAACTTTGAGAAGGTTTGGATCTGGATCCAACGGTTGAATCAGGAGCCCATCTTAAAAAAAATACTGTGTAACAGAGTAGCAGTGTTTGCCTGAAACACCCCACCCTGTTAGCAGGTGTTGATCCTAGTGGGAAAGGGTTAGGTGGGTTCTGCTGACTCACCAAGTCAGGAGGTTTGTTTCCGCATAAGTGGGAGCTGCTTTCCCAAGAGAGAAGAAATCTAGGCTGAGCAGTTCTGAGCTAGGCACTGTAAGAGCTGCCAACCTGGAAAAAAAGGCTCAAGATAGAGTGTGTGGAGATTTTGGTTGTGTTTAACAAAACCAAACCCCAGGGAGGGGTGCATTTTTGAATCTGCAATATGGGGATTTTATTTTAGAGCAGATTAGGGCACCTGCACACACCCTGCTATTCCTCTGTGTTTGTTACAGTTAAAAAGCATTTGTTTTGCACTTACTCTGAGTATTGTATAACTGGGAAATGTCCCTTTTAGCATTTTGTGGCTGCTTGCAGTTACCACAGCTTCTTGCTATCCAAATAACCTGGTACTGAGTTGTGAGATGTGGCGAGATAAACTTACTGAGCAATTGTGGCTTCCTGCCACCATCTCCAGTCAGCAAGTCAGAAAGCACTGGCAGATGAGCAGTTTCTAAAGTGGGGAGGGGAAGCTGTGGTCTCTCAGGGACAATGAAACTGAAAATACACAAACAAATCTTTTGAAAGCAGGACAAGAAATATTTAACTCTACCATGTACACTTATTTGCTTCATAACATTTTTCAATTTGTCTGTGTATGTAGCTGCTGTAACAGCTCTGTGGCAGCCATTGCACTGCCAGTTAAATAATATATATTTATGCAAACATGCATAGAAAATTAATATCAACTTTATGAAGCATGTTAAATGGGACTCTTCCTATGAAAATCTTCCTGGAGTAATTGTCAAATTAAAAAGGAAGATTTATTATGATCTAAGTATAACCTGCTTGGCAGAAGATTCCTCTTTACCAGATTATTAGAGCATAAGAACAGCCAGACTGGGTCAGACCAATGGTCCATCTAGCCCAATATCCTGTCTTCCAGCAGTGGCCAATGCCAGGTGCTTCAGAGGGAAGGAACAGAACAGGCAATCACTGAGTGATCCCATCCCCTGTCATCCACTTCCAGCTTCTGGAAGTCAGAGATTAGAGACACCCAGAGCATGGGGTTGCATCCCTGACCATCTTGGGCTAATAGGTCCATCAATGGCTATCCTCCATAGAACCACAGAACTGTAAGACTGGAAGGGACCCTGAGAGGTCTTCTAGTCCAGTCCCCTGCACTCAAGGCAAGACTAAGTATTATCTAGATCATCCGTGACAGGTGCCTAACCTGCTCTTAAAAATCTCCAATGATGGAGATTCCACAACCTCCCTAGGCAATTTATTCCAGTGCTTAACTACCCTGACAGTTAGGAAGTTTTTCCTAATGTCCAACCTAAACTGCCTTTGCTGCAATTTGAGCCCATTGCTTCTTCTCCTATCCTCAGAAGTTAAATGGACCAATTTTTCTCCCTTCTTGTAACAACCTTTTATGTACTTGAAAATTGTTATATCCCCCCTTTAGTCTTCTCTTCTCCACACTAAACAAACCCAATTTTTCCAGTGTTACCTCAGAGGTCATGTTTTCTAGACCTTTAATCATTTCTGTTGCTCTTCTCTGTACCTTTTCCGATTCTAATATATCTTTTTTGAGATGGAGTGACCAGAACTGCACGTAGTATTCAATGTGTGGGCATACCATGGATTTATCTAGGGGTTCCGTGGTCATCCGTCCTCATCAGACTTGGAGGAAGGCCTCACTACAAAAGTGAGTTTAAAAAGTTAAAAGGCTAGGGCTCTGGCCCTCTGGTCAGGGCAAAACAACACACCATGCATTTCTCAATCTTTGCACAGGTCAGTCTTTCTGTTGATTTCAGTGGGCTTTGGACCAGACCCATACATTGTAAACTCACTGTGCTGACATAAGTAAGTCACTGTTTTGAGTATTCAGTGAAGTTACATGTGATGCAATTAACTGGCATTGAAAGTTGCAAAGTAGAACTTCATAGCATGTTAAAAGAAATTACACAATGTTCTAGGTGGCAAAATACTTATGCCATGTACAGTTTGCTAGGTACCTTGTTTGCACCATTTCCTGAAATAGTGCTTGGGTGACATGACACATTTTTATTTTTATCCTGCTGTTTGTCAAACCCCATGTTGAACTCAGATGCAGTTTACAGAATTTAGTTTTAAAGACAGAACTTTATTTACCATGACCACAGTGCTGTGTATACTTCTGAGCACACTGCTGTGTATTCTTCTGCAAACTGGACCTGAACCTAGAAATTCTGCAGCCAGCTGAGAGTAAATTTTAAAAAAGGACTTTATTGAATTAAAAATGAATAATGATCACCTTGATATTCCACATTTCTTGATATAATATATTAAGTTAACTTTATCTTATGTTGTCCTCAAATCATTCTATTTCAACATGTATTTCTGTATTGACAGTGTCCCAGTTCAAAATTTTAGGAGCTGACTAGAGAACTGAAGCTTTTGACAGACAGGAAAATGTCTTTCCCATCTTTTGTGGACAAGGAGAGATGTGACTTGAAATTGTTTGCTTCACGGATGGAGTTTTGTTGAACTCCTACTTTCCCATTCCAGGAAACCCATCACAGTATCCATCTACTCCACACCCTTTGACCTAATATCCACTAGTGGATGGATGTTTCTGCTGAATGATCAGCAGTGAAATAGTTAATCTTGACATTTTAAATTGTTATTAGGTTTCTGAATCAATACCCACCCATAAGAGTGGGGATAGATCACACCTCTTGGAGCTAGCATTTCATGTTGTCTGCAGATTCTGGAAGATGTTACTGAACTGGTACACAGTCCATTTAGCTGAATTAGTGCTGACCACAGTTTAACTATAAATGTAAACTAGGACAAAGCATGGTCAACGCTGCTCTGACACTGTAGTTAACTGTGTTGATCAATTTGTCCTTGCCTACACTTACAGCTAAATCAAATACCAGTTCAGCTCAATTGATTACTGACAACCAGTTGCTGAAACAATGCTATTTCCTAGTGTAGACAAGGTTTATATCTTTCTACTATTTTGACTCATTCAGCTGCACTTCCTTTCTACTATTTTGACTCATTCAGCTGCACTTCATGTAGTGTTTGCCTTAACCATGGAGCCGTGGGTACATGTCTAGGTTCCTAGAGTCTGTCACTCTGCTATGCTTTATTAGTGCTATATTAATACATGAAGTGAGTTGGTTCTCTAACAGCAGCAAAATTTCTCAGACTACACTGTAAATTCCCTGAGTGTTTTAAACTTGATAATACTTGCTGTATCAGCTAATACTCTAAATCAATAACAATTCAGTGACTGTATAGTGATTTGCTGCACTGTTGATGTTCACAGATTATTTCTATAGTAGGAAACTAATTTCCATACACACACACACATATATCTGAATTCCAAATGAGCGGCACCTGGGAAGGTTAAGGAGTTCATTCTTGGAGATGACCTGTACATGCCAACAATAAAGGGAGAGGGGTTACCATAGCAGCAACACAAAGAAAACAAGATTGCCAAGAGGTAACTAAGGCTGGTTGTATCCATATAAGGTATTTGGGAAAGGCATTATTTTGCTTCCCTGATACTGATTATATCTGAAAGGTTCTCTCTCTCCTTTCCTCCCCTGCCCATCTTCTCTGCAGATCATATTTATATATTTACCCTAAAAAGGAGTTGTTAAGTCTCCATCTATCCTGCACACTAACAACTACAGAAGAGTAGCATATATGTCTAGCAGTTCAATACAGTAGCCCTCTAGGAACTCTCTCCCATTCAAACCTAACTGAGAGGGCCCAGGAATAGGGCAAACCTCCAGTGTTTATCACCACCCAACATATTCTAGCGGTATTGTAGTTCTACCACAAAAGTCATTGTCAGTAGCAAAATTAATGGATGATTATATAATTTTTCACATATTAAACTATTTCTGCAGAAAACACACTAAGGAAACGCTCAGGCAGTCCACATATTTGGCAATACAATTAATATTTTTAAAAGCAGTACATAATCAAGTGGCATTCCAGATAGCCTGACAGACAGCAATGAGAATCATAGAAATATAAGTCTGAAAGGGACCTCAAGAAATCATCTAATTCTAATCCATCCCCCCTGCTCTGAGGCAGGATTAAGTATACCTAGACCATCCCTGACAGATGTTTGTCTAATCTGGTTTTAGAAACCTATAATGCAAGGGATCCCACAGCCTCCCTTGGAAGCCAATTCCAGTGCTTACTTCCAGGTCCAGAGAGGAGGTTCTCACCCACGTCGACACCACACTATGATTGCTTGAGCATTTGGGACTCATTCTAAACACCATCAAGTCAACCTTGGTGCCCATTCAGCACATAAAGGTCTTTGGGGCCCTATTAGATTCCACAAAGTCAAGGGCAGTCCTGCAGACCAACCACTTCCAGACAATTCGACAGCTGTGCCTAAGTTTGCAGTCTCAACCATCCACAACAGTCCACGTGTGCCTGAGCCTGTTGGACCACCTGAGTGCAAGCAGATATGTGCCCCAACTCTCCAGGTTGTGCCTTTGCTCTCTTCAGATGTGGCTCCAGACGATTTACTGCCTTCCCTTGCATTCTCTAGACAGGTTGGTTCGTCTTCCTCTATCTGTCCTGGAGTCCTTGTGTTGGTGGGATTCCCCACACAACGTGTGTCAAGGGGTACCCATCACTCGGCCCTCTCAAACTAAGTCATTGGTTACCAATGCATCCCTTCTGGGTTGGAGAGCGCATCTGGACTCATTAAGGATCCAGGACCTGTGTTCAGAACAGGAGGCCTCACTCCACATCAACGGGCTGGAGCTTAGGGCCATCCTTAATGCGTTGTGCCTTCTGGAACGCATTAGGCATTCAGTGGTTCACATACTCACGGACAATACCACCGAGAGGTACTATGTGAACAAACAAGGGGGAGCTCACTCCAGATCACTCTGCCAGGAGGCGATCAACCTATTGGAGTTCTACATTGAAGAGGACATCACCCCGATAGCTGTTCACTTACCAGGGGTCCAGAACCATCAGTGCTATGGTGATGAAATTTCTGAAAGGACTTCTCCACCTGCACCCTCCAGTCTGGGGGATGGTCCCCTTGTGGGACCTGAACACAGTTTTAGCAGCTTTAATGGGGCCTCCATTTGAGCCCTGTGATTCCTGTCCACTGCCCCTCCTGTCTCAGAAAACTGGATTCTTGATAGCCATTGCCTCTGCCAGGAGGGTTTTTGGCTATGTCTATACTACAGACTTAAGTCGACTAAAGCTACATTGATGATCATAAGCCACTTTAATTATATCAATTGTGCACATCTACACAACACTCCTTGTGGTGGCGGAGTGCATTCACAGTCGTTGCTGTTGCATCAACAGAGAAAGGGTTGCATCGTGGGTAGCTAACTGAGCAACTTGCCATCTCTGCCACACTCTGCTGCTGGAAGCTCTGGGAACGGATAGCAGTGCATCCTGGGGCATGATTGCCGTTCTATGATGCAGTTCTTTCCTTCACATCATTCCATGGGCTTCCAACTTTGTTTTGTGCCATTTTTCAACAGCCCTTGTAAACTGTGTACCCACCATCTTTGCCTGACAGCATGGATCCTGAACTGCTGACCAGTCTGGTGATGAGTGTTATGAACACAATGTGGCAGGTCTTGCAGTATTTCATGAGCTGTGAAGCAGAGAGTGAATTAGTGGTGTCTGCCCTGCTGTGTGCCATGCAAAGAAATAATTCAAAATTGTTTCTGGCATTCACAGAGCAGCTGCACATGGTAGCCCATCAGTACTGGGCTTGGGAAATAAGAACTGAATGGTGGGATCTCCTCGTGATGCATGTATGGGATGACAGGCTGCAGAACTTTCAGATGTGCAGATCCACCATCCTGAAACTGTGTTCAGAGCTTGCCCCAGCATTGTGGTGTAAGGACACCAGAATGAGAACTGCCCTCACTGTGGAAAAGTGAATGGCAATCGCTGTGTGGAAGCTGGCAACTCCAGACTGCTACCAGTCAAGTCGCGAATCAGTTTGGAGTTGGAAAGTCCACTGTGGGGGTTGTGGTGATGAAAGTGTGCAGGGCCATTAATTGCCTCCTGCTACGAAGGACTGTGACTTTTGGTAATGTGCAGGAAATAATTGATGGCTTTGAGGCAGTGGGACTCCCTAACTGTGGTGGGGCGATAGATGGAATGCATATACCAGTTTTGGCCCCAAACCATCAACCAAAAGAGCTACTTCTCCATGGTCTTACAGGCACTTACAGGCACTAGTAGATCACTGGTGCAGTTTCACTTACATCAATGCGGAGTGGTCAGGGAAGATGCATGATGCACACATCTTTAGGAGCACTGGACTGTATAGAAAGCTGCATGCTGGGACTTTCTTTCCAGACCAGAAAACTCCAGTGGTGGATGTGGAAATGCCCATAGTGATCCTGGGAGAACCTGCCTACCCCTTGCTCCTTTGGCTTATGAAGCCTTATACCAGGAACAGCAGCAAGGAGCACTTCAACAACAGGCTCAACAGATGCCAAATGGCTGATGAATGTACCTTTGGCAGATTAAAAGGTCGCTGGTGCTGCCTTTTTGGCAGGTTAGACCTCAGTGAGGAAACTATTCCAATGGTCATTGCGGCCTGCTGTACTGTTCATATTATTTGTGAAGTTAAGGGAGGGAAAGTGTCCCGGGGTGGAGTGCTGAGGTTGAGTGGCTGGCTGCTGATTTTGAGCAGCCAGATACCAGGGCAACTAGAGGGGCACAGAGGGTGGCTATTCGAAACAGAGGCTTTGAAGGAGCATTTTGACAATGATTCCCAGCTATGTGTCTTTATCTGATGCATTTGTCTAGGCAACATTTACTTGCTGCTTTGAATGATCCCTGTAGAATCATAGAATATTAGAGTTGGAAGGGACCTCAGGAGGTCATCTAGTCCAACCCCCTGCTCAAAGCAGGACTAACCTCAGCTATATCATCCCAACCAGGGCTTTGTCAAGCCTCAGCTTAAAAACCTCTAAGGATGGAGATTCCACCACTTCCCTAGGTAACCCATTCCAGTGCTTCACCACCCTCCTAGTAAAAAACTTTTTCCTAATGTCCAGCCTAGACCTCCCGCCCTGCAACTTGAGACCGTTGCTCCTTGTTCTGTCATCTGCCACCACCGAGAACAGCCTAGCCCCATCCTCCCTGGAACCCCCTTTCAGGTAGTTAAAGGCTGCTATCAAATCCCCCTCATTCTTCTCTTTTGCAGACCAAACAAGCCCAGTTCCCTCAGCCTCTCCTCATAAGTCCTGTGCTCCAGCCCCCTAATCATTTTGGTTGCCCTCCGCTGCACTCTCTCTAACTTGTCCACATCCTTTTTGTAGTGGGGGGCCCAAAACTGGACACAATATTCTAAATGCGGCCTCACCAATGCCGAATAGAGGGGAATAATCACTTCCCGTGACCTGCTGGCAATGCCCCTCCTAATGCAGCCCAATATGCCATTAGCCTTCTTGACAACCAGGACACACTGCTGACTCATATCCAGCTTTTTATCCACCGTTACCCCCAGGTCCTTTTCTGCAGAGCTGCTGCCCAGCTCGTCGGTCCCCAGTCTATAGCTGTGCATGGGATTCTTCCTTCCTAAGTGGAGGACTCTGCACTTGTCCTTGTTGAACCTCATTAGGTTTCTTTTGGCCCAATCCTCCAGTTTGTTTAGGTCACTCTGTATCCTATCCCTACCCTCCAGGGTATCTACCACTCCCCCCAGCTTAGTGTCGTCCGCAAACTTGCTGAGGGTACAATCTACCCCATCCTCCAGATCATTAATAAAGATGTTGAACAAAACCGGCCCCAGGACCGACCCCTGGGGAACTCCGCTTGTGACCGGTTGCCAGCTAGACATGGAGCCATTGATCACTACTCATTGAGCCCTATGCTCTAGCCAGTTCTCTATCCATTTTATAGTCCATTCATCCAACCCATACTTCTTTAACTTGCTGACAAGAATACTGTGTGAGACAGTATCAAAAGCTTTGCTAAAGTCAAGGTATATCACATCCACTGCCTTCCCAACATCCACAGATGTAGTGCTTGCTTCCTTAGTGTTAATTATACTGAGCAAATATTCCTGCCTATAGCCACTGTGTTTGAATGTTAGCACTAATTAACCTGTGTATGACACAAATAAAGACTCATTTTATTTCAAAGACTCAAGTTTAATAACAGGACAAAACACAAATTTTTGGTCAAACAGGGACCATTGGAATATGAGGAACAGTCTCTCAGTTATGGCTCAGTTTGGGAATGAGGAACAGTCTCATGGTTACATCTGTGTATAACTCCAGCTTTCATTGTGAAACCAGTCCCCAGGCACAGAGTGCACAGGGTATTGTGAGTGACCAGGAACAGTGAGGAATGTAGTGGGGGAGTTTGGGGAGGGCATAGAATGGAGTTCTGTATTGGCTGCAGGGGAAGCTGTACATGGATGTGCTCAGACTGCAGCACAATGTGGGACTTGAGCATCTCTATCTGGCCCACCAATAGTTTTATCATCCGCTCCTGTCGATCTATCATCCACTCCTGCCCCTGTCTCCTTCCAGGTTATCCATCCTGAGTTTTTCATTAATTGTCTCACTCCACGCTCTTGTTTCACTATCTGTGGTATCTGTTAACTGCAGCACATCACAAAACATATCCTCCTTATTTCTCCTGATTCGCCACCTTATCTGATGGAGGCGCTCCATTGCTGTGGATGAGTGGGTCCTCAAGGGCACTTCTGGAGAGGCAAAAGAAACAATGAACAGAGACATTATTGTGAGTGTACTCACAGCTGTGAATCACAAATGTTACACACACCTCTTTCTCACTGTCTTTTGGCTAGCACACAGCTCAGCATGAGTCCCAAATACGGTGAGTTTGCTGGGAGCGGGGGAGAGGAAATCGGCAGGAAGGGACAAAGGTGGTTTGCAAAGGGGGTTACTACAAATGGCTAGGGAGACTATTCTGAATATTGGTATCCTTTTCCACAGGCTAGGGTAATCAAACCCGATATCTCACTCCTAAGGTGCATCTCCTGTATGCATGTAGCTTCAAACCTGCTGCGTATGCTGCTCGCCTGTGTGCCGCTCTGGTCCCCGCAGAAATAATTGCTGGGGTAGCATGGCAAAGTTTCCTACAGTGCGGGAGAAACAAGTCAGCTCTGCCAAGGAACTTTCGGCAGAGGATTGCAGAATACCTACAGGAAAGTTTCCTAGAGAACCCTATGAAGGATTCCCAGGACATCCCAGTGTACATTAACAAACTTTCACGCCAGGCCCCCACTGCACAGCTGCACAGGCTCTGTTGTTAATTTCTGTCCCTTGCCCTTCCTCTACCATATAATGAAGTACATGAGAGCTCAATTTCCTCTCACTGTGCAGTATTAATGCAAAATGAGCACTTACCGGAGCTCCCCTCTCCTGCTTCATGCATGCTAGAGCCAGAGTGCTGGGACTGGCTAAACCCCCCCTGGAGTCAAAAAGAGGTCCTGACTCACCATGCCACTGGATGACCCTGTCATGTACTCCACATCGTCCTCCAGCTCCACATCCTCATCCACCACTTCGTCCTTGGGTTGAGTCTGGTGGCCACTGCCTCCAGTCCCCTCGAAGTATCCACAGGGCTCTTGGATCACCACCAAGGATGGTGTGCAGCTCCTTATAGAAGCAACACATCTTTGGCACCGCACCAGAGTGACGATTGGCCTCCCTTGCCTTCTGGTACGCCTGCCTCAGTTCCTTGATCTTAGCACAGCACTGCCATGTGTCTCTTTTGTGCCCCTTCTCCTGCATATCACTAGCAATCAGCCCATAGGTATCAAAGTTCCTATGGCTGGAGCAAAGCTGTGACTGCACAGCCTCCTCTCCCCATAGACCCAGCAAATCCACCAGCTCCAGTGTACTCCACGTGGGAGCGCGTCCGCTGCCAAAAGCTGGCATTGTGAACTGTGCATGCCGAGCAAACAGAAAGAGAAATTTCAAAAATTCCTGGGCCTTTAAATGGGGGAGGGGTACATACCTTTGTGCCTTCAGGGCAGTCAGGATGAGCATTGTGGGACACCTCCTGGAGGTCAATTAGGCCCACATAACCAAACACAGTGTCTACATTGATCTATATTGCTCTATGTCACAAAAAGCCCTGTGCCTCTCATCGAAGTGGTTTTATTATGTTGGTGTAGCAGGGCGTTACATTGGTGGGTGGAGCACTTCAGTGTGTACACCTCTACTGTTTTGTCAATGAAAGCTGACTTTTGTCAACAAAACTGTGTAGTGTAGACAAGGCTTGTGAGTTGCAGGCCTTGATGGCTAAGCCTTCTTAAACAAAGCTCTCTGGGGATAAAGTGGTGTTTCGGCCACACCCGAAGTTTGTATCCAAGGTGGTCTCTCAGCTTCATTTGAACCAGGTAGTGTATTTACCTGTATTTTTCCCCAAGCTATATTCCTCTCCGGAGGAGCAATGCCTTCATATACTAGCTGTTAGATGCTATCTAGCCTTCTTTCTGAACAGTTTTGTGTTTCATCTATGTTCATATCATATGTGGACCACATGAGTGGACAAGTGGTCTCTACACAAATCATCTCTAGATGGATAACTTCTTGCATCAAGTCGGCATATGAGCTAGCATTGGCTATGCCTTCTCAGCACATACGGGTGCATTTGATGAGAGCGCAGGCAACGTTGGTGGTGTTCCTCAATGACATTTCCATACTGGACATTTGTAGGGTGGCCACGTGGTCATCCAGCCATACACTTATGGACCATTATGCGATCACTGCTTCTTCCAGAGCAGTCCTATGATCCTCACTCAGGTAGACTCCAAGTCCCGCCTCTGGATAGAGGTACTGCTCACTAGTCACCTACTTGGAATATGCATCTGCATCTACTCAAAGAAGTTACTTACTGTAACTGTGGTATATTCCACGTATATTCCACTACCCACCCTCCATCCCCTCTGCATCCCCCTTCGGTGCAAAAGAGCTGAGGAGGGTTCTGGGGGCGCCACCTTATATAGGCAGGGGAGGCGTGAGTGCCCCCCTCTATGGGTACTGCTGGGCAAAAGTCTCCAGTTCCAGTGCGTGGAGAGCACACACTCCCACAGTTAAAATAAATAGCCATTTCTTTCACACCATAGCAAGAGAAAAGCCTCTAGGTCATCAAGCCACCTGATCAACTTGGCTTGCCAGCTGATCAGTTCCAAACAGTATACTTCTTTCTGTTACTATATATAGAAATCTTTAATCTTATCTTAACCTTGCAGCCTAATCGTCCACTCCTTTGCACATACAGTGGAAGACATACATAGGTATGGAGCCACCCAGTTATTCAGTCCAATAATTTAAGAAAGTCTATGTGCATCTCAAAAGGAGAACATGAGGATTCACAGAGCAGCAGATACTCTGGGCTACACCCACCAAACCCTTGTGAACTATGGTAAAGAGAGCACATCTAAATCCAGGCTCTGCTCTAAGCCAGGAAGTCAAACCCCTTCATGGGCCTTCATGGGTTCCCTACTCCACACCGCGCATCAGCTTTATGCAGCAGAACTACACCAAGTCCATTGGTAGGGGACCCTCTGCAGTCATGGAAGAGGCTGGATTTGCCCCTGAAGGTATGAGACTAATTCCTGATCAGAGTTAATCCTCTCTCTACCAGTCACTCACTGCACAGAATCTTTATGCTCCTCCACAAACTAGTACAACTAGTCAACATTTTAGGGTATTTGTTTTTAAGAAATTGGAAGTAAATGAATAGTTTTCATTTCATTTGAGTTCTTTCAAATTTTTTGTCCTTTGACAAAAAAAATCTAAATGGAATTTTTCTCAATGAAATAATAAATACATTTTCACTTGAGAAAAAATTTAAATTTTGTTTTGAATTTTCAGGGATTATATTTCTTTCTCTCACTTTCTTCCCCCAGTGAAAAATTGTGAGGGGAGGTGAAAGTAACACTTTCTCTCACTCTTCAACTTAAAAAAAATGCAAAAAAGCTTTCTCCCATTTTTTGTTTTACTTTTTGCCTTCACTGGAAATGTGGGAAGAACCTACTCTCTCTCTCTCTCTCTCTCTCTCTCTCTCTCTCTCTCACACACACACACACACACACACACACACACACACACACACACACACACACACTTTTCCCAGTACGGAAGACAAAAGTGGGAAGTAAAGAGTTGAAAGTGGGAATTTCCCTACTATTTTGAATATTTTTAAAAAAACAAAAAATTAACACAAATGTTTACTTAATGAAGCCTCATTTTTTCTTTTAATAAAAATCAGACACGCTCCATTTTTACCTATTAAGAAACTGATAATTTATTATTCCCCTTAACTTTTTATTTGGTGTTGAGCTTTTATATTACTGTGGACTCCATAGGGGGACTGTAAATCTGCAGCCACCAATAAAACATTATGATTTAGCTAGATGTCCTAGGCAGTTTACATTTTACAAGACCTCTGCCTAAGACATGTATAGCATTTTAAAAAATCTCTTGTAAAATTTTCTCTAGGGATACAATACAAGAAATAACAACGAGAGTTCTGTGGCACTTTAAAGACTAACAAATTTAATTTTTGTAGGCATAAGCTTTTGTGAGACTCAGCTCACTTCATCAGATGCAGAGGTAGAATGATACAGTAAATAAGAAACATAGATATACAAGTGCATAGAGAACAATGTGGGAGGTGGATGAAAGCCGGGTACTTGAGGGCTAATGACAGTCATTGAGTAGGAGGTGAGAATGGGTGAGCACCTGAAATCCATATTCAAATATCTCTTTATTTTTGTTTGTTTCAAGTTCATTTCCAACTTTGGGTGGCGATAGGGCTGGTAACTTTCTGTTTCATCACTTTCTTTTTTCAAGAGGAAAAATATGTGCCAGACGTTTATCTTGGCCTCTTTACATGCTTGCACTTGTACTCGCTAGCTATTCTGCTGCTATAACCGTGTCACCTGCAGGAATACTTAGGCTGGAAAAGATCTTGCCATGCTTCTTTTTTTTTTTAATGCATGTCAAAAGAGACGTAAACTATGCACTATGTACCGAGGAGTTTTGCACTGTATGCTTTTTCATGATATAGTGTCCCTGAAAAGAACTCCCTGCCACCTGTTTTCTCACTGTTCTGTTCTTTATTCAATATTTTTTGTTTTCTGAGTGCACCACCTAGATTAAGATGCTTACCCCTCCCAGGATTGTAATCCTTATTCATTGCTTTAGGCTTAGTACACTCTTACTGGGAAATTCGGCGGCAGTCAACGGAAGTGTAACTCCCGTTGACTTCCTAATTTCCCTTTAGCGCGCTGTCTCCACTACGCTGTGCCAATGGGAAATGCGTTCCCATCGACGCAACACTACGTCTTTTGAGGAGGTGGTGTAATTGAATCGACTTCTGGATTGATTGAGCGGGTCTTCGCTGCCGCTCAATCGATCCAGATAGATCGATCTGACAGCAGCGAATTTGCCACCATCATTGTGTACATACCCTTATAAACTGCAATTATTTTGCATCTGGCACATTACATAATCTGTTCAGATGAAAGAGAAACATGGTCAATAAGTCCTTAACATAACCATTTGATCTCCCTACTTCTTGCCAACATGTCTCTCTCTAGTTTCCTTTTACAGGGTGATTTGGAAGTTACTTTTGAGCAGCTTATGTTTTATCTCTTATTGGGCAAAAAATAACTCCACGCTCTGTATAGCAGGGAACATGTTATTTTTCTGTCACAGACACAGCTGCATGGGTAGAGGAGACTATTCACAATACAGCTTTTAGTGACAATGAATAGATACCTGCAAAAAAATTGCCACCTTATTAATATAAGAGATGTTGACAACACAAATCTTTGGTGAGCCCAACTCGTTACTGGCCCAGTACATTAAGTGAAAACATAAAAATATGGAGTGTTTTGGTTATGTTTTATTAAAAGGGAAGATTGATACCTTTTTAATACTCCCTTTCACTCTAAGCCCAATTTTAAAAAGCGCTTTGCCTTGCAAAAACTATTTGTGCACCATAGGCGGGGGGTCAGTCAAAAGCGGAAGAGACAATTCTTCCTACTATGCATTTTCATCAGCTGCATCATCCCAGATTGTAAATTGTTGGCTTTCACACTGTCAACAGGAAAGGCGTTCACATGGAGAAAATCCTTAGAAAAATATTCAAGAGAACCCTGCCAAAAAGTGGCAGCCTTCTCTCTTAATTTTGTATGGGAAATGAACCGTCCTTTGGAGGGAATGTCAAGGTCTGAGGCTTTGTCTACACCAGACAGGTAAGTTGACCTATATTAGGTTGACTTGCATGTCCACACTATCCTCCTTGGGTTAGTGGTGTGCGTCCTCACCACAAGCACTTCCACCAACCTAAAACTGGCAATGTGGGGAGCTGAGAGAGACTGATCTCTCAGCTCCCAGGAGCATGGCTGTCCCACAGCTTAGCCGTGAAACTGACCAAGCTGCCCCGGCTCCCAGTGGGGAGAAGGCAGAGAAACGTCCTGGGGCTTCTTCCCTCCCTGTTCCCCCACAGGATCTGGGGGAAGCTACTCAGAGCTGCTCCCAGCCAGGGTCCAGCCACGTAAGGCTTCTCCCCTCCCTGCTTGAAGCCAGGAGTCGGGGCTCAGCCACACAGGGCTGCTCCCCTGCCCGCGCCTAGCTGGGAGCCAGGGTTCAGACACCCAGAGCTTCTTGCCCCGCTTCGAGCCGGGGCTTCTCTCCCCACTCCCAACTTGGAGTGGGGTCCATCTGCCCTGGGCTTCTTGCCCTGTTCCCAAAGCAGGGTCCAGTTGTTATTCATTCAAAAAGCTCTCTAGTGTACACCAGCCCTGAGATGGAGGTTGGTCTTGATGGTGAATGATTGTGAGTTAGCAGAGTGGAGGAGAGAGATTGAACATGATGGATTACTTTTTAAAGGATGGAGAAGTATCAAAGCCCCTTCAAAATTACTTTTAGTTTAGGCAGCAGAACAAATGCAACAAAAACAGCAGTTGTAGGCAATGCATTCTATATTTACAAAGAGCATTAGCACCTCATCCCTTTATTATATCAAGGAGGTTCTCATTTTTAGGCAACTACTCATTAGCATTCAGTCTTTGACATCTTTCTGATCACTCTAGCTTATATTTATGGGTTTCTACTAGGGCTGGGTAAACTGGTTTAGCAAACATTTACACCTTTTAAAAGATTTCAACAAGGACTCATCTCACTCCCTGACTTCTCACTCCTACCATGTGAACCTCAACAGGCTGTCCGCCTACCTTTCCAAGTCCACACTTGTTCTGTTAGACCTGTTAAAGTAGTGCATGTTCTAGGGCTTTTTACCCTGCATCAAACGTTTTGCTAACTTGTTTTCAAGCTATTTGTTTAAAAAAAAGTTATTCCGCACTGGAAAGTTAAATGGCATAGGAAATGTGGATGATGGGTTAGTGTGCTTGTTTTTCCTTGAGAAGCCTAGATCACAAGTGAAAAGGAATTGGATAGTCTCGCTGCCATTGTACCATGATGTCTACAAAACACTCAACAGTGGTTACATAGTTGGTGTGCTGTGATCACTGCTCAGCATTTTGATCCTGACTGTCTTACTGTTAACTTACCTTTTTATTCTCCCATCTATTTATTGTCCTCACCCATTGTCTCTCATTAGACATAAATTGTAGCTCTTTGGGCTTTTTTTTTTCTGTGTTTGTACAGTGTCTAGTACAATGTGGGCTAAGTCCCGGTTGGGGGACCTGTAGGCACTATTGCAATGCAAATAACAAAGAGTAATAACTTGTAAGTATGGTCCTCATGTTCCTATTCTGTAAACTCACCACACAATGTGATAGTCTTTGCATGGAAGAACCTCAAGAGCAGATTAGGACTGAGGTGCATTGGCAGAGCTGTGTGGGGAAGCTTGCTCAAATTGGGCTGGATTGTAGCCCAACAATCTCATTCAGATAAGGGATGGTACATGAAACATATTGGGACTGTAAAAAACATAATCTGGTACTTTCCCCTCAGCTCTGGCTCTGGGACACCCGCTGATGCATTGAGAGGGTAGAACCCAGGCTCCACACATTCCCTGACCACTGTGTGGGTTAAGGATCAGCAGTCCAATGGCAGTTTTAATTCCTCCCCTGTGTAGGCTTCAGTGATGTGAGTACTGCACAGAAGGGAGTAAGAAGGGGGGATCCATAATGCTTGGCTAAGCCTATGCTGCTGCTCACTCATTCTCATGAGCCTTTACATTCATTCAGATTCTGTTTTTATTTAAGTGGCTACTCAGGTTCCAATTGGGACTTCTGGTTATCAGTATTTGGACTGAATTCTGGGAGGTAAGGAGCACCTGCACCTCCCATTAATGTGAATGAAAGTCACAGGGACTCAGCATTTCACTGGATGACTTCCTATTGAAATTCAGCACTTCACAGTAGATGACTAACACCTTGTGGGATCAGGCCCTGTTTGCAGAACCTATCAGGGGAAAGGGACTGGCCAATTTTTCAAGCACATTATTCAATGTATTTATTCACATTGATAAAATATGCCCATGCAAATCTCCAGGCTCATATTAATCTAACTTTAAAAAAACACTTATAAAGCATTCAAAAGGTTCAATGTCAAGAATAAAGCATTCCAAGTTCTGCAAAATTAAACTCTTTCCCCTCAATCTTTTTTGCAATTTTTCTATGTTGCGTTCTCCTTCCTCACTGTATTACTGAGCACCTTTGCCATTTAAAGCCACTTTGCCCACTACTCTATTAAAAAGTCAAAAATGTTCTATTTTTTGAAGAAATTGCTGATCACATTTTACAACAAGTTATATTGGATAGTAAATTCCTGATAGTCAGCAAAATTGGTGACATTTCCTCTGGAAGAACATTCTGCTGATCTGTTGTAATGTGAAATCCAAACATTCTGTCTAGATTTACAGATCGCTGGATGTCACGCTTGCTGTATGGAAATATGGCGGCAATGTAACTATGTGATACTTATTAAAGAAAACTGTGTCTCTTGATACAGGACTCTAGGACAAGTCTATCTCCTGAATTCTGTTGTGATGACTGAGAATGCCAACGTTAAAACTGCATATATTTCAAAATACAGTAGGGAGTCATGGAGAGCTCCAAAGAGTCTTTGCATTGAATTAACTCCCTATGGATGTCCATCATAATACTGTATGTACATGACATCTCTAGGTTTCTGTGCATCAGAGAAATAGTGTGCGCTAATGTTGCCAAAGACTCATTAGTATGCCTGTACACTCCATATGTCCATATTCACAATTGTCCCCATCAGTGCAGTTATTCACATCTCTCTTTGGAGTAAACTTGCTCCAAGCAATGCGTTTATGCCTTTACTATGGTGGGCTCTTGGGTATATAATTTATAATAAAGTAACACAGCACCCCATATACCATGGGGTAGAGGGGATACTTTAGAAAAGTATTATTTTAAAGAAACAAATTGACATTTTTGGCTTAGTGAAGTCTAACACTCAACTTGGTGTAATTTCTCTGTTTGTCTGTCTCTCTGCCACATAAGATACATTCCAAAATTTAAGAGAAAGCTATAGGCCTCAATGGCCAGAACCCTACTGATTGTAGTGAATATCAGAAAAGGCAAAAGGGGGGCTATAAGGGACAGAGAGAACCTCTTACATCTGGTTAATGCATCAGCAACTTCAACCAACTCAGTAATATCGACACATTAAAAGACTTCTCTCAAAGAAAAAGAAAAGAAAAGAAAAATAATAATGGTAGGGGCAATGGGCCTCTAGCCTGGGGGAAGACTGGAAGACTCAGATATGGGGGGCATGGAGGTGAAAAGAGGGACATACAGAAACCCTGATATGTGGTGGAGGGGGGCATGAGAGGCACACAGAGTCTTGCCATGGTGGAGAAGAGGGGAATAGGGAAGATGGAGGAAGCAAGGAATGAGGGGGCACACAATCTCTGGTATATGGCAGATGTGGAAATGGGGGCATGCAGAGGCCCTGGCATGACTGGGGAGAATAGGGGACCTTAGCCAGGGCCTGCCCTAGACCAAATGGTTCCCCAAATGAGAAGCATCTTCAGCACTCCCCTCTTCATTTGTTAAACTTTTGAATAACTATTTTTATTGCATTAGTAACCCATTTCGTGACTTTGATGCACAGTTTGCATGCATAATTTATCCCTCTCATAAGACGATAAATTTGCACACTAGGATCTGTAAAACTGTATTTATTCATGCCATATATAAGCAAATAAAAAAATTATTTCCTCTAAGCTTATAGAAACTTTTTAATTTTAAAAATAACTGAAATGCACTAACATCAAGAAATTGAACTGTGCACCAACATTGGATGGACCAGTATTAAACAGTGTTACAGTAGATGACAGCTTTAGAATGTTAACCCTAGTCCTTTAGTTCAAAAGGTCACTTTTCTCATCTTTGTCCTCGCTACTTACACTCTTCAAGTCTTAAAACACAAGTACACTTTCTGGCAATGCCCTGCCCCTTATATACCCATGAGGGCGTAGTGACAATATTCTAGGAGGTTCTAGGAAAATGTAGTTCTCAGAAAGTCTGGAAGGTTCCATGAGATTCTACAAGGTCCAGAACATTCTAGGAGGTTAGTGAAAAATGAATCTCAATACGGAATATCTGAAACATTTTACTTCAAACATTCTATTTTCCCTTTTGTTGCTAACAACAAAAACAGCATCCCCCTCAAGCATGGCACTGCAGATGGTCGCCTGCCCCTAAATCCAGTCCTGATCCTACCATGAGGGAGGAGGAATTGGGGGGCACATAGAGCCCCTGGCCTGAGGGAGTGAGGACTACGAGTCCCTGAAATAGAAGGGGATGGGAGGGTAGCACACAGGGAGTTGGGGGGGGGGGGGGGGTGGAATGGAGGGAGCAAGGAGACCCAGAGTGTGCAATGCGCTCAGCCTACAGAAACAACAAAGCATGCGATCCTCTAGTATATCTGGTGTGCATATCTGTCTTCTATTCACTTCTTCAGCCGTGTCTTCCCATTACATTATGGGAGATGTGCTGTTAACCCTAGATACCTGCAGTCATTTTGGTGTCCACATTTAATTAAAAAAACTGTATTGTTCATATTCAGAAAGCTGATTTGAAATCCACTGCATTTCTCTTTTAATGCGGATGTAATGTATCTTATTAATCCTAACAGTAACATGATATGACAAGGATTACCTCAAAAGCATGACTAAGTCATGAGTTAGCCAAATATATTTGTGACACAGTGCTGGGAATCAACAGCTAAATCAGCACTCTGGTCAGGTAAACACCAATTGATGCCTCCCAGGGTAGGCCTGACAGGGCCTAATTGGTAGATCAGAATGGGCTGGGAGAGGACTAATGAGCAAATTGGCCCATTAACACAGGAAGATAAGAAGGGGGGAAAGAAAAAGAAAGGGCCTGGAATGATCTGACTAGAATGAGTCCTCTCCTCCACAGAGAATTGAGAAGAAACTGACACTGTAAATAATAGGGTAAGTGGATCAGTAAGGTGGTGGGAAGAGCAAATATAAATAAACTGCCCTAGAGTGTTTTAACAAGTGGAGATCTCCAAGTCTGCATAGATAGAGCAGACTTGGGATGTTTCTCTGTCGCAGTGTCAAAGGGAATACATTTAGTTTTTCCTGACAGATAACAACACTGAATATATATTCATATGTATGGTAATAAATTGTAGAGATAGGAATTTGAAATAGGAAAGTGTATTTTTATTGCTGTTCTATGCTTGCAAAAATAAGGCATCTGACGAGGAAGGATTCAGCCATGCTCTCTCTACCTCTGTTGTCATAGGAACAATTTCTAGGTGATAAATAGCTTTCTAACATCAATACTTAACAACATTTTCAGCAAGATGGGAGAACCTGAACAAGCTGTGAAGAAATAGGAAAGCTAGAAAGTCAGAGCACAGCATATGAAAGCATCCCAGTTGTAGCATGAACAGAATGACCAAGGGAAGATACCTTTTATGAAATACAAACTACAGTCCCAGATGTAACCAGCTTCCAGATTCTAATGCAAAATTTAAAATATTAGGTAGTTTTAAAAAAATAAAATAAAATTCAGTAGCTTCAGTAAAAGGTGTATTAAAAAGTTCATTCATTAAATAGTAAGTAGAATTACAGCGTAAGCAATCCTTCTCAAGATCCACAAAATAGAAGGCAATGTGATGTCATTTTTAGCCTTCTTCAATTTCTATGGATACTAAAACCCAAGTCTACAGTCTGATCAATATATCTATTTTATATATAGAATGAATAAATGCATAAATAATGTTTCTTTCTGTAGATCATTCTAATTTGCTATATTATGTGAACTGGAAATGAGGTAGAGCATATTTACCTGTTAATCGCTTTAGGGAAAATTTCCTTTCTTTTTAAAGTCTATACATAGTAGCAATAAAGAAATGGGGAGAACTCCCTGCTTACTTCACTCGTGGCCTCCTAGTGCAAGAGGAGAACCACCCCTCTGGACCTGATCTTTTCTGTGTGCTCTGCAGCAGGGAGAGGCAAAGATACTGACCTGAATTCTCAGTTGTACTGAGATCCCTTTACATTGCTAGGGTGGTGTAAAGGACTCTTAGCATAAGTGAGAATTCAGGCTTGTATCCTCAAAAAAAAAAAAAAAAAAAAAAAAATCATCTACGTTAGAGACCTTTGGTGTTTACAAAACCACTTGGAACATTTTCAAAACATTTCATGTCCACACACAATCACTTAACCATCAAAAATATCATCACTCTTGTATGAGTTCAGAGCAAGTCTTATAGCCATACTGGAATGATACAGAAACAATTCATTTGAATCTGCGTCAGTTTGGAGGAGAGGTGCAGGCAGTGCAGCTGTACCAGATCAGCTCATTTTTTTTCCCTGCACAATTCCCTATAACAATTTGAATAAATAAGAGTTTAGTAGTCCAGCCTCCAGTTCTATAAAGTGTGTTGCTGTGAGCATTTCTGTCATTCACTGTTAAATTAGAGCTGTTTGATTAACATGCTATGCTTCCTGTATCCTTTTAATTCCTGTCTTGCTTTCCGCTATTGCTGGGATTTTAAGAGTTGAGGCTTGATTTAAAAATAATCAAGGGGTTGTGTGTGTAACAGTATAGGGGTGTGTGTGTGTGTGTGTGTGTGTGTGTACATTTATTTAGATACATGTTTTCTCAATGAATATGCTGTACAGTAAAAGGAGCAGTTTATTTGGGTTGTTTCATCTGAGTATTTTTTTCTGGTTCTAATCTGTTATTTCCCAATTGCAGAATTTCTCCTTTAGTAACTGGGTCTAGGTAGTTTCTAAATTGTAGATTTATATAGAAATTCCAAGAAGAAGGTAGATTAAATTTAAAGTTCAAATTTCAATAGTATTATGCCTTAGGAACAAAATTTTCAATGGTCAGTAGTTCTTTGGCCTCCTAGTTTTTAAAGTTAATATCATCTTGTCCTTGGGGTAAACCTAGTAGCCCACATATGCAGCAGAGAAGAGTTTAGAAAAGGCACCAGGAAGTCAGTCTATATGTACGTAGCTAGAATGCTAGCCACAGTTGCAGCACCTCTGTAAGTTGTTTTCTTACTAGAGATCCAGTTTAGTTTTGAAACTTGGAATCCTCTTGTGTTATTATCCAGAATGTGTATGTTGCATGAAACATTACCCAAGTTTAGTAAAGCTCATCTTGTGGACACAGGAGCAATGAGGCCTACCTGGTTTTAAAAAGACATCTGCCCTGCCCCCTGAAGTTCAAGGAAGACTTTGACAAAGGACACAGGGGTAGTGTCTGCAGGAAATCACTGACTCCCACTCCCCAGACATTGTGGCACCTGGCATGAATTAGGCCTGCCTAAGCTTAGCACTTCCCTCAAAGCTTTAGGTAAGACAAGATATGTGTAGGCTTCTGTGTTAATGTACCCCCTTTTTCTTTGATTGTTATATTCCAGGGATAAATAAATACTTTGTTTTGAAGAAGCTGTTCCAAGTCCCAGCATTAATCTACAGGTCAGAGCTCCTGAAAGCAAGTCTCTTGCAAGTGCCAAACCCACCTGGATCTGTTGAAGAAACGTGCCTAGTAATCAGGAGTGCTGCAGCCTAGGGATCTGGTCTGAGTGGGAGAAGAATGGGATCTGTCCCAGCTTAGGGCCTGGCCTTTGAAAGGGTGCACTCAGGAGAGACTGAAGAGGGGTCAAAAGTCCATTTTTCTCTGTAACCATTGCACATACATTGAATAGCATGCTGATGGAAAAGTGAGTAGATTGCTCCATCTTTAACTATGACCATTTAATAACCAAAGACCCCATCATTAAAGTTACCCCAGAACAATTAACCACACAGTAATACTCTACTACTGGTTCCTAATTGATTGACAATAGTAAAATATAGCATGCTATCAGATAATCCCAGCCTCCTTTTTTAAATACTATTATATTTTTTAAGAGGGAGCTTTTGAAGTGTTATGAAGTTTGCTTATGTTTTTAAAATTAATCAATTATCCATAGAAAAATCTGAATTATGCCATAAATTGGTTGTGTTAGTCATGACTCAGATAGATAGGTAAAACTGTATCCTTGAGTGAAAATAGAAACTTGAAGTTTTCCTATTTAGTGGTCTGAGAGGATGTTCAGGGAGATAGCTACATGAAATGAATATAAATGGTATTTCAGATAGGCTGCCTTACTTAATATGCATAGGATGAAATCCTAACCCTGGTTGAAGTCAAGGGCAAAATTCCCATCGACTTCAATGGGGCTAGGATTCATCCATACTCTGTAGACCAACAGTTCCCAACCTGGGGCACATGACCCCCTTAGGGGCATGCCAAAGATTACAGGGCGTCTGTGAGGCTTCAGTAACTTTGAGGTCATTTAACCCCCCTGAGTCCGCTGCTGGCTGGGCACAGCAGCCCCAAGTACCGCACCCAGCTGGAATGGAGGAGCAGCCCCCCCAACCCCACACTTGCACGGGGGGCCTGCAGTACCCCAGCCAGCCCACGAGCACCTGCTGCCTCCATTACCTTCAGTCCACGAGGGAGGGGAAGAGGCAGAGCCACACGGGGCTGCACCAGAGAAGGCTTGGCTTCTTACTCAGGTCAGAGTAATTTATTATCTAGGTAGTTTAGTGTTAATTATAATATAGCTTCATTATGTGTTTACAGAGATTATATATGTTTATGAGGATGTGGCCCAACTGTGTGTTGGGCGGCTGCTAACCTACAACCATTAGGTTGGTTTCCTGCTTGTTTTCCCAACAGCCTGACATTAAGCAAGACCGTCACATTTATACAGTGTCTAATACCCCATATACAGTAAGTTCACCTCACTGACCAGGTCACATACAGTATTCATACAATTATTATATATTGGTATGCTTAGATTATTACTTAGCAGCTCCACATCCACCCCAGCCCTATATGGAAAAGTGTGGCTGCTTTCAGTCATTAGGCTGTCATAAAACTGTGACAGCAGATGTTCTATTAACATAAAATCAGAGAAACACAGTACATACCAATGGGATTCTGGGCTGGTGACTGCAGTCATCTGTGTAAGTCTGTGGTTTGCAATTTTTTTTTCATTTGAGGACCCCTTAAAAAATGTTGAATGGAAGTGCAGACCCCTTTGGAAATTCAACCTGTGGTCCGCAGACCCCTGCCATAGAAGTCTTAAAAAGAAAACTGACTCAACAGAATTCAACTGTAAATGTTGCATGTGCTTGGCATGGTGTTTGACAAAGCATGAGAAAGGGTGCTAAACTGTGGGCTTCTATGGTAATAACATGTCTGGGTTTTGACCTATAGGTGGGGGCATTTACATACTTTTTGATTCATCAGAAAAGAGGAATGCCTTGTCTGGGATCTGAAATTTTATTTGCATAGTCATCTTTCGCAGACCCTTTAGAAATAGCCTACAGTCCCCCAGGGATCTGCAGACCACAGGTTGAAAACTAATGGTGTAAATTATGCAGCTCCTGGTATGTGCTTATGCTAGTCCTGCACTAGGGTTAAGCTGATTTTTTTGTGGCCCAGTCATGGGCTGGCTGGCCTTTTAAGGCAAGCTGGGTTTAGCCTGGCCTGTGACCTAGCAACCCCAGGAATAATTAGTGACAGTATTTGAACCTGTTCAGAAGACTTAATTATAGTGATTGAGCCCAGCTGCCAGGGGAAAGGAGGAAAGACTATTGGAGGAGACTATTGCCAGGGGAAAGGAGGAAAGAGTTGAGAAGTCAGTAGGAGGATCCAGGAGAGAGGTGCTTCTCTGGGAAAGTCCAGGGAAGTCAGGCTAGAAGGGACCCATGCAGAGCAGAGCAGGCTGCTATGGGGGATGCCCTAAGCTAGGGCCTGCAAGGAGCTCTTCAAGGGATGCTGCCAGAGTCCAGAGGAGTGGGAGAATTCTGCTAAGAGACGGTAGCATAGCAGATGATCTGCAGGGCCCTCGCGTAAGGGTCAAGATGCAGAGAACTGCAGTGTGGCCCAAGAGGGGCATTTACTTTGGACTTACAGTTGGACCTTTTTGTTTCCCCAGAAAGCGGGAGTGGGGTTGAACTTTTATGAGCTGGAGCTGGAGGGCCGGGCCACAGAATACTCAAAGAATACATCTCCACTGTGATTTAAAAAACAAACCCCATGGCACTGAGTCTCAGCACTCAGGTTGGTTGGTTTGGGCTCTCAAGGCTCAGGCTGCAGGGCTATAAAATTGCAGAGTAGATGTTCAGGCCTGGAGTGGGGCCTGGGCTCTGACTTCCTGAAAAGGAGTCCTGTCAGCCCAAGTCAGCTGACCGAGCCACGGCCATGCCACGCCACTGGTTTTATGGCATTGTAGGTGTACCCAGGAGACAGACACGTCATCCCAGAGTAGATGCAGCAGCCAAAGAAGGGTTCAAAAGACAGATTCCTGCAATGCTGCCTCCAAGCATGAGGGGGCACTTCCAAAGGTGAGTGTGGCCCATAACAGGCCCCATTACAATGATATTGTAAGGGGTCACTGCAGAGCCTGAAATTGTGCCCTGCAACAGCATTACTTAAAAAATAAAAAAGACTGGTAAAAGTCCTTTAATATTCAAATAAATCAATGACAGAATCATGTAGGAAAAAAACCCTTTTGTTTCTGCAGCTCATAATACAACATTATTCTTAGTTACATGTGAGTAACTGGCTTAATGGCAGGAAGAATTATACCAGGTTAAATTTATAATCTTATATAAAGCAGATAAGTTCACACTGACTTTTAAGCAAGAACAGGTGATTGTGGCAGCATTATTAATTTTCATAAAGTCAAGATTTGACATAAACATAGAACGGAACAAGTAAAATAGTGTTAAGGCATGAATCATGCAGCTGAGTTAACAGTAAAAGGAAACAGATGAAATATTTATCATGGTAATGTGCCCTTCATGATTCATCTGCATTCCGAAAAACAAAATATGTGAATGATTAGACAATGGCAGGTAAGTGTTAGAGGGCAGAGTGATGGAAAATATTAAACTTAAAAATATTCTGAGCCATTCATTAATTTAAAGGTAACCTGTTGGTTTTCTGGTTATCAGAGATGTAAGCATATGTTTTTGTTTCAATAGAAAAACACCTCCTACTACCTGGATGCCAGTCCATCAGGCTTGAATGATGTGATGGAGGAAATTATGATTTAGGGCTTGATCCTATACACACTATTACAGTGATCTCAGTGGGATTCTATACATGAAGGAGGTTACTCACTTGCTGCTTGCAGGACTGTACCCTAAAACTGAACAGCTGTAATAGCTAAGCCTTCAAGCAAATCTCATTAAAAACAGTTTGTCATACTAGGTCTGATTAATTTGGGGAATATCAGTTCCTGATTTTTAAAATAAAGCTTAACTCTATATAGAGCATGTGTAGCTCTGACTTAGAGGCCAGCTGCACAGATAGCAATTTTTCCAGTATTTACATATTTATTTCAATAGTGCCAACCCAAAAATTCAAAAATCAAGAGCCTGGCTGACAAATCATAAAATGTATTTTTAAAAGATTTCATGTTTTTGGTCTTGTCTGATTTCTTTTTAATCCACCTGCTCATCCCTGTTCATGTGACAATTCAAATGGTTCCTGCCCTCTCAAATCTATTGTAACATGATTTTGGTGCCTGCTGCAGGTCTTCTTAGAAGACTCAGCCACGAGGAAGGCCCCGTTGTACAAACCCAAAGTAAGAGGGAGTCCCTGTATTGAACAACTTACAGCAAAACAGAGTTGAGTTTGTGGGAACTACTAAACATCCTATAGTGATTAAAAGTTGTTCCCCCTCTGCTGAGGTGGGCTGTAGTCAAACTGATGACCTACAGGGGAAGGGCTCTGTAGCCTATCAGCAATCCCCTGAGGCCTCCTGTTCCTTGTAAGTGGAAACAACTTTTACAAGTGTCCATCTAAGTCTTTGTGAGACGAGAACAATAGTAGAGTAGTCTGTGGATGAGCCAGCCTATTAGTTCATAGGGTAACAGGTAAATATCATGCATGTGAAGTAAAGGATGGGTGGAAAAAAATCAGTAGAAGGCAGCTCTAGGGGCAAGAAGAGGCAGAAAACTGAATTTTATATAGATTCCACTGCCAACTAGTTCACCTTGCTGTATACACTGTAGGAAATAACCTGTTCTAACAGATGACTGGACTAGATGACCTTATATTGGGTCTTGTATTTAACTTCTATGCCTCTTTCTATCTGCAAACCCATAGTGTGTTACTTAGGGCCTGATATGCCCGTAAAAGCTGCCTGCCAGTCATAACCAAGGAAAAGCGCACAGCCAGAGAAAGAGAAAAAGTACAAAAAGAAATAGCTACAGCCCAACTATAACATGAGGCACCTTTAGGGGAAGAGAGATCATTTTGTTTTTTGGCCAAGACAACAGGAATGCTAGGGGCATTTAATAAGAACTGGTTGAAACCAGCCTTAGTGAAAAGCTGTAGAGAGTGAGACAAGATAAGTGATATTAAGAACAATGGAACCCTACAGTCAACTATGTATAAGAAACCTATCACCACACTTATATTCAGAGATGCAAAAAAACCCAAGACATCTGTTCTCTACAGCCATGCCCTCAGATACCATAGAATATGCTCTGAGGAGAAAGTCTAGGATAGGCACCTTAACACACTTAAAACCACCTGCACCAAACAAGGACATTTCCCCAGAGAAGTAGCTCTCTTCATGGAACAGGACATCCAGATACCCAGAGAGAACCTACGTCCACAGAGGGGGAGAAAACACCCTAGTAGTTGTTTACCATGAGGAAAAACATTTTCATGGCCATGAGATTGTATGTAGGGGATGAGGGATTGGGGTATGTGTGTGGGAGGGGGCCCATGTTACAAGTTTGTACTGGGCCTGAAAAAATTATGCTTGGGCCCTGTTTAGGGGTGACAGCCTGAGTACCTTTCCCAGACCAGAAAAAGAGTTGTGTGTTAGCTCAAAAGCTTTTCTTTCACCAGTAGAAGTTGGTCCAATAACAGATATTACCTTACCCGCCTTATCTCACTAAAAACTGGTGCAGTTGGGAGGATGGGGAAACTAACACAACTTCAGAAAATAAGACTAGGGAGAGTACAAAGATGTTAGAGAAGGGAGGAGCTTGGTGACAGGTGATGAAAAACGCCTTATAAAAACCAGGAAATCAAAGTTGTAAATGACTCAGTTATGATGGTTATGCAAGTATTGCATTAGCTTTATAAGGAGCATTAATTATATTGCATTCGTTCCCCAAGGAGTGGAATCCCATTTTGCCAAGTGCTGTGCAAACAGAGTAAACAGCCCCCACCCAGGTTGCTTACAGTTTAATTAAAGACAAGATGACAAGTGGGTGTAATAAACAGCAGGAGACAAGGTGGAGAGAGAGCACACAATTAATAGTAATCGGCTCACATGGTTAGAGGAAGCTATGCACATAACTTGGTGTTTCTGAATCATTTACCTTTTTTCCTTTTACATTAAAAATGAGGGTAGAGATGGCAAGAAGGGGAACGGAAGGAGGCCATGAGCTAGTAACATGAGAGGACAAAAAAGAAACAGAAGAGGTGCATTGAGGGAGAGAAGAGGAAGAAGAATGGCGTACCATTTTTTTGAGTTAGCTTAGTCCACTTTTGGATAATTATTCCAGAATAGCTATATCAGTAAATTCTGAAGGGTAAATTATTTAATCTTGCAAATCAGGAGGAACGTGGAAGGCAGGGAGTTTAGGCTGGCACAGGAGAACCAGTGAGGGAAAGGAACAGAAGGAAGATAAATAAAATTGAAGTAACAGAGAGGGAAAAAATACGTCCATGATACAGTTTGTAGAGTGTAGTCTTCTGATCATAGGATGACCTTGGGTTTGAAAGGTACCTCACAGGTTCATGGAGTCCAAGACCAGAAAGGATCATTGTAATCATCTAGTCTGACCTCCTATATAACACAAGCCATAGAATTTCCCCAAAATAATTCCTACTGCAGATCTTTTAGAAAAACAACCAATCTTGAATTAAAAGTTGTCAGTGATGGAGACATGACCCACCATGGTCCTTAGTAAATTGTTCCAATGGTTAATTACTGTCACTGTTACAAATTTATAGCTGATTTCCAATCTGAATTTGTCTAGTTTCAGCTTCCAGCCAGTGGATCATGTTATACCTTTCTCTGCTAGGTGGAGGGGCCTCATCCCCTGGCCTCGAACTGTTGCTTTCAGCTCTTTGTTATTGGGGAAATTCCTGCTATTCCTGGGCACTGGCTCTGCCTCTCCCTTGTACATCTGGCCTAGGGGGCCTGGTGCCCTGGAGGGGGTAGGTTGCTTGCAGGGGGTTTCCCTCCCCACCCACATACACATTCATGTTTGGACCATGGGGACTGTAGTGGGGTCCTGTCTCTTGACAACTTTGACATTTCTTTAAAAGAAAAATTATAACACAAGAGACAAATCCAGCTGCTAACTCCATTCTGTTCCAGCAATAACCAACTAAACCCAGATTGCCAAAGAGTCAAGAAATGCTTCCCCCCTCCCCCCATTACTCTTCTCAGGCACCGAGACCTGGCTCTATAATGGGATTTAGGTATTGCAATGCTCTGCTTCACCGCACCTAACTTTTAGGGGCTTAGACAAATCACTGGAACAGCACTACAACCCACAAAACCTGAGTTGGGCACTTAGACTCCCTGTACAATGAATGGAGAGAAACAGGTGACTAAGAAGGCAATCCACAAAAGCCAGCATGCTAGGAGCTGCATAAACTAGCTAATGGGACAGGACAATGTGAGAGCTATGTCCTAAGCCCTACCTCTCACAGAAATAGGCACCTATTTCTACTGGCAATTGAGAGTCAGGAACCCTTCACCTGGAGCCAGGCAACTGAGGCACCTGCCTCACTCCACACACAACTGTCATTGGTGGTGGTGACCTTAACTTCTAGTCCAGTAGTTAGAATACTCTGCGGGCAGGTGGATAAGCCAGGTTCAGCTCCCTGCTCTGCTTGATGGGAAGAAAGGATTTGAACGGGGTTCTTTCTCCTCTCAGGAGAGTGTTCTGAGCTATGGTATATTCTGATGTGGGGCTCTCCTAAGCTGTCCTATTGAAGCTGCTCCATTTATAATCAGTAGTGTCAAAAACAGTTGATAGGAGGGTGAAAATGCCAATGCCCCTTGGAGACTTGCTTTTCGGAGTATGACTTGGACACTAGTGCTGGAGCAGGCAGAACTGGAAGGATATAGAGCAGCCATACATTATGCAAATCATAGAGTAACTGAGGGCACAATTTTGCTTAGGGTGTTTAAAGTGAAGATGAGTGAACCCAGTTGGAGAACAGAAGAGTTCCGCCCTTCCCCAACCAAACCTGAATCTTTCTTGCTTTTAATATTATTTTCACACCTCTGCACCTCCTTGTTTTGCCTGCAGGTGGGAGAACTGAAATCCTCCAAGAATCAAAATTCTAAGGGTATTTCTGGCCTCTTCAAAATCAGGAGAAACCATACATCTCCCTCTATCAATCAATACAACCTGACCTTGAGAGATTTCCAAAACAGTAAGGTAGCATATACTGAGATTCATATCTGAACCAAACCACTTGGAAACTCTCCCATCACTAGGTTAAAGGTTGATGTCATAAGGTTTCAAAATGGGGGTGTGCAGTGTAATTCTCTTTCTTGTACTTAAATATGAGAGGCAGCAGAACAGAATGGAAAAGGCAGTGATTTGCCTATTCAAAACTAGCCCGGTGTTTCATGGACAATATCACTAAAATAAATGACGTTGCTGTGTACTACCATGCACATCAAGTGTAATATATACATAAATAATCAAGAGTTAGCTGGAATATCTCCTTCTATATAAGTTATCAGTTTTATTCATGCTTCTGTTGTCTGTAACTGGGATGCTTTAAAAATCCCAAGGCTAACGAGTCCTACAGGCAGCAAATGTTCTTATAATATAAATGACGGGTGGCCAAACTTACTGACTCTCTGAGCTGCATACAACCATCTTCAAAAGTTTGAGAGCCAGGGCGCACCTGCCGGGCCTTAGGGCTTCAGCCCTGTGGTGGGGCTCAGAGCTTCTGCCCTGCGAGATGTGCCTGCCAGGGTTTGGGAGTACTGCCTACTGGGGCGCTTCTGCTGAAGTCTCGAGCCCCAGCAGGTGCCTCCCATGGGGCAGAAGCCCCGAGAACCTCCTTCCTGCAGTGCTGAAGCCCCGGCAAGCGCGCTCCATGGAGCAGAAACCCTGAGCCTCACCACCCCGCCACAGGGCTGTAGGCCCGAATTCCCCACCCTAATTTGGTAGGTGGAGAATGTGTGTGTGTGGGGCGGGGTGTGGAGGGCTCTGTAAGCCACACTTTAACTATAAAAGAGCCACATGTGGCTCCCAAGCCACAGTTTGGCCACCTTTGATATAGACAGCATGTGGAATAGGTAGAAATTTTCTACATAAAAAACAAACAAACAAAAAACCACACACACTCACAGAGCCAGATTCTGCAGTGCTTAATCATTCAGAACAGCACATAATCATGGGAGCAATTGCACTGAGTTCTCAAATGTTAGTAGTTGAATGAGTAAGGGTTGCACAAGCAGGCCCAGAGCATAACATTAATTTAGTATCTGGCATTCTGCAACTCATTTGTATAAAAATCCTAAATAAAAAATAGAAAAATCCCATAATCCTGATAAATTGGGAGTGTAAAATTGTTTTCTGTACTTTTAAATGCACTGCATCTGTTGTCCTTTCTAAAATGTAATTCAGAAACAGAAATTGCAGCCTCTCAGTTAATTAGACAAAAGGAAACCATCCCGTAGCTCTTTTAATTATGGTGATTTGAGTTACATAAACCACTGACTGACTTATCTGAAACACTTGTAAACTATTAGAATTATTGTTCTGCCTTCTTGATCACATCATACGTGGACCTCAGATCCATGGAGAAAACTAGTCATGCCTGAAAAATATAAAATAAGGTTACAGTCAAGTTAACAATCAAGGAGGAAGTAGGGAGGAGTTGGACAACAAATATATGTTACACACCTTTTACCTGTAGGTGGCAGGAAAATACTCACTAATTGCTAGCATCAGGGAGGAATGATAATTACATAGTAAAAGCACAGGAGTGGGAGCCAGAAGACCTGGATTTTATTCTTGGCTCTGTCACAGCCATCATGTGTGAATTTGTTCAAGTCTTTTCACAAGTGGCCTTAATTGCTGGGTGACAGCCTGAGATTGAGTGTCCAGCCTGATTTTCAGGGGTGCTGAGCACCCATAGCTCCCATGGATTTCAATCAGAGTTGTGGGTACTCAGCACCTCTTAAAGTCAGTTTTCAAGATGTCTCATTTTCCCTACCCAAAAATTGTCTGCTAAAATCAGTTGCTATTTATGAAAATATTGGCCTTAGAGCCTATGCCTCAGTTTCCCCTTTACAAAATGGAGATAATATTTCCCTACCTCAAAACCAACAGTACTGAATTTGGCCCTTGGATTTGGTAGAGACCCATAAGTGCTGAACAAGAGGTGTCTTATGAAGTTAAACAGTTTTGTATTTTAATTTAAATATATTGCCTGAGAATGGGGTGTGGAGTTTGTTTTTCACATATCCATGTTTAACATTTTGGTTAGACAATTTTACATTCATTGCTTCTTATGGAAACTTACTCCTTCCAGATTTTGGTAATGAAAACAAAGTATAGGTGAAAAATGACTTTGGGGCTTCTGTAAACCATTTCTCCAGAGTGTTTGAATTGCGTTTCCCATTAAGGAGCAGAAGCAGTGTCAGTTTTGTGAACACAGTACTGAGGAGGGTAGAAGATTGCATCTTTGAAATTAAACTGGAGGAACATGATGCATACTTCCTTGTTGCTTGCTAAGCTTACCTTGACATTTACTTTTTTGCTGAAGTGTAGAACATGTTTACAGAAGTTTATCCCATGTGCGTGGCATCTGGATTTCTTCCTAACTGTCAGTATCTTGCCCAACTAGAAGAATATTTAACTTTTCCATTTAATAGAGTATGCCTTGTGTGTCCTGATGGCAATTCAAATGGAAATGTGGGCCTCAACTAAATCACAGATAACAACACCCTCACATTTTGGAAAGCTCACATCCAAATCTAAACTTTGCAGTCAGCTTTTATATTTATAGAGGGCCAAAGCAAACCCTGGATCCAAACAGCTGAACTTGAGAAGCTCAGATGTTGATCTGGATCTGTCCTTTGCAGCTTGGTCCCATGTCTTATCAAACGAAATACACTGTTTACATTTTAATTCCTGCAAAGGATGTGACTGGCTAGCATTATATTTTAGGACTTACAGTTTTTTGCCATTTAGGCCTTGTCTACATTAGAAAAGATGTGCTTGTTTAACTAAACCAATTTAAATTGATCTAAACTAGTGCAAATTCCTAATGTTGGAGCGTCTTTTAATCTGTATTTGTCCAGCACCTTACACAATAGGGGCTTGGTCTATGATTGGGGCTCCTAGGTGCTACCACAATAAAAAATGTAGATGTAATTAAACCAGTTTAACCTGCACTTAAATAAGTTTAGTTTAATGTGGTAATTTACCAATGCAAGCTAAACAAATTTAAGCCAAGTTTAAGTCAATAAGTACATCATCTACATTAAAGGTTTGCACCAATTTAACAAGACTGATTTTGAATTATTTTAGTTAAACTAGGGCAGCGTTTCTAACATAGATAACTTTTTAGTTTCCAGACAATTCAAGGCTTCTGTTGTTTTTTCTGTTTAGATTAGTACATACATAGAATTTCAGACGGGATCATACTCAGAGCAGCTAGCCCCTCCTGCTTCCCGCACTGCAATGGCGACACTTATGTTTTTAGCACACAAGCTCAATCAGAGCTAGTGTAGGTATAACTACGTAAGCTGAGAATCACATCTGCAGCTCCAGTGTACGACTACGTTGTGTGTTGGCATTTACCTGCAACTGTTGTGCAGCCCAGTGTGAGGCTGAAGAGGGGTGACCAGTGTTGCAAGGACTGGAATCTATGTAGTCAGGTCTTAACACTAACTGATATTTACTGGTGAGTCTGCTTTTTTTCAGCAGGTGTTTTTGTCCTCTATTCACACTGAAAAACAAAAAACCTCAATTATTTTGCAATAGCCATTGTATTATAGAAGAAAGTAATCACAAATAGTATCCTTGCCATTGAACATGAGGTTATTTCTCCTGCCAAAATGATTTAATATCTAGATTAGGATTAAATAACAAAATATTTCTAACTTTGCATAGTAACACTTATCTTTTATTTCTTCCATACAAAATTGACACCATGAAAACAAACATAGATGTCAGTGAATGTTAATAATTATTACAACTTTATCATGATTATTTGCAAAATCTTTGAATGTTGATCACTTTTTTCTACACACAGTATTTTGTATTCAGCAATTACTTGCTGCAGCTTAATTCATGTTTATAAAGCAAAATAAAAGTAAGCCTGCAAGAATAAACCAAGTGATAGCAGCAAGGCCAGCACATAATATTGTTGCCTTCATAATTAATTTTGAGATTATTTAAAACTGCTACAGTATATAGTCCAGTTGAGCCAAATAATTGTAGCCTGGACCTCCTGTCCTAGCTATTGTTGATTGCATTTGAGAGAGATGGTTATATTTGTTTCAAGTTTTTGTGTTATGTGTAATTTTAATTGTTAGTTGTTTAATTTTAATGTTGTGTATAATTGACTACTTAAGGCCCTCTTTATTTAGAGCTTTCACTGTACTGCATAAGCAGAACAATCCAATTAAGTAAGACTGAAGAGTTGAGGGAGTGATAACATATTTAATACAGACACCTAAAACGGTCCTGTAATCCTTGCTGAATAATTTGTTTAAGAACAGTGCCATATATTCTGGTTTTTAATAGTGTAATCCTTCTTCATAAAACTGAATATGTATCTTTAATTTTAAAAGCTTTTATGCAGTGTTTCAGCTTTAAAAGAGTTAGTGAATGCCAAAAAGGAACCACTTTAAAACACATTGTTATAATAAGGTCCCTCTTGGGTTTAGTGCCAAACATTGGTCTTGAAATACCTTTTTTCCCTGTCGCTTTCTATATTAATCCGTTTCCTTGGGCTGATTCAGACTAGTCCACACATACTGCCCTGTCCAGAACTCATTACTACTCAGCTGCTAGGAGACATGCTAGAACATGAGCTCAAAGACTTAGCTGAGAACACAAATATTATACCAGCTTTCAAAAAAAAAAAAAAACCCAAAACCCTAAGTACTTTACTTCCAGAACTTACAGGTCTAATTTTTGCTTTATCTTTTCCTTTTGCTAATTAAACACAAGATTTGGCTCTAGGCAGAGCTATCAAGGTGGATTTGCTCACTCCAGAGAGTGGAAGAGCCATAGTAGAGAGGAGACAGCTGCAGGCAATCAGCAATTTCCCAGAGACTTTTAATAAAGTTCTGTGACTATTCTCTGACTCAAATTGACCTCCCTTCACTCTGAAGATGTTCTGGAAAAGAACCCAGAGACTGCAAGTTATCTAAGAAACAAATATATGCCATAACTCATTTCCCCTCAGATTAGAGATTCACAGACCATTGACAACGAAAGGGCAAGATGATATGCCACAGTTCTGGTCCTGAAATGGTTAAACTAGTAAATTGTCTCCATGCATTCCACGATGGGATTAGCACCTTCGTCAGCCAAGAGCATTTATCTAGCCTTAGCAGACCTGACTATATTTAATAATGGATCAATACCAAAAATTCCTCAGGTTTTGCCTATAATATGCTCACCTCTTTGGATTAATTATGACCCCACCAGGATCTTCACAAAATTAATGGTGGTGGTGGCTGCCCACTTGAGAAATGAGTGACAGCAACTCCTCTCTTGAATCATTAGCTCAGCTAGGGCTGCTTCCTCTGAAAGGCCAGCTGGCTGTGGCAAAACAGCAGACTTAATCCAGCAATTAGACTCATGATACTGACTCAGAGCTTCAATCTGAGAGAGCATTTCCAGACCAAACACAACTTTCTCTTGGCTAAGGAGACCACATAAATCAAAGAATTCTTGTTTGAGCATCGCTTTCACTCCTTATCCTTCTGGGTCCATATCCCCAAAAGGTATTAGTGCCTAACACCCATTTCTTTCAATGAGAGTTAGGCATCTAAATACCTTTGTAGTCCTGCCTCTTGGTCATTCACTAAACTCATTCGAGCTCCAAGCTGTACATGACAATGCTCACTGTGCCACTACTCGGGGCAGTTGTATTCTAATCTCTAGTATGTCAGACACCTGGTGGCTGCAAATAGTGACTAGCCTACCTCTTCCCTCCAACATACTGGTACTATCAGCAGTAGTCACTAGAGGCACTGGTCAGTCTATCCAGGTAGGTGACTTTTTGTGAGGTGTTAGATAGCAAAAGGCAATGGGTTTGCCCTAAAAGCTCTACTTCAAATATACTTAAACTCAGAACCGGGAGATGAGCTCTGATATGCTTATTTTCAGGGGTGTTCAACTGTGGAAACCTATTAGGATTCATGCAGACAATTCAAGTGTAGTACATTTCTCTGAACAGACATAGCATGGGGCCTCTAGAGTGACAGGCTGGTCACATAATAGTCTCCTGTTTCTGTGAGTGGAAAAATATCTAAAGAGTTGCCTGACTTTAGCAAGAAGTTTAAACCATCTAGTAGATAGGTTGATGAAGCACGTTGTTTACTAGTCAGTAGTGTCACCTTCAATCAGTTTGCATCTCGTTGGTATCCAAATGGGGATATCTGCCAATGGATCTGACAAGTCTGGACCCTTTCCTTTTATTTATTCCTTCTAGACACTATATTTTGTTTCAGGTGCATCTCTCACTTTCTGTTGCTTGAATATTTTGCTCCTAGGTGCCAAGGCAGTGACTATAAAGGGGAAGTCAGGATTCAAGCCAGAGAAGTTTCCTCTTGTGATGTAGCCAAAATTCCAGTATATGTAGACTGATCAAGTTAGGAAAATACTATTTGCAAGTAAAAATTATGTTATGTCTTAAAAGAAACGCAGCTGAAACATTTCAGAAAAGCAAGTCAGCCAGAGTCTAAACTGGCAGAGTTGTAAAAAGTCAGCAGTGATGTGTTTGTCAGGGAAGCTTAACATATTTTTTAAGTATTTACCGGTAAATATTTTCAGTATATAAGAGAGTATTATCCATTAGGCTCTGAAATATTCAAACATTATTTTGTTCAGCACAATCTGTAAGACCCCATATAGGTGTGTGTATATAAACATTATTTTTATCATTCCAAGCACACATTATATAAGTATAAGTAATTGTAAGTCCATAGAGTCTATAGTGTATTATATCTTCAGACCATTAAACTCAAATCCTATCTCGCCAACTTTTCTCCAAGTGAATCTATGACATCCCACCATCTCAGAATTACGTAAGTCCATTGCATTTTATTACTCTTCTGGGGGAATATGTCTGCTTGTCTGTTGCAACAAACTGACTAAATGATACCCAGATAACTTCTTATGAGACAGTGGTTGAATTGGTGTCCCTTATGGCATCTGATAACTATAGTATTTGTAATATGTCTATGGGGAAGGGAAAAAAAGATGAGGGTTTTTTTATTAGGTTCCTTTTCTTTTGATTTGTTGGTTTGTTTGTGCTTACAAGAGAGCAGATTTTGCCACCTCTACTCCCCATGAAGTCTTTACTCCACCAGTAGTCCCATTGAGATGTTTAGATTTAGGTCTAAAGAGAAAATACAAAGATAAATGTGATTGCAATACAAAAGACAATTCCTGTTTCATACATTGGATTGGGTGTATTCAAACTTTTAACAATGCACAGTATAATATTTACTTCCCTAGTTTAGTAATGTAATAGAAAAAGCTGCTGATCAAACCTGCCAACATGAAAACACTGTCATGAGCATATCATAGAATCTTAGGACTGGAAGGGACCTCGAGCAGTCTTCTAGTCCAGTTCCTTGTACTCAAGGCAGGAATAAGTATTATCTAGTCCATTCCTGACAGGTGTCTGTCCAACCTGCTCTTAAAAATCTCCAGTGACGAAGATCCCATAACCTCCCTAGACCATTTATTCTAGTGCTTATCCACCTTGACAATTAGGAATTTTTTCCTAATGTCCAACCTAATCCGCCTTTGCTGCAATTTAAGTCCATCGCCTCTTGCCCTATCCTCAAAGGTTCAGGAGAACAATTTTTCTCCCTCTTCCTTGTAACAACCTTTCATGTAGTTGAAAACTACTATCATGTCCTCTATCAGTCTTCTCTTCTCCAGACTAAACAAACCCAATTTTCTAAATCTTCCCTCATAGGTCATGTTTTCTAGACCTTTAATCATTTTTTGTTGCTCTTCTCTGGACTTTCTCCAATTTGTCCACATCTTTTCTGAGATACAGTATGGCACCCAGAACTGGACACAATACTCGAGCTGAGGCCTAATCAGAGCAGAGTAGAGCAGAAGAATTACTTCTTATGTCTTGCTACACATTTGAAAATGATGTTTGCTTTTTTAAATTTTTGCAACAGTGTTACACTGTTGACTTATATTTAGCTTGTGATCCACTATGACTCCCAGACCCATTCTGTAGTACTCCTTCCTAGGGAGTCATTTCCCATTTTGTATGTATGCATCTGATTGTTCCCTCCTAAGTGGGGTACTTTGCATTTGTCCTTATTGAATTTCATCCTATTTACTTCAGACCATTTCTCCAGTTTGTCCAGATCATTTTGAATTTTAATCCTATCCTCCAAAGCACTTGCAACCCCTCCCAGCTTGGTATTGTCCGCAAAATTTGTAAGTGTACTCTCCATGCCTTTATCTAAATCATTGATGAAGATCATGAACAGAACCAGACCCAGAACTGATCCCTTTGAGACCCAACTTGATATGCCCTTCCAGTTTGACTTTGAACTACTTTCTGGAACAGTTTTCCAACCAGTTTATGCATCCACCTTATAGTAGCTCCATCTAAGTTGTATTTCCCTTGTTTTTTATGAGCCAGTCATGTGAGACAGTATAAAAAGCCTTACTAAAGTCAAGATATACTACATAATGTAAAATTTTAGTGACGTGTAAAATCTGATTCCAGACACAAGCACTCGCTGGAAATTTAGGGACAAGTGAATAAAAAAGCAGAACCACTTTAATTTTGTATCTGTTATGTGCTAAGAACACTCCTCTCTTGATGAGATCTTTCAAATTTTTAATTTGCAGAAGCAAAATTTGGGCACCTTTCAGCTATCGAGTTCTAGAAATCTGTGTTTCTTCCAGTGTGTTATTTGGTTTAAATTCTTTTACTGCCCTTTAACCATCTCCCATAATCCATCCACAGAACCAGTTTGAAATGCTGAGAATATTTTCTGTCTGTTAATCCCTGGCTCTAGTCTAGGCAATGATAAATAATGGTAGTGATGGCAGTGCAGCTATTTGACAGGATAAGTGTGACGCAAAGATAGCATCTTTTCAGAAATGTATCCTAAATCCATACTGCATTGGCCTATGAACATATCAGGTCTCTTAAAATAAGCAGGGTTGAGCCTGGTCAGTACTTGGTTGGGAATCCTCCAAGGAAAACACAGAGGGCTGCAGAGAGCAATGTTGGTGACACAGCAGGCTGCACTCTTCCCTATGCGTCATCAAAGAAATTCTCCAGCTGGTTGCTAGGAAGCACTGCACTAGTCAAATGCAGTCTTTTCAGATTGATACAGTATTCATTTCTTGATCTGATCTGTTGTGTATAGTCTCACTACACACCGTTTTATTCCAGAGGTGGCTAAATTTAAGTGGTGGTGGAAGTGATTCTTCATTAGGAAATTTACTTTGTTAATTTAAAAAAAAAACCTGTAGTTTTAGATATAATGAATCCTTAAATGATTTAAGCACAGCTATAACCACCATGTGAATGTTTAGGATTGGACAGCCTTATCTTTTCTAATTGTAATTGCTACAAATTCCATGAACCTTGTCGTAACCTGTGCGTGCAATACAATAATCATAGACAAAAATTGTTACCCTTGAGATATTTGCTCAGAAGTAAGAAAACTCAAACAAGATTCCTATTGTGAGTTAAGCCTGTTGTTGAACCAGGGATGCTCATGGAGCTAGAGTGACTCACCCTTCTAGCAAAACCTGCAGTGACTCCACCCTCAGGCATACTTCATGCTACCCTGGGCAGGCCCCAAGTCAGATGACCGGGTACAAGTATTTCACCCTCGCTGCCAGAGCTGCAGGTTATTCTTGGCAACAGCCCCACTCAGCTAGGAGCTCTCCTGCTGCCTCATGGTTTACAGATCCTGTCCCTGTTTCTGCCCCAGCCTTTGCTGAGCCTTATCCAAACTGCTTCAGCCTCATCTGTGCCCTATTCTGACCCTGCTCCAGCCCTGTTTATGACCAGTTCCAGCCCTGCACATCCCATTTTGAGCCCCCAGACTCTTGGACTGACTCCCGCCTGACTTCAGCCTTCAGTCTGCATCTGGACCCTGACTACGATCCTGATTTGGCTTGCCTATGGACTCTGACCCCGATTCTGATTCACACCTTGTCCCTAGACTCTGGTTTCAGTGCTGCCTTTGGCTCAGTCCTGACTCTATGTCTGGCTTCAGCCACCACTCCAACTACCAGGTCTGACCACCTAGAACCCGGAGCCTGACACCTACAGCATCTTTCATTTTGCTTCCTTGAAGGTTTACATTACCATAGTTGATATAATGCACAGTTTAGATAGTTCATAATGGGCACATTAGTCCTCTAATAATAAATCACCAAATCCCTTGTTGGGTTGGCAGATGCCATTTGTGACATTTGGAACCTATGAACTTTTGATCCATGACTCAAGTGGCAAATCTCTGATGAATCCAAATTTCTTTCTCTGGAGTCAATATACAAAAATCTGACTCTGCTCAAAAACCACACTCCTTGTACAATGTAATTGTCCTTTTTACTAACTCACTATTGGCCTGATCCAGAGGCCTTTGAAATCAATGGAAATCTTTCCATTGATCTCAATAAACTTTGGATCACATTCTGTGTTTGGAGCCCCCTTCGCTAATAAAGCTGCAGGAAGCAGCATGCTTGCCAACCCGTTGACTCACTTAAAATCTGCATTTAAGGAAAATATTCCAGAGAGAAATTCCAGCCTCAATGAAAAGAGAAAATGAAAGGGAATACAGTCCCATCACAGCTGCTGAGAAAAGGACACCAGGTCCTTTGAACTGGTATAAAATGTACAGAACATTAGATGAATGTTGCTTACCTTTTCATAAATTACTGCTCTGAAATGCCGTCGTTAGTGGTTTCTTTAGTAATCTTTCTTGGTAAGTATTTATGGGAAAGGGTCCAGTATGAATACACGGTAATTCGGTTAGCAGCATTCTCATTACTTGATATGTACGAAATATCTTTAAACATTGTTATCAGCCAAAGAAATTATGGGGAAATGCAACATCAGGAAATTAAAATCTGTGATGTTATACAGTTTCAGATAATAGATAAGCAGCTGCGTTTCTGCATTCATATTTTTCATAATTATTTGTATTGAAAATAATTATCCTAATCATCATTAGCTCTGCATTAAATCGTACATCTTCTGCCTTGAAAGAAGTGAAGCAAAGTGAAATGCCAAAAATAAAGTTCCAAAGAGATTATTTTTATTCTCAACAACATGGTTAAGGTTTTCCACTCAGAAGCTGGTTTTTGCAGAACAACTAACCTCTCTTCAAAGTTACATCTTGATTTTTAAAACTGTGACACAGAATCAGCTAAGTTAATAATTCTTATTTTTTACATTGCTAGAGAACATCTGACACATGGACGGTTCCTGTGCTGGTGTGTTCTTTATTCAAGAAAATGGGGACCAAAAAACCCCCAACTGGAGTATGTTTATGATGTGGGTGAGATTCACGTACTCATACTCACATTAAAGAGTATGGTATTCCCTGGGTCATCAACTGAAGTCAATGGGTGGGCCCACTTGTGAAATAAAGTGCTTGTCGATGTGAATAAGGGATCAGGATATACCCCAGACAGAACAAGGAAAGATAAATCATCCAAACAGATTATTTGAAGTACTTTTGCTCTATACCTTAGGTATATACACAATTTTAGCAGGGAAAGGTTAGCTTTTAAAATAACTTAATCTATACCGCAGATAAGGGGAATCTGAGGGCAAAGAAAGACTTCATTCAAAAAACAGAGGAAAATGAGCCCTAACAATAGGTCTTCTTTACAGAAAATGCGCTGGGCTAGCGTGTATGTTCCATTACACATGGGATTCTGTGATTTTGAGTCAGCTGGTCCAGACTGGAATAACAATGAGAGTACTGTACAGCAATAATTGCTATCTGAGGCACTAATTGGAACAAATTGCCCACAGGGGGAAAATTAAAAACAAAAGGACACCACTTGCCATGATCTTTGCGCTACGGAATCAGTTTACAACAATGAGTTCTTACTCCGAGGGGCAGATTCTACAGTGAAGTTTGAAGCAATATTGAAATCTAGTAATCACCAGCAGGTGCCATTATGGAACCCATTTAGAAAGAGAAAAGGGGAGGAGGAGAATAAGACATGCTTGTAAGGACTTGTATTGTTTTCTAAGATTTCACGATCAGAGAGAGAAAATAAAACTTTAAATTTTCTTGTTCAATGCAATGATGATAAACGTGACATGATGGGTTATCGTCTCATGTAAGAAATATGCAATAGCAAAGCAATGTTTTGGCTGCATATACTTACTTCAGCTATTTACACAAAGAAAATTCAATGCATTAAAAACAATTTACAACTTCTCCCCTAACTGCTGTCCAATCACAGAATGACCGTTATTAAACAAACAAAGTGTATCTTCCTCTGAAACTATTCTGAAGTACAGAAGTGCATAGAATGTGACTTGTGGGCCAAAAGCAATTCTAAAATAATCACTCTTCTATTTAATATGCAGGAACAGCCTATAAAGACTACAGATCAAGTTTTTTCCTGCAGATAAATGCACCTGCGGTCTCTGAGCCTGACCTCAGTTTCTGCTAGATCTGGGAGCCTTAGTCTGCTTAGTTTCCATTTCAATTTTTTAAAATCTCTTTGAAGAATTCCATGTTCACTGGAACATATACACTAGGCCAGTCTATTTACTGGGAAGACAAACTATTGTCAGGGCTCATTTTCCAGCGTTTCTTGAATGTATACGCGTCATTCGGCATTCCAGTATTGTCGACATTTCTTCTTTCAGTTTTTGAGTCTGTCAAGTTTCCATTTGTGTTTTTTCTTTACTCTCAACCCTCTTCAGAGCTGTGTCTTTCTGGCCCACCTCCTGATCAATCACTCATTCATCTAATGAGATCACCTCCTTTTTAAGCTCAGAGCTTGTCTTTCCAGATCTATTTTTACTTTACGATTTTTGGTCTGACATCGCTGAAGATCTTACTTCCTTTTCTTCTTCCTTTGCTGAATTTTACAGTAGCTAACTCAGACCCTATTTAAGCATTGGCCACATTGTGCTGATGATGACTGAAATAATTGTTCAGTTTGGCTATAGATTCAAGGAAAAATGCTAGGATGCTAAGCTTATCATAGCTTATGTGGGGAGTGAGAGGTTTGCGGTTCTTTTGTTTTGGAGGTAGAGAGAGCTTCTTTGCCTCCCCTTAATTGTATCCAGATAAGCAAAAACTCAAGGCATTTAACATGGGTCTTACTATAAACAGTTCTGTTCCCCTTACACTGAAAGTGCACATAGGCTGTATTTTTGCTTCGCTGAGCATACATAGAGATGGACTGAGATGCTCAGCTTTGGGTTTGTCAAAACTCAGGCATTCTGTTTTGCCTTTTCAATGATAAAACCAAATTCAACTTTGGACATGTGGCAAATAGTAATATGGAGTATTTTACACTTCCCTACTTTCTCCGTTCTTCTATAACATTATCAGGATAAAAATAACATTAGTCTTTCCCTTTTTAACAATTATCGCTCAGCTTCTAAGACTACAATGGAAATAAAATTAAAATCATGCACATCCCAGGCTCAGAATCACAAATGTATGTAACAAATAGATGCATATTTCTAGTTGGTCCCCACTATTGCTAAATTCAGATAGGACATCGGAGGTATTAATACAATTGGGGTGCAGAACAGAAACATGGTTAAGTTGCAAGAATGACCTGCAGTCTAGTTTTGGGACCTAAATAAAGATGACTGGCCATCAGCTTAAACAGTATCTTTACATGTTAATTACTGGAAGGAGGAATTGAGGGGTTCATTGTCACTGTCATTTGACTTTGCTGAATTCATTGTTCTGGCAACATTGCATATACCAAGCTTCAGTTCACGGAAGCAAATAGCAAATGCTTATACACGTTTCCCATGCAGCTATCTGGGCATGAGATCTTGCCAGCTGGCAGTTCTTTGGTCATGTCAACTAACTTCTTGATATGTAGAGGAAAACCTAGCATTTTAATTTATTTAAAAGCTTTAGCATTCTGTTTATACTGAGCAAAAAGGTATTGTTAAAAAAAAAAAAAAGCATTGATTGGAACACAGCGAGTTTGGCAAGACACATATAGCACCGTGTGTCAAAGCACAACAGCTATCCTAGGTACTTTACAAGTGTTACACCAGTTGGTTGCAATGTTAAGATAGAGGTCTTTTGCTCAGATCCTGGTGAACCAGAGCACTTCACAACTGTCACAACCAGTCCTCCCAGCTACTGCTCCCAGCAACAGTGCTCGGCATTATGGAGTAGGTACTTCAGGAGTCTCAGAATGTATTGGGACAGATAGTTCTGCAGTCCCAGTCTTGTAAGGTGCTTTTCAACATTGATGCATGGGCAAAATCACTGCAAGAGCAAAAGATGCAACGCACCATTTTGTGCAGTTAGTAACCCTGATACAGTCTCCTTGCTTAGTGTAGAAATTCTCTTAATAATATAGGTCATGAAGGACCCCCATCACACTTTTTTTTGTAGGGGGGGGGGAAGCGAAGGGTTGGTCCCTGAGTGCTGGCTAAATCCAAACTCAGCTAGGAGAGAATTCCCCTGCAGTTCCAATTAGATATGATATTCTTCAGAAATAGTGCTACCTCAGGGTGCTCTTGCTCTTTCTTTTCCACCCTGGCCACGCAAAAAAAGTGGTAAGTAGGAGGTGGAGCCAGTGAAACTGGCCACTCCCTTAGGAGGGAACTTTCGGCATCCTGTTGAGGCATGTAGCAACAGGCTCGCTTGCCTACATGCTTGGGAGACCCAAGAGGCATTTATACACCATGAGACTGCCTCCCAGTGTCCCTGCTGTGGGAGTTCCAGCCCACTCCTCAGTGCAAGCCAGTGCCTTCATGGCACAACTGAGCTCGTCTCCATTGCTGCACCTTTTACGAATTTGCTTTCCTTTCTGCGTTCGTGTGTGCGTGTACGCGTGCACCGTTTCTTGGTATGGATTGTGTCTTGTCAGTCTCCAAAGCCATAGACGCCTCAGACATAGGTTGTGAATTAAGTTGTGCTTCCCTCACTATTTCCTTCTCTTTTACTGGACTCAGATTGACTGGGCCAGATTCAGTCAAAAATTCTGTTGGGCCTTATGCCCTTCAAGCCCTGAAAATATTTTAATTAACAGGGGACTGGACTGACATCCACAGAGTTCTTATTGGGTCTCACTTTCTGAAGCTACTCTACCTTTGGCAGCTTCAGTAATCATGCTCCTGCTCTTACTTTCCAGCTCAGAGACTGAGCCACTATCAGGCTTTATGGTATTCGCTAAAAGTGGATGAGAGAATTTTTTGGCAAAGATTACAAAGAAAAGTTTTCCTGTTGTGGTAAATTGCTCTGTGTGCAAAACTTGTGACTTCCTTGATTCTTCTGCTCTCTACAAAAAACTTCAGGGTTTTTTCCCCCAAATTGTTTAGTAGAGGAATAAGAGAGCAGACCAGTTGTGTTGCTTAATGGAATCACTTTGTTGTTGTTGTTGTTTGTTTTTTCAGGTTGGAAGACAGGGCCAGTGTACTGTTACTGTGCCTCTTTCAGGAGTTATTTTGTTGGATAGTTACACCTGATGGAACTGCTACAGTAGCTGGAGTTTCTTACTGAGGTTTAGTAACAGGAAGAATCTGTGATAACTGATCCCATATTAGAGTCTTGTATGATTTTATATTTTTAGCTATGCTCAAGAATGAAACTCAGTTTGGTTTCAGACATATAGCCTGTGGCAGTAGGTTGGGATAATGGACATCATGGAGATGTATAAAGGGAGATGGCAGGGTGTGGAAATGTATGATGAACTAAAATGAAAAGTTGCATCTATGACTTGTAACATCAAATCCAAGCTGAATGTGCCTATACTGTATATAAAGAGAAAATGTGCTACTGTATTAGTACCTTCGTGAGTGTGCATTCCTGCTGGCACCACAAAAAGAACCAGGAATGACTACTGCAACTGTCAACATTACGCAGCCTATGGGCGCAATCCCACTCCCACTGAAGTCCATAGGAATTTTTCAATCGACTTCAATGGAGCTGGATTGGTGTCAAAAAAAGTTACCATCTCTTTTCTTTATCTCACCCTCCATCCATCCCCTTTGAAGTCACTGGAGCTGCACCTGCTTATGTTAGATAGAAATTTACTCTAGCATTTAAAAAAAAAACTAATTTTTTTACTGATTCATTATGCAAGGTAGCATATCACTGAGATCTATAGAATACAAAACCCACTAAAAATACCATATCTGAATAAAACAAAACTCGCTGGGGTGCATCTACTCATAAGATTTGCATTTCTGCCTTCTCCGGTTTACATTAAATTGAAAAAGCTAAAAGTATCTTTGTTCAATAGCAAAAACTAGTTAAAGGAGATAAGAATAGTAGCCTGCATTGTAAGTTAATTATTTCATGAAATAGATGGAATTACTGAACCAAATATACACCAAGAAATCTAATGTAATGAGTCTCACACAGATGCTTTTGAAAAAGAAAAGAAATTATATGGATCTGACCCAGAACCCAGCTATAAATTAGGTGGTTGGGAGGGGGGAGGGGTTGATCAGCTAACAGTTTACATTTTGCTTGTTCTTTTAGTCTTGTTTAGCTTACCTGAAGGTAGTAATTTGCAACAGAAGAAACACAGTGAAATGTTTGTTTCTGTGTTGCTAGACAACATATTAGTTTTGATTTGGTTTTCAATCATTTTTAAAGCACCAGTATAGTACATAATATTAAGGAAAGCAAAATATATTCCCTCTTTCAAGTTAATATAAAGGTATGTGAAGGCCAATTGTTTGAATGAAGTCAGTTACTTATAAGCTCAAATTTTATTAATTGTTTTCAATATGGCTTGTCATGCACTCCAGATCTAGGCAATATAAAGTAAAGATCTAGGGGGCAGTTATGCCACAAGCTGCCAGAGATTTTGGGTTTTTTAAAGTATTTCTTTGTTAATTTTTCAAGGAAAAAGACATTTATATTAATATAACAATCATTAGTGACATCCGAATAGAGGAGTGCATCTTTTTCTGTTGTTATGCTTCTGTTATCTTTGGTGGATCACTGGGTGTATTAGTTACAAATGGAATCTGTAGAATGTTGTTAATAATTACAGAAGACGTATTATGTCACAATTGCGTCAGTGCACACGTGATACAAAATATTAATCAATGTAATAAATATAAGCCAGGTTAAATTAGTGTAAGGGTGTCCACACTCTCTTGAAGGTGGATGGGGAGATGTCTGTGTGTGCAGCTTTGCTAAGATTCCCCCTGCACACATGCACAGTGTTGGGTTTGGGGATTGGGATGGGCCTATCTACACATACACTTGCACCAGTCTAACTATAATGGGTTTTTAAATAAATCTAGTTAAAAACCTCTGCTGACTCCTCCATGGGCACTATTAAAGCAATTGAAATCTGTCTTATATCAATTTAACTAAACCACAAGTTGTGTGTAGACAAGCCCTGACCCTACCCAACTCTGTGCTTGTGTTCAGGGAGCCTTTGGAAAGCTGTGCAGCAAGCTGCATCAGTTCTACTGCAATCAGTGTTTCTCTGAGAAGGAATGGAGAGCTGGACTTGTCCTTATGTGAACTGTACATAAGAAGGTTTCAATTCCATCTAGGGGCTCTGGCATGGACATTAAGCATGAGAACTTCAGAGATGGAATAACAACGTCAGTTTATTTACTTTTTAAGTACTTTTTTTAACTGAGTGGTTTCCAAAATATTCTCCCTTTTTATTAGCCCAAATCTAGAAATATAGGCAATGACCCCCAAAATGAGCACACACAAATACTTCAAAAGCAGAATCAGTGTACATCCTGTACTCTGACCAGCAGCCATCCAAAACACAGTCCCTCTGACTGCACTAATTCAGGTTATGCCAGAGGTTATGGGTCTATTACAGCAGTGAGTGGGTGAAGTTCTGTGGCATGTAGTGTGCAGGTCAGACGAGATGATCAGGATAGTCCCCTTTGGCCTTAAAGTTTATGAGTCTGATTTTATTTCTCTAAAAAGCAAGAGCTGTCTGCATTGAAGGAAAGGCAGCTGCGCCTAAAGGCCATTACCAGGTCAGGTGGGACTCACACATAAATATGCACAACACTTTGGTTGACACCTCATCCTTATACCATGTCCCTCTATTACAGCTCCTGTGGGAGAAGGTACAGACCAGTCTCTCACTGGACTTTAGGGACATCCAAAATAGGGAAACCATCCCAAACCCCTAATCCTGGATGTGAGTTTTCAAGTGGGTGCCTATCCTCAATGCTTTTTAGAATTTTCCCCTGTGATTTTTGTTCTTCTCTCAGTCCCTTGCTGTATCTCCAATCATGTGTTGTTTTCCTTCTCAACTCCCATATGTTTGCCCCCCCTCACTGTCCTTCAGCTTAGTGATTTCTTTATAAAGAATCATTTCCATTCTCTAAATGTTAAAAGCATGATTGTTTGCACATTTGTGACATCACTTTATGCTAAGTAAGTATAGCATTAAGAACACAGAATTATTTTTCTCCATTTTGATAACAGTTGGTTAATAGTCTGGCATTTATATTGGACATCATCATGGTCAGAAACTTTATCAGACAATCACATTCCTTTTCTGAGAATGCCTGCTTTGTAAAAGGAATGTAATGCTATCAGACCGGAGTTCCAAAACTGGGGTACCTGAGCTTGACATTCCATCCATTCATGTCACAACAATTTTTTAAGAAGGAGGTATGTGAACCAATAAAGTTTGGGAGCCACTGCTATAAACATTTGTTAGTGTGTCTGATGAAGAGACAGCTGAGGCACCATCTTTGAATTTTTGCTGTAGCCTACTCCATATCTTATACAGTAGCTGTGAACTGATGAACATTACTTAGATTCCTTGGAGTACATTCATAGCATGCTGCAGAGAAACTGGGGGTATGCAACTCTTATTATCTGTAGGATGCATATATTATATGCCTGATCCCCACACGATGCACTGAAACCGTATTCCTAGTTGCTGTCTTTAAGGGCTTTGATTCCTAGAAACCAAGTACTGTGTGTATTTTGAAGAGGGGGTTCTTCTTTGTTACTATGTTCCATAAAAGGAGGATTTGCTGGTATCCTATGTATTTTGACGTACGTCTTCAACAGCAACAAAAGAATAACACATAACTGAAGTGCCTGGCTAGTACTTAAGTGCTCTGGAAAGCAGCAGCACATAAATACTGTGCAGCCCACCACTTTGTGCCAGCGGCTACATAGTTGGGAAACTATGTGATGGTTAAACAATGAAATTAAACATACAGGACCCAGTACATTTAAATATTTAAATGCCGCTTTTCAAAACAAATCATACTAATGAGTAACTGTGGTTCAGACCTTGCTCAGGGATGGCCTACAACATAGTGAACAGGACAGCAAAACCTAAAGAGTATATTTCTTTGCATATGTAACAAGCTCCTGTGCATTCATGAAGGAAGGGCTATACAAGTATTTTATTATTTGATTTGCATTTAATTTTTATTGTGAAATATCTTTGTGCATACATATTTGTTAGAATGTCATTTTTAAAAAGTGGGACAGATACTGTCAATTCCACCAGCAGAAATCCAGAGCAGTTCCCTTGACTTTAACAGGGTTATTCTTGATTTACACTCATCCCAGGGAGACCAGAGTCTGGCATCATAACTACCATAAAAACCTTTTCATAACATTGTAACTTGTTACAAGCTACCTCTTTATATAACAACATGGATTTCCCAGTGTTCATCTCTCCTCATCATTGGTCTCACCTGATACAAGTACAAGTACCCTGGGGGAAAGTGGGTCACAGGAGGAGTGGATATGCTGGAGAGATCTCTGCAGCACTTGTAATCCAGAGAGAAAGGCTACACACTGGCTTTCTAAATCAGATGCATAGGAGAGGGCCAAAGACCTATAGTGTGGACCACATTCTCATTTGCAGTCACCTTCCCCATTACCGCAGTGCTCTGTAGCAGTCATGTTATTTGCATACAAGGGAAATTAATATTAGGAAAACAGTTAATGTATTTTTAACTGTCTTTTAATGCAATTTTGCAGGTGGAACAAGGAGGAGGAGCTGGCACCCTGTGACCAACCAGCTCTTCACTGACAACAAGAAAGTGGACAATAAAGACTACCTACAGCCTAATGCACTATGGAACAGAGCTCCAGTGTTACCGCTGTGGAGTTGGGTCTTGAGAACCAGGGATCTGTGAGGTAGCTAGTTCCATGACTATGGCTGAGCTACAAGTCCCCTGCGTAGGCAGCCTGCAGTAAATGTGGGGGTGGCTAAGGGCCAAGGGGAGCTGGTCAGGAAATGATTTTTGATTAAAATGAAATTTATCTTTGATAGCTTTCACCTTTTTGAGATTTTGCCAAAATTCTAAGCATTTCAATATAATTATTTTGCAAAAACTTGAAAATTTCAACAAAAAAGGATGATTTGCATGAAAATGTCCAGTTTGTCCACAAAAAAAAAAAGAAAAAAAGAAGCAGCTATTTTGACCAAAAAAAATATTGACACCTTCCCCAGTCCTGAGAGTGTAACAATGTCTATTGAACAGCCACACCATGGCTTTGAGGCAGTGTTGAATCCCCACGCTGATACCTGCAGACTGCCAGTTTACACACAGTGTGCTCTGCTGCAGGGAACATTTGCTCTTAAATTCAGAGCTAATGATTTAACAGGATTTTCTGCTGTGGATGTTCAGTCTCACATTTTCAAACATCCCCAGATTTGTTTTTATACACTGTTTTTTCAAACCCATCAAAACACATGCTGCTTGCTAAGGCCTATTTACATTCCAAGTTTGCAGTTTCTTTAGTTTTTGTGTTTTCCACCTGGAGAAAAAAGAGCTGGTTATAATTTGTCTAAAGAAAAAAATGTATTTTTTCTACCTCTTATTATACCATGATAGATAAAGGGATTTTCCTCAAAATTTCCCAAAACCAAGTATGGAAGATTTCAGCCCAAACAAGTAAATAAATGTTCTGGAAAAATATGAGGGCATGAAAACAGAGTATTAGGATAGAAACTGTTCACAACCTTAACTACAGCAGTAATTACCAAGGTAAATGGTATAAGAACATATGTTATGCCAAAACCTCATTGGATGTAATGTGGGAGACAAGTGCCTTTATCACCCAGCCAGCATGATTAAGCAGTACACCTGCATTTCTTGAAGTTTGTCATTGCTTTAATAAAGCTTAATTTGAACTGGTTGGGGATGGGGAAGGCAGCAAATGAAGAAAATCTTTCTACTTTATGGGGCAGTTTGTGTGTAATAGCAACAATTTATTTTGTTACTATATTTGTTACAATAAAGACTTCTTGGCATTGATTAAATATATATGGTTATTAATTAATTAATTTCAGTAGCTCTTAACAGTGAGCATACTACAAAACTGTTTAGCCTTCAAACCAGTTCATATCCTGATACAGAAAAGAGAGGTGGATCTACCCATAGAGGATTGGGTTAATTAGTGCATCAGTGTTTTGAAGATCACATTACTGCACTCTAAAGAATGAAAGAATATTGGCTGGTAAAAAAACAAACAAACAAGATATATAAGAAGAAATATCGTGACTCGGTAGACTTCTTGTGTCTGCGCTGAAAGGTCATGAGTTTAAATCTTTCAGCAGAACTTGCTCTTATATCCTCTGATGCTTCAGAGAAGAAGAGGGAAGGCTAAACAATTATTGGTTTCATCTCTCAAATAAGCTCTTGACACAAGGTCTCTGGAAGTTAAAGATTCCATGGTACATTTTTAAAAGAATAGGGGAATAACCCTAGTGTCTTGATCAGCATTCCTTTCCCAGCAAAACAAGTGTTAAAACAATGTGTGACCAATGCTGAATGCATAATGGCTGTTAAATTTGCCTTTACGGTCAACAGTTCGCCAGGAAACAGGTATTTTTGGTGTTAGTCAAAAGTAATAAACTTTGCTTAGTTTCAGAACAAATATTGTAAAATACTTTGGTATTTTACTGTTTTCAATGGGTTATGGTGAATTACTAATACATTTTCATTACTGTATCAAGGAAATTATCATTAATTAAAGAGAGGGAAAACAGAAGTCTCTAATAAGCACCTAGGATGATGTAATCATGCTCCTGAACAATAGGACTGAATGTGATCAAAGGAAAGCAAGCCACTGAGTCAGCTGGTCAAGGGGCTCTTGATACACAGCTTCCAAATGAGCTGCTCATAAATTTTTCAGATTCTTATGAGTTTTTTTTGGTGCAGAGCTAGGAAATATGAGGGTGGGGTTCAGACCAGTGAAGAGGGAAATGGGCGATGTTAGAGCAGTGTGGGGGTTGGGAGGGCGCAGGGCGGGGCCTCTGGATCTTTGCCAACCTTTGCCCCTTTGTAGCTGTGCCAAAGCACACCCTAAGGAGCCAGCACTCCTTGAGGCAACAAAGCTTTTTAGGTCATGTCTACACTACAAATGCTACAGTGCCATGTCTATGCCAACATAACCACATAGTGTAGATGCACACTACAGTGACAGAAGGGTTTTTTTGTCGTTGCAGAAACTCCATCTCCCCAAGCGACAAAGATTCTTCTGTCAACCCAGCTGCAATTACACCAATAGTTAGGTCAGCATATGTGCGGCACTCAGGAGTCTGGATTTTTCACACCCCTAAGTACCATAGCTATGTCAACCTAAATTTTAAATATAGAACAGGCCTTAGTATAAGGGATCATTCAAACAGTGTTTTGGAAAACCCAGTCTGATGACTAGCAATTTGACAAACAACTGGGTCTCCAAAAAAGTAGTTTTTCAATGACCCCTCAGCAAATAAGGAATTGTCTTCAAAAAGAGACCTTTGCTCTTTGGGAGCTCAAATGTACCGACAACAGACCCATAAGAGGGGAAAGTTGGGCACCTCCCCTCCAGTGACATACTGAGGAGGGAAGGAAGAGGAGCTATCTAGTCTTCGTCCTACAACTAGCTCTCGTCTCCCACAATTCCTCTCCCTCTTTATTCCACCCTGCCAAAGAAGTGGGCTCCCTATTCCTCCACTGTTCCTGATCAGGGGAAGGACCTCCACCTTTCCCATGCTACCTCTCCAGAGTGGGGGAGGGTGCAATCAGGAAGGGAGGGGCTGCCTTGTCAGCTGGATGAGACTAGTCCCAACCATTGTACCATCCAGGAAAATGATGGGCAATTAAAGTTAATGGGAAGATGCTGAGCAATCCTGGCTACATCTTGGATAATCAGGAGTCATTACCAGGAGAGAGAAGAAAAAAAACCCTTTAAAAATGAGGCTTGAAACTGAGATCTTCATCTGAAAACTGAGGGACAGTCACTTGGCATGTACTTTCCATGAAACACTGGATCCCCTATGCAGCAGGGGGTACACTAAGGGCATGTCCACACTGGGTGGCTCTGTCAGCGTTGCAGCCATCGATGCAGTGGCATTGATTGAGTGAGTCTGGTGAAGACGTGCTCAATCGATTGCCGAGCATGTCTCCCGTCGACTCCAATACTCCACTAGAATGAGAAGCGTAAGCTATGTCACTGGAAAAGCATCTCCCGTCAACATAGCATAGTGAAGACAGCGCGGCTACTCAATGTAAGGTACGTCGACGTCAGTTACGTTATATACCTTGCATCAATGAGTTGCGGAGTGTAGACCAGGCCTGAGAAACCATTCAGAGGCAATAAATAACCTGTATTAGAAGAAGGGAGATTATCTCATTTGAAAGTGTAAAGCCTGAGGTTGCATCTTTGTTTATTTTCTGTGTAACTTGTATGTGTTTGTTCTCCCTCACTATTTCATCTCAGAATCAGATTTTTCTATTAAATAAACCTTTTGTTTATTTTTACCCCAAGCAAGCCTCTGTTTTGCAAACTGTGTAAAGTGTGTTTGTACCAGAGTAAGCCGGTGTCTGGTAGGATTGGTTTCATGCCTTCGGGGTGACAGTCTGAGTGCCTGGTACTTAAGAACTCAAGGAGGAGAGATTTGGGGAGACTTGGGACTGGAAGGGCTGTTTGTGTCACACTGCAAGCAGTAACTAGGCTGGTGAAAGCCCAGGGTGAGGCTTATACATGTGAGGAGGCTACTGGTGTCAGTGGTCTGAATCAAAGCTGCACAGCATAAAAACACCCAAGGTTACAGGGAAAGTGGTGACAGACCCTCTTACTGGTCTGGGTGATCCCAAAACATCAGAGCCTTACACCTTCTCTTTGCTAACAGAAAACTCAGTTTTGGGGCATGAATAGCTAACAATAGTTGTCTACACTCACACTGAGCCCACGCCCCACAAACTATTTCAGACATGCAAAATGTTCTCATTCTTTGTCCTGAAGATTCTCCCAGCCATTTTCTTCACTTACTCCTCACTAAGCCCTGTAGACCATAGTCATATATGCCTCCTGAGAAAAATCTCCATGACAAGAAGTTCCCCAGGCACCGCCACTGACACAATCTGTTGAACTCAATGCTGAAATGAGGTATACTTGATCCTTCCAGCTACACATGTACCTCTCTTCACATCACAGTAACAATTGTGACAACCTACTCTAACTAATCCCTCTATTATTCAGTTCAGCTACACCTAACACAATGAACACAGCTGGAGTGCATGCCGATAAATGTTGCAATTCAAATCTGTGAAACAGAACACAAACAATGGCCCATTTTCTTAATCATTCTGTGTGTACTTATTATGGCACTGTCCTTACTGAACCATTCCCAATGGCCATTGCCTGTTCCAAGGGCTAGAATTAAGGTTGCATTGTGGGGATGACATGTACCGTAACTCTCTATTTCCTGGCTTTTAGAGGTGTAAGTTTCTGTTATCTTAATGCTTCATTTCCTTGTTTCCCTTGGTTTGAGTGTAGCTGAACTCAACATTCTGGAAGGACATGAGGCACCATTTGGCAACCTTTATTCTGCATGAATGAAGTGTTGGGCCATTTAATTTACTTCCAAGGGAGTAAAATTAGGCTCTTAACAATGGCTCCAGTTTTATATTGGTAACATGTAAAAGTGGCCTTTTGAGAACAGAATTGATTGCTTATATCACTATTAATCCTGCAACTGACATTGCAGACATAATCCCTACTTTGCCATGATTTGGTTACTGCAGAACTTGTCTTCCTTTGCAGTATTAGGCTATGTCTACACTACCACTTATGTTGGTATAATTTATGTCGCTTAGGGGTGTGAAAAAACTCTTCCCTGAGTGAAATAAATTACACCAACATAAGTTACTGCACTAGATGAGTAACCATTTCTTCTTCTTCGAGTGATGTCCCCGTGGGCGCTCTATGTTAGGTGACTATGTAGCAGTGTCCATCATTTGGTGGAGGGACTTCGGTGTTACTTATTGTGTACCGATGAGTACAGATAGGCCTATTGTGGCATCTCTAGTGGATGCCTGATCGATTGTGTAATGTTTTGTGAGCATATGGGCTGAGGCCCACGTGGCTGCTTGCATATATCTGCAACGGGTGAGTGAAGACTGTAGCTTGATTGATATTGTCATGGAATATTGTAATTGCTGCTAGATGAACTTTTAATGAATTAATCGATAATCCCGATTTTTTAAGATCTTGGATATAATCTAGGATGACCGCTTTAGATGAGGATGTCGCCATGATTTGTCTTTCTCTGCACCAGGAATCAAATCTGAGCAATTATTGAAGGTAAGTCTTCCTAGTTGTTGGTTTTCTTCTATTTAACATCTGTATAACTTATTCCAAAAATTCTAACTCGTCTGGTTGGAACTAATTAGGAACCATGCTATTAGATGTAATTTGTGTAACTTTGGGTGATAAATTCTGCCGTCTTCCTGTGAGAGATCTTCCCTCAGGGGAAGTGTGATTGGTCTGTGTGCTGACAGACTGAGTAGGTCCGAGAACCACATTTGCCTGGGCCATGTTGGTGCTATCATTCTGACTGTCGCTTTGTCAATCTAGATTTTGTGGATGGTCTTGAGTATTGTTGGGATGGGTGGGAAGGTGTACAGGGTGGGAAAGCATACAGTAATCCCCTGTTCCAGTTGAGCAAAAATGCACTGCGCATGGAGTCTGCTCCTAGTCCTGCTCTCGAGCAGAATAGGTGGCACTTTTGATTTTGTTTTGTGGCAAATAGGTCGATTATGAGAAGACCCCATTGAAAGATATTGTATAGGACTTTGGTGTTTATCTGCCATTTGTGATTCTGTGGAAAGGGTCTGCTGAGGCTGTCTGCGGTAATGTTTTGTTTCCCAGGTAGATATGATGCGGGTGTTTGGATCTTGTGCTGTATGCACCAGTTCCATAGTCTTATTGATTTGATGCATACGGAGCGGGATCTTGCTCCTCCTTGGTAATTGATATAGACTAGGCATGCAATATTGTCCATCATTATTCTTATTGATTTGTTTCTTATGAATGGTAGAAAGTGTTGACAAGTGTTGCGGACTGCCCTGAGTTCTAGCACGTTTATGTGAAGACTGGTTTTGGGTTTTGACCACCTGCCTTCTATCGTGTGGTGGTGTAAATGTGCTTCCCAGCCTAGAAGAGACGCATCTGTCGTAATCATAACTGATGGTTAGGGCTGTGAAAATTGGATTCCGGACATCATGTTGTTTTTGTAGGTCTACCACAATAGGGACTCTTTGACTTTCTTTGGCATTATCAGCTCTTTGTGGAGACCATGCCTGTTGGTCTGTAAACCAAGGTGAGCCATGCCTGAAAAGCTCGCATATGTAACCTGGCATATTGGACCACAAATGTTGTGGCTACCATATGTCCCAAGAGTTGTAGAGCAAGTCGTGCTGTTACAGTCGGACTGATCCTCACTCATGATATTAAGTCTGTGATAGCCTTGAATCTGGGTCTTGGGAAGGATGCTCTGGCTGTTATTGAATTGAGCTGTGCTCCTATGAATTCCAGTTTTTTTGTTGGGTTCAACGTGGAGTTTTTGGTGTTTATCTTGAGTCCTAATTGTTGGAATAGTTGGAATAATATAGTTTGAATACTATAGTTTGAGCAATGGCTTGTCTTGCTAGAGTTTTGCTGGTTGCCTTTATTAGACAGTCATCTAGATTTGGGAAAATTGTAATGCCCTGTCTCCTCAGGTGTGAAGTGACAACTGCGAGTACTTTGGAGAAAACCCTCAGTGCCTCAGAAAGGCCAAATGGCAGCACTTTGTATTGGTAGTGGCTGCCTGACATGACAATCTTAGGAAGCATCTGTGAGCAGGGTGGATCATAATATGAAAATAAGCATATTGGAGGTCGAGGGCTGAGAACCAGTCCCCTTGTTGCAGTGCTGGTATTATGATGAATAGTGTGACCATCTTGAAATTTTGTCGCCTCACAAATTTGTTTAATGCTCTCAGGTCTAGAATGGTCTCCATCCTCCATTCTTTTTCTGTTCTACAAAGTAGTGGGAATAAAACCCTTTCCCTCTGTGTTGTTGAGGGATGTGTTCTATTTCCCCTATTTGTAGGAGATGGTTTATTTCTTGGTGCCTTAATTGTCTGGGGTCCCTGAAGAGGGACAGGGAAGGGTTGTGGGTAGGAGAGATGGATAAAAATGGGATAGTGTATCCAGAATTGATAATCTCTATTACCCATTTGTTTGATGTAATTATTGAGCAGTTGAGATGGAATTGTCGGAGGCGAAAATTCGAAGTTTGCGATGGATGACTCTGGCACTGTCTGCTGAGTGGGATTTCTCAGACCCTCAACCAAGGACTCAAAACAGCAGTTTTGAGGGTCTGAGAAATCCCTCTCAGCAAACAGTGCTAGATTGTGCCAGATGGTGCAGATTCAGTCCCTGAAGGTGCTTGTTGAGATTGCCTGTGTCTCTGTGCTCTCTGTTTTCCCCTCTGTGACTCTTATAGCCTGTACTGTTGATGAGGCAGATATCTGAAGGTGTATGGTTGGAATTTATATTGCTTCCTTTTTGTTGCAGGTGTATAAATTCCTAACGTCCATAATGTGGCTCTGGAGTCTTTCATTGAGTGCAATACCTTGTCTGTTTTCTCCAAAAAAGGTTGAGCCTTGTCAAATGGGAGATCTTCTATTTTTGTTTGTAGGTCTCTGGGAAGAGCAGCTGCATGAAGACAAGAGGCACTGTGCATTACTATGGTCGTGGCTGTAGTTCTGGCGCTGTATCTGCTACATCCAGTGAGGCCTGTAGCGCAGTCCTCACTACGAGTTGTCCTTTGATGAGTAGAGATTTGAATTATTCCCTTTTGTTATCAGGTAATTTGTTCATGAATTGTGCTAGTTTCTCATAAATGGTATGGTCATAATTGAAAAGCAGGGCTGCATAATTTGATACTCTCATCAATAGTGTGGAAGATGAATAGACTTTTCTTCCTAACAGATCGAGCCTTTTCCAATCCTTGTCCTGTGAGGTTGACTTATAGCTTGTTTGTTTTTCTCTTTAATTTGCTGTGTCTATTACTAATGAATTTGCAGGCGGATGAGTGAATAGAAATTCCATCCCCTTGGCCATGATATGGTATTTTCTATCATTCCTTTTGTTAGTGGGGGGAATGGTGGCTGGCGTCTGCCAGATGGTGTTGGCTAGTTCCATCAACGCCTCATCCCTGGGAAATGCGATTTTTGATGATGTCATGGTATGCAGAATTTTTAGTAATTTGTGATCAGACTCTGTGACCTGTTCCAGTGGAATTTCCAGCTCTTGTGCAACCCTCTTGAATAAGTCATTACATTGCTTGGGGGTCGTCTACAGGTGTGGGCGGGATAACTGCTTCATCTGGTGATGAAGATGGTCGTTTGTGTGGAGGGATGTTTCCTGTTCCCCACTTATCTCTTTTGCTTATGTTCCTTCCACTGCCTTAGCAATGTAGTTGGGGGTGATTGTCTGGATGATTTTGCTCTACTTGTATGAGAGCTAGTCGGTGTATTATATGTCTTAGAGTAGGTGAAGCAGGAATCCCAATCGTGCCATCACATTTGGTATGGCATATGAGGACCAAACCATGGTGGCCCATACCATGGATATGCATGTTACCACTTCAGGGTGTATATCCACGTGACTCTACCGATCGTTTGGTGGGGGAGGAATGTTCTGAGGAAAATTGGGCTTCCTCTAGCTCACTGTTGTTTGTGCTGATGGAATGCACTGGGGAAAGAGCTTCATCATGGGCAAAATGTATTGGTGATTGCCCTATAGATGAATGTGGAGAAGATGTTACCATTAAGTGATATTGCTTATGCGTTCTCTTTGAGGGTGGTGCTTTTGTCGGTGCCAGGTTTGTTGTCGGCCCCGTAATAATGGTCAGTGCTGGCTGCAGCACCTCAGCAATTGTCAGTGCCATTACTGACTCTGGTGCCAACTTCAGTGCCGTGGTCTGTGTTGGCACTGAATCTTTTTCAGGTGCTGCAGTTGGCCCCGTGGCTGTGGTGGTGCTGCGGTCAGTACTGTTGAGCATTGCTTAGATGCTCTCTGTACCGTGTCCTTTCTCGGTGCTATGTTGGAGGATGGATGTTTTTGTTTACTCCTCAACCCCACACCAGGACGTTTCACGTCCTTGGGTGTCACAGACTGATTTGTAGCTGAGGGATCTGTCGCCTCTTTGGTACTCTGTTTAAGGGACAGACTCTTGGGCAAGCGTCCTTTATTTGATACAGTGGTATCTGGTGGCGATGAGGCTCTCTTTCTCAGAGTGTGTTCAGGGCTATTAGTGGGAGGTTTGTCTGGTTCTGAATCAGAGGAGGGTCTGAGGGATTTTTCCATGAGGATAAGTTTTAGCTTCAGGTCTCTGTCTCTCCGCACCCTGGCTTTCAAGTTCCTGCAGTGAATGCACTTCTGCAGTACATGGGTTTCTCCTAGACAGCGAACACATTGTGAATGGCTGTCTGGGGCTGGCATGGCCTCTCTACATGAGGTGTGCCTTTTCAAGCCTTGGGAACCTGGCATGTTTAAAACCTAATCCTATTCTAATAACAGAAAGAAAAACTAAAATGTATACTATTGTTTTGGGTTTTTTTAAATGTGTAACTGACTAAATAACTGACTAAAACTGACTAAAATATGACTAAACTAACTCATTTCCTATTATTATTCTATCTAGGATGAGAAAACTTCATTGCTGTTGATGCTCCGTCTTGGACCGTGGATGGTTGAAAAGGAACTGAGGGGGTCAGGTCGTGCACGTGCCAAAGATGCGCCTACGGTGCCACAAGACAGGAGCTGCGCACATGTGAGGTGGACAAGTACTGCTAAAAGATCTCCAATCAAGGATGTGGACCGCAATGACACCTAAAGTGGAATACTCACGGGGAAATCACTTGAAGAAGTGTTGCTGTGGACTCCTGCCGACATAGCTACCAGTGCTCTTTGGCAGTGGTTTAATTATGTTGATGGGAGAGATCTTTCCTGTCAGGAGAGAGCAGCTACACAACATATCTTACAGTGGCACAGCTGCATCAGTACAGCTGTGCCGCTGTAAGTTCTCTAGTGTAGACATGGCTTAAGAGAATCCACTCCGGCTCTCCTGAGCTTAACTCTGTCCTCCGTGCATAGCCTAGAGGTGTCTCTGAGCTCTGAAGTTTGGAGGCTGATTGTTAATCTAACAGGAGACCAATTCATCCTGTCTCACTAGACAAACACATACAACTTACAGGGCCTAACACCCAAGGCTTAACCTTTCCCAGAGCAGTGTCAATGAGGGTGAAACCCTGACTCCACTGAAGTCAGTGAGGGTTTTGCCTTTGACTTCAGTGGAGTTAAGCTTTCACACTCAGACTGCACCTAGTGCTGCTGTATGACAGTTGAGTCCATGGAGATAACACCAGTACCATATTCATTGCCTCCTCAACCTTCCTACAATGGTGGTCTCTTTCCTTGGCTAATTTTCTTACAGGGTGTGCATGACACAAAGGCTTCTCCTTGACTGACGGTTCAGAAATGAAGCTCACCTTTGGAGAAGTGAAAAGACTCTACTGCACTAACGATACCACCCTGCCTATTGATTAGGAAGAAAAAAAACAAACCACATACATCTCTCCAGTGATCAAGCATCTTTACCTCAGACATATACAATGTGGACTTAAGCTGTAAAACAAAACACCAGGAACCACTTGCCCATAAGGTCTTGCTCTCCTGCTGGAGTCACTGTAGCCCTAAGGCTGTAATTCCTCCCATAGATGCTGCAGCCACACCTGTAGATAGGGGGTCGGGGCTATGTACTGTGCTGTTTAAAGTAGGGGTGCTGGGAAAGAATTCATTTATGGGAATTCCCCAGCCTTTCAAACAGTTGCCCTGCTTTCACCCATCAAGCAGATGCATCCTCCCTCTTCCTTATTCACTAGGCAGTGCTTTGCCAGGACAGGTCAGCTTGGTTCACGTGGCCTCTTGGATTTTATGTGTCCCATACTGCTATTTAAAATTATTTCAAAATTAGTCCTTATTTTATTACAGCTTCTGTTTTGTCTTGATTGTTATTTGGTAGGAATCTGTCTAAACAAGTAAAACAAATTAAGATATATACTTTTTAACCTGAATTTGCTGGGCCCTTTCCTGGGAATATAAGGGTATATGTACACTGCAGCTGAAACCATGCCTCCCAGCCCAGGCAAACAGACATGTGCTAGCTCTACTCAAGATAGGACACTAAAAAATAGCAATCTGGATATTGTGCCATGGATGGTAGCCCCGACTAGCTGCCAGAGAACAAGGCCACCCTCCCCAGTGCATCTTAGCTTGGGCTACTAGTCCGAGCCGCCGCCTGTGCTGGAATGTCCACATTGCTATTTTTAGCATACTAGTTAAAACAGAGCTAGCATGTGTCTGTCTATGTTGCTGGACAATGTAGACACACCCTATGGGACTTGTTAGTTTTAGTTCACATTTGTAAAGTGATAGGAAGACTCCACGTGTGCTATGTGTTGTTAGTGTTGCTATTATCTGAATTAAATTAATTTACAAATGTACAGTCAGATAGCTGTAGGAAAAATAACTTTTATTAGTAACCAGTTTAAATAGTCTGTTTGTTCTTTCACTTTAGCACTCGACACCTACTTTTGCTGCCAGATCTCTGTACGGAGCCAGAAGAATCTATTTGAAGTGGGTTGGGGAATTTAAAAGCTCTCATTGTCAGAGCTAAAAGTTTATGCATGTGGGTTAGTAGCAAATTGTTCCCAAACGCCAAAAATATAAGAGGACTAAGGGTGATTTATCAGAAGTTTATGGAATTAAACTTCATTCCTTGGATTAATACGAACAACATATTTGTAATGACTTCTTTAAAGTCTTCTTAGCTTTAAAAAACAGAACACAAGAATCAGTCTTTAGTTCTTGAATTAAAAAAGTGAACTCTTCTTACTTAACCATATAAGACACTAAATATAGCTGTATTATGCCGACAAAACATAAATCAGTGTCAGATAATAAAATACAGTGAAAAAATCTCTATGATCCTGTTTGCTTTCCTTTGTTTGTAAGAAATGTCTTGGTAGCCCTGAAATTTCAGTATGCTGGAGTTTATCATGGAGAAAAGCAGTAATATTTTTCATGTGTACTTGAATTAAAAGCAATGGGTCTAATCCTGTGCCCAGGGCTAGCGCTGAACATTTTGCCATTCATTTCTTGGGAGATGAAGAACTGCCTCAAAATAGTGCTAGAAATGTATTTTGAGTTGTGAGTATACCAAAGAGACTCAGACTAGGTAGCAACTCAAATTCTTAAAAATAAATCCCAAGAATTTGTGATGTGCAGTAAAAGCTGTAGAATTCCAAGAGCTGTGGTTACAATTATGAGCAATAACTCAGTACTTACAGACTATTTGCATTTCTGTCAAATCTGCTATCTCAGGCCTGGTCTGCACTACTAAGTAAGGTTGACCTAAGTCAACTACTTTTGACTTTACTTTGCATGTCTCTACACCTAAATCTGTCTCCTGCCAATGTAAGCACCCCGTTACAGCGACACAGTAACGCCACTTCCATGAAGACAAAGAGGCACAATCAACCTACTTCCATTGATGCAATCCAAGTGTCATAGGAGCAGTTTGACTTCTATATTTTGGGGCTGGGGGACTAGGCCAGCTCTGCCCGGCAGGGCCTGGGGAGGGACTGCCATCTCCACTCCCTGACTTAGCTCAGCAGGCCACCAGCCTGTCTGGGTTTGTGGGGGAGGGTGCACAATGAAAAATTATAGGGGCTCAACTCAAAAGTTTGAAAACCACTCAGGGTGCAGGGAGGAGGGGAGCTAGGGATTGTGTGCACTGAGTGGTGTAGCTCAGGGTGCAGGCAGGAGGTAGCTAGGGGCTGTGTGCAGGCAGGGGGATAGCTCAGGATGCAGGGAGAGGAGAGCTAAGTGCTGTGTGCTGAGAGGTGCCCTGCACAGTCACTGTTCCGCAAGGGCTCTGGCACCCCTGGAGCTGGGTCCTCCAGCCTAGGAAGCTATTACCAGCTTCCTGAGCAGTGAAAGGAGGCTGGGAGCACAGAAGCAGCTGCAGCCCCAGGCACCAGCAGTAGACTGAGGAATGCTGTGACCACTGGCTCCACAGCAGTAGCAACAGCTGATCCCACACTGCCTCGCTCCAACTGGCTTTGGGCCTCTGACCTGGCTAGGGGCAGGGTCTCAAGCAGGAGGTGGGAGGGTGTGGGACTGTTCCTGGGGCTGTCCTGCTCTGGTTACAGCGCTGCAGTTGGGGCAGAACAATGCCTCCTGTGCCCCCCAAGTCTGCCCAAAGCAAGCGTAGACACTGCATTATCTGTGTGGACCCTAACAAGTCTTCCAGAAGCTGTCCCATAATGCCCCCGTCTCTACAACAGTGGCTACTCCAATCACAATTCTGAACTCCATTGCCCAGGGGTCCTAGATACTGGAAGCTCCTAGCATGTTTTTGAAATGCCTTTTCCTGATTTCCTACATTGGTGAGCACATCTACCGGCCCAAAACTGTGAGGCTCATGCCCAAAGACCCGACACAATAGCCTTTCTAATCCATAGTAAACTCCATGTTTACTGTTTCCTATACTCCCTTGCTCCCCTCCCCCCGAAACATAACAGAGGGCAACTTGGTATGAACCTGTCCCTACCACTCCAGGAGAAAACAAGAACCATGACTACACCTATACAGACCTGCAAAAACCAGAGCCTGATGCACAACTTGTTTTGTAACATGTTTGAAACATTCTAAGATGTTTTTAATACATAAACATGAATGTTTATTATGTGACACTGGCAGACTAACTGCCAGCTTTAGCCAAGGCTTTAGGCCTCAGCCGAGTACTGACAAATTCACTGCTGGAAACCAGTCTGTTTCACCTGTGTGTTAGTATGGGTAGGATGAGTATTGGATTTATAACAATGTGTTTAGACTTTATGAAATCCTTGTGAATTGATGCATGCATTAATCTCACTTATCTTTATCATGTCCAAGGAGATAATATTTATGTTTTTGCTTTATAACTGTAAAAATGTTTGTTCTGAAACTGTGAACCCAGTCAGGAAGGATTGTCTCCTGACCATCAAAAAGGTTCATTAAGACTGAATAGGCCACTGTGGGACATCATGAAATGAAGACTTTATAAATTGCCACCTTGCATCCATGAAGAGGCTACATGCAAAAGGGCTCGTTTCATCAGCTTGAATTCTGGAAGAAGGAAATAAAAATAACTGACAAGAAAATTTTTCATCTCTGTTGCTGTTTGGACTCTCACAGGACTGGAGCTATGAAACAGAAGCAGAGACTCCCACAGTCAACCTGGGTTAGCCCTAAAAGTCATTGAGCTGACAGATTACTAAAACTCTGTCATCTTTTAAAACCATAAACCAACTCATTCATGTATATATGCTTGCCTGTTTTAACGTTGTAATAACTCTCTTCTTTCTTTCCTTAGTTAATAAATCCTTAGATAGTTCACTACAGGATTGGTTACAAGAGTTGTTTCTGGTGTGAGAGCTAAGGTACTACCTGACCTGGGGTAAGTGACTGATTCTTTTGAAAAGGGAGTAACTTGAATATTGTTGTGATTTTTGCTATAAAGTGACCATCTATCACTAAGTCCAGCTTCTCTCGGTGGCAAGATAGGCTTTCCAGTCTAAGACGACTGTGTGTGACTCCATGGTAAGACAGTTATAGTGTTTTAAGAGTTCACACTTGTTATTGGGTTGCTGAAATATAGTTATAGAGCATACAAGTAGTTAGGGGTCTCTGCTCTGCCTCTGGACAGTCTACCCTGAGGTTTGCACTAATGGTCATGAGCCACTCCAGACAGTGTGACATATTGTTTACTTGTTTTTTTTTTAAAGTATGAATCACCCTCTTGCAGTGCTATTAAATGTTTTTACCTTGAATATTTGCACTTTATCTTTACCTTTTCTTGGTACATAAAAGTTCTACTTTTGGAAACTCAGAGTATATTTCTCAGTTTACACCAGCATAATTACTGCATTACAAAATTCATAACAGGAATCAATAACCCACCTATATCTAAGCTCTAGACCCATGAAGGCACACTAGTTCATAAAAAACATCACACGTTACTGTGACTGACTGTTAAAATGCCTCCTTCAGATGTACAGCTCCTTGTATTGGCTATTCTAATAGCCCTTGTATCTGGCTGTTCAAATGACAGAGGCAAGGCAGTGCCCCAGCATACAGACCATCACAGCTGAATTAGTGCAAAGGGGACATAATCTGATACTGGAATAAGATGGTAGCAGATTACTTCCCCCTGCAGCAAAGGGGGAACCAGAATTGTAGCTCTCATGGATTTGTCTTCGTATAGGGTTATATAGGGGTCACAATTCCCTCCCTGGTTTATTCCTGGGGCAGTACAGCAACTCACTGCCCCTTACTCATAGCAGATTGTAAAATTACTATCTAGCCCAGCGGTTCCCAAACTCTACTACATTGCATACCATCAACATAAAACACCACCACCTGTAGTACAGGCTGGGAGGAGGGGAGCGGCTGCTGAGCTACTTGAGGGTGGGGCTGGTGCTGGAGCGGCTCCTGGCCAGCCGCTGTGTATCTGGGGAGAGGGGAGCAGAATGGCCAGGCCGCCGTGCTGCGTGGGGGCAGGGCTGGCGCTGGAACAGCTTCTGGCTAGTCCCCCAGCAGCAGGTGGATGCGTACAATTGGGAGGTGGCCTGTGTACCACTGGTGGTAGGCGTACCACAGTTTAGGAACCGCTGATCTAGCCCTAAATTATCAGTTGTGAGAGGATTGCAGTATCTCTGCATGAAGCAGCTAAGAAACAAAAACAGATAAAGTGTTCTTTAAAACTTTAATTCATATGAGAATCACATAGTTATTCAGTGGCTTTACAAACAGCATAATCTTAAATGTTAATGAGATTCTAACATTCTGTCTTCAACTTTCCTGTTACTCAGTGTTCTGAAAAGATTTTTCTTTCTGGCAGGCTTGGAACTTATCTAAACACTAGAGTCACTAGCCAAATTGCTTTAATCATACTGAAATATACGACAATAATTATTTCTTGACAACATGTTTATAGTTTCTTGAGTCATTAAGAACTCTTTGAAAACTCTTTTAACATTGAAACTGAGCATTACTGGAATGGAATGGCCATTTTGCAGACTTTCTCCTTGAGAAAAAATTGCAAATGTCAAAAATTCAAATTCATATATTAAAGATGACCTAATGCAGCTCTACTGTGCAGTTTTCTGTGCCCCCATCCTGGAATTTGTCCTTGCTTTCACACAGATATTAAGCAGTCTCTCTAGACATAAAGCAACAATTCCCTGCAATCACATTCTGTACATAATTATCTACTAGTCTTATTTCTGTACAGGGGCAATATAAGCATAGAACAAAAAGGTATTTTAGTAGTATTTTGTATTCCAAACATTCACAATAATGTTTAATGATTACTTTGTCTTAAAGCATAATAATTGGATAGATAATACATGTATAAATCATTTAGGTGCTCACACTTAGCTCTGGAAGCTGTGAATACACTAACATGTACATATAAGAAACGTTTAGGGCCAGATTTTTGAACCCTTACTCATGTTAGTGAATACTTACATAAGGAGTCCCACTGAAATCCATTGATGGTGGTCACACGAGTAAGTGTTTTCCAACATGAGAAAAGGTTCCAAAATCTGGTCTTTAATTATATGTTAACTTATTACAGGGATTTGTAACATATAGTCAATTTATAACCATATAACTTTTGGTTTAGATAAAATATATTATAGAGGACCTGGTCCAGCATGCCGTACTTATCCAACACGCACATTGATTTGCAGTTTGGCTTTAATAAGGCCTGAAGAATCAGGCCTCAAAATGGAAATTAACACAAACAATATTAATAGACAGAATAAAGCTAAATATAACATAAAGAATGCCATTTGTCTATACAGTATTAAACAAGTCCCATACCATAATCAAAACAAAGTTAAACAAAAGCATCCAGTTACCTAGAAACAAAATTACAAATGTCTCTGTCTCCATCACATGATCAAAATTATTTATGGCCCGATTCTGTTATCCTTGCTCTCTCTGAATAGTATTCACAGGTAATCAATAAGTGATTTAAGATACTGCTCACTCTGAATGAGGGTAGCAGAATCTGGCCATTGATTAGGTAAATCAAATTATTACGTGAGAACCTGTATATTTTAAAATAAATAGAATATAAAAATCTCTGTCCTTCTTAAGACTGCCATAAAAATATGTATCTTATTGAACCTGTTGATATGTAGAAGGTGCAAATTCAAGACCAGATCATCAGCTGCTGAAAACTGCTGAACTCCATTGACTGAGGATCTGGACTGCAAACTTTGGTGTCTTAGGCTTTGATTCTGGTCTCAGATATGGAGTGTATATCCTAAATCCCGAGTAATTCTTCCAAAATCAATGGAGCTACACTGAATTTATGCCAGTATAACACAGACTATAATATGATCTATATCATCAGAGGTGAGAGGTGGGATGAGTGTCCCCTGGTTTCGCACTATATCTTCAGAAATATGACTGGAGGTTGGACACAGCAAAACAACTATGTAAATACTGGGTTGCAAAGCTATCTTTACATCACCAGTTTCTATTTCTCAGTGAGATGTAAAGAGATATAATTTTCTTGCCTCATTAGATGAATGGGATGCTGAACCTGGATAATGTAAAATACATAAATAACTTTTAGATAAGATCAGTATAGATCTTACTGGCTGGACCTCTTTGGCTCTCCTGATAGAGTTGCCTCCTATGGACTATGAAGGGACTCATTCGTGTCTTGTTTGTGAAAATATATAGGATGTACACACAGCTGGTCTCTGGATAGGGTTTAAAAACACTCTAGATTATGATCACCAGCTGGCAGATATAAAAAGCCACATTCATTGACTTTAATGAAATTGCACCCCAAAAGAATCTGGCTCAAGAAGTCTGTGAATTCTTTGGCATCACACTATTTTAATTAATTAGTCTGAGGTGCAATCATGTGAGTGGTTCAACTGAAAACAATGGACCTACTTAAGTAAGTGCTCACCAGTGTAAGTAAGGAATCAACAATCTGGCCCTAAATTAGGGTGTAGGTGTTGCAAGAGGGTAACTAAGGGTAGAATGTGGCTTTAGTTTTTTTTCTGTACTTACAGAAGATGGTACAGCAGGTGGGGGCAACCCTTTGGGCACATGGGTCACAGTCATCAGTAAAGGGTTACATTCTGCCTTAGGGTGGTGTGGAGCTTAGAATAATATCTGTAAAGTGGCTAGCACACAATCACTGTTATATAAACTATCATTCTAACTGAGGTTATGGGAGAACAGTAATACCCCTGCAGCACTCGATGTCCTAGTGGAACATATCAAAGTAGAGTGGGATCCGTGGCTATGTTTCCTGATGTATCTGCTTGCAGCTGGATGACTGTGCAGCTTGCATTAAAGGAAGGTTGTGCTCCTTCCAACATACTGTTTAACATGCTTGCTACTGGCCTTCAGTAGCAAAATGCATATAGCTCCTGTCATTCAGGCAGTGCACCTCCACACCCACACAGCATGGATTTGGCCCTACATGCCATAATTGAACTATAATAGAGTTTCTCAACAGCAGATGATTTTGCATAACATAATAATGCAAAATAGTGTAAGTTAAATACAGGCTATTATCTTTTAGTATGAAACTGTCTGCATTTTCTGGTTTCTGTCATAACCTCAAACACTGTTTTCCAGTGTCATACATATATGATCATAAAATGCATCACTAATATATTTTTTGATCTGCTGACAGTGAGTTTCATTGTAATCCAAAAAACAACAAAAACATATTTTCAGATTATTTCCATTTTTATAGCATGTGAAACAAGTAGATTAAAAAAAATCATGTCACATCCTACATTATGTTGTTAGTATCCAAAGCAAACCTCACTTTCTAATACTTTGTCTCTTTCAGATGACTTTGTCATAGGCCAGTAAACAGATTACTATCATACATTAGTCCTGCTATAGCTGGAAGGTCTGGCAGATGTCCTGCTTTTTTCCAACAAGTGTCCCTTTTGCTTGTTTTTTCCTAAATACTTCTAAAAAGGAGACAAGCTAAAACACTTCAGGAATATTTTAGACACTTGTGGTAGTTTATGGGATGGGATAAACCATGCTACAATAGATGTCAAATTCAGTCACTCCAACCTGTGCAATTTCAGTGAAGACTATCAGATTGCACAGCTGGAACAGAAAGCATGATGTGATTCTCTATAGTGAACTGATTTTTTGATACTATATTGTAAGGGCCCAGTCCTGCAAGACCCCTCTTGCTGGAACTCCCAGTAACTTAAATTGTCTGTTTAAAATAATACACTTGTACTACCCAATTCATCACACATTTCTGATTTGTAAATGTCATTCTATACAAAGAAAATTCCTTTAAAAAAATGGAATTCACTCACCATTATTTTCTTTGCAACCATTAAAAATTGTTTACGCTGTGCCTGATTCACTGGTGCCCAATGCATTGTATAGTCAAGTACAAAGTGAGTGGAAAGTGGTAGTGTTGATTGGTCATACTGACTCTGGCCACTAGGCCACCCAGCCCCACAGAGGAGGGCAGCCATATTGACTCTGGCTGTCAGGCTACTGTATTGAGGCAAAAAGGGTGGTTATTTGGACTCAGCTGCAGGGCTACAATGCCCCTCCCTCCACCCCAAAGAGTGATGGGGTATACCAGCCCCACAACAGGGGGCACTGACATCCAAGTGAGCAAGCCCATTAAGCATGTCCTGCTGCACTGGATTGTGACTCTTGGCAATGTGCAGGAAACAATAGATGGATTTGCAGCAATGGGGTTCCCAAACTGCGATGGGGTGATATATGGGACACATCCCTATTCTGTGACCACCCCAGCATGCCAGTGAATACATAAGCTGAAGGGGTTACTTTTCCATGGCTACACAGGTGCTAGTGGATCACTAGGGATACTTTGCTGATGTCATTGTGGGCTAGTCAGGGAAAGGTGCATGACACTTGCATCTTTAAGAACACAGGGTTTTCCAAAAGCTGAAAGCAGGGACAGTCTTCCCTAACTCATGAATTCCCATTGGTGATATTGAAATGCCTATAGTGATCCTGGGGTATGCAGCCTTCCCCTTGCTCCCCAGTCTCATGAAGTCTCATGCTGGCCACCTCAACAGCACCAAAGAAAAACTTAACTACCGGCTCAGCAGATACAGGATGACTGTTGAATGTGCTTTTGGTTGATTAAAGAGTCACTAGTGATGTTTAGTGACTAGATTGGATCTCAGTGAGGCAAACATCCTCATTGTTATAGCTGCATGTTGTGTACTGCATACTATCTGTGAGGTGATGGGGCAAAGGCTACAGACAGGGGGGAGGGGCAAAGTGGACCAGCTGTCTGTAGCTGGGCTAGATAGTAGTTTTACAATCTGCTTTAAGTAAGGGGCAGTGAGTAGCTGTATTGCCCCAGGAATAAACCAGGAAGGGAATTGTGACTCCTGTATAACTCCATATGAAGACAAGTCCATAAGAGCTACAATTCTTTCTGGTTCTCCCTTTGCTGCAGGGGAAGTAATCTGCTACTGTCTTATTCCAGTATCAGATTATGTCCCCTTTTGCACTAGTTCAGTTGTGATGGTCTGTATGCTGGGGCAGAGTCTTGCCTCTGTCATTTGAACAGCCAGATACAAGGGCTAACAGAAGAGCCAATATGTGGAGCTGTACATCTGAAGGAGGTATTTTAGCAGCCAGTCACAGTAATGTTGTGTGATGATTTTTATGAACTAGTGTGCCTTCATGTGTAAAGAGCTTAGACGTGGGTGATTGATTCCTGTTATGAATTTTGTGATGCAGCAGTTATGCTACTGTCTTATTCCAGTATCAGATTAGAAGAGCCAATATGAGCCAGATACAAGGGCTATTAGAAGAGCCAATACGTGGAGCTGTATTCCCAACCCTGCCCACCCACGTGAGTGGGATGGGAAGTAGTAACCACACAGAAGCTGCTCTATGCTTGTGCACATAAACCACATAGGGTAATAACAGCATGTTATGTCCCCTTGCTTTACTGCACAGGCATGTTGGGCAAGCCACAATTTTGCCCTTAAATTAGAAGAAAGCACAAAATTACTATAGCACTTTAAATACATCAACAAGAAAGATCTAAGAATTGAAATACGTAAGAAAGATCTGTCTACTTTTTATAGTTGGTAGATTAATTTACTTGTATTACAGAGGAGATTGTAGCGGCTGGGAGGTGTGGCCTCCCTCAGAGATAGACAGGGAGGAAGGGCCAACCTCCCTCTGGGAGGCAGAACCCGGAAGTCCACCCCCACCTGACTGGAAGCAGAGGGGTGGGACAGGAAGGGGAAGTATAAAGGGCGGGCCTCCAAACTCAGTTGGGAGAAAGACATCTTTCCTTGGGTGCTAGGACTGGAGCCTGACTGCTACCTCAGAGAGAAGCTGCCAGAGCTGCCCACCGTCTGGGCAGGATCTGCTGGAGCAGCCTAAGCCTGGTGTACCTGATGAAGTACCCAGGCTCTGTGACCTGGAGGAGCTGCCAGAGATCTAGGACCCCTGCGTGCTGGAGGAGATACCTGGCCAAAACTGCTAATTTTCCCATTAGCTCAAGCCTACCCACAGGATATAGCGGCTGGGAGGTGTGGCCTCCCTCAGAGACTGACTGTGCAGAAGAGCCACTACTCCTGCCCCTCCCTCCTGCCTGAGGAACGCTTACTGAGATAAATGCACATAAAATGTATGTATCCAAATAGACCATGGCAATCAAGCAACTTAAATGTCTCTATGCAGATCAGATTTCCTTTCTTGTTGAACAGCATGCTGACAAATGGTTTCCTTACAGAAACGTCTTCACTTTCAAGAAAATCTCCATCATTCTCAGTTGAAGACACTTTTTCTAAAGTGGCAACACATTTTATTTAATTGTCAATTTATAGTCATCTTTGTATTTGTGCATTTATGAGACTAATCCTAATCAAACTGAAGTCAGTGGCAGAACTCTGGTTATTGTCAACAAGAGCAGGATGGGTTTGAAATTTATTTAATGTAAAGTTGACTGTTTTACACTGTTGTAAATTTTCTGGATTTTTAAAAGAAACAGCAGAAGAATGAAACCACCATAGTCACAAAACAGGAGCCAGATTCTGCTACTTTGATGATGAGTAGTACTTTTCTCCACATATAGTCCCATTTAAATCAATTAGATTACTCAAGAGTAAGGTACTATGCAACAGGATTAAGAGCAATAATTTGGCAGAATCATTTGCTTTCTGGTATTGGAGTTATGCATTGTCTAAAATGAAAAGTAAAATGACTGTTCATCTCCACACTCCTTTAAAATTCCAACTTTCAAGCTGAGAGTAGAAATTTAAAGATATTAAACACTAAGATCAAAGTTCCAAACTCAGGTCTTGATGTTGGTATCTGAGTTGAGATCAGCAGTGCAGATTTAAGAATTTTAAATGATTTATCCAAGGTTACAAAGATTCACCGGAAGAGTCAGAAATAGTACCTAGGCCTCCTACTCTCTAGTCATCTGCTCTACTCAATAGGCCATAGTCCCAATTAAACAATTAAAAGAATATAATTTAAAATAATATATTTTTAATTAACCACCTTGTAGGACTTGTATAGCACTAGTGCTAGGGCTTTTGTGGGCTTCGTCATGCTGCCACTGTACTCCCTGCACTGAATGTGTGTTACTATGTGGATTTAAATTTGTTTCGATGATGACTGCGGAGAATGAGGGAGTTATCTGTATTATTTTGTATAAATATTGTATGCACCTCAGTTTACCTGTTAGATATTACTCTGCCTGTCTGCATGGGGTTACATCAAAGGAGGTTGCTAGGGGACAGCAAACACGAAATGAAGAAAAATTTCAGAGATAAGGTAACTCTAATGAAAATACTAAAGGTTCATAAAAGACAAGCAGGCGAGCTATTAATTGGGAAATGTCTGCCTCCCTGGATCCAGCTAGGCTAACAGTTCTATTTTGCCCAGGCCCAAGCCTATGATCAAAGAAACACTAAACTGTTAAAGGCTCTTGCATAGGAGGAAGAGGATGAATGGGCAGCAGTGGCTGGAGTCTGATAGACGCTAAAAGAAAGCTGCAAGGGGTGTCTATCTCTCCCAGGCCAGAAGCAGGGTTGTCTGGGCTGAGTGGAATTTACCTAAAGCTTGCAGGGAAAGAATCATGTTAGGTAAGACCCAAGATTATAGGCATTTCATTGTTTTATCCCTTTTTTTCTGTTTATTTTTTCACACAAAGGCACATAACTTTGTTTTGCAGAAGCTGTTTTTGTCACTTTAATCAGCCACTAGTCATAGGCTCCTGGGAGAAAAGAGCTTACAGGTGCCAAACACTGTTGGGCCTGTCATGTTTTCACAGTTGCTAAATGGGGGGGCTACAGCCCAGAGACTCATTAAGAGTGGTAGGACTGCATGGTGCCACCTAGAGAGGGATGAAGTTAGTGAAACCTGTCACCAGCAGGTGTACACTAGAGACAGATTAAAAGGGGTCTCAAGTGCAGTTGACTGCTCAGGCCAAAGGGGAAACATTATTTTTGTTTTTGTTATTTTAGTTGGTACATGGGTAAGGTGTGCACATGTTATAAGTGAGTAGCTATATGTTCAGCTGACTCATGTAAACAGACTGAGTAGATAGCACGGAGGGCCTAAACAAAGCCAGTTGCTCAGGTTGAGATTTTAACACAGTTACACCCTTGATTTGAAAGATGAATTTTTATGTTGTAAGAGACATATTAAAACAAATACATATGCATAGCGGGGGTGGGGTATGGTAGATATTTAAATATGGAATCTATCAGTTATCCTTTACTATTCTCACATTCACCTTATGAATAGAATTGCTGGAACAGGATCTGGCTTTCATTTCTCTTTGTCCAAGGTGTCCTCCTGCAGCCAGGGAAATGTTTGTCTCAGCTGCAATATGTACAGAATGCAGCTCACATCTTGCACACTAAATTACCAGAGAACATTTTCACTCTCCCCTCCCCCTTTTCCTCATCCTCAGCATCTAAATTTTTTGTTAGTTCACTAGTGCATTTGTTGATTCAAGATACAGAAGGAAGAGAAAAGGAACACAAAAGCACACTGAAGAAATTCTGAACAGAAAAGGGTTAAAACTGTAAGACCTCAGATTCCAGTATTTTTGGAAGACATCAAATGGCAAAGATAATCCATAAGAGTTGCTAATAACACTCCATCCAAAAAGGGACAGCCATCAAGCAAGCTGAATACTAAAACACTGGCTAACAAGATGCCCATACATATCATCCACATGCAGAATTTCCAGGACTGCAGAGAAATTGAATAGAAATATTGGCACGTTACCAGCGATATATGGTTCTGTTCTGCTCTTATTGAAGTCATTGCAGAACTTTCACTGACTTCAAAGAGAACAAGAATGGGTACGTAATGTCCATTTTATAATGAGGTATATAGCTTTATATTTCTTGGGACCAACACAAGAACACTACCAATAAAAAATGTGATGTCACATTTTGTTCATCAGAACAACTATTTTTAGCTGGAACTGTGAGTTTGCTAAATGCTATTTTAACAGATGAGCATGAATAAAGGCATGCCAGAAAACCTGTATGTGAATCAATTTTAAATATTAGTTTGCATTCCCATCCAGGAATATCAAAAATGGCAATTTGTGTACAGCTCACAAATTAAATTGAGGGGATATGCCGTTGCTTGTCTGAGTCAGAGCTGGATAATTTATAAATGTGCCTCTGTTATTGTATGAATTGGTTTTGATGAGTAAGGATTATGTAGAATTAAAAAGTAACCCCCTCAAGCAATATGACTTATTGTGGAAGAATCCCCAATATTTCTAAGGGGCAAAAGCCAACTTAAATATCACAGTTCTGTCTGAAAAGTTTGTACCCAGGTTGTTACAAGGAACCCCTAAAAATACTTAACAACTTAAAGAGATTACAGTAGAACCTCAGAGTTACAAGCACCTTGGGAATGGAGGTTGTTCATAACACTGAAATGTTTGTAACTCTGAACAAAATGTTATGGTTGTTCTTTCAAAAGTTTACAACTGAACATTAACTTAATACAGCTTTGAAACACTACTATGTAGAAGAAATATGCTGCTTTTCCTTTATTTTTTTCGTAGTTTATGTTTAACATAGTACTGTACTGTATTTGCTTTTTGCTTTTTTCTCTACGGCTGCCTAATTCTGGTTCCAAATGAGGTATGTGGTTGACTGGTCAGTACATAACTCTGGTGTTTGTAACTCTGAGGATCTACTGTATAGGAAAAAAGTCTCAATTTTTTTCAGTAAATAAACCTTATATCATAAACAGCTCTTTGGGTATAGTCCATTTCCCTGTGTAAGGAGTTTATTAGTTAGTATCCATTGTTTATGGGCTTTTTACCCCATACAACAATGGGAGCAGGAGACATTTTAAAAAAAAACCCCAGGGAAATGCGATTGTAAAACAAAACAAAAAAATTGGCACGTGATGGATGCCTCATATTACTGATATCCACTTCAGCATATCCTTTTCCTGGGGAACAGAGACTTTTCATTCCTTCTTTTCCCAACTTTCCTTTTAATATCTATGATCTCTGGCAGAAAACTGGGTATAGTTAATCTGAAAACTTAGTGGAGAACATTACATGAGGATATATAGACTGAGTAGATTTATGTAATATCTCTGTGACAGAGTGCTGGGAAACACCTAGGAATGCAGCACTCTCGTCACTGCAACTACAAGTAGTTGCTTTGGAGTAGCCCTAATTCGAAAGAGCTGTGCCTAATTAGTGGATTGGGATGGGCTGAGGAGAGCCCAACAGGCTAACTAGCCCATTACCCAAGAGATAGAAAAGGCACAGTGAGGAGCTGCTCAGAGGGAAGAGAAAGATTTCCAGAGCCAGACTCTTGGGGAAACATGCCTTCTGTCTCCCCACTCCTTGGCTGAGTGAGCGAAGAATTGTATGATATTGTAAATATAGAGCTGCATGTGTTTGTATAAGTGGTGGTGAAGCCATGGTTAAATAAACCGCAAGGTGTTTCAAGCAGTTTGTTGCTTGAAGAGTCAGGAAGTGGATCCTGCCCTGTCATACTCTCTTAAAATGCTCATTTTCCCCTGAGTTGAAGTTGGTGGAATTATCTTTGATATATTAGTTTTCTGTAGTAGACAGAGAGTACTATGTTGAAGCTTCTAGTCACCCATGGAGCTATCTACTGATTATATTATTTGCTAGGGACCAACAATGTGGTGTTCAAAATGCAAATAAAAACAATCTCTGCCCTGAGAAGCTTGGAAAAAAACGTTTCTGCAGCCCAAAAGGCATACAGTTTGAATATTTTGGCTGGTACAAAAGTCTCATGAAAGCCTGTTGTCATAACCAACAGGCCTTGAACACAGGTTTGCAAGAGCTGCCACGCTCTCATGCTCCACATACCAGCCTGCTTACCCGGACCCATGAAACACCAGTTTGAGGCTCCACCCCTGATATCCTATTGGTGGAATCCCAGAACAGACGATTTGCCCGCTACCCATACTTAAGCCACTAGCAGGACCAAGAAGCTGTCTGAACAACTCTGGGATCCATTTTGCTTCAGACTGTGTGCCTTATGAATTTTGCTCCCACAGCTTGATTCCTGGTATCTGTGGTTCTGATCTCCACTTTATCTCTTGTCTCTGACCCTCTGGTATCCTGACCCAGCCTGATTCCAGTTACTAACTTGTGGTTCTGATCTCAAGTTTGTTTCCTGCTTCTGATCTTCCAGTGGCCTGCCCTAGGTGACTCTCAACTCCTGTGTTGTGACTTTGGATTCTGGCTCTGATCACTAGTTTTGGCTGCCCATGACTTGGCCTTGACACCTGCATTAAATAATCTTTGAACAATGCTCTAAAATGGCAACTTTTTAAACAAAACCAAACACATTGATAAATCATTGTTGTGACCTTCCCTGTGATAAGGTACAAAATAAATAAATTGATGCCTGTCATTGCACAAGCTAAATGCATATTATACAAGCATAGGCACCAATCACACAAATGCTTACATGAATAACTTCATACATCAATAGTCCTATTGAGTTCAATGACATAACGCATGTGTAAAGATATTCATGTCCATATTTGCACATATCAGGGCCACTGAGAGGCAGCTACTTCCATCTAATTGTTTTCTATTTAGCTGTCCTCTTAAAATAGTTTGATTTAGAAGCATTCTTCTGCCAATCACAAGTTTTCCTGCCAAATTTCCCTTTTTCTTTTTCTTAACAATTATTAAATGTTAACTGTTCACACAAGTAATTGGTTTTCATTTAGATTATCCAACTCTTGTTCTCACACATGGTCTTTACCACATTAGGCAGAATAACTTTCCAAATTAATGAACTGTGTGACAGTCCAAAGTGCCAATTTGTTAATATAACAGATTATAAGGTTACTATTAAGACTCTGCATGAGAGAGTACAAATAGGGGTATGTACTGCTTTTAAATATCTATTGAAGATTTTGTGTGTTGTTGATAGTGTGGGAGGTGTGAAGGTGGCAATGAGTGCTGGAAACTTCCCCTTATTTCCATATTTTTAAGATTCTGGGTTGGTGAGATGTCTTGCTACAAGTTTACTGTCACTAAATGTTTTGTATTAACTCTCAATTCCCTTTCAATTATCTCATATTCATGCTATTGATGTCACCTACTTTATTATTTTTTGGTCTCTTTAGTATTGTTGTGTGCTCACACACAATTATACTCTTCATCCAGTCTGTATATCAACTATATGAGTTGTCTATTTGGCCTCTCCCTACTAGTGCTATGCATATAGATGCACACAAATTTTCAAGAATAACTAATGATTTTGGGTGCTCAACAGCACCTCAAACTGGCCTGATTTTCAGAAAGTGCTTATCCTCCATCCTCCAAAAAACAGGTCCCTTTAAGATGTCCTAAATTGAACACTAAAAAACTGAGGCACCTATAATCACTTGTCATGCTTGATAACCTTAGTGATTTATATATATATTTATGCTTTTCCATTATCCTGTGACCTTGTTGATTTACACAACAGAGATGGAATCTGTCAGGATAAAATTCACCCTCTTTTTCAAAGGGTGAACATAATCCTCAAAATAGGACTAAAGTGAGCCTTAATTTGTGCATATGCCTTGTGCTGAAAAATCCACAGCGGAAGCAAAGAAACAAGGTGCTTGTGTTTCCTGAATCTCCCAGAGTCTGTTTGTAAAAGCTAATTCAAAGGGACGTACTCTGAGCTTGGGAACCTTTTGAGAACCAGACCTGAACAAGCTAATGGGACTTGCTGCAGGAGTCAAGAGATTCCATGATCAGGAAGATAAAACTGAGCTGGACGAGTGGGGTCCAGGAGAGGGGACTGTGGCCCTAAAAGCACTGAGTGGTGAGGACTCTGATGAAGAGAACTGCATTCATCTTTGCCTAGATCTTTGTATCTCTTGTGATTTGTCTGAGTGAAGTGGTTTAGGAATTCCTCTACAAAGTCTGTTTACTTGCTTCAACTATCACATATCCCTGAAAGGTTAAACTATAAATCAGAGTATCCTTGAGGATGGAGCTTTGGGGAGGGTGTTCTTAAACTACTGATGATATTGGGGGGGAGGAGGTTCTGCATTGGTTTTGGGGCTTAGGGCAACTGGACCATGGGATCCTAGTCCATAAAGTGGCACAAGGCAGAGAATCTGTGCCCAAGAGGCTAGGGCCAGAGAGAGGTTGGAGCCTGCCCAGACCCAGCAGAGTTTAGAAGCACACAGATCAAGCATGTGGATTCAAACACAATAGGCTGGTGAGAGTCCACACACAGAAACTCAAGCAGGACTGTGACAGAGAAAATAGGATTACTCGTGTGATGAAGTGGAGGTATTTTTTGGGGGGGTTTCCTCTAAGTGCAGTATGTGTGTCTGTTTCCCCCCATAACTTACTTATGTTTTTTTGTGATGGGATCTGGGTGTGTAATCATTCCAAAGGCTACCGGCGCACGTAAGGGCCTACCCCAACCACATTTGCCAGTCAGATCGCTTTGTCCTCCTGAGTCAGTCAGTTGAAACAGGTTGTGGCAGCTGAGGACCAGGGGGAGTGGTCACCTTGCCTGGGAAGGAGACAAAGGACTGGGAGGGGCTAGGGGACGGGTCTGGGAATGGCTGGGGGGAAAGTGGGCAGTTCCCCATCAGGGGCCTGTGGAAAAGGAACCCCAAGAATGGGGCTTTCCAGGTGGTTGTTGCTGTAACTCCTAGTTAACCTGCTAGCAAAGTCCTTCTACGCTGTAATCCTGAGAACATATAAACCCTTCTGACCTTCATGCTGGGTGTGAATCGCTTCCGACTGCAAGGTGGGGTGCCTGGTCCTTTGGGCATGGAGGAACTCCCCAGGACCCATCCAAAGGGGGGAGTCTTGCAGGGGGTGTTCCAGGTGGAGCAGGAGTGCTGAACACTGTGGGGCCAGAGTCAGAAGGCTGCGGCACTGGTGTGTGGAGACCCAAGAGGCAGACTCCAAAGCACTAGAGTCCTGACTTGCTGTGTCCCAAGTGGTTCAAGGGCACAATCCCTGTGGGATTCCCTCACATCATGTCACTAAAAACTACTACAGAGACTGATTCTGAAATGCTTTGGGGATTAAAGGTACTATATAAATTATCCACAGTCACACTTTTAATTGCAGGTGCCTAAAATGTGCCTATGGACACTTTTGCATGTGGTCAATGGGGATGCTTAAGTTATATCTGCAAATGTTGTTCATGCCTCACCGCTGACATTTGAAGAGATGTCTTCATGGAGTTGCCTAAATGATGTATGTTGAATACGTTCACACACACATTGTGCTGGCAAATTTTGCATAAAGGTTCGGTAGGCACCGTGGCTGTGTAATCAAATTTGGTGAATACAGCGTAGGTATCTGCATATAGAAATTTGGCCCAAAAATACACTGAGAAACTTATCCTTACAGGTGGGTAATCTTAATGTAACTGCTTCTTGTCAAATGTTGCTGGCATGCATAGAATCATAGATTAGGGTTGGAAGGGACCCCAGGAGGTCATCTAGTCCAACTCCCTGCTCAAAGCACAACCAACCCCAACTAAATCATCTCAGCCAGGGCTTTGTCAAGCTGGGCCTTAAAAACCTCTAAGGATGGAGATTCCATCATCTCCCTAGATAACCCATTCCAGTACTTCACCACCTTCCTAGTGCAAAAGTTTTTCCTAATATCCAACCTAGATACCCCCACTGCAACTTGAGACCATTGCTCCTAGTTCCGTCATCTGCCACCACTGAGAACAGCCTAGCTCCATCCTGCCTGAAAGCCCCCTTCAGGTAGTTAAAGGCTACTATTAAAATCCCCCCTCACTCTTCTCATCTGCAGACTAAATAAGCCCAGTTCCCTCAGCCTCTCCTCATAAATCATATGTCCCATCCCCCATAATCATTTTTGTTGCCCTTCACTGGACTCTCTCCAATTTGTCCACATCCTTCCAGTAGTGAGGGCCCAAAACTGGACACGATACTTCAAATGTGGCCTTACCAGTGCCGAACAGAGGGGAATAATCACTCCTATCAATCTGCTAGCAATGCTCTTCTAATGCAACCCAATATGCCATTAGCCTTCTTGGCAATAAGGGCACATTGTTGAATCACATCCAGCTTCTTGTCCACTGTAACCCCCAGGCCCTTTTCTGCAGAACTGCTGTCTAGCCAATCAGTCCCCAGGCTGTAGCAGTGCATGGGATTCTTCCGTCCTAAGTGCAGGACTGTGCACTTGTCCTTGTTGAACCTCATCAGATTTCTTTTGGCCCAATCCTCCAATTTGTCTGGCTCATTCTGTATCTTATCCCTACCCTCCAGTGTATCTACAACTCCCCACAGCTTAGTGTCATCTTCAAACTTGCTGAGGGTGCAATCCATCCCATCCTGCAGCTCATTAATGAAGCCATTGAACAAAACTGGACCCAGGACTGACTCCTGGGGCACTCTGTTTGATACTGGCTACCAACTAGACTTGGAGTTATTGATCACTACCTGTTGAGCTAGTCAACCATCTATCCATCTTATAGTCCATTCATCCAATCTATATGTCTTTCATTTGCTGGCAAGAATACTGCGAGAGACCATATCAAAAGCTTTGCTAAAGTCAAGCTATATCATGTCCACCGCTTTCCCCAGCATCAATCACCAGAAAAGGGACACCTGATCAGGTTGTATGAAGGTTGCTGTAAAGAAAAAAGGAACTCTACTAAGGAGGAAAGGGCAAACCTTGCAACATTTGAAGTGTTTGAAACTTTGTGAATGTCTCCAAATATAATTTGATTCTTATTAGTATAAATTCAAAACCTTCGCCAGTAAATTTAAACTCATTTTTCCCCCCAGGGAGCTATAATTTGAGCTGAAGAAAAGTCCATCTACGGGGTGGAGGGGAAGAAACCAAAGCAAGGTTGATATAAATACCGCATAGGCTGTGCTTTGTGCTATAGCCAGAGTCATTAATTAACCTCCCATGGGATAGGTGTATGATCCCCACTTTGTTCAGAGGGGGAACTGAGGCAAAAAATTGCATACCTTGAACCAAGCCTCCACTGGGGCTTTGCAAGGGCCCACGGCCCTGCGCTGGCACAGACACTTGCTGAAACGCAGCCTCACGGGCGCCCAGGTAAGACCTAAGGCGAAGGAGGGGTCCCGGGGGGTGCTTTCTCAGCCCCCGGCCGGGCGCAGCGGCAGCGGCCAGACGGGATACCGAGCGAAGGCAGGCCTAGGTCTGCGCGCTGGCGACACGCGGGCCGACCAGTTCCTGCCTGCACTGCCCCGCTCGGCTCCGGTCACTCGCCCTGCTCCGGCCTCAGGCTAGGAAACCCCGTGACTTTCCCGCTAAACTGCTGACCGCACGCGCGCAGCTCAACCGTCCCCTGCCATCGGTAGCGTCCACAAGGGCGCTGCTGCCCCGCCCCCCCAGCCTCCTGCTCACGCGCGCTCTCCCCTCCGAGTCCTCGCGCCCCTCCTCGTCTCCCCAGCATCCCCACCACCTTCTTGGGGCTGCCCCCCCCCCTTTGCCTGCCCGGCCTCCGGCTACTTCCGCCCCGCTTAGAGCCCCGCCCACTCCCTCGTTTGATCTCACGCTTCAGCCTTTCCCAGCCCCGCCCCCTAGCCCTGACGTCTCAGGAATCTCACGAGATTACGTTAGGGCGGCCGGCTCGGTGCCGCGCCCCCTCTCCGGCTCTTCCTTCCCTCTGGGCGGGTGTGAGAGGCGAGTGCGGCGCGGCGCGGCGGCGGCCGGCTCGGCCGCGGTGCTCTGTGGGATAGTGGGGGAGATAGAGGCTATCCTCGGTGCAGACTCGGAGAGCGCTTCTAGGGCCCGGCACAGGAGCGGGGCATGAAGATGGCGGACGCCAAACAGAAGCGGAACGAGCAGCTGAAGCGCTGGATCGGCTCCGAGACCGACCTGGAGCCGCCCGTGGTGAAGCGCAAAAAGACCAAGGTGAAGTTCGATGACGGCGCCGTCTTCCTGGCCGCCTGCTCCAGCGGGGACACGGACGAGGTGCTGCGGCTGCTGGAGCGGGGCGCCGACATCAACTACGCCAATGTGGACGGGCTCACCGCGCTGCACCAGGTCCGTGCTGGGCCTGGCTCGGCCTGGGCGGGGGGAGCCGGGGCTGGGCCTGGCCGCGCGGGGCCGGTGGCGGGGAGGGGCTCTGGCGGGGCCGGCAGCGCGGGACTCGGTGATCGGGGCCCGGGGCGGGGGAGGAAGGTGCTGCTCAGCCTGGCTCCAGCTCTCCGGAGCCGGTCTGTCCCGGGGGTGTCGGTCCGGGCAGAGGGATCGACCCAGCGGACGCTGCTCTGCCGCGTTCCCGGTAACCTCTGGGTTCGGTCCCACTCCGCTGGCTGCGACGCAGGCTGAGCCCTTTCCTCCCCCGGCAGGGGGACTCCGGGGTACCTTCCCTCGGAGGTGGTGCCGGTGGGACCCCGTTGGCCGTGGTTGGCATTGGGGGTGTCACTGGGAAGCGGGGTCCGCCGGGGCCCTGCCCGCTGTGTGTCTGGGGAGGAGAGGTGCCGCCCCGCAGAGGGTGGAGGCGAAGCGCAGACCATGGGTGGTGGGTGGCGTGGTGAGAGACGGGGTCACTCCCATGCTTGCTGTTAACATCGGGAGCGATTTCTTAAGAGCCGCTCCGACTCCTCCAATTTCTCTGCAGTTTAGGGGCTTTAATCCGCTTTTCCTGAAGGCGGATCATTTATTTCTCCCTGGTTTCTAGGGGGAACTAGTGTTTTGTTGCTAATATAGAAACGTGTGTCAATAAGAGACAGTCTTCTTTCTTTACTGATGGTTTCTACCGCACTGTGAAAGCCCCACTCTTAGGTTAGCACTGTGTTTTTTACAGTATATTTTTCCTGCGGTAGGAGGCTGTAAGAAGAGATTGCTTTGTTTATGATTTCTATACTGAGATGTAACTTTAATTTTGGGTGGGGGAAAAAAAAAGTAGCCGTTAAGTTTCCTCAAAATGGATGCTTTGTGCATGTTAAAGTTTTATAGCAATCTGATTGGAATCTCAAAATGTTAGCCAAATAAGGAAAGGCTGTGGCAATCCAGAGATAATGCCGGTTTGCCTGAATAGTTTTCGTTTCTCCAATAGACCAAAAGCTATAGCAGCATATTAAATTTACAGAACATCAGAAAAGCAAGAATAATCTCTTTGACGGATTAACTTTTTGTTTTGAAAACTAAAGCTCTGTAGTTCCAGAAAGACTGGGTAGTTATGAGTTCTAGTTTGATTAGGTAAAATCTTTCTAAAATAGTGAGGAGTTCAGAGCAGTCTAGTGACAGTGTTCTCTCTTTCTAAACAGAAACTGGTGACTTTAGTGTGTAGTAAACCTCATGATGTTGAAATAAGTATGAGGAATGCTCCATGTATTGTAATAGCTAAAGATAAATGGATTGCTGAGTACTGGATTTCATGTTTTGAAGTATTACTGTAATGGAAGGTATATAATAACTTCACTGTTTCCTGTACAATAGCTGTCATCTGCCCTTTCATTGGATTATTAGCCTTATTAGAATTGATATGCTGCCTACTTGCAAAAAAAAAAAAAATCCAATAACAACAGCAAGAATGAACGTGACAAGTTATAGGGTAATCATCAAATTTGTACTATTCTGGCAAACTCTTTAATTGCAGTATATGTTGTGTTGTACGGCAAACTAGTATACTGTAGCGTCGTTTCATCAATCTGGATACTTGTAGTCTGAAGAAATGCCTTACTAGACAGCAGCTGTGTCTTATTTGGTTAGATGTTAATATGTAAACTGGCTCTTTCAGGTCCAGAATGTGTAGAACTTTTAATAATGGGAACAAAAGGATGATGTGTAGGTTTTTATAATTATTAGTAAAACAATAAATTAAGAATATTTTTCTGTTTTTTGGGAAGTCTGAGAAGCCTTTTTAAAAAGCTGGCAAGGAGGAGTCTCTTTGACAACTTTATGATACAGTAATGCAACATTTTTAGCAATTATTAATGTCAGTCTTTGCCTCCGTGCTGTCAGACTTACGTCCCTCCTTGATCAAGATAGCTGCAGATCTTTGGTTTTTTGCTTAAACTTCTGTTGGAATAGTTACTCTAGTGCAGTGGTTCTCCATCTATTTATCATTGTGAGCTGCATATTCAACACTATATGTGTATATATACTACCTGTATAGCCCTGAGGATGTCATATGGGCTGCAGCTGTGTGCTGATTGCATCGCAAGCAGCCCATGGGCCAAAAACCATTGCTCTAGTGTCACTTCTATGATATAACTAAAAATGGTTTTAAGAGGCTTCTGTCAAAAAACATCTAAAGTTGAAAAGCAAACTGGGAGATGTAGCTGTGAACTGAGTGTTTTCTTAAGGTATAAATGATTGTCTGCTTCTCTCCCCTCTCCCCCCATGCATATCAATTGCTGTGTCCCTTTAATTGACACACAGTCTTTAGTTTAGCCATATCCGTCTGTTATATCACGCTCTTGTGACAAAATAGAATAGAAAATGCTAGACACCATGTTGATAACAGATGGGTGTACTCTAAATCAGAGCTGCTATGGCATGAAGTAAGGCCATATGTACTGTAGTGAAACTTCTCAAAAGATTACCTCTCTTGCTAATGCCATTGTGATTTCACCAGTGTCAGTGATGTTGAAAGCCATGTTGTACACAGGACTTCAGGATTGCCATAATTTTTATACATGTCAATCAGTTTAGACCTCTTCATCCATGTGAGATAAGAATACCTGCATGATGTCTAAAATGAAACGATTTATCCCTTTTTTTGGATCACTTTCTTTTTCCCTATTCTCATCCATTTTCTTCCACATCAGCTCTGTTCTCCTATCTTGAGTGACCCACCGTGAGTTAGGTTTAGTGCATTAAAGCAGGACCATAAACCGTTTTTTGTGATATTTCCATCTAGATACAAGGCAGTATAGGAAAAAGGGGTAACCAGCACTTTACTTGAAAGCCCTGGTGGTTGGTTGGCAGTTTTTCAACACTTTCAGCCCTGAACACATGGGGTAGCTTTCATTTCATTTCAGGGTATAGCTACGCTGCAGCTAGAGGTGTAATTTCCAGCTCAGCTAAATATACACATGCTAGCTTTGATCAAAATAATGAGTGAGAAATAACAGTGTAACTGTAGCAGCACAGGCTACCTGCCTGAGAATAATCCTGTTGGAGTCCCTGGGTGAGTATTTAGGCAGCTAGACTGCTGCTGCCACCACAGTTGTTAACCTGCTTTTTTAGCATATTAGCTTGATGAAATTTGACACATGTATGTCTACCCCACTTGAAAATTATTCCTCCAGCTTCAGTGTAGATGTACCATCAGTTTCCACTGTAGCAACAAGTTGTGCTACCAGCCAAACCATTGGGACATCCATTAGCCAATCTGTTCCAAAAGTAAGACTCAAAAGCTTGGGTGGAGTGATAACATTTTTGCCCCTCTTCTTGTATAACAAAACATTCTTAATGTGCTTCTTTCTCAGTATGCATTCTGAAGGCCAATGTGTACTTCAGACATTTATTTCTGAGATGGAAAGTCTGTAAGTGCCTCTCTCCCCCATACTGCCTACACACTTTAATTCTACAATGATTTGACACTGTTAATTGCTGATTTCATTTTATGTTTTGCTGTGCATGGTACATGTTATCTGTACTTCTTTTTTTAAAGGAACACACAATTTTATACTACATTTTGTCACTTTTCCCACCTATATTCCAAGTAGCATTTAAGCTTCCTGTACCACATCAGTGAAGAAAAATATTTTGTTTTGTAATGTAGGTTAGAATAGATTATCATAATGGTCCCTTCTGATCTGAAATCTTTGAAATTGAATCTTATTTTGTGCCTTTGACAGGGCTGGTTTTCATGTTTTTTGGGTTGGGACTTCCTAATTTGAAATGTTCCATTAACTCAATGGAAGTTGTAAAAGACAGAATCTGAATAATGCATTTTTCTATAAAATTGTCCTGTGCACAGATGTAATGCAGGGATTGTGGGGGGAATCTCCAAAACATTTCTTGTGATGTGTTCTGCCAAGTGTTGCAACAGGAACTTAAGAGAATAATAGAATCAGAAGGTGAAATGTGATGTCATGTGCTACTTGCTAGAATGTAATCTCTGAGGAGGGGAAGAAATTGCCAGTGTGCGGCTGGTCTATAAAGCCTACACATTGTCACTTACAAAAAAAACCTAGAGATTTTTTAGTACAGGCTACCTTTGAGAGCATACTTACTGACATGAGCAACATGCAAATGTGTCTTTTGTTTTTGTTTTCCATTGGGTATATAAGTATCTTCATGTGCACTGGGTTTTATGGAAATGATTGCTTGTAAAAGGAGACTGCCATGCTATTTTAATTGATCAGTAGATCTAAATTGCATAGGACGTATAGTATCTTTGAGCAAATAATTTAGTTTTGTAGTTCTCATTAGTGGCAGCTTTTAATCTATACTAGGCTCTTCTGTTGGCTCATCTCTAAGGTATGGACTGCTTTGTGAACAGTCAGTTTGTCTTCCTACACCTGTGAACTGTGGGGGAAGTACAGACATGATTTAACCGCTTAGCTGGTGATCAAGCTGATGTGGGAATATAACACTAGCTATTTGAATTGAGCACTTCATATATATGGTGCAGACTTACTTCAGTGTTTTACAATCCCTTAAATTCCTCTTCCTAACAAAATCAAACTGCTGATTAGTTTGAAGAAGAGCTCTGTGTAGCTTGCAAGCTTGTATCTCTCACCAACAGAAGTTGGTCCAATAAAAGATGTTACATTTTAGCTACAAGGTTGGTGAGGTAACTTTCGTGTGGGGCGTGAGAGAATTGATTTTAAGAAGATATTAATGCTGTTGTCTTGGTATGGTACAGCACTGTCTCAGCATCAGCTAGCTAACAACAACACTGCTAATAAACACGGATCATTTACTATAGAACTGTACACTATAGAACTGTACAGTGATCTGTTTTTGGCTGACAGCTGTGAATGGATTCCACTGGCATAAAAACAGAAGACAGCTAGCTATAAGGCTGTCTTTTGAGGACCTCCTTGCAATCCCTGGGATAGGAGGTGTACCAAGAGCAGGAACACAACATATAGCACAGCAGCCCATTGGTAGCCAGGGACAGGTTGCAGTAATCTAAGCCCCCATCGATTTATGATGGGGTTGCAGAACAACTTGGGATAAGCAGAATGTATCCCTCTTGTTTCTGATACACTGTACCCTTAGAGATGAGGATTTTAAAAAATCCTTTATTGGTCATTGTTCTGCTCTTTTCCTTTTGCGTGTCTCTCAGTGTGGACAACAAAAGTGGGGAAATCAGTTTCATTTCTAGGTTCTTAATATTGCACTGTTTGACTTCAGACTAGGGAGAATGCTTATTTGTTTTTAAAAATTAATTGGAATGTAAAGAAATGAGCAGAAACATTTCTGTTGGCCATAGATTCTGTAAAGCCTGTTATTTTCCAGGAAATGGGAAGAGAATAGTATAATACTTTAGTGTGACCAAATTCATATCTTAATAATTAACTCTTAATTTCCTGACTTCTGTGCTTAATTTTGCAACCTTAATATTGCATTAATAGTGGCTTATCTGATATCCATCCTCTCTAAAGAAGTAGTGGTAGTAGAGGAAGAGACTGAGTGTATATGAAGTATTGGGCACATGAGTTGCTCTTTCATATTGCATGATAACTTAGTGCACCTATAATACTTAGCCTACATGTTAGAAAAAAGTATTTTAGGCATGTGACTGCATACGATATGTTGTAGTGTGCAATAATTGTAAATGTTAAACCTCTCCAAACTTGGCTTAGCAGCCTTGGCATACAGATAATCCTCAGTAGCAAATACAAGTTTGAACCCAATCTCTCTCTTTTTTTGAGTTAAGTGTGTAAAGGCATTACATTGTCCCTGCTTAGTGTCTATTTTAAATGCACAGGTACAATAGCTGAACTGAATTCTAGCATGTAGCCTGAGAGAGAGCATGGGGAAACTTCCATCCTAAAAACAACTGGCAATGATATGAGTAGAAACATCTCTTCAAACTTAATTATTATAATCTCTGTAACATAGCATTTGAATAATACCCTTATCAGATGGTAACATAGGTTTCATAACAAATTCAAAACATAGACAGTAACTCCAGCCAGTATCATTTTCTTTTTAAAAATAATTTACTGTTCAATGACCATTTCTTCTAGTTTCTCCTTGTAAACTTTACCATGGCATTAAGTATTCTTGATTCAGTACACTGACGTATTTACAAATTTTATTGGCAAAATGAAACGTGCATAGTAAATGCCGTGCACATTCTAACATAAGGTACAGTTGATTGATTTTAATTTTTTCCCTTTGTAAATACTGTTATGGTAAAAGAAATGTTACATAAACCACTCCATGACAATAGGTGGTTTGGGAACCATTGCATGTGGAAATGAATGTGAACATATTCGGGTTGAGGAAGTTACTTGCTGATCTAGGCGGAGTCTACACTACATGTGCTATGGCTGCACAGCTGCAGTTATGCTGCTGTAGTGTAGACACTTGCTACAGTGACAGAAGGGGTTTTTCCATCACTAATAAATCCATACCCTCAAGAGACAGTAGCTAGGATGATGGAAGAATTCTTTTGTCAAACAAGTACATTTACGGTGGGAGTTAGGTCAATCTAGCTATGTTGCCAGTATCTGAAATTTTTCATAGCCCTGAATAATGTATCTAGGGCTACATAATTTTTAGGAGTAGACCAAGCCTAGCTTTTGAACATGACTTGTAACTGTTTCACTCCTATTTACTGAAATGGTATATTCATTCAGGTTGTATTGTGACCTCTGTAGGCAGGGACTCTGGGGGTAGATCCTCTGCTGGTGTTAATTGTTACTGGAACTATGACTTCAATAGATCATCCTTTAGCTGAGGATCAGTGCCCATGTCTTCTGTGTACACATTGTGGACGTACTTGGAAACAATATGACAAGCTTTTGAATGGTCAGTTCTGTATTGTTTTGGTTAATCTTATAATGTCTTTTCCAGTTAATAGATTGTTTACTGATGTAAGAAATTTGAGATTTCAGAGGACCACAGAAAAGAACACAACATTCAATTACACTTACCTGATTTAAGGATTTGATCAGAACAATAAAATATAAAGGTCAAATTACAACTGTCTGTCAATAAGAGCAAGCACTTGCCTCTTAATTGTCTCCTGCTCAGTTCTGAGATGAAAACTAAAATTTTAGCCATCAAGTACATCACTATTAAATATTCACTACTTAACATGCACTGAGTAGTACAAAATTTCAGACTACATGTAAAGGTAATTAATTCTTATTAATTTGTTTCTTTTGTTGATCTGGCTAATTGGAATAGATCTGTGAGTTTGTATGGCTAGCTGTAAGCAATGCGTGTTCACATGCTGTCAGATGGGTGGAGGCATTCCAAGCTGTCATGCCTTGCTGTATGCATTCCTGAAATGAGTCAATGGAAACCATGGCATAGGAGTGGAGGCATTCCTCAGCTGTCACCTTTCTAGCAGTGTGTTAAAATGCATTGTGATACAGTATAAGGCAAAGATTATCACGTATTTACAACCAAAAAAAAAAGTTGTCATGAGTGTTCTCTGGAATTTTAAACATAGGTTTTAAATCTGAGTAAGTTTTGTCAAACTACCACCTACTAAAGTGGTGTGTTAATGGATTTTAAGACATCGCTAACTACTATATGTGAATTTCTGAAATGTTTCATCTTGACTTCCACTTGAAATTTATTGACAGAGTTCAAGAAATGTTTTTGAGTGTATGTGGTGGCATTCAGTTAGCATAACAGTTTCTCCATGACTGTCATACACCTTAGCGCTTGTTAGGAATATAATACTTATGGGGGCATTTTAAAATCATAAAATCAATGTAAGTGATCTTTGGTAAATACAGGGATTTTTGTTAATAGCCTGAGGCACTACAGACAAAATAATCACACAGAGGCCTAGTTTGGCATTGCACCTGCTTATGGTGGATGTGGATTTTCTCCACAATAGTTAGGGCTTCTTACATTTAATTGCTAATAAGAACTGTGCAGCTCTAATTATGTCTTCAGACAAGAATATGTCACTCTCTAAATCAAAAGTGGCTGGCCACAAATCATTTTAGAACTAATACTTATGTTTGTAACACCAGAACGTCCTAGCTAGTGCTTTCCAAATTCATAGGAGGATAGGGACAAACAAGAAGGATAGAGAGAAGAGATGCAGTGTACAGGCAAATTAATTACTTTGGCATATGGTTTTTTTTAATAAAAATGTCCATCCATAAACATAGAAACTCTCTGTATCCCCTGTTCTTTGTTGTGTGTTTTTTTTTTTCTGTAAAATATCTTATCTTTCTCCCTAAGGCTGCCCTAAGTCAAATTTTTTTTTTTACAACTTACCTCTATCTGGGACCTACCTCATTAATCACTGGGGATGGGGGAGCACTGAGCCAGTCAAGAGCTAAATAATGTGCACACAATTCTAGTAATGTGGCTCTGCAAGATCTTGATTTTGGAGGGAGAGGGGTCAGGGCAGGGCAGGCATCCTTGAGGCCAATCTGCTTCAACAAAAGTCTGTTGTGGCTGTCAGCCACTCTCTCTTTGTGTGTGGAATGGCTCTAATTTATGGGTTTTGTGTTATGAAGTTCTAGACTTTAATACAATACTAAGTCTTCTTTCTTATAGGTGTTTGATTTTATTCCCCCTAACTTTGCTAGGTCACCGTGGCTTACTTCTCTGGATTGCTAGTTCACTGTTCCTTTATGTGTTAGTGTGAACCAGGATGGATACAAATTATTTTTTTAAAAAGTGGTTATTTTATCCGTATTTATGTTGCTTGTTCTTCCCACCAGATAGTCTTGAATTGCTATGTCATAGTAGAACTTCAGACTTTTTTCTGAGTTTCACTCTTAAAATTCACAGCTATGCTGAAATTAGCCCAGCGCCTGTGAGAACATTCTTACTGTGAAAACATAAGCTTGAACACAAAATTGACAGGCATATATAGCATTCTATATTTGCAAGTAACACTACCTTCTGACATAATGATAATTGAAACTATAGCGTGGCTGATACGAGAATCTAATTAATAAATAATTAATGAACAGTTAAAGGAGGCTGATACAATTAATACAAATGAGCATGGGTGTAAGGAAAATAGATCATGTCAAACTAACTTTATTTTGTAATGAGATTACAAGATTGATAATGGTAGTAGTGTTGCTGTAATGTGCCTAAGGCGTTTGACCACATGTACCATATGATATTTTTTATTAATTTTATATTATTTTAATTCTTTAACATGGCACATGTTAAGTGGATTAAAACTGATAGGTCTCAAAATGTAAATATAAATGGGGAGTCATCGTTCAGGGGTATGTTTCTAGTGAGGTCCTAGAGTTTGGTTCTTAATCCTATGTTATTTAGCATTTTTAATAATAACCATAGAAGAGAACATAAAATCATCTCTGAGAGTTTGCAGAAGACCCATAAATTGGGGGAATGGTAAATAATGAGAAGCACAGGTCATTGATTAAGAGTGATCTGGATCACGTGGCAAGCTGGTGTCAAGCAAACAATATGCATTTTAATATGACTAAATGCATTTACATCTAGGAACAAAGGATGCTGGTCATATTTACAGGATGGGGAGGACATGATCCTGAGAAGCGATGAGTCTGAAAAAGATTTGGAGATCATAATAGGTAATCAGCTAAACCCGAGCTCCCAGCACGGTGCTTTGGCCAAAAGGGTTAATGTGACCCGTGAATGCATAAAATAGTGGAGTCTTGAGTAGAATACAGAGGTTATTTTATCTCTGTATTTGGCACTGCTGTGACTGCTGCTGGAAGACTGTATCCAGTTCTCATGTCCTCAATTCAAGAAGCAGTCAATAAATTGGAGAAGGTTGGTTCAGAGAAAATCCACAAGAATGATTAAAAGAATAGAATACGTGCTTCACGGGCTGTGATGACACCCTCCACCCCCCAAAAGTGACAACCCCGGCATGACATGCCACCCTTACTTCTGTGCTGCTGGGGGTGGTGCTGCCTTCAGAGTATCCAGCCAGCAGCCACTGCTCTCTGGCCACCCAGTTCTGAAGGACTCTGGCTGTCAGCCATGCATGAGTGCTGACTGTCAGAGCCACAGCATGTGCAAGAGCTGACTGCTCGCGACCCCCTTCCTCCAAAATAACCTCGCGACCCCTTGAGAGTTCCTGACCCCCAGTTAAAGAACTCCTGACAACAAAGTTTAAAGGAATGACTTGATCAGTTTATAAGTATCCACTTGGGGGAACAAATATTAAATATTTGGGGGAATATATAATATATGGGGGAACAAATGTTTAATAATAAAAATAACAGTGTAGTAGACAAAGCTATAACATGATCAAATGACTGGAAGTTCAAGCTATGTAAATTCAGACTGGAAATAAGATGTAAATTTTTAAGAATAATTTACCATTGGAACAATTTACAAGTATGATTATGGTGAATTCTTCATATCTAGACATTTTAAAATCAAGATTGGATGTTTTTCTAAAAGTTCTGCTCTAGGTATTATTTTTGGGAAATTCCATGGTCTGTGTTGTACAGGAGGTCAGACTGGATGATCACAATGTTCCCCCTTCTGGCCTTGGAATATGTGAACCTATTGAACTTCTGAAGATCAAGGAAACTGAAATTCTTTGGCTAGGCTATGTTTCTCCATTAGTTTGTAGTTGTCATGTGCCTTGTACTTCTAAATCATGTAGCTTTTCAAAATTACATCTGTAAGTGCCTAAATGTAAGCGTAGGTTCCTAGTTTTGAAAACTTTTGGCTTGTGTATTTACAAAAAATAAGTTTGCAATAACTTAGTTAATGTATTGAAAGTCTCATCTTTTCAGTGCTAACAGTAAAGCAGTCTTGTTTTGAAATGTAAAGTTTTAATAAATATAACTTTACAATGTTGTAAACATGCACATGCTTTGCTTTATTCACATGAATAGTCACTGAAATTAGGCTATTCTATTCATATGAACTGCTTCATGTAACTACTTGAGTGTTTCTAGGATCAGGATCTTAACTTTATGTATCTTGTCTATAGCATTTTTGTAAAATTTGAGACCCTACTGGCGGGGTCCGTTTAAAAAAATCTCGGCATGTAATTAAATTTTAAGTTTACATTAACACCCTTTCAAATGAGTTTTACTAATCTGATTTGGATCAGTTTTTTTTTTAAACAGTTGACTTTAAGTGTAAATTGCCTTGATCTAAAAATTACTTTGTACTGTTGGCTTTAGGCTAGATGGTGCGTAATATTGCATAAAAAGGGCAGCTGAGGATAAGTGGTGGATTCGCATCTTGTGCCATTCTCCTCTTGGGTTTTAGTCCAGGTAAATAAAGAGTGAAGTTTGTAATTGTATTAATTGTGCCCAGAGCCCCCCCCCCCCCCCCCCCTTAGTATCACATGGAATTAAAAACACAAGTTACATAAAACTGCAAATTTTAAGAAATTTTACATTCTCCCTTTGTCTAACCAATGAAACTTCTGCACTTTATTATAAGGACCCAAAGTGATTAAAGCTACTTTGAATAGAGTATGTAATTTGTCTCCAGCTCCATGGAGAACAGTTTAACACTTTCTCTTTATAAGGAGAATCTTTGTGTAATGTCAGTTTCTTGGCTCTCAAGAATAGCATAGCAAAGAGGATGTGCTGTACTAATATTGTGGCTGTCAGTGGGTTTCTGTATGCAGTGCCCTTATTAGACATGTACTGCTGCTTTACTCTTTGTGCAGACTATCTAGACAAATGCCTGGCACTTGTCTGTATGTAGCCAAAGTGTGGAACAGGGGTATCTCTAATACTGATACCAGCATGTCACTTTATGTACTGGAGACCTAACTTATGTATTAAGGGAAATTTATTTTATTAGACTGCAGGAAGTTACTGTAAGCTATCCTTACTGGTGTTTTAGTAACTTTACTAAGATCTAGGAGGAGTAATATTACTATTTAGTTTCTACTATTAGTTTGGGAAGAGACGGTTAATTAAACAAAGGTGGTATGTGACTATTTTCTCTCTGCCACTAATTAAGCAAACCTCCCCTCCCCCAAGACTTAATTTCACTTAGTATATGAATAAAAACAGGAAATAATGGCTCCTATTTTGCTATCTGACATGCCATGTCATCCTCACCCCACAGTCTATTGCAAAATTTAGTACCTTTCTCAACTACGTGAACAATTTTGAACTCCTGGTTTATGTACAAACAAGATCTAGCATTTAGCACTGAAGATTAAAAACTACCTCTTGATTCAAAAGCAATTTAAAAAACTACTAGAACTGAACATATTTGAATCTTTATCATCGGTACTTCCTAGCTAGAGGCCAGTACAAAAATAGGCCAGGACAGCCCTTGCTGTTAAGCCCTATATGTCCCTTTGCTTGTGGGGTAATTGGAATACTGGACTTCTCACCAGGAAATCTATTTTGACCCTGCTGTGGTAGTTCAAAATACTTGGTCTTGGAAGTGTTTGAAATGTCAAACTTTCTCTGGCTGCAGTGCGGGGAAGGAAGGATAATCTTTCAAACACTCCAAAAGCTTCTGTTAGTATATAGTACTGTGCAATACATACATAAATGTTGAAAAACTTACCAGGCCAGCTACTGGGGGAGAGAGGGCAGAAGGGGGCAAAGGGGTCTTCATTAGGGGTCCAGAAAAAGTGACTTCCTGAGAAGCCCAATCCATGACAATCCCCAGCTTGTTTGTAAATAGGAAGGTTAGCAGTGAGTAGTCAATGGACCTTGCATGGGGTCTCAATTCTTTATATCTTCCTTGGGCCAGTATGTGTAAGACTAATTGTATTCCCCCATAATTGTTGAAAAGGAGAAATTTTGTCTGTTTGCTCCTTGGATCCTGGCTGCTGCAAGCAGGATAAGAAGCCTATGCTATTCTACCCTTTTTCCAGCTTCCGTTTTTGGAGTATGCTTATCCCGTGAATAACTCTAGTGACTGTCTTTGCTTATAGCTTTTCATAAGGGTATTCTGAAACTAACAATTCTGGACTTTTTCTCTGCTGCACACAAGTTCTGAATGCCTAGTTTTACCCCTCCTACTCTTAATTTCATGCTATTGCTGTTGGGAATACCGTTTGAAGCAGCAGAGGCATTGGAGCTGAATGTTGACTGGGGGTATGTCTGCACTAGAAAGGTAGGTCGACTTACAGCTACCACAGTAATTACTGCAGTGATGCATGTCCACGCTACCTTCCTTGAGTCGGTGGTGCACGTCCTCACCAGGAACGCTTCCATCAGCCTAAGTGGGGCAGTGTTGGGAGGTGAGAGCCCGGTCTGTTTGTCAATTTCACAGCTCATGGAGTGCTCAGCCGGGGACCAGGTCCTGCCACTTGGGGCTTCTTGCGCCTGCTCCCAGCTGGGGGCAGGATCTAGGTGCCCAGCTTTCCAGGATGGCCAACAGCAATGTAAGTAACACACAGTCTACACAGACACTGTGTCTCCCTAACTACACTGACATAAGCCTTACGCCTCTTGAGGAAGTGAAGTTATGTCCGTGTAGTAGGGTACTTACATCAGCGGGAGGAAAGCTTTAGTGTAGACACTGACAAGCAGCTTTATATCGACCTAACTGTGTAGTGTAGACCAGCCCTTACTTAGAAAGATAACACAACACTGGTTTGTGTTCAGTTAATTAAAAAGTTTAAGTGGAGGGACTAGAAAACTAGCCCACCTAAAGGAGTTATATTCTGCAAAAATCAATAGTTGAGGGCTCTCACATTTGTCGGAGAAAGCTCTTCACTTGCCACATGGCTATTTGAAGCACTGCAGGTAATTTGTACAACCATGAAAGGGTATGTCTACTTAGCAAAGAAAAACCTGCAGCTGACCCGTGCCAACTGACTCAGACTCACTGGGCTCAGGTTGCTGGCCTGTTTCTTTGCTGTGTAGAGTTCTAGGCTCAGGCTGGAGCCTGGGTTCTAGGATTCTGCGAGGTGGGAGAATCCAAGAGCTATTTACACAGCGTGAAACAGCCTTGCCGTCCGAGTTCCAGGAGCCTGAGTTGGCTGGGATGGGACAGCCATGGGTGATTAGCTGCTGTGTTGACATACTCTTAGGCACTCACCGTTCTTCCTCCCCATGTCCGGAAATAGTTGTACCTGGGTACCAAATACAACGTTTTCTTCTCCAATTCCCCCAGCTCTTCAGCTGCAGTGCAGAAATAGTTTTTCCTTTCTTGACTGTGGGGGGCGGGATTGCATGTAAGGCAGTGAGAAGTAAATAAGCTCCTTTTTCTTTTCCTGCTTTTCACCATCCCTTTCTTTCATCATCCAGCCCTGACTCATGATTTGGCTTATACAGCTGTTGCTCATAATTTTCACAGCAGGCCTACGCTGCTGCTACTTGTAGCTTTCTCTTTTGCAGTAACTGAGTAATTTGGTCTACCTTTTTTCATTTTTTTTCCTCCCAGAGACCACACCATCTGTAAAGATGCAGATAAAATTCTTTCTCACCACTCTGAGCAGCAAAAGTGAAACTTCCAACCATCAGGTTCGTTCTACCTAGGCATCTTAGAACTGTGAAACTAACCAGAATCTTTAAATCACTCTTCTGTTCCTCACTCTGAAAGGGGAGGTAACTGTTACCAAGCTGTGATCATAATTACAATTACACTGCAGGAAATGATCTTTAAATAAGGTGAGTTACAAAACAGGGAAGGCTAGTTTTGTAGCTAAACTGCAGTACTAGGAGTCAGGGAATCTTGGTTCTATTCCTGCTTTTGTAGATGTAACTTAAATTCTGCTTGTTCCCCATTTCTTAATGGTAGAAACACTTGAATGAAAGCATTAATGTATTCTCAGTAGAAGTTTGGCCTTAATTCATAAATATGTGGAAGACACTGTTTCTGTAATATCCATAAGAGTTAAAAATGAGGTTTTTTTTAAAAAAAAAAAAAAAGTAATTGTTTTAATCAGCCAAGTTATGAATAAAAATTAGACATTTGAGAGCTTGAGGTGTCACGAACGGTCATTATTAGGATGACAAAAATGTGGCAGGATAACCCAGGAATGGATTCTTAAATACAAGTCTTACAAAATGATTAAAATACTACCCTACATGCAAGTTGTCCACCTCTTTTTTGAAGGAGGGACCAAAGTGATGTCTGAAATCAACAGAAGTCTTGTCTGTTGGCTTTAAAGGAGTCAGGGTTTCACCCTAAATCTTACCCCTCTATTACTCACTGGATGGATAAAACATTACAAGACTGAAGTACAACCTAAACATTGCTCTTGATTTCTGTAATTGAACTTTTTATTTGAATTTCTTGGGAAGTTGTTACTTAAACAATAAAATCTTCTAACTTTTTGCAAAGACTTGATTTCTAAAGCCCCATTAAATGAATCTAAACTTTTACTGGCACACTTTTGCCCCTGCCCCTTGAAGGGCAAAACTGAAAATTGTGCTAAGGAATTAATTGCCCACTTTGTGTTTCAGAGGAGAAAGATGCTTCATTGGCCTACAGAGTCGGATGTATTCTATTCTCTTGCCTTCTTGCTAGAGTATTGCCAACAGGTCTCAAATAGCTGAATGGCAGTGTGGCTGATATTTCAAATATGCACTGGCTAGTAGGTATCTAACGCTGATTTTAAACATCATTTGCAGCAGTCATTTTTGTGCCAGCACAGCACACTTTTGGGACAGGACAGTGCAGCAATAGCTTCTAGCAGAACAGCCGTATGAAATCTTTACGGTTACGACAAAAAACGACTCTTGTAAATTATACACATTTTCCTGTTTCTTTAGAAAAATCTACAACTTTGAACAACCTTACTAGCCTGTACTAAAGAGCTAGTTTAGTTCCTAAGGACCAGCTGTAATCTACTCTATGCATCAAAATATAGCCATCAGAGTTCTGATTACTGAATATTTGCTACTGAAGAGATGTGCTATGTAGAGAACAAGCATGGGTTTTGTCTTTCAGGTAAGTTCAGCTTTCACTTGGGAAGCTAGTTTTCAAATCAAAACAATCTTTATGCAAAAGTGATCTCTATATCATTAAGTAAACATGGAACATCAAGATATCACTCCTAATCATCATACTTCAGCCTACATCCATCCTGTCCATACTGCACCTAGATCTATATTTTTATTACTTATTAGCCAATTATCTTAACTGGCTGACTAGTTAATTTTGTGTCCACACAGTTGAAATTACAGTAAAGCTGTTCATTCAAACGTATTTGCTAGATGTCGATGCATTCTGCCTATCTGTCTTTTTGATGAGCACATTCTTGCAGTGATACAGCAGTACTTGTGGCATCCTGCACCAAGGGGAAGATAGGTTGTTGTTTTTTCCCCGGAGCCTCCCACTTTCTACCTAGGGTTATGGACTTTCTTTTTTTGAGAGAACACAATCCTGCCATGGCCATTTGGTAACATGGAAACCTCCTAGTTCTAAAAGCTGCTATATTTTCCAGCTTTAGGATTTTACTGCTTCACAGCAGGGTGGAATGATATCAGTACTGAGATGATACATAGGGGCTTGTTTTCAGGTGCATGTAGAATTTTATGTCCTCCTTGGCTGTCTCATACATGGGTGGCTTTCTGCTGCAAGACAGATGCGCATTTCCGACAGAAAAGCGAAAGTGACTTTTAGTCACCCATAGGCATCTTACCCAGTCAGTCCAAAAAGCCACAATATTGTCCCATTAATGGGTAGATGGGCAGATCTTGACCCAAGCCAGAGTCTGCCCTGCTTACAGTTTAGTATTGCAGAATGTGTTGCACAGCCTAAAATTTCCAGTACAAGTAGGTAGGGTGTTTGTGGGGGGGAGATAAAGTGGAGGGAGCTTAAATTCTGCAGGAACTAACAGGGTAGACACCTCAACCTCTGAGAATACTACTTATTCAAAATGTTTTATTGCAATTTTAAAATGTATGTAAATGTTGGTAGTTGGTATTAAAATCTTAACTCTTGCAAAATTTATACTTTTTTGAGCTAAATATAAGTAGAGTTTCTTATACTTTATGTAATATCTGAAATTAAACATGAGGCCCAAATTCTGCCTTTAGGTGTATCTACTTGGTTCCTAGCAAACCTGGTGGAAGCCCCACATCCAAGTACAAAGTATAACTCCAAATCATGCTATTTGCATAACTGTTGTGATTTATTTGTATTACCGTATAAAATCAGGGCCCTGTTATGCACTGTAAACACACAGCAAGAGACTGTCCCTGCCTGGAAGAATTATGCTATACATAGACAAACCACACAAATAGTATGAGATGGAGGAGGAAAGAAGCACATTAGAAATGAAGTGACTTTACCAAGGACACACCACAGGTCAGTGGCAAAGCTGGAAATAGAACCTAGACCTCGTGAGTCACAGTAAAGCACCATAACCACTGAACCATGCTATACTTCTAACTACTGAAGAAAAATCTCTCTCTTAGTTACTGTAGAAATTCAGTATTTTTCCCCCCTATGTTTATCCCTTCATTCAGCAAAATGAGTCAAGGAAAATCTACCACCCCACAGTGGAATGGGGTATCATGAAACAATTACAACCCATTCTCAGTGGGGACCACATCCTGAAAGAGATCTTTCCTGAACCCCCTCTTCTGGCCTTCAAACAACCCCCAACCTTGTCAAGCTCATCAGATTCAAGCTCCCCACAGACCAGGACCCACCAACCCCAAGCAGCACAAGACCCTGCCATAAGTGCAAAACCTGCAGACATATCTGCAGTGCTACGATGATCAGTATCCTCCAACAAGACACCTTTCAAGATCCATGGGTTCTTCACATGCCTATCACGTGGTGTATTTCATCCAATGCACTAAATGCCCAATAACTATGGGGGTGAAACCAAACAATCAGTGTGCTCTTTTAATGAATTGACACAGAAAAATAAGACAAAAACAATATTACCCGTGGACAAACACTTTTCGTGAAATGACCACTTCATATCTCATCTTTCAGTCCTTGTCCTCAAAAGAAATCTGAACAACACCTTCAAAAGACTATCATGGGACTTCAAATTCATAACTTTGCTAGACACTAAAAATCATGGTCTTAATAAAGACACTAGATTCGTGGCTTATTACAACAAACTAACCCACTAATCCCTTCTTTTTCTCATCTTTTGGCCTGCCTCTTGGAGTTGCAGAGGTATTAATGGGCCACTTCACCTTGGATGATCTCTTAGAATGTTAACTACTTATGCTAAACAATCTGTTCCTCCTTGTATTTAGCTGTGACACTTTTACAGTTTACATTTCCCAAACCTGAAAAAGAGCTCTGTGTAGCTCAAAAAATTATTTTTCACCAATAGAAGTTGGTACAATAAAAGATATTACCTTGCCCACCTTGTGTTTCAAGAAAATTTTGAGAGCTGCCAGCATTTCATGGATCTTCAGTTCCTAGCACAGGACTTAAAATTTGAAGGCATACATTATGCCTTGAGAATGTCCACTTCTTTAACTCCCTGCTTTAGACTGGTGATTGAGTAAAGAATAGTTAAAATAATCTGTTCCTGTAAAGTCAAGCAAATGTTAATTTTTTTTTTAATTTAGTATAATTGTGGGATTACAGATCATCCTGCTGAACCCTGGACATCCCAGTTGAACTGTGTTCTCTTCTGGTTTGGTGTTGATCACCCAGGTTTATTGGTCACAGACTATTAGTAGTTGGTTTCTAATGTCATTGAACCTAAAATTGCTCATCAGGTCTTGGTGGACATATCAACCAAAGATCCCAATGACCTTTGGTTCAGCTGACAGAACTTAAACTTGGGTTCAAGTTTACAAAACAGTGTTTGGAAGTAGTTGAGATGAATACTGTGCCGTCTGCTTCTTTAAATCACAAAAAGCAATAGTGTCTTGGAAGAAATTGTAACTATCTATAGCAAGCTTTCACATGACATTTTAAACTTCTCAATTCTGTGATACAGAAAACCAAAACCAATTTAGAAGAGGATATTTTGTGAGGGGTAAGCTGTTTTCATCTAGTTTACATATGTAAGAGTAAGGTAATAATTATGAGCTTGACCCATGGGAAAGAAGTAATCGGAGAATAAACCAGATCAAAGAAAGATGTGCAAATCTCAGGTGTTGGGAGTAGAAGATGGGGAGGCGGGAAGCAATAGTAAAAATGAGAAAGCAAACAAGATTAAAAGACTTTCAAAATTGCTCCTTCAGTCCACTTAGGCTCTGCCCTATAAACTTAATTTGCTGCCTAAAACAGATGTCACAATTACCAGTGCGGTAAATAATTCACTCATTCATAAGACAAGGTCCTGCCTGAATTACTGACCAGTTAGTGAGTGAAATGTATTGCCATGTATTGAAATTGACACAGCTAAAAGCTTAAGAATCTCTACCTATTTTTCCTTTGCTGTTTTCTTTGGGCAGATAATCTGAAGTGGTCTTGTCAAAACAGGACCCAAGTCATGCTTCACAAGTTTTCCTTAGTTATCTTTGTCTCTGGGTTCTTTTTGCCTTGACAAGTAATGCTACTGCAAGATAGCACTTACCGTCAGGTGTTCAGCTTGAATATGTTTTCCATGACCTGAGCCACATTGTGGGAGGCTGTGGACTCCTGGATAGAGCTGTGTTCAAGGCAAAGGATGAGAAGAAAACATTTGTGTCCTCCATACAATTCAAATGACTAGCCCTGACAGCCCTAGGAGGCTTAGCTCCTCTTTCTGGGAAAATATACCAGTTATGTTCCTGCTTTGGGAGAATCTACATTCTGACCTACAAAAGATTTTAAAAAAGGGGATGTGCTCTTTTGCTTCTCTGTGATGTATAAAGACTCAGAAGTTTTGTTTTTCCAAAACTAATCCCCTTGCTTGATTGTTTATATTAGACTTCTGGTCCAAAGAAGTCTGGGAGTCTGCAGACTGTCTTAACATTTACAAAGGGGTCCACACCTTCATCTGAAATTCTTTAGGGGTCTGCAAATGAAAAAAATTTGAAAACCTCTATATTAGACATACCAAATCTTGTTTTTCTGGAGAACCTGTTAGACATCTCTCAGCATATTTAATGTATGTGGTTATACCTTAGTGGAAGGGCAGCAAAATTGCATCCTTAATATCTTGGTGAAAGTGTTAGTTAAAGTTAAGTATTAGAATGAGACAAGCTTGACAGATGACCAAAAAAAAAATCTCTTCTCTTCAGAGCACTCAAACTGATAGGAACTGCAGTTCCAAATACCCAAGGCCTCTGGACCAGAATGGTGAAGCCATTAGTCTCTTCTTGTATTTTCCACAGTGTTTTGGTTATTAAGGGAAAGGCATAGAGAAGACCTACTGGCAGAAGTGAAACAGCATATGCATTAAGCTCTCCCACCCTTCATTAATTTACATGAATACAAAAGAAATTGGTGGGTTCTCTCACTTGCTTGCTAAAGTTGTTCCACACTGATATCTCAAGTTCTTGCACTACAGTGGAACATGGACTCAGAGATGCTATTTAGCAGTGTGTGCCAGCTGCCTGCTCAGCTAACCTGCTTCTGTACTAGTTGCCTTTACACAGGACTTGAACCAAAGCCAGATTTTGTTATGCAGCATCAGCCTCCTCTCCCACCCCAATTGCTCATAAATAAGTTACTGTGTTCATCACCACTATAGTTCTTGGTTGAGTAAAGAACAGGAAGAGAATGAAAGGCGATTGATGGAACAATCTTGAGTTCCTTCTTCCTCTTAGCAGACAAACCAGATAATGCAGATATCTATCTCAAATCTGTTAGTTTGCAAAAGAAAGTTGTGACAGTTAATTGCATCAAGTGGTGGAAAAATTTTGTAAGTAAAGTTGTGAAGACAAGTACTGCATGATAGCATTATCTGAGAAGTGCCACGTGCCTTCCTAATCCATTCTGAATTTGAATTAGCTCTGCTAAGAGCTCCCACACAGTTTGTCATCCCTCTGAATTGGATGGTTTGAAGATACATGTTGACATTTCTGGAATTATTAGAGAAATATATAACTTAATAATTTTAAATGTAACTGCAGGTTCTTTATGCCTTCAGTTTTGAAGGGATACCAGGTGTGATGCTTATGCTATTGTCTGTTCATGGGCTAGACTTTCTCAGTGGAGGCCTTGGGCTCAGATGCTTGCTTCTCCTTTGGTCCAGCAAAACTTCAGGGCTCAGTGTCAGCACAGTCCATCTATTTTTTTTTTTTTGGCTTTGCCTGAGTAATATTAGAGGGTCATAGTGGTTGTGGGGAATGCATAAAATTCTGCTGTAGTGGGATCTGATAGAAGGCCAGTATGCTCTATGCTTTGAAAACTATAGAATTTTGGTGCTTCCTTTCCAAAAAAAAACCCCATAGAATTCTGCATTTTTGGACATGGAAGTCACCCTTTTTGCTGCAGAGGTGCCTGACATTTTTTATTCTTCGTGTCCTCTCAGAACCTGACTGGCTTCTTTGTTCTCCAGGTTACAAAGGAGAGTTGTATCTCATACTCCCCATCGGTCCTTAAAAGGACAGAAATGAACTGAAGAGGGACCTTTCTTCTGCTTGCCCAGAGAACACTCAGCATCTCTTGTTCATCTGTTTTACCCTGGGTTTTCTAAAGCTTGTGTTTTTCCTTGCATTGTTTTGGTGAGGCAGACAGCCAAGGAAATGAGCTGCTACAATCCCCATCTTTTCAGGCTGACCTTGAGCTGGATGGGTTGTCTAAATGCTGACAAATCTTCACTGATTGCTGACAAATTTGAGAATGGGCATCTCTTTAAAACTCAGTTTGGGAAGAACAGACTAGCGAGCTTCAGTACCTCACTTGCCTGTCTGACACCCACTCCTTTTCTGATACTGGGAAAGTGAGACACAAGCCATCTCAACTCTCTCCTTTCCAAAAAGCCGCACGTGGCAGACGTTGGTGCCTGGGAAAGGCAAATGAGGAAGCGTAGCAGTAGGAATGGAGGGAGGTATGTTGGGGGGAACCCAGTCAATATGAGCCTATGTGGGAATGGGAATCCCTACAATGAGAGAGTTTTACCTGACAGTTTTTCCTCAGCTTCTTTGCAAAGAATCAGTGTTATGTTTGCAAATCTTTTATTCTGCCTTTCTTTTTTTTTTTGCTATGATAAAAAATTGATTGCTGCAGAACTTGTCCATTATACTAGGGTGTTCAAAGGACAACTTCTGAGCCCCCTGAACACCTGATGTAAAGGCCACGTGTGTTATGCAGCACAGACATTTCCCTCCAGTTGCCACAAGTCAGTTCAAGATCTTATTCTACCCAGGGGGACATGCAGCCATGTCTGTGGGGGTGAGAGGGTGCGTGGGAAGGGGACTCGAACAGGGTTTTTGTTTTTTTTAACAGTGAAGTGAATGGCTTGCAAGAGGAGGTGCCTAATTAGTGTAAGAACTCTCTCCAGAGTAGGTATTTCCCTGGATGTGCAGAGAATCCACTAGAATTTCCCACAATTCTTTCAGGAATTGTGCTCTTGAGTCCTGGTGCTTAAAGGGGCAGGCTTCTTTCTTCAATCTTCATCTGCTTATTTTCTTCACTCCTTAAAGCTATTCTATCTCTGCTGTCCTGTGGCAGAGGTCATTTACATAGGAGGGAAGGAACCCTTTTCCAATGAACTTGAAGAGATCTGCAGCTGTGGGAGTATGTCTTTGAGGGTCTATGTTCCATCATAGCTTAGGCTCCCTGAAGAGCAGGTGCCTCTTTCACAAGCCATTGCAGCCCCTAAGTTGAGAACCATTGCATTAACCTCTTCACTGAGGTTTTATTTGTAACAGAGCACAGTAGAATGGAATCTATTTAAGATCTCCACAGCCTCCCTAAATTTTATTTATCCTATAAATCCAGTAGACAATGATCTCTATTTAAAGAATGGTAGCTATGCTGCATTGATTATGTCCTCTGAATTAAAGTTGATAGGAATGTAAAGTGATAGATTGTATTATGCGGGACACTATCACTACACATAGTTTTATGGCAAACAAAACTCATCTTAATTAGGATCCTTGTTCCTGTTTCAGAAAAATAGGTAGTATATTTAATTATAGGATAAACAGATGGCAATAACATTTTTGCTGAAACAAAAAATTGAAAACGATTGCTTTTCTTTTAGTTTTTAATCTTATTGTAACCATGGTCCTGTAAAACGTAAAAGTTCTAAACACACTTGGAGTGAAGGCATCCAATAAAAACAAACCAATCTTTAGTAATGGAAAAAATGACTCAAAAGTAGGCAAAAGTAGAAGCTAGCAGAAAGGCAGTTATACAATCTTATCCTTAATACAGATATGAAAATTAAGCATTTTATGACTTGTTCTCATGCATGTTGCTGAAGACAATTCTGTTCTATTGGTTGCCCCACCACATAAACACCTGAGTACATTGTATCCTGGCACTGCTTAATTTTAAACAAACAGTATAAGTTCTGGTACTTGCCAAGTTATGGGCTTTATGCTTTTATAAGTACTTCAATGAGAATTTATCACTTGGTATTTTATTTTCAAAGCTCCTTTCAGAATTTAAACCAGTGAATATGGAATTATCTAATGAGCAACAAAATCATTTTTAGAATAGATATCCTGTTGTGTTGTCAAACATTGCCAACTGCAGAAAAAAGATTTATCTGGCAAGCTCTCTAAATAGCACTTTCTCTGTTTTCTGGCAATATTGTGGCATGGGGGCGAGGCTGCTGACAACACTAATACACACACAAGGGACTATGCCTAATAATTTTAGGGTTTGTCTATGTAGGGATTTAGTTCATGCAAGCCAGAGTGTCAATCTGTAGTTCACTAATTTGCTGCATGCTATTTTGCCATGTGGACCCTGCGACTGAGACTAAAAGTTTCATAGTGCACTTTGACACTATGAAACAGGAAGATGTCAGTGCACTATGAAACTTTTAGTATGCAGTAGCAGGGTCCATGTGGCCAACTAGTGCACTGTAGATTGACACCCTAGCTTGTGTGCACTAAATCACTGTGTAGACAAGCCCTTAGTCTTCAAATTTCAATAGTTTCAGACATGTAGGTGAATTTTAGGTTTTAATGTAAATGAATGAGTAAACTAAAGTTGGAATAGAGTAACTAAAGAGTACACTAGGGTCTTGGTGTGTGACAGCTGGGTAGAACTGTAATTGTTGTGTTAAAATTTGACTGTAAATTTCAAGTCTTCAGTTTGAGACTTCAGAATAAATCAGTTATTCTACTACATACAAAATCCTGTGGGTTTTTTGTGCATGGTACCATGTTAAATATTCACATGACAAACTTTGTTACATTTAACGGTAAGACTAATACTTAATGGTTAACTGTTAAGTATTTTACATCCCTAATTGCAATGCTAGGAATTGTATTGAGATATGTTTGCTGACCCTCTGTTGCCATGTGAGGAGCATCTTTAAAAGTATTAGGATAAAATTTTTAGAAACCCTGTATTTATTCGAACACACTAACTCATTATCTTAAACTGAGGAATGGATACTCACTCTTTCCCTTCCCACTCTTCCTCACGTGCTTCAGTTTTCATTGCTCACGTGTTTACCCACTCTCTGTAGGTAGTTGTTCTTTAAATATATTTGTTAAAGAACCATGAAATAACACTAGTCTATAATGGTAATCCCCATGCCTCTTTAAATAAACACACATTCTGGCTAATGCCTTTTCATCCAAACAAGGTCTGGCTATTAGGCAGAGAAACTTGAGGAATCTAGGAGTGATTGGTATTTGTCCATGAACCAGTCTAGGTGGAAATAAAAAATGACTGAGGCCACTTCAAGCTCCTGTTTAAGATGCCACTGATCAAACTAACCCGGGAACAAGTGGACATCCAGACTACTGGAAATAAAAAGCAAATTAAAAACTGATAGCATATGTGTTTACACAGTGTGTCTTTTGGGGTAGTGGGGAACTCATCGCATATATCTGAGGCCAAACATTTAGAATTATGCATAGGTTTTGTGCCAGCTGGCTACAGTTCAAAAAGAAACTTCTGGGTGGTGGTGATAGAGAGCCACACAACTGGAAGCGCAACAGTTCAATTTGGGTATGGACTCAGATCAATTTCAGAGTGATAAGGAAAACCGTTAAACTATATTTAGACCACTGATGTCAAACCTGGGCCTTATGGTCTGGGTCTGGGCTGCTTTATGTACTTGTGACCTGCATGGCAAATTCAGATTCTGCAGAACCATAATTCTCACTGTCTTTTAGCCCTTCCAATTGTAAACAGTTTTTAAACTAATTCAGTGTTATCTTTCATTTGCACACAGCTTGAATCAATGACAGCCCTTATCTAAGTACACAACTTGAACCAGTTTTAACTAAAATCAACTGGCTAAACCAATGCAAACCTCTTTGTATGTTTAAATCTTTTTACACCAGGATTATATCTACTTTTACTTTAAACTGGATGTAAGCTAATTTTATGTTCAGTAATATTTTGTTAAGGCAGATATAAGGTTACCTGGTACTGTCACATCTCCTTCCAAAACAAAGTGGCTAAACTTTAAGGTTTTCACAGCCAGGAAGTGTTGAGGTAAGGTAGTCTTCCACACAACCTTACCTCTGCCCTTGTAGATATGACAGTAAGCATTCTGAATATAAATGAGATCTGTGCTCAGCACAACTCCTTTGTTGCTCTTAATCAGACAGTTGCCATATCCCTCAATATGATGCATTTAGCAGTATTTATCTGGGAAGTGCTTGCGGATGGTTAGTGTGATCACGCTTGCCTTCTGAAGCTGCTGTTCAATCAGGACTGTCAATAAGAAAAGGAAACACGCCTTCCACTTATCAAAAGAACTCCATGCATATTCTTGGTGTCCACCAGAATTCAACATCTGCCCTGTAATTAACATAGTCACAATGGCATGGACACGATTCCTGTCCTCTATTGTACTGTTCTTCTGGTTAATATGATGGTGATGGTGTCACACATCACTTCGCACCACAAAGTATAGTAAAAAGAGTAGTTGAACATGATATCTCAGAGGGATTCTGCAAGACAGGAAGAAAGTGGTTAGAAGCTACGGTGTCTCTGGGGGTTTCTTGGTTGGATTTAGCTAGTTTGTGTCAGCTAATCCTTACCTAAGCTCCTCTTTTTATTAGTCAAGATGAAACCTTAAGAGTTCCCATACACTACTCGTCACTCTCCACATCCTTGCAAAGGGCATAGTCTTAATGCAGGCACAAGTTGTGGTACCACTCAGTGTGGGGTGCAGAGATGTTACCTTATCTGTGTATACTTCCTTGTCTTTAGAGCTTAGGTTAGCCACACTCCATATTGTGCCAGGGTATGCCACAGTGCTGAACAGGCTTGATTCTACCTAAGATGCAGTGAATTCCCCACCACCACCCTTTTGAAATGGTTATGAGGTGACATGACTGACACAAAAGCACTTTGTGCTCATTTACTACCATGTTGCTTCCAGATCTGCCATCGTTGTGGCCTCTTCATGTCCCTGGTGGGACAGGGGCTATGGAGGGGAGGGAAGATGGTAGCCCAGGAACTGTGAGGCATTTATATCCCAGCTGGAGGCAACAAATGGAGAAGAGCCCCAGACTTGCTAGCCTGCCATCAGAAGTGTGGAGCGAGGATGGGCAACTTTAAGGTGGTAGAGTGCCACAAACTCCACTACCGTTTGCTAAGTCATACATAATTTTTACGATTGAGCCACTTGAGCTTTTAGTAAAGCTGCTGCTGCCTCATACTGCTCTGCTTAGCATGGCTGTGCTTCACCGTCAACATAGGGTCCAAGTTTGTGCCATGCCACACAGCTCCAGTTACTGCCTGCCCATTGGTTGATTGTTTGGGAGCTGAGAGCCAGGGTCAGGTTCTGGCCAAAGACCCCCAGCAGGGCACAAGAGCAGGGCACAACTCCACCAATGGGGAGGAAGTAACCGCAGCTTGGTGGTGTTGGATCTGGAGACTATGTCAATGGGGAGCCTGATGCAAGGGCTTCCCATGTATTGGAGCCTATGTCTAGGGGGAAACAGCAGGAATCTGTGCACCAGGTTGCAATGCCACTCAAATGGGGCCCAGCCTTTCCCTCCATCATGCCAACAAGGAAGGAGCTTTGCCATTACACCACCCAGCTCTGGTTACTGCCTGCTCATGGCCAAAGTAGGTTGGGCTGGCTACAGTCAGGTTGGCTGTGGGTGCTGGAAGGCAAGAGCCAGATGGCATAGGGCCAAAATCCCTCTGCTGTGTGAGTGATAGAGAGATAGTTGGGCCGATGAATGGCGTTGCAATGCATGGGTTCCTTTTCAAAGTCCCAGGTTCTCTTCCCCTCTGTACTCTCCAGGACTTCCCTCACTTTAAATACTGCGTGGTGCTCAAATTTTAAGTGGGCTTCAGTGCTGAGTCTGTGGGCTGTGGACCATCCATTGCTATGCTCCTGCTCAGCTCCTGGTCCTGGAATATTTTCATCAGCTGCCTATGGATGAACTGAATAAAATGATCTAGCAGGCCGGCTGTATCCTCCAGGCCACCGGTGGCCCATCCTTGGTGTAGAGCTAGAAACCCTACACTTCTGTGTACAACATAGGAAGCTCAGATGTAAAGTGGCCTGTTTGTCTTCGTGGGCTGTTCTCAGCTGAATGAATACCCCGTGGAGATGACTATAGGCAGAAACAAAAGCTCTGAAAAGTACAAACTGCCCTATTGATCTTACCTCAGTGGGTGTTGTCTCTCTCTCTCTCTCTCTCTCCTCTACTCCCCGTCTCTCTCTACTGTGTGACTGATGTGTTGAGCATGTCTTCACTCTAGTTTCGGTTTTGTGTGCCTGGGCCATGTACCAGTTATACCTGTTCTCATTGCTCAGGGTCCTTCTGCTTGCTCGTGTCATGCAATACATACACATGCCTGTTCCTGGCACAGACCCAATCAGTCTTTGTGCCTAGTGCAATCTCACAGTTTCTTTCCCAATACAGAACCAAGTGTGCTAGCTAGGACTCTTGCTGGTGCCTCTAGTGTCAATTTCAGTGTGGGATCATGTCCTTCCTGTACCATATTAGTCCCATACCACCATGTCAGGCTTATGTCTCAGGCACTGTATTATTTGGAAACCCATCCCAGAAAGGCACTCAGATGAAATTGGAGAGTGCTTCCAGGGAGCTGAACTTTGCTAAAATTGTATACACCACTTATACTTCCAGAAGAAAGTCCATTGCAGCTCCAGATGACAAACAGGAGGTATGTTTAGAATGCTAATGTAAATAGAATGGGTACATGACCCAACTTCCCTGCAGAGAAGATTCAAACTTGTGGTATTTTTTCCTTCAAGTCACCACGTGAGTGTGCTGCTCAATGTGTTGCTCACAAAGGAGTTGCTAAAAAAACAATAGCTCACAGAGGTGCCTGAAGTCCTTATGTAATAACTTCTGAAACCCTGGGTTGCTGAACTGGTTCTTGGTGCTATTAAATAGTTATAACTCAGGGTAGTCCAGATAGCTTTCCCTTCTCCCCAGTTCTGTACAAAATTACCCATATCTAAACATTTTTAAGGCATGTCACTTTTTTGGAGGTCATTTTGGTCAAAAAGTTCCTGAGATGCAAGAAAACCTACCTCAGTGCCTGAGGTTTTATAACAATTTTCAAGGGGGTATGACTTTTAAAATTTTACTGCATTTTGAAATTTGCCTTCATATAAAATTTTTGCTGTAGTATTTCCCTTCTGCTAAGAGCTTGTGTACATATAAACTTGTGCTCCAAATTCTGTTTGGAGACAGTTACCTCTTTATAACTGGTTATATTACCTGAAGTAAACCAGTGTAAGACAGTCTTAAGTTTAAGTGTCAGAACATAGTTACATTGATTTTTTTTAAATTATTTTTTTTTAAACTACAATAGTTTAAAATTATACCGTAGTTAAGCTGGTGCAACATTGTGTATAGATGCCCAGGTGATTTTCTGCATGCATGCATGCTAGTTTTTCTTGCTCAGATAAGCATGTGAGCTTCCCTGCAGATCCAGAATGAGTCTTAATTTTTGAATTACTAAGTTATGAAGATGAATTTTGATGCTGGACATTCGATGAGCTATGAAGTTGTCTGTAGATGTGGATCCATATGTGAATACTGCTTGGCAGTGGGCAAAAAGGTTGCAAGAACAGAGACACGTTTTTTTTAAAAGTCATTGGAGGGGGTGGTGATGGCCTAACTGACCCAAAACTTGAACCATTAACTGTTCTGTCCCTGGACTAGAACAGCAGTTTTCAGCACTATCTGAAAACTATCTGGGTGTGCATGGATTTAGAACACTGTGAACAAAGTGGTTCTTAAACAGAAAGCTTTCTTCCAGTTTAACTACAGAAATTGCTGCGGCGCCTCAGTAATGAGCCTGGTATGAACAGCTTTAAGCATCCTCATAGGGATTGGCTCTGGTTTACTAAATGGATTTTTGAGGCAAACCTGTGCGAGGGGTGGGTAGACAAAGCCTTAGGTGTGCGAATGCTGTAAAAGTCTAGTGTTAAATTTGCTAAACTGAAAAAGCCTGAGGAAGCTAAGGAAGTCCCTTGTCTTATTGGCTGGGTTTCAAACTCATGGGAGACAGCTTTCTGAAGCCTGCTTTCCTCCCTATCACTTGTTTTTTCCTAACTAATTACATCTAGAGGACTATCCTTCCAAGATTAACAGTTCTGGCAGGTGTTGGAGTGGTGCTCATTTGATTTGCTGTCCTTAGGACAGACTACTAAACCCCAACTTGTCTGGGCAATGGATGGTGTTTATCGTAAAATATATATATATATATATATATATATATATATATATATATATATATACATACACTTAAATAGGGAAGGAAAAATCCCCACTACTATAAGAAGAAAAAATATACAAGAGAGTATTAAATCTTCGTGCTTTAGGACATAAATTAACAACTAATAGCTATTGAAGTTCCCTGTGAGTATATTATTTCCTTATGGAATTTCCTGTACCTTCTGCTGAAGCATCTGCCGTAGTCACTGTTTGAAGGTAGGATTCTTGAGTAGGTGGACTATGGGTTTAAATCAATTTGGCAGTTACTGTTAGAAGGGCATCCAATAGTGTTCCAAGTATGTCCCTTTTTTAAACAAATCCTGACCTTTTGCCACTTGATCATTGCCTTACCTGGGGCCGATGGAGCTGTCAGATATACAAACAGTTTAGGCATTGGGATAATTTAAGTGGCACTTGTGTCTTGCAATTAGTTCCTTCCCTTGGTTTTTTATTAATTCACTAACGTGAGAGATGCCGACTTAACAAAACTTCAGCGGTTTGTCTCTGAGACTTCTCTAACTTTCAGAATGTTGGCATCATCATGGAAATGTGGTGGTGAAGCAATAAGTGTTGTCCAGAAATCTCATCTTAGGCATTGCAATACAGAATTCTCCAGGTCAGTAACAGAATTACAATGTTTTTGCATGTTAGAAATTTGATTGCATTTCATAGAAAATTTAGTAAAGGAGATGGAAGTACTCTCAAAGTCTGGTTTCAAAGATGCAGTGTGTGCTTGGTGGTCTGGTGTAGTCACTACCTCAAATTTTTCAAGTGTCCTGGAATGGGTGAGTGGATCAGCAACTAACGTAACATTTTCATCCGACTCTAAAATAGTTCAGCAAGCAACTTGAATGTACCTACATGTATTCTGGAAACATCAGCTGTTCAGGATGAATAGCTGAAGGCATTAGTAGAGTAATAGGGAGCTTTTAAACACATGGTTAATAGTTAAAATTCACCCTGTGTCAGTACTAATTAAAAGTATCTTTTTGCCCAGATGTTGGTATCACTCTTACTTCTACTGATCAGGTGACCTCAGCTATCTCTAGTACTTCCTTTTCTCAGAAATATAGTTCATTTGAATTGAAATCCACAAAACCCTTGCACCATATCAGTTATCAGGTTTTCTCTCTCAGCCCTCAGGAAGACATGGGAGAATAAAGAAGCCTTGCAGAGTAACCAAAGGGCTTGTTTACCCAGTATGGCATAACAAATTAGAGGGGTGTTGTTTGTAAAGCACTCGAATGAGTTGGGTTCTAACTGCCCCTTGTCTATCCTGCTGGAGTGCTTCATAAATCGCACTGCTCTAGTGCTTTGCTCCACCATGTAGACAAGCTACAAAATTGCCATTGAGTGTTCAGCATCACTTTGCTCTGCCAATTACTATTAATATCTTCTTCCCTTCCCTTGCATTTTTTTTAATAAGTAGACCCCCGCTCCCCCACTGGTAGTGTTGTTTGTTTTTGAAAGGGTTGCTTATTTGTTAGATGGTATCCAGAGAACTCTGGAAGTGTAAAGACTCTGCATAAATAAAAATTACGTATATAATTATAAAACTAGTTAAAGCTGGGCAAAGCTAACATTACTGTCCTTGAAAGTTTGAATTTATAAATAGCTTTTGAAAATGCGCTTCAAGTGCCCATGTATTGTCTTAATTGTGTGATATGTAAACTAAAGCAAATGTATGGATCTGATTTGTTTAAGCGTTTTCCATGGGAATCCCAGAGCCTTATATGGTCAACTTGCTTTGTAGCGTTTCAGTGAAACAAAGGCAGCCATCCAAAAAAAGAAAAAAAAAATCCTGCCGGCTTTAGCTTTGTCTATAATACCCTTTTTCTTGGCCTCTTCAGTAGCACAGTAGCTAAATTACTAAAACTTAAAATTCAGCAGAAGCCTATATAGCTAGTGGAAGAAATTCCTTTTGTGGCAGTAGTTACATACTGCAGATTTAATGTTATTTTCATAAAGCATTGTAACACATTGATTATACAACTTTGTTGCAGAATGGACTTAAGCCAGGATATAGGCTGGTATGCCTTCAGCCATGCATGGTATAAATTACTGGCTGCTCCCGTAGGTATTTTAAACAAAGTTTAGGCTGCAGAAGCCAACAACTTTGAATTTCCATTACAAGACAATACTTTCCCTGTACATTTGACCTATTGTATTAAAACACTTTAAATATCTCTTATATGGATGGTTATTTTAATAGGAAATCTGTAAAAAAAAGGGCTGATATGAGGCAGTTGTTTTCACTAACTGAATTTGCAAATGATATTCAGGAACAGAGTATAAAAAATTACTTCACAGTGACTAGAGATTGTTCCTGTTTCAGTTGTTGTCCCCCAGGAGTCCTTCCTTCACACAAACCTGCTTCTCAAGAGATCAGTCATAAATTAACAGTACCAGAGCTTTGGTGCTTTGTTTGGAATACTATCTAAAAGGTTAAGCATTGACAGAAAACATGTTAGCCCATACTACTTCATAAGTCCTTATGCAAGAAGGATATGCACCACTGTCTTTTTACAGATGATTTTGATCTTAAATCCATTTACCACTAGCATCTTCAATTATAGTGAAGATGTTTTGCTGCTTGTAGGGGGCTCTCAGATTCCAGAAACCGAATTGCTTCTCCTTTGCTTAGTCATGTAGTTCAACCAGTTGACTGATAAAAGTTTAGGACCGCTCTCAGCTATCATCCCCCCTTGCTACCAGTCTCTCTTCTACCTTTGCAGGATCAGACGTGTCAATCTGTTCAAGACTGTTTTCTCAGAAGAGGAAAATGAGGTACTCCTCAGATAGAGGGGGCATAGTATGAACTGTAGCAGATCTTACTGTGCCCTGCCTGTCAGCTGGGCCTTTTTCCCCTCTAGAGAACAGAGATCAATTGAAATCTTTCCTCCTTCTCTGGGGAAGGAGGGATGTGCCATGGTCAGTAGTGGAACCTGCTAGGAGGCTGAGGTCCATCACCTGAGGTAAGGGGACCAGAAGTTCCAGTGCTGTCTCCAGCTGGACCTAGACACCTTGTGGCTCTTAAATTCAGCCTTTTAAGAGACCAGGGAAGGAGTAATTTTTTTTACATTTATTTGGGGCTCCTTGGACAGGTGTATGGATTTCTCAGGGAAACGGGTTTCCTAGCAATCGCAGCTGCTCTTGCCCGTTTGAGTTTGATTGGAAGGGAACAGCAAGGAAAATGTCTGGTTGGCTCTGCATTCTCCACATTCTAACCGGGGTGGGAGGATTTAAGGATTTGTCTGAAGGATTCCTTTCAGGACTCAAGTCTTACGTGGCTCAAAGGAAGGAGAGTCCTCTACAGAGAGGAACTTTGATCCCAGGGAATGGACCAAGAGCTGGAGCTCACGCTGCTCAGGAGTACATTGAGGTTTTTCTTTGAAGTCATTAGTAGGATGCAGCATAATCTAGCATCACCTTGTCTGAGACAGATAAGAGAGGTTTCTATCCTTCAAGTAGGATAATTTTTTAACTCAATACGTACCTGATGTGTACTTCTTGATTCACTTAGCACTTAGGGTACTTAGGGCTCCAATCTGCAGTTTGACACTGTCCCTGTGGCTCATGGGATTCAGTTGGCGGATGTTGAGTTTGTTGGTGGAGATAGATGCTTTTGAAATGTTTATGGATTATCAGTGAAGTATCTAACTCACATCCCTATGAGAGAGGACAGGGTTCCCAGCTTCTACGAAATAACAATTGCTTTAAAATAATATCTAGCTATAAGTAGATCTAAAAGTGCTTTAAAAAGGAGATCCGTATCATCACCATTTTATAGATGGGGAAACTGAGACATAATCAGGGGAAAGGGAAGTGACTTGCCCAAGGTCACTCACCCAACAAGACAGCTTTAGATGCTGTGTTTTGACATGGATGATCTTGCCCAGTTACCACCCTTGATCTAACCTTTTCTGGGGAGAGTTGTGGTAATGTGACTTTTAGCAGTTTCTGAATTCAACAGATTTCTTGGACCTCATTTACTATGCCTTTAGACCTGTTTATAGTACAAATACAGCTTTGGTCTATTTGATCTAAAATGATTTCTTAGTGATGGAAAAGGACAAATAGGTATTTCCCATGCTGTTTCAACTGCCTTTATTAATACTGACCACTAGGTTTTGTTGACACAGCTTGAAACTCCTTTTTTGTGTGTCTGAAGCTTTTCTAAATTGGAAAGCTGTTTTATTTAAACAACTTTAGTTTTTCTGGCATGAAATCCCGTGTGTCCTCACACACAAGTTTTTTAATCTATCTGGCATCTTATTGTACTTTATCCACTTTGGAAGTGACAGAATGCTGTTCTGGAATAAGTTATCCCAGTGTGCCGTTCTTGTGAATGTATCCTATTTTGAATTGACTGTACTTCTTCAGGCAGTCCTACCACTGCTGTCTCATCTTGCATTGCTTTACACTTGGACTGGCCTCTTTGTGCCCTCTTGATCCAAGGTCAGCTTGCATGATGTCATCTTCCCCATTTTAAATGCTGGCACACATCCAGATATGTCCCTTTGTAAATCCAGCTCATGGCAAGTTCACATTTCCAAATTATAGCAGCCTGCAGAGGTGCACGTACAATTAATAACGTGCGTAAATTAATTACATGTCTGTTGAAAATTTGATTGAAGAACAGCCTCTATTCCTCAGCCTCCCAGCGTGCAGTGAGGCTTTCTCTCTTGCTGTCAGCAAGCAACTGTGATAAGAGGCAGAGCTTTGTCATGGACCCACCTACACTTTCTTTTCAGTCTTTCATAAGCACTTTCCACTGTCATTCTGCAACTACTTGGGGTAAAGTTAAATAGCTCCTTTCTCCAATCCAAGCATCTAGTGAAAGGCTTCATAAGCCTGGAAAGGAGAGGGTAAGATGTGTGTCACATAATACAGGAGGAATCACACCACCATTAATGTCCACAATGGTCATGGAGGTAAAAGTTCCATTTTCTATTGCATAAAACATGGGTGAGTTTCTAAAGGTCCTGGTATCCGGTACCATTCCAGACTACCCCTACTTGAATATTTGTTAACCAGAACTTGCATCACCATGGACAAATACCCTTTCTGCTGATGAACTGTGGCATGGGGGGGAGGAGGGAAAGAAGGAAGGCAATAATAGTCATATGGGTCCCATCAATGCTCCATATGGAATTTGGGAACCCCAATCATGCACATCTCTCTAATCTATTGTGGATTGTCCAGCTTTATGAACTGTAGCAGCAGCATCTTCTTAATAGCAGCACAAATCTCCATGATAGCAGCCACGGTAGCTGGTCTTTCAGTGCCAAACTGGTTAGCTACTAACTGGTAGCAGATGTTGATGGTCACATATCCATGTTGAGGAGAACTCTCATACTGGTGTTCCATCACTGCAACTCCAGGGTGAATTCAGAGATCTTGAGAAAAGCAGCTTTATGCATCCTGAAATTCTGCTGCTACTGCTGGTCATCCCAATTCTGCAGCACTATCACATCCTACTAGTTAGTGCTAATTGGCCTGTCCCTGAAATGGTGTTCCACCAAGTGAAGTTGCCCAGGAAAATGTTCCATAGAATTTAAAATCAGAAGGAAACAATAGATCATCTAGTTTAACTCTCTGTATATCACAGACTATTAAATTTCAGTGTTATGCCTGTACTGAGCCGAATAACTTGTTTGACTAAAACATAACTTCCAGAAAGGCATCCAGTCTTGAAGACCTCAAGAGACAGAAAATCCATTACTTCCCTTGATAATTTGTACCAATGGTTAAACACCTTCATTGTTAAAAATTTGTTAGTAAAACAGACAAATTCAAATTAGAGATTACAATGCCCTTTTTGCACTAGATTAAAGAGCTTTTTAGTACCCAGTATTTTTCTCCCCAGGAAGGTACTTATTCATGGCTATCAAGTCATCCCTGAATCTTCTTTTTGGTAATCTAAATGATTATGCTCTTTAAATCTTTTGCTATGACACATTCTCCAGGTCTCAAATTGTTTCTGTAGCTCTCTTCTTCACCGTTCCAGTATTTCAATGTCCTTTTTAAAATGTGGACACCAGAACGGTATTCAGTATCCCAGTATCTGTTTTTCTGGTGCTGTTTGAAAAGGCCCTGGTTTCCAGATCATCCAGATCTTGTTGATGGCTGCCCTGTCATAATTATTTACCATTCAACCAATTTTGTCATCCAAAGATTTTATGAACAATTATTTTATATTCATTTCTAGGTGGTTTGATGAAAATGTGGAATAGTGCTGGTCCTAGTACTGATCACTATGGAACCCCACTAGAAGCACCTCTATTTGATGCTTTGTTATTGACAGTTAATTCTTGAGATCTGTCAGTTAGCCTATTCTTAACCCATTTGACATGTACTCTATTTATATTGTATTGTGCCAGTTTATTAATCAGAATGTTTATTACATCTTCATAGTTACCTTTATCAGCAAAACTGGTAATCTCTTCAAAGAATGAAATCATGTTTGTTTGACAAGACTTATTTTCCATAAAACCACGTTTACTGGTATTAATTAGATTCCTGTCCTATATTTTGTATCAGTTGAATCCTGTAACAGCTTTTCCATCGTTTTGCCTGGGTTTGGTGTTTAGCTAACCAGCCAGGTCATCCCGCTTGATTCTTTTTTGAATATTGGCACACCATTACCACTAATTTCTTCAGTATTCCAAGATTTATTAAAAATTAACATCAGTGGGCCAGAAATCTCTTCAGCCAACTCTTACTACTCTTGGGTGCAAGTTATCAGGGCCTGTTGATTTAAATGTTTATTCCTAGTATTTGTTGTCTAACATCCTTCTCAGTAACTGATGCACTGGAAAGTATTTCATTACACTCGTGATAAGAAGTGTGACATGTTTACAAACACAAGAGAGAGATACTTACTGAATACTTCTGCTTTTCCTGCATCATTATTAACAGTTTTACCATCTCCATCTAGTAATTGGCCTAGATCATTGCTAGGATTACTTTTGTTCCTAATGTACTTTAAAAACTCCCTAGCCCTGCCAGCCATCAACGTTTTTGTGATATCTTTAGCATCTCTTATCACTTTTCTACACTTCACAACTTCTAATTTGTATTGATTGCTTCTGCTGTATGGATTATTTTTAATTGCTGCCTTCACTTCACCATTGAACCTGGATGGGCTTTTAGCCAAAGTTGTCTTTATTGATTGTGGAATTGTAGCTTTTTGGTCATCTAATACATTCTTCTAAAATAACTCCCAATGTTCCTTTACATTTTTATCTAAATTCCCCCTTCCCCCCATCAAATTTGCTCATCATTTTCCACTGTTTTGGGAAAATTAACCTTTTAAAAACTCTGGGTGTGTATTGGTGAGGGCAGGGGGCTGGGTGTGGGGGGAGTGGTTGGAACGGTACTCTGTTTGCCCATATTGAATCATGATCACTAGTCCTTAGGCAGTCACCAACTTCCAATCCAATAAGTAATTTAATCCTTTTCTGTCATACTCAGGTCCAAAATAATTGCCTTGTGGTGGGTGCAATATCTTTTTTGTGGGGAAATTACATGTAATTTTTAGAGGTTCTGATTTACTACTGGCTGCCTGAGACCTTCAGCATGTCTCTCTCAAATTGAAGTCCCCCATAATATCCCCCCCCCCATTTCAAACAGGTGTTTTAAGGAATAATTTATCCTGTTTTTTGGCTTTATTCAGTGATCTGTAACAGAACTTCATCTTTACCCCTCCTAGGCTTTATTGGTTAGTACATTGATCCATATGTATTCAAGATATTGCATTTCTGAGTTACTGATAACTCCAAACAGGTAATGGTGTCACATCTTCTTACCCACTCTATCCTTTCTAAACAGGTTCCCAAACATGTATATCATCCCACTAGGTTTCACTAATGCCAATTATCAGTTTTTTCTCATCAGTGAAAATTTCTATGTTATGTAAAAGTGACTGCTTGATTTCATCCTCCTCTATCACCACCACCACCTCGTAGCGGTGTCTGCGTGCACCATTGTAGTGGTTGTGCTCTTAGCTGACATCTAACTCATCCAGAGCCATCTGGTTATGTGAATGCCTGTATATTTGCAGTGCCCTGTTCTTATTAATGATTCAGGGTCACATCACTCACAGTGTTCACTCCATACTGCCTGACAGCAGTTTTAAAGATCCAGTGCCATTTTCAAACCCAATGAACTGTTAAATACTGTGAAAGGAATCATGGGAGATTATCAGTGTGAGCCCAAGTCACAGAATACTGGTATGTTCCAGTAGGTATCCCACAATGTGCTCTGAGAAGAAATTTCAGAATGCATAGTTTAGTAGCAGGACATTGCACCATGGGATAGCTGTGCGGTTATTTTGAAAAAGCACAGAGCTTTGTGGATGCAGTGATTCACATGTGATGTAGCGTAAGCTGGCATAAACAAAGTGGTGTGATCACACTGTTTCAGTATAGTTATAAATATACAGTTACAGCAGAAAGGAAAACTTACCCATTTAGACAAGCCTTGAGACACAACCCCCAACCTTCCTTCTTCTCCCCAGCACCCAAAAAGAGATTCCAATGTTAGTGCTTCTGCAGAGCTTTTGAAAGGGGATTGGCAGAAAGTCTCAGGCAGAGTGCTTCAGATTCTCTTGTAAGCATGCACGGTTGGCTGGTGGATGGCAATAACAGAATCTTCACCCACCCCTTTCTCTCTCATCAGACTTGTCAAGGAGAGTGGCTTGGCATTTCCCAGTGCCAATTAAAGAATGGGATTTAGATGAAAGTTGGCTGAAGGAGGTGAAACAGATGATCCTGACTGGCTAAAAGAAAATATATAGAAGAGACTGCAGAGTTGATAATCTGTTCTCACTAGTTGGGATTTGCTTAGCAAATTGAACAATCTAGTTGTCCTATTAAATGCAGCCAGGGATACAGAGAACCAAGTTGTAGCTCTGGCCAAAAGTGCTTTTTCAAAGTGATATAAAGCACATCTATGTACATGGACTGTACCGAGGTGGACTTTTTCAGGGTAATCATATTTATGGGCTGGAAGGGAGTTCAGTGTTGTGTGGGAAATTAAAGGGATTTTTTGTTGGTGTTTGTTTTTATAACTTATGACAGACCTCTAGAACTTCTGGTAGGCACCTCTTTTATTTGTATAAGCATAAATAATAGCTACCGCTCCTTTCTGATTTAAGCCTCTCCACTATTATTATGCTTCTGTCACACCCAGGTTTGGACAGCTGCAGTGTATTCTATGGGGAGTTGCTTTCGAGGGTAGTTTATGCACTAACTGAAGTTGCCAGTGTCTCTACTCCCTGGTTTAACATCTGAATGACAGCTGCACTGCATGGTCTGTGTGGTCTTCCATTTTATTTTTTAATGCAATTCAAGGTTTTTGTCTTGATCTGTAAAGGTCTCTCTGATTTAAGTCATTGGAGATCTTAGACTGTCTTTTCCTCATGTAGTACCATGGCCCTTACAGTTAGCTGAAGGTTTTGTATTAACACCGTTTCCTCCTCTAAATTATATAAGAGAGGGGGCTTCTGTCAGGGTATCTAAAATGAAAGGTGTTCTACAAAGCTTGAAAGCATAGAAACAAGGATTTAAGGGGTGAAAGTCTACAGTATTTGTTGCCACTTTTTACACTACCTTCAGCCTTGGCAGTAGCTCACTGTGCTGCTACACAAGGCATTCTCTTCCTTCTCCAACAGGGGCTGATGCAATAGGCAGCCTAACTTTATCAAACTCATGACTGAATGCAACATTGCTGGTTACATTTATGGTTTTAAGATACAGTATTACTAACCATTTGTGGATTACACAATAATTTGATGTACTGATTTTTTTGGTATGAGAATGTATGTTAAGCAGTTAAGGGTTTGTGTTGGAGTGTGAGTTTAAATTTGGCAAACATATTGCTTTTTGGTGTCTCTTGGGATGGAAGCGGATGCCTTATGGAATCCCGCAGTGATACTAAAAATGTGTAAGGTTATCAAGTGGCAATGAATACTATAGACTTCTCTGTCAATTCTGACTTCGGCTGAATTGGAGGTATGTATTGATGAATCTGTAACTGTCATTAAACTACATTTTTGTTAATATATTACACAGGCTTTTGCCTGAAGAGGTTGGGAGGGGAGGGAGGAAGATTGGAATCTTGTAACTAATAACTGTGCTAGTATGTAAGGTTTATGAAGCTGTTGTATTGTAAAGCATTGATGTATTTGGGTCAACTTGTGTTATACATTTTGTGGGGAAATGATGTCTTATTCATGAGAATCATATTTCCTTTAACAAATGTGATCTTTCCCCAAATGCTCTGATGTACTTCTACTGAGAATTTCAACATTGATCATGGCACAGCCAGATGCTGAGAAACAGTACTTAGCATTTAGAGACAGCAGCACATCTTGGCTTAGCCTAAGATGAGTCACTAGAAAATCACCATACAGTTGGCAGCTTGTTCTTATAAGATGCTTAAACTAAATAAGCAGGGTGGATAAAAATCAATGATTAAAAAAATCAAAATTTGATCTTTGTTTGAATTAAATACATTTTTTCTTTTAACAAATAAACCTATTAAAAATGTAACCCATGATAACCTGTGTTAATGTCCAAACTCCTTATAGTACAGCGGTTCTCAACCGGGTACTTACCGGAGGGCTGGGTGGTACGCGCGGCGCTGAATCTGCTGCCGCTGGATGCGCCCTCCCACCCACCCTTGTGAAACTCTGTCACCGAAAATGGGGAAACGGCGGAAGGGTTTTGGCGGCGGGTATTGTTTCCGCCACGAAACCCCGCCGCCCATCTCTCCCCGCTGCTGCGAAACCCCGCTGGAAATCCCTCCCGCCGCCGCCGCGAAACCCCGCCGCAAGTCCCCTCCCTTTTTTTTCCCCGAGTGGTACTCGGGTCGGGTACAGTCGGGTCAAGTGGTACTTGACCCGACTGTACCTGGCCCGAGTGGTACTCGGGGAAAAAAAAGGTTGAGAACTGCTGTTATAGTATATTAAAATAATTCAAATGAAAAAAAAATCAAGTAATACACATTTTCTGCCAACATTTTAGAGAGAGCCATACCACTGAACTTATGGAAGTCACGGGAACCAGTTTGTTGAAGTGCTAAACCAGCTTTTGACAGCAATAGCCTTTTTTGTGGGCGTGAGAATATTTTCGTTTCAGTTTATTCACCTAGTTCAGTTTAATGACTTGTTCATCCCAAATTGATAAACTGATTGGGAGGCGAAAAAGGTTGTTTTCTTCTAGTAATCTATCAATAAAAATGAGATGCAAGAGGAGGTCTATCTACTAATTCTTCGAGTATTGGTCCCTATGTGGATTCCATATGTGGGTGTGCATGTGTGCCATGCGCAGGAGCCAGAACTGTTTGAAGTGGCCATCACTGACCCATGTGTGCATTGTGCATCAGCTACATGGTGCGTCCAAGGTCTTATGAGACCGCGCGGGTTGATGCCCCCTCAGTTCCCTCTTATTGGCACATGGCCGTAGTCAGAACACCTTTCCTCTTCATCTTTTGAGCTGCGTAGCAAAAAAAATAAAAATAAGTAAGTTTTATTATTTGTATATAGTTCTTTCATTAGTAAGTTCATAGTTAATAGTCTTAGTGTAGTTAGCCTCCTGTTGTTCTACCCATCTGGAGCATCCTACCTGCTGCGGGGGACTATGCCCCGACAAGCTGGTTTTAAGAACTGTGCTTTGTTCCTGAGCTGCTGCTCAGTGAACAATGAGCACCAAAGCTGTCACCATGACCAATTGCAGTCATCTTCTGTCTTGAGCACCACCAGAGTGTCACCAAAGCTCCTAGCTCTGTCCACTCTGCTGGGTCTATCTAGCCTCTCATGCCTGGTACTGTGTACGCTCCTAGTACCATGCGAGCCTGGCCGACTATCTCCTTTCATGCCTACAGCAGAACTGCTTCTGTCCCTTGAAGGCCCATCACCACAGTGCAGATCACCTGGGATCGTGCAGCCATCACCAGCAGATGAACCACTGCTCCTATATCAACAGCCAACCCCACAGCCTGGAACTTCATCACAGGCCCTCCCTGCACCACCGGCTCCACTTGCACCGCTCCCTTCCCAGGCCATCCATCAGACTCCAAATTGTTCTCAGAACCGGGCCCAGCCTTTTCACTGGTGCACTCACATAGTCTGGAACCATAACACCTCAGGCCTGCTCTACTGTGCTCGCAAAATTCAGCGGCAGTCAACGGGAGTTCTCCATTGTGCTGTGCTGACGGGAAATGCAATCCCGTTGGTGCAGCACTATGCTTTTTGTGGAGGTAGTTTTATTAGATCAACTTCTGGATCGATTGAGCGTGTCTTTACTGCTGCTCAATTGAACCTGAAAAATCAATTGGACAGCAGTGACTTTGCTGCCATCAATGTGTACATAGCCTCAGTTACGCACCAGTGTATGACTACCCGCAGAGCTGTGGTTCTGATATCCCCCCGGACAAGTGATGCAAACTGACCCGTATGCCTGATCCTACTGGCACCATTGGGACCCCTATCATGGCCACGGAGCATCGCCGCCTCATCACCGACCTTCGCCTGGTTACACTGCCCTTTCCTCGGTCTATGAGAAACCATGGGGCACCATCATGCCACCAGCACTGCTGGAACCACCAATTCTCACTGGAACATAGTCATCCCTGGATGAGGCGCTCATTCCTCCCTCCCTTTCTCCCCCCCAAAGACCATGGCCAGTACCAAGACATTCTGTGTTGTATGGCAATGGCCCTCAAATCTTCCAGCTGTGGATGTAAAAAACCCCCAGAATGAGTTCCTGGACATCCTGTAACCAACGGGTCCCTCATGCTCTGCCCTCCCTGTTCACAGTGCACTCCTTCAACCAGCCCAGGCAGTCTGGCATGCCCTGACATCTTGCCACCCCAACACCTAAATGAGCTGACAAGTGCTATTTTGTTTGGCTGAAGACACGGACTTCCTTTTCACTATCACCAACTCTCTTGTAGTACAAGTGACAATGGAACGTGCCTGACAACAACATTTCAGGACCACTCCTCCAGATGGAGTGGCCAAAAAAACTTGATCTGATCGGGCATGAAGTTTATTCATCAGCAGACCTCCAATTCCACATTGCCAACTGCTAAGCTGTACTGGCAAAGTACAACTTCAGGTCGTACTCTAAACTGGTGGAATTTCAAGTCTCACTCTTGGAAGATAAACAAGTGGATCTTAAAACCCTTATCGAGGAGGCTAAACTGGTAGCCAAGGTCTTCCTCCTAGCAGCAGTAAATGCAGCAGATATGGCATCAGGCTCCCTAGTCTCTGGGGTGGTACTTCATGGGGACTCCTGGCGCCAGACTTCTGGTTTCCCTAAGGAGGTCCAAACCACCCTTCTACATGGATATGCATTCCGCCCATCGCAAATTCCTTTGCTTCATATTAGGACATTCCCATTATCAATTCCATGTCCTCCCTCTCAGGATCGCCACTTCCCTGCATGTTCACAAAGGTGTTTGCAGCCTATATGCGACACCTGGGCCACTCCCTGTTTCCATACCTGGATGACAGGCTCCTAAGGGCATCTTTCTGTGAATGTCTCTTCATTACCATCCATACACTGCAGAAACTCTTCACCGGTCTAGGCATCTGCATCAGCCAAGACAAGTCTACCCTAGTCCTTGCCAGAGAACTCATCTTTATGGGAGAGTGCTTGGACTCAATAGTGGGACGGGCCTTTCTCCCGATGGACTGCTTTGCTGCATTCACCTCCCTCATTATGAAATTACAACATCTTCCCCACACATGCCTAAGCCAGCGTCTTTCACTTCTGGGACATTTGGCGGCGTGCACCTCCATTACTCCCTATGCCCGCCTTCACATGAGATGCTTTCAGTTGTGGCTTCATTCGGTGTATGATTCACAAAAGATCCCCCTCAACAATCGGATCCTCCTCCCACCGTCAGTGGTAAATTTCCTGTCCTAGTGGTGCCATCCATCCAAGGTCATGGCAGGCACTCCCTTCAACACTCCTACGTCCCAGACCACTCTCACCATGGATGCATCACTTGTGGGCTGAGGTGCTCACAAAGAGGGCCACATGGCCCAAGGCCTCTGGTCCCCCAGTGAACCAAGGATGCACATCAATATCCTAGAACTATGAGCGGTCCAGTACACCTGTCAAGTGCTTCTTCCTCTCATCTGCTCCAGACACGTGCAACTTCTCCCAGACAACATGACAGCTGTTGTATACATAAACAAACAAGGCGGAGCCAGATCTCCGACTCTCTCTTTCCTGAGCCAATCCATCTGTGGAATCAGTGCCTGCGACATGTCACACTTCATGCAACCCATCTACCAGGTACAGACAACCTTGCGGTCACTCTTAGCTGCTTCTTTCATTGCAACCATGACCACACTCTTCGTTTCATCTTCAGGGACACACCTTCACCTTCAGGGACACATCCTTGACTATCTCCTCAACCTTTGCATTTCGGGCCTTGTCTACTCCTCCATTTGAGTTCACCTGACAGCATTCAACACCTTTCTCCCGTTTATAGATGGCCTCTCTGCCTTCAACCACCCAACTTCTGTTCGATTTCTCCATGGACTCCTTAACACCTTTCCTTTGCTCCAGAAACCTACTCCTCCTTGGGACCTTAACCTCATCCTTTCAGCCCTCACTAGGCCACCCTTTGAGCCCATGGCCACTTGCTCCCTCACCTATCTCTCTATGAAGGTGATCTTTTTAGTGGCCGTCACCTCTGCTTGACAAGCCAACGAACCGGCAGCTATGTTGGCGGACAGTCTACTATATTCCAGAAAGACGTCTTCCTACGACTCCATCCCAAGTTTCTCTCCAAAGTGGCCTTGCCATTCCATCTTAATCAGGTCATTCACCTTCCAACCTTTTACCCAAAACCACATACTTCCACCAGAGCGCATACATTACATTCCTTCAACGTCCGTCACACACTGGCCTTTTATCTTCAATGCCACCTGCACTTTCCGAGCCTCACCCAGACTTTCTCACTATAATGGAAAACTGCTGATGCCATACCCTCTCCTCCTCCTCTCTAGATGTATCTCCAGCTGCATCACAGAGTGTTACTCCCTTTCCTGAGTCTCTCCACGCCTGGCATCACTGCCCACTCTGAGAGAGCAAGCCACTATGTCCACCCTCCTCACAGATGTCCCATGGCAAGACATTTGCGAAGCAGCCACGTGGTCTTGCATCCACACATTCACCGCTCATTACTCCATAGCCCAGTCAGCAGTGGCAGTTGGCCACACAATCCTGTGAACTCTCACTTCTTCTGAGCCCTTGCTCTCACCTCCACAATGAATACTGCTCGCTTTCCTATCCACGTATGGGATCCACATAGGGACCAGCACTGGAAGAAGAAAGAAAGGTTACTTACTGTAACTGATGCTTCTTCAAGATGTGTGGTCTCTGTCTGGATTCCAGTCTCACCCTCCATCCCCTCTGCTATGGGTTCTGTGCCCGTTGGTGGGAACTGAGAGGGCATCGACCCGTGTGGTCTCAAAAGACCTCGGACACACCACATGGCTGACGCTCAATGCATACGCGGGTTGATGGAGACTATTTCAAACAGTTCTGACACATGGGCACCCACGAATAGAATCCAGATAGGGACCACACATTTCAAAGAACCATCCACTACAGAAAGTAACCTTTCTTTCTAAAATCCTGAAGTACATGGGGACCAGAAACAAATAGTACTTCCTTTGTTTAATGAGAGAGGCGAGGTGGGTAACGTATTCTCTCTTATTGGACCAACTTCTGTTGGAGAAAGAGACAAGTTTTCAAGCTACCTAAAGCTCTTTTTCAGGTCTTATTTATTGCTTAATAAATCCAGTTTTTAAATGCACAACACATTTTGGTACTTTTTTTCTTACATATCCAGGACACTTAGAGTAGTTTTGTTTAACTAGTATAAAACAAATTTTAAATGTTTTGTACATTTTTAATCGAGTTCTAATTTCCATCCAAAGGAAGCTAGACACAAATCATAAGTGTGTTTAAAAAAATGAGTAAGAAATGCTCATATGATGATTTTTCTAACATATAAAAATGTAAAATTTATGAATCTGAATAAATGTATGTTAGGTTATATAATTTCTTGTTAAATTATAAAGATGTAGTATAGCCTTCTGGTTGTCAAAAAGTATCAAATTTATTGTAAAGGCTGTATTTAACTGCAGGTTTTAATGGCTGCCAATTACTGAGAATGAACTTTCCTTTACGAAAATAACTTAAAGTACAAATGCAAAACAAGATTAAAATTGATTAAAATCAAGGTTTTTGGCTTGCTTATTTAAATCATGATTAAAATTGGCAATTTAAGACACTTTGATTTTAAACGTTCCAACCTGTAAATTACTGACAGTACTGAATTATTATGCCAAATCCCATTGCTGCTTCAGTCCAGTGAAAAGCGACCCTGTGCTCTGAGCCACCTGTGTGCAGATCTATAGCTCCCAATGTGTCCACACCTGCTGCTTTCCTGCTCACCCATCGCCACACGACTTGGAGGGGAAAAGTGGGGGAGAATGAGTAGTTGATGTCATGACTAGTGTGTGAATTGGATTTAAGTGAGGGAAAGTTGTGCAGAGTATTCCTCAATCTGTCATCCAGGTCTGTCTGTCTGAATCCAGTGGCATGACAATGCTGAGATGTCTGGTGATTGGGTCTGGGTGAAGTGGAAGCCATCATGTCCTACTGCAACTGAGCTGATGCCCTAGGCTGTCCACATAGCCCTTACTGTGCACCTTCACAGCCAGACAGAGAAGAATATCTGTTTGACTGCCTGGTCCACTAGAGAAGACTTTCCAGAAGGAGCTGTGTATACCTGTCCACTCTGGTCAGCAGTCGCAGGTAGTACCGTCTATTGTTGTTTATGGTAGCAGGTGTAGCCTGACCGGTCTTGAGAAGTTTGGACTGCGCTTTGTCTGGAACCTCATTTCAGACCTGTTCACCAATGGTGGCCCTATCAGGAATACAAGACCCCAGATGACGTAGTTCTGAGGATCATTGTGGGACACAAGCTTCTCCACACCACAACAAGGTAACAGTCCAAAGAGAGGAAGACACATCTAGTGGGCATCTGATCTCCAAGATCTTTCTCTGGAGGGACATGCTGTATTTGATTAGTTCCATGCCTCTAGAAGCCATCGAGTGCATGACAAACATGAACATCAACCTTTAATGTTGCTTTTCAAGTTGCCATACAAAACAAAATCAAATATTTAATGTCAGTTTTGAAGGGCTGTGTCTGCCTGTCTGTCTTTTCATAGCTTTAGAAAAAAGGTATGAATTGAATTTTACACAATGATGTGTTTTTTGTGACCACAGATATTGTCCAAGAAGGGAAACTACCACCAATTTGTTGAAATTTGACAGTTAAACTAATTGCTGTATAACTAGTGATACCAGTGAGTGCTTTTTACTGATCACCTCAGCATTCCTTTTCCATAAAACTTTAACAAACATGAAAGATTACATTGGCTCCAGGTAATGTTATGGAAAGGAAAGTCGGTACACCAGTTTCTCCATTATTTTTCTTAAATGGACTCTCACTGGCCCAAAGCTTTTTAAAATCTTGGATTTTTTTTCCTTAATTTTAGACCAGAAGAAATGCTTTCCGTGAATTTCAAGAGTAGAAGGTAGCTGGTAATAGATTCAAGGAGAGGTTTGAAAATGCTTATTAATTTGACACTTGTCTTTCAACTATTGAGTTCAAAACCAAGTCTCCTGGAATTTTAAATAAACAGTTTATCCTCTGAGAAGAGAGATGAAGATCATAGGCACCTGAAGTTTGTTTTAGAATCTGTTAAACTATATAATGTACATTAAATCTGTTATTTTACAATGTGAGAGGTCTGCTGTATATGTCAACATTTTGCAAACCAGTTCATATGCAAAAACAAACAAGGCTACTGCATCGAAAATTAACTTGCTAAAATAATATATGTACTCTAATGTTGATACTATATAGAAAACTAGTTAATGTACTGTTTTATTAAAGTGATTATTTTGTGTGTTGAGATCCCATGACTGTTCTTAAATTTTTTAGGGGACTGGATATTTCTGCAAAAAGTCTGGTTTGTGGATTGGCGAAGTGAGCATTAGAAAGACTGAACTTTATTTTAAAGTAGGGCAAACATATTTTGTAATAATGGGAAAAAAATCTAGTTCATGGAAATCCGCTTCAGCCATAGAACTGCCCTGTTAAAACTTTCTAGTAACAGTTTGAGGACTTACAGCAATCACTCTCCCTATCCCAAAATACAACTGTACACTATATTTGAAAAAGCTTCAGTGAAAATAAAGTGTATGTTGACTATTTAAGGAACAACTATAAAAGTAAATGCTGTGGGCAGTGAGGTGGTCTTATCTTTCTCACTTTATTATTAGTCCCCTAGAAGATTATGAAAATATTTTCCAAATGTTTAGTAATTCACACTGATTGATTGATTGACTTCTTCCTCTATCTGCTGGCTAGATTTCATTTTAGAACTGCTCAGTCAGTTGTCTAAATTTTTACTATTATAAATTTTTGTAGAATTAAAACATTTTACATTCTGTTCTATTTAAAGGTGTATGAACATGAATGCTGTGAAATAAAGACTGTAGGCAAAAAATTGCCATTTAAACCAACCTGTACCTTGTCACCAGAACAAATTTACTTGGAGGTTGTACCTAGAGCTATGGGAATATTTTCTGACCTCGTTTTTCTGTCTGAAAATGCTGTTTTGTCAAAATCAAAACTTTCCTCAGAAAGTTGCCAACTTCAATGCATACGATGAAGTGGATTTCTGCCCATGAAAGCTTATGCCCAAATAAATGTTAGTCTTTAAGGTGCCACAGGACTCCCACTGTTTTGCTAAAAACAGACACGGCTACCCTCTGGAACTCATCAACTTCAATATAAAATTCATTTAATGAAGAAAAGTGTTCTGAGAAGGTTCAAATGTTCCATTTTGACTTTATTGGAATGGAACTTTTCCATTTTTTAAATTTTTAAATGATTTTATTTCTAAATTTATTTTACATTATGAATTATAATATAACAATTTTAAAGTCAATTTGATTAAAACATTTTAATTGGTCATAATTATTTTTAAATTTTGGTTTCTGGGAAATCTGGTTGTTTGTTTTTTTAATTTTGATTCAGAATTCTATTATTTTGCCAGCTATAGTTGTACTCCTGTACTCACCTTCCTAAAAACATGGCTCTCGCTGACTAGGTTTCCTAAAGTTCATGATTCTGCTCTTCAAAGATGCTGAGAGCCCTCAAATGCCATTTACATCAGAGTGTTGAGGGCAATGTGATGCATATTTGTTCATTCCAAAGTTGGGAAACAGTTTTTAGAGAACAAAAAACTTTACAGATAGTTGAGCCAGTTCCTCACTACCACAGCAGTGATCTTGCCAAAGAAGGTGTGAAATATCTGTAGAACTACACCCCGTAAAATGCATATGTAATTTCCCCTGACACATCTCTTTTCCTCATCAAACCATTCTGCCCCAGCCAATGTTGTGCCTCCCAGTCCCCCAAATTAACTAATGAATCTTGATCTTTTTGTGGGGCCGTATTGCAGTTGACTCTTTTTCTCTGAGGCTTGTCTAAACCAGAAAGTTGTACCAATTTAAGCGATATTTGTGTTAAAACAATAAAAAACTAGACACCTAAGTAAGCTCTTTGTTCACTCTTGATATAGTGCTTAGCACAATGGGGTAGGGCTCCATGGCTAGGGCTCCTAGGTTCTAGGTAAATGAAGAGGGACTTGGTTTCAGTTAATTTAAATTGGTAGTGAATAAACATATACTAAATTAAGTGTCTACATGGGGTTTTGCTCCCATTTAAGGAAATGACTTTTTAAAAACACAGTTTAGTTAAGCTGGTGCAGGTTTCTGTAGACAGGGCCAGAGCATGCAGGAGATTTTCTGCTTCTTGCTTTCTCCTCCTTAGTTTATCTAGAGTAGGATAAGAGGTGAGGATTAGCTAACATGTTTCAAATTTAGACAAACTATTAAAGTAGCAGAAGCATGGAGGCTCTGCTGCTCCTCTCCCTGACTTCCCTGCACAAAAAAAAAAGAAAATCATGGGGAACATTGTAGTGCCCTGCTTCTGTTCCTGCCTCATTTGTCCACTCACCTCAATGAAACTTAAATTCTACCTAGATTTTACAAGCCTAGCCCTTCAGGCGCATCTTTGATACAAGAAACTAAGCCATCTATGGCACAGAGAGCTCAGTATGGATGTGGAGGGACATAGATAGTGGAGGCAGGGAACACAATCTTCTCTTCTCTCCCCTTCCCACCTTTAACTAAAGATTTCATTTAGGAGAGAGACGGGTTTTATTTAAAAAACAAAAAACAAATACCTTAATATTTTTAAAACAAAGCTTATAGGTTTTTCTTTACAACAAACTTTTATCAGGGTAATTTCAAGCCTTACATATTTTTTGTCACTTGAACCCTTTACATTAACAGCTTTTGAAGTTTTTTCGTATGAGAAGATTAGATTTTAGTTTCAAACAAACTTTTTAGAATAAAAAGTTAAAGGGAAGTGATGAGAATATCAAGTTGCTTAACTATTAAGAAGTTATAAAACTTTGACAGATTAGAGACTGGCATGACTGTTGCAGCAGGAAGGATCTGTCTTGATCTAATTAATGAACAAGAATGTGAGAGTTAGGTGTTTGAAAAAGTAAATTTATGGTTATATGTATCGAAGGGGAGTTAATAGGCTGGAGGGGTAATTTATTGTGCTCTTGTGTTTTATAATAGACTTTTTTGGACAATTTGTGCTTTAAGGCATATAAATTTATGATGTGAAGTAAATTGGTTTTGTGTGTGTGTGTGTGTGTGTGTGTGTGTGTGTGTTTTATTTAATTAAACCTTCATGCTGTTTTTCCAGATTGGCACAGATTTCAACCACTCTGGAAGGAATGAGGGTAGAGGGTGAGAAAACCGTGAAATGGTTTCTGTGACCTAAAGAGGTGGTGGGTTGTGTGTTTGTTTTTTTTGTTTTTTTAAAGAATTTATAGTATCACTTAACTTGAAATCTGCACTCAGGACTTCCCTGGGTATTTCTTCTTGGCAAAGTAACATTGTTTCAATATCTGTGTGAGGCTCTATATTTGTCTTATATGCTGCTTGTAAATACTGTGTACTACAGAAATTTGTAATGAAAATGTATCTGCATTGTGGAAGTTGCTGGGGAAAGGGTGCAGGCTTTGACAGAGGAGGAATTTGGAACTTCTAGTATGTGGAAAATAGGAGGTCACTTCAGGATTCTGGGAAAAGCACCTTAATTGGATGTTTCTAGTTAATATTGATGTTTAAAGAGTCATTAGGTTGCGGAATTACTACTGCATTAAGATGAATGGACATACCTCAGCTGTTTATCATTATTTGCCTATTCAGGCAGACATCACTGCATTAGTATACATATGGTTTGCATTTATAAGGTTTTCATCAGTCATATGGGCTAAATACTTGGTGTGTTTTTAATGAAAGCTTAAATTCTGGTGCACAATTGTGTGGGAAGGGTGGCAAACAGTGTTCATTAAGGGTGGCACACATAATGATGCCTATAGTTAAGATTGCCTGACATTTTCCATTATTAGACCCTGTTTTCATTTACTTATAAGTTTGCCAAACTTTTAACTATTTCAGCTAAAAATTTTCCATGCTGGGTGGCTACCACAGGCTGAATTTAAAAAAAAAAAAAAAAAAAATTCAGGAAAAACAGTTTTTTCTCAGAATGAGATTGGGGAAAAGTATGAATCTTAAAATGAGTAAAACAACATGTAGCTGTTTAGTTGAGAAGTTCTAGCTCCTTCATGGGTTGCCTTTTTATCAGTTTTGTGCTTCTTGCCATCTCTGTGAAAATCTGTGCAAATTTGGTCAAATTAACAGCCTTTGAATGTATTGCATGTGTTTAGAAGAGACTTACTGGCGAAGCCAAGTGGAGCCAAACACTCAGTTCTATGGCGCACGCGCGTGCGTATAATGTGATTAATTTTGAAGACCAGGTCTGATTGATTGCAAAATTTCAGGGAACATTCTAGATAGACATCAGTGAAAAAAAAAAATTATGAATTTGTTAGCAATTAAAAACCAGAACACTGGAAAAGCCTGATATCCACACGTTGCCCATTTCGTGCTTCAGAAAAAGGAGTATTTTGACATTGGAAGTAACTCAATCACTCTGTCTCTGCAGTTAATTTGTATACTTCAATTCTGTTAGTTGAAATGAGCCAGCAAATGAAACTGCAGTTCAGGACAGGTGCTTTGACAAAGTGAGAGGTTCAGGGGTTCAGGACTGGAATAGTGGAATCTGCTTCAGATCAGGAGCTATACTGGTTGAGAATGAGAGAGGCTGATGATTTACACTTTGGCTCCTTGTGCATTGTGCTTGACTCAGGTCATTCTTGACAGGTAAATCTTGGCTATCAGTCAAAACAGTTTTTTGTTAATCTAAGCAGCACGCTTATGGTGCTGCAGGCAGTCCTCTGCTTGCAGCACCAAATGGGCACTGTCCGGGGGAGAGAAGCAGCAATGTTTAAGGTTAGGTTTAGGGTTGCTGGGGGAATTTGGCTGAGTTACCGCTGATGTCTCAATGCTACTACTCAGGCTCCTCAGCCTGTGGCAGCCAGTGAGCACAGTCAAAGGGAAGTGGTTGTTGATGTGAAACTGAAAAAGCAACAAAGAGGGGGAAAAGCAACTTAAATGGCTTAACAATACAATTTAGGTTTAGTGGCAATATACTATAAAATTGCTATAGGTTCAGGGTAAATTGCATTCCTACCCTTTCTGCCAGCTCAACTCATATAAGCAATGAAGTGTGCAACCCTCTGGTTAGAACCTGACAGCTATATTCTCCAAAGATTCCATCTGCATTGGGAATTCTCCAGCATAGGGGACGCAGGGGTTGAGCAGGACTTTCCCTACAACTGCTACTTCCGGCAGCCAGGTGCTGCTATGGTGCTGGGCACTAGAACTGAGAGCAGAGAGACTGTCTTGTGCTTTCATTGCTCCCGCTGATGGTTCCTAGACAGTGAGGAGGTGGAAGGGGCCTGATTGGAATGGGTTGTGGAGCTGGGCCTGGGGATAGCAAGAGAGGAGACTGGGACAAAAGAGGGAGGAGAGAGATAGGACTGGAATTTGGGCAGAGAAAAGGGGGAACAGAACTAGCATGGGGGGAAGAGGGTTGGTATTGGGGCAGGGACAAGTGTGATGTTCCCCTGGTGCAATCTGGACTGGTGTATTGCTGCGTCACCCCAGTTCCTCACTCTTGGAACCCATCTTACTCTGCTTTGCTGTGAGAATCCCTACTCCTGGGCTGTTCACGCACAACCTCCAGCATGTAAGCTGCTCCCAGCTGAGTGAGTGAGTGCTTCTAGCCAGCCACTCTTTGGATTATGCAACAGAATTACCCCAGGCCTAGATGCAACCTTAGGAACCTCCATTTTACAATGTTCAGTTATGCCCACTGAACAGTGTAAGCTCATATAAATTCATCAATTTAACAAAGAAATTGATATACACCAACTTTTTATTCCAAATGGAGTCTCCAACACACTTCAAACCAAACACACTGTTTTAGGTAAAACAAATTTATTAACTACAGAAGGATTTTAAGTGATTAGAAGTCAAAGCATAACAGGTCAGATTTGATCAAGAGAAACAAAAACACATTCTGAACTAAGCTGAACACTTTCACCTTACAAACTTAGGTGATTCTCATCACAGGCTGAATGGTTGCCCTTCAGCCAGGATCTCCCCTTTGGTCAGCACTTCAGTTGCGTGGTGGTGGTTGTAGATGGAAGTGGAAGAGAGAGAGCATGACAAATGTTCTCCCCTTTTTATAATGTTCCTTCTCCACGCTGAGGCTTTGTCCCGGACCTTAATGTCAGGTGACAAACAATGTCCTTACATGGTCTCCTCCATGTCCTTAGTCAGTGAGCATTGGTTCCAAGCTGACCAAGGGAATGGTGACTCACTCGAGAGTCCAACTGATCCTCTGTTGATGCCCAGGCCTGTTCTTTGTTCCTGGAAAGCTGAGCTGGGATGGTCCTATACATACCTTGATGAGATGTGAACTGTCCCTCTGCTCCTGGAGAGTTTTGCCTGGACACATTTCAAGCCATGAGGACACATCTTTGGGAATATTACATAGTGAAGCCTCATACCCATATACATTACATTATAGCAAACATATTACTGTAAAAATAATGATCAGTACCTGATGAGCATACCAAAGACATCTTATGTGACTTGCTTTGCATTAAACAATACACAGTTACACTGTAAGAGTGAATGTAGGGGTGCAGAGCATCCTAGGAGGCTGGGCATAGGGCAAGAAGGCAAAAAGGTTTTTTAACCACTAGAGTACACTTCCCATCAGGAATCTTGGATTCGATTATGGATTTTGAATCTAACTATTCCTGTGCTGTCAGCAAATAGCTGTGAAACCCATTGGCAAAGTGTGTGTCTCGTCTCCCATTAATGGCTGGCTTACTGAGGGGTAATGACCTACTACTGCTGTTAGTTACTCTGTTAGCTCAAATGGTAGAGGTTTGTTATGAATCTACAGGTTCTAACCTGGGATGAACCATGTGGTTGTCAGCATGGTTCCTTGTGATATAACTTGGTTTTTTTAGTTTGCTTTTTAAAAAAACCTAGAAAATTACAACCAAAAAAGTACATTAAAAGAATGTTGATTGTAAATTTGAGCACTCAGAGGTTAGGAAATGTTGTCCTTGCAACCTAAACTATCCCCTTTGTGTAAATGCATTTTAATACAGTTTTTAATTACACAGTGTCACATACTGTGTTTTTCACAGGACCCCTGAATGCACACTGCAGTCTGGCTCTGACCTCCTCTTGCAGCTAGTTTTTTTACTGCTTTCTAATATGCTACTTACTGAAAGTTTTACTTTGAAGACCATAGTGCCTGCAACAACATGAGACAGCTACTGGAATAGGACTTAAAACTTTTATCATGTCTTCTAACTGATATAATATTTTTAATATAAACTAAACTGATGTAACAATATGAGAGTTGTAACATTATTCCTCATTTTTACACATGGGAAAACTGAAGCATAGAGTAAGTGGATAAGTGACTTGCCTTAGGTCACATAGATTGTGAAATAGAACCCAGATATTGCGACTTCTAGTGCTATGTATTAGCTCTAATTTTTTCATGCTTTCCTGCGGGGACTGTAACAGAAAGAATGCATGACAGATAATCTATATTTTAGGTATTTTATTATAAAAGAAAATGCTGCACCAGAGCATACAGTAAATCTCTTTCAGCTTTGTAACTTTTTGCAATATGTTGCCCTATATCTCGTTATTGCATGTTACATACTTTTATTTATATATCAGCATTGTATTGAGGGCAAATAAGGCAAAATAACGTTTGGTGACAGTCGATGGTTTGACAAGTTACTATAAGCAGGCTTTGTTTTCCTTATTCCTTCATAGGCATAAATAATCTTAAAATAGTTTATAGCTCATATGGAGATACTAATCAGATGACAGTTTAAGATGTATTATGCTACTTTCTCTAGAAAGTGTTCGTAAAATATTAGACTGAGAAATCTAGTGCTATTTAAAATACATAAACTGAAGAGGGTTCTATAAAGTGTACTTGATTAATATTTGTTACATTTTTACTTTTCATCAAAGGTTGGTATATCAAGCAAGGGTGTATTCAGTAAAAACTGTGCTCTGTGTGTGATGCAGTATTTAAATGATTGCAACAAGCTATTTCCTTACCAGAGTTCTAATTTTTTAAATTAATACTATTAAAATGTAAATTTATTTTCTTACTTTCTTAGTAAGGAGCAATGTGTACTGAATTGTTTAGGATTTGAGGATCTAAATTGTCTAGATAGCTTAGTTGTTCTGAAGCTGTGTATTTTTAGGTGTGCATATAAACAGAATTCCAGAGGGCTTAAGTACTTCAGGGATAGGGACCTTTATAAACACCTCAGAGAGAGAACTAATTTACCTAGAAATAGGTTAGTTATTCTTCATCATAGTCCTCAGTCAGTTCTTCCCAAATGCGCTGGTCTCCTTTACAAGAGGCAGTTAGCTTACACATACCCAGTTGTTACTGGAATATGGAGCCATTTTGAATAACTTTAAGAATCTGGAATCTAACATGATTAGCAGGCCTGTGTGCAAACTGGACCACATTCACTTAAGGATAGCCAGGGTGCTGTTTTGAAATTTTGTGAACATTTCTTCACTATTTAGTGTAGATCTTAATTTTCCAAAACACAGGTCTTGGAATTTACCTGGGACAGGATTGCTTCTGCTATGTGCTGAGCTCAACAGTCCCAAAATTAAGATTAACGGTGGGAGTGCAATACAACTTTTTCCTGTCTTAAATACATAACCTTTTATTCTTCTTCTGGATTCTATCTCTACATCCATTAGCAGAAAATGTAACCAATCATTGTATTACCTGATTTCCTCTGCTTCGCTTCTGCTTGGCTTGTTTATTTTGTGCCGTGGTAATGGTGCATAATATTTCATACTGTGAATCCTATAATCTGCATGTTGCATATGTTTCTTTCTGTTATTTTAGCTTTCAGGGGATCACATGTTAAGGTTGAGAAAAGCAATCTGTTCTGAAGCGGCTTCTTTCAGTTCAGTTTACAGCTATGCAAAGCTTTCCTTTTTGGGCTAAAACTTCAGTGGCTAACAATAGAGGCATTGCTGACACTCAGTGATAAAAATCACTTTCAGAAGTGAATAGGTTGATAGGAGGCCCTATAACAGAGGAAGGAGAAATAAAAAAGAGGAAAAGATAAATTAATTTAAATAAATTTGTCTCTTGGTAGTCATCCCTTGCTGAATACTAAGTTTTCTTTTCTAGGGAAAGTGGCAGGAACAGTATAGGGATGGCCTGCCAGATCACCTGAGATACTGAAATCAGTCAATAAATAAATACATTTTAAATTTTTTTATTCAGGGGAAAAAACTATACAAACGGTCTCATTTTCTTTGCTGAAACTCAGTTTAGCATGTTCAGATTTGACATGAACATGTATAAAAATGTAAATAATATGTTTACATGTCCATGTAGATTGTGTCTTACCATCTGTGTGCAGCGAGAATTTCTATAAAGCCTTTAAAATGGTAAAGTATAGTTTTAAACTACCTCAAATAAGCGGTCTTTACTAATCAACTGCAGGTGCTTTTTCTTTCCCTCTACATTTACAGTAATTATAGCACACTCCCAATCCTACTTCAGTATTCATTGCACAAAGCAGCCTCCTATAAAGAACAAATCTTGTCTTTGAAAAATCCCCCCTTCCTTCTTCCCCCCAAAGGCTTGAAGTCTGTACAGTACTGAAGTGCTTTCAGCTTCTTGGTCTCTTCAGCTTGTCCTTTAAAATAAGTGAAAAAAATGCAGCATAACTTTGTTGTAACAGTTGCTCAATTTCTTCAAACTTAATCAATTGTTTATTTGTATGTTGAACCAGTTTCCTGGATCAGTTAAGAACTGTAATAGGCAGTAAAGTTATCTTAAACTCATCTGCACCTGGAAGTAAATGACAAGTGTCTTCGTACAGTCTCTTATTATAGATAATCATGCTGGTTACACATTCCTGGGACGCTAAGAAAAACAATCTCAGATAAGACATTCAAAGTATATTTAAGCTATCCTGATTCTTGCCATATATGGCACAATAAACTGACCAAATTTGGTCAAATATTTTAAGCCAGTTAGTCATATGTCTTTTAATGTGCTGCATGTGTAAGCTTTTGATTCTCTTAGCAACAATATTTTTATGGGTATGTGTTGCCAGTTTCTCTTATGTATACTTTTAAAACGTGCAAGAAGGTTGTTCTGGGGACAATTAGTGCCACAAACAAGGCCTGTTTATTTTGCTGTGCAGTGCTAATACACTTTAAATATCTTTTTCACAGATTATGCTTTTGCCACATCTATTAAGTGCAATACCCAATTATTGCAATGTTGAAAACTGCGCAGTTAATATCAGTCAGGAAACGCAAAGGTTAAGTTCCAAAACTAACATTAATTTAATCACATTATGCATCCTGTATGCCTTACAGTATGCACTTGAATTGAATGGTTTGGCATTACTCTATGAATTTAACCAGAAAAACAGGAACAGAAAATATTGCACATGTGCATTGTAGCCAAGTTAACTTTTTACTGTTTAAACTCAACTTTTGTATTTCTTGGTTTTTTACCCTTGAAATATTAACCTGAATGCAATAAGTTGTTAATGCAACTTATTTCCTTATCTTTGAATGATAGTATGATCAGCACTATGCGAAGAAGGGAAGGGAAGATCAGTTTAATTGTGGATAATGGGATTTTTAAAGTAGTATTAAATCATTCAGGAATTTTCAGAATTATTGAACTAATTTTCTAATAATATACCACAGTGAAAGTATATTATAAGTATGCACTTTTTTGCATTGTATCTGAGGAATAATACTTCTGAGGGATTTAGGGCCTCTTTAATAGAGGTGCTCTTTTCAATCTCATGGCTTGTTGGAATGGCGGGGGACGCATATTGTGGCATAAATTTAGTAGTTTAAACTCTGAGAAAAGGTCCTGTGGATCTAGCTGCTTGAGTCCTTGCTGTCCTGAATCACAAAGGCCTTCTCTCTGCATTCTGCTCTGCCCTTTTAAGGGCAGCAGTATGGAAATTGGCAAGGAAACCTACTGAACACCCCCTTGTGCGAAAAATACTCTAACATGGAGGAGGAAAAGCAGAACAGCAGGTGGTCAGTTGAGGAACTAGAAAATGTCTGTTCTTGTGTATTTATGCAGCACAAACAAAGGTGAACGTGTGGTAATTCATGTAGCTGCATAACAAGCAGAATACACGGGGGCTGTGTCCCTAGAAAAAACATCTGGATTATCTCTTACAATAAACTGAAACTGATACTCAGTCGTGTCTTTCAAGGTAGAAACTTGTAGACAGCTAAAAGGTATATGCAGTAGTAGCTTAAAGAATGAAAAGGTGACGTAGAATGTTTGCATTAGAAATGCCATGAAATTATAGAAATGCAATATTACTTCTCATTCCATACTTTGAAGCCCAGTCTGTACTAGAGCTGAAAATCAAAGCCATATTGAGGCACCAATTGTCAAAACTGTTGTCCTCTGTCCCAGTTAAAACAATTTCATTTTATGGTGTAGAAAAACTGACTTCCCCAAGTTATGCTAAGTTATGCACCCTAAATTCACATGTGTTTGTACTTCAGCACTATTTGGGAAGCCAGTTAGGGAACAGATATAAAATGGATACATCATGTAACCAGGTTTCCCAGCATAACTTGGTTGATAAGGCCATACTTAATTTTCAATATTGCAGATCTTTTAATCTTCCACTACACTTCCACTGTGGCTTCCACTGCAATTTTGGTTTTAATTAGCTTACTTTGCACAGTCCAGAATTTTCCATACATTTGGAGTGTGCAATTAGTACTGCACTAACATTCAGTGCCTGTAAAATGTAAAAGACTAAAGTGGTGACTGGACTCAGTTTCTACAGCAGTTGTGTTAAGACTTTGTCTTCTGAATTTTATATTGTACTGGTCATTTTTTAATGTAATATAGTTGCAGCAAAATATCTGGTTATCCAAAAAAAAAAATTAATTGGCATAACATAGAGGCAGCCTCATACTAGAGTGCTTATATCGTTCCAGCAAATTTTTCTTAAGCAAATAGGTCTACTCTGGCTTTTCCAAATTATCACTATTACTAAAGGTCCATTACAGTGTTACTCTTCCACAATTTTCCATGTCTTGTCTGCATGTCTGCCATATTTATTTGAAGATCATCCCACAATTCATTAGGGCCTTACTTATAGAGAAATAGGTCATAGAACAAATCCATTTGAGGACATTTGTTAGCTTTGTTAAGCAATTTTTCCTATTTCTTTTTTTATTTTGTTTTGTTTGTTAGAAATTCTTTGTGATGATAAAGAATCTAAAACCTCTAAAGACTTTCTCTCCTCCAAAACCTGTCCTTTTTTTCTGAAGGTTTTTCCAATAAAAAAATGAATTTGAGGCAAGACTTCAATATGAATTTCTTAACATTTCTTTTTCTTTCTAGGCTTGCATAGATGATAACGTAGATATGGTGAAATTTCTGGTGGAAAATGGAGCAAACATTAATCAACCAGATAATGAAGGTTGGATACCTCTACATGCGGCTTCTTCCTGTGGATATCTTGATATAGCAGAGTAAGGACTTTTCCTCCTATATTTAAAAACATTTGTGTATATTACTGTTTTGTTGGTAGACTGTCAAAGGCACCAGGAGCTGATGGCGTTCATAAATAAGTTTTTTTTAACTGTTAAGTCCTGGCGCAATCTGAGACATTTTGTATATTATACCTTGTAGCTCTGAACTATTTTATATACATAGCTAGTGGACATCTTAAAGATGCTTTTTTTTTTTTTTTCCTTTTTAGACTCCTTAACAAATTACAATTTTCATAGCTATATATGGATTTAACTTTTAGGGCCCATTCACATAAGTTACAACAGTCAAGTGACACTGTTTCAAAACAGTTTTCCCCTATAGAACAGATGGGACTTAACATATTTTTACTTGTATCCTATAAGTAAGCTGAAGCCCTGTCTAAAGTTAGGACCAGTTCACAATAAGGTCCCTTACTTGGTCGTATTTGGAATTTTGATGCTTTAGTTTTTCAGTCGTGTGATTGTGTAACTTCTGTGATGGTTTTTTTGGTGGTGTAAATTAGAAGTGGCATTATTGAACAGACTGTTATGGTCATAGTTAAGGATCAGCTATGAACATAGTTAAACACCCACAGAGTCCAGGGAGAGGTTTTTCCTCCTTCAAAAAGGCTGCTGAAGATGACATGATAGTTTCTATGAGTTCATTGTTTCCACTAGATCAGCAGTTCCCAACCTTTTCAAGTGTGCAGACCCCTTTTCAACCTCCAAACGTTTCACAGACCACCACATGCTACTGTTTTTTACACTCCGTTTTTTTTATGGAAACCTGAAGTAATAACAAAGAAATAATATGCACTCCGTAATCATTTGTAATGTACATACCTTAAATCATGTGAAATTCTTATTCATTATCTCAGCAAATACCTTTGCAGAGCATAGTGTGAGAGAATGTATGTTGAATAACTTACTTAATAAGATGGCTGGTGCTGTTTTGCTGACTTCAAAGACAGGATGTCAGGTTGGAGCGATGACACTCTTTGCCTTAAATCTGATTCCACATCCAGCCTACTTCGGCACTTTGATTTTAAGGCAACAAGCACAGAAAATCCACTTTCACAACATATGTTGTGGCAAAAGGCATCAGGTACTTGTCGGACAGGTCTGGGTACTCAGAACCAATGTGTAGCCTGAAGTTAGTCAGGTACTTTTGTGTGAAGACCAGCTTTAAAGAGTTGTCATGTGAAAGTTCTGTTAGGCTGTCTTGTTCTTTCGATGTCAGATTTGTGAGCACATCATTATCAAAGTTCATAAAGGGATTTCTAATCCAGTCGTTTTTTAAAGCTGGGGCAGGAGAGCGCATGTAGCTTTACTTTGAGGCTTTGCAGGTGTTCCCTAATATCACATTTGCTTTGTCTGGAAGCTTCATTCCTGATGTGACCAAAAAATCTGAAAAATTTGGAAATGAATCGTAATTTAATTGATCAAGTCGATGGGACAGAGATCTAATTTCTTGATTTTAGCTTCTATTTTGTCCTGAACTTGGAATAGAGTTATGGCTTTTCCCCATAGGCTTAGGTTAGGCCCATTTAGGTGGCTAAAAACATCTGCCAGGCATGCCAACTTAGCTAACCAAGGAAAATCACAGAAGCAATGTGAAAACAGAAACTTAGTCAAGTAGAAAAATCCTCACTTCATCGTTGAACTCAAACAGGCGTGTGAGTACCTGTCCTTGAGAAAGCCAGCGGACTTCAGTATTCAGAAGTAATTGATGGTGATCACTGCCCATCTCGTCTCACAGAGCCGCAAATATTCTTGAATTCGAAGGATGGGCCTTGATGAAATTGACTATTTTCATGGATTCCTCCAAAACTGTCTTCAGGTCAGCAGGCATTTTCTTTGTAGCTAGTGTCTCTCTGTGGATGCTACAGTGGATAGATTTTGCTAATGGTGCCACAGCTTTAACACAAGTAATAACTCCACTGTGTTGGCCTGTCATAGCACAAGCCCCGTCAATGCAAATTCCGACACATTTTGAGCAATCAGTATAATTCTCTTGTATGAAATTATTGAAAAATTCAAAAATAGCTTCTGCAGTTGCACATGTAGGCAACAATTTGCAAAAGAGGAAGTCCTCATTCACCTTTCCATTGAATTCATACCTGATGAGTATGAGAAGGTTTGAAAGGTTTGTAACGTCAGTGGATTCATCCATTTGTAGAGCATAGAAGCGACTTTGGCGTATTCTCGCTATGAGCTGTTCCTGACGTTCTGGGCCATCTCTCCAATTCTGTGTTGAACTGTGTTGTTTGACAGTGAGATTACATTCATTTGCTTGCAAGCCTTCTTTCCTAGCATGGTACTCACCATTTCCTTTGCTGCTGGTAATAATATCTCTTCTCCAATTGTGTGCAGCTTTCCTGCCTTTGCTATGAGTAATGCCACCCAATAAGAAGCTTCCATGGCCTTTGCATTATCATTGCCTGTGGCTGTACACTGCATTATTTTCTTGTTTTCCTTAAATTCTCTGTTGTCAAAAAGTTCAACCGGTTTACATAGCGAGTATGTATGTTTTGTTTCTAAGTGCTGCCAAAAATTGGTTGGTTTTAAGCTTTAATTTGATAGCACTTCATAACATAGAATGCACTATGGTTGTGGCTTGTCTTCAGTACCAGTCCATGTGAATCCCAGTTCTAAGTACCTATTGATGTACTTCCGCATTTTTCATTGACTTTGCTTGTGTTGCAAAGTTTCATTTGATGTTCCACTGTTACTTTGTTCATTTGCAGTTTCTTTCCTTTTTAGTTTGCCTGTTTTAATCCACCGATCCATTTTTAATACTTTCTGCTACCTTCACTACCATGCCACTACACTGGCGCCACAGAGCAAAATAAAAACAGTAATTAAAATTAATACTATATAAGCATTAGGGATGTAAAATATCGTTTAACTAAAATGTTTAAACGATAAAAATCCTTTAAAAAATGTTTAAACGATATATTTTACATCCCTAGCTCCAGTATGCTGTGTGCTTCCCTGATGAGTGGCACTAGCCCGGGGCACAGTGTGGGGGGAAGACACTGGGATCCCCTCTGCTGAGCACGCTCTGTGGCAGCTGCACCACCTGGGGGAATGTGTGTGGGTCCTCAAGGTGCGTGGCTGTGGCTGCTGCTTCTCTGCCATGAAGCTCTCCCGCGAGGGGAGCCAGCTGTGTTGGGGAGTGGAAGGGCTATTCAGTCAGTGCAGCAAGACGCAGACACCGGAGGGGGCGGGCGGTCTCTGCCCTGCCTGGGCCATGCTCCAGCAGCTGGGGTGGGATTTGTCGGGCGGGGGACATGGGGCCTCGGCTGCGCCAGCTGGAGCGAGGAGATACCTCTGCCCTGGCTTCCCAGTCTTCACCCCGGGCGCACGGGGCCCATTACCTTCCAGCCCTCAAGAGGGGGCAGTAATGCACCCCCATGCCCTGTCCTCCCCTTGAGCCCATCTGCACCCCCACTGTTCTCCTGGCCCTCCTTCAGGACTGGGGACACGCCCGTGTCCACCTGACCCCCCCAGACCCTTCACCCGGGCGCACCTCAGCTGCTGCTGCCTCCCAGCTCACTTTTCTGCCTGCTCAACTGGCGCCGCCTCTGGGGCTCTCCTTTGGACCTCTGCACATGTGAGTCCCAGCCCCCCTCGTCCTTCCCTGCAACACCCTGTCCCCACTCACCTCCCATGTGGACAGCCCCCTCCCCATGCAGCGAATGGTTAAACAATTAACACAATTTGTAAGACTAATACTTACCGGTCAACCGTTTAACCGTTTGCTATTTTATATGCCTAATTCCGTGGACCCCCTGGAGTAACCTCGTGGATCACTAGGGGTCCGTGGACCACAGGTTGGGAACCGCTGCACTAAAAGGAATGATCAGTCTGAGATAAACTTATCTTTGACCAGGTATATATCATTTTGGCCTCTCTTCATATAGATTTCCAAGTGTTAGCCATGATGCTGTTCTTGCCATAAAAAGACCATTGTGTATCTCTCATTTCTCTTTGGGTTAAGGCAAATTCCATTGGTTCTGTAATATTGAGTATTGTGTGATCCAGTATCAGACTTGGAGGGAAACGTAGAATGGTTTTTTAATATATAGCTACCCTAGTAATAATTCCTATGACAAAGGGCTGAAATTGTAAGTTTGGGGGAAAAGGTAATTGCCATCCTGGGTCCTTAAAGTTTGGCAAGTGTTTGTAATGAACCCGGTGGGCTATATGGACAAGAGATGAGTGAAAATTCCTGAAGCTTGTCTTGTGTACCAATTTCACAGGCAAGAATTTTTAAAGAGAGAAAGGCTGTTCTCAGCCTTTTGCAAAAGATGTACATATTGCGATCAAAAAAAAATGCACAACTTCTATAATTTTGTGTTCTGCCTTTAAATATTGTGAAAAGATTTGTAATGGTATTAGAGTATTTATTTTCAATACATACCTGTTCTTACAATGTGTTATTTGTTTAAGTCACTAGGGAAGTTCTTTCTGGAGTCATGCCATTTCTAAAGCATTAATAGAAGTAAAGCCCCCTGCTTTCTTCCCTAAAAGGGTGCTAACTTAAATACACATTTTGATTCAGCATTCCAATTTGCTGTGTGCAAGCAGACGCCATGTTCAAAGAAAAGTGTTGTTTCCCATATCCATGGAAAAACATGCTCCTTCAGCTCTAGAATAATTTTGTGTGAAATGTACCATTTTTAAGAAGCCGGGCACCTGATAATAAAATATCTTTTCCTGCCTTGCCAGGACTTGTCTGCTGTGGTTTCTCACTTTCTAATTTTCCCCACAAAGGGGAGATTATTGGATTACAGTATGTTTTCCGTCCATTTTTCCATGGGATCAGGGAGTAGGAGATTGGGAGCCAGAGCTGGAATCCAGTTTGCAGACAGGGAGTGGAGGATCCAGCAGGCTGGCCAGATTGGCTGCTTGGAGAACTGCACAGCTAAGACCCAAGGAGCTGTGAAGATGAGCTGCCGAAGCTAATTACAAGCTTTTCCACATGTAGTGGAAGGGAAAGAGGTCCTGAGCAGGATTTTCTGGGCAACATCACAACTATTGAGGCCCATGGAGCTGAACTCCTGGATAATGGGAGCTCATCTTAAAAAATAATAGACACAATTTACATTAACAGGTATTTTCAGCTGCGAACCAAAATTGTGTGGTTTGAAGGTAGTTGGGGGAATGAGAGAATTGGCACAGAATTTGGACTTCTTGTCCTGTTTGCTGCAGCATTCATGGGGCACTGGCTATTGACTTGACATCTGCTCCTGTGAGAGAACACAAACTTTGTTGGGGCATCCCGGGTTGGAGGCAGAGTTTCCTCTACTTATGACTGGATCCAGAAAATTAGTTCTTCTTTGAGCGATGGTCCTTATATATATTCTGCCTGAGGTGTGCATGAGTTCCATATGTGTGAGACTGGAAGATTTTTGCTGGCAATGTCTGTTGGTTTGCACCTGCACTCTTCTCCACATGTTCCAAATTGAGGGAGAAAAGGGCAGTGTGCACCAACCGTCTCTTCAGTTTCTTTCTGCTGCTTGTGGTCTGAGACAAAACCTCTTTAGCATCCTCAGCTTTAGCTAGTGTTGTTACCCTAAAATTGTAGGGAGTGGTAAATAGTTCTTAAAATCCATTTTTTAGATAGAGTAGCTTTTAGGGCTTTGGGGGTCCTCCCATGTATTCCTTGTATAGAGTGTCCCATATCCTGGGATCCAAGATCTGTGTGGCTTATTCCCAGGCTTTCCTGGTCAGTGATGGCTAAGGATAAGATTATGTCACAGAGGTCACAGATTCTGTGACTTTGAGACCTCTGAGACATTTTCTGCTCCCACTCAGAGTGGCGGGCTGGTGCTGTAAGCTGGCAGGGACCCTGGAGCCCTAAGCCACTGTGGAGGCCCTCCACAGCTCTCAGCCATGGCAGCAGATGCTGTCCTCCCCTTCCCTCACTTCCACAGTGGGGCTCAGGCTTTCATCTCCCTCTCCACCCCCCCTTGGGTTTCAGTCCTCCACCCGTCAGTCCTGCTTTGTCACAGATCTTTTTAGTAAAAGTCAGGGACAGGTCACGATCTTCTTTGGATTTTTGTTTGTTGCCCATGACCTGTCCCTGACTTTTCCTAAAAATAATCATGACAAAACCTTAACCTTAGCGATGGCCACTGTTGTCTTGGGGAAGCTCATATCCCCTCCAAATGTAATATCTATTAGTTCTTCCCTCGCCAAATCTGCCAATCCTGTGAGTTCCGTCTTAGAAGATTCCTGATGACCATTCAGTGAGGCCTGAGTCCAGTCCTGGCACGTCAGACCCCCCTGTACATCAGGTAGAGGCACTTTTTTTAAATCATGGAACGACATTAGCTTACTTCTGGAACTTGCTCAGGTAGAAGCTGTACTGAGTGCAATGGAGTGCATAGCATGCAATGCAATACAGTTAAAAGCTCTAACACAGAAGGCTCCCTTCTTCCTCCTTATGCAGCTTTTGAATCCCTTAAATGCTTAGGTTAGCTCAGCTGGCCGGACATTTAATTAAATAGCTATATGTTTTAAGATTGTTGCTTGCAAGTTGATGTATGGCTGCATCATGAACTAAGCTCAAATGTTCATAGTATTCGTGGTTGTGTTATTCCAACGGCAATTCTTCAAATTTGCCAAAACAAATACAACTTGTTATGGCTAATGTACACGTAAATCTTTATTAAAATGTTTAGCTGCTTGAATGCTGGTAGGTGTCGCTGATATTTAATCGCTAGTAAGTATTATACAGCTCTAATTAGGTCTTCAAATAAGAACATGTCATTCGAAGGCCATGTTTGCACTACAAACTTTGATGCAAGTTACATCAGCATAAAGCCACTGCAGTTAGTATAACTCTTGTGTGCTTGCATACTGGGCTCCTTGTGCTGGCATTTTGTGTATTCACCAGGAGTGCTCATGTCAATGTAGTGTGGTGCACTGTGGGTAGTTATCCCAGTATGCAACCTGCCACCATCCAGTGCACTGCTTTTTTTGAGATGTTTTGGCAGTGCATGGTGGGGCAGAAGTGAGTTGTTAAGGTTGACTGGGAGCAAGGGGATCAACCTCCCAGTATGCAGCTGTCTCCATCTCATCATGAAAATTATGGTATAATAAATTACATTCCCTTTTAAAAAAAAATCCCACAAACCCGTGTGGCCCTTCTCCCTGTTCATCATCTCTGAGAGAAGCATGGAGCTGCACAGCTCTGCACTGTTGTTCTAAGTATTGCAAACCCAGGACGTACAATCCTCCAGTATTTTCAGAGCCATAAGAAGAACTGAATCTGCAGGGAACATCACTATTTCTTGGTGGACAGATTGCTGTGGGACATAGCGAGAACCAGTTCAGGGGTGTTGGTGGTGTTCACGGAGCAGCTGCAAATGGAGCACTGCGTCTGGGCCCAAGAAACCAGCACTGACTGGTGCGATTGCATCATAATGCAGGCTTGGGATGACCAGCAGTGGCTGTGAAATGTCAGATAAACAAGGCCACATTCCTGGATCTGTGTGCTGAGCTCACTCCAGCACAGCAAAAACAAAATGAGAGCTGCACTGACAGAGGAGAAGTGAGTGGCAATCACACTGTTCAAACGTGCAATGCCAGATTGCTACTGGTTAGTGGAAAACCCACTGTGGGGCTGTTGTCATGCAGGTGTGCAGGGCAATTAATCATCTCCGGTGATGCAGGACTGTAACTGTTGGCAATGTGCAGGACTTAGTAGATGGATTTGCAGCAGTGTGGTTCGTAAACTGTGTTGGAGAAATCCTATTTTGGCACCAGACCACCTTACCACAGAGTAAATCAATGAAAAGGGCTACTTTTCTATGATTGATTGATGGATCACTACGGATGCTTCACTGACATCAGTGTTGATTGGTTGGGGAAGGTGCATGATGCTCACTTCTTTAAGAACACCAGACTTTTCAGAAAGGTACTGGCAGATTACCATTGGTGGTGATGTAATGCCAATAGTGATTTTGGGGGACCCAGCCTAACTTTTACACCCCTAGCTCATGAAGCCCTACATTGGCCACTTCAACAGTACCAAAGAAAGATTCATCTAGTGGTTCAGCAGGTGCAGAATGATGATTGAACATGCTTTTGGTAGATTGAAGGGACACAGGCATTGTTTACTCACAAGATTGGCTCTCAGAGGTAAAAACATCCCAATAATTATAGTTCCCTGCTGTGTCCTCCATAACATCTATGAAGCAGAAGGAAAAAGTTGCCATCAGGGCAGAGGTGGAGTGTCTGCTGAGTTTGAACAGCCAGACATAAAGACTATTGGAAGAGCTCAGTGCAGAGCTATACGGTTCAGCAGGGCTTTGAAAGAGCATTTTAACAGTGAACCACAGTAAACTGCTGTATCTGGCCGTGTCCTTTTGGGGTCTGTTAGGAATTGTGTGGTGCTTGGTGTATATTCATGAATATAACACATGAGTGTACCTACTAATTTTGCAGTGCTTGCTGTATATTTATGATTATTTCTGTTTCACTGATCCCGTTATTGTACAGTAATAAGTAGATGCTTTCAGAATTATTAAGCATTCTGCTCTATATGTCGTGAACTAGTAAAGATGAATTCTTTTCCAAATAGAATTTTATTCAGTAACAAAACCAGTGCAATGAAAAATCTATGCAATTTAAAAACATATACATTAAAAACTTCACATAACTTAATAAGGGGAAAGAACATTCACATCTATTTTACCTACACGTGTATGTGTACAGTGGTGTATGTGAAGTTGTGGTTGTTCTCGTAGTGGAGTGGTAGATGTGGCTCTTAATAACACGTGGAATATTGAGGGCGCAGGGTGTTAGGAGATGCTGTAATGGAGTTCTCCATGGATTTTAAAATGAGGGAAGGCCATTGTTGAACTTGTAGGTCTACAAGAGTCTGCAGAATCTGTGTTTGCTCCTGGAGAAGCCCCATTATGTCTTGGTGCATTTCACTCTCCTTTTCCTGCTGGGACTCATATGCCTTTCTCCAGCCACTGTGCTCACAGTCTGAAGCACTAGATTGCAAGATCTCATTGAACATGTCATCCTAAGTCCTCTTTTTTTTCTCCTCATCTGTGGGTGAGGACAGGGAACCCATCAAGGCTCCAATAGCTGCAGATAAAATGCAGAAGTACCATTGTCAATAATAGTCATAACAGGAAAAAGTGAAAGTTAAGATTCAGAACTCCCTTCCCTTGCTCCCCTAAAGTTTTAAACAAGATATGCTTATTGAAACTTCTGCTTCTGCATGCTTGTGCATGGTGCCGCTTTCAGTACCAGCCCTGGTATGTATGGCCTACTAGCGGGGAAGAGAATGAAGAGGGAATTGCTTGGTTGCAGGAAAGTATAAGTATGGGTCAATGGCATTGAATACTGGCACCATTTTGCATAGGCGGTGGTGATTTTAGCTGATACCTCACTCTTCAGGGTAACAAAGGTGCAGAGACCACAGTTACTTTTGGTGTCCCAGTGCTGCCCAGGTCTGTACGCTGCTAGCCTGTGTACTGCAGTGGCACTTGCTGAAGTTTTGCTGACTGGTGTGGGAAAGTGTCCACTGCAGAGGAAAAATAAGGCTGCCATCCCTAGAAACATTCAGGAGAGGATTGCAGAGTATCTCCATGAAAGTTTCATAGAGATCTCTTACGAGGATTCCAGGGACATTTCCTGTGTACATAAACAGCTCAGAATTGTCTCCGCCCAACTGTATTGGGGAATGAAAAGCAGATAATGCCATCTCACTTTGTCATCACTTGCGCTGTGTCAACCTCGGTACGTTGACTGTGGATCAACACCACTTGGGGAGGTGGTGTTACTACGATGCTGTAAAGGGGCACTTACCTCAACATAACTTTGTAGTATAGACCAGGCCTAAATCAAAATTGGCTGTCTTTAGATTATTTTAATACTATCACTTATGTTGTTGTAACACTAGAATGCCCTAGGTAGTGCTTTCTAAACTCATAGGAGGAGACCATTTAAAAATAACACAATCTTATAATAGGGATGAACATGAAGGGTAAAGAGAAGGGATGCAACATACAAGCATATTAATTGAGTTGGCCCATGGCTTTTTATAAAAATATCCCTCCATAAGCATACCAACTATCCTTGTATTCCCTACTCATTATTACATTTTTTTCTATAAAATATCCATTTCTTCTTTCTCCTAGAGGTTACCCTAACTAAAAAATATTTCTAACTTATTTCCTGCTTCCCAAGCCATACCTCATTAATCACTGGGGATGGAGGAGCACTAAACCATTCAAATATTAAGTAGTGCACACACATTATAGTAGTGTGGTTCTGCAAAATCTTGTTGGGGAGGCTAGGTTAGAAGCCCTTGTGGCCAACGTGCTTCAACAAAAGTCTGTTGGGGCTTTCAACCACTTTCCCTCAGTGTGGAATGGTTCTGATTTGTGGGGTTTATGTTCTGAAATTTTAGACTTTTACACAAAGCTGTCTTTTTGGGGAGGAGGGGGTGGGGGGGGGTTATGTTTGATTTTACTTCCCTTCAATTTTGCTAAACCCACTGTAGCTTGGTTCCTGCTGTGAACCAGGTTGGATAAAAATAATCTTTTAAAAAACAAAAACGATTATTTTGTTTGTTTATATGTTGCTGGTTCTTCCCACTTGATAGTCTTGAATTCCTAAAGTGAATGTCACATATTTATTTGTTAGTAGAACTGCAGATTTTGAGTTTCAGTCTTAAAATGCACATCTATACTGAGAGACTTGCCCAGAGTCTGATTAACGTTCTTGCTGTGAGATCACAAGTTTGAACACAAAATTGACAGGCATATATTCCATTCTTATTTGCATCTAGCACCATCTTCTGATATACTGATAATGGAACAGCTGATATAGGACTCCTTTAATAAAGAATCAAAAGGAGGGTGATAGTATTAATGCCAATCATCTTGGGTTTATGGAAAACAGATTCTGTCAAACTAACTTGATATGTATATTTTTAATTAGATTATAAATTTGATTAAAGGTAACACTGACGAAATATACTTATTTCTGTGACGCTTTTGACTTCATACTGCATGACATTTGAATTAAAGAACTAGAATGATAAAGTATTAATGTGGCACACATTAAATGGATTTAAAACTGTCTGATAGGTCTCAATGTAATTGTAAACAGGGAACCATCATTGAGTGGGGTGTATTTCTAGCGCAGTCCTGCAGAGTTAGCTTTTGGTCCAAGAACCAGCTTGACATTTTTATCAATGACATCTAAGAACATAAAATCACCACTGATAAAGTTTTTGCAGGTGACACTAACAGGGGGAATGGTAAATAATGAAGAGGACAGGACACTGATTTAGAGCAATCTGGATTGCCGGTAAGTTGGGCACAAGCAGACAATATACGTTTTAATATGGCTAAGTGTAAATGTATACATCTAGGAATAAAGAACATAGGCTGTACTTACAGGATTCTGGGACACAATGAATCTGAAAAAGATTTGGAGGTCATGGTGGATAATCAACTGAACAAAAGCTTTCAGTGCTACACTGAGACCAAAAGGGCTAATGTGATTCTTGGAAGCGTAAACAGGGGAATCTTGAGTTAGATTTATTTTTGTGTTTACCTTTTCTGCAGTCACTGCTGGAATATTATGGCTATTTCTGGTGTCCATGATTCAAGAAGGATGTTGATAAATTGGATGGGGTTTAGAGAAGAGCCAGGAGGATGATTAAAGGATTAGAAAATCTGCCTTAAAATGACAGATGGAAGGAACTCAGTTTATTTAGTTTAAGGAGAAGGTTAAGGTATGGCTTGATCAGTCTTTAAGTACTTCGATGGGGAACAAATATTTGATAATGGTCTCTGCAGTCTAACGGGCAGAGTTGATATAACTTGATCCAATGGCTCGAAGTTCAAGCTAGACAAATTCAGACTGGAAATAAGGCATACATTTTTAACATTAGGAATATCTAACGATTGGAACAGTTTATTCAGGGAAATGGTAGATTATCCAGCACTGGCGGTTTTTAAATCAAGATCGGATGTTTTTCTAAAAGGAGGAGGATCTATTTTGGGGAAGTTTTATGGTCTATGTTATACAGGTCAGACTAGATAATGATGGTCCCTTCTGGCCTGGAATCTGTGAATTATTTTCCCCATTTCTCCATGTTCAAGCAGTTCTTTTCACTGGGGAAATTTTTTCCATCCTTTTAATTCAAACTCAGATTCACATTGAATTAAAAATCAGACATTAGAAATTTTAACCTCAAATGTTTTGGAAAGTTGCAGACATGTGAAAACAGGAAGCTATACTGCAAAGGAGAAAGGGGGAAATATAGCAGAAATGAATTCACAGACATGGATGACAAAATTTATTAGAGATATGGAAAGAGGATAAAAACATGAGGGCCCTCAGTTCTGCACATGCCTCATTACCAAACTATTCTCTGACTTCACTCACGTTCAATATTTGTTATGTTTGAAAAGCATATGTCAAAGAAGGGGGTGCTGAAAGGTTGGCATGCCTCTGGTAACAGTTAAGTTTGAGGTGTGCGTCTGTGGTGTGTGGTATTCGTGCTGGTAGTAAGGTGTGTGGGTGGGATGGGGTTAAGGAAGAGAGAGTATGGTTATGTCACTTAAGTTTTTGTTTCCTTAGTTTTATTTGGGTATATTCTGTGGTAACTTTAACAACGCTTTTTGTGCATAACAATATGTAGCCTTTAATTTAAAGATGCTTAATGGATAAAACCTTAAATTTACCTTTACTAAAAAAACACTTACAAATCCAGCAAAACCAATTATGCAGGTATCAACAGATCTTTTTATGTGGTGCATGTGGTAATTTTAAACTGCTGAACACTTTTAAAAGATTGGCTTTAAAACTCTAGGGACTCTTTTTGCAGCTAATAAATTCTTATGCATTTTAAATGGCAATCTTGAGAAGAGGATGAGAAATAGCACAAGATGGCATTGAAGAGTAGCAATTTTAAAATGTTTACGCTATTTATTTTTCTGTGTTTTATATCGTAATAAGGCTGATGTAAAATAAATTTCATGAAATGGCAGTAACTTCTCTTGAGCTGCAAAGATTAGTATTTGTGATAAAAAATAGACTTGCTCATGGACTGATCTGGTATGATGCATAGTTGACAGTGAGTAGCTGATTTGAATGAAACCACTTGTTTGCAAGAATTCAAAGACTAGAACATTAGTTTTAATAATACTTAAGCATTCTTCTGTACCCACCAAAGAAGATATGTACGTTACCATGAAAGCCATTTCCAAAAATAAAATAAAACTATCAATTACATTAACATTCTGTTTAACAATTAAATTTGAGAGGGTTTGATGTACAAGAAAAAGGATAAATGACTGGGTGGAGAAGGTAAAATATAGTGTTGATTCTACAAAATACCACCTAAAATTAACTTGTATTATAGCAGCACCCACAGGACCTGTTGATTGGTGTCTTTTTGTATGTGAAGCTTTTAGTGCACACAGGGCACAGTTCTTGGTCTGAAGAACTTAGTCTAAAATGATATACAATAGGTGAAGGGTGGAGGACAGGAATAAAATCACATATTTGTAAATACATGTGAAGCTTTTAAACTAAATGTCAGCTGTTCCTGATTGTTATGCTTTTTTAAATAGCGTTGGGCAGAGGTTGTGGGAGAAGTGGACAAATAGATAACTGAGACTGGCAGTTTTGGTAGAGTGTGAAGGCTGGCGTATTTAGACAAAAATTAATAAGTAAGGAGAATTTGAGTTATGCAAATACTTGAAGGGACAAGAAGCTTAAACTGAGTAAATTAAAATAGTAGGAGTCAGTGGAAGTCATCAGAGACATGGTCAGAGTTACTAGGAAGTCAGACGATCTCAACAGCTATGCTTTGTATGGATGGACGGGCCTGGTGACCTGGGTTCTGGGGAGGCCATTGAAGAGTAGGGCTAATGGAAGTGCCAGAGAAGAGGAGGTTGAAGTAGTTAGGAAGGGAGATGAGGGCCTGAGTGAATTTTAAGGTTAACTCTGGGCAGACAGTCAAGATTTCTTCTTGCAAATATTGTAGAGGAAAAAGTGTCACTATTTGGACACAGCCTAGATGTCTGGGGCAAAAAAGAAGAAAAAGTCTCATAGTTCAGGGCTAGCTGCTCCCTTGACTCCCCTCTGAGTCTGAGTGCACTTCCGAAGGCTGTTAGATATTCCAGCAAGAACACCCTGATTTAAGCGTCTGCCTACTTTTTTGATTATATCATGTTTCATCTGTTAGCAAGCCTGCTTCTATGTCGATGACATTTGTTGGGGGAAAAGGTGAACGAATTCAGAGTTGTACATCTTAATTGGCTGGAATCTTCTAGAACAAACATTGTATATGTGCATGTATGTAGCAGTTTAGAAAACACATTAAACATTAACTTTTAAAGTTAAAAGACATGGTCCCTGCCCTAAGAGTGTATAATCTAAACTGATTTGACAAATATAAAGAAAATAACCAGGGGAGAAGAGGGTTCACATTTGTTAACCTCCTCCCCCAACACAGAGAAAAGATTCAAAGTTTTGTTTATTAAGGGAGAAGCTTAATGACTATCACAGCTATTTAATGCCCCCAACAACAAATCTGTGTGTGGTGCACTCTTAAGAAATCAAACAACCCACATTAAATGCCTATGTAAATAACCCCTCCACACTCCTCATTTCATACAAAATTTTCCTTCATAACTCCCTCCCCTTTCCCCTCTCCCCCACACACGTATTCCCATGTATTTAATTGTACTTTTCATTTTTCCAAGTTAAAATAACTTCTTTTTGGAATTAGGCATAAGTATCTATCTAAGGCTTAAGCCTCTTGTCATAAAGTCTTGTTTGTTGCTGCTGTTACTGTTCTAATAAATTAGTACTTCAAAATATTCAACCATTTTTAATGTGACCTATGTTTGACCAGTCAGTTAATCAGTTATTTTTGGATGGATCAACCCTATATCTCCCTCAGGTGTTAAGCTTCTTGCCTTCACCTGTCCTGTGGAGGGTCCTGTGGTTCTTCCATCCCTTACAACAGGTAGTAAGTATATAGTAAGTAAGTAGTAAGTAATCAACTGTGATTGCTAAGTTTGTAGTAAGTAAGTAGTAAGTAATCAACTGTGATTACTCAGCACACCCAACTGAGTTTGGGTATTGTGAGTCTTCCTTTAGGAGCTGTGACCAGTAGTGAATACAGTGACCCAAGCAGCCTTTACAAAACTTAAGTACTAATTGAATCACAGCAGTAGGAACAAAGCATAACAAGAGAGAAGGATTTTTAACCCAATTAAAGATCTGTACACACATTTGTCTTACCTAAGGGGTCTAGGTAGGCCTAGTTTATCAGACGTGCCATCTGTGGGGACTGAGGTTCAATCTGCTCCCCAGCAGCAGTCTTTGCCCCTCTCTATCTCCGGTCTTTCAGAAATGTGTCCCTTCATAAAATCTGCCAAGTCCTTTGTCTTCTACTCTGCCTCTTTAGTCTGGTCAGACTGGTTTAGCCTGCTCTCCAGAGGGTCCAGAATAGACTTCAAAGTAGTTTGTTTTCTGCATTGTCTTTTAAGTATTGGTAATTGGGCTGTCTGAAACTAAACCTGCTTTTCTGCATAAGTACATTCAAACACATGCTTGAATTAACCCTTTATAATCGTATACCCAGCAACACAATAACAATCAAACAGATGGAACATACAATATTAATAAAATATTACAGGCAGTTCTTCATACTTCATAGTCTGGATATCATTTACAGGCCTGAGTTGCAGGGTGAAAGGTGTTAGTAACAGAATTGGGAGCGTGGAGAGGACTTCAGAGAAAAAGTTCAGTTCTGTCTGTTAAATTCAGATTTATGTTAGAATGGTGAGATCTGAGGCTGAGAGATGGGATTGAATGGAGGGAGAAGCTGCAAGGTAAATCAGAGTAATCAGAATTAAAGATGGTTTATGAAACACTGAAAGCAATATCAGGAGAGAAACGGGTATTTTTTTGTTTTTGTTTTAATAAGAGAGGAAATAGCCATGGGTGGAACTCTGTGGGATCTCTTCAGAGAATCGGGGAGAGAATGATTCATCACAGAAAGGCACTGAAGGAGTGATGAGAAAGTAGCAAGAGAAGCAGAAGAGGGGAAATTTTACAGCCAAGAAAGGACAGTATTTCAAGGAGGGGTGATCTTGTCATCAGTGAGGGGGGGGTATAGGCTTTGGGATTTAGCCATGAAGATGTCATTGGATGCTTTGAAGGCTTATATTTACAGTGGACAATGTCACTAATTACCTACCCCGTTCCTAATCTTCCTCTTTTATTTTGTTGGGGGAAGATTATAAAAAAAAATGGTGATGAGGCAACCTTGAAATGTCTAGACTCATTGACCATTGTGAGACATATTTTAGGTCTATGATGGTAGAGAAAGCACTACATTAGTCTCATTATTTGATCTACTTTTGGTGAAAAATTATCAAGTGATGGTGCAGATTCTTTATTACCTACATCTGCTTCTACTATTTTTGACCACCTCCACCTGCCATCCTTGCAAGGATAAAACTCAAGTTTTATTTGAGAGCCTCCATTCTTTTTCAGAGAGGATCCAGAGATTAGCATTGGTTGACAGCTCATCTGTCCTGAGGTCTCTATGATACTGCAGGATACTATTGTCACCCCTTCTACTTATATGTACATGAGTCTCCTAGGAAAGATAGTACACTAATCACATTACTTAGGTTGCTGATGGTTCTGAATTCAGTCTTTCATCAGACTCTGCCTAGGCAGTTGATCAACTTTCCCAGTATGATTGAGACTTGGATGAGAGCCAACTGGAGGAAGCACACAGATAAGTTACTATTGATAGATTGGTGGAAACAGCAGGAAATGGCAAAGATTATAATTATTCCTTTGGTGGGATCCGGCATACTTTTAGTTAGTAATTTTCAGTTCTTGGACCCCTGATCACTTCAGGATGTACAGGTAACAGCAGTGGCCAAGAGTGTGTTTGACAGGGGATTTCACATTATTATCCATGCCTCCATCCCCTCAAGACTGCACCCCAATATCACTTGGAAATGGCATTGGCAGGAAAGGGGCTGCCACTGTTCTCCAAGAGTACATTAGCTTGCATTAGCTATGTTACATGAGGTTTTCAAGTTCAAATTGAAGCATTGATCTCAAAAGCACTTTGTTTTTGTTTTTTCCTTTTCTTGTAGGAAACTATCTTCCTCCTTCCATTTTTACCTAACAGTTGATAAGCTGGTTTAGCTAAGTGCCTAGATGTTTGTCCAAAGACTTGTATTCTCAGTGAAGAACTTCTGACTCTTTCCTTTTTGGTCTGAAAAAGGGGGTTTGATCTTCAGTGTGTGTTGCAAAATCTACCTGTTTACATGTGTTTGTTTTGAGGTGTGAAGTGGGTAGAGAGGAGCTTACTTGTTTTAGCAGATAGAGGAGTATTTTAATCAGTGTCATTGGCACGGACATCCAGTTTGCAGTGTTACTTAAACATTCCTCTCTACAGCACAAAACAAACTGTAGGGTCTGCAAGTCAAAAAGTATATGGTTATATATCAGCAGCAGATTGAGGCCGTTGTTAACAAATGGCTGCAGCACGAAGTCTTTTTAGATACACTGACAGCATTGAAGATTGGATAGATCCTTGAGGAACACTAAACTACAGATCCCTTGGTGATGACTCACAACTGTCCATCGCCATCGATTGACTCCTATTTTCTAGGTATGACTGGAACCACTGGAGGGCAGTTCCAGACACACCAGCAACCAGGGTTTGGATTGAACCAGTAGTTGGTAAGTATGCCATACTATCACTTCTGAGGGCCCCATCAGTTCATTCAACATTGAAGCTTTACTTTTTTATTAAGGTTCTAGTGCTGATCATTGTGCAGTCTCAGTGTGAAGCAACTGACTGTTTTCGACAATTTATAGCCCCTACGATGTAGTAACTGCAGTGTGTACTAGGTGGTGCAGAGATGAGGAAGATGACAAGGCCTCTTCTCTAAAAGGCTTTCAGTCTATGGTTTTATCTCCATTACAGTTTTTAACTGAGTTTGTAACTAGTTAGTGACATGGCTGGCTACAAACATGGTCTTTGTCCAAACCCAACATCGTTAATTTGGAAGCACTGAATTTTAACGGTGTGTCTCACTTTTCATCTCTCTTAAGCCGTCTTGTGGCTTTCTTCCTGTAATGGATTTGGCACACTTTTGCAGTGTACACTGGACCGTCTGACCATGTCCATGTATTTTATGCAGCTAGTCTTCCTTCTCGTCTGCTTTGAGTTTAGCAGGACATTGTAAAGTATATTTACTCTATGTGCATATCCTTCCTGTTCCTGGCCAAGGCAGTAAAGAAAGCTGCTCGGATTCTCCCAAAACCCACGTACAGTAGAACCTCAAAGTTACGAATATTTTGGGAATGGAAGTTGTTCGTAACTCTGAACAAAATGTTATGGTTGTTTTTTCAAAAGTTTACAACTGAACACTGACTTAATACAGCTTTGAAACTTTATTATGCAGAAGAAATATGATGCTTTCCCTTGATTTTTTTTTAGTAGTTTACGTTTAACACAGCACTGTACTATATTGGCGCTTTTTTGGGGGGGGGGCGGCGGCGGGCGGGAGGAGTATCTGCTGCTGCCTGATTTTGTACTTCCAGTTCCGAATGAGGTGTTTGGTTGACTGGTCAGTTTGTAACTCTGGTGTTTGTAACTCTGAGGTTCTATTGTAAATGCAGTTAATGTGCTATGTGCCGGCAATATAAACTGATACATGATGATAAGTTCAGTGTGATATTACAAAAACATGGTTGTACTTGCGGTGTAGATTGGTCCTTAGAAAATAAAGACTAAATAGAAATGAGATGATATTGGTAAGAGGATGCAAATTTGAGATTAAAAGAAATTGTTTGGCAGGCGATGTGATGGTTCCATATGTTGTTACTTAATAAATAGTTGCTTGAATGGAGGGCTAGAGTTTCTCTTGGAAGAAATTTGTTTTCAGGAGAACTTGAAGGAGAGGACTTGAAGGGTGTGTTAGACTGGTCAGACTGGCAGAAGTAATAGCTCCATAGTGTGAACTGCTTCGTTCTTTTAAATGAGGTACCAAATCTTGAGTTTGATATGTACTGGGTAATGTAAAAAGTCTCAGAATGAAATATGGAAACATCTTGCTAAATATAGACTTGTTGATTATATTACTGCATAACGTTTCTTTAAACAAAAAAGATATGTTCAGTGTTTTAATGATTAATGTTTTATTTCTGATGTTTATGTGGTAATGACTTGTAAACCTGTTTAAAAAAAAAAAAAAAAAAAAAAAAAGTTCCTAAATAGCTGTGTATTTTTTTTTTTTTTTTAGTTTAATATGGACAATATAAATGTCAATATTGGGTTTAGAATTTGGGATTTGGTGGATGTGGAGTAGAGTTTTCCATCTGAAACTTTTGGTGCTCTCTAGTTAGAGTTGAAGATTAAATGTGCGAGACACTTGTTTAGAGTTTTTAAAAATGAAGTTTTATTTCTTAGTCTTCTAGCACTTTTTGGGAATGTCATTCCTCAGAAACTGTCTAGTTTAGAAACTCCACATGTATCTTGTTCATCTGTCCTCAGTGAGAACTAATACCTTCCTTATTTTTTGTAACTGTTTTCATTTTGGAGAGAGAAGCCTAATACGTTTATATGCCGAGGATTTTAAAAACTTACAAGATACCATCTAGACATGGTGAAAAGTACCTGTGCTGCCATGCCATGTCAAGGCCAGAGCTAAGAACATAAGAATGGCCACGCTGGCTCAGACAAATGGTCCGTCTAGCCCAGTATCTTGTCTTCTGACAGTGGCCAGTGCCAGATGCTTCAGAAGGAATGAACAGAACATGACAAGTGTTGAGTGATCCATCCTGTCTTCATCCAATCCCAGCTTCTGGCAGACAGAAGTTTAGGGACACCCAGAGCATGGGATTGTGTCCCTGACCATCTTGGATAATAGCCCTTGATGGACCTATCCTCCATGAACGTACCTAATTCTTTTTTGAAACCAGTTATGCCTTTGGTCTTAATGTTCCCTGGCAATGAGTTCCACAGGTTGATTGTGAGTTGTGTATAGTGCTTCCTTATGTTTGTTATAAAATTGCTGTCTGTTAACGTCATTGGATGACCCCTGGCTCTTGTGTTAGTGAAAAGGGTAAATGACATTTCCTTATTCACTGTCTTCACACCATTCATGATTTGATAGACCTCTATCATATCCCCCTTAAGTGTCTCTTTTTTTAAGCTGAATTGTCCCAGTCTTTTTAATCTCTCCTCATTTGGAAACTGTTCCACGCCTATAATCCACACAGTATAAAGGAATAAATCAATTGTGCACTGTATGTGTACTGTAATTATTTTTAACATTGTTAAAGCAAATATATACTGTAAAAATCACTTTATTTCCTTTCCTATTTCTATTCTATTAGGATTCTTGCACCATACCCATCACAGTATTATCTGGCCTCATTTAATTTCTTTCTTTTGTGTAAATAGATCATGGTGTATATTTTCCTGAATTGTTTTCTGTGATATTTTTCTTTTTTCCTCTCTAACCCTCTAATCCCTTTATCTGGCTGCTGTAAGAGGTGTGGGTTTCTGCTACTCTACCTTTCTATCATCTTCTGGGTTGTTGCAAAGAGATGTTTCTTTTACTCTATCCCTGCATCCTCAGCTTGTAGGTGGCTATCTGCTTATGAATAACTCTTGAACCTATTTCTGGCTTTCTTCCTAGGTTTCTGAATAACAGCAGAGAGAAAACTAACCAGGGATAATTGACTTCTCTGTTTCCTCTGGTTCTGAATAGTAGTCATGAAAATTGACATGATTCCAGTCAACTTTCACTCTGCTGCTGTTTTGGGTAACCTGTGCGCAGCAATAGAGCCTGGATATGTCTGTGTACAGATTTCAGAATTCAGTACTGCCTTGGTACACATTTTGAGGTTAATCTTCATAATTGTAAGGTTCAGGAACTTAAAGTTCTCTAGGTTAGCTTCCATGAAAGTGACCACCTGGGAAAGCTTCCTAGTATCCATGATCAAATAAGCAAATTTATTTTTCAAAACTGTTACTTACTAGTTGGTAGTCTTGAAGTTCATAAATTATCCTGTTATAGCTTGTGGATTAGCTGGGTATAGCCCACTGGGGGGTCATTGAGCTCTAGTGTACTTGATCCCCTCTATTTTCTGCCAGTGGCACATAGCAGTCTAATTAACTGAGTTGTAATACTTTGGTCTCATTTTGGTTGGGTGGGTGTTGAGTGCTGGTAGCCTGTGATATACAGAAGGTCAGACAAGATGATATAATTGTCTCCTCTGGCCTTTAAAGTCTTTGACTTGTTAGTTCAGAGGCAAATCAAACATTTTTAAGGAGTTCTTTGCAACAGAAATCCTATAGTTGCATGGACTAGAACAGAACAGCAGGTCTTCTGCACCCGGGATAACTGAGTAGTGAAGAATGCAGTGGTTAGTCTTTAAAATAGTCTAGTAACTTTAAAAAGACAAATTGAAAGCTGGGAAGTGCATAGTTTCTTTTAAACTTTAACTGATCATGACCCCTCTTCTTAAAATCCTACAACCATTTGATTCCTAGTACTATTCCTTGTTGATATTTTCAATATGGATCTCGCTCTCACCTGCTATATTTTAATATAGATCAAACAAAATACCTATTGCTATCTTGTATGGATTACTGAGGCAATCACAAACTGTCTTCAATCTCTCATTGACAGCAAGGAATACAGACTTTGTTTCTTACCCATATATAGCTGCTGGAAGAGTGTACTATGCTTCAGTATAACTCACCTTTTCAAACCCTCCCGTAGCTCAGTTCTGCAACAGTATGTGCACATCGTTGGTATACAGACATCCTTCTGAATTTGCATAGAAACATAACTTTGAGAGTAGTTATATATAGTTATTGGTCAGGAGTGGACAGCTATGAAGGAGCAGTGTTTAAGTATGGTTCTATATGAAAAATGACTTTTAAAATGGCATTATAGGGTTCTATTTTTGTTTTGGTCTTTATTCAACTCTGAAATGTTTAGGGATACAATTTCCATGAAATATCCTTTAAAATAGTGTAGTTGAAGATTACCTGAATCAAGACTGATCTCTAAATTTGTCTTAGTGACCTCTTATTTTACTAGTTACTTATTCCACAGGTGTGTACTAGATCAGCCTTGCAAATTAGTCAAGACAAGTTCTTGGCCCAGTCAAATCTTTACAAGTCCACCCTTATCCATGTGAGTTAGAACTTGGCCTTTGTATGTGTCAGGGGGACCTTCATTTCCCCGCTCTCTGTAGGGTGACCAGGTGGCAAGTGTGAAAAATCTGGACTGAGGTGGGGGGGGAATAGACGCATATATAAGAAAAAGACCCGAATAATGGGACTGTCCCTGTAAAATCAGAACATCTGTCACCCTACCTCCCTGAAACCCACATCAGGAGATGCCAGAAGAGCTGGTTCAGAAATCTCCCCCTTCACCCCCACAGAAGGGCAAAGGAAATTTAGCAACAACTCCTGTAATAGGCAGATTTTGCTACTGAACTTATTAAGCAAGGCAAGCAAAGCTCCCTCACGGTTGTCTTCACGTTGTCTAGCAGCAGCTCAGGACCTGTCAATTTTACTTTTCCCAGGCTAATGGAATTTTGCCATTCTGCATTAGATCCATTAATCACCTGCCTGATTCACATAGTTGAGGCTGGTGAAAGCTGTCTCTCTTTGAAACGTAGTGCCCCTACACTGCAGACAAGCTACACTGGAAGTAAGGTTTCCTAGAGGTTTTTTTCTATATGAAATACTTTTATTTCTAAGCAACCTACTGCAAAATTCTCATTCATTTTCCTGTTTTGGGAAATGCAATTAAAAGAAAAAAGCAAAACTGTCCCACTTTAAGTACAGTTCAGTTAAAAAAAAAAAAAAAAAAAAAAAGGTATCTGGTTTTGATTTTATAGACCTCACAAAGTATATTGTGGCATTCACAGATATATGTTTAGAATGAAATAGATTTATGATGTGTCGTGACTTCATTGTTGTGGAATATACCTGTTATTTTGTTGTTAACCTGAGTTTAATATTCAGTTTCATATTCATTCATTTGATATTATGGGGAAAAGTAAATTAAATTGCTATTTTAAAACTGACTTTTTTCAGAGAAGCTTTCTTAAAAGCAGCTTAAAATATTTTTTGTTTTATTTATTTATTGAAAGCCAAGAAATAACCTTCGAGTAAAGGTTATTTAGAAAAAAGAGCCTAGAGTACTTTGAGATTAGATTAATATAATACAACTTTTTTGGTTTGGTGTATTTTGGATGATGGGGTGAGGTGGTGTTGGTTCTATGCTGCCCAGGGGGCTAAATTCTTTTTTTGCCTTAAACCCTGTGAAAGCCCATTGACTTCACTGGGGTTATACAATGTAGATAGGTACATACTAGGACAGAATTTGGCACAATATTATCTGTGTTGATACAAATACTCAGTTTAAAAAAAAATTAAACTTAAATTTTAGGATTAAAAATATTCTACGTAAGAAAGAAAATTCTAGGCCTTTATTTAATACTTCAGTGCTTTGAGATCTGTGGTTGGAAAGTAAGAGTACAAATAATAATTATTTTTATTTTATAAGTGTATACTGTGTTTCTTGATACTTTTCACTTACAGTTAGTTGCAGCTTTGCCTGCCTTTCAGAATTCCTAATAGCTTTTCTCTTTAATTTGAAACTCTGGTTTTTTTGGGCTCAATCCTATTTCCAGTGTAATCAATGGCAGAATTCCCACTGAATGTTAGCTTATGTTCATTAAAACCCTGTTGTGGTGATTTCTATTTTTTTCTTAGAGTATGAACCCAAGGAAAAGTGAACAATAAAAAAGGGTCATATGGTAAGCTATTACAATGTTTTGGGATACTCTGACATCTTAATATCAACACTATCTCAAACTAAGTTTTTTAAATGTGCTAAAAAGAAACAATTGTGTAGTCAGATATTTTGGCTGAATGCCCCTTGGTGTCCTGTGTTAATAAATGAAGGGATTTGCAAAGTATACTTTAAAGGCGAACTGCAAAGATTTTATTTAAACAAAGCCATAGAACTTGTATGATTCTAAAAGCTGTTTAAAAACATAGTTAGTGGCATATAGACAAAGATTTGAAATGATAATTTGCTCTTAAATTCTGAAAACTAGGCAGCCTACTACACTTCTTAGTTCTTCTGCAAGTAACTGACACCGCAGCTGTCATGAAGATAGTGAGAGTTCTTCCATTCTTAACTCCATGTAGACTCCCAGTAATAATTTTTCCACAAAATTGATTTTAAGCTCAGAATTCTCGTGTAGTCTCCACACTGGGGAGAAATATTTAAGAAAGTGTTAAATTGGTGAATCTCTTAAGTATGCTTAGAAAAATATGTTACCTTTATTTAAACAAACTTCCTGCACTGGAATCATAATTTAGTTTTGAATATTAAGCTTGTCACAAGGACTTAATAAGTACTTTAAAGAACCTTGGTTCAAAAATAACATTGCCAGTAACTGACTGAAAATGACATATTGACTACTTAAATAACCAAACGAAAGTGCATACCTTAATTTTACATCCTGAGGGCTGCTCAGTATAACAAGAAACCTTTCAGGAGGGATCCTCAACTTGGACTTTACTATAGTTACAGAATGCTGACCATTGCATATGGCAATCCTCTTATTTTTCATTTGTTAAATCCTGGGCCTGACTTCTGGAAGAGGTCTTTTCTGAATTTAAGAACAATTTGTCTGACCAGTTTTAACAGCCAATTCTCCCACTTGATGGGACTTTCTTCAGTCTCCATCCTAATAAATTTCAGATCCAGCAGTATCAATCATCCAGTTATCGCCCTACTGACCTTGCAAACCTGGTTTCAGAAACTAAATATTTTGACAGAACCACAATGAAGATACATGCCGATCTTTCTACTGCCATGCTTCTAAGTAATTTTGATTAAATCTTAAATCAGTATGTCTGTAAGTCCTGTACAACAAACAAAGTAATTCTTTTTGCTAAAGTAGATGACAGATTGAGCATCCTGCCAGATTCTGAAATAATCTCTCTACCCCCTTTAGTTCCCTATTTCAGTTATCCGTGTTTGAAGGGAAACCCCCTTCCTCCCTATTTGATCACAGACTATGTCCCAGTATACTGTAGAGATTAGCTTTATATTAATGGAGTTCTGTAATAGTATTTCACTGCATCACATGAAGTTCTTGAGGCTGAGCTTGTAGGCCAAGCCCTGAGATAAAATTTTGCTCTTCAGACCTGTTGGAACTTAGGGTAGACAAAATTTGGCTTTTATTTTATAGGATAATTAATGTTTGAATTTGAATTATTGAAAGTCTATCTTTTTATCTGCAAAGGTTTTCTTTTTATCTGCAAAATGTGTTTCCCATAAATGGGTGAAAGTATTTCAGGGTTATTAAATTGTAATGTAAGGGAAGAGTTGCTTTCCTATTTTTCAAGACAGGAGCTGCAAACTTTAGTCTAAATTCTGCATGTAAGAGTTGTTGAAGGATATACATAGAGTAGGTTCCTAAAATCTCTGGGCCACAAACAAAGTTTTACCTCCCCAAAATAATGGGATTTCAAGGCAACTTCCTTCTCCTGTGTAACTCTCTTCTTTTTCTGGGTTACTTGGGAGCAGGCAACACTCACTGGTGTGCAAGGGTGCCTAAGGTTGCTGACAGCAAAGGAGATCATGAGTATCCCAGTGATGATGTAAAAAATTATGCAGTTGAGTTTCCCGCATTTGGGGAAATCACAGGGGTCAGCACACCCACAGTGCAATGGATGAGCCTCGCTCTGGGAAAACCACCTTTGTGATCATGGTGTCTCCCCCAGTGATGATGTAGGATAGGTGGGAATCCTCTATCCACCCCACTGCTGCAGTCCCTTTACTCCAAAAGGAATTTAAAATTGGCGGTGCCTCCACCTTGCTGGACTTCGTACATGCTCAATAGCGTGCCTTGGGAACTTCCAGGACTAAACCTAGTCTAATAATTATAATAATCTGTGACACAGGTCTAATAACTCAAAAATTCCAGTTATGCAAACTAAACATCCAATATACTTAAATTAGAGTTAACACACTTTTACTTTACAAATTAAGGAAATATGGCATAACAGACTGAAATTAAACATCACTACTATTTTAAATCCACAGGGACAGTTGAATAAATCAATTAATAAATATAGTATACAGTAATAAATGAAACTTATCCAACTGGCATTTATACTGCAACTATTTACCCACCTCCGGATTGTGCACTCCCTTAGAGTTTAGAACCCTAACCCATTGCTTGCGTGGGCATGCTTGAAGATCTGAAGACGGAGACAGCACTCTGTTGGTTCAGTGTATCAGTTCAGCCAAGGTATCAAGCTGAAGATGTGGAGTTGGCCCAACCAAATGCCTTGTCCTGTTTGAAGAGACTATCTCTCTGCCTCTTCTCAGGCCTGTCAAAGTCTCTCTGCTGTGCCCCTTCCTTTACAAGCCCTGCCCCAAACAAAAAGGGGGGGGGGTACTCACACCACCTTCACTGCAGGTGAAGTGTCCTCCAGGTCATCTTTGCAGTTTGGGGCATTCTGACAATTGACCTGTTTGCTATGAGGGAGAACAGGAAATGCCATCTGTTCTGTTCTTGAGAGGGCCTCTGTTCGGGCTCCCTGCCTAACACTTTCCACTCAGCTGGAAGTCTGCTCACCTGTATGCTTTTCCCCCAATCCTGGTCTTCCCGAAACTGAAAGCAGATTGGGTCACGCTCATTCTCATTGCTCTGGCGTAGCTGAAGCAGTACTGGTTTCCTGATCTTCTCGCGCTGTCATTTCAGTTTCCCATACCACTTCCTTTCCATCCTGACCTACTCACTCAAAATCACAACTGCACCTTCCATCCCACATTCAGCTCCCTGCAACTCATGGTATGGCTGCTTCATGGCTAAATGAGGAGGAAGAGCGGTGTTTGGCTGCTGTTTAACAGGTCGTACTCCACAGGAGAAAGTTGGCCCAGTTAATTAAATGAAAGTGATATTTGATGTTATCGTTGGCCTGCAGAATTCAACTGACCCTGACTTCTGTGTAGCGTATTTTGCAGTACTTGCTGCACCTTTAGTTATTGGGATTTATTCTTCGCTCCTTTAGAGTGCATTCTGGCAACGTTATCAGTGTTTTATCCTTCCATTTAGGGAAGTTCAGTCTTCTCCAATACCCTGGTGACAAGATTCTTAAAAGGGGTTCTTTGTCTCCATCCTCTGGTCCAAGAACCATTTCCTCTGAGGGACTTTAAAGCAGTCCTGGTGGCTTTAATGTGACCTCTGTTCCAAGCTTCTGGCATTTGTTCCTTTTCACTTTTGTGTCAGGAAACTTTGTTCCTGATAGCGATAACATCCACAAGAAGAGTGTGTGAGTTGTGTGCTCTGATTGCAAAGCCTCCTTATACACAATCCTCCAAGGATAAAGTGACTCTGACCACACCCAAAATTTTTATCGAAAGTAGTCTGTTTCATTTGAACTAGGTGATATATTTATCTGATTTTTTTTTTCCTAAGCCACATTGATTTGGAGGAGGAGCAGTCTCTCCATACATTGGATGTCAGGTGATGTCTGGACAGGACTAAACTGTTTTGTGATGGTGTCATATGCTGATCATATGACAGTCTGTGAAGAGACCGCTTGAACCATCTGTAAATGGATAGTCATCCTGTATTAAGAGTGCATGTGAAATAGCTTCAGCTATGTGTCCTCATCAGGTGTGAACTCATTCTATGAGAATACAAGCAACATCAATAGCATTCCTCAGTGATGTCTCAGGGCTTGTCTATACTTACCTTGGAGATTCAGCAGCAGTCAACCGGAGTTGCACAAACTATGCAAAAAACTTGCGTAACTCCCGTCGACTTCTGTGCTTCTGTTCTGCACTCCGTCTTCACTGCACCACGTTCCCATCGACGCAGCGCTATGCCACTTGAGAAGGTGGTCTTAATACGTTGATTTCTGGATCGACTGAGCAGGTCTTCACCGTCAGTGAAGACACAGCCTCAGTGTTGGACATTTATAGGGCTGCTGCATGGTTGTCCATACATATGATTATGAACCATTATGCCATTACATCTTCCCGAGTGGAGGCAGGTTTTGGTAGGGCGGTCCTGCCATCCTTGTTTAGATAGATGCCGAGCACTGCCTCCTGGGGTGGATATTGCTTGTGAGTCACCTAAGTGGAATACACAGCTACATCTACTCGAAGAAGAAATGGTTACTTTCTATAACTGGTTCTTTGAGGTGTGATGCAGTCATGTATTCCATGACCCACCTTCCATCCTTGCTGCATCAGAGTCTAGACTCTGGGCATTTGGTGTGAAGAAACAGTGGGGGTTTGGGGTGGCGTTGCCTCATATAGCCAGGAGAGGAGCTATGGCCATGAGGTGTGAGTGCAGCCCCTCTCTGGGTACTGCTTGGCAAAATTATCTGGCTCTGGTGTGCTGTGTACACACATACCTAAGTGGAATTCAGGTCTGCATCACATCTTGAAGAACCATACTTACAGTAAGTAACTGTTTCTTTCTTAGTTAAGACCCGGATCCTGTAAAGACTTAAGCGCATGCTTACCTTCATGCTCCATGAATAGTACCATTGGCATCAGTGAGATGGCTTTTACAGTATGTGAAGATAAGTAAAAGTATAAGTCTTTTCCTGATTGGGCCCTCGGTATCGAATCTGAGATCTTATAGATTGTAAAGATATATAAGGGATAGGAAGAATACAGCTTGTTTTTCAGTCACCAGGTTCAACTGATGGATTTGAAAAAGTAAAATATATGTAAAGCAAGTCAGAATTTTTATACTTAGAAGAATCAGTTGGATAATCGAGATATTCACATGCCTAAAACAGTGAGTTTCTGCACTGTATTGCTTTATCTTTCCTCATTTTATCCTTTCCACAGTATTTGTTATGCCCTTACTCATTGCATTTTTAAAATAGATTGTAAATTGTTCAAAAGAAGGATTGTAAAATACCAAAAAGATAACTGTTTATTTTTTAAAAACTGTGTTTTTACTCTTGAAAAAACGTAATGAATTTTGTATCACAACTACAATATATACCACATAAGGAATAATTTGGAACAAAGTTGTTTGAAGTGTCATTTTCCAGATAAATATGGATAAGACAAGTCCTGAAGTATATGTACACTAACTTGGGGGAATACATCTTAAAAATGTTTAGGTGTGTAGCAGATTAGATTTTGATTCATTAAAGTAAGGTAATCTTAACTTTGAGGGAACATAATGTTTTTCCCCAGACTTCCCTTAATTACAAAATTAACTTTTTTTTTAGTTACATTATCTAGTTTATCCTTGCTGCACACTGTGTTAATGTAATTTTGATATTTAATCGTAATTACTGAGTGGCTATTAAAATACAAATGCTGCATGTCTTTTTTTACAGAGGATTGATTATATTGAGCAGATACTAGTTTCTCTTTACTTTGTAATGGTCTACGTTGTTTGGAGACAGAAAACTAACTGGAGTATGGGATTCAGATTGCTATCAGCTTTTCATTTTTAAGAACTATTACGTTATTAGTCAGGCATAGCAGAATTGGTTGTAGACTTCTCTGACACTCTCTTCCTTCACTTGAGGTCTTTCCCTCTCTGCTTAATGCAACTGCTTTTTGTGTCCCTAACTTTGCTTAGGTAGCTAAATTGTATTAATTCCTATGGAATAGATGAAGAAATCCTAGGTTAAAAGGGGGCATAAGAATCCTGTTAATGGTGGGACTCTGCCGCCCTCTTTCATAGTAGCCTCCTGCCTGATGTGCATTAAGATCCCTATACTTCCCATCACAAATCAGAGTCTGCTGGGTGTAAGCTTGGAACACCAGATTTCCAATATGTCAGAACAAGCTTGAGGGCATATGTCAAATGACCTGAGTCTGCAAGTATATACTCAGAGCTAACTGCCTGATACTCTTTCAGCCTCCCTCCCATGAGAAGGTTGACCAATATTCTGGTAAGAGTGCTTTTCATTTTCCTTGCATTGGCAAGGGCCTGTATAGGCATCTATATGGGGTTAACAGTGTAAACCAGTCCTGCCTTTTCCTGTCAGCATCTACTCTACATCTACAGCATCTACACACTCTGGATTTTGACTCCACTCCTTTTTGGAGGCATGGTAAATAATTCCATTCTCCAAGACACTCTAGCAAGGAAGACTTCTTTTTGTTTACGCTAGAGAACAAAGTCCTTTTTTACAGCACCCATGTAGAGAAATCAAAAATAAAGCAAAAACAACAAGAGTTCTGTGGCACTTTAAAGACTAACAAATTTAATTTAGTTAATTTAGTGCCACAGAACTCTCGTTGTTTTTGCTGTATACAGACTAACATGGCTACCCCTCTGGAACGAAAATAAAGCACATCCTTTTCTTGATGAGAAAAGAGAGAAATTAAATTTAATACATTCAACAGTTAAGAATGGGCAGTGGAAATATCTAATTATTAAAGCCCCGATTTTCGGACGTGTTCAGTACCACAACTCCAAATGAAGTCAGTAAGGATCTATGTGCTCTACATTCCTAAAGATCAGGCTCCAAACTCTCTTGGTAGTTAGTAAACGCTAATCTGTTTTCCCTTTCATAGCATCAGGTCCCCACCGAAGACCCTCTTGTATCTTCCTGTGTGAATTCCACAACCTTCTTTAAAAGAAATATCTTTCCCTATGGTTTATTACATAAAAAGATAAGGGAGATTTTTTTACATTCATACATCTTAAGGCCAGAAGAGACCATTATGATCATCTAGTCCAGTGGTTCTCAACCTCTTGTAACCCAATCAGCTCACAGCTATGGCCTATGAGACATCCTCAGGATCATACAGGTAATATATGTATTGTGTGAATGTGGCTTACATAACACATAGAGCTGCATATGCAGCCCACAATGGTAAATAGACAGACAAGATCAGTGGTTCTCAGACTCCTCTGTAACGTAGGTCATAGAATTTAATTCAGTAATTCCTACATCAAGCTGAACACTTTGTGGTTCAACTAAAGCATACCTTATAGAAAGGCAGCCAGTTTTAATTTAAAAATATCAGGCAATGAAGACTCTACTACACCCTGCGGTAAAGCTGTGTTAGTGATTAATTGCTCTTGCTATTAAAACATTTGCACTTTGTTTCCAGTTTGACTTTTTTAGCTTCAATATCTAGCCATTGGATCTTGAGAAGCCCGTGTCTGCTAGATTTAAAGAACCTTCAAGTATTTTCACTCTGTGCAGTTACTTAGGGCTAGTCTATATTTAAAACTTACAGCGGCACAGCTGTATTGGTACAGCTGTGCTGCTGTAAGAGTGCTTGTGTAAATGCATTATGTTGACAGGAGAGAGCTCTCCTGCCGACATAATAAAATCACCTAAATGAGCGGTGGTAACTGTGTCGGCAGGAGAGCATCTCCCCCAGTATTATGCTGTCCACACAAGTGCTTATGCCAGCAAAACTTACGTTGCTCAGGGGTATATTTTTTCACACCCCTGAGCAACATAAGTTTTGCCAGCATAAGCGCTTGTGTGGACTAGGCCTTATAGACTAGGACCTATCAATTTTTTCTTTGATAAGATAAATATATTGAGCTTCTTAAGTCTCTTGTAAAAGGTGCTTTCCAGACTTTGGGTTTTTTTTCGTAACTCTTCCAGAACTCTTTCCAATTTTTCTGTCTTTTTAAAATGTGGACACCAGAAGAGGATGCAGTATTATAATAATGGTCTCACAATTTAATTTTCTTCTTATGGAAGGCATTGTTCTAACAGTGGACTATGTAAGAGCCACAGCTACTTTCTTTTTGGAAGTGCAGGATCAAAATGACGCAGTTTATCCCTATCAAAGTTTGATTGTCAGAATAGGGAAAGACGATCTGTTCCTGGAGGTATGACTCTCTGCAAATGATCTGTAACTCCTAGACATTTGACCCAAGTGTTTAATAAATGCCGTTCAAGCCATACCTGTCTCAGAAAGAGTTTTGAGGTACTTAAGACACTAGTATCAAAGCAGGATGAGTAAAATCAGTCCTGCATCTGGAATCCGTCAATGTTACATGGCAGTAGTCAAATGACAAACGTTTTAAAGTATTCTTCTTAGCAGTAGACACAAGCGACTGATTGGCTGATACATTAGACATGCTTACAATAGCTGTTCATCCCATTGATTTCCCCATAGAAGCAAACTATCTAGGAAATAAGTATTGTGACTTTCAGTGGCCATAAGCTATTTCTAGTAATAATCTCTCCTGTATAACATGAGTATCCACAAAGGTACATGGACAAGATGATGTCATGTTGCATCACTTGACAAAGGCAGAAATTAAGAAAAATGGAAAAGCAATCATAGGATGCTAACATTTCAAGTAGTAGTATTTTAATACTGGTGCACAGATTTCTCCACTCAAGAGCAATTCTCAAAAATGGAAGAGGGATTGTATATGTGTCCTTAAGAGAGAGGGGCTACTTTTTTTCTCTCTTGCATAGACCTGCTTTCATTAGCCATACACTTACTGCAACAATTGAAAATGATCATACATTGCCACAATCTGGATAAAATGGCAAAAAGAATAATGTACATGCATGTGTGGTAGTTATATGCTCTGGAAATGAGTCTGAGCCTCAAAGGATGGATAGGACATCCGAGCCAAAAGTAGTCAGTATGTAAATTGACTAAGATATTTCCTGGAACGGTTAGCAATTAGATCAGAGAGAAAAACATACTTATTCTGTTGAACACTTTGGCTACAGCTTTAAATAAAGACAGAAAGAATAAGTAATTGCTGAAAAATATTGAGGTTTCTGTTATCCTGGGGAGAATCAGCCTCAGTAGGCGTTCTACGTTTGCTATGAAGCAGATCATTCTCTTGATAGTGGAAACGTTTGTCCAGGTAGTTTAAAAATTGGGACCTCTAAAATTAAACCTCCTTGAGCTGTTGTATGAAACAAGAACCAAGTGGATGCTCCCAACCAAACGGCATTGTCAGTGGATGCCTTATCAACTATCTGATGATTGACCCTCTTGTTAAGTCTTCTCTCCACCTTACTTCGTATCTGCCACAAAGTTCTACAAAAGATTCGAAAGGACAGAGCTTTGATCATGTTTGCGGTGGCCTGCCAGCACACTATTTGAACTACGAGACCTGGCATAACCTTTCTCTATCAAACCTCTTATTATTTCTCATAAGGTTTACTCATCCATGTCAGTCCAGGTTGCTTTGGTTATGTGTCTGGTTCATGAGAGGGGAGTAATTTATACAAAATTAATGAATTAGAAGAATTAGACAAGTAATTAGCAAGACCTGCATATAAGCTGGGCAGTACTCCTCCGGAAGAATGTGAAGATGATAATTCTTCCCTTGCGCAATGCCTAGATCTTCTTCAAATGGGCTAAGACAAATTTATATCAGTATAAGGGACAGGAATACTGGGTGGTTATCCAATAAACTACAAATTCTGATGGTTTGGTTTTTAGGGGCCATAATTGAGCAAACAAAAGATCGGGAATCTTCCCTCATCCTGTCTGTCTAAATTTGAGTCTCTAGAGACTGTGCATGCTATACTTTGTGCTCCTGCTGCTAGTAATTTTTCTCCACCATGGTGGAACTTGCTTAAATTAGAAAGTTGAGCTAGTTTCCCTTTCATGTCCATAATTTTTCAAGAAGGGACAAAATAGCTATAGCCCATTTTTTAAAAACGGTGGTGCCTAAAATTAGGTTATTAGTATTAGTATTCAGGGCCTTAAATAAAAATTGCTTGATTTTTTTCAGTGGTGCTGAGCATCTGCAGTTCCCATCGGTTGTATATTTCATATATAATATGGTAGAAAACAGGGGTACTGCTTAAGAAAGCACATTATACACTCTCTCTCCATCAACAAAAGAACAGAGAGAGTGTATAATATATGGAAGGCTTATATTGAAGAGATTTGTCTCCTCAAATTGTAAGCTTGTGGGTCTCTGATTTGGTTTCTGAGTACTACTGTAACAAAATAAATCCGTAAGAGAGAGAGTAACCTCATGGATAGAAATCTGTAAATCTTCAATCTGGAGTGGTGCTGATGTGTCAATCACTATTGATTGGGTACTTTGACATCAGTAGAATATACATTTGGCTACAAAGTTCCAAAAACTTCTTAGCCTTGTAGTTTATTATAGTAGTTAAGTTCTAACTATGAATGTGTCTGTCTTAGGTTCCAACAAGGAGCCATATCTATCTGATATTTCAAAACCAGAAATAAATTCCTCCTGATCTGGATTGTTGACTCCAGGTCTCAATGCCTACCCTGGTTTTAAAATTAAACATTTTACATATTGATAGGGTTTGAAACATATTAGGCACCAAAGTGCTGTAAGGCTAAACCTACTGGACAAAGTTGTGTGTGGTTGTGCATGCGCATATATATCTAAGGATGTAAAGGTCCCCACTAGCAAGAACTGGGATGACCCGTCTGATGAAAAGCGCAGTAATTTTACCACCTTGTGCCTGCTGCACAGGAAGGAAGGTGCTGGATATCTACCAGAGTGTGGTCCTGCACCTTGCTTTGAGATGGAATTGCCATCTTTAATATGCAACTTTGGCTAGTACGTCTCTAAATTTGAAACCTCACTCCCTCTAGATGCTGTAGTGGTGACAGAATATTTTATCTCTTCTATCCCTCATGGTGCTTTGTGGTTGCTGCAGGGGGACAGGCCTTCAGTGTGCTATTTCTGCTGCAGCCTCTTGGCAGCTGAAAGGTGAAGGGAGTAGGAAAAAGGTCTTCAGTATTTGTTCTACATCCCTTCTACTGTTATTCATAGCTTTTCCCCATCAGTAATACTGTGAAATTTGGCGTGATTAACGGTTTCATTGCTGCTTAAAGAATTAGGAATAGTCACAGTAAAACTAAGCAGTTTGATTCACTTTTTTGCTACTTGGCAAAGTTAGAAGAATGGGAGGCACTGGAGACATTATTCTTCCCAAGTCTGCAAAGAATAATGTATCAACCTTCCAAATGTTATCTTTGCAATGATAAGTATCACATAGGAATGTTAACTTTCTTAATTTGTAAACTTAAATCCTGCAATTATTGGGCTCTCAGGCCCCTATGTTCTTCAGGTAAACCTTCCTTTTACCATTGGGCTGTGTCTTGTTGTGCCCCAAGGCCTGAAGATATCTATCAGTATATGACTGAATTTTTTCAGTGTCTAACTACAGAGATTGGCATCATATAAACTAATAAGATCTGAAAGGCTGCAATGAATATCTAACACTCGTTGGTAAACCTATGGTCTTATTCTTACTTTATATGTATGTGTGTGTAATATTTAGATGCAGTGTGTGGTCCCAGGTTCTAACAGCTTTTGCTACTCTTTCACTGTACCCAACTTTATTAAGCTGATGCTTACCATATATTTTGTTTAGCTACTAATTCTTTTTTCTTCTGTTACAGATATTTAATTAGCCAAGGAGCACATGTAGGAGCTGTTAATAGTGAAGGAGACACTCCATTAGATATTGCTGAGGAAGAGGCAATGGAAGAACTGCTTCAAAATGAAGTAAATAGACAAGGTAATGTTGAATGCGAAAGGCTAGTATTATCTTTGAAACCTAAATATACTTTATGGGAATGCACTTTTTAAAATAATGTTTAAAAGTTATCTTTAGTGATTTTTTTTAAAAGGAGAATTACAGAGAACCATGTATATTGCTAAACATTACCTAATAATGCAAGGCATTATTACAGCCCTGGCTGAGCTCCCCCTTGTGGATCCAATACTGGCTGTTGTATTATGGTTTGACAATACACAGTGAATGCCCAATGACCATGGACAAGAACTGTATTTAAAAGGTGTGAAGATGACTGGTTTCTTGTCCCACATGTTGCTGGTGGTAACCCTTCTGACAATATGTGGAAGTTAGAGATTGATGGAGAGAAAAATAGTGAAACACCTGTACATCCACTGGACTTTGGGCTATAGGATAGCTTTTTGGAAGGACAGATAATGACGATTGATTTGATTTAGAAACTATTATATATGCCGTTTCCTGAACTATCATAAGGACTTTGATAGTAGCAATTAAGCTAGTATCATCGTTCCCTACCATGCATATTCACTAGTTCCTGGCAGCAGTAACAGACATGGTAGCTATGGTATGCCTCAGATAATCCAATGGCAGGATGCCCTTATGTGTAAACTTGCATTTCTGTTGGAGGGATATCTCTTCATCCCACATGCCTTAGCTTCTGATGGCTCCAGCTGAGCAAGGAAACATAATACATACCTAATTTTTAAAAAAATTAAAAAGAAATGTAGGGCTGGAAGGTACCTCTCTAGAGGACATCTAGTCCCATTCTGTGTTCCACCATGTATGGAGGCAGGACTAAGTATACCTTGTATATTCCTCATTAAATCATAGAATAAAACCATCCTCCCTTGTCACTAACATAACCCCCAGTTTTAGCTGATAAATCACCCCTCAACTAGCTCTTATATGGTGGGACAAGGCTCTTTGTGCGTGAATTCATCAAGTTCAGTTCTTGAAGACCCATGCTAGTAGTAGCAAAGCTGATGGCATGGCTCTGTCATGTTATAGTTAACAACTTTTAAACATCTCTTTTAGTTGGAGACCAAGAACAATAATTCTTCTAGTTCTTGTATATTAAACAGAATATAAGAAATATTACTAATTTCTGGTGTGGTCAGTGCCTTTGAATATTATGTTGTAATTATTCACTCCTGCCCTGTTTTTCATATTTTTTCATACACAATTAAGGGGCATTTGAGCATGTGTTTTTGGGATTCCTGATTGACACTTTTCTGATTGCAATTTCACTTTCTTTAGAATTTGAACTTGTATTTAAAAAAAAACAAAACAGTCCCTCCCCCAAGTTTCTAATCTTCATGATGGCAAAGAAACTTTTAGATGTGAACTGTTATACTGGTGTCTTACTGAGTCAGCAAATATAGAAAGAAATGATGAGCCTAATTTTTTAAAATTGTGTGTCCAGTTGTGTACCTCACCTGCGTATAAAGTTATAATTGCACATGAAATAACGAGTTAGGTGAAACCAGGTTTGTTCATACAGTCTCTGTAATTACACACACACACACACACACACACACACACACACACACACACACACACACACACACACACACACACACGTACTTTTCATAATCAGATCCAGTAACTCAGCTGTGAATTTCCCCTTTTATCTCCGTGCAGGATTAACTCTGAAGCATTATGATAACAATTACAACTTCAATTAGACTGCTGTGTAGACGCTAGCTAAAATATACAGCTACTCTGGGTTTCTTGCTGGAGCTTGAGTAGAATTTCACCTTTATCACCAGCTTTTGGTCCTGTACGTAGAATCATAGAGTTGGAAGGGAACTCAGGAGGTCATCTAGTCCAACCCCCTGCTCAAAGCAGGACTAACCTCAGCTAAATAATCCCAGCCAGGGTTTTGTCAAGCCACAGTTTAAAAACCTCTAAAGATGGAGATTCCACCACCTCCCCAGGTAACCCATTCCAGTGCTTCACCACCCTCCTAGTGAAAAACTTTTTCCTAATGTCCAACCTAGACCTCCCCCACTGCAACTTGAGACCACTGTTCCTAGTTCTCTCACCTGCCACCACTGAGAACAGCCTAGCTCCATCCTCCCTGGAAACCCCTTTCAGGTAGTTAAAGGCTGCTATCAAATCCCCCGCCCCATTCTTCTCTTCTGCAGACAAAACAAGCCTAGTTCCCTCAGCCTCTCCTCATAAGTCTTGTGCTCCAGCCCCGTAATAATTTTTGTTGTCCTCTGCTGGACTCTCTCCAATTTATCCACATCCTTTTTGTAGTGGGGGGCCCAAAACTGTACACACTAATCCAAATGTGGCCTCACCAATGCCGAATAGAGGGGAATAATTACTTCCTGCGATCTGCTGGCAATGCTCCTATTAATGCAGCCCAATATGCTATTAGCCTTCTTGGCAACCAGGGCACACTGCTGACTCATATCCAGCTTCTTATCCACTGTTAACCCCAGGTGCTTTTTTGCAGAACTGCTGCCTAGCTCGTCGGTCCCCAGTCTGTAGCTGTGCATGGGATTCTTCTGTCCTAAGTGGAGGACTCTGCACTTGTCCTTGTTGAACTCATTAGATTTCTTTTGGCCCAATCCTCCAGTTTGTTTAGGTCACTCTGTATCCTATCCCTATCTTCCAAGGTATCTACCACTCCCCCCAGCTTAGTGTCATCTGCAAACTTGCTGAGGGTGCAATCTACCCCATCCTCCAGATCATTAATGAAGATGTTGAACAAAACTGGCCCCAGGACCGACCCCTGGGGCACTCCGCTTGTGACCGGCTGCCAGCTAGACATGGAGCCATTGATCACTACTCGTTGAGCCCTATGCTCTAGCCAGTTCTCGATCCATTTTATAGTCCATTCATCCAACCCATACTACTTTAATTTACTGATAAGAATACTGTGAGAGACTGTATCAAAAGCTTCGCTAAAGTCACGGTATATCATGTCCACCACTTTCCCCACATCCACAGAGCCAGTCACCTCTTCATAGAAAGCAATCAGGTTGGTCAGGCATGACTTTCCCTTGGTGAATCCATGTTGACTGTTCCTGATCACCTTCCTCTCTTCCAAGTTCCTTAAAATGGATTCCTTGAGGATCTGCTCCATGATACAGCAATATAAATAATACAGCAATATATATAGCACCAAACAAGTTTTGATAACTAAACTTGGTTTAGTTTTTTTTGGTACACTCAATATTGTAATATATTAGTGGTAGTAACCTGGTTGTGTGTAAATTCAGCCAATTTATTATGGCAAGTACCAGGACAAAACTGTGATTGCCAGCAGTTCTGTCTTATCCTTGCTTCAGCATAATCCTTAGCCATTCATAGCTACTGAACTATGTGTTGCAGAATGATTCATTCTGAAATAGATCCATCCTGGCTTGCTGAATCTAAGAATGTAGTCTAGGGAAAAAATGCAGTTAAAACTTTGTTCTGTGCAGTATGCCTCTCTGGAGCATGAGCATTAAGCACAAACTATTTTTAACTATTTTAACTATTTTTACTTTTCAACTCAGCTTTGTAGTTGACATTTAATCCTTCATTCATTACACTTAAATTTTGGAGATTGCTTATTAAAAATCAGATAAATATCCTTTTCTCTGTCCCTGGTACTAGCTGGCAAGGTACTTTTGATTAGTGGCAAAAGGATGTTCGCTGGGAAATGCCAATCCACATGCATTCTGATATTTTGAGCACTATGATGTAAGCATAAACATGCTACAAAAATATTTTTCAAGTCTGTAAAACTTTGGGGGTAAAGTTGTATTAGTGTTTATTAAAAGCAAGAGGCTAGTATCAGAAATAAATCATGTACGGGCTGTGCAAGATTTCTCAACAAGCTCTATTACACTTACTCTAAAGTTCTTACAATGCCAGTAGAATTGATTTTTGTGATGCTCAACAGTGACTAGATGAAGGGTTCTCAAATCTTTGCATTGCATGGACCACATCTTATTAGGGAGAAACCCCCATGTCCATTAATGGTTATTTGAATTTTCCCCTTTTTATTTGCAATCATGTGAACTACCTCCTGTACCTTTTTGCAAATACATACAATCCGTATGGCTAGAACAACAGTTGTTTACATGAAACAGTAATTTCAGGAAAGTGTTTGAGTTTTTAACTGTCTTTTATATAAGTATTTTTGTCTTGTTTGGAAAAAGTTAATCAAAATGACTCCTTTTCCTTTTTATTTGCTCTCTCTTGCCCCAGCCCTTTCCTCTCTTATTCTTCTCTCTCTCTTGCTTATGCTTTTCTTTGTTCTGCTCTTTTTTCTTCCTTTGCTATCTGGACTTCATATTCCCTTCTCTCCTGGACTCTTTTCTAATGTAAATCAGGAGTAACTCCATCATAGTCAATAGAATTGTACTGTGTAAAACTGGTTTAAGCAGAGATTCAGGCTGTATAAGGCTAATTGCAGTGATAAACAGTATTAAAAGTTCTGTTTTGGACCAGCAAAATTAGTCAAATTGTTTAAACTTCTGTTTCTGCTGGACTGGGGAGTCATGAGTTAAATAACCAAGAAAAGCTTTAAAAATCAAACATATGGAATAGTAAATTTTTTGAAGAAACCCGCAGGAAAGTTCTCTCTCTGAGGGCTTGATTCTGGTGAGGTGATGGGGTTTTCATTTACATAAGAGCTGACCTGGAGTTCACTGTATTGCCCACAATGTGTTTCCAGTTTCTACTATTAGGGTTAAACCAGAACCTCAGAAATAAATCCAACTCTAGAGTGACATGTTTGTGTTTTAAATCTGAGCTGCCTCTTAGCTCTCACTCCAGCTGTCGGCTTTTGGCCTTGCCACACTCCTATGCTTCCTCCCTCATCTGAGATCCTAGGGCCCTTCCTCCTCCTGTATCTCTCTATTTAAATAATTGCTTTTCTTGTGCTATCAGCTGGTGGTGATCCCTGCCTTGCATATCTGGAAGCCTAGCTGAGGGTCGCATAGAGCAGGAAGTGCTAAGCACAGAACAAAGACCACTGTGACTGATACAACCATATCAGTCATGTGCACGCTGGGACAGATGTTGCCCAGTGTATCCTTCCACTGGCAAGGTCACAATAAAAATGTCCCCTAAGGGTAACCTAGAAGAGCACCAATCCTAATCTGGGGCTGGGTATTGTTCTTGCTTGACTAACCAATAGAAGAAAGTGGGAGTCCTGAGTCTGGCCAGGGAGAAGAAGGAAGAGCACTGCTATTCACTTTTGTGTTCATATTGCAGCCAGCATTTGGCTTCACACTGCAGCTGCTCCCAGCTATCTGAGAACAGGTATGGCCAGAGTCAGCCAAAGGAATGATAGGAGGAAAAGGATTTGACCAAGGAACAGTTGTGTGGTATGACGTTATGGTTCTCTTTCTCTTCCTTTCCTCCTGCCCAAAATCCATGTAGCAGTAGTGCTTAGTGCTCTGAAAAAGGAGGGGAAATCTATCATCACCCATGCCTCTGCCCTGCAAGTAATTCTGCTGCAGCCCCCAAATCAATGCTTTCCCACCAGTCCCCCATCAGTTTTGCACCCACATCTGTTCTGCTCCTTAGTTTGCCTCCCGGGTGCACCTCTGCTCTTCCTCCAGCTCTGAGGTTGAGGAAGAAGATTCCGATGAAGACCTTGCCTCAGTCTCTCAAGTGTCAGTTCAGGGTTCTCCCCTGCATTCCTACAGAGGCCCCTTCCAAGAAGCCTCCCCTGAAACTACAACTGCACGCGACCCACGATTGCTACCAACATCGTGCTGGAATGAGCACCCTTGGATGTCTCCTATCATACCCTGTTCACCTCCACCATGGCCGTACTGGGACCCTTGAGTAGCTTACCGCCAACAATTTTCCAGGGCATTAAGTACCACCCACCATAGAGAGGGGCAACATGCATCACCTACTCCTTCCAGGAGACCTGATTTTCCAGAGGAATCCTTTGCGAAACAGAAGGCTAGAGCCAATAAAGAGTTTTGTCCTACAGCGACTGTTTCCATTTCATCTCCGGATGAAATAGTCAAGCCTCTTCCTCCATCCCTGGAGGATGATTTTAAGCACTTCCAGGACCTAGTCAAGAGATTCGTACAGATTCCCCTTGAGGAAGTGAAAAAGCCTCAATGTAAGCTGCTCAATATCCTCCACTCATCCTCATCAGCCCACATAGCCTTGCCTGTTAATGAGGTGCTTTAGGACTCACTGAAGGTCTTTGGGCATACCCCAGCTTCTATTCAAAAGAGCAGGTAAATATTACATCCAGGAAAAGGACTCAGATTTTTTATTTTCCCATCCTTCACGTAACTCCTTGGTAGTTCATGCAGTGAATGGACATGGAGGAGAGCATCATACTGAAAACCATGCCTCATAACAAACACTACAAGTGTCTGGACCTACTGGGGAGGAAATCTTATTCCTTGTCCTCCTTACAGTTTAGAATCACCAATTATCAGGTATTAATGGCAAAGTATGACCACATGAATTTATGCCAAGCTGAACTTTTGTAGATCGCCTACTGAGCGCACAGCGAGTAGTTCCAGGCAATTATTGTGGAAGGACAACTACTTGCCAGGACAGCTCTACAAGCCTCCCTTGATGCCGCTGATTCTACTGCCTAGTCGATCACTATGGCAGGGGTAATGAGGAGAGCTTCTTAGCTCCAACTATCTGGATTCCCAAAAGAGGTCTAGAACAGGGTTCCCAAACTGTGGTATGTATACCCCTGGGGTTATGCGAGACATCTCTGGGGCTTTGTGGGAGAAATTCTGTAATGGTGGATGTTGTTTGTTTTATTTATTGCATTTGCATAATAGTTTACTCGAAGCTTTAAAACTCTGGAAATTTATTATATAAAATATGGTAATTTAATTTACTTCAGGCTGTACTTCAGCGAGAACACAGATACGTGGAGACCATGGCATACAAAGCCCTCACCTCCAATCACTGTAAAGTGTAGGTTGAGTTGACCAGCAACTGTCCGATCTAACTGAGCTCAGAACTTAGGAGGGTTTTTTGGTTGTATATGTCGCACTATCAATATATTTCAAATATGGACAGGTGGCTAATGACAGGTAGTGTTAAGAAGAACATACCAAGTATCAGTGATGAGAGGGGGCAACTGATAGGTCTGGAAGGGGTACACGATAAGAAATGTTTAGGAACCTCTGCAATAGAGGTCCTGCCCTTTGATGGGTTTAAGTTCACAGATAGCATGGATGAGTTTCTGCGAACATTGAAGGACTCTAGAGTTACCTCTCATTCTCTTGGTATTTACACACCCACCTGCAAGAGATTCCACCCTGTCCCAATTCCCTACCTCCCAGAAGTCCTATGAGCCACACCAAAAGAAGCAGAGATTTCAGAGAAGAAACTGTCCACTTCTCAGCTTCCTGCCTCACACCTGTCTGCCTGCCAGCCGCAATTTTCACTGGTTGGTCATGGGCTTGAACTACCATCCTCATCCTCTTCAGCTATACTGATTCACCAGGCTTCCTTCCTTCAGCAAACGCCTTCACCTCTTCAGGCGTGCCTGGGAGTCAATCACCACGGACAAGTGGGTTTTGGAGATCATCTCCATGGGATACACCATCCACTTCACTTTCACCATTGAACTTTCCTTCCTTGTCCCTCTTCAGGGATCCCTCCTGCGAGAGCTTGCTTCATCAAGAAATAGCTACTCTCTTATTCTTGGGAGATATCAAACCAATCCATATACAACACAGAGGGAAGGGGTTTTATTCAAGGTACTTCCTGACACAAAAAAAGGTTGGAGACTACTCAACACCTATGTGAAGGCACAAATTCAAAATGGTGACACTTGCAGTGATAATTCCGTCTTTAGAGCAAGGAGATTGATTTTTCAGCCCTCGACCTTCAAGATGCATATTTCCACATCACTATCTACCCATCCCACAAGTGATTCCTACATTTCACTGTTAGCCAGGACCACTGTCAGTATTGGGGACCCCCTTCGGTCTGTCATCTCTCTGAGGGTCTTTGCAAAAGTCATATCAGTAGCAGCAGCACAGCTCCATAGGAAAGGTATTTTAGTATACCCTTACTAGATGATTGGTAATTGAAAGGCACCCCACCCCCCTCCACCCCCGGGGAACTGAATGTCAGGCAACTTCTGAGGCTATAAATCTCTTCTTCAAATTGGGCCTGCAATTGAACAGACAAAAATTCACCTTGACCCCTGTACAAAACTTGGAATGCATAGGGGCACACTTTGATTCGGTAACAGCACACAAAATTCAGCTCAGTCTCCAAACCATGGACAGAAACTCTGTTCAATTACTGGGACATATGGCAGCCACAACTTTTGTTACAGAACATGTGAGGCTTTGAATACACTGCCTTCAAAGATGGCTCAGTACTATTTATTCACCAAGCAGACAGTTTAAATACCCTTCTTTCCATACCTTTCTCTTTAAAACAATCCTGCAACAGGTGGAAAGGCCATCATAATGTATGCACAGGAGTACCATTTGCACGACATCCTCCAGTGGCTGTCATAACGATGGATGCCTCTCTGCTATGGTGGGGAGTGCATCTAGACACTTACATGACCCAGGGCAAGTGGATATTGCAAGAGGAGATGTTACACATGAACCTGCTGGAACTCAGAGCAGTCAGATGTGCCTGGCTCCGGTTCCTGCCACTAATCAGGGGCAAACACATAAAGATCATGGCAGACAATATATCACATGTGTTTTACATCAATTGCCAAGGAGAAGCAAGATTCCCCTCCCTCTGCCATGAGGCTGTCAAACTTTGGAATGGGTGCATATGCAACCGGATCACCATCACCGCTTGTTTCCTGGGGTTCAGAATGTGATCGCGGATGCACTCAGCAGATACTAGTTCCAAGATCACAAGAGGGAAATAGACTCTGGTATATTACACTATATATTCTGTCCCTGGGGCACCCCTCAGATAGCCTTGTTCACCGCAGAATGAAACAGAAAAATGCAGCCACTTCTGCTCAAAGAATGGACTGGGTCATCAATCCCTGGGGGATGCTTTTCACCTTCAGAGGTTGTCAAGTTGCCTGTACGCATTCCTGCTGGACTCCTCTAATAGCCAAAGTTATGCTCAAAATAAAGAGAGACACAGGCAGAATCCTAATAGTTCCAACCTGGCCTAGCAAATGTGGTTTCCTTACTTGATACAGCTGGCTGTTTGCTTTCCAGTTATTCTTCTAACCAACCGCTCCCCATTTCTTCTCTCAGGAAGGCGGAAAGATTCTTCATCTCAATCTTATGGTGCTTTGTATCAACAAATGGTTGAGCAATGGCTCATGGAATTAGAGACAGCCTGCTCAGAGAACATAAAAAGAGTGCTGTTACATGGCAGGAAAAAAGCTACTCACTATATGTATTCTCAAAAATGGACGTGGTTTGCCAGTTGGTGTGACTGCAGATAGGTTTTACTGATGACTGCATCACTTCTGGATATACTGGACTACACTCTAACTCTGAAAACCACGGGACCATCAAAGAGCTCCATAAGAGTCCACCTGGCAGCCATCACAGCTTTCCACCCCCCAATAGAGGGCTCTTCCGTCTTTGCCCACCTGACCATAGCAAGATTCCCCAGAGGGCTGGAAACCTCAATCCTCCAGTCCAATGTCCAAGTATGGGACCTCAGTCTGCTCCTTAAATGCCTCACAAGATCATCCTTTGAACCTCTGGCTACCGCTCACTGCTCCATGTGTCAATGAAGACTGCATTCCTCATAGCCATCTCATATCAGCATGATAGGTTGAGGCAGTAGGGCTCTGATGGCATACATCTGCTTCAGTGCTTTTTAAGGACAAGGTCACACTGCAGCATCACCCCAAATTCTTATTTAAGGTTTCTTCTGAGTTCTGTATCAATCAACCGATTCACCTACATGTCTACCACCAAAAAACATATCTAAATTGCTAGCAGGCATTGCTGCTAATCCTTGATGTCAGGAAAGGCCTGGCCTTCTATCTAGTATCTGAGGCAGTCTGATTTGCTGGGGAACTCTCAATGTAGGCAGGGAACTGTTCTGTCTAGAAAACCCCATTCAAGAGCGGGAAGAGACATAGAAACAGAATCGTAGACTGGAAGAGACCTTAAGAGGTCATCGTGTACAGTCCCCTGCACTTATGGCAGGACTAAGTATTCTCTGCCTGGTTCTCCGCTGAAGGGAAGAGACAGCTGAGGAACTAGAAACCTAAAAGCAGGTACCCTTGCTGGACCATGGTGGGAGAATATGAGTGCAGTTGCCCTAAACTGAGACTATGACATTCTCATATAAAGAAGCTTTTACTGACCAGGACCAAATCTTGCCTATTCCTTTTGGGCAGGAGTAACTTTGAGGGGAAACACATCCACATTTTGTTAGAGAGAAGAAATGTCAGCATGATTCTTTTTTTGTAACTACAGCTTGAAGCTGCTTGTGAGTGTTGAAATGTTAGAGTAAGTGTTGGTGGGCAGAGGCCAGGTGAGATAAGTGGTCAAAGGTTCCTGATTACCACCTCAGTTATGCAGAATAAAAAGAATGAGATCATCTCTGTTTAACGGAAGGTATATAGTTGTATTTCAATGTACATAATTGAAGTGTGTGTATGTATTCTGTTAAATGCAGTGTTTGACTCGACTTTGTTAATATACCTACAAATGCATACTACTATTCCGTTTATATATAGAAACATAAAGTAAAAATTGGGTTGTTTTTTTGATATTCTGCCTATAAAACATGGCTTTATGTTGCCTAGAGTGTGCTGAAACAGTGATCCAGCATTTAACTTTTTTTTGTTTTCATAAAATACTGAGTAGCATAATTTATATCCACTTAAGAACAACTCTATAAAACTTCTTGCTGAACAAACATAACTTATGAATCTGTCCTTTGTGTTAACAGTTTTTTAATTGTTAGCCTACCTGAGGTAAAGTTTACAAGCATTTGCAAATGAATAGTCAAATATTGAGATGTGAGGCACCACATCGCCATCTATGGGCCATTTGGAGAAAGTACTTTGCATGATTGAGAAGCAGTGGTTTGTTTTTGTTTGTTTTTTTCAAAACCCTCCCCTGCACTCTTAATATTGAGCAAAGAGGAAACTCCATTTAAATAATATAAAACATGTTTATATTCTAATTTCTGCTCATATACTGGGGGTAATAATTTGAGGTGTCTCTGAGTATATCTTCTTCCTGTTCTATGACATGAAAAGTTCATCTCACATTTTGGTGCCAATTGTAACAAGATGTTTTATTTAAATTGGCACATCATTTTCTGAATCACACCCTTTCCTTGTGTTGTTTGACTGTGGAAATTTGATTGTGGAAAGTTACTCTGTCCTGTTTGTGACACTTATATCATAAAGAATGTAAGCTTACAGTCTTCAGTACTTTGTAGCCAGAACTCACATGTGAGATACAGAAGCTTGGTAGGTGTACCAACAAAGGTCTAAAATTCTTATCTTAGTCAGCAAAAACAGGTGTCAGTTCATGTTTAATCTGAAGAATTCTTTGATCTCCATGTGTATAAGACTAACCTTGAGCAGTGCAAATACAGGCCTTTGTGGGGAGTTTTTTCTTTTTCTAAATTGTGAAGTTCCTCCCTTGCAATCATTGGAAGCTTTCTGTTTTTGTTGATGGAAAGAGGTCTTGGGCACCAGTCTAGCGAACATGATTAACTTTACACACAGGTGAACTCACTGGGACTACTCAGGTACAAAAAGTTTATTGTGTGCAAAAGTGTTTGCAGGATCAGGACTCTGGCATGTAGTTTATAAAAGGGGTCAGTGTGCAATGAATATGAAACTTAACACTATTACAAACATTGTACTTATCACAAGTAAAGAAAGTGAAATGTAAATAGAAGCTTATTTAGGCAAGTCATTTCCACATACAAGGATAAATTATTTGTATATGTATTCTTATATGTAAACGTAAAGTAAAATTCACCAGATATTAGCACTGATCTTTTAAGTTTTTAAAAATAATTCCTAGTACCATAATGAGGAATCAGGCAGATATCATAAACTGCCCACCATATGTAATATTAAAAGAATTACATCTGTTGCTGCCAAAAGAATATCAACAATCAAATGGTCAGGAATAAAATAACAAAGGTGGAAAAACTAGCACATTGTTTAAGAGTTAAACAACAAATATATGCATTGTATCATACCCTGAAGGCAGGGTGAATAAAAATTAATGATTTTTAAAAATTGGATTTTTTTATTGAAATCAATTTTATTTGAATTAAATACATTTCTTTTAAAAATGTGTACAAAATTAAATTTGAAATTTAAAAGTTGTTCAATCCTAAATTTACTGTAATCCTTTTAAATAATTTAAATAAATAAAATGTGCTTCAACAGTGAACACTCATATTTTAATGAGGGTGCTGCTTTTTTAATTGTATTTAGAACCACTGGGAAAATATTTTTGACTTTTGAAGTCAACTCAAGCTTCATAAATGTTACTTTCATAAATGTACTACATTAAGTCTCTATTTTCAGTCTTTACAATGGAGATATTTACATTTTCCCAAATGTCATTATATTCAGCATCTGTTTTGCAGAGAGGCTTTTTTCTTAACTGCTTTTGGTCAGTTTCCCAAACAGTGGGTCCTGACCTCCAGTGGGTCGTGGGAATATTCCAAACGGATAGTCATATCCAGTGCTGGATTAACACATCATTTGGCCCTGGCCGAGGCAAACATACACATCTGGCCCGATGCAGAGGGGGGAGGCATGGACCAGGGGCGGGGTGTGCAGTTTGGGGAGTGAACCTGCAGAAGTGATCCTGTCCCACAGGCCTAGTCATGTCCATGTTCACGTGACTATAAATCTGTACAGAGATTACATTTTACTAGTCTAATAATTATAAGGCAAGAACAGGAAGCTCAAATCAGTAATATAATAATAATGTGCCTCTCCTCCAGATTGCCAAGCACTTTACAAATAGACTATTACAAACTACAAATTCTTTCAGTCTGTTTGACTTTCTTTCAAACTTTAATAGTGATCACTCAAAAAAGGCAGACAATTTTATGAACTCTTGCATATATATTTAATGGTTTAGTGAAGAGAGAATTCTGTGAAAGTGTCTCTCTTGCAGTTATTTTAAATCTGTATATAATGGTTACATAAACCTATCACTGTAGTATCTGAACCCCTCAGATATCTTTCTTCCTTTCAGTTATCCAGAATTTGAAGTAATAATTTGACGAACACAAATTGGCCTTCTCTGGGAGGAGGAGTAGTAAGACATGGGTGGGTCCGACTCTGCAGGGGTCCCTCTCATCTCCTTCTGAACTGAACAGAGATGCCTACTTTTTAAGGAGATCAGGACCTAAAGTTCATGTGACTGTTTCTCAGCCACATAGGCTCTAAGAGGCTTCACAGGCACTCTGAGTGGAAAGTGCCTTGGGGTAATTGGCCTGGTAGGAACTGGGTGCAGCAGCACACCTTCACAACCCCTATACACTAGTGACGCCATCACACTGTGCATTTTACAACTTAAACTCAGATATTTTGAATTTCTGCTGATTGGCTTTTTGGACCATTCTGCTACCCTTCTCCTCCATGATCACTTTGTTTCCAGATTCACCAACTCAGTCATTGTTTCTTCTCTTTTCTGAATCATCACCATCCTCCCCCCCCCCCCCACCTCTCCTCTTCTTCCCCCCGGCACACCCTTCAACTTTGGCATAAGTTGAAGTGCAATATTCAGAATTTTCCATTAAGCCCCCACCCCCACCTCTGATCCAGGTACTCTATGGAGTTTACCTGCTTAATGCACCCAGCTGGGAGACCCTGCCCCTGCCCCACCCAGATATTGAAATTTATCAAGATATGGCTGGAGGAAGACAAAATGAGAAATATACCAAATGGGTTGAGGAGGCAAGAACAATAGCAAGAAAGATGAGGTGCTGTCCTGGAAAAAAAGATTAGGATAACTCTTCAGTGAAAGATGCTGTGAAGACAAAGGGAGGAAACTTGAATGAAAACAATAGACAGACATAAATGTGGAAAGCAGAGGCAAACAAATGGCTTAACTTTAAAAAAAAAAAAAAAAAAAAAAAACGGCAAGAAGAGTTAGGCAGTGAGCAAAGAACCTGTAGAGAGCAAGGAGCTGTGCAAGGATTACACCTCACCTTTGGGGTGGGAAAGAGGGTAGCTGACCAACTTCTCTTCCTGAGGGCCAGTGGGGGACAGAAGTGAATATGGGGAGTCTTTTCATCGGGGATGAGGAATGAGAGGAAAAGCTCAGTGTTCACCAAGTGCTACCTAGCTAAAGCTGCTGCTGAGGGTGGAAGAGAATCAGAAGATTTTGACAGGGTTTGGGCAGGATGGATAAAAATCAATAATTTAAAAATAAATCAATGAATTTTTTTTCATTTAAATTTGTTTATTTAAATACAGGCTTATTTTTTAAAAAATCTTTACATTATACTTGAAATTGGCAAGGTATGTTAAGACCGAAACTTATTTATAATCTACTTTTGTGTATTTAATTTAAATGATTTTACTAATGTTAAGCAGTAGACGTTTTTTCTGTCACGTTTTAAAGGAAGTGCTGGAAGTCATTTGCTAAGTACTTGGAACCACCGTCTGTTGCCATGCTAGACCAGCTTTTTACAGCAGTAGCCTTTCTAGTAGACGTACTAGTTCTAAAATCTTGAAGGACATGGTAACCAGAAACAATCAGTTCAGTTCACTAACTACAGATGTTACTACTTCCTTTGTTTAATAAATCTGTTCCTTTTAAATGCAGAACAGGTTTTCTTTTTTCTTAACTATCCAGCACATTTAAGGTAGTTTTATTTAATAAAAAAGATTACAGTGCTGTTGTGCATTGGTAATTGAATTTAAATCATAAGTAAAAAAATTAATCTAGTAAAAAGTTAAACTGTATAATTGCTTAAATAAATGTGTACAGATGTAATGTATCTTCCCTGTTAGCAAAAGGAAGCACCATATTTAGTGTAAGGACTATATTTAGTTGCAAATCAGCATGTGTTAATGGTTCCCAACCAGTCAGAATCAGTCTTTCTTTAGGAAAATAATTAAAAAGTACAAATGCAAAACATGATTAAAATTGATGAGTTAAACCAATGTTTACTGCTTGCTGATTTAAGTCATTTTGACTTAAATCAGTCTGCCCTTGGTCTGGTGGTGAATATAGGATGTCCTTTACTTCCTTTTTCCCCCATTCCTTTCAGAAATTGAGGCATTCTAAATTTCCACCAAGGCTTCGCCAAGGAAGCTACTGTCTCTTGTATGTACATGTAGCTTGTAAATTTTAGCATCTTGGCTAAGTAGGTTTTCAGTATACCTTTTGAGTTACGTATCGTGCATTTGACCAGACTTTATATCCATCATCCTTTTATAAAGGATTAATAAATGATTGATGTTTTAGTTAATAGTTAATTGATTGTGTCCAAAAGTTCAATAGGCTGCTTATAACTGTCTATAATACCTTCTATTGATGTGTTTATAACCATCTATAACGCATATTATTTCTGTCCGCAACATCTATAATTTATTAACCCTTTATATATTATTTATATTAATAAATATACTCTTAAGTGTGAGCATAGATTCTTGTTTGAGACAAGTCTTTTTCAACCCAGTATCTCTTTCTACATGATCCTGCAATTAAGTTAAATCCTGATTTTCCATATTTGTTACCATGGAAATGTTAAATTTAGCATAATAACTTCACTGCAGGATAAAGGCAAAGATATGGTTGCTGAAATGCTTTTTGAAACACATTGTAGATTATCAGAGAAGGAGGTATGGAAAACTAATTTAATGTTACAGACAAGAAAACTGCAAGTTCTTCGAGTGCTTGCTCATGTCCATTCAGAATTAGGTGTGTGCATGCCGCATGCACCAGTGCTGGAAATTTTTCCTCTAATGGTATCCGTGGGACTGGCTCTAGCACCCTCTGCAGCAGTGTGCATACGCACTTGTATATAGGGCGCCACCGGCCCCCTTCTCTCTGTTCCTTCTTACCGCCCATGATGGTGCTGAAACACTTTCTTGCTCCTGCAAGCTACAGTATTCCTAATGGTTCTTTGTTTTATTTAGTATATATAGTTGTTGTTTCAGAGTTAGTAGTTGATAGTTAGTTGTTTACACAGGGTCAGGGTTAGTGCAAGAAGCCTATGCCATTGAGCAATCCACAGAAGAGCTGTTTGAAGTGCTTGCGGGAAGCTCACTTTCGCGAAAAGTGTAAGATCTGCAAAGGGTTTCGCCTTCAAACCAAGAAGGACTGGGACATTAGACTCAAGGCCCTTCTCATGGAATCAGCACTCAAACGAGTGTCGGGGCCGTGATAGGACTTGGCATCCAGTACAGCGGCATCGACCAGAAGTGCTCCCCCAGTGTCGGTGCCCACAGCACCAATCGACATCGCCGACGCCAAAGAAGAGAGAGGCGCATACTGAGAAAGAACCAAAGTTGGTTAAGAAGAGCTCAGGCACTGCTGTGAAAGCTGATTCAGCCTGAGAACGTCTCTGCCCATGAGGGCATTGAGCCCAACTCCAGTGCCACCTCCAAATCTGGGGAGTGGCAGAGGCCCACACCGTTTACGGGTCCCTTCTACACCTGAGGCATTCAAGGCAATGAAGGACCTGTTGGCTTTGCCAGTGCAGCTTACATCGCAGGAGGGTAGGGCAGGGCACTGAAGTTCAGAGACCCAGGCAAAGGACCAGTTGAAGGGAAAACCAGCGCTGGTTCCACCATAGCCTCTTCCTTCCATGCTGGTTTTACATCAGTCACCAGAGTCCCAGCACCGCTCCCCGGTACCGCATCAACATAGGTGGGGATCAAGTCTTCAGTCACTGGATGCCAGGCGCCAGTCACTGGAACATTGGTACCAGTCCAAAGAACACCGACGTGGATCTTCAGGACTCCGGCACTCTCCAAACCCCCGGGACTGCTTCGCGAGCCCCTGTGGAGAATCTCTGGAGCCCTGGCACTGCAAAAGTCCCTATAAGAAGCCTAAGGACAAGACACAGTCAAGGCATAAACAGTGCTCAGGTTCTTGACACCTCTCCTTGTTGCCAGAGCACACATGTTTGAGAATTGGCACGGAGAAGCACGTGGTGTCAGCACCCCCACGGTTGCCAGCAGTTAGCTCCCTGGACTTGGGAGAGGAAGTACTCACTCCCCCCCAAAGGACAAGCCCTCAAGCAGCCCATTGGGTTCCCCATGCTGCTGCAGATGGGAGGGTGGCAGCAAGGACAGTGGCTAGGTCCCTGGCCATTTTGGAATCCGTGGGGGTTCCCTCAGGCCATGATGCCATATGATCAGTTGTCCGCGAGTGCCTTGCTACTACAATTTTCTAAGGGCCTGGCCGCGGCACTGGAAGTAGATATTGGGTCGGACCGGAAAGACTCTTTTGAGTAGCCCGTCGGTTACCACACTGACCAGGGAGGAAAATCCAGCTCCCCCTCAGATTCCTGCCTCCTTATCATCTTTGCCAGATGAGGCTGTAGAGGGTCCCTCTCATGCCGCCCCTCTGGACGATTACAGGGCGCACTAAGACCTGTTGAAGCAGGTAGCGGCTAACCTGGGCCTCAAAATAGAGGAACTTTCTGAGCCAGTGGATGAACTCTTTGGTGTCCTGGCATGGACAGCATCTTCCAGAGTGACCCTCCCAGTGCACGATGGGGTGTTGAAGCTCATTTAAGTCTCTGTGGCAGACGCTAGCCTCCATGCCTCCCACATCTAAGCGGGTGGAGAAGAAATATTGTGTGCCTGACAAGGGGTTTGAATATTTATACATGCACCCCTCCCCAGGCTCACTAGTTGTGGCAGTAGCTAACGAGCATGACAGGCAGGGACAAATGAGTTCAACACCCAAGAATAAAGAGGTCAAGAAATTAGATTTATTTGGTGGCAAGGTGTACTCAACAGCGAATCTACAGCTGAGGGTGTCTAATCAGCAGGCGCTTTTGGGATGTAACCATTTTAATATCTGGCAATCACTGGAAAAGTTCGCTGGCTCCCTCCCGCAGTCTTCCAAGCAGGAATTATAAGTAGTCCTGGAAGAGGGGGAAAGTAGTGGCTAGAGCCTCCCTACAGGCAGCATTGGACGCAGTGAACTCGGTGGCACAGGCAATGGCTTCTGCGGTGTCGATGAGGAGAGCATCTTGGCTCCAATTGTCCGGTCTTTTGACGGAAGTCAGCAATCCATCCAGGATCTCCCGTTTAATGGTTCTGCCTGTCGGAGGCCTAGTACAATTTGAGTTGCTTGACCACTGTCCTACAGGCCTAGCATAGCTTCAGTTGCTTGCTTAGCTATTCTGACCCCGTAGCATGACATCTTTCAGTTGGCAGAGACTGAATAACAGTATAGATGTCTCAGTTTCTGCATAGCACAGCACATAACAAGACAAAATACAGATACCGTATGCTTGCAGTTGTACATAGATAACGGTGATGTGAACAAGAAGTTATCCTTGAACATCTGGGGTACACTGTTTTATTGCCAAGAGGCATACTTTTACTCCGCCCCTCCTATCACCAGATGTTGTTTTGACGATCCCAATTATTATGTTGAGAATGGAATGTAGTTAAGGGTGGAAACCCAATGTAGGTAATTAGCATATATGATGAGAGAAAGATAATTAGGTGAAGGTTGTTTATGGAAGGGTATAAGTAGTCACCATGTAGACAAAGGGGGGGCGCTCCATCGACACCTGACTCCGTGGGAGGTGTTGCCAGTTGGACCAGAGGCCACTGACTCGCTGGCGGGGCCCCTGAAGAAAGCCGTTCCTGTATACAGCCTTCTGAGTGACTGCTTAGCTCTCCAGGCTTAGTGAGTATGATATATTGTAGTTAATTTTAGGCTTTGTATCTAACTAGTATATTTATAGAAAACCTTGCACATTAAACCTTATTGATCTGCAAATCGGGCGTACCGTGTCTCACTGGTATTCACACTGATCACAAAGCATCCAGAACCAACACTGCCCTTTTCGCAGAACAGGCTGATGCCAGGTTGCATGGGCTGAAAGACTAAAGGGCCACTTTGAGATCATTGGGCCTCTACACCCATCTTCGTCCAGGAGGCACTTCAAGCCCTCTCAACAGCAGCACTTTGGGCGTCAGACCCAGACGGAGCCCTGCAGGAGGAGGCACAAGAACTATAAACACCATCAGGGCAATTTGCCAGCCTCTGCCTCGAGATCAGGGCTGAGCCACCATCCTTTGGGGGGAAAGTGAGGCTTTTGAAGATGCACCCGAGAGCGATCTACCAGACTTTATTCAGGATTCAAATTCCCGATTATTTTCTTCCCGCCTAGCATCTTTCCTCCCGGCTTGGAGGGCCATAACAACAGACTGCTGGGTTCTAAGCACAGTGGCTATTGACTATACCTCCAGTTTCTTCCCACCCTCCCCCCCGTCCTCCTTCAGGGACCCCTTTCATGAGCAACTCCTCGTGCAGGAGGTGCAGGTCCTACTGTGTGTGGGCGTGGTGGAAGAGGTCCCTCAATGCTTGGGGTTTCTATTCCCACTACTTTCTCATCCCAAAAGCCAAAGGAGCAATCTCTGCCTTTCACCCTCTGATCTAAGGCAAGTCGGTTTTCTCCCACAGGATGGTGTGCAGATTCCTCAAGGGCCTGGAGAGACTTTTTCTGCTGATACGAGACCCGGTCTCTCAGTGGGATATAAACCTCGTCTTCTCAAGACTTATGGCACTGCCATTTGAGCCATTGCCTTTTTCCTCCCTCACGCATCTGCCCTGGAAGGTGACATTCCTGGTGGCGATCACCTTGACACAGAGAGTCTCTGAGTTAAAATTCCTGACCTCAGAGCAGCCATACACGGTTTTCTTCAAGACAAGGTGCAGCTTCATCCTCACCCAGCTTTTCTGCCGAAGGTCGTTTCCCATTTCCATGTTAACCAGGACATATTCCTGCCAGTGTTCCATCCAAAGTCCCAAAAATCCAATGAGGAGAGGCATCTCCACTCTCTTGATGTGAGGAGAGCATTGGCTTTCTATATCAACAAGACCAAACCCTTCTGCCACTCGATGCAACTTTGTTGCAATCGCTGACCAGATGAAGGGACATCTGGTGTTGTCCCAGCGGATCTCGTCCTGGATTACAGCCTGTATTCGGACCCACTATGAGCAAGCGGGGGCCAACTTCCTGGCTATCCTGTCTGCCCACTCCACAAGGGCGCAGGCATCTTTAGCGGCCTTTATGGTGCGTGTACCCATTCAGAACACATGTAGAGCCACTATGTGGTCCTCAGTACATACGTTTATGTCCAATTATACCATCACGCAGCAAGCATGAGATGACGCTGGGTTTGGCTGGGTTTCATCATGTCTATGAACTCCTCCCCGCCACCGGAGGCACTGCTGGTAAGTCACCTAATTCTGAATGGACATGAGCAAGCACTCAGAGAAGAAAGAACTGTTACTTACCTTGTAACTGTTGTTCTTCAAGATGTGTTGTTAATGTCCATTCCACAACCCACCCTCTTTCCCCTCTGTCAGAGTTTCAGCAAGAAGGAATTGAGAGGGAGGGGTGCCGGCAGCACCCTATATATGCGCACCGCTGCAGAGGGCACTGGAGCTGGCCCTATGGATACCACTAGGGGAAAAATTTTCAGCACCAGTGTATGTGGCGTGCACACACCTAATTCTGAATGGACATGAGCAACACATCTCGAAGAACAACAGTTACAAAATAAGTAGCTGTTCTTTGCCATATACTATCATAAAACAAATTACTGTGTTGTCTACTTGTGGACATTAAAAACCACATGGTGATTTTTGCAAAAACAGATATTTAATTTTGGCGTCCTAGCCAAATTATTTTTTGGGTAATTACGTTCAATCTATCTAAATCTCTATGCAATTTAGATATAGACATAGTATTCTTTTTCTGTTTTTTCTTTGTTGTATGCTGTTTAGTGCTGAGAACTGCATTTTTGATGGAAATCATTATAGTATTATCTCACAAAAAGCGTTAATGTTAACATTGCTCAAACATACAGTATTTATTCATCACTGACATTTAAAATGCTGGGAAATAATAACTTAAAGCAAAATTTACATCCAACATAATACTGATCTCCAGTCAATAGCCCACTTCCGTCTTGACAGTTCAACAATAGCAGTGTACTAATATTCTCAGATACTCATGTTCAGTTTGACAAGCCTGTTGCTCTCATTACGCAACATTAACTCTGACTTTCTAATGCTACATTTATTAATAAAACTTGGTGAGAATTTTCAGATTAAAATCACAATTTTAGCATTTCCAAATACCATATGCCAGACAGAAATAACATGAAGTTATCATATACTATGTACCCAGATTTTTCTGTCTGGATATTAAGAACACCTCCTGACTCTGTCAGCCCCTCATTCAGTTTCTGCATATGTTCTAAATGGTTGATAGCTGCATTATAATTGTTTATCATTGTCTTCAATACTGAGGCTTGACTCGCAACCCTCAAAGTACATGGTAAATACATTTTGGAATAACTCATAGTTAGTTGCCTTGAAGGCATCAACAAGAGCCAGAAGTTGCTGTCATCTTTTGGGACTTAAATAGTAAAATTTGAAGATAGCTTTCAAAGTGAAGTCCAGTCCAGATGATATTGAGATTATGGTGCTGAAGAGGGGACTTGAGATATGGATTTAATTCCTGTGTGATTTGAGCAAGTCTTTTAATCTTGCTGCACTTCACTGTCTGTACATTGGGGCTGAAAAATACTTTATCCTTCTCCATCTGTGTTCTCATCCATTTAGATGGTAAGATCTTAAGGGTAGACAATCATCTGTGTTTGTGCAGTGCCTAGCACAGTGGACTTCTCATCTTGTTTGGAGCCTGTCGTCAATACAGTAACAGAAATAACAGTAAACATTTCTGAGATCTAAAACAGCACGCTCAAGATTGTAGTAGATGCAATGCACATCACAACTGAAGAGCATTTTGTCTAAGCCTGACCTGCATGCCAGTCAAACATCCCATGTTCTCTGAAGTCAACCAATTTTGATTTGAGCTCGTTAACCACGCTTTCTAGATCTCTTTCCTTCTGTATTGCTCTCATCTATCCTAGAGTCCAGTTTTATTACGCATAAATGTCAGACTTGCACAGCTACAGCCCCCATCTCTTTCCCATTCACTGTTAAATATAGTCTTCTATACTCCCCTTACTGTAGTTAGTCAGTTAAAATGCTTGCGCTGTGGGCTTCTTACTTACACGGGGATTATGGTACTGACATCCTTTGTAAAGCACTTCAACGTCTACTTGTGAAAAATGCTGTAGAAGAGATGGGTAACATTCTCACTTTTTAGCACTTCAGCATCCTTTTGTCAACTTCATACTCTGTTTTTACACTGTATTTAAATTGCTGCATTGATCTTTAAGTGCTCTTTCTATTCTGCCCTTTCTTAGAAAACAGTTTGTGGTACTTTATATGAGAGATGCAATATACAGTCTTTTGTAAAACTTGTATTATATTCTGAGAAGTGAGGGGAAAGGTTCATGATTTGCTGCTGCTGTTTAGCTGGCAAGGTGTTTTTCCAAGACTGGATTAATAGGTGAAAGATCATAATTTCACAAAGAGAAACTAGAAACTACTTTTTACGAAAGGGTCTCTGGAAAGCATCAATAACTGTAAAAATGTCTTAATTTTGGGATACAAAATTTTCAGCAGCCACTGTCTTTATTATGTCTTTGCATACACAATTGGAATCCCTTCTCCCTCTCTCCCCCATTTTTCAACAGTTATCACAAGCTGCATTATTTAGGAAATTACGTTGCATTATTTGAGATCTAGTAGTGGGATAGCTTAACAAAAATTAATCATTCAATTTTTGACACTGTAGTAATCATCATTACCTTAGAAATGGAAGCTTAAAATTAAAAGGCCAGTTTTTAGTAAGTCTCTGAAAATGATTCTAGAGGATTTGAGTGAAAAAACAAGCATTTGTGCATACAAAATAATGTATTTATGTTAAAATATATATGCCCACACTTTCTCATGGTGTATTTTCAAAGATCCACTTAATGTTTGTCCCAAACCATTAATCATATAGTTTAGCCAGTGTTGTTTTTACCACAAAATGCAAGGAATGTGTAGGAATTATCAGTGAATGATGAGCTTATGTTTGAAATAAAACTATTCTCTTTTTTCAACTAGGGGTTGATATAGAGGCAGCTCGAAAAGAAGAAGAACGAATAATGCTTAGGGATGCAAGACAGTGGCTTAACAGTGGCCGTATAAATGATGTCAGGCATGCAAAATCTGGTGGTACAGCACTTCATGTAGCTGCTGCTAAAGGGTATACAGAAGTTTTAAAGTAAGTATTGTTTCTAAATGGTAGATTTTACATGTTTCTAAGCTTGTCCTGATACTGTATAAAATAACCTGGCTTTCATATTATTGAAAGTTTTTGGATTGCATCCTGGAAGCTTGCAATCTTTAGATTTACTATTAATGTTATGTTTCCTGTTTTTAGCCAATGTTGAAACTTTATACAATGTCATGTCTTTGTATAAGTCATTCAAAACTTGATAGTATTGTACATATTAGATTTGAATTTTCATTATCAATACGACAGAAATATCCATATTTCTGAAGCATATTTTGACTTAAAGTGTTAAGGAAAAAGGGTAGCTTTCTTTAATGCTTGTTGTCATCTTTGGGAGAATACACATGGTTTAAAACCATCTTTTACTCTGTTGTATATATGCAGTAAGAGTAGTCCAGAGGCTATTGTCCAGTCCAAAGCTATCTAGGTTTGACAGAGGGGAGGAAAGTTGGAAATTTCATTCTAAAATTTGAAGAATTACTTAAGGAAAAGATCATTATCAAGAGAACTCAGTTTTTCCCCGCTGTAAACGTTCAGAGTTCTCTTCTCCTCTGATTCAGAGGTGCTTAACCCTATTACCCAAGAGGGTCACATAAACCTAAGCACAACCTTGTGTGGGCCAAACAGATTCTACATATTTTAACAAGATTTAAAGTCATCTGTATTGATTTATATTTTAAATTCAGCTTGTTTTGTATGTATTTAAGTAGGTTGTTTCTATGTACAGTTTTGTCTGTTGACACAATTGTGTAAACTAAAATGATGAAAACATCACAACAAAACATTAATGAATCAGCTGTTAGTATACTGAAGCAGGCCTCAGGCCTTATGAAATGCTCTGGTGGGCTGTGTGTGGCCCGCTGGCTGTAGATTGTGCACCCCTGCTCCAATTCATTGGTCACCATTTAGAAATATAACACTAAAGCAACATGCTATAACACAGCTTATCTTTGCTTTTTCATTGTAAATGTTAGTTTTCAATTTGACCATCAGATGTGTATTTGGGGCCAAAACTTGCATTCAGAAATATACTGATCCTATTTTGGGAGCAATAGTTTTAGAAAACTTGAACAAAATATATGGAATTAAATAAATATTGTACAGTCCTAGAGGATAGGAAAAAACTGATTAAGGTAAAAAAAAATCATAAGGAAAGCAGTCTGTTCACGCTATGCACCTTATCAATATTTTTAAAATAGAAAAGTGAATGACAAATATGTTAGAACTTGAGGTTTTGTTCATATAATTAAAACTTGACAGATTGTGAATCCCTAATACAAGTCCCTCTTGAGAGCACTTGAAACACCTGCTTTGGGCACCAAGGTGAATTGTGTATTTGCAGGGCCATGGGGCTTTTTCTTAAAGTTACTAGTTGACTACTTTAAATTTAAAATTTCTTCTGCCCATTACGATTACAGTATGTATTATCTAAGTTTCAGGTTTTGAAATACATAAAAAGGATTCTCCAAGGTCCTAGCTGCTTATATTTTGCACCAGTGATGTATCTGTCTGCCTCTGACATACCTATTTTGAAAGGAAGTGAAATCCAATAGCCTTCGTTTTAATGAAAACACTTGTGCCCTGATTTTCACTAAGGTGGCTTATGCACCGCTCTGGCAATGTAAAGTGGCCTTAAAGTGAGTATAAATGTACTTTACTGCTCTGCCAGTGCAGGAGCTGTAAAGTAACTTAAAGTGAGTGTAAATGAGAATCCCTCAATCAAAACACTTTACTACTTCTGACATTGACAAGCCTTGTCTACATAGAAAAATTAACCAGCAGAACTATAGGAATATAACTATATTGTGATAGCTATGCTGTTATAACTCCCCATGGGGACACTCCATTCTGGAATAAGTGGCTTTTTTCATATAGCAGAGCCACATAAACTATACTGAAAAAGTCGCTTTTATTCCAGAACAGTGACATAGTTACACTACTGTAGATGTGCCAGTTTCTCTATGTAGATAGGCCCTTATATTAGACTTCTTCGCAGTAGAAGATTCTAGGCCAGTGATCCCCAAACTGAGGCAAGCCTCACCCTAGGGAGGGAGCAGAAGCATGTCCGGGGGGTGGGGGGCGCCAGTGCCCAGGCCAGCCCCCACCTGGGGAGGGGAGGGAGCAGCACCCAGCCCTGCTCTGCTCCCACCTTGGCTCTGGCCTTGGTCCCCAGCTCCCAGCTGTGCTCCCGGCCCCAGCTGCAGCTACAGCCCCCTGCTCCTTGTTGGGAGGGGAGGGGGGGCACGGACCAGGTAAGCGGGGGCATGGAACAAAAAAGTTTGGGGACCACTGTTCTAGGCTATGTGAATAATTTTGAAACCATGTCTTATATTAATATATCTGTACATGTGTACAGTTAATATTTTTTATGAATCAGAAGATCATGTATTTAGTTTGCAGACTCAAAGTGCAAACCTGCCAAATATTTTATCTTACTTAAATGCCTTTTATTCTTAACTAAATTATTAACTCAGAGTACTTTGCAACTAAATATACTCCCCCATCCCTCACTCCCTTGCATAGACTGCTAGGGTTTTTTCCTAAAGCAAGATTTATCACATCAAATTCTCTTAATCTACTTTCAGCAGGAAAAAGAGGTTTTTGTTCAGGTAATATCTTGATATCTGCAGCCAAACTGTGTTTGCCAGCCTTGTTTTTTAAGAGCTATTATTTATGGAAATTACCTGTTGGATAAAGAATTATTTAATTCTTTTACTCCAGGTATACTAATTACCTTTTGGAGAGAAGAAAAGAAGTAATTTTATTCCAAACTTTTGGAGGTTTATGATACATTTATATCCTTCCTCCTGAGTAGAAATTAAGGGTTCTTCAACCATTAGACTTTCTCTCTGCGTTGACCCATTTAAAAGATGAATGGTTGGAAGATGCTACTGTTAAAACACTCGTCATTTTTCTTAAGCTTGTTGTGTTATGATCTCTCAACTCTCATTTTGTCATTCACACCCACATTTCTAAGGAATTTTTCTAGGAAGATTTGGCTGATTACTTCTGGTTATTGACATATGATATCAGTAGTGCTGAACGTAAACTGAAAAGGACATTGTTGATTCGAGAGGCCCCATTCTGAGAAGAGTTTCATTGGTGCATCTAAGCACTGTTCTGCCACAGCGCTAGCTATATGTGATCTTAAAGGGATAACATCAGCTCCAAAAAATTAATTCAGAAATAGTTTGTTAGTTTACCTATAACAAAGTGTCTGACAATTTTTGAGGTTTTACAGTCATATTTTCCTAACTTAAAAAAAAAAATGCTACTCTCCCCTATTTCTGTGTAAAATGCTCTCACAAAGAGGGAGAACTATCTAATGATACATGAAGTGTTAAATGCATGTGGGCAAAACAGACTGGAAAAACAAACTTCTGAATTTCTTTCAGTTATAGTAATCTTGGACATTGTAATAAGGTTGAAAATATTTCTTGGGAAGAAATGCAGTGGTTGTTTTTTTTTTTTAATGTTCCTTTTAACCTTACCATTACGCCTGTGTATGAGAAGTGAAATGAAGGAAAGAATAACTAAAATTGTTACAATAATTTATCACTTAGTGGAAGTTTAACTATTACTGTCAGTATACCAGCTCTAATTCTTCTAATTTCTTTAGGCTTTTAATACAGGCTGGCTATGATGTAAATACTAAAGATTATGATGGCTGGACACCACTTCATGCTGCTGCTCACTGGGGTAAAGAAGAAGCATGTCGAATTTTAGTGGAAAACCTGTGTGATATGGACACTGTCAACAAAGTGGTAGGATTTTTATGTAATCCTTGTCAAGATGCAAAGTTCTGGTCTCTAAAGTGACTTTAGAAGCAGGGTAAGAATAGAAGTAATAATGTGCCATTCCTGTACATGGCACTTTCTGTAATGCATGTTTTGCCAAAACCAGCATGTTGGTATGTTCAGATTTTTTTTAAATTTTCTGTTTTCTAAATTCACTTGTAGGTTACTGACTCAACTTTGTACTTAGTTTTCAACAATTGATCATATGACCTGCTATTTTTCTTTGAAAATTAAATTTGAAATAAAACTAGTGAGAACTTATGCTGTGGTAGAATTTTTCCAAATGTTTAGGGTTAATTAAGATAAGGCCTTTGGGTAACATTAGAAATTTAAAATTGAGTTTCTTATTGGACATTTTCTTAATGTTTTTTGGCTTGTCATAACTCGGCAGCTTTGCTTGAACTCTAGATTGGCTTTAATACGTTCACCTAGGTGAATGTTGCTGCCTTTGACTAGCATTGGGCTGTGGGATGACTAAATTAACTACTAAAAGCAATTTTGACTTGTATTATGTGCGCTGAAGTGTTAACTGTGTAGTAGCGAAACATACGAGACAACTTTGGGCTTACTAAATGATGTATAGGTGTGTAGCTAGCTGAATGCTTTCTTGCTGCAGGTTCTTAACTCTTCTGTTGGGCAGAGCTTAGGAACTGTTGACTTCTTTAGCTCTGCACGGGGCCTGCTTCCCACCAATCCAAACATTCCTATGATGTTTATAAGTTTCACAAGGACTGAAACTGTTACTGCGGCCCATAATGGCTGAGGTTCTGGTTGCTTCCCTTTTTCCACCTGGACCCTGAACCACTTCCACGCTTCAGTCCCTGTAGTGCTTGTGAATTTCCCTGCACATCTTTTCAGGTGTATGGGGATTCATTCACCAAGCATTTCTTAAATATTTTTTTAAAAATTTAAGGAAGTTCTTAGGCATAAAAACTTAAACTTGAATTAAGTTTTGTAAATATATATAGCTTATGTAAGGAGGAAACCACTTAAGGGTAACTGTAGTTTATCTTGAAAAATCAGACATTATGCCTAGAAGTTTAGGTTAGACTTAGAAAGTCAAAACACTAAAAAGGATGGACTTGACTTTCAAACGACTTTGTCTGCTCCTGTACTAATACACACAGAACCAGAAAAACCAGAAGATAACACTGTACTCAAACAACATATTTCAGTTGCATCAGAGTCAAAAATTGATTTAATTGAGCTATATTGAACTTTGTTCTTAAATCTGCCCCTGACACTTAGTTCATTTACCAAGCAGCTCCTTAGGGTTTTTTTGTGGAATGGAGATGCACGTGTTGGTACTCTGGAGAACTGTCTCACAGAAAACATGGTTATCTTCAGTCAAACTGAGGCAAGAAAGGACAGAGAAGAGGCAGACAGGGGAAGCTGAGCAGTGATGGCTGGAGAGATGTGCTTTCCTGTGCAGCTGTGATGCTCCATCTGTAGCTTTGCAAAATACCCAATGAATGGTTTGGCTTTCAGAGATACTGAGTACCCACAACTCGATTGAAATTAGTCTGAGTTGTGGGTACTGAGCAGCTCCTGAGAACCAAGACAGTTTCATTTAGGTGCCTAGCTTTAGATATTTGGCATGATGGAGTGTGTGTGGATTGAAGGCACTTCAGTTAATACTTTATGGCAAAGTCATTTTACATAAGGAAAATAGGCCTATATCAATCGTTATCGAAAATTAAACATTTACTTAGGTGTTTTATTTTAGACAAAAAAGTCTGAAAACTTTGGCCTTGCTGTGCATATAAACATACATAGAATATTTCAGCAGTAATGGAGACTTTTATTTGTAGAGTACTGTAAGTATAAAGCCCACAGGTGATGGTTGCAGGTGAGGGAGTACATCAACACAAAGTTACACAACTACTTCTCTGAAATCAACTTTCTGGCATTCAGCTCTTATCTTTGAAGTGGTTAAGCAAATTGTGGCCCAGTTCAACGTTTTATCTCGTAACACACTCCTGATAGAATAGCTTTGTTTACACATCAAACTTTCGAAGAGATTTTCCCAAATAACCTTCTTACTTATGGGCACTTGGGAAGCTTTAAATTTCCATCTGGAAGGCTTTAAGTTTCCTTCACAAAACATAGAGATCAGATGACAGCAAGTCAATCAAATGCAACTGAATTTTGGGCTAAGCTTTATCAGGGTCCAGTGAAAAAAGAGTTTGCAGACAGTATGAACAGATTCCATTCCCCCCACCCCCCTCAAAGTCACTGACCTGTTAAAATGATTCTGGAAAGCTGTTGTTTGATTCAGTATACTGAGTCACTTAAGTCTTTTTTCCCTCTTGGCCACTTCTTAAAAGAAGTGGGGAAAGGTCATTTCATTGAAGCTTTCCATATAGAAGCTTGTGGTTGCAAGTTGAGACTGTACCCTACATTTCTCCATCCTCCCCCCTAAATCCACATGGCATGCCTAATGTTTTTGAGAATTTGAAAAGATTAGTCAGCTGTTGAAATCAGTAAGTAGATTTTCAGAATTAGCTACAGAATGAACTCCCACAAGCTTTCCTAGTCAGTTGCTACTGAATATACTAGGAATTCTCAGCCTGTCTAGATGCATTCCTCTCCCCCCTGTCCTTGGAGCCCCCAAGAATCCATTCTTGCCAATACTCTACTACAAGAGAGAGAGTAGCTGTGGGACATGGATTGTACACACAAACTAATAGGTCTTCTCCATCTTTAATATTTGATATTTAGCTATGCTGGATATTTTTGCTAAAATGATCAGCAAGAAGTGTGTTTACAGTTCTAATAAATACATGGTGGCTATTCAGTTTGAGTTAATGTCGTAGAGATAAATGGAGCACTTTACACCTCTGAAAATCACGATTTCAGGCTTTTTGTCTGTAGACTGATAATGTTTGGAGGCGGCAGGCACATGCTCAAAAGATTCCATGGAAACTGAAAGGCCACAACTGAGTTGTAGGAAGCATGGGGGTGGAACATGTTGCCTGGCTCACAGCAGCACACATCTAGGCTGTATCAAAGAGAGAGAACCCTTTCCAATCCTGGAAAATAGCCTTCACGATGTCACTGGGTGCATGGTTGTCTTCAGTTAGTCACCAATCGGGTTGAAGCAATAAACAAGACAAGTATGAACTCCTCTTCTTTATCATAATGAGCTGTTAAATCTGAAAGCTGTTATGATTCTTTTTAAATGCCAATACTACTGATCTTTTCATTCTGGTCATTTGTCCAGCGCAGTGTGTTGAAACCAAGCAAGGAGGAAACAGTTGGTCAGACATTGTTTACTTGGAGGACTGCGTCTGTGCATCCATAGCTATTCTGTTTTTGACATAGTTTTGCATAGTTCCTCCTGGCTTGCTGGTACTGCTGTGATTTCTACCTGTGCATCTGGGACTTCAGTTTCACAGCACTGTTGTTGGGAACAGGGACTTTTGATTCCAAATACAAATCACTGCATAATGGGATGAATTGAGGAGGACAGTGTGTATTGGTACCTTTCAGCTGTTCCTGTGGGAATGGAGAAGGGGAATTGTTGAAGTCAGTACCAGGTTAGTCGGACCTGAAGATGGACTCTCATGCACTGTAACTATCTGGCACAACCGACAGATTTACTTAGTAAAGGCAGGCTTAAATCTGCATCTTTGTTCATTTGTTCATAATCTGTGTGCAGATCCTATAGGAATCAGACTGTGAGTTTTGAAACTAAATATATTTACATATTCTTTCAGATATTCTCTTGGTTGGGTGGACAACCAGGCAAATTTTTATATCTAGTCTTTAAAAACTAAATTGAAAAAAATACAGAGCTATCAGTTAAAAAGTGTTGGTTGCCTCTATTGTGATTTGTATGGATTTATAGGGCATATGGGTTTTTTTTATAAAACTTCTTCCAGCAAAATGGATAAATATGATAAATGTGTAACACAATAAAATCCACTATTGACAAATGCAAAGTAATGGGTTCTAAGTGGACTATGTCAAATAAAGAAAAAGACATGGAATGAAATTCAGGACTCTTCATACTAGAACCATATTTAGGACCATGAACTATTCATAATATTAAATAATCAGTGTGATGTATCTAAAAGACTATAGCTCTGCAGTTACATAGAGCATAAGCAGAACTTATTACTGCTTATTACACGTTACTGTTATGGAGAATGTCTTCCTAAAGAATGAGCTTTTGACATTCTGGAAATTTGTACTAAGAGAGGCTCCTGGCAAAGCTGATCAAGGCATCATTACTATGTTTGGTCAGTTTCTCTCTCAAAAATTTCTTTTCTGCAGTGAACAGCAACATACTGACGGATGTTGATCTGAACTGTTTTTTAGACTAGATGAATCGGAACATGTCTCATTTTGAGATACAGATTATCTGGAGAAAAATATGCTTCATAAATCTTGTATATTTATTAAAATTGCTTTTTTTATTACCTAAACATTTGAAAAATGATTCCCTTGATGTAAATTTTACCTTGGGCTATGCCCTTAATAAAAAGAATGTGCCCCTGCAAAGTTATATACAGTGACTAAGCAGGGTGTGTCTTACAATCTAATGGCATGCCTTGATGATTGTGAAGCATGAAACCAAAGGAGCGTCATTATTAGTCCATAATACTCCTAAAGTATATTATGAAAATATTAATTCAAATTTAAAAGGACAACATCAGATATGAGAGCATTTATGAGATAAAGAAACATAGGTGGAAGGTTATATTTTACCAAAATGTAGGTTAAAATTAGACTTACAGTAACTATTTTAAGAAAAATAAGTTATTTGTTTTGAAACTGAATGTAAAAGGACCCTTTTATATCATGAACAAAAGGAAAAAAATTCCCTCTCACCATCTTTTCAGACAGCCTTGGGGAAGATTGGGGAAACAGGTTATCAAAAATAAAATAAAAAGTAACCTGATAGTTCAGATAACATTGTTAATAGTATTGCATAAAAAGATATATTAAAGAATGTTAAGGTTGCAAAGTCAAGCACTCAAAAGTTAGGAAATCTCAGAATGAAGGATACCAGAAGGAACTATTGCGGGGAAAGCCCCTGCAACCCTGGGCAGAAACCTGCTCTTAGACAATCTTCAGAGAATTTTAGTTGCCTATAGAGCATGTGTGAACAGAGATTTTCCAGAGTCTCATAATGGCCAAATTTGGGTGAATTTTCATGGCGACAGCAAATAGCACATCCTTGAAACCAGGTGATCCCCTTTGCCAAATGTCAAGTCCCTGCTTCAAAGCATGTATGCACTAGTTTCTCAATGAAACAGTTTGTAAGAATCTTTTTAACATGGGTAAACAACTTGTTTTTTCCCTAACCTTGTTCTGAGAAATAGCTGAGCAGTCAAATGCTGAAATTCTTCAAAAGTATTCCATCTAGGGCAGACACTTATGGTAAACTTCATTCCAAATGGTTAAGTTGTTAAACTCATAGGTAAGGCTAAGATTTGGTCGTGGGTATTTTTAGTAAAAGTCATGGACAACTCGAGTATGGTTGTGAGAAATAGAAAGTTGCAGATGTCTCCAGCTAAATGAAATTGGTGTCCTTTCCCCACGATATATCACTGCGCTGCTTACCCTACTCACCTCAACTTTCCTTGAGCGCCATATAAGCAGTTGCTAGTATGACTGTCTTAGCTACTTGAAACCCAATGAAGCTGACAGTAAGATAAGTGTCTTTCAAATGTGTTGGGGTTTTTTGTTTTTGTTTGGGTTTTTTGGACTGTATTCATGGCATTAGGGAATTTAAAATTCTACTATAGTAAAAAAAAAACAATTTTCCTGTGGAGAAATATTTTTCTTCGAGTGCTGTCCCTGTTGGTGTTCCACTTCAGGTGTCGGTGTGGCCGGCGCCGTTGATCGGAGATTTTTGCAGCAGTGCCTGGATTTAACAGATACGAGTGCTGCAGGGAAGCAATCCTGATCTCCGACGGACACGCTCTTCTCCGTCAGGTGCCTTGGAGAGGGACACATCCCTGCCAAGTGCATGCACTGTGCCAAACTCAAAGCGCGAACCAGGCGAGATAGAGATCTTCACCTCAAACTTATCCTATGGAAAAGTCCCTGCAGCCCACCTCTGAGTCTGATACCGGACAAAAGGGCAGCACTATGACTCAAACCTCCAATGTAAAATGGAAAAGAGCCAGGAACTTGCCTGTTAGAGATGCTCCAAAACTAAAGCAGTCTGCAGCCAGGTTTTTACCTCCTGTACCATCTACCTCATGGGAGAGTTCAGTTATGATGCCAGTGACTTCTGGCACCACCGGAACCAGGAACGCATTGGCACTAGGTCGCAAACCGACCTCGGCTACGGCACTGTCGACATCAGTGAAGGAAGAGAGAATATCCATGGTACCGACTACTGTACTGAAAGAACAAACAGCCGTGGTACTGACAAAACATTCACAGCACCGCACACGACAGGATGCTCCTCCATCACATTCTCCTCTCTATGGTATCGACAGATCACCCTACATGCAGGCATTGCAGTCTTACCTATCCATCTCACCTATCCCACTCCACTATTCAGCGATGGTGAAGAAGGCTTACATGGAGGAGTCTTCTTCCCATATCAGTCTTCCCCAGTCAGAAGGGACTCTATGTGCTTATTAAGATCACTGGCACAAATTGAAAGGACTATGGGGGAGTGGATTGAACAGATGAAACTGCTCTCTCAAAGATCTCATTCACATGACATTTTAGGGGACCTGTGCACATCCCGTAGGGCTCAACAGGGCACGCTTTCAACATCGGTCACAGCCTGAGAAAAACCTGTCCCATCATCCCCTGGACAGGACAGGGATATTGAGGAATCAGATGATGGAGTGCAAGATGAGAACTCTCCAACTCACATCTCATCCTTGTCTCCGGACGAGGCAGTAATGCCACCCCACTGAGAATTGTTTAAATGAATAGCAATAAGTCAGGACATACCTCTACAGGAGGCGGAAGAGACTCAACACAAGCTGCTACAAATACCATTTACATTGCCCAATACAAAAATAGCCCTGCCAATTAATGATGCAAAAATTCAACCTGCCGATACATCTGGCAAACACTGGCATCAATCCCACCAACCTGTAAGAGGGCTGATAGGAAATACTACGTTCCATCAAAGGGAATGGAGTTCCTATTTACTCACTCTCCTCCTAATTCCCTGGTGGTTGATGCAGCAACATTACAGGAGTAAACAGGCTCAGCCAAAATCCACTCCAGGCGATAAAGACAAATGTCTAGACCTGTTTGGATGCAAGATATACTCCTGGGCATCCTTGCAATTTAGAGTGGCTAATTATAATGCCCTATTAGCCAAGTATGACCACGACATTTATGGAAAAATTAATGGACTGAAACAATTCTTTCTTGAAGACAGACACAACTGAAATCACTAGTAGATGAGGGTCAATTAATCACATGAATGGCTTTGCAGGAATCCCTCAATGTAGCAGATACGGCAGCCTGCACTAGAGCAACAGCCGTTGCTATACGCCACACCTCTTGGCTCCAATCTTCCGGCATTCCAAGGGACCTACAAACAAAGGTGGAAGATTACCCTTTGATAAGGACAAGCTATACTCTAAGAAAATAGATGAGACTTTACATTCTGTGAAAGACTCCAGGACAACCCTTAGAACCTTGAGTTATATATACTCCGTCGTTTAAATGTAGAAGGTATCAACCATACCAGAGGAGAGACTTTTTTTCCAACCGCCAAGAAAGGCCTTATAATACTTACAGGCAGAAGCAAAGGCCATAGAGAAGGAGACAACCATGAAACCAATCTACCTCCTCTCAACTTGCTCATTCCAAGCAGTCGTTTTGAGGGCTTGGTCGTGGGTCTGAGACACACCCCACTGGCAGAAACACCAACCATTTTTGGACATAGGTTATGCCCTTTTTTCACCAAGTGGGCGGCAATTACCACAGACAGATGGGCCCTAGAAATCATCTACATGGGCTACTTCATCCCCTTCATATCCATACTATCCTCCCCCCCATCCCTCTTCAGAGACCTCTCCCACAAGCACCTGTTACAGCAGGAAGTGCTCCACTTACTACAACTGAGAGCAATAGAAAAGGTCCCACCTCAATACAGGGGCAGAGGATTCTACTCCCAGTATTTTCTTACACAGAAGAAGAATGGGGGGTGTGAACCAATTCTAGATCTCAGAGCATTCAACAAGTTCATCTGTGTTCAAAAATTCAAAAGGGTTACTTTAGCAACAATAATTCCTGCATTAGAATGGAGAGATTGGTTCTCCACCCTTGACCTAAATGACACTTACTTTCATATTACCATACACCCATTTCATCGTCAGTTTCTTCGGTGTATAACCGGTATGGAACACTACCAATATGCAGTACTACCCTTTGGCCTGTCCACTTCTCTGCGAGTCTTTTCCAAAGTACTTTCAGTGGTCACGGCACTCTTAGGATGACTGGGGTGATAATTTTTCCGTACCTAGATGACTCCCTTGTCCAAAGCCCAACCTATGCGGAGGCAGAATACAATGCAAGAGGACCATAGATATTTTTCCAGGGATTAGGCCTACAGATAAATTACCAGAAATCAGTCACAATACCAGTTCAAACCCTAGAGTTTATAGGGGCACAACTCGACTCAATTAGGGCAAGAGCAATATTACCAACTCAAAGATTCCGCACAATATCAACCCTTATTCTAGGAATCAAAACTTGTCCCTGTGTTACAGCCCACACTTTCCTCCAGTTGCTGGGCCATATGGCAGCCACCACCTTCATGGTACAATATGCCAGATTGCATGAGAGGCTTCCAAGGATGGCTATGTTCAGTATCCATCCCAAACAGACACAGACTGAACAAACAACTAACAGTCCCTTCAATAATCAAAGACTCCCTAGATTGGTGGATGAACCTGGACAACTTGTGCAGTGGCATACCATTCCAAAAATGCATATCATCAATTACAGTTACAACTGATGCCTCATTGATAGGCTCGGGTGCACACATACAAGATCTCACTGTCCAAGGCCAATGGACACCATTGGAGAACCAATTGTACATCAATTTGGTCGAAATGAGAGCAGTACGCAAATCATGCATTTATTTCCTTCCACAAATAAAACACAAATCAATCCAAATCATGACGGACAAAGTAGCCTGCATGTTTTATGTAAATAGACAAGAGGGCACCCAATCTCACTCACTATGCACCGAGGCAATAAAACTCTGGAACTGGTGCGTAAACCACAATGTAGACATATCCACCTGATACCTTTCACTATAGCTTTCATGAATACAACAATGGACATGCTGAGCAAGAAATTCTGTCTGTAGTTTGAGTGGAGATCAACAACAGAGATCTATGTGACATTTTTCAACGCAGGGGCACACCATCCATAGATCTATATGCGAGAAGAACAAACCACAAATGCAATCAATTTTGTTCCAGAGCAGGAGAGGGATACCAATCTCTAGGAGATGCCTTCTTACTGGAATGGAAAGGGGCACTACTATATGCATTCCCACCACTCCCTCTCCTATCATGGGTAATAAACAAGATATGCCGAGACCATTCCTTGATCATTCTTATAGCACCAGCATGGCCCAGACAACCCTGGTACCCATACCTAATGAAAATGTCAATTTGCACCGCGATAAGACTTCTGACGGGGAGACACATCTTATCACAGAACAAGGGTAGGATGACTCATCCCAATCTGGACATGCTTCATCTGACAACCTGGAGGCTCCTTGGTTCCATGAAATAGAGAGAATGTGCTCCAGGCAGGTTCAAAATGTGTTACCTAATAGCAGGAAGCCATCCACTTGCAAAACATATCTACAAAAATGGAAAAGATTTTGCATATGGTGTCAAACTAAAACCATTCCCGTGATTTCAGCACCTCTACCCCAAGTACTTGAATACCTGATGGAACTCAGGGATAACCCTGCAGTTTTTAATTCTATCAGAGTACATATAGCTGCCATTAGCACATTCCATCAAAATAGAGAATCATCACCCATTTCTCACACCCCATCATGAAATATTTCTTGACAGACCTTTAAAACCTATACCCAGAAATACGCGAACCAACACCAGCCTGGGTCCGAAATATGGTGTTAAAAATCCTCACATGTCCCCCTTTCGAGCCCCTGGCCCACTTACTCACTCCATCTGTCAATAAGGTAGCATTTCTAGTTACCATTACTTTGGCGAGAAGAGTAAGTGAGATGGGGTACTTATGGCACACCCCCTTGTACCATTTTTTACAAAGATGATGTCACTGAGACCCCATCCGAAAATTTTACCAAAGGTATCATCTTCCTTCCATGTGAACCAAGCCATATACCTGCCAACATTTTACCCCAAAACCCACAAGGATAAACTAGAGGCTAAACGACACACATTAGATGTGCGAAGAGCACTATTATACTACCTCAACAGAACTAAAATGTTTCATAAATCACCAAGACCATTTGTCTCTATGATAGAACGCTCAAAGGGCACCACAATATCCACCCAAAGACTATCCAAATGGATATCAGGATGTATATAACTGTTACAAACAAGTAGGTACAAACCCCCCCGGTCCGTATCAAAACTCTTACTCTACTAGAGCAATGGCGACCTCTTTTGCCTTCCTTAACAATGTTCTCATATCTGAAATATATAGGGTGGCCACTTGAGCTTCTGAACACATGTTCATAAATCACTATGCGATCAGTACTAATGCTAATCTGGATACTCAACTAGGATCCACACTATTAACATCAGTCCCAGTAACTGATGTGAAGTCCCCCGCCAGTAACGGGATACTGCTCTATAGTCCCCTGAAGTGGAGCACCCATAGGGACATCACTCGAAGAAGAAGAGAAAGTTACTCACCTCATGCAGTAACAGGTTCTTTGAGATGTATCCTGTGGGTGCTCCACTATCCCCTGCCCCCTCACTTGGAAGTATACATAATCCTCCACAATAGAGAAGGAACTGAGGGGGTTGGGCTGCGTGAGCGGTGGTTAGGGCACCAACAGCACCACGAGACACCCTCCGTGGATGCGCGGCCTGTATAGGCACTGCTGCAAAAATCTCCGATCAACGGCACCAGGACGCACTGACACCTGAAGTGGAGCACCCACAGGGGGACACATCTCGAAGAACCTCAGTTACTGCACGAGGTGAGTAACTTTCTCTGTTAAGCATGTATGTTTTCCCACTCATTTCAGCTTCAAGTAAAATTGGATGTGCGACATTCTGTTGAATCACTGTTTGACAGGTGGAATGCTCCCAATTTTGTGATGAGGTCTAGCTCATGCTATGGTTATGCATCTTACTACTTGTGATCATGTGACTAGTTTAAGCATCATAATCTATGGTTTTTATATCCTACTTAATAATTATGATGTATCACATTTCTCTTTCCCAGGGTCAGACAGCATTTGATGTAGCGGATGAAGACATTTTAGGATATTTAGAAGAATTACAGAAGAAGCAAAATCTGGTAAGATTTTTGAGATCTCTTTTCTCCCTCCCTCCCTCCCCCTCCTGCATGCATGTATTATGGTGCATGTGTGTTCATATACAAGCTATAACAAATTCAGATTAGTATATGGAATTAACCTTCAGGTGACTTGAGGTGCTTCATTGTCCTTCTGTGTCACTCTTTTGTTCTACTTGGTCAGTGAAGTTGATCTGAAAATCTTGAAAGGAAAAGTGATGTTTTTCAGGCAGTTTTCACTGTATTTAATCATCCAAGACAAATGCCATACGGTTATTGTGTGTATGGGTTTTAAGTTATATATGCTGGTAAATACAGGATTTCTTATATTATTTTAATATTTTTATTAAATATGTATAAATTATATCATTCTATCAATTTAATTGCATCATTTTATATCTCTTAAAGCTTCATAGTGAAAAACGGGAAAAAAAATCTCCCCTAATTGAATCTACAGCCAACATGGATAATAATCAATCACAAAAGCCATTTAAAAAGTAAGTAAACCATTAAGATGTTTCTGCTGAGGAAAATAGGTTCATAAACTTTCACAAATATCTAAGTAATTCTATATTCTATATTGTTTTATTTGAAATAAATGTTTTTTATTCCAGTAAGGAAACTTTGATTATTGAGCAAGAAAAGAATGCATCTAGTATTGAGTCTCTGGAGCAAGAGAAAGCAGATGAAGAAGAAGAGGGAAAGAAGGATGAATCCAGTTGTTCTAGTGAAGAGGATGAGGAAGAAGACTCAGAATCTGAAGCAGAAACAGGTAAATAATTTTGAAGAAGTATCTTTGGTTTAGGATCTTGCTTCAGTTAAACTCATTATACTGGGATTACATGATAATGGGAGTTATTCATTGTAACGTCTTGATTCCACTTTTTGTTAACTGATGACTATTAGCTATTTACAATCAGTATTTTTAATCAGATAATCAGAGAATAATACAAGGCAGCAGAGACCTCAAATAATATACCTAAACAGGATATGGAACAGGGAGAGAAGGAGGACAAAAGAAAAGACCGAAATAAAACCTCTATGGGTAGAGTCTTTTGACCATCCTAGTGCCTTACAGCCTGGATGATTGGAAAAGCAAACATCCTTGTGTGTTCTGTCATCTTGGTGCAGACTCTGACAAATGCAGTGGATAATTCTGCCTCCGATACAGACAAATTAAAGAGATCTGTATTTTGGATTGCTATTAATATACTGGAATACATTTGGTTTAAAAAGTATTGTTTTTGGTAGTAGTTCAACCTCTGCCTCACATGCAACTTCAGCTCAAGATTAATGGTACCCAAAAGATCTTATATTCATTTGTAGAGAAATGGGCACTACAGCAAACTTGTTTAAAAATCTAAGTTGAATGCCATTGTTCAGACTTCTCGCTACGCTCCTAGATTGGGACAAGTGTTCAGCATTTTGTGCACATGTATATGTGCACAGGGCTATAACAATATTTTAAAGGTTCCAAAGTACAAATTTAGTGTGTGTGTTGGGGGGGGGACGGGAGAATTTGGATGCACAGAGCTTTGTAGTGTCCTCTTCCTAGACCTGGCCCACCCCAGATGTCTGTCAGAACTTGCCACCTCTTGCCATACCACCACCAAATTACATAGTAGCTCTTCTCATCTCCTTGCAACCCTTCTTCTCTCATGTTTCCGTCTACTTAGGTTGATGGTTGGAAAAACAGTGCAGCTTTTGCCTGGTTGGATAACTCTTCCCATTTACATTTGGCTGCTCTAGGGTCAGCCACTTGAGTTGGGGAGAGGAGAAAGTGGTTGGTCTATGTGAGTGATCAAACAATTTCAAAGGAGCTGCCAGCTGCTTTCTCAACTGTCCCACTCCAGATATGCATCCTTCAGTGCAGTTTGAGATTTTGTAGTTTATCCTTACTGGTACTTTTGTTTTCCCATTTACTGCCATCTACTGTTACTTCCCCAGCAGGCAGTTCAAAAGGGGAACTTTTCTTTGTCACTTTACAGAAGCACTGGTTCCTAGATGATCACCTTGGCCTCCACATATTTCTGGGGCAGGGTTTTATGTCTGCATGTGTGTTGTAAGGTGAATGAGTAAATACATTGTATAAACTTGTTCTGTCTGGTTGTGAAGATATACTAGGCAGTCTTAGATAGCTATTACTAATACAGCAGCACTTTTAATATGTAAAACAAAAGTGAGGTGTTTGACACTAGTAAATGCATTATATTCTAAAGTACAAATGTCTTGTGGAACAAATCACACTAGTATCTGGAAAGAAATTTGCAGAGGGTTAAGTTTTTTTTGTACCTAATTTGGAGGCATGCATCAAAATATCTAGAGAGATGTTTAATATATAATTGCACTACTTAGTTTTCTATTTTTAGACTATTACCATTTTAATTCTAATTTACAAGAATAATGTAGATTACATAAATAATTGAAAGATTGACTCATTTGATAAATTTTCATTGGAACCAAAACAAGTTGCAAAACAATAAAGCAAAACTTTAGCTTCCCTTTTTCTTCTTTCTGATTTGATTTGCCACTTCATGAACTGGTCTCTGGTGAACCACAAAAGGCTCATAATAAGCATCCATATGAGATAAGCTGTCTGCATTTTTTTCAGCTTCTCCTTCCCTTCTCTGGTTCTCATACAGGTTCCCCTGATTACCCTCAGAAACACCCTATTTCTTTGTTAAAGACACTTCAGATAGCTCCCTTCTCTGTCAACTTGCTGTTCTCCATCAGGCCTTAGCTGCTCTCAGTCTGACCTTTGAAAATTCTGTTAGAAGGTTGTGGCAGATTTTGACACTTCATCAGATTGACATTCCTACAGTGAAGAAGTGTACGCTTCCAAATGAGAAAAGATATTTGGATTATTTTAGTGTTTCTAAATTGTTTTGTCATAATGTGTTTAATCCTTGTTAAATCAGTTAGCATTATAATCAAAATTGCCGTGCCCCACCCTAAGGGAGAGCAAAGCACGTCCGGTGAAAACATGACCAACCCCGCCCAATTTTTTTACCAGAGCAAAGATGGTGGATTTTGCATTTCCAATTCCGGTGACCCCCGCAAAAAATGGCAGATTGTGCATGTCTGGTTCTGGTCATGTGACACTGGAAGACGAAATTTCATAAGTGACCAGGTCCAAGACTCAATGAAACAACCCAGATGTGGGGCTGCAGCAAGCCTGCTGGGAACAGGCCCCAAAAAAGTGATCCACACCGCTCAGTTGACAAAAAGTGCCTGGGTTGCCCAGAGGCCCAAATCATCTTATAATGAGCTGACTTGGCACCGCTGATTATAATGCAAGGATACTCCTATACAAAGTCAATAAAACTATCTCTTGGACATAGTGACTTGAACATTTTTAAATGAATAAAATATCCTTGTCAGTCATCTCAGCTCATTTTAAAATATTCTGCCTTCATATAGTTCACCCACCTGAGCTGTTAAAATTATGGCTACATTTCAGCACTGGACCAATAAAAATGCTATAAATATTTTTTATAAATAAAGTTGTGTGATGGGGAACTTGGAGAGTCAAACGTCACTTCAGTATTCCTGCATCCCTCATCTAGAGAGGTTGAGGTTTGTTAAAATCATACAGTGCTTCTCAGTCACTGAGCTAGCTCTAAGGTTTCCTGAACTCCATGACTTTTCTAACTGTTCTCTTGGTTAGTACTAAACAGTTTGTGCCAGGAAAATTTGACTGTGACACAAGAATTAATTTTTATGTAAACTTTGGACTTTTTAAATATAAACAAGACTTTTATCATACTTTATTTGGCAAGCAACAGAAGTTAGGCTTTTCCCTGAAGAGCTGCATCTCGAAATTTCAACTGCACTTTCCCTTTTTCCCCATTATTTCTCTTAAAGTGGCTTTACAATGAAAAGTCTCAGAAATTGAACGAAGTTTCTAAATGGATAATATAAAGCGCTTTGCCACACAGTGCCTTTTTCTATTTCCCTATGTGTGGAAGGAGCTTTTCACTGAGTACACACCAAACCACATACTCAGAGACCCCTCCAACCTGTAAATGTGCCCGCTTTACAGTTAAAACATGCTTTTATTAAGTGCCAGGCTTGCAAATTTGTCCTGAAATCTAAAGTCAAGCTGGGTACATTGCCATATTCATGACCAGCAGTAAAGATTATGCAGCTGGAACTTAAACTAATGATTTTATTGATTGATTAATCACTCTCCCAGGTCTCTGTTGGCTCTTCAGTGCTTATATAAGTTAAAAGTAGTTTAAACTTAGTGAATAACATATATGACTGAATTCATATGCAGAGCAGATTGTTGGAATAAGGCGGTGCCAATTTTAAAATTATTTACCTTTCACAGCAGAACCACACATTATCATCTTAGAATCATAGAATATTAGAGTTGGAAGGGACTTCAGGAGGTCATCTAGTCCAACCCCCTGCTCAAAGCAGGACTAACCTCAGCTATATCATCCCAGCAAGGGCTTTATCAAGCCGCAGCTTAAAAACCTCTAAAGATGGAGATTCCACCACCTCCCCAGGTAACCCATTCCAGTGCTTCACCACCCTCCTAGTGAAAAACTTTTTCCTAATGTCCAACCTAGACCTCCCCCACTGCAACATGAGACCAGTGTTCCTAGTTCTGTCATCTACTACCACTGAACAGCCTAGCTCAGTCCTCCCAGGACCCCCTTTCAGATAGTTAAAGGCTGCTATCAAATCCCCCCTCACTCTTTTCTTTTGCAGACTAAACAAGCCTAGTTCCTTCAGCCTCTCCTCATAAGTCTTGTGCTCCAGCCCCCTAATCATTTTTGTTGCCCTGCGCTGGACTCTCTCCAACTTGTCTACATCTTTTTTGTGGTGGGGGGCCCAAAACTGGACACAATACTCTAAATGCGGCCTTACCAATGCCGAATAGAGGGGAATAATCACTTCCCGCGATCTGATGGCAGTGCTCCTACTAATGCAGCCCAATATGCTATTAGCCTTCTTGGCAACCAGGGCACACTGCTGGCTCATATCCAGCTTTTTATCCACTGTAACCCCCAGGTCCTTTTCTGCAGAACTGCTGACTAGCTCGTCGATCCCCAGTCTGTAGCTGTGCATGGGATTCTTCCGTCCTAAGTGCAGGACTCTGCACTTGTCCTTGTTGAACCTCATCAGCTTTCTTTTGGCCCAATCCTCCAATTTGTCTAGGTTACTCTGTATCCTATCCCTATCTTCCAGGGTATCTATTGCTCCCCTAGCTTAGTGTCATCTGCAAAGTTGCTGAGGGTGCAATCTACCCCATCCTCCAGATCATTAATAAAGATATTGAATAAAACCATCCCCAGGACCGACCCCTGGGGCACTCTGCTTGTGACCGGCTGCCAGCTAGACATGGAGCCATTGATCACTACCCATTGAGCCCTATGCTCTAGCCAGCTCTCTATCCATTTTATAGTCCATTCATCCAACCCATACTTATTTAACTTGCTGATTAGAATTGTGTGTTATACTGTATGGTATTATATCTGTTTTGCCTTTAGACTATGGCATCTGTAAGGCAAGGACTCTAGTGCAATGTACCACTCATCATGCTATGTAAATAGTCTTGTATTATCTTTGAAAACTCTGGATCAGTTTTGGATCAGAATCTGTGCTTACTTGCTGAATTGGGACTGCAATACATTTCTCAGTGCAAGGTACTTCAGCACATGTGTAACTTTAAGCAAGAGTTGTCTGAATGGGACTAATTAAAAGCTTAATTTAAATATGCAGATGAGTACATTGCTAAATTGGGGCCTTTGTTAATAAAGGTAAAGAAGAACGTTGTAGTCTAGGGTTAAACAGTTACGTCATTCTGAAGGCAAGCAGTCCTTACAAGAATCACCTTACCCACACTGCCAAAACTAAGTGGGCTGACTTTTTTTTCCTTCATGCATCTGAGAGCTTAATTTTTTGAAGGGTATCAGCAAATGAATAGAGCCTGAATCTGCAATCTTTAAGAGCATGTAAGTTTGACTGATGTAAATGGGAGTGCTTGATGCCTAGTGACTATGAGAAAAGGTCTTGTTATCTTTGACCAAGATATAATCAAAATGGGTGGGAGTGGGAGCAACTGTTGAAGATTTATATTTCTATAAAATATGAAGTTAAAAAATTATCAATCACCTATTTAAAATGTTTTATTTGCAGACAAGACCAAACCTTTGACATCTGTAACTAATAATACAAATAATATTAGTGCACAACCAGCTTCTGTAGCTGTGACAGCGTCTTCGATAACCACTGGTCAAATGACGCCTACATCACCAGTTAAGAAGGTAAAACAAAACCAAACAAAACTTCTTTGTATGTGTTTCTAAACAGTGTTCTATTATGTAAGAATAAATTTTGTGTTGATTCCAGTATAAAAATGTGAATTGGCTTGACCAAATGAGTCTTAGAAAATACACACAGAATATTGGAGTATTCAGAGTTCTTCTTTAGAATATTTTCTTTCAATTTTTATAAAATTTACAGCTGTATTTTCAACGTTTAATTTCATCTTGTTTTATTGAGACTTCACATGCATGTTACATGTCTGAAGAATTTTAGTTGTTTAACAAAAAATTTTTGTGTAAGAAAGCACCGCTGTTAAACATCTTTTATTTATAAACCCACTCTTGTTTTTTATGTGGCAGGAGGGGATTTGTTGTATTTAAATCTAAACAAAGCAGACTATAAACAAGAACCTCAAGAATGTAACTTCACGTACCAAATATATAGTTGTGTAGAAAAGGAAATATTTGTGTTCCTGAACACTTGAGCACTTCTGAAAAACAGGAAATAACAAGTATCAATTTTAATCCAAAACTAGCACATGAGCACAAACCAATAGAGGATAGGAATTTTAAACTGATGTTGCATACATGTAATCTATCTAAAAACACTTTCAAATTGTGTTACTTATTGTTTAATGCATATACATATTGCAACCATGGATGTTCATTCTTGATAGATTCAAGATATTGTGTGTTGGAATCAATGAAGCTAGTCCTAAACCTGGATAGGTGGGAAGAATGGAAATTTTGTTTGAAATTGACTGTGTTTTTTGTTTTAGATATACAAGCTGCACTTTTAGACTTATTGGAGGAGGGACTCAAGGGAAAATATCTGCTCAGTTCCTCTGTTATGCAGCTTTCAGCCTCTTGTCACTATTGCTCCATAATTGAGAGAGGATTCCCACGTAGTATTTTAATCTTAACGACTATTCTGTGCTTGGTTCTGCAGCTTCTGCTTTGTTCTCTGTGCCAGTTCCACAGTGTTCCTGGGTTCTGATGAAGTCAGGGAGCTGAGGTGAAAACCTCAAAAGATCTCTGCTGCTGCTGCCTCCTCTTTGCAAATCTGAGGTTGCCAGTATCAGACAAATAAAGAAAAATGTGAAATAAAATGAAGGGTATTTCTTTTTCTAGTCACAATTTTTTGAAATGTTGAAACAGCTTTTTTAAATAACCACATTTTCAGTCTTGGCCACTCTTGGTTGTGTTTATCACCAAACCCCATCAGTTACAAAAATAACAGATTTATAAAGCAGAAAGTATGTGTTGAACATTTGAACTCTGGGAAGCAGTTCTGTAAAAATAGCTCAAGCAGTAGAGGAGACATCTCATAAACTTTTAAAAATACAATGTGATGGCCCACAAAGGACTCAAACCTTTCCCTGCTGTCCCAGAACTTGTACAAAATTATATTTGTAGCAGTATGAGCTGGTCAGAACTTTGTGCTCTGATACATGAATATGTGGCTCCCCCGCACTGGTTCTCTGTGGGTGCTAGACATGAAAAGTGAATGTTGTTTTTATTAATTTTAAAAATGAGAGTACAGTAAAGAACTCAGCATTAAAATAGTTGGCATATGACTTTCAACATTTTATTTTAAAAATGTTTCTTAAAATGTTTTAAGAGCCTGTTGCAACAAGGATAAAGGATCCCATCTCTCTGGGGTCTCACACAGCAGCAGTGACTTGGGGAAATTTCTGTTTGTTTTAAATTCTTAGCTGAATTTTAAACAAAATAGAACAAAGCATTCCAAGGTATTCATTTGTCTACAATCATGTTTCTGTATTATACATCAACAGGCTAACCTGGCCAGCTATTATTTCCTTAATTTGCTTTTCATATTTGGAAGTCATATGTAAGTCTGTTGTAACTCACCTGAGCTGGGACAATATACTCCCTATTCAGAGTAAGGGGAGTGGGTGGCCTCTGGGCTGATGATTTCACCCTCTGTTTTCCACAAAATCCTATATTAGATTTACCAGAGCAAGATTATTGTCTTAACATATCAATAAATAGTTAGCATTTATTTTAAAATTTAAAATAGCATTACTTCTCTGTTTGTTGTGCAGCTGAGGATGGCATCTAGTGTTAGTATTAGTAGTTGATGAGAGCACCTGCAGTGTGCTAGATGTTTTCCAGGGAGAAAATAACGTGCTGTCCTTCCCACAAGGCGCTCGCAATCTAAAGACAAACTTACAATGAGACAGAAGTTAAAGGGGGAAAGGGTAAAACATACTGGTAGAATGGCCATGGATTGGCTGCATCTAACGAACAGTTTAAATTAACCATATACATTTTATTTAATATACATATTAGTATGTATCAGTTAGATTAATAGTAGGCATGATAGGAGTGAGTCTTGAAAAGGATCTTAAGTGTGATGATTTATCATAATTATTTGAAGGATGATAATTTCAGTGTTACTGCACAAGGGATTTTTAAGGCAGTCTGTTCCATATGGCTGTATTCACCATTCATGTGGATGTCTGAACTTGTTTTGATCACCACTTTTTTTCACTAGCAAAGCTAGAGGAGTTCATCTAAAGGTAGTTATGATAGATTCCTGAAGAGAGAAGCAGTCTTAACTGGATAAGTCTCAAGAGAGTGCTTGAAAGGAGCCCACTAGTTTCATCCATAGGAGTTGTAAAGGGAAGCTTGGAACAAGAAGTATAAACTGCTGTAGGCCCCAGTCCTGACCCCAGTGTAATTTGGTCATGTGCTGGAGAGCTTTTCCAGGACTTAAAAGAAGGAAGAATTCTATCCTCAGGCAGCTATAGCTCTAGCCCCTGCACTGCTTTGATGGGGAAGTTAATAGTGAATCTGCCATTTCAGCCCCACTCTCAAATCCTTATTCTACAGTGCTTTTCAGGGAGACACCATAGAATCGGGCTGGATGGTGTGTGGGGGTTATGCAGCTTCTGCACATCAGGATCACACTAACTGCAAAAAGGCCTTCTACAGCGTGGGAGGAGAAGACCATTTCTATGGGTTGTTAGCTCTGTCTTTTGGAGACTTTGAGTTTGTTCTCTCAAAACTTAATAGCTAGAGCTTCTAGGAGGCTTCAATCAATGTGTTAAGGTAGTGATAAATCTTCAGGCTAGTGTTTCATAGCATGCCAAGAGTTGAGATGCTGTGGACAGAATATCCAAGAGAGTGCTCAGGATGGGAGAGGGCACAAGGAGCCTCCAGCTCAGCACCTCTTATGCTGCGATACCCTTTTCAGGGTGGATAACCATGATGTTTAGAACTAGGGAGTAAAAATAGTTTTAGGTGGCTAAAGATAATTGACAATGTATTGTGTGGAGATGAGTGTCTTTGAACATATATGTATGTCCTGACCAAGGTTGTCAATGAAAGGTCACACTCAGGTCCGTAGGGCCTCTTAAATTCAGTCACTCTTGCATGATTCTTTCTTGTGCTGCAGTCAGGGACACCTGGTCATTAACAGCCTTTAGTATCTTATTTCTTTAGTATCTTATTCCTTTAGTTGATGAAGGCTGGATTCAATGAGATAAAGACACGTATTTTCAAAATATGTGCTGCTGGCTGATGAATAGAGTTGCATCTGTGTGCCCTGTAAGGGGTGGATAGACGTGGCCCTTTTGATCTCAGAAATGTAGAGAGATGCAAAGAGCAAAAACTGGGTCAGTATTGACTGAGATGGAAGCATTAGGCACAGTGGCTTTTCAGTAGGTGGCGAGGATAGCCCCCACTGACTAACAATAATTGCTAGTTTCGTGGCTGTGCTCAACTGCTGTAAGTACAAACAGTTAATGTGAATGTTACCAACCAGTTGATAGGCTGCTGTTCAGTGGATTTTTAGTTAGCACAGTGATGTGTATGCATTGCTCAGAATTTGGCCATTTGGCTGATTTGCTTTCTGCTCAGCTTTCATACCCCATCCCAACACCTTTGCACTCTGCGTACTCCAAGCTTTCCATCATTCCAAGCCTCCTCCTCCTTGGACATATCCAGTCTTTCTTCTTCTGGGAACCACTCCAGCTTCTCTGGTTTTTAATTTCTGTTAAAATTCTCCCTAGTGACTACAGAATTCTCTGAGCTGTATGGCCTCCATCTTCCACAAAACCCTAAAAACGTTGCCAGTTAGAATATGGCTTCCTACTCTGGGGCTGAGGGATTAAAACTTAATTTTTTTGTATACAGCTGTGTAATAGTGCTCAATGTGGGAAGTGTGTGTGTGTGTGTGTTTATATAAAACATAACTGTAGGTGTTGAGTGTAGCAATGTTGTTGTTGTTCGGAATAGGCCCAGCGTTTATATTTGCTAGATTTTTTAATTCTTGGATTTCAGGTATCTGAAGTATTTTTGTAATATAAAAGGGAGGACAGTTTAAATAAGACTTCAAGCTGACAGTGTACCTTTAACAAACAATTCAAAATTGGAATACATTGGTCATTTAGCTTATTCTATACAGTTTATATATAAAAATAAATAATATATGTTTTATGTTTGGGCAAACCGTTTGAAAAATACAGCAAGTACACTTTCTCAAAATGTAGAATATCAGAATGTTGTACTTATCTTTGTTAAATATGAAAGCTTCATTGCCTTTTGTATGTAGACTCTAAATGCATTTTGGTATCAAAATTTATCATTTCACAAGATGGTCTACTGTATGTAATAGGGACTTATTACTAAGGTATTAGAAATGTCTTGTTGCTTTTAGATTTTTTTGCTTCAATCAAGAGTAGCGTATATGAATAAGGAATCAAGAGTGTGGATTTAAAACAAAAAACACCTTTTTCTCTATTTTCATTCTTTCACTCTTGATCTTTGTATCTTGTTTTAATTGGCTTTAGTATGATTTCATACCTCCTATCATGCCTGTGGCGGAGTCAGTAGATCCTGCATCATGGAGGCAGGGCTTGCGCAAAACTGGCATTGTTCTTGTGCCAAGTAAAGGTGAAAAGTCTATGGTGAGGCTTTGGTGTGCACAGGATTTGTTTCAGGTTGCAAAATAACATATTTAATCAAAATGTTGGTTCCAGAGTTGCATGGTTTTCAATTGTGTGTAAATTTTTGTTTGCATTTCTTTTTTTATCACAGTGTGTATTATGAACTGTGTGGGTTTTTCAAGCTAACTTTTAGAAAAGATGTTTCCTTTACCAGACGTTTGTTTCTTATGTCATTAACCTACCCAGGAAATGAATGTGTACAGGTTGCCCATCCCCTACCAAAAAAAAAAAATCCAGTATGATAACTTGAAAATAGCTAAGCATTTTGAAATATCCCTAAGAAGCATGAAATACCAGAGTTAGTGTGAGTTAATGGCCTTTAACTTGATGGTGTCTTTGTTTACAGTTACCAACTTCAACAACCAAGGTTTCTCCCAAAGAGGAAGAGAGAAAAGATGAATCTCCTGCCTCTTGGAGGTTAGGTCTTCGTAAGACTGGCAGCTATGGGGCACTTGCAGAGATTACAGCTTCCAAAGAAGCTCAGAAAGAAAAGGACTCTACAGGTGTTATGCGTTCAGCTTCAAGTCCCAGACTTTCTTCTTCATTAGACAACAAAGAAAAGGTAAGCATTTTCAAAATATTAAAACAACACTTCAAAGTTCTGGTCACTTAATTTAGTATAAATATATCTTATGATATGTATTGAATGTAATATGTATTCGTACTGCATCATATAGATAACTATCTTGCAGTGGGGTTTACAACGCTCTTACTAAGTTTTACTAAAAGTTAGATGCGAAATTGTGGCATTAAGTTGTTGCTGTGGGTAGGCTGTAGAGCTACCACAGAAGGAGTGCAGGTGTTTTGCCACCTTTTGAAAAGTGTAACAGGCCTCTCCATCCATACAGAACAGCTTCATTAGCTGGTGGAAGAGTGTATGTGCAGGACCTTGCCACCTTTGGGAAGACTTGCACCACTAGTAGTGCAAAGTCTTGTGCAGTTAAGGGAGTGCAAGGATTGTGATAGTTTCTGTCTCTTGGTCTGGAGTGGCAGGGGTGAGGCTGGAAGAAGGCTTCTTATTACCCCTTCATTCACATGTTGTGGGGATGAGGATTAATACTTTATCCTATTTAATTAAGCATTAATTAGTTAGACTAGCTGTGTTACTAATTTGGCATAGGTATTTGAGCAAAAGTAACTTTCTAGTTTTGCTTGTTCTTACAAAGTAAAGTAATTTCTTTTTTCAAGTTCTAATGTCTTTATGCACATCGTCTTGATTAAATATATTTGCAGATTTTAGGAAAATACTAAACCACTTTAAATGGTAGTTATAGTTGACTGTTATTTTAAACCCAACCTTTGGAGATGTATTAACAGAAAAGCGAAAGGACAGCAAATTAAGACAGTTTGGTCCTTTGAACAGTTTGCTGTTTCCAGTATGATGCTTGTTATCCATAACTTCTGCCTGACACTAATTGTGCAGTTTAGCCTGGAATAAATCAAGATGGAATTGGCATAAAGATAATTTTGCAACTTTGATAGCTGTGCAATTAGGGACTGCTGAATAGTTTTTAATATAACTTACAACTAACATACAGAGCTATTCTTGACTACTAAAAATGTTTCTGACTTACAGGAGAAAGATAATAAAGCAACTAGACTTGCATATGTTGCACCTACAATACCAAGACGACTAGCCAGTACTTCTGATATTGATGAGAAAGAAAACAGGTAACTCTTGAAGCTATAAACTTGTTTTTTAACTATCCACACAATTATTTGACATCACAATTTCTTGGAAATTAATCCCTGGACCTCCAAAATAAAAGTTTAGCTGAAACTAATGGTAAAAACTATTTTGGATGGTGCACATGTGTACTACAGTGTCCCTTCTTCAATCCAAACTATTTCTGTCACTTGGATTCTTATAACCAGGCCATATATTGCAGTCACAAGACAACTGCTGTCTTGTTGCCTCAGAACAGAATATTGGCAAATTGCAATATGTTGCCTTCTTACAGAAACAGTGGGCAGGCATATGTGGGGAAAGCACTTAAATGGTTGTAATTCCTAAGTCTTGTCTACTCAAGCAAAATTAATATCTGTATTTCAGCAACTAACACAATGTCACTACACTGCTGTAAAGAATTATGTAATTTGTTGTTGTAGATGAGGCTTAGGTGTGTATTTTTAACCACCACTTTTACAGTAGGTTTTCATGACGTAGTAAAACTGGCTGATCCCTGTCCACACTGGCAGCTTAACATGCTTTAGTTGCTGCGTTACTGACAGCTGCTGAAATATGGTTACTGATTCTGCTGGTGTAGATATTCTGCTATTCTCTTTACGATAAATAGCATCAGTTTTTTGGAAAATGGTGTTCTGGTTTTTTTGTGTGAAGTTACATGGGTCCTTTTCTACATGGTTGGGTATTGTGTGCTTTCGGGGTGTGTGATTTCTAAAGTGCACTAACATGTTGCATATTAATTGGTCCGTGTAGTACCTGCTGGTGTGCACTAAAGGTTCTCTAGTGGACTTTAACATAGTGCTGTTTGAAACAGTCCTGTGTTACCTTTAAATTATAGTGTAAGTCTGGTTTTGTGGGGAAAAGTTTCAGATTTGCCCAGTAAATTTACTATTAGTTTTTTTCCTCACTGAAAAACCTTAAAGTTCATCATGTAGGCATTGTCTTTAATGGTGTCATGCCTCAAAAATATTTTAGTAGGTAGCTAAATGTTTTCATGTACTAAGCTGGTAGTAGTAGCTAATTATGGCCCTTCATTTACAACAATAAACATTTTCTACATGTTTACGTTGCTGTTACAAGTGAATCCTTTCTCTTCTGCTTGAATTAGATGTACTGTTACCATTTTAGGTTGCTTCTAACCTTTTTCTACCTATATAAAATTTGTGGTGTGTGGTAGGCTTTCTTTATTTTGTAGGAGCAAATATATTTTGCAAGGATGACTTGTGGCAACATAACTGTGTGAGTCATGTACTTGTGTGATGTCACTTTATATGTGGCCGTGGGAGTTGTAGAATTTCCATCGAGCTAGGCACTGGCTGAAAAACTCTTACTGGACTTACAGTTCTGCAGCAAGGGGTAAAGTTGTGGTATAAAGGAATACATGGCGCCCTGGATATAACTTTACAGGGGTTTTTTCCTACCCTCCTGCTTTGTCTATGAGGTAGACCTTTTTTTCCCCCCTGGACTTCCCTTCAATGCTTCAATTTGTTTTTGTGTTTAAAAAGTTGTATTTGTTTATCAGTTTTCATGGTAAAGTTTCTAATTAGCTTGTAATGGGGGATCTTTTGCTTCCTGTGCACTGCAAGATCTGGCTGCAAATTCCTATGGACATAGGTTGTGATAGCTAATGCCGCATGGCAGACCACTGGATGGTGGACATTGTAGGCCATATTGCCCACCAGCCCACATTACCAGTGGCTCAAAGGGCAAAACAGCTTTTGAACTAGGGGAGACTCCAAGAGAGAGAAATCCTGTGAAACTAGCTTCAAAGAAGCAAAATTATAGGTAAGTAGTTTTCCCTTGACTGCATTGGGGTGTTCCAGTAGTGTTGTGAGACCCTCTTGCCCTGTCATGAGAAAACAAAGCCAGTGATGGCAACATGTAAAAGCTGGCTATTAATTTGATATTTATGGTTTGCCTTCTCTTCCACGGCTTCCTTTCATCCACCAGTTATTAACATGACTAGATATAGTAATTTGTCTATAGGAGCTTTGGAGTTTTCTAACTAAAAGTTAGCTTTATTGATGTCTGCACAGGTATGCGTATGTTCTCAAGTCCTAATCTTCTTTTTTCCTCTCCCATCTGTACCCCCCCTTAAAGAAACAAACAAAATTATCTCTAATATATGCCTTGCAAAAATACAATTCTTTATACAGGGACTCCTCTGCTAGCTCAATACGTAGTAGTGGTTCTTATACAAGAAGAAAATGGGAGGAAGATGTCAAGAAAAATAGCTTGAATGAAGGACCTGCATCAGTAAACGCAAGTTATCAAAAAAGGTAAGACTGTGAGCTGTGTATTGCTTTCAGCAAAATAAGTGAACAAATTGTTAGCTTGTGTTTAAGAAAAACAATTAAATGATTTTTGCATTTTTACACTACAAGGACAGTTTTCAGTTAAACATTGCCACTATAATGTCATTCTTTTTATCATAAAACAGATATTAATTTCAAAGTAATGCTAAGAGAGACTTTCAAAGGAAGAAAAATTAAAATCCTTGGGCCACAAGTTCATTCTTCCAAAAAAACCAAAAAAGCCCAATTACTTGTTTCACAAGCAGTCCATTATTTTTTCTAAATATGATTTTACAAACCTGCTTAGAGTGGCGCATGTATGGTAATTAAAGTAGCATAAATATTTCCATTCTGCCATCCTGTTTTTCAGTCTTTATTTGGTATCTGAAATTAGGAGGTTTGGTCAATAGGTATCCAAATACTAAGTGACTGTTTTTTAAATGTTTGAATAAAAATGGTTCAGCCTCTTCTAAGTTTGAGAAAATTTGGTGGTGTAAAAAAAAATTTTTTTTTTTTTTTTTTTTTAAATTGTGACTTTTTGGACAAAGTTCTTGTGCTGATATTCCTAGGAATAGAACTATTTTCAAATTAGTCATGGCTACAGCCTTCATAGAATATAAACATGCCTACATGTGATTAAAAAAAAGGGGGGCGGGTTCTTGATATAAATGAGACTTGACTCTGTTGAAAAGAACTCTCCACACATGCACAGTACACGTTGCACAGTTTTCTCACAGAGGGCCGAATTCGGCAAACATGCACATGAATAACTTTACTCAGTTGAGTAATTCCATTGATTTCCATGTAAAGTTACTCTCATAGGTAAGTGTTTGTATGATTGGCCCGTAAGCATGTAGATTGCATAGATTAAAAAATGTTGTGCTACTTGTGGATGTATGGATAACTAACTGCACACTGAAATGTGCAAATGCGGATGATGCATACACCTTCAGAACCTTTTTCTTTGTCACTGAGATGCAGATCAGTGGTTCCAATGGTGTGTAACTTAAGTGTTCCATATAATAGAGTATATCTTTCATGTGTTGTTTTTTTTTTAAAAGAAAAGAAGAAAAACCTAAAGTTCCATTTAAAAAAATTTAAAGACAAAGGTTGCACAGTCTTCGCAGTTGTGAAATATCAAAGTTAGGGTTGCAGGAGCAACCTTTGTGCTTATGCATTATTATATAGTTTTTAATCACATACTATTTCTCAAGTGCAGTCAATCAGTTTTTTCTGGATCTTACCTAGTCACGTAGCACTTTCTAATAGCTTTTCATTCTTTTTTGCTTACACTATTTTTATTGTCATAGGATAACATTTTCAAAAGCATCTAAATTCTGTTTTAAGAAATGGTTTGGGTACCATTGTCAGGGTGGATTGATTTAAATCACCAAGAGAAAATCATGGATTTAAATCAAGTTTCCCACTGATACTTCTTCACATATTTCTTAAACAATGGTGCAAATCTGATCACTAAAACATGTTAATTTACAACTCTACAGCATTTTACAACATCTAGGAGTGTATACTTTGTGTAATTTTTTAGGTAACTTGGTTTTTATTAATTTAGGAAAGAGCACATAATACTTATTGCCTGTGTCAAGCTGCAGAGGCAGCAGCAGTACATTAGGAATGTTAAGAACTAAATCACACACAGAAACACAATAGCACTTATATTTTATTAAACTAAATCTTAAATGTTACATAAATGTTCCACATTTTATTAACCCTAACAGACAAGTTATCACAACACTAAATGTACGCTGTCCTTAAAACTTCTACAACTAGCTCTTATCTTCCCACTCCCACTGTCATTTTTATTCATAGACTGAAACAGAAATACGAGTTTTCCTGCTTTTTCAACTCCCAGTCGATTTCTTAGCTTTGAGTGAATAATATACCAAATGATGAAAATATTCTTTCTCTGCCTTCAGAGGAAGCTACTGCTGTGAAAAGTTGGCTTAGCAACTGAAGGAACTCTGTTTCAAGGTGCCTGGCTAATGATTTCCCACCAATTCAGGGGAGTGACTTTGTTCAGAACATCATCAGTAAACATGTGCTGTTTAAATGGTTGCGCTCCAGCCCTGAAATTTATTATGACTGGCATAACTGAGGAGTGATTTTTGAGATGCCTATGCCATGGCAGCAGCATCATCTTCAGAAGCTAGGTATCTACCTTTATATCTGGGGTTGAGAATGTTCACAAGAAAATGAGGTGGAGTTAGTGCTTGATCCATTCACTTCTTTATTGCCTGCAGTTTAACTTTCTGGTGAGGTATTTCTTCCTTCAATGCTCTTGAAGTGCCTTCCAAATTTTGACAGCATCAGCATTGTAGCAACAATTTCTCTGTAGTTTGTTTAAGGCTATGGATATTGGCTTCAGTATACTGAGCATATCCTCTACATTCCTCTTTAATCCAATGTTAGATACTTTGGATGAGATACTTCCATCTATTTTATCAGTTTTCTTCACAAAGTGTTACGAGAATAGGCCAGTTTTTAATAAATTGTTCAAAACAATCAACAACAGAATTCCATCAAATATCTTGAGGATGAATTAGTTTGGATCCTCCTGCTCTCTTCAGTGAAGCTGAAGCAAAATGGTTGTTACGGAAGTATTTTGCGACTTCAACAATGTTTTCTTTTATTCCTGGAGAAGACATACTTAAGTCTTTGACTAAAAGATGCATTAAATGGGCACTGCAGCCATATGTTGTTAAGGAGCATCCTTCAGTTTCTTCTTCTAAGTATCTTCTCATCTTTGCCACATTTGCAGCATTGTCTGTGACAAAATTGCGCATGTGACTGTTGAATTTTTGTTCACAGTTTATTACAGCTTTCACTGCCACTTTTTTAAAATGTTCAGTCGTGTGGGCATTTCCCAATGTATCTATTGTTTCTGAAAGATATGCAACTCCCTCTTCTGTTGTCACACTGTCACATATTACTGGATCATTATGTACATTGCTTCACTCATCAAGGCTTAAACTGGCAAATTTCCCCTCAGTATTTCTTGCATGCTGTTCAAGTTCCTTCTCATACACTGTGTCTAGCAATCTTCCACTAATGTCTACTCTACCAGGTGGAGTGTTATCTGGTCGTAAGGACTCAACCATGTCAATGAAGTGTTTATTGTTAACAATGCGAAAAGGAGAATTTGTGGCATAAATGATGTGAGCAATCTTTTCATCTATGGTGTCTTGTTGGTATTTGCTGGTCCATACTACAAAGCCATCCATGGTGGTGGTTTTACTGGATAATTGAAATCTTTTGCTTGCTGCTGATACTTTATCTGAAATACGTTTAGTTGCAGCACTGCTGCTAAAAGTGCCAACCGATGACTGTGAAGTTATTGCAGGTAGACAGTCACAGTCAAAGTCTCTTGTCCTTAAATGGAATCCTGAAACAAAATTCAAAAACAATTTTGAATAGTCGTTCTTCTCACTCTATTATTCAGTTAATCATTTACATTTTTTTCAGCAAAGATGCAGATCCGATTCCAAATTACCAAAAAAGCTAATAGTGACTTCACTTAGAGTGCACTTAATTTTGGAGTAAGCCCCATAGAACTCACTGGCACTTCTGGTTTTAGAGAAAACAAGTATAGGATGGGGTTCCCTTGGGAAAGCGGCTTTATGCTGAAGTAAAATAGGGAATAGACGTATAGCATCACCATTATGGTATGTGGCCATGATGTTCCAAAATAAGGGGCATGTATTATGTAATATAAAAGAAGACAATGACACCCAGTGGCAAATAGAAACTCTAGATTTCTCTTACTTCAGCTTTCTGTACCGTATACTTGGGTGATAGATTCTAAACCTAGTTAACTAATTAAACAAGCCAAAAGAATTAACCAAGCTAAACTTTTTTTTCTAGCAATATCCAACATAGCAAGCAACTTGGGAATTTACTTGTTAAATCACACTTATACTAAAAGGCATAGAGAGAGAGTCTTGAAGAATGATACATTGCAAAGTGAATTATTTAAGTTACTAACCAGTTGATTCACATTGTTCTTCAGACATATCCACATCTTCATCCACATCATTTTCTCCCAATAAACAGTTTTCATTATGATGTTTCATCTTGCAAGTAGGCCCTGCATCTCCTTCTTTCACTGCTTACACTTGACATGTTTTCTTTTTTTGCCCAGGGAAGGAATTTCTTCAAGATATTCCCAGATAGGGTCTCTCTTGCACTCAGAAGCCATGACAGTTTTTCTGTGGCAAAAGTATGGGGGAATATAGAAAGCTGTGTGTGTACTGAATAATGTCTTCCCTTTTTCTTTCCAGTCCATTCCACTGTTCCTTTCTACTCTGCCTCCGTCCTTTGTGTCTCTGTCTTTAAGACAGTGTCTTAACTAACCCTTCTGTCTTGTTTGGCCCAGTTCCACCACCACATAAGCACAGAACAACAACAATCCTATCCAACTTGTCTTTCTTTGCACGTATGACTTTAGTCTGCTGAGTAACAGAAACTGAAAACCCAGAACTTTCAAGAAGCAAGAGCTGGTAGTTAGTTAGACTGGACAGACTAGAGCCATTAATTCATTTTTATGAGACTGTAAGTATAGGTTTATCATGTTTGTGATGAGATTTAATTGTAACTGTTATTTTTTAAATGAGAGAAGGTTAATATTTTATTGATTTAAAAAAAAATCAAATCTGATTTAAATAAAAAAAAAATCCTATTTAAATAAAAAAAAAAACATTGATTTTTATCCACTCTGACTTTCAGTGAGGCGTAGGCTCCAAAGAGCCTAAGGCCTGGTCTGCATTGGCAATGGAGGTCGACGTAACGCCACTTACGTCAACCCCCTAAAGTATGCGTCTCCATTGACACATAAGTTCCGCCAACCTAAATCATGGTAAAAGTTGACCAAATAAATCCACCTCCGCAAGTGGCATAACACTGAAGTCGAATTCCATGGGTCGCATTTGCGTCAGTGTAGGCAGAGCACAACGTAAATTGACGCCATTGGCCTCCGGGAGGTTTCCCATAATGTCTTGTTGTGACTGCTCTTGACATTGGTGCTCTTCTGTAACATGGCCACGTAAACAGAAATAGCTCCTTTTCTCAGTCCCAGGAAATTTTGAATGACCATTTCCAGTTTCGACAGCAAAGAGAGTGCTTTGTAGCTGAACTGCTCGTGGCGACTGCATGGCCCAAATGCGCTCCAGCATGGAGTCATCCAGAGGTCTTGGATCTCATTGATCTGTGGGGCGAAGAGTCTGTTCTGGCTCAGCTCCGAGCTAGTAAAAGAAATGTAAATATCTACGAGAAGATATCTCACAGCATGTTGGAGAAGGGACACAACAGAGGCATTCAGCAATGCCACCTTAAGATCAAAGAGCTGAGGCAGGCTTATCAGAAAGCTAGGGAAATTAACAGCTGTTCTGGCTCCTCACCCAAAACATCCGCTTTTATGAGGAGTTGCATGCGATTTTCGGCAGTGACCCCACCACTGTGCCACCACTCAGTGTCAATACCTCCGTAGAATCTCAGTCCAGAACGAATGAGGGAGGACTCTGTGAACAAGGAGGATAAGGAGAGCAGGGTGCAGGAGAATGGGGTATCCATTGTCCCTGAGAGCCAGGACCTGTTCGTTACCCCAGAGCAGCCCTGCCACACACAGTACAGCGGGACTGATTGAGATGCTGGGGAAGGCACATCTGGTGCGTGTGCTTGGCAAATCTCATTTTTGCAGTCATGTCCCCAGTCCAGCTTCTTAAAAGGAGTTTGTGTTTTTGAGGGAATGTGCTTCCTGGGTGTTGCCAAATTTCAGTGGAGAGTTACTCCTGGAACAGACTATTTATGTGCAGAGGTATGCTCCAAGAACCCTCTGTGGCCATATCAGGGAAACTTTCATGTAGGTAATCTGTAATGCTTTGCAGAAGGTTTCTGGGGAAGGCAGCCTTATTTCTTCCACCCTGCTATTAAATGAGACGGCATCATCACAGAACACCGCATAGCAGCATAAGGGCCAGGCCTGTACCCCAATGCTTGGAGCAAATCTTCCCTTTCCACCTGCGTTACCCTCAGGAGACTGATATCACACATGGTCACCTGGGGAAGATGGCACAAGTTTAAAATACCCAACCAATACAGTCACTCCGTGTTATTCCTCTGCCATGGCCGATGTCCCTATGCACCGCCTCAAGACAATTTCTAGTTCTGGTTTTGTTGCTATGAGCGTTACAGGTCAGGACACTGGTTGCCCTATGTTTTCTGCTGCTACCCTTCACCCGCAGCATTCTCTAATCTGTTTTGCCCACCTCCTCCCAAACCGGTTCTTGGAATATTACAGGGGAGCCCAGTGATCCCTCTCCTTGCTCAAGTGTGGATTGTGAATTTTAGTGCTAATGAAACCTCTCTATAATGCATGCAAGGGTCCCTTACTTACCATGTCTGGAATGCCGTTCCGACCCATCCACTACGTACAGCTTGGAATGTGCGTCTGGCTTAACCTTGTGAACATGAAGGGGAGTTCTTTTTACATTGTAACATTTTTTTAATACTTTGGGTTAGCTAACAATGGCAACCTTTTTCTTAGTTGACATTTCGGCTTTTGGCCGATGTTGCAGAACTCCTGCTGAAAGACTTTCCCAGATTAGAAAGCAGAAAAAAACCCGCGGGATAGCATTTTAGTCCTGCTTTGAGCAGGGGGTTGGACTAGATGACCTCCTGAGGTCCCTTCCAACTCTATGATTTTATGATTAGTGAACTAATGCCTCCGTGGCTGCTGACACAGAGCCTGGAGGATGTTCTTGTCTGAAAAACTAGACATGGACATAGAACACAGAAGGATCAGCGCAGGAGCGTGATATGCAACAGGAGATGCTGCGTATTATGAGGGATCAGTCTGACATGCTGAGGCATCTGGTAGAGCTCCAGGAAGAGCAGCGGCAGGACAGACTCCCTCTGCAGCCCTTCCAAAATGCTCCACAGCCTAGCACTTTATCAGTCCCCACTCCCAAGCGCTTTAGGAAGAGACTGAGCAGGGTGCAGTATGTGCTGTGCTCTACACCAGTGGAGGCGAGCAGAAAGACGCGATGGCCCCTTTAAGAACTGCCCGCAACCACAGTTGCTTTCACAGTGACACTTCGCAATGTTAGATTATCCTCCTTTCTCCCCATTGAAACGGGTACAAATAAAACTTTGCAGCTTTAAAAAATATCTCCCTTTATTCATTCATAGCTTGGGTGGGGAAAGAAGGGGAGGGGGCTGCTGGTGGGAGGGTGGGGGATGGGAAAGAGGAAGGCACAGGAGAGACATACATTACTGTGGTTCATTGCAAAACCATTTTTTCAATGCTTCCTATAGGCGAAAGCGTTCCATGGTTGCCTCTGAGCATAGCACTGGAATCGGCTGCTCAAAATTTGCGGCCAGCCTATCAGCCTTCACGGCTCAGCCCTGGGGGAATTTTTCACCCTTTGTTTCATACAAGTTATGGATCATACAGCATGCAGATATAACTGATGGGATGTTCTTTTCGCTGATGTCAAGCATAATGAGTAGACATCTCCATCTGGCCTTTAAATGCCCGAATGCACATTTCACCACCATTCTGCACTTGCTGAGCCTGTTATTGAAATGCTCCTTCTCACTGTCCAGGTGCCTGGTGCCTAGCCAAGGGAGCAAGGGGTAGGCAGGATCCCCCAGGATCACTATTGGCATTTCAATATCCCCAATATTTATTTTTTAGTCAGGGAAGAAAGTGCCCACCTGCATCTTATTGAACAGGCCAGAATTCCTAAAAAGGCATGCGTCATGCACCTTTCCTGACCACCCCACATTGATGTTGGTGAAACGTCCTTGTGATCCACAAGGGCCTGCAACACCAATGAGAAGTATCTCTTCCAGTTTATGTACTCTGTGGCAAGGTGATCAGGTGCTAGGATAGGGATATGTGTGCCACCTATTGCCCCCCACAGTTTGGGAACCCCATTGTGGTAAACCTGTCCTGTTTCCCAAAATCACTATCCTTCCTAGCAGAAATCTATTAATGGCCCTGCACGTTTGCATCAGAGCAGCTCCAACGGTGGATTTACCAACTCTGAATTGATTCCCACCTGACTGGTTGCAGTCTGGGGTTGCCAGCTTCCACAGAACAAAGGCCACTTGCTTCTCCACTGTCAGAGCTGGTCTCAAGCGAGTATTCACATGCTTCAGGGCTGGGGACAGCTCTCCCTAAAGTTCAAAGAAAGTGGCCTTTCACATAGGAAAGTTCTGTAGCCACTGCTTATCATCCTAGACCTTCATAACAATGCGATCCCACCAGTCTGTGCTTGTTTCCCGGGCACCAGAACCAGCACTCCACGGACTGAAGATGATGTGTGACAGCTTGCAGCAAACAGGAATTGTTTCACTCTATGGCTGGTAGCAGGGCTGCCTCCGTAACGTTGCTAATTTCCGTGCTGCAGCTGCTGTCTTTCCTTTGAAAATACTGCATGATAAGCCGGAAGGTATTTGTGATGCTCACCATGATAGTGCAGAGCTGAGCAGGCTCCATGCTTCTCCAGCAGTGGCGTGCACACGACTTAGAAAAATGGCACGAAAAAGCATTTGCAGTTTGTTTGGGACAAGAAGAGAGGGGGAGGAAACACGTTGCATCATGAGAGGACAAGCAGCTTCCCAAAAACCTCTGTGGCTAGTTGCACTGTGGGATAGCTACCCACAGTGCACTGTTTTGAACGTCAATCCAAGCATGGTGAGTGGGGATGCAAGAGTCCTACGCAGAGGAGTGTGGTGTGTTTACACTCCTGTGACTTCTACAGTTCGGTAGTTGAAAGTCAATCTAAAGTAAATCGACTTCACTCTGCAGTGTTGACATACCCTAACTCACTTTTGAAAACCAAACTTAAGCTTTAGGCACTCTTATAAATGTTACCCACAGCCTAATATATCACTGAATACTGAAATGTTTAGTTGTCATCTCTTTTAGCTATATTTTATTAATGTCACAGCTCAACCATCCTTAGATGCAATTCAGGGGATAAGACCGCTAACTCTGAATCTGATTTAATTCCAGACTTAGGTGGCCTATTAAATATATACCAGCAAATTTTCAGTATTTTCACTATTTCAGTTTATCTGTAGTATGTTTTTAAATGGCTAACTATATACAATGAGTAATAGTATTTATTCATCTATCCAGTGCCTAAAGTGTAGTAAACTCTTTAAAGAACAAATAAGACATGATCACTGACCCAAGAACGTTTACAATTCCCCACACTAGCAGAATTCTGAGCTGGGCATTTCTGGCTGCTTTCTGGCCCCTTCTGTGTAATTCATGCAGCCCAAAGGGGTCAGTAAACAAATCAGAATGTGACACCTACGTTGCTATTGCTTAAGAAATAGCATGGGATCATGCAGCTGAAGACTGTATTGTACTCCATCTGTACAAGGAGTAGAGTTAAGATTCTGCATACAACCTTAAATTGATAATTCCTCGGTTCTTAATGTACAATTTTAATGTTCTTTTATCATACAAAGAAACCTATGTCATTTTAAAGCAAATTTAACAGCAGTAGAAGAATAAAAAAAATCCAGAGCAGTGATTTCAAAATGGCAGCACGCATGCTACTGCTTTGCAGTCAGTACTCTTAACAGTCTGTACAACCGATGAGGCTGCTAAGTTCAGGCACAGAGGAAGCATATCACAGTGCTTCCAACTCTGCTATATAGAATGAGGAGTACAGAACCAATTGTGTTAGAACCTTTGTGTTCTTTTCTTCCTCCTGACCTCCTTTTTCTCTCTACACCTTGAAAAGTGGAGATGCTAGGGGGAATGTTGGAAATAGGGTCATAGAGTGGAATAATGTTTGAGTTAGGATGCAGCAACCTCCTCTCGCCCCCCCCCCCCCCCCCCCGCATAGGGCAGGAGGAGGAGTCCCAGCGCCACCCTCTCACAGCTGCCCCAGGGAGCAGGGTTCTGTACCCATGGGGGGGCATGTGGCTTCAGGGGGGAAGGGGTGCAAATACAGGCTTGGCTCCACCACACTCACCCACCACGCAGCACCCACCTCTCCCGCTGCAGTACTGCAGCCCAGTGCCGGCTCTGACTGGCAGCCTCACCCCCAGCCTTGGGGAGAGGGAGGCCTGGGCCGGTCCTTCATGACACACACAAGGCGGGGACACAGGAGGCTCTGTGAAGGGCTGGCCCGGTGCCCTCCCCACCCCCTGCACTTACCCATCTCTCCAGCCCTATAGCCTGGCACCTGCCTGGAGGGGTCGTCAGGCCAGCTCTTCACGACAGGTGGGTGGGGGAGGCACTGAGGGGCGCCCTCAGAACCTCCTGCATCCCCCGTCTCCTGCGGTTGGTGAAGGGCTGGCCCGGTGCCCCCCCACAGGCCAGCATCCAGTGGCTTGGTCCCCCCCATTTCCCTCCCAGTACGCCACAGCACATTTGAATAACTGAGAGTGTTGCTGGAATCTGAGTGTGTGTATATGGTGAATCCACAGAGATGAGTGAGTGAAGAATGAGGCAGTGAAGGGAAGGATGAGGGCTTCCTTCGGCAGAGGCCGTTAAAACACTACTACATACAGTTAAGGGTATGAGGTGATAATATTCTGAGTCTCCAAATTTGCCGGAGTAGCCGAAGAAAAGTTCAGAATTAAGGTTGGCTTCCAGGTTACAGCATCAGAGGCTGAAAGAAGGTCTAAGCCAAGGGAAATGGGGATGCAATTCCAATTTGAAAATGCTCCTTTTGCTCAAAAAATGTTTGCAAGAGAGGCGGTCCTGTGTTTTACTTAGTCACATCATAGTTTTATGACATCTTAATGTCCAAATATAAATGATATAAACATATCCTACATAAATCTCTCAACCTCAGTGGCTCCTTTGGTAGAAGACCAGATGACTTGATTAGTTCTCATGTTCCAAGTACTACATCAGCACCAACAGTTACCTCTTCAGCTGGTCCTCAGAAAAGCCTGCTTTCCAGCACCAACACTACTACAAAGATTACAACGGGTTCTACTTCAGCAGGTGTACAAAGCAGGTAAGGGCATCAACACACTTTGTGTCAGATCTACTGTGTGCTTATGTATGTGCATGCTTTTTTGTTTAGTAGGTCAAGGGGCTCTGGATTTTTTCATTTCCCTGTTAAATTTGTTTAAACATATACAATTTGGCTCAAAAATAATTGTGGATGGCTTTCGCTATAAAGTGGCAGCTATGCATGTCTGTAAAAGAATAAATCGAATGCTAGAAGGGTGAAGAATAATAAACAAAGTTCAAACAGTGTGAACTATTGAATTTTGAATTTATCTAATTCATGGCTCCAGATGAGCTTCATATTTCATGGCAGAGACATTTCTCTGTTTGTTTGTTTTTTAAAAAAATCCATCCCTGAACTTGTATGTTATTAGCTGTTTAGTAAAGTGCTTTCATTGTTTAGCTGTTTCCTTTTCTCTTTTTTGTGTTGCTGCTTATGATGCTATAGTACCTCAAATCGTTTGTGGGCTGAGGATAGTACTGAGAAAGAAAAGGACAATGTTCCTACAGCAGTGACCGTTCCTGTTGCTCCATCTGTTGTAAATGCTACAGCTACTACCACAACCATGACTACAACTACTTCTGGCACTGTGTCCTCAACATCAGAGGTCAGGGAGAGACGGAGGTGTGTACAGGTCCTGCAAGTAATGCTGCTGTTACACAAAGTGATCATTTTCTTATTTATAAAAAAAGTGCAGTAGTTAGTTGTAAATCAGCTAGTACAGTAAGCGAAGCAATACTGGTCTGTTTACTAACTGTACTGAAACAACTATCAACGTGCTGCAAATTTCATTAACCTTCCAAAAACTGTCTTGAGAAAAATTTCCAAAGAATCTTATGGAATACCTTACAACAAATGAGAACATTGTGACAGTTATGCTCTTGCATGTTACTTCTATTTTGTTTTGCCCTTGAATTATAATGTTGATTTTTGGTATAGGTTACTTGCAGGTTTATATTTCTGTTCATTCTTAAATGGTTCACCTCAAAAAAAAAAAAAAAACAAACAAAAAAAAAAAAACACCCAAACAAACCAATCCCAAATAAATAACTATAGTAACACTGTGGAAAGATTGCTAAATTGAGGAGGAAGGGAGAAGCTGGTTGACAAATGAAGTTATTAAAATAGTACAATGCACTTTGTAGTAGGTAATTACCCTTACTAATTTAAATATAGAAGTATTTCAATAACCATACACTGAAATAAGAAGCTATTGTATCAAATTTATTTCAGTTATTAGTGTGTGTGTCTGATCACATACAGATACAGAACATGGAACCAAACACTCTTTGGGATGTCTACACTGACCACAAAATCGAGCCTCCCAGCCTGATCAACAGACTTGGGCTTGCAGTACTGTTGAAAATAGCTGTGTTAGACAGTCTCTGAAATCCACTCCCCTCCCTAGGTTTCAGAGCCCAAGCTGTAGCCCAGGCTTCTATGTCTACACTTCTATTTTTAGCATGGTAGCGTGAGCTTGCGAGACCAAGTCTCTCAACCTGGGCTCGGAAGCTTGCTGCCACGGGCTGCATAAAAGTACCTTAAGTGTTTATTTCAATATGTAATCATACACTACTTTCTCTTTGGAAAATAAAAGGCCTAGGGAAATTCAGAAATTAAGGTATGCAGTTACAAATGTAATGGACTTTTAGCAGGCACAACAGGTGGGAAACTGGCAGGAGAAACTTAGATACTTTTGGTTCACTACACCAGAAGATACTACATGGCAGACAGGCTAATTTTGTGTTCTAAACTTACTTCCGATCATTTTTAATCTGTCTTCCCCCCCACTCTGACATTGAAGGCGTCTGGGAGAATCATGTGGCTCACAAGCCATTTTGGTAGTAACCACTACTCAGAATGTGCCTTTTCCATAAAGTACCATGGTTGCTGCAGCCAAAGTGGCTGTCACATAACATTCATAAGAGTAAATGCAAACAATGTAAAATGAGTGGAAATGTTGCTCCCAGCAAAGAAAAGCTTCTATGAAAAGAGTTTGAGTTTTAAACTGTTACTGTAACCACTGAAGGTTTGTTACAGACTGAAAAAAAAGCAAGGAAATTCAGAATTAAGGCTGTCACTCTGTCATTCACTCTCACTAGTATGTCTAGGTATTGCACGTGTATTACATAAGATCACAATATGCACTTAGATTTCTGCAATTGGACTGAATTTCCTTGTTTTTTAACTATATACTGGCCTAAAGGTTTGGAGAATCGAAAAACTGTTTTAATGAAAAATATCATTTGTGTGTGTAGTGTGTAGTTGGCTGAATGTTTTAAAAAAATGAAGTTACTTAGTCCATATTAATAAATAAAATGTCTGCAAAATCTTATTTGAAAAGTAAGCCCATTCAAAGCCGTTTTAGTGCCGAAGCAAATAGTGCCATTTTGGGGCAAATTGAAGGAGTGCAATTGTTCATCTGTAACTAGTTTTTAAAAAGATTGAGAGGGAAGTAGGGAAGAGTGGGACAAAAATGCACCCTATCAAAGAAATCTTTATACAGTTTTAATCTGTCACACACTTTACACACTGAATTATAAGCCTCTAAAAAGGATTCTAGTGGTATGGAAGCTTTTCCATTATAGGTATAATAGCAGTAACAAATACTAGTATAGTAATTGCAGACTGTAGGACTTTGTCTAGACTAGAGGTCTGTCTATGTGGGAAGTTACACCAGTATAATTACACTAGTATAATAATATCAGTATAACTCCCCATCTGAACACTCTTGGTCAGGTGTAAGAGTGGCTTTTTCTGATTAAGTTTAAATCACTTTAAAAGTGACATAAATGAAGGTGCAGAATGATCGTCTTTTGATTACGTTTGTGATGTGCAAACAGATTCAATTCCAAAGCAGAAATACACACACACACACACACACACACACACACACACACACACACACACGGTGTCTTAAAAGAACAATTTCACAAAGCTAAAAAGAGTTATGAGACAGATCAGTTGGGAGAAAATTTAAGCAAAACAAATCAATGATAATTGGCAATTGTAAATTAATATAAATTAGAAACTAGGAATTTTAGAAAATAGATAAGAAAAGCAAAAAGGACACAAGGAGAAATCTGTGGCCCACAAATCTAAGGATAAGAATGAGTTACTTAATTATATTAGGAACAAAAACAATCCTAACAATAGTACTTTACTCGATGGAGATGGTAGAATTGTCAATAAATAATGTAAAAAAAATGTTCAATAGATGTTTCTGTTCAGTATTTAGAAAAAAGCCAGATGAGGTATTTATATCATGATGATGAAATACTTTCCATTCCAACAGTAACTCAGGAGGATGTTAAACAGCAGATAGCAAAGTTAGATATTTTTAAATCAGCAAGAGAGATGACTTGCTTCCAAGTGTTTTAAAAGAGTTGTCCAGCAAGTTCTTTGGTCTATTAATGTTGACTTTCGGTAACTCTTGGAACAGTGGGGAAATTCCAGAGGACCAGAAGAAAGCTAATGTTGTACTAATACAGCATTATAAAAGAGTGAACAGAATAATCTGTATAATTATAGGCCTGCCAGGCCTGACATCACTTCAAGGCAAAATAATGGGCAGCTGATACGGAACTTCATTAATGAACTTAAAGAATTAGAGGAGGGTAATATAATTAATGCCAGTCGTTATGGGTTTATAGAAAATAAATCTTGTCAAACTTCATAACACTTTTTTGACAATTTGGTTGATAAACGTAAGTTGATATAGTACAATTAGACTTCTGTAGGGTGTTTCACTTGGAACCACATGACATTTTGATTTAAGAAAATCAACATGGCACACATGAAATTAATTAAAAACAGAGCTAACTGTTAGGTCTCAAAATATAATTGTAAAAATGGAATCAAATGGTGTGTTTCTAGATGGAATCCACAGGAATCTGTTCATAGTCCAATGTTATTTAATATTTTCATCAGTGAAAAAAACCTAACATCATAACTGAGAGAGTTTGCAGATGAGACGAAGATGGGGAAATGGTAAATAATGAAGAGGATAGGTCACTGATACAGAGCAGCCCAGATTGCCTGGTCAACTGGGTATAGACAAGCAATATACATTTCAGTAAAGTCATACATCTAGGAATAAAGAATGTAGGCCATTCTTATAGAATGGAGGACTCTGTCTTGGGAAGTAGTGACTGAAAAAGACTTTGACAGGAGGTTGGTAATCAGTTGAATATTAGCACTGGTGCATCACTAATTTAAGGTAGCTAACATGGGGCTGCAGCTGTGCCACTTTAGCACTTCAGTGTAGACACTACATGTGCTTATGGGAAGGGTTCTTCTGTCAGAATAGGTAATCCATCTCCCTGAGAGGTGGTATCTAGGATTCTTCCATCAACCTACTACTACACAGAGACTTAGGTTGGCTTACCTACGTTGTTCAAGGTGGTGGATTTTTCACACCCCAGAGCAATGTAGCTGGGTCGATCTAATTTTCTAGTGTAAACCAGTCCACAGTTTAAAACACTACTTAGCATCTAATGTAGAAGCAGTTTAACCCCTTTAAAATCTTGTTAGCTCATTGGTCTAACCAGGGGGAAGCCCAGGATAGAGAATGGCCAGCTAACACAATTTTATATAAAGAATGGCCAGCTACAACAATTTTAAATGTGATAAGTAATATGTACACTGCCAAGATGGAGGGGAGGCATGTGTTTTAAAATGTTAAGTAACGTGTGCTAAAATCCTAGTGTAGACAGGGCAGTTTGTGTTTTAGCATGCATTACCAGGTCAAGGTAAACCCTAGATTCCCCGCTACAGTTAACCCCTACCTGCTAACATGTTAAAATACAAACTGCCCTGTCTACATTCGGATTTTAACACGTTTGTTACCTAATGTGCTAAAAATGCATGGTTTTCCTGATGAAGGCAAAGCCTAGGTGGTAAGTGGTCTTTCTAATCATGTTAGCTAGCCCAGTTTTAAAAAAAACCACACCTTTTTTCTTAATCTAGACAAGGCCTAGCTATCTAGCAAAAAAGAAGAGCTACCAAAAATACTGCATGGATGGTGAGAGAAGGCTGGATAGTATTTTATAGATGTTATATAGCAGGATGGAGGCCACTTTTGCACTTGTAGAGACAGCTATGTTTGTGTATATTAGGGCAAATTTGTCTTTTCATGTTTATCTGTCTGTTGATAGAGTAGAAGTAAAACATGTGTTATGATCCAGTATTAATTTGTGTAATTATTAGGGTTTAAAAAAAAAAAAAGATAGAATATCCTCTAAAAATTATTTTAAATAATTTTAGTATTTTCAAATTGATAGTCATCTCATTAACTTAAAGAGCTGTATTTTCCCTAAAGAAATATTTGTAATGATGTTTCTAGCGAGTGGTCTCCCAAATGTAAAGGAATGTTTCCATCATTAACAAATATGTTCTTTATAAAAAAGCTAATAAAACATAATCAACCATTTTGTACACAACATCAGAAAATGGGGTAGCATCTAAGTCACTATAGTAAAAGATGGATAAATTGGCCAGTTCTGGAACCCAGAATGGTTCAAGGCTTCACAGTTTATTGTCCTCAGACTTGGAATGCAGGATACATAATTTGTGAATAGAACTTTGTTTCAAGACCTTAATTTCTGGCTGCTTTTCATCTTTTTTTTCCAGCTTTGTTACTCTAAAGATTCTAAAACATACTTAATCGTAAATAAATATCAGTATTACACAAGAAAGAACGGATTATTAATAGCTCTAGCACTGATTTATTAGAAAATCAGCAGTTCCATTAAGAATCTTCATGAATAATCTGTAGTTTTATAGGTAATTAAATATTGGCAAATCCTGTGTCCACAGCTGAGGAGGCCTCACTTGTAATTTGAACATATGCTGTTCTGCTGCACAAAGGAGGTAGGAAGATGCTTGTGGGAGAGGGAGATGCAGGAAATGTGAACCTTAGGCCCAGCCAATCCATGTGTGAGAACATAGCTCAGCATGAGTATCCAGAGAGTGAAGGGAGGAAATGGCTTTGTACCACTTTGGTACCTCCCCTGTGCTGTGATTGTGGAGGCTTTCGCCAGCTCCTAACACAAGTTAGAGAATCTTTGAGGGCTGGACTAAGTTGTGCTGAGCTGCCTGGGCTAATTAGTGCTGAGCTGCCAACAGATTATATGGGCTATTCAGGCAGCTGGGATAGCAGGGTTGTCAGAGCACCCAAGCAAGCCACCCGCACCAGTGGCTTCTTTTGGAAGCGACGTAGGGTTGGTATAGTGTACACATGCAAAGAAGTCTCCCTATACATTGAAGATATTCTCTGGAAGCTCTGGTGATGGCTGTAGAAGTCTTTTACATAATCAGAGTTAGTGTAAAGGAGCAGTGGAGCATTCATAAATTAGGCCCCCCTGTATGCAGGGTTCCTTGGGTGGTAATGCAGCGGGCTGTATGTGTACAGGCTAAGGGAAAGGAAGGGTTAGGATTTGAGGATCTGCTTCTACATAGATTGACCAGTCCTTCTTTGTGGGCATGAAAGGCCCCATAAGACCCTTGTCACACAGACACATTGTACACTGGGCTCATGATTTGCCCTTCGAATCAGAGAAAGCTGAAGCCTCAAAAGCTGAAATTCATTTCATGGCTTTAGGATAGAGCAATCAAATATATATGTGAAACAGAATCTCTTAGGAAAATAAATCAGAAAACTTTATTCTCTTTCCCCCATAGCTAGAGGAGAGCTAGTTTTAGATCTTGTGTCTTATAAGACTACTTGGGAGATTTAACTGTCAGGGATTTTTGGGGACGTTGATTAGTCATGAGGCCAAGTGTTAGGTTTTAATGTTTTTAGCCATGTTGTCCAGCAAAACAAAATACGGTACTTAGAAGCCCATTGTTCTAGATGTTTGTATGATTTTTGCTTTTATAAAATGACTCCCAGCCTGTAATGTTGAAAAGTGACAATATTTTCCTGACCTATAAATACATTCAGAGTAGACTAAAGTAGGGGAATAAAGTTGTATATGAAATAGATTTGCTTGTTAACAGTGCTACCTAATCAGTGCTAAATATGGTTTGTTTCTGGAAAGTTTTCCAAATGCATTTACGGAGCAGTCACCTACTCTGAGTTTTTAATACTCTGAGACAGTAAATAGCATAATAGGATCTTCCTGTAATAGCCATATTCTCTACATTTTAGGCAAATAAAATGCATGTTAAAGTTTCATAGTCACTCATAACATACCTACACATTTAATATCTGAGGTACTCCACCCTTGTTTTGGCAGACTGGTAGAGCACCAAAAGAGCTTTTAAAAGTGGCATTGAGAGATAATAGCAACATGAGTTTATTGTAAGAAAATTGACTGGTAAAGATATTGTCTAGATCAATAGTGCATTCTGGTGGTGGTATAACACTTTAAAGATTATCTGGCTGTAAATATACTAAGATTTATTCAAAATACAAGTTCTGAACTTCTTGCATTTTCAAATACAGATTTATGTATCTAGTTATATTATGTAGAATTTAGTTTAGGGTTTTCTTGTAAATGCATTGGTTTTCAATCATAATGCATTTCAAGTGTTTATTTCTTTAACCATTTAATGTATTAAATTAGTGCTTATTACATTTTATTTTAATTTTACTCTTTAGATCATACCTCACTCCTGTTCGGGATGAAGAGTCTGAGTCCCAAAGAAAAGCTAGATCCAGGCAGGCAAGACAGTCGAGAAGATCCACACAGGTACAGTTATTTTTGTTTTGTGTTGTTCTTTTTCATTTATAAACACATAAATTGGTGCCAAACTCTGGTCCAATAACATCATAATTTCCACAATAAAACTTCAAATACAGTGACTGTTCTCCCCACTGTAAACTCAGTACATACCAGCAGATAAAATAATACACACCACAAACAACAATACCTCTCAAATTTTAAACCTCTTCCTCCCAAAAAGTTTGGAAGAAAAATGTGCCTTCCAGCGTGCCCTTAAGGGTTAACGGATCCAGACTAGTGGACTGGAGGGAAACAAGCAGAGCTTCCATCACAATGTCTTCCTGAAAGCCCCTTCCTGTTATATAGCAAGGTCGCTCCAGGTTGAACATGTTTATTGATCTCAGCTGTAACAGTATGAAATGCAAGGGTAATTGGGTCCCAAGCTATTTACACCTTTAAAACCAACACCTTGAATTCCAAAAGGACACTTGCTGGTAGCCATTACATTGTCTGAAACACAGTGCGATGTGCTCCAGGCTTGAAACTGTATTTCAGATGCAGGCATGACATGTTATAGTTGCTTCAGTTTCTAAATGGTCCCTTGATTGAGGTGACAGAAGTGGATATCTCAAAGAGAAAAATTCAAGCTAGTCTGTCTAAATGTAGATGTGGGGGAAAGTGCTCTTTGAACATCCAATACCAATCCAAGATCTAAGAACACTCCAAAGTTTTGTGTACCTCTTTTACACTCTGATTTTGCGCACTCTGATTTCGGGCACTGATATAATCTTTGCCATCACTTTCAGCTATTTCTCCCAAGCCATCAACGTTATCTTCATTTTATCTGGATTGCGTGACAGGCAGTTATTACTCATCTAATCCCTAAACTCATCTAGCCACTAGGATAGATGTTCCAATGCACTAGCCAAACCAAATGTGAAAGAGAGACAGATCTGGGAGTCCTCAGTATATTGAATATGTTGCAGCCCACACCCTCTCGCTAACTCTTCCGGTATCCTTGTATACATAATGAACATGGGGAAAGACAAAATAGAAAGCTCTGTTACCCCACATGAATGCCTTCATGGCAAAGGAGCAATTGTCTACAACTACTAACTGAGTCCACTCAAAAAGAATAGAAACACCAGAAAGTGACTCCAGTCACCCCTGCTAGGGACTGCTGACAAACTGAAAAAATTCAGCAAGGACGCTTTACCTTAACGCATGATTAGGAAGAAATAATCAAGCACTTTCTGATCTAAAACCAAACCTACAATCAGATTGACTAATGTCAAGAGAATCTGTAAACTGAAGAAACTATCAGAGCTGCCCTACTCCAAGCCTGTCCATGGGCTTCCTTGGAAAAGAGAGAGATTGTTGACAGAAAGACGATCCATTTTCAATAATTGGCTTCTTGAGAAGAGGCCACACAACAGCTTCTTTAAGAACAACTGACACAATGTCTTCTGTAGAAAAATGTTGACCGTTTCCACCAATGTTGGATCCAGTGGGTCCAGCTCACATATGCTAGTCCTTGTCCCACCTCACAACAGGAATCATCAGAATTTCAGTAAGTCACACTGGCTGAAACTCAAGAAGAGAAGACCTGGTATTTCCTTGAGATGTTTTTCTGTTTCCATAATGGTAGACAGCTTACTCTGGCTCAGGTAATTTTATCTTCAAAGTAACATAAAAATTCTTAAAGATGAATTTCGGTCTTTTCAGGTAAGCAGAAATCGGTCTGAGGAAATGTAAGAGGATTAGGCACTGCAGGCATGATTTTTTTCAGATGTGCTGAGGACCTAGAGCTCCAGTTGTAGTCAGTGGAATGTCTGAAGCCTCAATGCCGCTTAAATTCAAGCCTGTGATTTGATCAGCAGCCCAACACAATGAATACTGCTGGATTTTCATAAACTTCTTTTCTAATATATTAATAGTGCTTATAATACAATGGGGAAAAGTCCAGGGTGGGATTTTCAAAAGGTCCTACATGATTTAGAAGTGTCCAATTGAAAATCATATTTCAGAAGCAGCCGTTGTGGATATGCAGTGCAGCAGGCACATGCTGAGAGTACAGAATGAAAGAGTGAGTTTTGTTAATTGCAAAATGCAGGAAAAACACTACATAATTAAAATTTTTAAAACTATTTTAGGCATTTATAAACTTCCCATCCATAAAAGTAAAAACTGTAAGTGACTCCAGTTGAAATGTTGCTTTATGGTTCTGTTTTTTTCTGCAGGGTGTTACACTTACTGATCTTCAAGAAGCTGAAAAAACTATAGGAAGAAGTCGTCCCACACGAACCAGAGAACAAGAGAATGAGGAAAAGGAGAAGGAGGAGAAGGAAAAACAAGACAAAGAAAAACAGGAGGACAAGAAGGAATCAGAAACTAAAGAAGATGACTATAGACAAAGATATTCCAGAACTCTTGAGGAGGTATCTCATACTCTTTCTTTTAAGTGGTTTAATTGGTATGAACCTTAATTTTTGTGTGGCAATACTAAAATTATAGCAGGCTTAAGTTTTCTTTACTTACTTAAATGTCTTACCCAACATATAGGATATTTACATATTTTTGTGTCCTTTAATCTTGGAAATTGATATTGACTTCTTTCTGATGAACAGCCTTATCATCGCTACAGACCAGTTTCAACTACAGCTTCAACTACTTCGTCATCCTCTTCGCTTTCCACCTCCACTAGTTCTCTTTCTACTTCAAGTCCATTAAACAGACCAAACAGCCTTATAGGTATAACTTCTGCTTATTCCAGGAGTGGAGCAAAAGAAAATGAGAGAGGTAGGACTCTCTCTTTATTTTTTTCTTTTCTTATATATTAGAGGATCTTTTCTCTCTGTAGGAGATTCTGAACTGTATGTGTTGTGAGGTAAGGCATTTCTTAAGGCCACTTAAAACTTCACTGCTGCCCTAGGATCAGTATCTTCTGAAGCAGTTACTAGCAATGGCCTTCAAGAAGTGCTTCCCAATATATAATACTTTATTTCCCTCTATCATGAACTTGGGTTGGGTTTCCATAATACTGTGTTGCAATTCTATAGGCTGGTTCTTGATGGCTATTTCTAAACTGAAACATGAAGAGGATTCTCATTTGCAAATGTTACATTGGGATTCTGTGAATGAGTTTGGTGGGAGGAAAAGAATGCTGTTCAAGGAAGCCAAAATCAAAGCAAAGGGGTGCTTTTACCTTGAATGTTTTCATTTCCTTCTTTTCTATCTCATTTTGATTCACCTTTTAACAGATTAACTTTAAAATCGTAAAGACTGGAAGCAATGAAATAAACAAGTTAGAGTAGTGTTATGACAATGCTGTGTATGATTTGTTGTATTAATAGAAGAGTAAACAGATAGATAAAATGCATGAGAGCAAGCTGAAAGCATTTGGGAGGTGAACAATCAGAACCCAAAAGCAAGAGAGTTTGTCAGTAATGCCAACGCTGAACTGAAACTGAATTTCCGTAAAGGAAGAAGGAAGCCCTTAGCACAATCTTAATGAAATCCAGGAGATTTCAGTACGTTGTCCTGAAAACAAAGATTTTTTTTTTTAAATAAATAAAAGCTTAAATGAACATAAGTCAGTTGCACACTGAATTCTTGATGCTATAGTTAAAGAAATATTTATCTGATGAAGTTTGGCCTGGTATTCCTTTATACTTGTTTCTCTTGAGTCAGCTGTTGCCATAATAAAGTATGCAGAAGTTTTAAAGCTTGAATCTTAGAGCCAACCTCTAGATTGTCGTCAGAAGTATCACTGTTATACTGAAATATTTTGGTTAGTTAACTGAGGTAGAAAATGTTATAGAAAACAATCAGGAAATATGAAACACTTGCCAGACCACATTAATGGTATTTACAACCATATTTTACAGCTGTACTCTGAGCAGATGTATGTTACCGCATAACTTATAAAAATGGCTGCTGAGCTTTCTTGCTCAAGCATCTCTAAGATGAAAATGTCAGTTGCGTATGTTGACAAATGCTGATATTGCAGACTATCACATAATTTCTGTCATATTTTAAAAATGTTATTCTTAACAGAAGGCCGGAAAAAAGAAGAAGAAAAGGAAGAAGATAAATCACAGTCAAAATCAATAAGAGAAAGGCGGCGACCAAGAGAAAAACGGAGATCTACAGGAGTTTCCTTTTGGACTCAAGATGTGAGAAACTGCTAAAACAACTAAAATATATGTCTATTTCACAGCATTGACAATCCATATTAAATTATCACCTTAAAATAATAAGGAATAAGTTAGAGCCGTATGATTTAATATGATTCTGGAAAACACAGGAAATACAACAACATGAAATGGATTCAGCTATGCCCGTACTGCTTGGTTCTTCCAAAAATAGTTGCAGTCTTGCTTGTACCACGTTTTTCGCTATATAAACTGTTAGCATGTTGGAGTAGCATGGATTGTTGAGATCTGTATTGTCTGGAATTTCTTCCCAGGCCATTTATATTACTAATACAAAAATGAGAAAACCAATACATAGGACATTATTCCTTATAGCAGAGACCACCAAACTGGGGGGTGCACCCCCCTAGGGGGTCATGGAGGAACGTTGGGAGGTGTGCGCCAGGGCCTGGGTCAGCCCCCATGGGAGGCGGGGAGGAAGGGCCACCCAGCCCTGCTCTGCCCTCATCTGCACTCTGGTCCCACCCCCAACCGCAGCTCCACTCTTGACCATGGACTTGGCCCCCAGCTGCGGCTTTGGCCCCGCTCCCATCTGCAGCTCCCAGGGGGCCACAGATCAGGTAAGGGGGAGGCATGATCAAAACAGTTTGGGAACCCCTGCCTTATAGAATGAGATGACAATTATATGTAGGATGTTATTCCTTTTGCATGAGTATGGCCACAGCAGTTGTTAAACCCCCAGACTTATCATGCTTGAAATGACTTGCTGATGTGCTCAGGTACAGTTCTATATAGGTTTACAAACTAATGGAGTCCCCGTGTGTACCATGCAAGTAAACAATGAAAGCAGCAGTAACTTGGGTTCAGTTTTTATCCACATCAGAATTGGGATGTATTGATCATTGCTTTAGAAAACATCTTATTTTGAAGGGATAACAACATTTCCACACAGTATGTATATTAAATTATTATAATGAAAAAGAATTCTAAAACACATAGATGATCATGATATGACAGGGGGGAAAAAAAAAAGCCATGTAAACCAAAATCATTCATCTTTAATCTCCTAGAATTCTTTGAGCAAATACTAAATTAAAGAGAACCAGCTGACATAAAATATTTGTATCTTCTGAAAGCCTTTGACAAAATCTGTCACAACAGGCATTTAAGAAAACGAATTAATTGTATGAGAGCTAAAGTTAGAAACTGGCTCAGAAACAGTGTCAGAATAAATGGTCAATATTCAATAAGTCAAAAGGTTAACATAAGGTGCTTTTAGGAATCTGGTTAGGATCAATAGGTTAAAACAACAAATAATTACTATCTCTTACTCTGTTTGCACAGCACATTGTGCCTAGCACAATGGGTTGAGACCCCAAGTGTTACTGTAATACTAATAATTCATAATAATAATAATAATTATGCCTTTTGAATTGCAGACATGGCATGCATTTTGAGAATAAGGGAGAAAAGAAATTGAGGGTAACATTTCGAAGAGCCTGATAGGCCCATTCTGTCCTGGATTTCCTGCCTTGATTTCAAAACAAGGCCCCTCACTCCTTTGAAGGAGCTGCTAGAACTGGTATATAAAACAAATATCCTACTCCATCTGCCTTTTAAGATAATCCAGAAAAGAGAGTCCTGACCTTAACCACTCCCAAGTTGTTCATGATACTTTAGGTCAGAAGAGTTTTAAAATATCTTAATTTTAGAATGATAATTACATGATTTAAAAAAACCCCAAATATTCAAAATCCTTCGTATGCAGTTGAACCGGTGTCTAAATCGTCAAGAATAGATATCTTTTTCTATCCAGCTGTTTTGTTGCCAGATAATGTGAACAGGAGTAGTTTCACAGTTGAAAAACGTAAGCAATGATCATCAATTTAGACCAAAATTCCCTCCCTATTCCTACTCTACATACTTAATTTGTGAGAAGTAGATTCATTATCCTGTATTCTGCAAATTACTGTGTATTTAGAGTTGAAAGTAATTAAGTGAATTTGGGTCAAATTAACAAGAAGGCATATACGCGCAATAGTGGGATTGGTTTCCTTTTCTTTCTGTTTCTAAAAATAAGGATTAAATGTCACTGTTGTAAAAGCAAGGGTTTATCTTTGAGTGCTTGCTCATGTCTATACCAAGTAGGTATGTGCATGCAATGTGCCCAGTCGCTGGAAGATATTTCCCCTAGTGGTATCAGTAGGGTTGGCTCTGGAGCCCTCTGGAGTCACACCTTCTCTACCTTGCCAACCGTCCAGGTCCTCAGTTCCTTCTTACCACCTGTGACAGTCTCTGGAATGTTTGTCTACTCTTGCTCTACGAGCGTCCCCTTCTTCAGTGATCAAGCTTCATCTGTAAATAGTTATAATCTTAGTTAGTTGTTAGTAGTTAAATAGTAGTTTAGTAGATAGGACCCCTTGCGGGGTCATCCCCCCACCTTTTTCCAGGGGCTGGGGCATGCCTCATTCCCTTGGGCTTAAACCATGCAGGACTTGTAAGAAGCCCATGCCAAGGAGCGATTCCTACGCCACTTGTCACAAGTGTCTCAGAGGTACCCACCAGAGGAGTCACTGCAGGATCTGCAGGGACTTCAGCCCGAAAACTAAAAAGGAGAGGGTGCAGAGGCTAAAGATTATCCTCATGGAGGCAGCCCTTCAACCACCACCGGGCTCATCTGATCAATGGTGATCATTAATGATCTGGAGGGTGGGGTAGATTGCACCCTCAGCAAGTTTGCAGATGACACTAAGCTAGGGGAAGTGGTAGATACCCTGTTACGATTTGGCAAAGATACTGACCCCAGCAATGACAGCTCACAGACATCTTCAGCAGCATTCCTAGCTCAGGTCCCAATCCAGGACATGTTTAGGGCTGCAATGTGGTCGTCCATCCACACCTTTGCGGCACACTATGCCATTACGCAGCAAGCCAGAGACGATGTGGCGGTTGGCAGAGTGATGCTACAATCTGCAGTGCATTGAACTCTGACCCCTTCTCCTACAGGGCTGCTTGGGAGTCACCTACTTGAAATCGACATGAGCAAGCACTCGAAGAAAAGACGGTTACTAATCTTCTAAAACTGTTGTTTTTCAAGATGTCTTGCTCATGTCCAGGCCATGAAGGTGCAACTCCAGGAGGCTTCAGAGCTGACCCTATGGATATCACTACAGGAAAAACCTTCTGGCGACTTTGCACACGGTGTGTGCACACCTAGTTGGAATGCACATGAGCAACACATCTCGAAGAACAACAGTTACAGAAGGTCATTAACTGTCTTTTTCCTTATGCCAACTGTATAATCTCGCTTTTTTCCGTTATATATATCAGTCTAATACTGAAAACATCTACTTGTTCAATGTTTCTGCCATTTTGTTTTGTGAAAATGAAAGTAACCATCCAGGAATGTTGTGGGATATTTCTGGGGAAATTCTTGTGTCCTTTTGCATTTGCTTCTGTTGCTTTTATTCAAAATATAGACTGTACAGTTCAAATAGATATAATTCAAATAAACTCTGTCTTGGATTTTGACCTTAGAAATATGAAATGTTTAAAAACTCTCAATTGCATTTCAAGAGTTTAATATTTTTATTACTATTATTATTTTCTCCAGAGTGATGAAAATGAACAGGAACACCAGTCTGACTCAGAAGAGGGAACAAATAAGAAAGAAACTCAGGTAATTGTTGGTTATTTTTCATTCAGTTGTGATCTCTTGAGACAGATTTTATTGTGTGTTTTAACTTTCTTTCTTTCATTGCAGTTAGATTCGGTTGTAAGAACACATCTTGTGGGGTATAAATACCTCTTATGAGTACTTTCTGATTCATGGCTTTTTGGTATGTTTCAATACCAGTTCCTTTGCAGTTTTTTGTGTGAAAGATGATGTCTTCTATCATATAAATGAACTGCAGGCTTTTATGATAGTTTTTAATATATTTTAATAGTGGTCGTTTGCTGAGTATTACCTCCCCCTTTCTTGCATTCTAGATATACATAACTAGACTTTGTTGTAAATGTTGATATAATTTCTAACTGATGCTTAGACCAGTATGACAGAAGAAGATTAGTTGAGGGAGTTCTCAGTTTCTGCCTTGCCGAAATCCGTAGCTTCATCTGTTCTGTTTTCCTGGCGAAATGATGTGGTATGACTAATGGTGCACTAACTTTGAATCTTCTTTTTTTCTTGAAGAATACGTAAATGAGAGGCTAATAATAACAGTGTTGATAACATCACAGGGAAACTTAACTAGAGAGCATAATCTGCTTGAATTCTTCATGCTACAAATAGGTTTCTAGAAAACACCAGTACCAAGTTACTAGTCTTCAAGACAGTATATTCAGGGAAATTAATGTAATCTTGTTGCAATTGAAGAAAGCTATGACATCGTAAACCATACCATTATATGGCATAGCAGAATACATTTCTGTTGACCTAAACATTGAACTAGCACACTGGTGAATCAGGCTCTGTCTTATTTTAGTCTCCTAATTTTCTAATATTTTCCCTCTTGTTGTGTTTGTATAAGTCTCATTACCCATTCTTCAGCTAGTTTGGTTAACTGATTCATTCTGTCCTCTTTTGCTGCTCTTGTGTTTTCCCTACAGGCCTAATGGATTGTGTATTCCTATTTCCTTTCCCCATCACCAGTCTCCAGTGCACATTCTTTGTGGCCCTCAGATCTATAATTATTCTTTCATGTTGCTACATGGAGCATTACTGACTCCTTCCATATTTCTTTCTGTGGAATTGTATTCTGATACGTAATTATGGTAATTTTGTAGGAGTTATGTGACTGTAAAGCTAAAGTAATTCAGTAGTAAATCAAGCCAAAAATTATGTAAGTGCTTTTTAATAAACAAACTTTGAGTGTGGGCAACTATATATATATCTGTTGATAAATCTGTTGATAAAAACATGTAGGTTAGACTCAGCGGGGGGAGGAGGGGTAGGTAGGGTGACACATGCAAAGCTGTGTGGATGCTAACTTGAGGGATTTCATTAATGAACTTCTCAAGTAAAGCTACACACTCCATCACTACTAAATGTTGTCCAGAACTTCATTTTTACACAGGACTGGAGTAGCTGAACACCATGCTCTTTGAGAGAAAGTGGTGTGCTGAGTTCTTGCTTTTCCAAATGATGCTGCCTCCAGCTGAATCTTTTCAATATTGTGGCCTGTACAGTAGTATAAGCAAATTGAAAAACAGACACCTGTGCAAAGAGAATCTTGACAACAGGAGCTATAATAATTTTTAAGAAAGCAAAAGGAATGTTCGCCATAACAAGCAAAAAAAAAAAAAAAATCTATTTGTGCTAGAAACTGCATTATTTGTCAGATGCAGGTTTAACCCTTGTCTCCGTGGTGTGGTGCTCTGTCCCCATCTAGTGGCAACAAGCCCACCTAGAGATTGATGAGTTTGCAGCCTTGGCTAAGTGCCATGTGGTTTTTAGTTTAGGCTCATACACTAAGGCCTAGTCTACACTGGTGGCTTAATTCGAATTAAAATCCCTTAATTTGAATTAATTACTCCCGCGTCTACACTAGTGCATTGTTAATTCGAATTAAGGAGCCTTTAAAATCGAATTAATAAAACCACCTCTGCAAGTGGATTAGCGCCTGAAGCGCATCAGTTAATTCGCATTAGTGTGAGCGTGGATGCAATGGGACTTAATTCGAATTAATTGGCCTCCAGACTGTATCCCATGATGCCCCATTTCAGTACCTTCCCGCAAAGCAGCCCCGGGAAGATTTAAATCTTCATTTCCTGCGGTGAATGGGTTTAAAATCCAAGCTACGCTCACCCTCCTTCCCCCCCCCCCCCCCACACACACACACACACAACAAGCCCTTTGTAGTTTGTCTCTTTAAGGGTTTGAAAGATTTCACCACCCACCCCCCTCCCCGCCTGGTGAGCGCGTTTTAAATGCCTGCAGTGAGAGGAAATTCTTTGCTACATTGGTTCAGTGGCCAATCATGGAAATTGATACTTTCTTAAGAGTTTATTCACAGTGCTACATATGGATACATTATATCATGCTTTCCATCAGTGAAATGGAAACATTTGTATCACTGTATTAATATACTAACTGACTAGGTTGTTATTTATCTTACATTCTACAGACACCTGTAGAATCAAAATCAAAGGCAAGCAATATAGAGGAGGTGATGGGGGGAGCATAAAAGGCAAACAGCATACAGTTCTAAAGTAATTCAGGATAAGCTGCGATGTATTTGTCATGGTCAAAATGAGAGCATAGGTCAGCTGGCTCCATGTGCCTGCAGCAATGGCGATCGGGGGAGTAAAAAAACAGCATGAAAATCCTTTTCCTGTTTGTTTGGGGGTGGGGGAAGAGGGTGGGGGAAGCAGCGCTGCATTCTGGGATGATGACACTCGTCACAACAGCCTTTATGGTTAGTTGCACTGTGGGATAGCTTCCCACATTGCACTGCTTTCTATTTTGAATTAAGGCTGGCCAGTGTGGATGCAAGAAACCAGCACAAACACTGTAGTGTGGACAGTCTGCAGCGCTTTCTATAAATGGCTTTCTGTAATTCGAATTAAGCTAATTCGAATTAGTGCTGCAGTGTAGACAGTAAGCTTCAGAGGTCCCAGGTTCAATCCCACCGACGACCAGGGTCTGTTTGCATTACACAGGCACAAAGTGCTGTCTCCAGAAAAACAGATTCCGGTGTCAGAGTTGCAGGAGAACTAGTTGAAAATTGAACCCCTTTGCTGAAGGGAGGAAAATGTTCACCATAGCATCAACTATAGTATAGAATGCCAACATGCATCATTTTTTGTATGGATAGAGTAGAAGCCAAAGCAGTAAATTGGGCTCCATTTATATATTCTGTAATTCTGCAACCACAGAATTTGCTGCATAGTCCATGGCCTGTCACAGAAATGTGCTTCAGAGTCCAGTCTTTCATTTTAAAAAAAATGTTTCTAGCCCTTATGGGCGCGGAGAACACCTTGAAAACATTAGTCAGTTTTTAAACTTCTGCAGTGTCATATTCCTGATTTTGCAGACAGCCTAAAATAATAACTCTGAAATGTGTGAATTCTCTTTTCCAACAGCTGTACCTCCAGTTTACAGTTATGTTTTGTTAATACAAACATCTGTCATATAATCAGAAAATATGGGAACAGCATGAAATTGAGTTTAATATCAAAATAAATAATACAGGGCTATTAAAAACGTACATTTTCAAATTTAATTGAAGCTGCTGTGGTCTGATGCATCCACAGTTCTGCAGAATCTAGGAGTCTTGCTGCAGAATTCAGGTCCCTTTTACCAGAGAGTACATTGGGTTTTGGTTGCAATTGCTCTGAGCTTGTGAAAGTGTTTTAGTTCGCATCTTGTTCAAAATATTAACCTCACATCTTATATTTGTGTTTCAAAATACATTGCAAATTCTGCTGCTTCTTTCTTACCTCAGTTCTCAGCATTTCCAATGGTGGTGTGGGCCTATAGTTCTGTCAGTCTTTTACCATTCAGTCCCATTGCAAGCCTAAGCAGTCTTCAAGTCTTGTTCCCCCAGTTAAGTAGTAGCCATTCTGTTGTTAATAATTTCTCTCATTTGAATCTAAAATTTTAAACTAGTAACTAAATATTTTGTGACCCATAAAAAAAAGAATTTTTGGCCATCTCTAAGAAATGGGATTCGAAAAAGGTTTGGATACTGACTTTCAATTGATACGGAATTTAAGAATAAGCTGCATGACAAAAAGTGAAATCTCTGCTTCCTTTCAAATGGTTCAAAATACTGCACATTCTATGAAATACTCATAAACCCTTTCCTATGTGTGGTGTTTAGAGAGAGGCTGAAAAACTCCTAACTCTCAAGGCACCTTTGCAACAATTACTGTGAAAACTTGCTGTCTCAAGCACAAAATTTACTTGCCCACCCTTTCCTATGATGATTAATAATGGAAAAAGATATGTTTTGCTCACTTCTGCATACCCAGACCAACAGCCCTCATTACCCATCTAGGTTATGGGGCAAATAGAAATTCATAACGTATGTTTTTGAAAATATTTAAATAAAAATTGGAATTTATTTATTTATTTTGCTGGTTATTTTACGTATTGATCAGGGAAAAAAATCATTTGAGATAATGAAGTTCTCTGTTACTCCCTTAAGTGGTGCTGCTGTTGCTTTCATTGCCTCATGAAGTTATAAGCCAGAGATAGAAGCCTTGGTGGTAACTCAAGAATTTAAACTGAAGGAGAGAGGTCAAGAACAAGTCTTGCAGATGCTGCAAAGAAAGCTGAAATAGACTTCAGACAAAATAGTTTCTGGCATGAAATCTGTAAGGAACCTGACAAACGAGTTAAATTTTTCAGTGTCTGGGGTCTTTGAAAAGTTGTTTATAATAAGTCCTCAGTCTGTGCTTTGATGTTCTCTGTACAGGACTGCATTTCACTAGTTAGCTGATCATCCATCCGTATTTTTTTTTAAAAGTCAAACAGCAGTAACAGTTTATAATTTGAAGGTCAATGTAATGTAATTTTATTTGAACTCTTCCCTGCCAGGAGTAGAGATTTCCGAATACAACAATTAAATTCAAAAATGTCTTGCCACTTATCGGAACTCTGTTCTTTCAAAGAGGATAATCATAGACCCACACAAGAAATAAAGATAAATTGCTGAGTAATTAAAAATAAATAAAAAACTTGTCTGCAAATTGTTCTGTAATACCTCAGTCTGAAAAATTAAAGGTCTTTTAGTGAAGCCCTATATTAAATCAATTGAATTAATATTTAATTTTATATCAGTACTGTTCATTCCTCTCTCTACTCTCCTGAATTGGTATCCCTTTATAGTCTCAGTTTCAAGATGAATTGTATTACAGATTAATGTATTCCGTCGATGTAGCATTGTGCTAGGGCAATGCTACAGGCTGATTACTAATTACTTCCATTATTCTAAATGTCAGGTTCTAGGAAACCTTATTTTAAGTTGGTTTAAATGCGTGGTAGGGAGAGGGGGAGGGATTAAGAAGCAGTGCTGCTTGTAGGCCAGGGTACATTGAAAATAGGCATTTTCTGCACTGGTGACTCAGATGTGGTTTGTATGAATACAATCCAGTCAAAGATAGCGAAATTTAGTCCAAATTGAACATTTGTCATATCACTAACAATGAAATCCTTTCACAGCTAGGATAGATTTCAAGGAGGAAGGTGACAAAATAATGTAACTAGAAGTTACTTCAGTAGTTAGGTTGCCATAAACAGTGATTTTAAATGTGCATTCCAGAGCACCAAAGAGCTCATGTTGTTTCCGCCAGGCATGCCTGAACAACACGGTTCATTGCTGGCTTGCTGTAGTGGAGGTTCATTTTAGTGACCTGCTGTTTTATTGTGCTCAGGTAGTCTCCAGCAATTAGTCAGTCTGTTCCGTATCCCTTTACTAATTAGATCGTACTTCAGAATTTAATTTGGTCTAGTGAATTGGAATTAATGAGTTCTCATTATTTTGGGATAGCTGTTTGGCTTTTTAACAAAAACAATGCTAAAAATGTGAATACTAGAACCTGATTTGCTAGGAGTGGAATGTTGACCAGGACTCTTGAAAAAGATTAAAAGTCTCATGGAACTGCCAACTCACATGATAAGGTTGCAAGTCTGATGATGATGATGATCTTTTAAAAGTTAATTTCACAGACTTTTGTCACTCTCTCATTACTTCTGATGGAATTGAAACCGGGCTGCCCTCATTAAGATGACCAATGTTTCCCCTAAGCCTTTGCACATAGAAATGAGGCTACTATTATCTCAATTGACTACTCCTCATTCTCATTATGCGTGGAACGGGAAGGAGACAGTGAGGGGACAGGGAATATAATAATTAAGAGGGATGAAGGGAATGTTGGAAGATAGACTGTGAGAAAGGGAAACAGGAACGAGGTAATATGGGAGGACAGGCATGGATTATGTGAAGGGCAGAGGTCTATGTGGAGTACAGAAGCTGACAAGAGCAGGCATGGAGAATGGGAAAGTGGTGAAAGTTTGGATGAAGGAAGGGATGGGGGGGGACAGATAAAGAAGGAAGAAATGACAGATCTTCCTCCTCAGAGATTATGAGGGAATAAGCAGCTGGAGGGAAGCTTGCCTTTCAGTTTTTATATTTCACATGCACATTGGATGTAAGGGTATTCCTTTAAAGGCTCAAAAATCTCAAGGCAGGCAAAATGCAGATGTAATTAATTTTTAAAGTCTTGTGATGTTTAAGCCAATATCACAGTGATGGATGACGTATAAGAACCAAAATAGAATGTCATTTTTGGAGGACTGAGTCACAACTTCTAAAACCTTGAGGTTGTCAATATTAGGATAACATATGTCACTGGATTTTTAAATTCCATCTAGGCAGCCACCAAATATGAACATAAGTGACTTTGATTTAATACTGAATTCCAGTTTTGTTTTTCAAATAATCTTTTTGGGCAGTTTTATAAACACTATCAGTAATAACAGTGATTAGTGCACCTATGACCCCATTTTATTTTCTTTACTGATAATTATCCTATGGATCAGTGAGATTTTAGATTTCTCTGGTGAACTCAATACATGGTTTCATCAGATTCTGCAATTTATCTTTGTATTTTTATGTATATGGGTCCAGTAGTATGCATGGTGCTTAGAGATAAGCATTATTGTTACTTGCATAAATGGGAAAAAATGAAGCAGTGTAACTAACAATGCACAAACAGTAATGGAAAATTTCTGGATAAAATTAGGCACCAGCCTTCATTCAGTTTTGTGAATGCATTAGGAACATAGATTGACAAATGAAAATTTGCTACACAATTCAAGCAGTCTCTTGTGTGATGTGGATGTTCACAGATTATCTGTGTTGGAAACTTCTCACCAAAACTCACTTTATGCAGAGCTCTTTGAAAAACCAATGCTACAGATTGGTTCCCACTTTACTGCAGTCTGGAAAATGACAATGTTCAAATGGTTAACAGTATTTATTAAATGCAGAATATTTTTGTTGAGACAGAAAACTTTGAAAGGGAGCAATAGGAGAAAATGATAGGAATGTTAATATAAAGGCTACAACAACAATCTCTTCCTAGTCTTTCTTCCGGCGGGAGGGGAGGGATATTGGGTCAGACTGCAGGGGGAATGCACAACCTCAAAAGTGAGGAGGGGAGAGAAGAGAAATGCCTCCTCCACAGTGGGATGTTACCTGGATCAGTAAAAAGGATGCTCTGCTCCTGGGGTAGGTGGTAATGTGTGCATTCTCAAAGATGCCAGAGCTGGCCCCCTCCTCTTCCTTGGGTTCTTGTATCCGATTGGTAAGCTGGAAATAAGCCTTGCCTCTTCAGCTGCTCCATTCCCACCCTGTAGTTCTAGATAACGGACTGTTTGCAGGATGCAGTAGGTCTTACTGATCACCTGGGTTTTGGGATCACTAAGGAATTTTTTCTCATTGGGCCAGAATTCTTTGCAGACCGAGGTCCCCCGTTGGTACCCTGGCGGGTGAGAGGATTCGAAGTAAGCTGAGTCCCGGGAATAGGCTGCAGGGTCTAGCTTGGGTTGCTGGTTAAGTTGGGAGCCCTGTAACCCCACAGTAAACCCAGTTAAATGTCTGGTATGTGAGATGGGTGGTCATGTACCGCCTTTACCCAATCTTAATAAAGTTGCAGCCTGTTGCTTAAAATCCATTCCAGTGTGTGTCTCATGCAGCAGGACTTAAAGTCTCTGACTCAGTCTACAGCTACACTACTACAAAGTCGCCGCCGTCAGATCGATTTTTCTGGATTGACTGAGCGGTCAGTGAAGACCCGCTCAGTCAGTCCAGAAATCGATGTACTAAGACCACTTCACAAGTGGCGCAGCGCTGCATCGATGGGAACACGGTTGCTGTCAGTGCAGTGCAGTGAAGACGATGTGCAGAAGAGAAGCAGAGAAGTCGACGGGAGTTACGCAAGTTTTTTGTGTAACTCCCTTCGACTGCCCCCGAATCTCAGAGGTAAGTGTAGACAGGGTCTCAGAAACAGAGTGGATTCTTCAGACGAGCCCAGCGTTAGCCTGACTTCGCTCACACAGAAACTAATGGGAGTATTACTGTTGAATTTAGTGGTAGTAGTGTTTGCCCAGCACTAACATTGTTGAATATCCCACCTATAATAAAGAAACTTAGAGGGGGAGAGTAAAAATGAGGTATTTGGGTTTTTTGTCTTGCTCCATACAGAGCAAAAAACAATTCAGCTTTTCCAGAAATTCTTCCGTGCATTGTAAAGATGTAAAAAAGGGAATGAAATCATATCTTAAACCAGTTTAGCAGATGAACATTGTTGGGAACATGCAGGTGGTGTTATAGACACTAGAAAGAGCCTGTATTCATAAAACAATGCAATTATATTGATCATTCAAAGGATAAATAATGGAGAACTACAAGTTCTGTAGTGTTAAAGTGCATTCCCTCACTCTTACAAACATGCACATACAATTCTATTAATTTTAATTAAATTTGGTTCTTGACCCAACCTGTAAAACTTTCCTGCATGTAAACTCTGTAATTTGGGGACACGCTAATTTACTCTCTTGTATTATCTTAAATTGAGCAGCAGAAAGGCTTCATTTTGCTTCATATGGTTGGGGCAGCAGTTCAGATTCTCCACTATGTTCAGTCCCATTTAAATAGTAATGGTGGTAATTTTCTAGCTTACACTGAACGTTGGTCAGTACAGTTGTAGTGACTCAGACAGCTGAGCTGTGAAAATGCTGTTCTCCAATTAAAAAATGAAAAAGGATGGGAGGAAGAGGGATTGGAGGGGGATAAGATCCATATGTCTTATTTAATAACTTTGCCAAATGGCAGAGAAACTGAGGAATGTACATACTTCTAAAACTATTCTAACGTTTCAGATAACATTTAATTCCAAGCCTTCTAATGAGTTTGTACTAACTTCTTTGCAAAACATTTTTCTGGCAAACATATTCTAGCACACGTTTCCCTTTTTGTGATAGCCATAACAAAATGAAGGCTGTACTTGGTGTTCAGATAACGCATGGTTGAATAGCATTCCGCTTTCTCCTGTTCTTTAACATAACTCTGCCATGCTACATTTATTCATGGATAAGTTGAATATTGCATTTAATGAATGTACAAATATCAATTTGTCCTAATATGCTTTTTCTTCTTTTCCCAGAGTGATAGTCTTTCAAGGTATGTGTTTGATTTAAACAAATTATTTATTTATAAAACAGAAACCCTTTTGACTCATATTCTATTTTTTTAAGTTCTTAATTTATAAAGCCTAATTTGCTCTCAATAGTTAGGTTAAGCACTGAAAAAATGTTAATACTGTAAAGATTTAGCATGTTTTATATAGAATATAGTAATAAAGCCTTAGGATTGACCTTTTATTCATTCAGGCAGGTGGGAGATTAGAGGGGACCTGAAGATATGGTCAAAATGTTCTTAAGATTGTGCTGAATTATTTATTTATACTGCACCTAAAATAGGATAGGCACTTCACAGAACATAATTGATTCAGTCTCTGCCCTAGGCAATTTACAGTGCAAAGCTAAGATTTTCAGAAACGTCAAGTGCTTTTGGCTATCTCAATTTTTGGATACCCAGTTTGAGACACCTTAAAGGGGCTTCACGTTTAGAAAGTGCTGACCCCTCTGAAAACCCGGCTTCTTGAAGGTTTCTCAAGATGAAAACCCAGATCATTAGCCACTTTTGAAAATCTTGGTCTAAATTTTTAAACTTAAAATGTAGATTATGTGTTAGATAAGATGTTTAAGTTTTCTGTCAAATCTTGCTTCTGCTACGCTAAATATTGGTTGGAGTAGGAAGGTCCAGGGGAAAATCTCTGCTGGAAGTATTGAAGTGTGGTACTTAGCACCCAAATAAACAATGTATTAATATTTACTAGCTTCTTAAAATGTTGATCTAATTAGTCCAGGCTCCACGCCTCTGCCTTAGACCATGTGTCTTTCTACCATTTATCTGGTATCATATCTTCCAGGTGGAGGTTGGAGTTTGTCTGTCAGAGCAGTCCTCACTCCTAATAATGTGCATTTCTAGATGTTGTTACCTATGTACAAAAACATTTCTTAAATAACTGAATGCATGTGAATATGATATGGTTTTTGGCAAGCTAATGCCAGGGCTCTTGATCAGTGGATGATACTGAATACGAAGCATTCTGAGGTGTCATGCTCGGTGGGAAGCAAAGTGGGCTGCATTCAGTAGACCTGAAATCCAAAGTCACAGAACATTAGAAATAGTCTGAAAATGCTTCTTAACTCATTCATTTGGAGCATTGAACCTTAATGAAGTAATATGAACTATTTTATTTACAGTTCACTCTTTTAAAAGAAATCTGCGAAAGAAAAAATGGGTGTCTATACTCATTGTTGCAGCTTTGATTGATGGCTGGGAAAACTTCTTTCAATAAATAAACAAATGAAAACAACCTGCTTGTTTTTTTTAAACATTAAGTCAGGTCCTGTCTGCTACAAGCCTCTGTGTTAAATGAGGACATTACAACAGCTAAACTGTGCAAATTGAGCAATGAGAAGGGGAAGAGATTTTTTGGTCAGATTGTTTAAAGCAGTTGTTTTGTTAACATCTATTTTACGTCAATGACTAACATTGAATAAAAGAAGCCTTTGTTAAGGGAGCTTTGCCGCTTCTGTTAAGGTAGTTGAGCTCACAATTAATATCCTTTAGAACTCCCTGAGGTCCTCCAGGAAAAACTGGGAAGACCAGACTTGACTTGGCTGATCTTTTTGAGATTAAAAAAAAAAAATTACTATTTGGTCCTTCTTTATAAAAGATAAAGACACAAAAAAAAGTTCAGGCCCTGTTTTTACATATCTTGACAAAGTCATGCAAAAATGTCTTGAAGAAATGTATTTTAATTCAAAAGAAATTTTGACATAGAAGGTTAATGTTTACACTCTCTAAGCCATACTTGGCTGTCAGAAAACCTATTTTCATATTGAATAAATCTTAAAGTGTGGAGTGGAAGAAAGAACTTTAAAAACTTTGTTTCCATCAAGCTAGAGAGAGGATAGAAAATAATGGTATGAATAAACTACATACGCTTGATACACTGCACCAGGTTAGCAATATTATCATGGAAATAATTAACTTTTTTCTTTTGAAGATATGATGCGGGACCCATCAACACATCATCAGGTGACCGGTATGATTCAGTGCTGGGACGGTCTGGGTCACACAGTTACTTTGAAGACCGAAAACCATATTGCAGTAGGCTAGAAAAAGAAGATGCAACTGACTTTAAAAAGGTATCTGGGCCAGTAGTTCTGATATTAAAACAAACCTTTATTTGTTGTCTTTTTTCCATAAATTCTGTCCTGCAGTAATCCAATTACTCTCATTAAATCCCAAATCCTGCTTCAGCCTAAGTAACTCACCTGGGAACTCCATAGAGGCAAAGGTGGACGAATTCCTGGCTGCATAGTAGCCTCTGGCCCTTGCACTCCCCTCTGCAAGAGAAGGGGAAGGTCCAAAGGAGCCAAATGCTCTTCTAATGACACCACATACTTGTTTCTTGTGGTTAAAGGTGTCATCTATATAGAACCTTTTATTTGGGGCACTTGTTAGTGCACATGAGCACAATGTAGAATCTAGGTCTTGGTTGAAAACTAGAGGTACTTATGAAGAAATGAGCAACTGTTCAACTTATTGTCAACACGAGGTGGTTTTTTTAGAAGGAAAATGTTTCAAATTATATTTCCATAGTACAGAAAACAAGGTAAAGTTATCATAAATTTCTTCTTGTCCGTAATATAAAAGACCAAGGTTTCTCGTTTCAGGGAATTTAAACATTTTATATGTGGAAGCTAGTATTTTCTTGTAAAACTACTTACAGTACTTTTGTCACTCTTATGAAAATGTCCTGTATAAATTAATAAGGGATAAACTAGTAATGTTCTGTAGAAAATACTCTAAAAATGAGTTGAAATGATACTGCTTCTGCAGGTGTTTTGAGCCATTTAGTAGTGGGAATATAGTTCTCTATTAAGTTGACTCAGAACACACATAGAAAGGTTATATTCTGTTCTATTAGAGCCTCTGAATTTGTTCTTTTCATACCATTAAACCAAGTTTTAGAAGAATGTAGCCTCTTATAAATTAAATAATGCCACCAAAAGAAATGCACAATTATTAAATCTGTTCAAATTTTCTCTTAGCTTTACGAAAAGATTCTAGCTGAAAATGAAAAGCTGAAAGCGCAGTTACATGATACGAACATGGAGCTGACGGATCTTAAACTACAGTTGGAAAAGGCCACTCAGGTTTGTTTTCACACACAAAACAGTCCCTAGCTGGTAAAATGGGTAACAAACCAGAAACAATCCTGGAAATGGAATTGCCATTTTTCTCAGGTGTCTGCTTTACCTTCCCTTTTTCTAAAAGAATTGGGATAAGTACTGCAACTGCCATTGTTGCTGGAGAAGAGGGAAGGCCAGATGGGTCTGGTTGCCTAATGCAAGTGGTAGGTGCTAAGTTATCAATGATTCTTGCTACCATATACCTATGTAATTTTGCTGCAGGGAGGAAGGCGTAAAAACAGAGAAAATGATTTTACAATGTTGAATTAAGTTTATGTTCAAAGTATCAACATTTAACTTCTGAACTGTTTGATTGGTAAACCTGATGGCAGGTTGTCACAGGCTGCCATGTTGTCACTGGCTGATTAGACATGCTATCTTGCAGTAGAGAGCAAATAGTGCAACTCTAAATAGGTGCAGATAACTGCTCTCAAATAACAGTGCAGCATACGGTGATATCACATCTGTAGATTAGTGATAGGTTTCTTGCAAAACCTATTATAGAAAGAGTTTCTAAGTAAATATCTGTACCGGTGGATACACCCAGTATACACCATTGTATTATCTAAGCATCTCAAATACATGAATGAAATCATCGATGTAAAATCCTTAATAGTAAGGATGTGTTAACCTATTTTGCCAAAGGGTGCAGAAAGATTAAATTACTTGTCCCAGGTCACATAGGATATCTGTGACAGAGCCAGGACCAAACTCAGTTCACTTTTATACCATTCCAGTGCCTTAACTACAACACTCTCTCTCAGAATATAAGTATTAAATTAAATACTGTGTACAATTGTTGGTTTTGATTTCAGAAATACAAAACTTTAATTTGTTTAATTCTTTGAATTTTCTTTAACCAATAAAACCATGAATAACCAAAATATTGATTTTTTTTGGTATTGTTTTCCTTCTCCATTATATATTGTTTTATCACTATAAGTCTCACACGTCATTATTAACATTGTATTTCAGAGACAAGAGAGATTTGCTGACAGGTCACTCTTGGAAATGGAAAAAAGGGTAAGTTTCTGCCAAAGATTTAGTGGATACTTTACTTGGTTTCGTTTTGTTTTCCAACTCCAGGCTGCATATATGTTAGTGAAGTGATTCTTAGGATTTAGAGATGTTGAGTTTGTAGGATGCAAAGTGGCAGTAGATGTAAGGTAGCACTATAGACAGTGATACTTCTTACCTCACCCACCTTCTCTCTCTAATATCCTGAAACCAACATCACTAAGCAGTACTGCATATAAAAATATACGCTAGTTATATATAATATAATCTCACATGTGGTGATGTAATAAGTTGCACCATTGACTTCCATTTCCACTTGTTAGACGTCATTCTGGGGAAAACTGTTTAACGTTCCATATCTCTAAGCAGTTTCAAACAGCTTCATTTTTTTTTAAATCCGCTTGCCTCAAAACTTTCTCCACATTTCCTTAGGATCTGATATCTTGGGACTTTCCAGGGTGTAAAAGCGAGTACCAGATGTCTCAATGGAATCTCCTCTTACCATCAGTAATAAAGCTCCTATTTCTGCTGCATAAGATACCAGTCCTTAAACTTGTTACTGGTATAGGGCAAAGTATTATTTTTCTTTTCTTGGCCTATGTACATTTTTTTAGGAATGATGATGCCACATTTGGGGACGGAGAGGAAAATTGATGGGGAGGATTGGGGTTTTCTTTAACTGGATCTGTTTGAAGCTGTGCAAAGGCTGGGAATTTTAGTACTTCTTAAAGGAGATGGATTTATAGGCAGAGTGAAGAAGATGAGGTTGTTGAAAATACATATCACATTCTGTGTGAGATAATACGTATATTTATATACAAATGTATGTGTAGGTAATAGCACATGGTTTAAAATTACGGTAGCACTAAACTTTGTGTAATTTTGTGTCTGCATTTCCATTACAGACCCATTTTTTCAAAGTTAATAACTTAGCTGTAAAATTTCCTTTGGACAAAAGTTTGGCTTTTCCCAAGAGCAACTTTAAAAAAAAAAACAAAAAAAACCCCAAATTTCATTTTAATAGTTTAAGTTGCTTTTAAGGTATAAAAAGAAGAGTAGTGAGAGAAGGATTTTTAGGTGTTAGTTTCATTATTATTCTTCCACCTAAACAAAACAGAGGCCCCCCCACCCCTCCTAAAAAAACAAAGAACAAAAAAAAAGCCCTACACCTATGTATAGTTTTAATAGCATACAGAAGTACAAGACCTAGAAGTTCAGCAAGCCAGTATTGCAGATTTAAGAAGCCACTTTTAGTTCTACAAATTTTACCAATTGTAAAATAAAAATCTACTTGTTAAAAGTTATGGTTGCAAACCATGGAGGTGCAGAAATGTTCATTTGCACTAACTGATTGTTCGTTCACTAAGTTACCATCGTGGAATTTCAATATGTAAGGAAAATAAGACTCATGATATGCAGGGATGAAGATATAGCTTTTCCTGCTGTGGCTTTCATTACTGCTTCCTCTCCAGATAGCTCTAGCAGTTACTCTGCACCTTCTGTCCCTTAGTTCTTTTGACCTAAGGTAGCTCTCTCCTTTTGCTCTGGGCAGTTAAACCACCTGCTTTAACAGGCATTTCCTTTTCCACCATGGGGTCACAAGCATAATTTATTACTTTTAATTCTGTATTTCATAGCTGTAATCGCACCCATTTTTAATGTGTTGCAATTTATTTAAATGTGTAGTACATGATCCTCTTGTATTCCAGTAGCAAAATTCCTGCTTTGCTCTCAGTCTCTAAAATAGGACATTGTATTAAGAGACTTAGCTACATTACAAAACTATTTATTTTCCATAGAGGAGACTTTTTATCCCATCATGGTTTCACTATAGAAACCTTACTCTTGTTCCAAATTTATTACATAAAACACCTATCAGGTCAAGAGATAGCATTACTGAATACCTGAAACCTGGTTGGCTCAAGGAATGGAGTCATGTTCTTTTTATTTTACAAATTCAAACTTAACTCTGCTATATGAGGAACATTTTTAAAAGAGAATTTCTTTGATTATACATATTCTCCTTTTCCATTTCCCTGCTTTTATTTGAAATATTAGTAGTTTCATCTCGTGCTCACATACCATGCTGATGAGAGTAGTTTTAAAAAAAAAAACCCAACAAAATCTACCTTTACAACTTATTCCTTAGCTGAAGTAGTAATTATGTGCGACAGTTCTTTCCTAACAAATATGTCACAGAGGAATGAGTTCAGCAGCTGAATCAACAGCAATAGCCAATGAAATACTAAAGATACTTTTTTCATTTAAATATCCCTAATAATAAGACAAAGTGCATGGTGTAAGGGCAGAATTCTCTCTAATTAGCTTCCCTTTCAAAATAACATTGTTATATTCTAGAATTCCATTTATTCATAAAAATCCCACTTCAATTACTTTTTAACTGTTAGCAGCAAATAATGGTTGGCTATCCAGGAATATGCTAGACACCTTCACTTTTTTGTGTATCATTTTGAAAATTTTTGTTTAAAGATGCAATTTTTCACATGCAATACAAGTTACACAAATGAAGCAGTAAGATATAAGTCATGTTCTGCTCTGCCAAGTATAAGACAAATGCTTTACATAAAATCTAAAATTTGAGGATATATATACATATAAAAAGAGAACAGGAAAAAAGTGAAATATTGGGAGGGACTGGAAGGGTTCTGAAGAGAGAGAGTTGAGAGGAGGTAGGTGTTACCATAAGGAAAAGCTGTGACCCATTTTCAAGATGAGATGTACCTTTCTTCATTAATGAAAAGCAAGCTTCTTAAAACTACATTTTATAGTACTATCCTAACAATTATTCTAAAAGATGATTCTGATTTTAATACCCCTTCCAACCCTGAAAAGGAGGTTTCTGTGCCATAAATTAATGATTCAGTATCAACGTAGTGATTTCAGATTTGATATAATGTTGTGGGAACTGGGCCAGTTTAAAAATTAGGTGTGAGAGCATGAGATCTACTAGTTCTAAAATCTTGAAGGAAATGGTGACCATGGGACACTGGTTGGAGAGGGCCATTGTGCTGAGATGGCGCCAAGCATTCTTTCATGCAGGGGTTCAGCTGTCTGGCTCTTGTTCACATGCTCAGGGTCTAACTGATTGCCATATGTGGGAGCAGGAAGGAATTTTCCCCAGATCAGATTAGCCGTGACCGTAGGGGGTTTGCCTTCCTCTACATGTTGCTATGGATCATTTGCCAGGATAATCTGGGTATATCTCACTTAATCGTAATTGCAGGGACCTCAGGCACTGATGCATTCTCCTTCCTATTCTCTGTCTGTGACATAGAATAGTACAGTCTCCCATAGGCTGTAATATTTTGGTCTAATTTTGGTTGTTGGGTTTTGTATGTGGGTGCTTAGTGGTGGTGGACATACAGGAGGGCAGACTGCATGATCTGGTAGTCCCTTTTGGCTTTAAACTCTGACCTGTGACCAGAAACAATCAGTTCAGTTAATTTAAGTAAGCATAACACTTCCTTTGTTTAATAAATCAATTAGTTTTAAACACAAACCATGCTTTGATCAACTTTTGATAATCACCATTTTCTAACGTAAAAATGAATGCTCTGAATAAGTGTAAATTAAGCTGTTGTAAGAAAATCTTAAATAAATGTATAGATATAGCATAGCAAATATCCTGGTTAGCAAAATGAAGCACCAAATCTAGTATACAAGCTACTTTTAGTTGTAAAACAACATTTTAATGGTTACCAATCAATGAGAATCAACCTTTCTTTAGAAAAAATAAGTACAAATGCGAATCCAATTAAAATGATTTAAATCATTGTTTCCTGCTTGCTGATCTAAATCATGATTAAAATTGGTGATTCAAGTTGGTTTGATTTGAATCTATCTACCATGGTTTGAACTGTAAAAACTTAATGAAGTCTGAATTGTATTTAATTGGCTACCAATTTCTAAACACTCTGGTAGTAAATGTCACCCTAAAAAACGAATAGTAGGTAACTGATGTAACTCTCAGTAACTTGGGTTTGCAACTTTCTTGGGTTTTTGTGGGGTTTTTTATTTGGCTTTGTTGTTTTGCCTTTGTTATTCACTTGCTTATTGCTGTTAACTCACAGATACTGATAACTATGCCCATTATTATCTGTCAGTATCATCTTGGGAAATACAATTCTCAACTCAAAAGAATTAAGTAGAATAAACTAAGGATACTAACAACTACAGTAAATGATTACTTTTGCTAAACTTTTTAAGTAATTTCGGAAATATGTCTGGGGAATAACTTCACTATGATTAAACTAAATTCAAATGGTTTGTATCTGAAAGGTGACCGGCAAGAGTCAGTATCTACCGAGCGGTATGATCTAACCAAAGTTTTACACACCTCAGTTAATGCTGCTTGCTGTTTTGCATAACACCATTGTATGCAGATATAAATGTACACTGCAGTAATCTGTTGCTTTTGCCTTTCACTCTTTGAAACTGAATATGGCAACTGCTTTTAAATAAGATCCACTGTATTGTCTTACACAAGGAAAGCAATCAAGATATAAACTCATAAAGTCTGTTGCCTGAATTGTTAATCTGGAAAATATGATGCGAATACAGTTTAAAAAAAAATAGCGTATGGGGAATATACTGAGGGGAGGCAAACATTTCAGCTACATTTGCTTGTCTATGAAAGCTTATGCTTTTGTGCTTTTGTTTCTTTTAGTATACTTGTTTTCTCTGATCATTTTCTGCATTTCTTGTACATTAAATTATCACAAAAGTCTACCTGAGGGAATAATAAATCTGAACAAAGGCATACTTATAAATGCACAACCTGTCCAAATTCAAGTACATGAAGAGATGGGATATATTTTGAAAAATTTAATGAAAATCTTAATCTTTTCCATCTAAATTTTTTAATTTTCATGTGGAAAAATTTTCTACACATCACTGGCATCACAAATCTCCTTTACACTCTGTGCTTCTAGTTGTTTGATCTTTGAAACTTGACATGTATCACTATTTTCACCATATTTGCAAGAAGTATTAAAAATGCCATTTGCGTTGCTTACCATTAACACCACTCCTCTGATTTAGGAACGAAGAGCTCTAGAAAGACGGATATCTGAAATGGAAGAGGAACTCAAAGTGAGTGTGTCACACCATTTGTGACTAATTTTTATAATAATGTGCATTGGTTGTTCACATGATTTGTAATGTGGAAGTTTTCCAGCTGTTGGTAATCTCATCAGAGAATAGGTAGATACATCATTTAACTGAGTTTCCAACGCAACAGAATCTCTTGTGCAGTAATCTGCAATGCAGTTTCAGTTCTCTTTGCAAAGGATGTAATAGCAACAGGTAATTTTTTTTAATTTATTTTTTTTAAGTAGGTGGCTAATATTTATAAGTTTTGACCAGGGAGAAAAGTCAAAGGTTTCTAGGACAAAACATTTTTTAGCTTAAACCAAGCAGAAAAGAGACCCATCTTTTAGATGCTGAGATGGTATTGTATGGTTTTCATTAACTTCTTGTGGTTTTAAAGATAATTTCTGTGATTTGTTTTCTTTTCTTAACAATCATGATACGGTTGCATGCGCAGAGCCTTTCTCACTCCGAGGTTTACCCAGTTTAGGTCCTGTTTGATATGATTTGAGCTTAATAAGGCTAATCCAGGGAGTTGACCATAGGTACATTTTTCATTATATCCATTGAAAAAACTGCAGAAGTAAGCCAACCAAACTGATGATAAAATTAAATGATATCAAGGAAGCAGTTGGAATGTGGTGAACTAGAAAACTTTTTTGGATGCCATCATCTTAGAGAGACACCACCAGTCTATTGACAGCCAGTATTGACTATTCTGTTGCTAAAGGTTTTCTTCTAAAACTCATTTTTGAGCTCTCCCTGCTGCTCTGCAACAGCACTTACTTCCAGATGCTGTTCTTTTAAATACATACATAGAGGTTCTTGCTGACATAATAGATGTTGGCAAGCAGAGAAATATACAAAAGACAACCATGCATTACATTCACAGCCAAGTGAGTGTGCCTTAATGGAGGACAAAATAATATTTGAAGCAGAAAGCAAACTACAGCATGGGGGAAAAAATTATCCCTTTTAATGATGAGGGACTGCAGGATGGAGAATATTAGATTGTGTTATACTTGTAGGTTATCCTTAAGGATGGTTCGCGTGATAAGAGAAATAGAGAATACAAATATATTGCCAGTTTTGAAAAGTTCTTTACTTGCAGCCAGACATTAATGTTTTTAATTTTAAGATTAACACTCATCCTATTGTTTGCTGTAGTGCTACGGAAAAGTATATGTTAAGCACATGATTATTTACCGACTGCTGAATAGGAACCTTAGTCCATGTAATTAGAATGTTAAGTAAAGCATTCCAGAAATAACTCTTATTGTTAATGCATCCTGAATTATTCTGGAAAGCTGTGACTAATCACTGGCTGCTCTTAGATTACATTTCAAGAATGTGCCATTTATTTGATGCTTTCCTTTCACATCTTGTTATCTGCTTTTAACATGACTGTCTCTTTTGATTAAAGTTTTCTTTCAGTTCTCTTCATCTGTGGTTCTTTTTAAACATGCTATACTTGCTTTTCTCTTGTTTTCACTCCTGTTTCTTTATGATTTCTGCAGACTCTACACCAAGTAAAGCAGATTCAATCTTTGAGGCATTTAAATGAGCGACTGCTGGCTGAGAATAGGGCCTTGACGAGAGTGGTTACAAAGCTCTCAGGGTCCTATAGGCAACTACATTCTGTGGACTTGTAATTTCTTCTTTCTTCTCCTTTGAGTAGCCCAGCAGTTGTTGAATTTTAGCTAGTGCTTTGGCAGCACTTTACTATTAATGCTTGTGTGTCGAAGATTTACTTATTGCTTGATTACAGAAGTGTGGCTTATGCATGATGTCTAGTGTCCTAGCTACTGTTCCTTACTAGACACATTGGTGTGGTTTGGTAATATCCTTAATAGCATCATTTTTTGTCATTTTGCATTCAAAGGTGAATCGGGGACAGTTCAAGAAATAGGTCTTTGTTGGCTTGTACAAGTTTTTTGACTGTAGTTATTTATACGTTATGTAAAGATGTGGTACCCCAAAGGGCATGGCTGTTCACAAAGGACTTGAACTAGCATCAGGCTCTCTTTGTTGCTGTTGTACAAAATGCAGAGGTTGAAAACTGACTGGTCTCAAAATTTCCAACATATTAAAATGAACAGTAGAGATCTTCCTTTCGCAACTGTAGTTAATTTTTATAAGACTGACCCAAATCAAAATTGTACTAGTGAATATTTGAGTAATGATTTCAGTATTGTGGACTTCTGATTGTTCACATCAGCTACTCCAGTTTTTACATTCCAGTATGCAGGGTTTTGGTTAGCAGAAAAAGTCATCTTTTCTTCAAGAATGTATTTGAACTTCAAACTTTATTATATATTTGTTCAAATACTGTTTATTTCAGGTCTGGCTTGGTTGTGTTAATATTCTTGTTTTTATCAAACTAGATTTAGAATAGGCTTGAAAGTCTGTAACTTTAAATCAAAGGAGATCTAAGTGTTGATGTGAAGATTACAGATGTTATACCTGTGTGAAATCCAATGACAGGGAACATCATTGAAAAATCATTTTGACAGCTACCTTTGAGAGAACAGTTTGACCCATCCTTCCCTACCCTCCCCCCGCATGCCAGATCTTTCAGCTCACTAGCTCTTTGTCCTTGATAGCAAAACTATGCACGGCTGAAGCTCTGAGCTGTGTGGATCTGGACCAGATGAAAATAATTTAAAAATAGAACACTCATTTACTTTTACACACACACATTCTCAATCTTTCTATCCCAGGGAAGGGGAGGGAGGTGTATGTTTTCTGGTTCTGCCTACATGCCTCAGGCCTCAGAATTTTCCATTGGGGGGGGCTAGCGTGGGAGGCTGCATGTGCTCATGAGTACAGTCTGTTGCAACCTTTGTTAATGCAAAACTGTTAAACCTACAAATGATTACTTTAAGGTTTGGCTTTGTAACAATCTGGTTTTGGTTACTAAATGACGTGCTTAGTGACTATTGAATTACATTTTGCTTCAACTAGACCTGTGCAAAATTACACATATAATATGTAAAGACATAAATAGTGCATGTTATGGTCTTGCTTATTTAAGAGACCGCAGAAAGATGCTCTCGTTTTTCAGGGAGAAGTAAACTGGAATTGAAGCTTTACATATATAGTGAAAAGCTAACTAAAGGCCCCTCTACACTAGAGAATTTTGGCATTTCAACCACCCATTCAAACACCTGAAATACTAGTGAAGTATTTTGGTGCAGATCCTCAGCTGGTTTAGCTTGTCAGAACTTGGTTACTTATACCAGCTGAGGATCTGCCCCTTTGTGTTGAAAGTGGTTTGTGGACATGTTGCCAGAACTTGTAAACACAAGAAGATTGCACTAGCCCCAAGCAAATTTTGTGAGTTCTGCTTTGACTGGTTCAATCTGAACCATTTTAGCATTAGTATAAATGGGGATCACAATGTTGCAGCTACAATATTTCAATTTGTCCTCCCAGATCAATCCCACAATACCCATATCTGCTGCTGCAGTAATAGAGAACACTTGTCCTGTCACACCTCTACCTCCCCATTCCCAAACAGGCCCAATAACAGTTGAAACAGTATTTGGCTGATATATCTCTAACCATTAACCCTTCCTCCCTTAAATAGTAATGCACAAATAGCTTCATCAGAATAAAAACTATTCAGGGTAGTTTTTGCCAGCTATATAACTGCATAATAAATAGACTGTATTTAAATAAAGCCCTATGTTTGAACAAAGCTTTTTCATCTGGATGGAAATTCTCCAGGGGAAAAAAGCTAAGCTCATGTATGCACTCGCATACATTAAGCCTGGTAATAACTGTAGCTCCCTGATTAGGGAGTGAGTTGGCACAGGACTGTGGAGCTGGAGGCTCATCTTCCCCGCACCTGAGATTTGTACAGAAAACAAAATGAAGGTAACAGTTCTGAAAATACACACCAAGCTCTCTCCCTCCCTCTCTCCCCCCGAACTCCTCAGTGTACACACCAATTAATCTGAGCTCTCTGTGGTACTTATGTCCTGGAGGTGCACTAATGCCTGCTGATCAGCCTGCTATACCACGCTCCCCCAAATCTGCTTTGAGTACATTTGGGGACCTGGAGGAATTTAGTAGGCCTCACGGATAGGTCAGAGAGATGTTCTCCCACATCTGAGCTTGTATTTTGCTGCTCTCTAGATCCTAAAGGAAAAATTGTTTAATTTTAAAACAAGAAGCCAGCAAACACATAGAATGAAAAACAATTTTTTTTTACAAAATGAATAAATCAAGCTTCATACCTTCTCAAGCACAGACACTTAAAGGACATTGAAGTTTCATAGGATTCTGGGTCTATAAACCCAGAGCAAATTGAACAGCAAAAAAGGTAGGAACTTGGTACCCTTTGGTCATTTCATTTATATTTCGTTGTACACTGATCCCCAGATAGGACATAAACACTGGAACAAACCATATATCACACTGGTGCAGAGATATGTCCACACACACAATACATACACCACATTATATTAGAGATAATATTGCATTAAAAAAAGACATTAAGAGTTAATGTCGCAAAGTCAAATGCTCAAAAGTCATGAATTACCCGAATTAAGGTTTCCTGTGCAACCTTAATTCAGCCCCCTTGGGCATTTGCATTAAGATACAGTTTTGAATACATCCTCACCTACTATTTTTTTCTGTAGGGCCCCTGCCTCATTCTGTGAAGTTTTTCAAGATTTTCTTTTATCTTCTCCTTTGTTCAGTGTTCAGCCCCAGTCCTTATTTAACATATACCATCCAAACCCTGATCAGAATACAGAATTATTAATGTCCTTGTGGGTGTTTCTTTGGTTCTTTGACCGTAGCATCTGAGTGCTTTACAAACATTAATCACACCCCTGTGAGATGATGGGGGGTATTGAAGCACAGAGAGATTAAGGCCAAAATAGTAAAGTGCCTGCTAATTTTGGGTGCCCACACACGTGGACATACTCAGGGTTTGATTTTTCAAAGTTTGTGGCATTTTACAGCTCTTTATATCATCACAGCACAGTTCCCATTGACTTCAGTTGCAACTCTGAACACTTCTGCAAATCAGACTCAAGGTAAAAAGTTTGGACACCCAGAAAATGAGGAACACCCAATTAGTGGCCATCTGTGAAAAGTCTGGTTTTAAACTGTGTTTAGCTTCCCACAGGAACTCTGTGGCAGAGGCAGGGATAGAATCTAGTTCTCCAGGTGGCATTAAAGTTCCTTAACCATGAGACTATCTTTCCTCTTCCTGCAATGTCCTGCCTCATACACCACACACCTTCACTTTTCTGCAAATGAGGCAGGAGTCCTACAGATGCCATAACTCACTACATAACCCTGATTCATTCCCTGGACAGGCCTATCCTGTGCACTGAAGAGGCAGGTGTTTTATTGGGGAGGGGGAGAAATGTGATCATGTAATTAATCTGTATCATAATACATGCACACTGTGAGATGGGGGGGAATTACAATGATGTGGGCAACCTCACTTTGGATGCTTGACTTCGCAACCTTTCTTTTAGCACAGGGGTTTGTTGTGCGCGCATGTGTGTGTGCAGTTTGCTAACTTTTTTTAAACAAACAAAAAAACATGTGGAACCCTATTGACTGGGTCATCAGCAGGATTTGGACATTTAGATCCAAAGCATAGAGCTCTGACACTTGAGGTAACTGTTAGCAGAAATGGGCTGTTAACTTCTGGTGGGGAAGAACACAGAGATTGCCAAGGGATATTTTCTGCCAGTGGACAAATATGGAGATTGAGAACTCCTGGGATCAATTCTAGTTTCTCTAGGGGAGTGTTCTCTGTAGTGGTCATCCCAGCTCCTGCCCCCACACCCCCTCTGTGTGCCTGTCCACCCCCACACCCATTCATTGGTTCCTAACCCTCTGTGCCTATGTTTACCCCAGCCTTCTGGGTAACCTTAATTCTGGCATTTTCTAACTTTTGAGTGTTTGACTCTGCAACCTTACCATTCTTTTAATGTAGTTTTCTTGGGTGTATATACACTGCTGTTTGGGAAGCTGAGTGTAGATCCATGGGACAGGTGCTCCAAAGCATAGTTAGAGCAGTGGTTGAAGGCAGTGTTACATGTAGACAGGCTGAAGCATTTTATATTGATTAGGCTGGGGATCATGGAAAACCAAAGCCAATGCAGGAACAAACAGTAATAGAAATGCTTAGCTGTAATATTTAATCTTGATTAAATAAAGCAAACTGCTAGTGTAGAGGGGCCTCATGAATTTTAAGACTTAATTGATTAAAAATATATTAGTTATGCACCTGTGAGTAATTAAAACCTTTAAAACAAATCAATATTTACTTTGCACCAAAGCACCTAGAGTAAGATGAGGCCATTTTTTCCAGTAGCTGAATTTTAGTGTATCCAGTGCTAAAAAAAGAGAACTTCTACTCCACAGCCTAATTGTTTCATGCCAGAAGGCCCAGTGCTCTAAACCAGTTTATTATTAAAAGAACTAAAACAGCTTCTAGGAATAAGGGTTCTGTTTCTGATGACTGCCTTGTCTAGTATTGTTGCTTTTGTTTTAGGTTATAACAGCAAATAACCATCATGCTTCCATTTTTTGATAGATGCTACCAGACTTGAAGGCAGACAACCAGAGGCTAAAAGATGAAAATGGGGCCTTGATCAGAGTTATAAGCAAACTTTCCAAATAAAAAGGTTTACTACAGCAGCAAAATGGTATTGCACATATCTAGTAATTCCAGTGGACCATGGTATGGCAGTCACTGGAAGCTTGGGAAGATTTCTTGGAGACTGTCATTTTCAGATATCCTGCCAAATGCCCTCTTACCTGTGTTCTTTTTATCAGGATCATTGTTTCATGTTAAAGTGCAGCTGCTGAGAAGATAAAATGACTGAGAAATCTTGTTTACAGCTACAGCATATAAGGAAAGTGTTTAAGGCCAGATATGCTTCAGATATTTAACCAGTAAGCCTTAGTTGTACATAAACACTTTTGCATCAATGAAAGCTTTCAGCTCTCACAGAAAGACAATTACTCATGTTTGTGCCACAGTTCATAGTTTTTCTACACTCAGTTTTTTCTTTACATCTAAGTTTGGATTTGTGTTTTCCCTTTTAATTATTCATGTACCAATTTTTTCTTGTACAGTGTTTTCACAGCTTTATCATTTGCAGAGACCACACAACTCTTTAAAATACAAATTTGTGTTGCTAACTAGAGCTGTATTGTCCAACCACCTGGAACAGAGATGTTTGGTGGAACATTTGCTTTCACTGTGTGTGCAATATGCATTTATTTCCTATACAAGATGCTTTAAAGTCGGTTGAAACTAGAATTATTTTACGAGTCCTGTTTTCTGCCTTTATTGGTCACTTTAAAAAAAAAAAAAAAAAAAAAAAAGTTTGTAGTGAAACATGTTAGATCCTGTAATCATCACATTCATTTTAGCAGGTACTGAGTGATGCTGTATATATAAATGTGTACTGTTTTGATTTTTTCAGACCGCCACGTGGCATGCTTGAATATACTTCCCTATTGCAAATGTCTGTTAATGCAAATTAGGCTATTCCAGAATAGTGTGTTTAACAAAGTTCGTTAATTTTTATGGTATAAAGAATTTACACATTGTACGGAGCCCTATCTTGACAAAAGGTTTGAACTATAAAATACTTTTATTATCTTTTTTCTCCCATTTTTTCATTTGATAGTGTTCACCATAATAAAAATGGCATAAATATAACTGCTTCACTACATTTCACATACCTGTATTTATCTGAGTGCTGTCCAAAACTGTTGTGCTAGCCAAAGTAACGTTACTAAATCATTTGAAAAACCTAACCCATTACACTCACAATGTTTATATGCACTGTTGTTGCCATATGAAAAGGCATCTTAGTTGATACCACCATGTTCAGACCATTTTATACATTTCAGTGGCCTTTTTTAAAAGTACTTAAGTGAAGATTGCATTTGTTAGAAACAAATAGCTTTTCTATTTTCACTAAACCATATGAGATGACATCTTATTGGCACATAGACTATTGCCTAATACCACTGAACAGTTCAGCCATTAAAATAAATTGTACATTGTAAAGCTTGTAGTAGCTATTGTATTATTGGTTATTGTATACTATATTAAATGTGAATTTGTACCCCTTCATTTAAAAAGGTCATTGTGTTCTACTGCCTATTTCTTGGGGAGGGGGGTTGTTTTGTTTTACTGGGATGGGGAGGGGTTTTTTTTGTTTTGTTTTGTTTTGGGGTTTTTTTGGTAAGGGGGACGTGTTTTCTTTGTGTTGATTGGTTTTTTGAAGATGTAAGGTTATGCTCTTACTACCAAGCTCAGGATTCATTATTTTAAAGGTACAAGGATAGTTTTTGAGATATCTTCTTATAATTGATCTGTATGAGAGATGGGTCTGAATATAGGGAACTTCCATTGTCTTACGCTAACATAAAGGCAGAGAATTGATCAGTTTGAATGATTGCAACATGTTCAATTCTGTTATGACAGAGTTAGGCATATTCTGGATTATATTTGGTAAAGTTTGGATGCCTGTGAATGAGTAAATAAGTGTTTCTAATATTTTAGTGTTTTATATTTAGGTTATTTATTCTTTATCTAAAAACCGAATGGCTACTGTGCTATATTGATTTTATTGGTAGTACTGAGCAGACTTTGTATCTGCATGAAACTAGTTGCAAACCCACTATTTTGGAAAAAAATGTATTTTGACATATACAAATAAAATGAATAAAAACTATTTTAAATGTGTGAAAGTTTTACTGAGAAGACATTTTAAACCATGTTTTGAGTTTGATATTTAAAATATTCAGTGGGCATTTTTTTCATTCATTGCTTTACTTGGATGCAAAGTTCAAGTGCTTTTCGAAGATTGTAATCAAATTGTGATTATTTGCACATCATTGTACATGCACATCTGTAAATGCAACAGTAAAATGCCATATTTATGCAATCTGTAACAACTTGGACAAATGTTTATATATTTTACATAAACCTGTCTGTATGCAGAACTTGAGAACCAGTTTTTTATGTGCTATTACCACAGTAAAAATACAACCCTGAATCTATTAGAGAAGCTGATTAATTTAATTGATCATTCTGTAGCACCAATTGATTTTCCCATAAATGTTTTGGTAACTAAACTTTGTCTGTCTACAGTAACCACCCACAACTAAACTTAAAACAAAACAAAACACCACACTCCAACTTGCAAATTCCAGAATTTAAAACACAAATCTTTTTTGGAAGTCTGCTTGCTTATTTGGGGAAACTGGAATGGGAAAAGCACTTCATTGCTAGCTGTACCTGACTATCCAAATTTACCTATAGATTTTGATGTGCAGTGGGTGACATGGAGAAGAAAGTAATTCAAAACCTTAACTTGTATTTTCAATGGACTTGTTCCAAGGTGTGGAGAGAGCTTTGCCAGAGTTAACACTGAACACACATGGAAACAGCTGGTGCTTGAGATTTAAAGACTCACAGAGGAAAGGTAGCACATACAATCCGCAGCACCAATTCATGTGGTCATAACACCCAGGAAGGATGGAACCAAAGTCTTAGAAGGAGTGACTGTGTGAGGCTACCAACTAGATAAGCAATAAATAATTAGAGGGAGATGGGAAGGTCTGTGTGTGTAAGAGACTGGGTGTCAGTTCCTTGGTTCAATTTCTGACTTCCCCCTTTTGGCTCTAGAGCAAGAAGACTGGATGTTAGAACGCTTGGATTCTATTTTTCCTTGCCCTCCCCAAAACGACCATCTTTGTGTTTTCCCCAATTCCCACCGCGCGCACACCATGCAGCCTTCTGCCACTTCCTCCCCATATGCAAAAAAGACAGGTTAGTTTTCAGTTAACCACCATTCATTTTCCCTTATGTCTTTGTGCACCGTGTTCTTCTGTTTCCAGTTCTTCTTTCACCTACATGAAATCAAAAACTTCAAGGATCATCTATTCCTATCTCACTGAGATCTCTATTTTGACATTGACTAAACTGGCAATTTTCCATGTGACACTCTGTGCTCTAGTGAAAGTAAAACCAGATCCATTCTATCCAGATTGCCGATCTACTGCATCTTCATATTTGTGCAGCAGCTGTTTTTTTTACAGAAAAGAGAAACCAGCGTGTGTTTGGATAAAAGCAGAACAAATGTACTCTTATTTGGAGAGAAGGGGTAAGCATTTATTTGTTTTTCAGTTTATAAATTGGAGAAGTATTTGGGTCAGAGCACCACTTTGAACATGGGGGGAATCAATTGATCCCTGCTTTCACATGTCTGTGAACAGAGGATGCCCAGCATTGGGTATGTCTACCTTTCAAGCTGGAGGTTTAAATTCCAGCTTGTGGAGATGCACCTGTGCTAGCTCTGATTGAGTGTGTGCTAAAAAGAGTGTAGCTGCAGAGGGGCTAATTGCCCTGCCTACGATCCAGTCTGAGACCACAGCTATGTACTCGGTGGCTAACCCTTGCTCCACCCCAATTATATTCTGCTTTTAGCACACTAGCTCAATCAGAGCAAGCATGGATGTGTCTCCTCAAGCTGGAATATCTCCAGCCTCAAACATAGATGTTTGAGCAAGATGTGGGATCAGTGGACAGAAAGCAAATGCTAATTGCATGGGATCCTCCTTTTTACCTTGTTCCTACAGAAGTCTTCCTCAGGTCTACTATAGGAGTCTGGCTCCACCAAATGGGAGAGCTGCTGTTGCTATCCTTCACACCCTTAATCAGGAGGCTTTCATTCAACAGGACACTACTTAATTGCCACTAGAGTCTTAGATACCAATAGATACATGGGAAATCTCCACAGTGTTGTGAGAGGAACAAAATGGCAGCAAGCAGCTGTCACACCACCTTAGAAATCAATAGTCTCTGTAGAGAGGCCTCTGCCGGTGCCTTGAGATCTGCTAGGCCAGTATGTGGAACCCCTTGTGCCTGTTCTATGTAGGGGGAGACAGCAAACCCATCAATCAGAACTAGAACCAGTTCAAATGTGGAATTCCCTACTCTGTATTGTGTGTTCCTGAGCAGAGAGCTTGGCCCCAGGTTCGTAATGACTTTCCTTTCACCTTAGCTGCCACCTTCGAAGTCATTCACTTCTGAATAAAAAGGGGAGGGCCACTTTAATAGGTACATTTTAACTGGGTTGAGTAATTCCCCCTCTTTCAGTTGGTGCTTCCATGCACATTTGACTTCACTATGCAGCATGAAGATAGTAAACTGTTCTTTTCTCACCTGTTTTTTTATCCACTTGTAAAACTGGAGTTTGTGCAACAATCTTAATTTCAAACTGCATCTTTTTGAAGTAAAATTTATACAACCAGTAGGAAAGGCAGCTTTTCTGTTGCACCAAACCACACAGATGAAATTCACTGTGGGACCAGATGTAAGAAACCAGCCACTACAAAATCGAGTGTGTGCGTTAATGGAATATTGGGTAAGGCTAGGACTCCACTGAATAGGGTGGGGACAATCCTTTCCGAACGTATGGCCTGCAACAGCCTTTTGCGGGTTTCTTCTGATTTGTTCAGCAGAAATGTCTTGAGAGAGACATGACTGTTACTTCAACAACATCTAGCAACCCTTCGTTTGTGTGTTGCCTAAGGAAAAGACATTCTTCAGTTCTAAGTTAAAATATACTGAAAAATTCTATAGAACTTTTCTATACATTTTAAAAATTTGAAGTTAGTATAATACTCCTGCTTTTTTAAAAAAAAGAATTTCTGTAGAACTCTTGATTTCATCTCTTACATTTATAGAGCATTTCCATATGTGAATACATGGACTTATTTTGGGGGGGCAGGGATGACATTCACCCATCTTACAGTTTTTTCAAAAAATTGAGTATTTGCACACTGAGTTTTAACATGTTTAAGAAAGATTTTGCTAAATCCAAAACCAAAGGGGAAAGTATTGTTATTAAGCATTAGACTTGGCCAGGAAACAGATTTTCCATTCTGCAATAATTGAGTTTATAAAAAAAAAAAAAAAAAATCCATATTAGAACAAGGCCAAAAACTCAATTTTTCATGGAACTGAAATCCTGCACTATTTTATTTTAAAACACCAAAACAGGCTCCCTGGGCTTTTTTGCAGCTGCTGACTGGTTAGTTTGATTAATTTCATGACTGTAATTCAGTAGCTGGCAGCTGTGAAACTGATCAGCACTGTATCAGTTCCAATCAGCAGCTTCTTGCCCTTCCAGGGCTTTGGCTTCCTGGAAACTCCAATATACTGATTGCTTTAGAGTCAAAGACCCCAGGGTTTCCTGACCCCCAGGCAGCCAAACTCTCAGGGCAGCTAGCTTCTAGGCTGTGGAAGTCAAGTAACCCATGGAGCCAACTAGCTTAAAGAATGTGGAAGCCCTAACATCTCCAACTCCAAGACAGCATAGTGGGTCTGCCATGGAACTGACAACTGTGGAAGTCATGGGATCCCAGCTCCGAGGCAGTCCTTCAGCTGGACAGCTGAAGAGCAGGTTAGTCACATTAGTAGGAAACCAGGTAGGTTTCAAAACCCACTTATGTTCTGTTGGAAGATTTGTCAATGTTTACATGTTTCTACAAAACATTTTGGTTTTGACGAATGGGCATTTTCCAATGCAAAAATGTTTTGCTGGAAAATTTCTAACCGGCTTTATTAAGCAGATGTCTCTTACATTTGTCTCGTTTGCCTGAGCAGTGGCTGGTGTTTGATAGCAACTAGCTGCAAATGTATCCTGCTCAAAATCAGATTGATTTCTGTTTTAGTCTAGAGGAGTACTGTACAGTAGCCACAAAGGTGGTAGTGCGTGCCTACCTAATGGGATTTTAAAAAATTCCTAATGAATTGCTTAGGTACACAAACAGAACTGCTGCCACGGTGATTAAATCCTCTGCTATTTTCTTATGTCAGCACCTCCCCCTTTTGCTGTTATTACTGATTGGATGCAGAAAATATTTAATCTTTAGAAGAAAAACTGTGATTCAAGGGTTTTTTTAAGTTCTGTCACCTGTTGGATGTCTAAAGTTTCTATCTATGGATAATTATAGCCAGGACCAAAGCCTCACATTCCAACTCTGTAATTATTTCAACTCTTTGTTGGGTCTTATACAAGCTTACTGAAGCTTATCAAGAATAGTTAGGCAAGGCAGCACAATCCATCTCCCAAAGCATTGCTTCCCTGTGTTAAATGTCAGCAAGCCCAGGCCAACACAAACTTGTACTCTTTGTTTTTGCTAAAAATTAATTAATTTGAAAAACCACCCTGGAAAAACACTAAGAAATGAGCGAGGAGGCAGAAGAGAAGCAGTTTTTTTCCTGGGTTCAATATTTCCCTGTTTCATAAAATCCACCACAAAGATCTTGGGATTACCATTTCATACCTTCACCCAGTAGCCGAAGAGAAGTTTCTACCTATTTCTCATTTAGTCTTAAATGTGCTTTAAATTCTGCATTTAAAATATACTGCAGCCATAACTGGACAATAGCTGTGCTTGTTTATTACATCAAATATTAAATAACAAAATAAGCATTTAACCAGAAAAAAACACCTTCCCTGTCATAATATTTAGTAAACAGAAACTTTAGACATCCAACAGGTGACAGCGCTTTAAAAAAAAAAACAAACCCTAAACCAACAGTTCTTTCCTCATCTAAAGGATACATAATTGCCATGTCTAATCAGTAAAAAGAGAAAAATGGAGCGCTCTAGGTTCCCAGAAAATTAAAAGATCATGGTCACATTTTATTAAATTAGAAATCTAAAAAAAGCCAATCCAGTCAGCTCAACTTCATACTACAAATAATCTTTATAATCAGAACAGCAGCATATCCAAATTCTCTCATCCTGCCTCAGACCTTTTCTCTCCTTACCTCACTCTCCCTGTAAAGCTGGGACTTCGCTCACCATGCTGAAGGCCGGTAAATTTGGTCTATTCTGAACTGAGAGATGGAATGAGAGTCAAGGACCCTGCAAGAGAATGCCTCTCCTAAACAAAGCTTTAGAACCTTTCTGATTCCAAGTGCAACAGCGAGACAGAGATTGGAGAAGCAGACTTTGGATCAACAGGGTCCGGGTCATTAAAGCTTGAACACAACCCCTTTGTCTCTACCAAGAGGCAATCATTATGAATTATGCAGCTCTGGTGATGTGCTCCCAGTAAGATATCTTGTTGGCCTACTGCATTCTGTACCAGCTTCAGTTTCTTAATGGATTTTAATTATAGTACCATATAGAGTGCATTACAGTAGCCTAACCTTAGAAGGAAAAAGGCATTGACGATGTCTGTGGAAATCACTAGTGACTTTCACAAGAGAAGGCTGTAGTTTTCTGGCAACAATTAGATGAGAGAAGGATTTTTATAATCGAAGAGTGAATCTCACCCCCAAACATGTATCACATGGAGGTTCATCTAGTCAAAAATGGCAACTTACCCTACACCACAGGAGAGTGTATTTTCTAACTTTCTTTGAAAATCTGATCTTTAATAGCCTCTGAACATCTGCTTTCAAGATCCCTGTGTTAATGACTCCATAACCGGCCTTCTTGGTAAAATTAAAGTCACTCCACTTTTCTAGTATCAGAGATGATTCATTTCCAATTGCCAAGATATCACACAACTGGGACAGAATTTGAAATGAACAGAACAATGAAGTTCATTGTTTGGTTCCTTCTTGGCTGACAAGTGTATTCTTTAATTCAAGCAAGGAGCTTTTTTCTGGCAGCTATTTGACTTTACTTTCCCATTTCTTGGAAGAACTAGTGGATGGTATAAATTTCTTATCTTAGGAATGGATGTGTCAACCAGACAAAAGCAAGAAAGAGGTCAAGTCTGATAATCAAAATAACCCAGCCCTTCTCCTCCTACAACCTGGCCCCTAAATTTCAAAAATGCTGATAATAGAGATATGCAAAAGTCATCCTAAGTTTAGTCAGTTATAGGCCTTGCCTCTTAGCCATTCATTCCTCTCTATCATCATTAGTGATCATACAGACATGATATTTTAGTCTACAACTAGTAAAAAAAAATGGGCCAAAAGTTGGGCACTGGGTCCTGGTAGTGATTAGTCCATGGTACGGAGGTAGAACTACTATGAGGGTAATCCTAACTGTTCAACTCCCATCTCCCAAAGCAGATATATATCCAGTCTTTCTGATGCTCCCATTGGTGACACAAAAATGTGAGTATCAACCTTAGGGCAGACTGGTAAAAAATGAGGGCATAAACCCCAAGCTCGTTGTGAATTTTAAACTTGGATTTCCCCAACCAACTCTTCAGACCCATTAACAGCCTAAAACAGAGTCACAGACAGCCCCTTAAATACCCTGCTCTCTCTTGTCACTATGTGAGTGTATCTCTGTGATAGATGGCCCTGAACATCAACAATCACAGCAATATTCAGGTTACTCCTAATCTCAAAGGACCAGTCACTTACCCCAGGTCAATTGCACCTTAACACTCACACCAAGGACCAAGGCTTGCAGCCAATCCTATAATAAACTATATGAAGATTTAGTAATTAGGAAATGGAAACTACAGAATTATTTACAAGGTTAAAGTAAGCGAATACAGACACAGGAATGAGTTATAGTGTTTGATTACAGAAAACTATTACCCTTCAAAATCTGTCATCTCTATTTGTTCTTTAGCATTAACCCAGGCTCTGCAGCTGGAGATCTCTTGCTTATGCTTAGGAAACTATTTGCACATCACCTCCGCCAAGCAATATAGAGAGCCTTAGTTCCTTTTGTTTGAGGTTTTTATCCTCCTCCTGCTATGTGTTCTCATTTGCAAACTCAGAAGAGGGGAGGAGTCCACGGGTATGATTCATCCTCACAGGTACGAGAACAGAACAACAGAGTTTTTAATCCTTTTGTTGACAATTTCTCAATCCACGTGTAGGGAGTTTCCAGTTGTAAAATCCAACCATAGCCTGGCTGGTAACCAGGAGTCTCTTCTTTTGGGGGAGGCATAACGATTGCCATAGAAGAGCAGCTCTTCACACTAATGTGCCTCTCCTGTATGGTGATTAATATGGTCACAGAAGTTCCCATTACATCCACTCAAATGTTACATTACAATATGGAATACAGATATTACAAGTCAGATTAATACATGCAGCAACTCATAAGCATCTAACAGAGTCTAAACACTCCCTTATAACTCTAATACCTGACCTATCAACACACAAGTGAGGTAGACAGATTCCAGCTATGTATCTATCAGTGATCAGTGTTCAGTTCAGACATGGGGACCTTGGCAAGGGTTGAGGAAGATACTTCAAATGAGGATTAGAAAAAGAAAAGTCAGTATTTGCTGTAGTTGAACAGACTTTCATGCAGTGGGCCTATTTGTGCCCCCAATCCAACCACTGTGCAAGGAGCTGCTGTGTAGATCTCTCCTATCCCATGCAAGGAAAAGGAGTCAGCTGCTTCTGCCACACAATTGCCTGTAACTACCTCAGCTGAGATCCTTAAGCAGGGTCAAGACTCCATAGCTGAGGAGGATAAAGGCAGGAATGGGAATATGTAGCTCTGCAGAGAACAGAGTGGAAAGTTAATGCAACCTGAGACATTATTCACTCTTCTTCAAAGCCCTCTGCACCTAGGAACCCTCTTTATGTAGATCTACACTACAAATTACTTCAGTGGAGTCTCTTGATTAACTTATTCGTGAAACAGCTTTTAGAGATTCATTACAAAATCGCAGGAAAACTTACTGGGGGGGAGACTGATAGTTTCTTTCCTCTCCTCTGTGAATATTTAAACAGGATGAGCCAGTATAAATCTCCCAAGAGAAAGGAGAAGAAGATTGTTATATCCGCCAGAGTGAATACACGTAACAGATTGTTTTAACTATCTAAATACCACACTGGAAAGAAGAAAGTGGATTTGCCCAGATCCATATACATTAACTGCTTGGGAACAGTGCCTCGGCATAATAAATGTTTTGTCAAGACAATGTACATTAATTTACTGATATTTAAAGTAAACAAAAATGAAATATTTAAATGGACCCTAACTCCTAAAGCTGTAATCATAACTTTAAGCCACTGGTTCTCAAACTGTGGTTGCTGGAGAACTGCCAGATCACATGTTGTCAGTTCATGTTCTCCTCTCCAGATGCTAAATTGCATTTAAAAAAAACTGGAAGGAAATACATTAAATACTTTTCTGCTACTACTATTCTGTGCACTATCTTGAGTCTCTTTGCATGGTCTACTGGTGAGACAAGATTTCCAATATCAAAACCCTCAAGCATTATCAGATGTCTGGCATTCAAAGCATTTCATACCCAGCTCAGCTGCGTTGGTGTGGGCATCTCATTCGTATGGCTGACTTGAGAATACTCAAGGCCATGTTTTATGGTCAGCTAAAGCAAGGTACCCATTATTGCGCGGCCGGTGCAAACACTATAGACATTCTGAAGTCATACTTGAAAGGGTGTCAGGTTGATCGCAGCAGTTGAGCAGCAACAATCCAAGGCAGAGCAAGATGGTGGCAAATTTGTCATGTTGCTGTTAACTGCTTTGAAGCAAGGGGCATTAACATTTTATGTGAAAAACATGAACAGTGCAAAGCAAGGATACAACAGCCTGCAATGGTCATAGACAGTCTTGTCTGTCCCACATGTAACTGTGTCTGCAGTTCTCGCATTGGTCTGACCTCACAGATATGTGTTCACCTGTAGCATTTGCTGAATCCTTGTATGTGGGCACCGATGTGAGACTCCATCATCATTCTATGTCAGCAAATGTTGTAGTTGCCACATGTAGTTGATTCCAGATAGGAAGGGAAGGTGTTCACAAGGCAGTTTCTATTAAGATGTGATCTGCCTAGTGAAGAAGTTTGAGAAAACCCTGGTGCAAATTTTTAATATGTTTGTTGTTCCCATATGTAAATATATTTTGAAAACAAAAATTGGATAGTGATTAGCTTTACTGCTTTGTTACCAACGATGATTACAAGATGGCAAAAGTGAAGTTGCTCATGTGGATTCAGTGATAGCATGAATATTTAATGCTATAATATTACTTTACTAATATTTATCAACAAACAATCATATTAGGGGTAGTTTGAGAACCTTCCAGCATCAACATGGTTGAATGGATTTCTTACATATTATAATGTGAGCCAGTAGGTGGCACCAGAAAGCTGTTTCAGTCCTGCCCACAGTTTATATCAGTGCATGATCAGATGAACCACCACCCTTCTGAACAAAATCTGATCTAGAGAGTTATGCACAAAGTCTATGAGATCCGTTTAATATTTGTCTGGGAGGATGGTGTGGTTTCTATAGGGTTTTTTTTTACAGGAGTATGTAGTATTTCCTCAAGAAAAATCTGCCTTGATGAATGTTAAATTCTGAAATGAGAGATGAAGTGTTTTGATCTGAATATAAATCTAAAGTTAGTTCACACACACACAAACAGGCAGAGCCAGTCAGACTGTAGCAGAGGACCCCTTTAAATATATTTTACCAGGAGTCCATTAAAGGGGCGTGCATGACTCAGAAGATCACTAATGGGGCACCAAGCTTTTCACTGGGTTGCCAGTGGAAATCCAGCAAAGGTCATTACTCACCGACAGTTGTTACCCAGGGATAGCTACTTAGCAGTCTTGGGGAAAGGAGATAGTGGGCTCAATTTGGTTCCTACTGGACTAGTTGCAACTTTATAATCAGCACTAAGTGGCAGGCTATGCACTGAGTGAACCTAGATCCTAAATTATTCTTGCTCCCCTAGAGGCTGCTGCTCCCAAGTCAGGGTCAGTGTGGGAAGCTTTAGTGCCAGAAAGAACTTGAGTTCCCAAGGCTGTTCAGCCAGCCCTTTATATCAGCACTGAATTTGGCTGAAATATTAACATCATCACCCCCCCCACCCCCAAACCTCACTTTAACAGCATGTCAGGGTCACTATGTAAACTAGAGGACAGCACTTCATTACTTTTGTAGGCCAAGCACATTTCATGCCCCAGGGGCTCCTTCCCCCTCCATTTCTCCAACAAGCTTCCTGTGTGCCACCTTCCCATCCCCTCTATTTCAGGGACCCCCTGCAACCTCCTCACCCTTCCCTTATGCCAATAATTCTGCGTTCCCCATTCACCCCCTATGCCAGGGGTACTGTGAGCACCATTCCAACCTCTGCCACATGGCAGGGGCTGTGTCCCCCCACCTCCCTCTCTGCCCAGGCTATTGTCCTCCATTGCCCCTCTCACTTCCTGCCTTTTTCCCCCATCTCACCATTCTTGTTCATAGCAGGGCCTCCGATTTTCCCTCATGCCCCACCAGAGGATGCACGTGCCCCCCAAACTAGGGGCTCTGAGTGCCACCCCATTTCCCCCTTCCTCCTATGCCAGGGGCTCTGTCTGCCCCTTTCCCACTCCACCATTCTTATTTCTTTTCTTTCCAAATATGTTAACCAAAATCAGTAAGGTTCTGGCCGCTGAGGCCTAGAACATTCTCTGAGGTTTTGGAATTGCTCAGGGGCAGCTTTCAAAAGTTGTCATGTGACAGACAGACAGGAAAAAGAGAAATGCCATTGAGCTGAGTGCCAGCCCTCACCTTGCTCAGCCAACAAACTGCTGCAGCACTCCTGTTGTGACACAACTTTTGGATCACAGAAACTTGCCCACCTCTCAGCTTCTCCCTGACTGCTAGTCTCCCCAGCATCTCCTCTCTGCCCCTCAGCAGTCTTTCTGCTGGTTCTCCATCCCTACTTCGTCATTTGTTTTCCAGCTCCTCTTCCCAAGCTGCCTCCCAGGCTTCTGCTGCCCCTCCTTTTCGGTATAATGTTTCTCTCGCCCCACCCTATTTTCATTCTTCTCTCTAGCTGCAGCTTCTCTCTGCCTGCCTCTTCTCAGCTGGTCTTTCCATCTCTCCCCTGCTTCAATGTCTCCACTTAAGCACCTCTTCCCTGATGCAATTGCTCTCCAGACGCTTCTTTCCCACTCACCTTTCTAGCTCCCACACCTAGCCTCACCCAGTTGAAATATCTCTTTACCCACCTCTCCCCTACTTATCCTGCTGCTTCCCGCCTTCTTCTTCCCCACTCACTCCTCCAACTCTCCTTCATTGCAAAAGTTCCACGGCTACCTCCCACCACTATTGCTTCTTTCCTTAGCTTGTCTTTCTAGCACTTCAGTGTCTTCCACACGCACACACTCCTCCCTTGCTGCTTCTGCTCCACTTGTCTCTTCCTCCTCCTGCCCCTCTCCCACTACTCTTTTCCACCTACTTATCCCCCACTGTTCAGAAACATACATCCCTGATAATCTCAAAAGGTTCCAATCCAATCTTTCCTCCTAAGAAATTTCTCTGTCTACCTCCAGCTACCACTGCCTTTCCACATCCCACTCCCCACCTGACATCCCAGTTACCCACCTTGCTCACTTCATTTCCCCTCCATCACCACTGATCCATTTCGGTTCTTGTACCATGCTGCTCAGTATAGTAGCTGAACATCTATTACCTAGAACCACTCTGTCCTTCCTTAATCCATCCATTGCCCACAGCCCAGTTATTGCTTCCTTAGGAATCATCCCCATCTCCTATTTGTCTCTACCCAGCTGATTTCCCCCTCACAGCTCCAGAAATAATGCAGTGGGAGAAAAGATTCAATGATCATATGCTTTTTTTTTTTTTTTCTTTCCCATCAAAACATTTTCTGGGTAAACAGATGCTCGCTCTTTCCTAATTAGTCTCCTTCCATTTCTTCATGAATCTCAAACAACCAGAAGAATTAGGATTTCAAATAGTCTACACAGAGAAATTGACAGCAATTGACAGAAATAGTGATAGCAGAATAAACTATTCCAGAGTAAGGTATTCTGAAATAACTCCTTGTGTGGGCACTCAATTGTGAAATAAAAGTCACTTTTATTCTGGAACAGAGTGTCCATATGGAGAGCTATTCCAGAGTAGCTATTGCAGCATAGTTTATTCCACCAGTCAATTTCACAGTTTTAGTATGTCATCCAGTCCATCCCACTGCCTATGCAATTTTTGTTTCTTTCATTATATTTTCTAGTGCTTTGTCTAGTCTGGTTTTAAATGACTCATATGATGGAACTTCTACCACATCCTTTGGAAGAACATTCCACATTTTCATTTAATGTGTCTTTGATTTTCATAAGTAATGTTTACAATCCAGTGTTTTCATGAAGAGAACTACTTACGATGTCACAGATTCTGAATTGTGGCATCACTGAATACATTAAGCAGGAAGAGGCTGGTTATAAAAGAGGGAATTCCAATTTATATTTAAACACTCTGGTAATCAGTCAGCAATGATAGGAACAGAAGCATTGCACACTTAATTTTGCCACCTTTGCTCATGTCAATAGGACTACTTGTGTCATAAGTAAAACTGGCTGAAGTGCTTTAAACAAGGGTTTTTAAATAAAAAAAATGCATTGTTTCAAAAATTATTTTTTGGTAATTGTTGATATTGTTGAAATTTATGTTTTGCAAAAAGAATTCATGTCCCTTTTTCAAAAGCTTTATTAAAAATATTACAGTAGAACCTCAGAGACCAGTCAACCACACACCCCATTTGGAACCAGAAGTATGCAGTCAGGAAGCATCAGAGACACACACACACAAAAAGCAAATACAGTACAGTACTGTGTTAAACGTGAACTACTAAAAAAAATAAAGGGAAAGCAGCATTTTCCTTCTGCATAGTAAAGTTTCAAAGCTGTATTAAGGCAATGTTCAGTTGTAAACTTTTAAAAGAAAACCATAACATTTTATTCAGAGTTACAAACATTTCAGAGTTACGAACAACCTCCATTCCCGAGGTGTTTGTAACACTGAGGTTCTACTGTATCAAAATTGTTTTTGTTTAAATGACTACTTCAATAACATTTTTTGTAATGTTGATAAATTTTGGGGAAATGTACAAAAAAAAGGCAACAAAACAATTAGTTTTGAACTCTTTGAAATGAAAACAACTTATTCTACTTGAAAACAGGTTTTAGTTTTTTGACCAGCTCTCCCAGTAAGGGCCTATTCAATGTGAGTAACAGGAGGGGGCAGGAATTAGGCCTCTAATGAGGTTTTAATAGAATATCACATTTTTAAAGGTCTGCCAAATTGTGGCTTCTTTAGGTTAGTGTCAAAAGAGTAAAAGCAAATATATCCACAGTTTCTGGTGAAATAGGTCACAGAACAAACAATAGGGAAGTAGTTAAGATAATTCCCTGTTGTGCTTATCCATAACTGTAGAACAAATGGTATAACTGAGAACTAAGTGTGAATTTTCTCAGGTTCGGGGCTCTACAACTTACATTTTTTTCAAGTAACTTTGTGTGTTAGAATTCCTTACTCTTTTTAATATCCATTCACAGCAAAATTTATCCATGTTTAAATTAAAAAAAAAACTAATTTGGTAGGTTTTTATTTTCTCTCAAAACAGCCATGTAATTATTGTACCTTATGAAAAACATATTACAAATAAGTGATTTTCAAGCATCTAAAAGTTTTAAATATCCTCCATATTTGTATTTTTCCATTATAATTATAGGCAATTATAGCTTTTGCTCCAGTTTCCTCCAAAACAATTTATGCTTAAATTTTCACTCTGTAAGCAAGTGTTTACAATAAAATTACACATCTTTCAAAATAGGATGTGAAAAGGAAAATGCTAACAACTTTAATTTTAGACAACATTTATTATTTTTTTAAAATTATGTTTTACTGTGTGTTCTTTAAAACTTTCTCTTCCCACGTATGTTGCTTGACTTCTTAGGTCCTGATTATGCTGTGAGCTCAATGCAAGTGAACATCTGCACACGCAGAAACCCCCCACAGAAATATCATGGCCTTTGGTTGATTGCTTTTTGGGGCATGGACTGTGTTTTCCTTTGTGTTTTGTTTGGACACTGCCAGATAATTACTAAATTCCTAAGATATTTGACTGTCTCTCTTTACAGAGCTGTTCCTTTATTGATCACTGGATTAATAGGTGTAGACCCTTGAAATATTGTTACTCAGAAAAAAATAAAAACAAAAAAACTCCAAATCAACTGCAGACTCATATAAAACATTGTTAAACCATGCATGCAACATCTAGAAAGTCCAAGTATGTTAATCAGCACTGTATTTTTTAGGAGACCTGTAAACCATTATTCTGATTCTTTTGGGACATGGCAGTGTTATTGCCAGACATCTTTGGCAATATATTCCATAACGTTCCATACTGTGTGGCCTGGAGGACTGCAACGTGCATGCAGACACCCATTTGCCTGCACAGAGCCCTGGTGAAGTAATTGGGGCTCTGCCAGCGTGTACCAAGATCAGGGCGAATGCTATTTTACTGGTTCTATATTGATCCTTTGGAGTATCAAAATAAATGTTAAGATTTATAGCGCTGTTGATGTAAAAGAGCCCTAAAGGTATCTGAGTTTCTGTTAACTAGTACACACAAGAGACAAACTAACAGTGAGCCGGCAACTGTTGGTTTGGTTTCTGAATATTCAGATCTAGGAAGTCTTACATACTTTCTTGTTTGGAGATATAAAAAGGCAGGAATTGGAATGTCTTTTTGTGTCATATGTTGGATCTATTAAGCCAGTAAGAACATAGTGAAAACATAATTTTAAATTCATATAAAAGGTTGTCTGTAGAGATATGAATATGTTGAGAGGGTCTTTGAGAAGGGTGGCAGGCTGCACAGCTGTTGATAAAGATGGTGGTAGCTCTTCAGTTTTAGTAGTAGTAGCTTGTTGGAATGTAGAAAGAATCTGCATTAAGCACTAATGGAGGCCATCATATCTTGATAAACTGCCAATGGAGGTGTTATGTGCTATAAATAGAAATAAAGTATCATTGTTCTTGGTCAGATAAAAACAGATTACCTTGAATTTATGGATTTGGAATTCTGCTTCTTCTATGCCAATAATGAAACCATTATTTTCCCACAGACCTATTTTTCCACTTGGTTTCCATCTTATATTGCTTCCAACAAGCTTACAGAGTCATAGTTACTTGATTATCCTATGCAGAAAGTAGTGTATACTTTTAAAATTATTTTAAGGATGTGAGGTATCCATATGCTATGGTAATTAGGGCAGTAGAAATATTGGTACTAGTGGGGAAAAAAGAAGTTTGATGTTATGAGAACAAAGTAGACTTTGTAATTACATAATCACCAGTATTCTTTAAAATTTTCTATGGGACTGGGTACATATTTAAATTAAATCTATTCTAGTTGGGACACTTTATTAATCATGAAATTGAGATTACATTCCTTTGGTTTTCACACTATAAAACATGATGATTCTTTTTATGTGTTTGTATAGATGCCAGAATCTCAGCTTTCAAATAACATATTACCTTTTATACAATTTGCCAGTTCATAAATTAAAGGTAATCTGTTTTCATTTTTCCTGTTATATTTTAATACAACAACAAACCACAATAATAGAATATGAAAAACATTTTTCCTCTCTCAAGAAGGTTTCAAGTTCTGTTTTTCAGCTTTTTAGCCTTTCTATTGCTTGTCACTTCAGGGGCAGAGCTAAGGTGAACAACTGTTTAGGAGCTCAAAAAGGGAGTGGCCTCTGTGAAGAAGAAGGCATTTGATGAACATATATATAGTATCAGTAAGGATTTCATTGTAATTTTGAAGCTATCAACCCAAGAAAAGCCCTTCCATGTTGTAAATCAATGGGAGTTAGGCACCTAAATTATTTTGAGGATCTGGGCCTTTGTTACATTGAGATAAAGAAGAATAAGAACAAGAACATAAGTTGTTTTTCGCAAGTGCAAAAATAAGACTGAAAGGTATAGATTGAGTGTCAATCTTAAATCCTAACAGTAGTGACTTGAATATAATTAAGTATGAGATCCTTGTAGAGAGAAATCTTATCAGTAGGTAAGTACTGTGACACTAAACTTCAGGAGAGGGATTTAATGAATAAATGAGGAAGTTTGTAACAATTTAATGAGAAAGTTGGAAAATGAAAATCCATATAATCACCATGTGGGCTCCCAAGCGTATCTTATCAGAGTCACAAGTGGTATGCATAGCTAAGAACAAGAAGCAAGAAAAATGCCATATTAAATGGCAGGAAATAGGAAATTTTTCACAGTAAAATAATGTTTTCAAAAAAGTAACCTAGCTGGAGTGATAACAGAACAGAATTTACACTTTGGTAGATAAGATGTAAAATAGAGATTAAGAGGGAATTTGAAGAACAAACAAATGTAAAGACAAATATGAAACTCTTTGAGAATCTGAAAAGTAGGAAGCCTGCTGGTGAGACAGAATGTATGTGTGGCCAGAGGGCAATCAGAAAGAATGCTCCACAGTTACTCTTCAAGGCCCTAAAACTGCACCAGGATCTGCTACAGTAAACCCCTGCACCTAGGCAGAGTCCCACTGAAGTTGGTGTGCAAGAGGCAATATTCAAGTTTTATGGATAAGAACTCAAGTTCTGAAATTCTTCTTACTTAGGTACAGCCATCAGAAAGGTAACGCTGAGTAACAGAACAGAGAGACAGAACAGAGGGGCAAAAATGAGCATTTGAGAAACACATCCCACCAAGTTAAGGTCTCCTGTATTCCTGGGTGAGGCACTGGAGGCTGGGTGAGGGCTTTGAAGTACAGGGGAAGGTAAGTACCAGCATGAAGAGTGGGAGTGAGCGAATAACAAGAGGAGCCTGAGATAGAGAAAGAGAGGAGGCAATGGGGGTAGCAGTGTGGGGGCAGGGAGAGGAAGAGGATTTTTTGAGCTGAGGTGTGGAGGTAGCAGCATGAATGGGATGAGGCAATGTTGAGATTTCATGTGGAGATGAGGTGCAGCGTGGAGATCTTTTACAGAGGGTGGGGCTAGAAGCAAGGGAAAGGATGGGGAAGATGCATTGAGGCAGTGGGTTGGGATTTCATAAGCAAGGACTGAAGGAGGGGGTATCTTCCTGGAGAGGTTGGTGAGATTTCACCAAGGAGTGGTGATATGAGGCAAAGATGTCACCAGATGTGGCTAAAGATGAGACACTGAAGGTGACTTACTGGCAGTAGGGGAGTGCTGAGACAGTGGGCAGGTAGGTGGTGGTTTGATGTAATGGACTTGAAGAGTATTCAGCAGGGGAAGTTTGAGGCAGTCAGAAGGTAGATTTAATGGGAGGACTTTGAGGCCCTGGAAGCGATTTTACTGATTGTTACTTAGGGGGTTTCATGGGGTGGTGAGGCAATAAACTGTACTAGAGGCTGTAATGTACCAGGGGGAAGAACACTGGGAATATTAGTAGGACAGATTTCAAGGGGGAGGAGTCAGCAGGGGAGGAAAACGGTAATTTCATTGGGCAAGGTGAGGCTGAGAGAGAGTAGCAGGGAGATAGACCTTGGGAGAGGGGTTATTTCATAAGGGGCTTAGGTAAGGTAGGTGGTGTGAAACTAAAGTAGAGGAGTGATCGTAAGTAAGTGTGTGTGTGTGTATTTGTGGGGGCTTTATTGTGGGAGCAATGGGGATTTTCACAGGGTTTGGGAAGTTGTGTGTAACAGACAAACAGAAAAATGTCATGAAGTTGAGTGCAGGGCCTTGCTTCATTAAGCCAATATTGTAAATTTCTTTAACATTTTACTATCCTGCCCTTGAAAGCTACCTCTTTGCATAAATCTATGTTAAAATCTATGTGTCCGTGGAATTTTGGGGGATTGGGTAATTTGTTTGGGCTGCTAGAAGGAGACAAAGAAATATTAGACAATTTGCAATCTTTTAAAAAGGAACCCATTTTAAGGTGTTTAGTCTCACAAAATATGTATTCAATTTTCCCAAGTTTTTAAAAATGCATACCACTTTAACCATAAAAATTTGAAACATGAGTGTTATTGATTTTTGATTTATAAGGGAGGTCAAAATCAGCCTTCCAAATCCTGGTTGCAACCTTAACTAAGGAGAAGAGACTCTCAATACATAATAATAGTAAAATGTAATGTAAAATTCACTATGCTAGGGCTTAGGATCCTCTGTCTCCCTGCCATTTTAAACTTAATAAAATAAAAGTGTATTTCTAGGCCTGAAAATATCCCGGGCTTAAGATTTTTGAAAGGAAAAGGCAGAACGGCTGTTCTGAAAATGTTTTCCAACTTAAGAAATTTCTCCCAGTTGTGGCTGAGGAAAACATGTAGTGTGATACTTAAACTATTTGGGACTTTATCCCTGAAAGCTCACCAGCGCAGACACCCTTATTGAGATGCAAACATCTGACAGTCAGCATTTTTGCATTGAGCACTTAAACCAGCCTCACCACAACATAACTTCTGTTAATAAATAACAGACTGTGAGGGTCACAGAGCCTTTTTGGCATTTTTAAAAAAGCCCAATGTTTTTTGAAAAGCAAAAACATCTAGCAATGGTTGATGCAGCTACAGCCCAGAAGAGGCAGAAAATCATATATACAACATATTACAAACAAGAAACATTTTGAGAGGTCTCTCCATCAGGTCCGTTTTTAGCAATTCATTTGCCTCATTAGCGACTCTTGGGGGGGCGGGGTGTGCACAGTGGAGAATTGTGTTGGTTGCACATCTTTCTGAAGGGAATGCCCCTTTGCATACTGTCAGGAGGAGTGCTACTCAGTGGAAGCAAATACCTGCCTCATAAATTAAGAATTCATCAGAAGAATATTTAATTTTACTGTTCTTTTTAAATTTCAATAATTTTCAAAATTGACAGCTCTATAGCACACACACAAAAGAGAGTGAAAGACAGAATTTTCATCATGAGAGGGTCTAGACAAAATTATTTTTTTTAATAAAAATGTAATTGATAAATAGAAATCAGAAAAATGTCAGCCAGCTGTAGGACAGACATATTGTTGAGTGTGTACTATTGTAAATAATTATTGCTCATGCAGAACTAACTTTTCAGTAGTTGCTATCCTGCTTATTAAAAGTTTTCCAAAATATCCCAAAGGATTAAAATGTATGATTTGGACTATTCCTTGCATTGAAAAATGTAAGAGGAATCATCTAGACTGAGAAGTCTCATGTGTGAACTTTTTCCTTCAGTCATTCCCCTCACAAATATTGTCTCAGAGAGTGAAAAATGAAAATGAATTAAATGATTACCAGAAAGTCATAGAATGTTGGCCAGGTGAAGGAGTGCCATCATCGGAGAGAAGAATAGGGAGGAGAGGAACAGAAGGTCACAGTAGAAGTATGGACTAAGTCTATTATTTATACTGTAGGAGTGTCTAGAGTCTCCTGTCAGGGTCTAAGGCCCCATTGTGCTAAACACACAATGAAGCCCCCTCTCCAAGAGTTTACATTTTAAAATTCATTAAGAGTTTTATTAACCAGATGGTCAAATTAGCAATGGAATCTGAAAGAGATAGGAAAGTGATGGATGACAGTGAGATATGCCCCAACTTCCACAATCCCAGGTATCTTGATTTCCTGTGTTTGTAACAGAAACTTGTATATCTAGCTCATCTCCCTCCCACTGTCCCTAGATGTCTACACCTACTGAAATAAGCAAATTGTTCCATTTAGTAAATATACCCCTTGTAAATCAGGATTAAGAGGGCCATGAAGTTCCACAACATTGAAACCACTGATGTCTGGAAACTATGTTACATTACAGGGAATCTACCATGATATTCAGGGAAGTAAAACTTGGTTGATCAGGATTCCCAGGCAAGCTTCTGCCAGTGGCCATGAACACTGTACTGTAATCAACCTATTTGGTATACATGCATACAATATTTAGAATAGTCAGTCTTGAGGACATGATAGCCCCGATATTATTTAGAATGGGGAGATGCTTCAATGTTTGATAGAGAGAAAATGCCTTGTCTTGATTATACCTAACTTTCATTTTCAGACTCAAATTAATTCTGCGGGAGAAATACAGGTAAATGATACATTTCAGTTTCTCGTTTACCTGATCTGTGGACAGCAAAAGGATGTTATTCATATGAGTTGTGATCAGTTGGAGACACTACAAAGTATCATTCAGTTTATTGTATATTCAGGACTATTTAAACAATAACAGATTTTAGTACAAGGAATAAGATAACAGTAACACACTAACATCCTATCGTAAACCAATTGGTTCTTACATGTATTGTAGGTAGGATCTGATAGTGGTTCCACTGAATAAGAACACTCTTTTCCAAATCTTTGGATTCAAACTTTTTGAAGTTCTGAAGAGTTCAAATAAGTTTATACAGTAGAATCTCAAAGTTATGAACATCAGAGTTATGAACTGACCAGTCAACCATATATCTCATTTGGCACAAACATATGCAATCAGGCAGCAGCAGAGAACAAACAAAAAGCAAATGCAGTACAGTACTCTGTTAAATGTAAATTATTAAAAATATAAAGGGAAAGTTTAAAAAAATATTTGACAAGGTAAGGAAACTGGTTCTGTTTGTTTAATTTAAATTAAGATAGTTAAAAGTGGCCTTTTTCTTCTGCATAGTAAAGTTTCGAAGCTCTATTAAGCCAATGTTCAGCTGCAAATGTTTGAAAGAACAACCATAGCATTTTGTTCAGAGTTAGGAGGTGTTTGGAGCCCTGGGGTTCTACTGTAGATCTCCTTTTCTGGCTGGAACCAGAAGCACAAGGCAGGAAAAGATGTTCTCATGGTATTCTGGTGAGACTGTAGGGCCAGAAACCTCCCCAAAGACCCTTCATCCTTATTATTCCTATAGATTGTGGTAGCAGGATCATATTGTGCAAGGTGCTGTACAAACACCCTGTCACCCTGCCGCAGTGTCACCTTCCAATCTACATCTCCCAGCCCACTTTGCAGAGGGACGCGCTTGGGAGGGGCTTTGGGACTAGCCTGTGAACTGTGTCGGGATGGGCGCCAACCCCTGAGTGGGTGGCACGCGCCTGTCTCTATGACCACAGGCGATGCTCTCCCAGTAGGTGAGAACGATTTCTCTCAGCGGGGGGCGGGGGCTTTCTGCAAGGCAGGGCTGCCCGCGGGAGCAGGCGCTGGGGCAGCGGCTTCTCCTCGCGCCTCACCCCGCCCTGGCCTCCTTCGGCTTCGCTCGGAGCTGCAGGCTCGAGCTGCCCCGCAGGGAATCCGGGCTCGCCACGTTCGGGCACGGCAGGTGCTCGCACAGGGCTCGCGCGGCGCCCGGGGGCGGAGCCGCGGCCGCGCTCCCAGGCACGGACAGGGCGGGTCGCCTCCCCCACCGCACCCCATTGTTAAAGTCCTCTCGGCCGCTTCCGCCCGCGCTTCGGCTGCACTCGCCGCCGCCCGGCCCGGGGGAGCGGCGGGGCTCTCGGGAAACTTCGGAGGAGCGGTAGCGCCTTCCGGGAGTGGGTGAGCGCTGCAGCTGGAACAGCCGCCCGCGACTCACCTGGAGCCGGGGCCGCCAGTGCCGCGGCCCCTTCCCTGCAGCGGAGAGCGAGGTGAGCTGCCCAGCCCATTCCGGGAGCGGGGGACCCGCGGTGGGGGGTGCTGCTGCTGCAGGCGGGGTCGGTGCGAGGAAGGGGCTGCGCGGCTGAGCTTCCCACTAGCTGGCTAGTTACCCCCGCACACACACACACACACACGTTCCCCGGGCACTGCCGGGGGGAGGAGCGCGCGCGCGAGCGATCCCCGGGGCGGCCCGGCGGCAGGGACGGACTCTGCTCCGCGGGTCGGGACAAGCAGCTGGTGTGTGTGGAGCTGAGCGAGGTGACTTGCGGCTGGGGGGGAGGGGGCTCTCCGCGAGGGTGGCGGGGTGGATAGGCGTGCTCCTGGGGGCTGGTTGTTTGGGGGGGAGATCCCACTACGGGCTGTCTGGGTGTGGGGGGCTTAATCTGGGCACGGCTGCGGGTGGGCTGAGTGGTGCTTCCTTGGGGGGAGGGGATGTTCCGAGGGGCCCTGCTGGGGGTGAGGGAGGATGTGGGTCGAGGAGCGCTTGCGGGGGGGGCGCTCTGGGGGGCGGCAGGGCTACCGGGGGCAGGGTAAAGGTTGTCTCACTCGCCCCCCCGCTCTCTGCAGGCTCCGGTGCCTGACTGTGCCCGGTGGCAGCCCCTCCCCCGCGGTGTCGCCCACCTGCCCCGCTGGGAACATGGCGTCCGGCGGCTACCGGAGCAGCGCGAGCAGCACCACGGACTTTCTGGAGGAGTGGAAAGCCAAGCGGGAGAAGATGCGGGCGAAGCAGGCGCCGCCGCCGGGGGCAGCGGACGGCAAAGCCCCCGGGGGCGCCGCCTCCGCTGCCGAGCTCATCGCCCCCCTGCACCCCGCCGGCCTGGCCGCCCCGCCGCACCCACCCGAGCGGGGCGCCCCCTCCCCCAGCGGGGGTCTGAACTGTGTCACCCTCCCCGCCTCCGCCAGAGCCGGCTCCAAGGAGCCCCCGCCGCCCGCCGGCGGCAGAGCGGCCGAGCCGGCGGGGAAACCCCCCGCCGCGCCCGCATCCCCCGAGGAGGAGGAGAAGGCGGCGGCGGCGAAGGGGAAAAGCTCCGGCCCCAGCGCCAGGAAGGGAAAGGGGCAGATTGAGAAGAGGAAGCTGCGGGAGAAGAGGCGATCGACAGGTGTGGTGAACATCCCCGCCGCCGAGGTGAGCCCGCGGGCGGTGCGGGGGGGCTGGGTGCGTTCGCTGCCGCACCTGGGCTGCTGCCAGAGCTCAGCTGGGTGAGCGCTGCTCTGCTGCCTGCCGATCCCACCCCGGCCCACCGCCCTGGAGCTGCTCAGGCGCCGGCATTGCTTTCAGTTTCTTGCTGCGAAGGAGGCTTGTTCCCTACTGCACAGCCGGGGAGTGGGGGGGAAGCTGCCTAATCTGTGGGCTATGCTGTATCGCGCGGGTAAAGCCTCTGAGTATGGTTCTGAGTGTTTTCAGCCCTCTCGGGACCAGTAATAGACGTATCAATGGCAAAACGAAAGTTTTTTTGGTTTTTTTTGGTTTGGGAATCGTTTGGTGGGGTGTTGGTGTGCTGGGCCAGGGTTGTAGTGTCCTCCTTCCCTACTTAAGCTCTGAGTTTACGAACAAGACTAGACAGACAGGGTCCTTGAGGTCTGAACACCCTGGGTTGGGTCTGATCCCATGTTGTTATGCTTGTACTCCCAGTGAGGTAGGATCAGTGAATATTGACAGGAACAGCATCTTCACTAAATTCTTGTACTTATTTTAAAAAAATGTGTTCAAGTATTGCACTTCTTAGTGTGTCTTGGCTGGAATTAGGATGTGAAATGTATCCTAAAATATTGTGTGCTGTAGAAAAGTTGCCAAGTCTCTATTAATATGAAACACCCTCCTAATGATCATTTGGCCTCTTGCCACTTAAGACTCAAATGTAGTGATCTTTTATCAAAGGTAATCTTTAATTATTATTTTCTGTAGCTTTTGTCATGTTACTCTTCTCCAAAGGTAAGATTTTAATCTAAAGTATGTACAATTAAAAAGTACATGGATTTATGTTACTGGTCAGTTACTTTACTGATCTAAACAATGAAGAAAAGAAATCATGGTATCAAGTTCTGTATAAATACTCTGGTGTAAATATACTTAATCTAAAACAATTTCCTGCATTCAGGAAAAAAACAGTGGTTTGAAGTGCATTTTTACAAAGCAGAGAAGAATATTTTTATCAGCCAGCACAACTGTTCTTTGTGGTTTGCTACTACCATGAAAATCTGGCATTCATTTAAAATACTCTTAAAGGAATTCAGAAGCATGATAACCAAATAGTTTGCTTTTTATAGCTAATGGCTAGAAGAGATTGAAAACAAAGCTGAATTGCATCCTTCAATTTTGTATTGATAAAGAACAACACTATTTTAGAAAAAAATGTATATTACTGTTTATATATTTCTCATCTACTAGGAACTGCTGCATGAAAAACAATCTTTTGTGTCTTATGCAGCAGGAGACAGTGAAATCCTATTTTCCTCACCTGAAGTCATCTAATCCTTTCTATGTGATGACATAATCACTTTCACAGAAACCAGTTGTAATACCAGATTGTCAGGTGAGGAATAAGCAGAAGGAACAGATCAAGTATTAAATAAAAATTCCTGTTTTAGGGCTCAGTCCCACAACATTCACTTAAGCAATTAGCCTCATTACTTGCACAGTCTGTTCTTTTAAGTGAAAGGTAGCAGGACTGGATCGTAAGTACTTTCTCTCTCTCAAAAGTGAGTAAAGTAATGAGTTTAAAAAAACCCCCAAAACTCACACACTAAGCAGAGTTTGAAAACTTCCCTGACACCTACGTGCCTGAAGACTGAACCTTCCAGTCTGTGTGAAAAATACCTGTGCTGCCCCACCTATTTAAATGAAGTACCACATGTGCATTCCTCCAAAGAACCAGTTTTATCCCTAATCATTTCCATGTGCCCAATTACTGCTCCTGCACACTAAATTGATTAGTGTCCTGCCTTCTTATTGTTGCTCTCATCCCTACTGCCCTTCTTTTGAACCTATGTCCTTGGCTGCTTGCTTCCACTCCCTAACTCTTAGAAGAGCAGTGGCTTAGGACCTGCTCTACTTATTTTGGGTTTCTGTTAACATAGCCTGAATGGATCTGCTCTCTTACATTCCCCTCTTGAACTACTAAAGGATTGGGTTTGTTGGGGCCAGTGTGTTTCTCCTCTACTCCAAAGAGACAACCAGCTCCTTTTTTTCCCTTCATTTGGGCCAAAATATCTGCTTGCCTTGGGTGAATGTTTTTTCTATCCCTGTCTCTTTAAGAATAACTCCATGAAGTCTTTCACCATGTGTTTGATACTCATTGGAATAACTTAATGAAGTTATGTTGCCATGATATACATTTTGTCTTGAAACTTTAAATAACTTCATAACCAATAAAAATAAACAAAGGATTCTTTTACTCCTTTAAGTGTCTTTTTAAAATTAGATACACTTTGACAAATTGATTTTTTTTTGTCAACTTTTGTTATAACACTCATATTTATGATGGTGATTAAATTAAATTACTTAAGTATTCCCTCAAATCTGCAGGTTGAGGTACGGTTGAGTACATGGTACTGTTGCAGTTGGGGAACTGATTGCAATTTTTGCAAGTTCTGGCTTGTAGGCAGAATTCATAGTGACCAACCTTGCATTTTGACAGGAAAATATTTATGTGAAACTGACTCTTTAGAGGTAAGGCCAACTTCTTGAAAGTCTAATACTAACATTATTAAATAGGAGTATATGTAGCACTAAGAATTCATAGGTCAAAGCCAGAAGGAACCATCAGATCATCTAATCTACATATCACAAACCCTTACATTTCATCCAGATATCCCTATGTTAAGTCCAGTGATGTTACTTAGGTCTAAGTATTTCAGTCCTCAGAAGACTTAGAGCAGGCCTTCATCACATCTAGGAGTGAGCCTGCCAGCCTGGGTCTCTAAACTCATGCTAGAGGGGCTCATGCTACCTCTCTAAAAATAGCTGTGTAGATGTGGCTTGGGCAGGGGCCCAGGCTCTGAAGCCTGGGGCATGTGGACGTGATAATCCAAGCTGCAACATTAAACAATATGTACACAGTTAATTGTGGAGTACTAGCATGAGTCTGGACCTGTCTGGGAGGCTCATTCCCAGGCATACTGTAGGCATGCTCTATGCTGTTGTATGCCAAAGTTAGAGAACTGTGAGGTGCCCCAGTGCCTGAGGGCCCCTGCAATGGGGGGGAGAATCAGTTAGGTGAGAGATGCCTAAATCTATGGTTCTCAACCTTTCCAGACTACTGTACCCCTTTCAGGAGTTTGATTTGTCTTGCATACCCCAAGTTTCACCTCACTTAAATACTACCTGCTTACAAAATCAGACGTAAAAATACAAAAGTATCTCAGCATACTATTACTGAAAAATTGCTTATTTTCTTCTTTTTACGGTATAATTATAAAATAAATCCATTGCAATATAAACATTGTACTTGCATTTCAGTGTATAGCATATAGAGCAGTATAAACATTTCATTGTATGAAATTTTAGTTTGTTCTGACTTTGCTAGTGCTTTTTATGTAGCCTATTATAAAACCAGGCAAACATCTAGATGAGTTGATTTACCCCCTGGAAGATCTCTGCATACCCCCAGGATACACCTACCCCTGGTTGAGAACCATTGGCCTAGATGATCTTAGCAGATGGAGATGGAAACTCCTAAAGATCTCTTTCAATCTGACTGGAAGAAAAAATTCCTCCTTAACCTCAAATCTGGTGATCAGTTTGACTTTGAACAAGACATGTCACTCAGGCATCTAAAAAAGATTCTCTATAATACATCAGAGCACTTATCCATGCCCGTTGTGTTACATTTTCAGCTGTGGGCAATCTGTGAAGCTTCAGAGGAAGGCAGAAAACCTCAGCATACACCTGGCCAGTTGTGCATTGGGGGAAAAACATTCCTTCCTGACCCCTGCAGGCAGCCGAAGCCCTGTGGCATGAGATTTGATTATAGCGATTGTATTGATGAATTATTCTATTTGAGAAGTTTAAATATTTTAGTGAATTTTCTGTACTAGAATATTTTCTTAAAATTCAGGTATAAGTAATATTCAGATTATTAGCTATACATACATCCTTTCATATGTCCAGTATATAGTTTGAGATGACAGTGTACATTTTAAAGCAACATGTGTACAACATAATCTGACATACGGTAAAGATATCTTCCCCTTTACTTGATTTTTAAAACAAAACCAAAAAAAAAACCTCCAGCTTGCTGGATGGATAATGACTTCTTTACTTTGGTTGGAGATGTTAGAATGAGAAACACAGAAACAATGCTACTGTTGATGCCTTCCTCTTTCAGGTAGCTAGATAAATTTTCAAATGTTATACAGAATGACTTAGCTGTCTTATATATTGACTTTAATGGAACAGAAGCATTTTTAGCCCCAAACAGCACTTTTAAAATTTACCCTGGTATGTTCTATGACTCAACTGGGTTTTACTGTCTTTATTCATTTTATTTGTGAGATTTAGGTTCTCTAAGATCACCACTGAGATGTCCAAATGTGTTCAGCATTGAGAACTTTTAAACATGCATAGTGATGACAAAAAAATTCCTTATCCTACTGTACATCTCTATCTTTATGATTTCAATAGGTTATTGTTTAATGGTCAAGTTTCTCACTACTTGTAGGGAACAAAGAATAAGTTTTAGGGCTCAATCTTGAAAATACTTCCATGAGTAAAGTTAAGCATGTTCTTGCATATTACATTGGAGTTGATGGGGCCACTTTTTGTATGAGTGTTTGTGGGAGTGGGACTTTAAGGGGGACTTTGAAAACTACTATTAGAGAGAACTACTAGTATGCTTTTTTTGTGAATGGTGGAAGCATTAAACTTTGACTGAAAATATTTTTAAGTTCCACCCTAGCGCTTCCTCCCAGGAATTTTTAGGCACTTGTTTGCTTGCTGGCATTTTAGCCATAAATCCATAAAGTATGTGTGTCACGCAGTGTAAACTGGTATGGTTTCTCAGCTATGCTAGCAGTACTTTTCACATAGTACTTTGTAAATATTCACTTAAGCTGTAAAAAAAAAAAAAAAAAAAAAAAAGCAAAAAAAAAAAAACATTAGCTATATTACTAACTACATTTCTCTCCATTATATTGAATTATATTTTAAAAGGTATAATGAATCAAAATTTTACTGTTCAAATGGTAGATTCATGCATGTTTTTGATATGCTGAGGTAGAAAAGCAAGTTAGACAGTTGGTTTTGATTTAATATGTTCACTGACAGCATTTGTTTTTCACTCTAGGAAATGAAGTCATCTAAACTCAGAGGTGTTCTTTTGTTATTGACAGGGTGATGAATGATTTAAGAGGGTGCAAAGAACTTGGATCTGTATATCTTGTACTTGTGGTTGTCATGTTCCAGACATGACAGTCTCCTGGTCCAGTTGTGGAGAATAGAAGAGAAGCTATTAGTGAGTAAGAGCTGAAGGAGAGAGAGCCATGGGAGCTGAATGTGTAAGGGTATTAATGGAAGAGATGGCTGTGTAATGGCTACAGTAGTCCATCTTTCTGAAATCTACCTTGTCTTGTCTCATTCCCAAATACAGTAGCTGATAAATAGTAATGTATGCCTAATTATTTTAGAAGATCTGTGGTGCTTAATACTTCCAGAACTTACAGAAAGTGAAAGTTCTAAATGGGGTAGAGAAATAAACACTCTAAAGATAAAATTCCTGCTATCACAGCATTCCGGTATGCTCTTGTGTGAAACAAGAGAGAGTAACTCAGGTCTCATTAGACAAATTTAGTGAGCAAATGCCCCGAGCATAGTCAGTGTAAGTTAACAGTGGTCTTAGTGATTGTCCAAAGAGATTCCACTCTTGGCGCACATGTGCCCCATGCCAAGAGCATGGATTCTTGTGATCCTTTTTGGAACAAGTCTGTGCCCTCATGCCCCTAACCCCTGGGCATAAAGGGCAGAGCATGCCTAACTGTTCCTCAGTTCCTTCTTACATGAGACAGAACCCCTACAGTGTCCCCTTTCTCTGTACTGTGCAATTTTCCTTAGACTTGTACATATTTAGATATTGTAGCTAATGTAGTTTCTCTTATGCCCATTGGCAAAATAAATATATATTCAGTCAATGTTAGTGAGGCTAATCCCTCCCTTACTGCTCTCCCCTCATGTACAGGGTACTAGCATTATGGCAGAAGTCAAGTCATCCGGACCTAAGACGTGTGTGATGCTTCAATGCCTATTAATGACAGACACTTCCAGTGACTGCTCTGTCTTAGAGCAACGGATGGAACATCCTTCTCCAAGCACACTCAGAGTGAGTGAAACTCATCTGAAGATATCTTTCCTAGAAAGATCAGTGCAAGTCCCCTTGGATGTTGAGAGAGAGGCTACAACCAAGCTTTGACCATTTGGGCAGTCTCTCTCTGACCTGGTGAGCCATGATTCCACCCTGAGCTCCTGGGCCACATCCACTCAGAGACCCCATTTGTCTGCCATTGAATCAGTATTGATGTCTGATAGTCAGAAAGGAATACCGCTTCAAAGATGAGCCAAGGCACTGGTCCATAGCACCAGTCAGACTGAGATAAAAGGGTCATCAGATGCATGACTTGTGTTGGATTCTTTTGACCGAAGGCCCTTTTAGCTCTCTGGTACCAACTTCTGTGTCAGCATATGTGGTACCCTCTTGACTGACTGACTGCACTGTCCTTATTAGTGGCCCTTTTGGCACTGAACCTGGCATTGAGTGCCTTAGTACTCAGATCCTCTGCACTGAGTGCCTAGATAACCATAGCCCAGATACCTTCCACCTTGATACCAACTACCTCTGATACCTACTAGCTCAGCATTATCTTGGCAGCTAAGTCTTTCAGCCCATGTGTGACTACCTGTGCACCAGAGTGACCTCTCCTTGAGATAGATACTGCTGATTCTGAAACTATCCTCAAAAAGCCCTGTGAGAGAGATACTGACCTCCTATTCTGAGACAGGGTACAACTGACAGACTGGCTGGCCATCCCAGGCTGTCTCAGATTAATTTTACTCCCTTCCCTTCTCCTCTTCTTGCTGAGCATAGCAGAGACTCATCTCATTCATCTTCCCCTCCCAGGCTTAAGCATTGGGAGCCGGGGAGGGATTCTAGAAGGAGTCCATAATGGGAAGTAGGAAGAGGCCCAGGGTTTGTAGGGATTGTCCTAGTTGGCATGACCTAAAACCTCACTATTTCCACCCATACCAAAAGTGGCTTTTTTGGACAGCCTTGGTGGGCAGCCATACTCCAGGAGGCTGAATTCATCTGCTGTCTCCAGGGTTAGCCCACCCTTTTCAAAGACAAATTTAAGCTGCTTCATATAAGCCAGTTGAAACTTGAGACAGAAGGATGTGAGCTGAGGAAGAACATCAGCTGCCAGGGGAAGTACTGCTGCAATCTCTTTATCCTCTCTTGACGAGGCAGCGAATCCACCCATGTGTGCCTCAGTTGAATTCAAACTATTCCAGAACCTGATGAAGTACATGGCGGACACCTTGGATATAACCTTCAAAGTGGTCCAAGAGAAGCTATATCCTTCTACACCAGGATGCTTGACATACCCGTTAATGAAGGTCTGTCGGAAAAGGGTTGCAGGTATATGCCAGATTTTTTTTGCAGGCCCATTGCCACATTGAAAAGACCTGACAGAAGGTTCCAGGTTCCTGCCAAAGGATTTGGCTATTTCTGTTAACATCCAAAACCGGGGTCTTTGGTGGTGGCGGCAACAATTTAGGAGAGAGAAAAACAGCAGTGACTGTCATAATCCATTCAGAGAGATGGACCCAAAGGAACTGCACCTTTGTAGCCTTAAGTGAGCCACCTTCACTTGGAGGCCAGCTGACAAGTACAATTTATCAGCCCCTCCTCTCAAAATGACTTTTTAAAACTGGTACAAGTTGTCTGTTTACAAACACCCTAAGGAACACTGGGAGGCGACGTAGTCAACGTGCTTTCAGTCCCCCATCATGATAATTACAGGTGGTGCTGGATATGTCAGACACAAGCATGCATAATGGCCCCTGCAATAACCTGGAGGAGGTCATCATGGCTTCAGTCTTCAGGGATCCACAGGGTGGTCCAAGTAAAAATTCAACTTTTTAACAATGAAATGGATGAAACCCTTCTCCACTCCCTTAAAGTTTGCAGGCTGACAGCCGTCTTTGGGCCTCTACATCCCTATTTCAAGGAGGAAGTGGTCATGCCCATAGCTTTCCTTCAGACAGTGCTTCCCTGTCCAATATTTCAGTGATTCAAGAGGACATCTGAGCTGCAGAGGAGGAGACAAACTCCATCATAAACAACTCCCTGCCTTCTGTGTTGCCTCACAGTCTGGGGCTTCCACCAGGCTGCAGGCTTGATGCCATTGTCAAGAGCCTGGTAGAAGAAGCTGTGAATCTCTGTTGTTCTTAATGCTTCCACCCCTTGCTTGGCAACTGCCTATTTTTATTTTCAGGAAGGTTGGACTGGTGGGTCCTGGAGATCATAAGCAAAGAGTATCTTATTTGGTTTCAGTCCCTTCCCTGTCCCTTTTTTTGGGGAACTTTCTCACAAGAGACTGTTCAAACAAGAAGTAGACTCCCTACTACGATAGTAAGCAATGGAGAAGGTGCCCTGGGGGCCCAGGGGCAGGGGTTTTATTCCCTTTTCTCTTATCCCAAAGGGGAAAGGGGTGTTGGTGAACCATCCTGGATCTTCATCTTCATTTGCCATTACAGGTTCAGAACAGCACGTCTAGAGTTCGTTATCCCTTCTTTGGATCCCAAGGACTGGATTGCGGCCATTGACCTGCAAAATGCCTATTTCCATATCATATATCAGTCCACCCAGCTCCAAGGGGGTACCTCAAATTCCTGCTAGGAACATTTCACTGCCAGTACAGAATCCTGCCCCTTTGGTCTTTCCGCTGCATTGAGGATGTTCCGCAAGTGCTTGGCAGTTGTGGCAGCTCATTTAAAGAGACCAGGGATTCAAGTCTATTCTTACCTGGATGATTGGTTGATTTTAGGAATGTTGCCACAACAAATGACAAATTGATTCAAGTAATTCTAAAGTTCCTTGCCTTGGTAGGCTTCAAATCAGCAGACAAAAATCCACACTAACTCTGACTCGGAGCACAGAGTTCATAGGATTGTTATCAGTCTCCAAATCAGTGAGATTTAAAAAAAAAAAAAAAAGTCTCAACCAACTTCAAACACATCCAAGAACATCAGCAAGAATATTTCAGACTTCCAGGACAGATGGCATGTACTTATGGCATGCAGTACTTCACCTACACACCTTACATAGTGGTAGCTGCAGTCAGTGTACCTACCCAGCAGACTGCATGGGCGTGATGGGTATGGTCCCACAAGAAGTCCTCTCCTCGTTAAACTGGTGGAAGGACCCTCTTCATACATTCAGTGGAGAACCTTTCTCTGCATCTTGGCTTAACAAGATTTGGGTGAGAGATGCCTCCACTCAGGGATGGGGGGTCTCCATTAGATCACCTTGAAATTCAGGGCCTAAAAAGCCCTAGAGCTCAGAGCTATTTGCCTGGCATTCAAAAAACATTCCTATCTCTACTACAGGAATCAATAATGCAAGGGCTGATGGACCACACCAAGCTATGCATAATGTCCCTAGGTGGCGAGTTATATGGGCCTGTTGTGCCCATGCTCCACCAATATTTCTGTGGTGCTGGAGGGCCAGTTGTGGAGGTGTAGAGCGCAGCGGCCCCCAGCACCTAGGGCGGCCCGGCTGTTTTCCCCTCTCTCTCCTTCTCTCCCACTCCCCCACTCAGCGACTGGCCAGGAGCCGCTCCAGCACCGGTCCCGGCCCCAAGCTCTGTGGCACAGCGGTGGCTGCTCCCCCTCCACGACCCCGCCCCTTCCCCACCGTGCCTCTTTCATGTGACGTGGGCCCAGCACCCTGGCTAGGGCCCCACCAAAAATAATATAACCCTGGCACTCATGATAATGTTAACTGGCAAAGGGGCACAAGGTCATACCCACTCTGTCAGGAGGCGATGCCATGCCACTTTGGTATTGGTGCATTCTGAACCAGATCCCACTGGTGGCTCTGCACCTTCCCAGCCTTCATAACGTCAAGGCAGGCAATTCTCTGACCGCTATGAATGGTCCATCAAAGAATCAGTCCCATAGACTTTGCTAGTGTGGATTCCCAAGAATTAGATATCTTTTCTTTGTCACAAGAAGTATCAGACATTGTTTCAGGGTTCAATCCTAGGTCCCTGACAGATGCCTTTCTCATCCTCTGGAAACCAGGGCTGCTGTATGCCTTTCTGCTCATTCTCATCATAGCAAGAGCACAGCGGAAACGGTAGCAAGATGCAGGACTGACTCTGATAGCTGCAGCGTGGTCCAGGAGCTTCTGGTACTTTGTTCTAATGAACTTGCAATGCAGCCCCTATGACTGATGGGCTTTAGCTGACTGTCCCACAGATCAGTGGGCTGATCTAACAGACTGGGTTCTGGCTGGCTAATGTCCACTTTTTAATAATAATAATAATAAAAAAAAGTTTATTCTCCAAAGCAGGAAACCTTCAACCAGACTTGCTTATATAGCTAAATGGAAAAAGTTTTCTCTTTGGGCAACTCATCATCAGCTGTATCTTTCAACACTACCTATTGCAGCAATATTGGACTAGGGGTGCTGGAACAATTTGTATAGTGCGGACACTGAGAGCCATTGAACCAAAACTGTAAACAGTGTGTATGATGGAAACTATTTCAAGCCAGGAGGTGTGGCAGCAACTGTAGTTCCAGCACCTATGATCTGGACTTTCTATGAATCCCCTGAAGGTCCATTTCTAGCAGAAATTTCTGCACATCACCCTCCTATCTTGGGCTATGTTGTATTTTCCTACCCTACAGTGGCAAGATTCCTGAAGGGGTTCATAGAGGGTTTACTCCTCTTCTCCAAGTTTGCGAACTCCCTCTCTCTTGGAATCTCTATATGGTGTTAGTAGAGTGGATGGGTCTCCCATTTGAGCCTTTGGCAGGCTGTAGCCGTTGCATCAGCTCAAAGGTTAGGGGAGATGCAGGCCTTCATGATGGGTCCTCCTTACCTGGTGTTTGATAAGGTTGGAATCACTCTCAAGTTTCTGCCCAGGGTTGTCTGAGTTCCATATAAACCCATTTATTCACGCCTCATTTTTTCCCCCAAGTCTCGCTCAACCCAGAGGGAAGCTAAACTTCACACACTTGTAGCAAGAGCATTCTGTTTATATCAATAGAACAAAATCATTCAGTAATATGCTCAGACTGTTCATGGCCCTTACTGATACAGTTAAGGGGTAATCTGTATCCTCCGAGGTTATTTAAGTGCATCTTCAACTGTATAAGGATATGTTCTGAGTTAGCCAGGTTGGATTCACATAGCCATTCCACTGGAGCTCAGGCAGCAGAAGCTGCCTGTTTGAAAAATGATCTGAAATTTGGCAATATGTGGCACTTGAGCTACACACTTACATGACGTTATTCCTTAGAGGCTTCCAGGTCAGGTACCCATTTTGATAGGACTGTCGTGCATTATCTAACACCTGTCTCCAAGCAATTAGTCAGCTGCTAGTTAGCCACAGAGTGGAATCTGTGTGGACAGTCACCTGAAGGAAGAACTAACTTACTCTACAGTAATGGAACCTTTCTCATTCATTACATTGCCTAAGCAGATTATGCACATGCTGTCACAAAGAAATGGAGCTCATTTCAAAGCAGATAGGTGCTGGGGAGTATTTGTATGTTCCTCTGTTCCAGCATTCTAGAACCACCTGGTTCTGTCACACTACACATGCTTCATGGTAGAAGATCTGTGGAAGCAATAAATTTGGAAACATACGTGGTCTTGCAGGTTTACAACAAAATGCTTGTCTGACAGGAAGTCAAGCTGTAGAATACAAATGTGAGACCATTTCTGAAGTTTGACACCACTATTTGAAAGGTGAGCTTTTATAAAAGACCAATCACAACTGGGATCCATGTTTAAATCGAACCAAGGGTTCTGTCCTTCTTGCCATGAGTATGTACAATGTTTAATTTTTGAGGTAGGGTAGTAAGAGCTTATCTTTCTAGTCTTGGGGTGCTCCTGACCTCCTTTTCTTTTCCTTTCTTAGGGCAGAGCTAGCGGGATGCTTGTGAATGCTTCTTTGCTACACCACTGGCCGTATGTGACTTGCAAAGGAACACAAATGTGACAGTATTAATACGACTTAATTGTTGGATGTTTTTGGTTGGTAATACTGTTAAGTCAGGCTCCCCAAAATGAGATCTTGAAAAAATAGTTTTGGTGTTCTCTGTGCACGCGCTTTGAGCCTTTAGAATTCATGTTTTCAGTCTCCTCTTGGCAACCATGAGGTCTAAAATCTTTCTCAGCTTCCCTTTTTTAAGAGTTTCTCATAATTAGAAGACTCCAGAAGGGGAGCTTAAAGATTAACACCAAATATTGTGAAACATGATAAAATCAAGATAGCTGGCAATACTGAATCATTTAAAAAAAGTTTTATCTGCTTCTTGAGTTACATTTTTGAAAAGTAGGAAAGAGTATTTCTCTGTTATATGAGAGATCCAAACAGGCAAACAGTACATTTACAAACTTGTTCAATGCTCAAAGTAATCAAGGTGAGGAAAAAAGCAGAAGTTTCTTTTCTTTGATCTTTTAATTTACGGTAGATAAGAATTTTTAGATAAGCATGGTTTCTTCCTTTCTGTCTACAAATTGATGGCCATTTTAATTTGAAAAATGAGATTGGCTGAGGGGGTTTGTATGAGTTGTTGGGAATGTATGTAATGCAAGTTAGCTTTTGAAGAGATGGATATAATGTTATAGGGAAAACTTTGCAGCAGAATTAATGTCAGTTTATACCAAGCTTGTGTTGCCTACTATGTTCAACAGCAATAAAAACTCTATGCTAACCCTCCTAAAATAAAAGTGTGTATTTCAAAGTATTTTCCTTACAAAATTAACCCTGTTTTTAAATATTTTTTCCTCTGACTATAGATGCCACTTTCAAATGTCTGATTATTGCTTAATTAATTTTTTTTTGTAATGATGGGGTAAACTAGTTTGAAGCAAATAAACCCATCCATTTAAGACAGTATGCTGCTGGAGCAAATCTATATTATGAACTTTATGTAACTTTCCAATTGTAGCTTTTAATAAAATGGCAAAACATGTTAATACAGACAGCTTCAATGAGTCAAAAGTAAGTGATAGCTAAATAGCAACATTTAAAAAACCAACAAACAGTTGCTCATGCCTGGAAGATCAGATAACAAAATCCCCAAAAAGAAATTCTCTTTTTAAAACTTCATAATGCAAACATTGAGTATGCTACTGGGTGTTTCAAGTTTAAAGTTCAAACTGTGGTTTGATACATAATATAGTAAATGTTTTGGTGACATCAATGGTTGCTGTTTGTTAGTATTGTGGAGGGGAAAAGATATTGAAGGAGGGATCACATAATACTTCAGTTAGAGAGAAAATGAGTTCTCAAGCTTTGGGTTGGAAACAACATAGAAGTGCCTAATCCTGTGAGGAGTGGTCTCTGCTCCCAGGTTTGTCTACACCAAAAACTTTAACACTAACTCATGACAAGTGGTAGCAACAGTAGAAGATGTAGTATAGAAGTATGGTGTCCGGCATTTATTTATTTATTTATTTAATTTTACCACTAGGGCATCTGGCCCGCAGTACTGCTTCTACCACTGTTACTGCTAATAGGGAGGTGCACTGATGATGAATTGTAGCTGTAAAGTTTGCCAGTATAAACAGAACCACATTATTCCAAGTGGGAACATCGTTACAGTTTCTACATTGCTTTGTTTGTAACTTATTTTTTTAAAAATAACGTAGCTTTCTCCCCTTTCCATCTTTGTCCTCACAACCACCTCTCTCTTCTGTATATTCCTTTTTTTGTGTGTCTTTAATGTATTTTAAAACTTAGAGAGCTTCTGAAATTAGGCAGGATTGGTGGCACTGGAAAAAGAGGTGCTCTTTATGCTACACTGCTGATGCACTAAACTCCTGTGGTGGAACGATCACTTTGAGATTAGGGCAGTCTTTTAATCCTTGTTCTTTGGTGAGGCTGTCATCAAAAATTCAGATTAAGATAGTGATTTTTGTGCTATGGATATTTGCAGTTGACCAGATACTAGCAACTCTTACGTGCTACTGAATGCTGCTGACATGGGATGGACAGTGGTGAAAAGTAGCAGAAGTCCATTATCAATCTCCTCTTCCTACAGCTTCTTGACTAAAGCATTTTTTACTTCCTGAGTGTAGTCTCTGGAATAGTGGTGTTCCTTGACTAGCTTTTTAGGGTGCTTTAGTCTCTTCATTGTATATTTCAAGATTACTTGCAAGTACAAATTGACAAAAGGTGTTTCAGTAAAATGAAAGCAAATGTTAACGTTTGTACACTCGTAATGGACTACACAATAGGATATTTCCTTCTGTCCTCTCAATTTATATTCTAATCAGTGGTTGAACATTTCCTTCAAATCTGTAGCTTTGCTCTCTGCCCAGTAACCTTTTCTCTTGCTTCTTTAATAGGGCTGTCCAACCTTCAGTCCTGTAGCGAGCCTCCTTTTAAGCTAAACCTTATTACATTGCCTCTTGGCTATAGAGAGATGGTTGATGTACCCCTGTGATCTTTATAGAAAACCTGTACTACGGCACTTCGTATTAAACCAATGGGTGTCTGTCCTTTCAGAACTCTTATTCCACAGGAATGCTAGGGGGCATTATGAAATGCACTCCAAGTCAGTGAATTTGTCCATAGCTTGTCAACCTATGGTGGTCATTTTCAAAGCAGTTGCTAATTGCTTGTGGTGGTTTGTGAAGCGCTTTAATCTTACCCTCAAGCTTGATGAACTAGAAATACCTTATTTAATTACTAGGTTAATGGTATCCTGCAGGGGAGAAGACATAGCTTTTGAATTAGTTAACTTCTGTTGTTTCACATGTGGAAATGTCCTCCCAAATTATTAGTTACTTCCCCAAAGATTGTATTTCAAATCAGTTATAGGAATTGTTAGAATTCAGGCAGTATTGACTTCTGGCAAAAGACAAGAGTATTGACCATCAGCATCCTGACCCAGGGTTGGGACCTAAAGTAAGTTGCTTTCCAACATTTGTGAGACAAGCCCTTATTACTCATGGCATATTTTATTGCAATAGACGATAGGCCCTGTCTGTTTTAGGGAAACTTTCTAAATTTCCACCACTTTGTGTATGCTAGGGCTCCCCACGTTACCAAACTGCTGGCTGCTACTGGCATTTTTAACATTGTCACCTATTCCTGGTTTAGAGCTAATCTAATTGATTTAGTGTTAAAAATGCTGGTTACAGTATGACTCTATTTTGCTAACACTGGTGGAACTGGAGTTGACAATGGTGGGGAAACTTTTAGAAAATTTTTGTATTATGGAGAGGGAAATTTTTACTTAAATGAATACTAATGAGATGGTAATTGTAATTCTAAAAGTTATTACGTTTCTGTTACAACTAAATGTTCCAGGGTTGGTTTTTTGTTTAACTCTCACCAGTTTGAGTGGTTTTGCGTCTTCCCCACTTCCATCAGCTTGGACAAACAGATTGGTCATTTTCATTCTTTTTCTTGCACTAGCAGTATATGGAACACCTCTTTTCTCCAGCATTCCAGGACAAATCAAAGATACAGATTTAAACATAGTGAGAATTCAGCGTCTCTCATTTTTCAGCCATAACCCATCTTTTGTTGTCAAATTTTCTGACACATGAGGATATCAAATCTGAAAGAAAGCTATTCAGGTGGATTTTTCAGTGGAAAACTTGAAGTATTTTTGTACCCTAGCTATTTTTTCTCCTCTCCATTCCCCTCCTCCTAAAAAGACACTATAAATTAAGGCTATTTTATAGAAAATGTGTTCAGTGATGGAAAATAACACAGATGTTTTTGGTTTTACTTCCAAGGCCATCTCTTGGTATGGTAGTTGTCTTAATGCCGTAGCTAGCTTCCAGAGTTATGTTTTACATTAGAATTTCAGATCTTACATGTTTTCAACTGTTCTAGCCTTTGTGGTTGCAGAAAAAAAGTCTCAAATGTGGCAACCCTAGGCTCAAAAACCCGGAAAGAAAATTTAAAAAATCCAAATCTATCATTTTAAAAATCTCAAGGTTTCTGAATGCTTGGACTTGGCAGTACTGAGTGCTGCTTTTTGCACTGACATCAGAAAAGATTTGCATAGAGAAAATGGCAAAATACAGAATGCTTGCTTGCTTTGTTGTTTTAAACGAGAACTAAGTTTCCTTTTCTGTAACGTCTTGTATTCTTCCCCCTCGCGCAATATTGGAGGGCACATGCTAGTCTGATGCAACTCATGGATTACAACCACACATTCCACTGCAATTAAATCTTTTTCTTCCCCCTCCTGATTTTGGACTTCCTTTGTTGGACTGTTGCAGCACTGCACTGACACCAGGAGATGACTTCCAAAATTTTAAATTACTGTTTTCTACTAATTTATTATTAGTGAAATCATTGTGTATTATAAGATTGGTAGAATAGAATTTAGAACATTTTACCAGGTGCAATTTGATAAACAGGCAAGGTAAGTCCTGACCAGGACCTATTTCTGTGTTTGAAAGAATGCTGGAAGCTAGCAGGGGAGCCAGCACTTGATCATATAGGAATCAGTCAGCTCCTCTTGAGAAGGCAAATAAGGGATGTAAGCTAATTGACTGATCAGGCTGGGAGGCTGGATGAGCCAATTACTCCAGCAGCTGAGGGGTACAAGAAGGCACAGGAAAGAAGTACCAGGGGAAAGAGGGAGTAACTTTTCTAGCTGAGCCCAGTGTGTGCAGAAATCTCAAGGAAGGGAGATCACAGTTCTTCCCTGGCCCTGCGGAAAAGGGCTAAAGGTAGAGAAGCATTATGTGTAGTATTGCTGCTCTGGACTATGGTGTTGGGGGTGGGAGCATAAATAAATCACATGAAGTTGCCACTCAGTGGATAGTCTGAGAGGTGCTTGGGACATTTGAGGACCGGGATGGAGTGTGGCCTGTCACACCATCTTTATTAATTGAAACTTATTTTTATTTGCCATTACTGTGAGTTGGAGAAAAACAATTAAATAACCCACCCTGCAAAGGGGAGATGAAAAGGCACAAAAATCACTCTCCAATTTTGAAACATTCTAAACAATAGATACAGAAATATGACTTGACATGCAGATAAACACAACTTATTGTGTAATTTACTGACACGATAGGTCTACAGCTAGTTTGAATGACCACATTCCAGTGTTCCATAGTTGTAAATATTATCCAGTAGTTTGTAAATAGTAGAGATGGCGCAAACCAAATTCTGTTTTGAAAAGTAGCTGTTCTTGTACTACTAACTGTACCTTACCTTTTTGAAGGAGTAGTCTTCCTATTAACCAAAATGTGGTGACTCATATATTATAAAGTCAGAATCTTAAACAAATAAATTGTACTGAATTTTTTCAACTTGATTTACAAAACAATTCTGGGAGGTACAGATAAACCTGTCAAGTGTTGCAAAATAGGGGGATTTTTTTTGCACCCAAGTGTAAAAATTGCCTCTCTATTCGCTAATTGCTAAATGCATACTTTAATATCTACAGTACATGTAGTGTGAGCACATTAATGCTACTATGAGAACCTTAGCTTTTGCGCTCTGTGCTTAATGTAGCATTAATACTCTAGATTTAATTTACTAAATTTCTTTTTAGCCATAACTGAAGAACAATTATAATGCAAAAACTGAACTTGCTTCATCAGTGAAGTTTTACTTGCTGCATTCTAAAAAACATTTCCTTTGCTACATTTGATTTCTATTTGGAAAGTGCAAAGGTTTTGTCAACAGGAAAAGGTGGGGGGGCAGAGAGAGTGTGCCACTTGTTAGTTTTAGCAATATCTCTAAAACTTTAGTTATATAATTAAAAAAAAAATCCTTCCATAGCTGAGTACACAGATGTGCTCTCTAAAGAAGCCTTGTAATTATTACCTAATCTAATGATTGGTCAAGAATCAGTTGTAAAGTTTGTGGCATACTCCTTTAATGTATTGATTTACCCATGATACTAATGTTTGGACTTTTGGCTTGTGAGTGTGTTTCTTTGGATAGTACTACTTTTTCAGTTAAAAGATGTTTTCCTTTCAAATGGAAAAGTGTAGGTGAATAACTTTTTGTTTCCCATGACCTTGTGAAGCATGGGAAATAATTTAAAACCACTAAAATCTTCAAACCTTTACATTTTGTTCCATGTTTTTAACATACTTGATCTGCAGCTATAACTGTTGTATGGGGGATAGTGTCCTTTTGAGTTAATGAAAACTATTATGGCAGCTGTAAATATCTGTATAAAATGGCTTATGTATTTTCTGGACATAGTGCAATATACACTGTTCCACGGATCATGAGTCTGACATCCCCCTTCAATGAGCTAAAGTGGCTGTATATAGCTGCAAAGTTCAGGGTGGGTCCATGTCTGAAAAATATACTGAAGAGTGAGCCCTCTGTGTAGCTGCTTGGGGACCTGTTCCCTAAGGAGAGCAGAAGATAGGAATGGCTCAGGTTGGTAGCAAGCTGGATGGAGAGGGGCTCCTGCTGGAGGCTGGTTGGGAGGTGACTGGCTGGTGAGTTGCAGGACAGTATCTGAGGCATTTGGAGGAGGGTTAGTTGGCACATCTGGATGCGGGGTTGTCTGCAGCAGTTTGAATTGGGCTTGGGGTGTGTGTTGCTAGTGGTCATTCACTTGGGACAGTTGGGAGGAGAGTGTGTGTTGGTAGGGCAGTACTCCTTCCCACTTTCTTATAAGCTGTTGACCTGCCGCTGCTACCACCACGGTTGCCTCAGTCAGAACCAGGGCAAGCAGGGCTTTGTGAGAGGTGGGTCAGAGAGGCTGTCTGGCAGCCTGCAGAGCAGGCACTGCGACAGCCCCCGGTGATGTTGAGGAGTGCTCAGCCAAATATGAGTGTTGTGAGGTATATGGCAGCCCTGGCTAACTTATAGTTTTGTTGGATATTCATATTCAGAAGTGTCTGCATGTATTGTTTTCTATATGGTGCACAAAAGCAGAAAGCTGTAAGGAATGTTATATAAAAGATACATTGCACAGATATAGGTAGGTGTATATACAACCAGGCTTTCAGCATTTTCCTTTTTGCCTAAAGAAATTTCTTACAAGTTAAAATGCTAAACAATTTGCTCAAGTTTCTCTTTGTTGCTATTTTTTCTTTATATAGCTGTTACAATTGCTAAAATGTTTTTTCAAAACCGTGGATCACTTGTAAATTTTTATGTAAAGTCTTTCATTTCTTTAGTGATGCTTGAGTTTTTTAGCATAAAGTAAACACAGATGTAGGCCATGTCAAAGCTCCATTGTAAATTGGGCCCACAGTGTTCAAAAATACAAATCTTAACCTCCCCCCAACATGTTAAATATATTTCTACTAGTTAGGGTGACAATAAGTACTATTTTTTCTCCCACTAGATAAAAATTAAGGTGTATTTGAAGATTGTATTTGTATTTGAAAAGGAACAGAAAAGGACAACAAAAATGATTAGAAGTATGGAACAGTTTCTGTATGAGGCGAGAGAATAAGACTGGGACTTCAGCTTGGAAGAGAGAGAGAGCTAAGGGGGGGATAGGATAGAGGTCTATAAAATCATGACTGGTGTGAAGAAAGTAAATAAGGAAGTATTATTATTTACTCATAACACAAGACCTAGGGGTCACCAAATTAAATTCATGGTCAGCAGGTTTAAAACAAAAGGAAGTATTTCTTCACATAATGCACAGTCAACCTGTGGAACTCTTTGCCAGAGCATGTTGTGAAGGCCAAGACTATAACAGGATTAAAAAAAGAACTACCGTATTTCCCCATGTATAAGATGCACCTTTTTTCGAAAAATTTGGGGTCTAAAAACTGTATGCGTCTTATACAGTGGTACTTACCGGTGATGTACCATAATACATTTATTTTCAAATTTCGGGCCCCAAAATTAAGGTGCGTCTTATACATGGGGAAATACGGTAGATAAGTTCATGGAGGATCAATCCATCAATGGCTATTTGGCATAGGCAGGAATGCAGAACCATGCTCTGAAGTGTCCCTAGCCCAGTGGTCCCTAAACTTTTTTTGTTGTGCTTCCTCTTACCCAGTTTGTGCCTCCCTGGAAGGTGCAGTCGGAGCTGTGGCCAGGACTGGGAGCACGATGGGGGCCAGGAACCAAGGCCGGAGCTGCAGCTGGGACCATGGCCAGGTAGCTGGTAGCAGGACCACAGTTGGGGCCAGAAGCTGGGAGCCACAAGTGGGCCGCAGTTGGGGCCAGAGCTACAGCTGTGGCCATGGCCAGGAGTGGGGCTGTGAGCTGTGGGCGGAGCTCGAGCCAGAGGCCGCGGGCAGGGCTGGAGGCAGAGCGGGGCTGGGTGGCACTCACTCCCTGACCCGGGGGGCGGGGGGCTGGCCGGCCCAGGACCTGCCACACCTCCCAAACGTTCCGTTGTGTTCACCTAGGAGCGGCATGCCCCACAGTTTGTGGACTACTGCCATAGCCTCTGTTTCTTCTTCAAGTGATGTCCCTGTGGGTGCTCCACTTCAGGTGTTGGTGCGTCCTGGTGCCGTCAATTGGAGATTTGTGCAGCAGTGCCTGTACAGGCTGCTTATGTGCAAAAGGTGTCTCGCTGTGCTGTTAGTGCCCTAAACGTCACTTGCATGGCCCGACTCTCCTCCCTCTCCATTCCCCCCGACTTCCTTCTCAACTGTCCCTGGCCTGAGACAGAGCTCTGCAGCACTCCTTTCTCCTTAAGATAAGATTTAGTGAGTTAGTCATAGTTTTAGTCATAGGACGTGTTATTTGAGATAGATAAGTTACAATCAGAGGCTAATTGGCACACGTTGGATGTGCGCAAAGCACTGTAATTCTACCTTAGCAGAACTAAACAGTTTTGTAAATCAATGAGACTGTTCGTTCCCACAACAGAATGCTCAAAAGGTAACACGATATCCACAAAAAGACTATCTAGATGGATGTCAAGATGTATTCACCTATGTTACGAACAGTCAGGGTCAAAACCTCCATTCCACATTAAAACTCACTTTACTAGATGCTTAGGAGAGGGCCATACCCTGGCCAGGTGTACACACTGCTCTAAGCTTAAGGCGCGAACTCGTTGAGATAAAGATTCCCGCCTCAAACTTATTGTCATGGAGAAGTCCTTACAGTCCTTACCACCGAGTCGGAGACCAGAAAAAGGAGCAACGCTACAGCTCAAACTTCCAATGTAAAAAGGAAGAGAGCCATGACCTTGCCTGCTAGAGAAGTGCCAAAATTAAAGTGGTCTCCAGCCAGATCCTTACCTTCCATACCGTCGACTTCAAGGGAGAGTTCAACTATGGTGCCTACTTCTGCCGGCACTGTCAGGATCAAGGCCACATTGGCACTGAGCCGAAAAATGGCACTGGGTTCGGCACCAGCCAAATTGGTGCGAAAAGCTGCACTGGCAAGCATGCCACTGTCCTCAGCACCACCCTCTGTGCTGTCACCATCGGCACAAACAAGGGAGAAAATAAAACCCATGGTACCAACAGCCAGGCCCATAGAGCAGCCAGCCTCGCTGTCACCGGCACCAGCAAGGCTCTGAGCATCGTACACAGGAAGACACGCCTCCTTCTCATTCCCCTCTCTACGGCACCGATAGATTGCCTTATATGCAGGCATTACAATAATCGGTCACCTATTCCCACTCCACTATCGAGCGACGACAAAGGCTCATATGAGGGATTCTTCATGTCAGTCTTCCCCAGACAGAAGAGCATCTATGGCCTCACTGAAACTGCTGGCTCAGATCGAGAGGACTATGACAGAATGGCTTGAACAGATAAAAATTCTCTCTAAGATCTTCCCATTCACATGGCACATGGGATCTGGACACATCCTGTAGCACTCAACAACACATGCCTTCAACGTCAGCCACAGCCTTAGAAAAGTCTGTTCCACCATCTCTTACCCAGGATGAGGTCCTTCAGGAATTGGATGACGGGATGCAGGAGGAGAATTCCCCTGCCTACAACTCATCCTCATCGCCAGATGAAGCAATAATGCCGCCTCAACGGACTATGGCAGATGATTTCAAACAATTTCAGGGACTATTCAAATATGTAGCATCTCAAGACCTACCTTTACAGGAGGTTGAAGAGACCCAACATAAATTACTCCAAATATTGCATACACCAGCCAGCACTAAGGTAGCTCTACCAATCAGCAATGCCATAATGCAACCTGCCGATACCATCTGGCAAACACCAGCATCAGTCCCTCCAAGAGGGCTGATAGGAAATAATATGTTCCATGAAAGGGTATGGGTTTTTATTCACCCACCCTCCTCCCAACTCTTGGTTGTGCCCATTTCCTGCCACAAATAAAACACAAATCAGTCCAAAACATGAGATAATGTGGCATGCATGTTTTACATAAACAGGCAAGGCGGCGCCTGCTCTCCCTCTCCCTCTCTACTCTGAGGCCATAAAACTTTGGAATTGGTGCATAAAATAGGGTACAGACACATCCACTTCATACCTTCCAGGATGCGAACACAATAGCAGACATGCTGAGCACGAGATTTGGCCTGGAGCACAAATGAGAGATCAGCGACACAGTCCTACACAACGTTTTTCAAAGAAGGGGCACACCATCGATAGACCTATTTGCGACAAGAAGGAATCACAAGTGCAATCAATTTTGCTCCACAGCAGGTCAAGTTTACCAATCTCTAGGAGATGTCTTCCTAATCGGGTGGAAAGGTGCACTACTATATGCATTTCCAGCATTCCCTTTGCTAGCACAGATAATAAACAAGATAGGACGAGACCGTTACTTGATGGTTCTCATAGCTCCATCATGGCACAGACAACCCTGGTACCCATACCTAACAAATGTCTGTCTGCGCTCCAGTGAGACTTGCGATGGAGAGAGACCTCTTATCACAGAATGACAGCAGGCCAGCTCCATCCCAATCTGGACATGCTCCATCTGACAGTCTGGAGGCGCCTTAGTTCCAACCAATAGAGAGAGTGTGCTTCAGGCAAGTCTGAAATATACTGCTTAAAAGCAGGAAACCATCCACGCGCAAAACATATCTGCAAAAATGGAAGAGATTTACAATATGGTGCCACACCAAAACCATAAGTGATATTGGCACCCCTACCACTGCTACTTGATTACCTATTAGAATTAAAGACTGCAGGGCTATCACTGAGCTCCATCAAAGTACACCTGACAGCCATTAGCACGTTCCACCAATGTGGCCCTTCCGCTTTTCCATGTGGGCCGAGCAGTGCCCCTGGCCGGGAGCGCCACGGCCCCTGCAGGAACAGACCCACTGCTGCCATTGCCACCGGGAATGGGGCCGCAGACATCCCCCCACTGCTGCTGGGAACGGACCTACAGGACTCCTTTACACCCTCTTCTCCCGCTCCCCCCCCCCCCCCCGTGGCACTGGGGGAGGGGAGATTTGGCACGGCCCTTGTTGAAGATTGCCGATCCATGTGTGTGCTCCACTACCTCCTGCCCCTCACTTTGAAGTATCTATACTCTCAACGGTAGAGAAGGAACTGAGGGGGTTGGGCCCTGCGAGTGACGTTTATGATGCCAATAGCGATGTGAGGCATTTTCTGTGCATGCGTGGTCTGTACAGCACTGCTGCACAGATCTCTGATCAATGACACTGAGATGCACTGACACCTGAAGTGGAGCACTCACAGGGACACACATCTTGAAGAACCTCGGTTACTGCACGAAGTGAGTAACTTTCTCTTGCCAGAAGCTGGGAATGGGTGACGGCATGGATCACTTGATGATTACCTGTTCTGTTCATTCCCTCTGAAGCACCTGGCCTTGGCCACTGTTGGAAGATAGGATACTGGGCTCGATGGACCATTGGTATCTCTCTCTCTCTTTTCCCCCCCCCCCCCCCCCCGGCGGCCATTTTTATGTACAGTACTGTTTACAGTTCAGAGGCAGATGTCAGGGTGTATAAACTCTTCATTGCTACCATGTGCAGTGTGAACAGTACCAAGACTTGTATCTTTTTGCATCCGTTCAGCAAGCTCTAAAGCTGCTAGGCACAGCAAATGAGAATCAGTGGCAGACATAGTGCCAGGTAACAATATCCAGGACTAACTTACTATCATACTCTGATCTTCTCCTCCAACTCTTGCCATGTTGCCACCTGTTCTGTGAATGCAGGGTCATGGTTAGGAAAATAAGAGCTGGAGGTATAGAAGGGAGCACTCTCATCTGGAAGATGCTGCCCTTCCTCCTCTTCCTTCCTGTCCTTTCTTGATTCCATAAATATCACATTCTCACAGAAAAGGTATTCGAAATTAAGTGGCTGAGGACAGTGTCACAAGTCTAAAGATGTGCCTTGTTTATACTTTCTGCTGGTGTCTATCCAGGGTCACTGTCAATTGATCCTTAACTTTCTTAAATCCATCATGATATGCTTTATTTCTCAAGTTTTTGTTCTAGAGGTATAATCACCTATTGAACTCAACTGAGTGTTGCAGAACTTCAGTGTAAGTAATAATAAAAACTTACTACATTAAAATATTTTCTGTGAAGTCAATTTTGATTAACAATTTATGTATTTTGGAGGGTATACAGTCTAGTGGCTAGAACATGAGACAGACTCGAGTTCTGGGTTCTGCTTCTGACGAATTCTGGATGAGGTATTTAACCTCTCTCTTCCTGGCTTTTGTATTTACAAATTGGTATGTTTCACAGCTATGTTCAGGCTTTTTTCCTATTAAAGCACTTTGAGATCCCCACAATATAAACATAAAGTATTCAAGAGAAGAGGTTTTACTGCATTTTGCCATATATTTGGGTGGATGTATGAAGGTGTGGCTTATAAATACAGTAATTGCTGTACCTATCTTTGTAAAGAACCCAAGATGGTCTCAGTACAGTGCAAACATTTTAAAATACAATTCAATGTAATGAATATAAAAAGATTATATTTCAAAAGCCAAATGATTTTGTTTGTCAAATAAATTTGGAAAAGCTGCTCAGAGTGTCCAACACTTACCAAAAGAGAACTTTTCTGGTAAAACCTTCAAACTTTCCTTTTTACCTAAAGGCTGAAACATATATTCAGACAGGGTGAGTTTGGCATCTTAGAAACTATATGTAAAACATGACCTGAGGTGCCATATGGAAAGCCTAAAAATTAGTTGGTGTCAAGTTTTCAATAGCAATCAGAATGAGATACTGCAGAAATCTACTTGATTCAAGTCCTTGAGATTGTCTAGAAAAAGAGAATTTGGCAGTGACAGAAGGAAATAGTAGCCGAGATGCTGAAATGCATGAGGTAATTGCCACAATTCAGGGCAACTGCATCTGTATTTCCCCTCTGTTGTCCAGCAAGGGCATTCACACTCAGGCTTCTGACTCCCTCAACTGCCACTTCTCTGGGGTGGAGACATGAATCTCATTCCCTCCTGACCAGGGTCTTTCCAAGCAGAAAAGTTCCCTTCTGTGTTATTGCCAGCAAAAATCAGGCCGCCTAAGAAAGCTTCCCTTGCCTTCTCTTCACAGACGAATACCAATGTGATTGTCCACCATTATTAACTACCGCACAGCACTTCCTATAAAAGCCTATTGTATTTTTAAAGTAAAAACACTACAGAGAAAACATATTAAACAATAAAAGAACCTACATACATACTAATAAGCTTTCCAGAGATCACCTAATATGGACTCAGGCAGGAGCAGACCACCCAAGGAGTCTTCTTGTGATTTCAAGTTCATCACAGCTTCAGCTCAGAATAAGCATACAGTTTTATCGGGCTTCAGTAGGCCTAGTCCTTTTAATCCTTCGCTAAGAGTGGGGCCCTCATGGACCAGAGGTCCTATCGATTTGCTGGATCAGAAAGAAAGACCCTGAGCTAGTTTAAAACCAGGCTATTTATCAAGACCCCCAGTTTTTTGGTCTGTTGGTCCCTGGAGAATCCAGTTTGAACTAGTATATCCGGTGGTGCGGGGTGTAACATCTCCAGAGAAACAATGTCAGTGAATTTGCTCCCTGCTATTCTCCTATCTACCCCTCCCATGGAAATACAGACAGTTCCTCAATAACCAGACAGTTGCATTTTAATACAATGGACTCTGAAATTAGTAAGCTTCAGTAATGTTTATTTTAATTCCATAAAATATGTCTAGGATATTGTCAGTCTGTCACAGTAATGTTCTAACGACCTGAAATATTCTTGACTTTAAATTTGGCTGAGTGTATGACCATCTTTTTGGAAACTCCAAAATTCTCTGGATTCCCCCAAAGAGTAGATTACATCCAAAAAGCCACAAGTATGTCACATTTCTCCTTAGTATCCATTCGTACCTCAGACTGATTTTTAGTGCGTAACAATTTATTTCTGATAACTGATACTTGTACTTTAGCTATTTTAGTGATGCAACAGTTCATAGGGTAGTTTATGCTACTTTAATAAATCCTGTATCAATCATTGCATCACTAAAATATTTAGGTGCATCACCTTGGAGTAAATTAGTGAAAGGTACTGAATCACGTATCAGTCATGGGCAAGAAAGCTTCGTCATTCTGTATGCTGAAAAAAATCCTGAGAAATGTAGATACTGTTAGGACTCTGTGTCCTGGAAAAAAAAAAAGTGTCTGTTAACTGAACTATACTGTACTATACATACACATCTTGGGAAAACATAACTGGAGGCTTATTTATAGCTAAGGTTTCACTGGTTGTGGCATTTGCCTTCTATAAAGTAGCCGCTGTGAACTGAGCCGCTCTTTATCTGATATAACTTTGGTTTAACTTTGGTTTCAGCTTCTGACTCAAATAACCCTAGCCTTGAAGTAACAAAATTTATTGTGATAAGTTTAGTTTTTACATGATGACCTTTTTATAGATCATTTCTTACATGTTAAGAACAGACAATATTGGGAAATGTATTGGAGAGAATTTAAAACTTTTTTTGTTTCCACTTTTCTTATCCCTTTGAAAAGTGAACCAGTTCATACGTAGAGGCTAAAGTTTTCACATTCAGAAGTTTGAAGTTAAGCAGCTAAATTAGTGGGTTGACTTTGAGGTACTGAGCACTGAAAAGTCTCAAGTGTATTGGAACTGGTGGGTTCTCCACTTACCTAAAAATTAAACCACTTCTTTAGGTGGCTAAATATGGATTTAGTTGCTTAAATTTAGGCCACTAAATTTCACAGTTGTTAGTTCAACTCAAGATGCTTAATAGAGACGATTAGAAAGCTATTTTTCCACTGCTTGGCTTTTGTTTATAAGGCAGAGGAATGAAAAATTCTGAGACAAATCTAATTGCCTGGCGGGTAAGGATCCCCTCCCCCCCCCTTACATGGATTCCCAGTGCTAGCAAGACATGGAAGTTTAGTATTACCAATTAAATCGGGATTTTTAAAAATGCAGCTGGGCCATAAATTGTCTTTAAAAGTTGCAAGGCAAGAAAACTTATAAGACTTTTTGCATCCTGATTAGGCTAATACATGTATCTCTTTTTTGGTATGAAGTAAAATACATGTAGGAAGTGAGCCTCAAGTGGGTGCTGTTTATAAATAAATGCAGGAATCATCACCATGTTTAGCACATTCATTTTTTAGGAAGATGCCGAGAAGGGAAGCTACAGGATGCTCTCCTCTATTTGTTAGTTTTCAGCCACTGCATAATATCAAATTAAAATAGATATGATATAGGCCTGTGGTGCGTGTTTGTATTTTCTTTTTTTTTTTTTTTTTTTTTTAAAGCAAATTTAAGTTTGGAACCTTCAGATGTCAGTTCAGTTTTGTCTAATATACCCTAAAGTAATTTAAGTATAGGTTCTACTGTACATTGACTAAGCAGCTCGGTGTCAGATATCACTTCTTCTGGAATGCTGAATCTCTCATTTTATGGGCTCTGGCAGAAACAAACCTTCAAAACCACAGCCAAGGAGTTTCCTTGTGGTTTCAGTTCATCACAGCTTCAGCTTAGAACAAGCATATGCACTTATGGGGCTTTGGTAGGCCCAGCCCTTCCCTAAGGGTGAGGCCCTCCATCAGCTTACTGCTCAATTTAGTCTAGAGTCAAAAAGGAGGATGTTGGAGCCAGTTAATTTGTATGTGTGTGCTTCTGTGCACTATTTTTGTGTCTCCTTTGTTTGTCTCTTGTCTATTTAGATTTTAAACTCTCTTGAGCAAGAATTTTCTCTCTACTGTCCAAGTTTAGCGGTTATTAATACTGTAAAAATAGTTAAGATTAAACGAAAATTAGATGGCTGAACTACTACAGAATATTTATATTGGTAAATGCCAGAAAAGAGATGCTGCTTTATAGGCCATAGTTGATGCAATATGATTGAAAATGGTCTCTTCATGTCATATTTTATTATAGATACACATTTGAAGTAATACAGGCTTATTGATTTTTATTCTCAACTAGTTATTCTCAATATCGGAACAGATTATATGAGCATGAAAACAAAAATGAAAAATGGTTGTCTAGGGAGAACCACTAGAATGCATTCTAGCCTGAATAATACTGTGTCTTAAAATAAGAATTAATATCCAAGAAGGCAGCTCAGACTCATCTATCTGTAGCTTTCTCTGCTTTACTTAGCAAGAAGTGCCTAAACTTTTATTTTGTTGGCTCTGTTAAAATAAAGCACCGTCCGCTATCACACATCCTGAATATTGTACGTAAAGCAGACAGGATAAGGACTGACTAGATTGAAGAACCTTTTGATGCCTAGAAAAGGGTTAGTCCAAAATCTGATTGAATTGGGTTAGAGAAGATGCAAGGAAGTTTGCATCTCTGCATGTAACTCGTATTTAATTACATTCTTTCACTTCCAATTTAATATCCTTTTCTTTTTCCTCCTACTGTCTGTCTGTCTTGATTTTCTTCTCTTCCTTGCCCTCCTGCTCAGATGTATTAAAGCAATCATATATGCAATAGTGGTTACTTAATTGTAACCTCTTCTTGAAATCACTAAAAACTAGATTAGAGGATGATGAAAGAAGACACTAAGCTCTGCTTCAGGAGATATTAACAATTGTGTTAATATCAACGAAGCTTAGATGACTGGGTTCTCATCTTGTTTTAGAAAATGCTTCTAAAATGAGTATGTGTGAGGCAAAGCAGACAATTTTAAGCTGTCATATTGACAAAGCCCAGAAAGAAAGGAGAGGGGGAATGGAAGAAGTTCATGCCAAAGAGGTGCATATCATGTTTTTAATTATCCATAATGAAATGTAGTGTATATGTTTGTAAGCATGTCCTAATCACAAATCCTAGCGTTATAACACGTTTAAATATGTATGTGCTCAAATTAAAAAGTGAAATTTTCCTATGTTCAGACAAATAAAGCTACTGTGTTTACATAATGGAAGTTTAATACATTGATCCAAATTTGAGAGAAATATTTGAAAACCTTTCTCTGGGTAAGTTTTGCAACAGTGCAGGCACTAAGTTTTGTATGGCAGTAACCTACCCAAGGTAGGTAGAACAAGAGACTGAATGGAGGGGAACTAGAAAGGAAAAGGAAGGGCTTCTCACAGAAGTTCTAAATGCTCTGTGGTCAGCCTCTGCTGACTCCAGGGATGATTAGGAGATCAATTTGGGGAGGGGAGGTAAAGGTGTGGTTGAGGGGCCAATGGACTGGAAGGATCACAAACTGGGAGTACCTGACTACGTGGTATTGAGCTGTTTCTCGGCGCTTGTTTACTCCAAAACTGGAACCAGAATAACTTGATTGTAATGTGTTATATACACAGTGATATTATGAAATACTGCTGTCTGCACAGATTTGCACTGAGGTAACTAACAGTGTGAATTACAATTGATAGTTATTTCTATTGCAAGTTCCATGCAGACAGGCCCCTGGTCTTTGAAATGCAGGAGATGGGATGCATGGAAGAAGAACTAGGAGAATGGCAGATGATGGAGGGAAGGATAATGGAAAAGGTTCAGTGGTCCAATGGGGTGATCTATTCCAAAGGAGTTGTAAAGAAGTGACAGGGAGAAGGAGCATGCAGAGGGACAGGGAAAGACGAGATTTCAAATACTTAATTTTTATTTCTCGAAAATGAAGTTCTTCGATTGCTTGCTCATGTCCATTTTCAAATTAGATGTATGTGCACCATATGCACCAGTGCCAGACATTTTTTCCATAGTGGTATCCATAATGCTGGCTCTGGTGCCCCTTGCAGCAGTGCACACATACGCCAGTATATAGGTGCCACTGGCCCATCTCACACTCAGTTCCTTCTTACCGCTGGAATGTTCTCTGGCTTTGTTCTCTGGTGCTGTAATGTTCTCTGGCTTTGCAAGATCTTTTGCTCAGCCTCGTGGTTTCAATAATCTACATGTATATAGTTCCAGTTTTTTGCTGCTAAATAAATTTTTAGTGCTAGAGTAGAATTTAGTCACCCAGAGATGGGGCATGACCTGATCTCTGTGTTTCAAGCCCTGCACATCGTGTAGAAAGCTGATGCCAATCATCAGTCGACACCAGACCTGTTTCAAGTGCCTAGAAGAGGCCCATGTGCAGGAAAAAGTGCAGGATTTGTGAGGGATTCCAGCCCTGTACCAAAAAGGACCGAGATGTTCAGTTGAAGGCTATCTTGATGGAGTCAGTGCTTGGATTGGCATTGGAACCCAGCCAGTCAGACTTGGGTCTGAGCACATCAACCTCTGTGCGGAGTGCCCCGCTAGCATCAACATTTTCTCGGCACCGTCCAACATCTTCGGTGCCAAAGGAGAAAGTGAAGAAGGTGCAAGCAGAATGGGAGCATTCGCCGGTGCCAAAGAGGGACAAGAAGTGCACGGGAGACCAAGTGAAACCTGAGTGAGGCCACTGGTCCCCCAAAACTCTTGGAGAGTCAGCCAACCAGGTTCCAAGCCCTAACCGAGATTCACCGCCAACTCCTGGGAGCAGCAAAGGGCTGCACTGTTTGGCAGTCCCCACAACGTCAGAGACTTTCCAAGCCATGAAGGATCTCTTGGCTTTACTGGTGCCACAGACGCACTGAGAGGGAAGACCCCTACACCAGAGCCAGGCGCTGTTGTCAGCCACAGTACCTTCAAGAGAGAAGCTGGTGACAAGACTCCCTGACACCGATGCACTGTTCCCCAGCCCATGAGCACTCTCCAGACCCACAGTACCAGCATAAGAAATGGCACTGTGAGCGATCAGTCTCAAGCTGATGGTCTCCAGGTTCCGGCCCCCGGCTATAGAGGAAAGATACTGATCCCCAGAATGCCGTTGATCCCCCGAGACCTGTCACTGACTTTTTGGGTACTGGCACATATCCCTGGTTTCACAGCCCAGGTCTCTGAACCAGTACAGGAAACCAAAGGACGAGTTGGTCTCAGGAAACAAAGCATTTGAGCTCCCAGCACCACTCTCCAACACTAGAGCGGCCACACTCCCCTTATGGGATGAAAGGACTGTTGGCATCTGGACCACTGTGGTTGTTACAGAGCAGCTCAGAGATGGGAGAGGTGATCCTGCCAAAGGGACGGTTTGCTGCCACAGCTACAGGTTTCCCCATGGCGCCCCCATTGGGAGTATGGCCACAAGGCCAATGGGCCATCCAATAGCAATTTTGGAACCCATGGGGTTTCCATCCACCCACTGGTTCACAAAGGCAATCCATGTCCTGAGCCTCGGTACCAAGGACATCAGTGGCAGCCTGCCCAGCACTGTCCCTGGACGTCGATTTGGACCAGGAGAAGAGCATGTCAGTGCAAGGGGCTACCCCGGCAAGAGTGGAAGACCTGGACCCCTAGCTTCCCCCTACCAATCTCTTCCTCTTCCCCCAATGAGGCTGTAGCGGGATTGTCAACAGCTGAACCGCTAAATTTCAGAGACCACCAAGAGCTCCTTAAATGAGTGTCTTCCAACCTAGGACTCAAGGTGAAAGAGCTAAGAACACACTGATGACCTGTTTTGGCATCCTGGCAGTGGCAGCCCCATCCAGGGTGTCCTTCCAGGTTTACCTGGTGTGGTAAAGCTGGCAAAGACCCTGTGGTGTGTTACCCCAGCTTCCCTGCTACCAACATCAAAGCAGGTGAAAAAGAAGTATTATGTTCCTTTAAAGGCCTTTGAGTACCTTTACAGGCAGGGTCAGATGAATTCTACTCCAAAAAATGACATGAAAGAGCTCGACCTTTTTGGATGTAAAGTTTTATTCCATGAGTAGCTTACAACTACACATCTAACTAGCAGGCCCTGCTAGGTAGATATGAATTCAACATCTGGCAGTCATTGGAAAAACTTGCAGATTCCTTGCTTCAGGCATCCAGACAGGGATTTTGAGGCAATTATGGCCAAGGGTATGGCCAGTGGCCAGAGCTTCCCTACAGGCAGCTTCAGACACGGCAGATTCGGTGGCCAGAATCATGGCACCTGCGGACTGAATGAGAAGAGCATCTTGGCTTCAGTCATCCAGCCTCTCATCGGTGGTCCAGCAGTCCATCCAGGACTGCCCTTTCGATGGTGGAGCCCTGTTTGCAGACCAGACATACTCTAGGCTTCTTGGGCTGAAGGACTCGAGGGCCACATTGCACTCCCTTGGGGCTGTATAGCCCCTCACTCACTACGCGGCCCTTCAAACTCCAGCAGCCTCACAGATCCTGAAGCCAGCCTAAGGGAGACCCCTATAGGAAAAGATACAAGGGGTATAAGAAGCACCAGGGCCAATCTCCAGCCACAGCCTCCCGTTTGGACTCGAGCCATTTCTGGCCAAGGGGAAAGCATTCCTTTTGAAGGTGCACCCGAGGATGGTCTACCACCCATTTTCCAAGATCCAGACCGCCTATTGTTTTTTCTCAGTCTTTCCTCTTTCATCCCAGCGTGGGCTACAGTAACATCGGACCGCAGGGTCCTCAGCACAATAGCTTCTGGGTATACCCTTTACTTCACCTCGCTCCCACCTTCCCCATCCTTCAGGAACCCTTCTTACAAACATCTTCTTGCCCAGGAGATGCAAGCCCTCTTATGAGTGGAAGTCCTGGACATCGTTCCTCAAGAATGGAGGGGGACAAGATATTATTCCTGGTACTTTCTAATACCAAAGGCAAAGGGATGCTTGAGGCCTATCCTGGACCTGCAAGGCCTGAACAAGTACCTCAAAAGAATAAAATTTCAGATGGTCTCCCTACCCTCTAACATCCCCTTTCTGGAGCCAGGTGATTGGTTTAAAGGATAGGATGCATGTTTCCATTTTTCAGAGCCACAGGAGGTTCCTGAGTTTCACGATTGGTGAACAACACTACTAGTTTATGGTACTTCCTTTTGGCCTATCAACTGCATCCCGAGTATTCACCAAATGCATGGCAGTGGTTGCACCTTACCTCAGATGGAGGGGTATACAAATTTTCCCTTACCTGGATGATTGGCTCGTCAGGGGTCGATCAAGGATGCAGGTCCACCGCAGCATCAAGATTGTCCAGCTCACTTGCCAGGTGCTGGGCCTGCTGATAAACAGACAAAAGTCAATACTTATCCCAGTCCAAAGGATAGCGTTCATAGGTGTGGCCCTATATTCCACACGGGCAAGAGCATTATTGCCAGAAGACAGGTTCTGGGCCACGTCAGAGATTATAGCCCAAGTGTCAGCCCACCCACTCACTACAGTGAGAGTGTGCCTCGGGCTTCTGGGACACATGGCAGCCTGTACTTGTGGTCCAACACGCCAGGCTATGCCTCAGACATCTGCAGATGTGGTTGGCGACGGTGTACTCACCATCCAGGCACCACCCGAATACGGTCCTTATGATCCCTCCACTAATACCTCCCTTTTATGGCAGACAATACCAAATCACATGCTCGGAGGAGTGCCTTTTCAAGCCCCACGGCGGACACTGTTGCTTGTGTCAGACACTTCGGATCTAGGGTGGGGAGCTCGCCAGAGCCTCTGATCTGAGGATGAGCTGGCATTGCACATCATAATCCAGGAGCTCAGAGTAATTTAACTGGCTTGCCAGGTGTTCCTGTCCCGACTATCCAGCAAGGTGGTCCAGGTATCAACAGACAACAGAGCCGCAATGTACTATATAAACAGGAGGGGCAGGGGGGGGGAAGGTCCCTGGCCCTTTGTCAAGAGGCCATACATCTGTGGAACTTCTGCATAGCTCACGACATTCTCCTTGACGCCGGACACCTCCCAGGGGTCAGGAATACCGTAGTGGAGTGCCTCAGGAGGTTGTTTTCTCTCGCTACAAATGGTTCTTGCACAGGAATATGATCAAAGCAATCTTCTGGAGTTGGGGGTACTCCCCGAGTGGACCTGTTCACCAACAGGTGGAACAGTAAGGGTGAGTAGTTCTGCTTCCTACGAGGTCTGGATGACGGCTGCTTGATTGATGCCTTCCTGTTGCCATGGTTGGACGGTCTCATATACATCTTCCCACAATACCCCTAATCCACAAGGTCCTCGTAAAGCTCAAAAGGACAAGGCACCGGTCATTCTGATAGCCCCAGCATGGCCTTGCCAGCACTGGTTCAGGATGCTGCTTGATTTGTGGGTGGCTGCCCCTGGGTACTTCCGTCGAGACCGGACCTTCTCTCTCGGAGCAGGGCCAGCTGCTTCACCCTGACCTGGCCTCCCTGCACCTGGTGGTATGGCTGCTCCGTGGCTAAGCTTGGAGCAATGTTCCTGCTTGGAACAAGTCCAGCAGATCCTGTTGGGAAGCCAGAAACCTACCACCAGAATGGCTTACCTGGCCAAGTGGAAATGCTTTACCTGCTGGGCAACCGCTCGTGGCATCTCCCCATTTTAAATGCCCATCCAGGCCACCTTAGAGAATTTACTCCACTTGAATAGGGAGGCTCTGGCCTTAGTCTCTGTCAAGGTGCACCTGGAGGCCATTTCAGCTTTTCATCCTCCTATACAGGGAAGAACTGTATTCTCGTATGACACGACGACCAGATTCCTCAGGGGTCTCCAAGAGTGTCTATTTCGGCCCATGTAGGATCTGATCTCTCAGTGGGATCTCAACTTGGTCCTGTCCAGACTCACTGGACTACCTTTTGAACCTCTAGCCTCCTGCTCCCTTCTGCACCTGTTTTGGAAGGTGGCTTTACTGGTGGCAATTACATCGGCAAGGTGGGTTTCTGAAATTAAGGCCCTGACCTCCGAGCCCTGTTATGCAGCCTTCCACAAGGAGAAGGTCCCTTTACGTCCTCATCTGGCTTTCCTGCCAAAGGTGATATCACATTTCCACATCAACCAGGTGATATTCCTTCCAATCTTCTGTCCGAATCTCCACAGCTCTACAGAGGAGAAGCATATCCACGCGCTCGATGTCAGGAGAGCTTTAGCCTTGTATATCGATAGGACTAAATCCTTCCGCAGGTCTACTCAGCTCTTTGTCACTGTTGCTGAATGTATAAAAGGGCAGCTCATATCACAGAATATCGTCCTGGATCACAGCTTGCATCTGGGCCTGCTATGAGCAGGTGAGGGTTGCTCCTCTGGCTTTGCTCATTGCTCACTCAAGGAGTGCACAGGCAGCTTTAGCGGCCTTCCTGGCCCGGGTCCCTATCCAGGACATATCTAGGGTGGTTACCTGGTCTTCAGTGCACACCTTTGCAGTCCACTATGCTATTATGCAGCAGACTAGGGACGACACTGGCTTTGGTAGAGCTATACTACAGTCAGTACATCCTGTAAACTCCTGCCCGTCTCCAGAAATACTGCTGGTAAGTCACCTAATTTGAGAATGGACATGAGCAAGCACACAAAGAAAACAGTTATTTACCTTTTGTAACTGTTGTTCTTCGAGATGTGTTGCTCATGTCCATTCCACAACCCACCTTCCTTTCCTTCATGTTGGAGTTCTAGCAAAAAAAAAAAAAAACAGAGTGGGGGGGCCGGTGACGCCTATATAGTGGCGCATGTGTGCACCACTGCAGAGGGCATGAGAACCAGCTCTATGGATACCACTAAGGGAAAAATTATGGCACCGGTGCATGTGGTGTACATACACCTAATTTGAGACTGGACATGAGCAACACATCTCAAAAAACAGTTATGAAGGTGTTACCATTCTTTTGTTTGTTTTAAACCTTGCAGTAAAGACAAAACTTTCAAGGGGAAAAAACAGAGAAGTTTCTTGTTTGTTTTTTGCTTTTTGTTGTTTTTTTAAAGAGCTGTCTGTTTATGTGGAGAAAAGGCTCAAATAAAATTGTGAATGGTCAGAGTTTGCCCTACATTCTCCCCTGGGGCTGACCTCAGACAACATTGAGGTGTACAACCTGGTAGAGATGAGGTACAGGGACATTTTTCACATAGTTAGCTGCCTTGATAGAGACACACACCACTCCCCCTTCCCACTCCCACATCTGTCTCTCCCCCTCGCTCCTCCCATAAATTTGACAGTGTGCAGGAGGGGAGCGCTGTTTTTGTGGGCCTTATCAGATTTGCCGGAGTTGAACTCCCCTCCTTCAGACCTTGTACACCAACCACGCTTTTGCAGCTTCTTCAGAAAACGGTCGTTATCTAGTCTGACTGGAATCCACAGCCAATGTTAACTTTCTCGAAGAATTCTACCTTTTTTTTTTTTTTTAAATGCTCCAGATTTTCAAATACTTGGAAAGGAATGGTTAAGGGATTCTACCTGTTTCTGATTGCATTGTTATTTTTCATTACTCCCTGCCAACCTTAGTGTCTTCTTTTTTGCAGATTTTTGGGCTTCATCAAGTTCAAAATAACTTTCTAGTAGATCATATAACCCCATTTTCTATTCAAGGGATTGCCAATAATTTCTTATTTTGACTCTTGCACATGCTATTGTAATTGTTATGGGACAAATTTAAGGTTGAGTTGTGGGAGGAGCAGTGGGATGCTTGCTGGATTCCTTAATTGTCTTTTTCCAGATGTCTTAAACCTTTTTGTGTTTATATATATTTAAAAAAAAAAAAAAAAAAAAAAGCAGTTTTGTAAAGAGTGTAATGTTGTGGCATGCTAGCTAGGCTCTACAGAAGGCTTTCAGCTGTTTTGTCAAGTATGCCTTTGTTTGCAAATAAAGGAGCAGTAAGGGCACAAACACTTTTTATGGGGCAGTTCACTTTTAGCTATGTAAATTTGATCAGAAGAGTAATTGTAACTCTAAGCACATAGTAACAAATCTGCCAGCTAGTGTTTTTCATAACTAGTTAGTGGCTGTTGGTAGAGATGAGTTTTTACAATGGCATTTGCTTTTTAAGTGGAAGTGTAAATGTATTAACAAGGAAGCCAGGTTTTCCCCTTATGAAATGTCTCCATTTCTACCGTACCCTCAAGCATTTTTCTGCCCGTGAATTTTTTACATAAATTGTGATCAAAAAAAGGAACTCCTTTAATCACTTGTAGCTGCAGACTTGACTTAAAAAGAAATTCCTCAAAATTGCAAATTCAGTCATGTCCTAATTATGTGAAAAATAAAATGCCTGGGGCCAATAGCAGTGACAGCATATGGGAACTCTCTCTCTAGCAGAGGCACAAGTGTTTATAAGCCTATTAAACATTCCATGTTCGTCCCTTGTCTTCCCAACCACCACTTTTCTTTCTTCCTCAAAATTCTGACTCTGCCAAGATACTGGCAGGACCGTGTGTGCTAGTAATTAAGTGGAAAGAGGGCCAGAAGCTTAAATGTCCTAATAGTGCATTTAAGGTAACACTGCATGATATCTGTAGAAAAATTTCCATTGACAAGGATTTAATCCATAATAAATGTTGTTTCTGAAGTAGAGCAGAGTCATCTATCCGGAAGAAAAATTATCCTACAGGATTGCAGCTGACAAATCATCTGAACATAGTTGCACATTCTTTCATTTAAATAATTTTTTTTAAACAAAGGAAAGTAGGAAGACAAAGGAAACACCAGAAAAAGTTTATCTTAAAGGATTGGGGAAGGAATTCAGTTTAATCCTTTTTAACCCTAAACTTTATAGAGCTATATTTTGCTTCTCTTTAGCTAAATATAAAAGACCTAGTGTAACAGCAAATCAGTTGTTTTAATAAAAGAATAACCTAAATGTCAGAGATTCATTTTTTATCTCTACAACTGCAACTTATGTCGGCAAAGCTTACGTCACTCAGGTTTGTGAATAAACCACCCCCTAAGCAACATCAGTTACGCCAGCATACACCCAGCTTCTTCCGCTGACATAGCTACTGCCTCTTGTGGAAGTGGTTTTATTATGCCAATAGGAAAGCTGTCTTCTGTCGGCATAGAGCGACTTCACCAGATATGCTGTAGCATTGTACGTGTATGTGTAGACATGCTTTTAGTCCCCTTTCTACCTACAGGAATCTTCCCCCACCCTTGTCCTCTCTTGATTGTAGGGGGAAGGCCCCATGTAGATTCCTACTTATATGCACAGAGGCAAGATCAAATGGGGCAGCAATGACTGACTGAAGAGATTGGGGGATGAGGGGGAGACTTCTGCTTCAGACACATAATCTTAAGAAGCACAGGGAACTGGAGTACTTCTTCCTATCCCAAGATTCTGTAATAACTGAGGGGAGGGGAGATGTAGAAGGGACTTCTTTCCAGAGTAGATGGGAGAGTGTCCAGTTGCCCTTTGATCTTCTGCTGAGAGGGTCAGGAGATGGGGCTGTCACCTCCCTGCTGCCCTGGGTTTCTCTGAATTGGGGAGGATTCTGAAGTTGATTAGGGGGGGCAAAGTCCAAGATTATCAAAGGCAAAACACAACCGTATCCCACTGCAGCAGTTTAAAGGGTTCCTATAAGGGGAGCACAGATGGTGTGCTTGTGATCCTGGAGATGGCAGGAGGGAGTGGGGAGCTCAGGACCACGTTGAATAAAACACTCTGAGCAACCTGCAGCATTATCCCCCTCCTATCTTTCTGAGTGGGAGGAAAATTCTTTCCATGCACCACGTTTTTTTTTTTTTTTTTTTTTTTTTAAATGGGTGTGGTGCATAGAGGTGTTCTCCTCTTGGAGGGAAGGGGAAGAAAAGGGAGGTAACATGGACTGCTATGTTCTTAGGAGTGAGGAACCCAGGTGCTTCTTCTCTACTTTTCTCTCTTTCTCACCATTGCCTCTCTCACCTGGGGGACCAGTGGCCCTCCTGGACCATCACAGATTTTTTTTCCTTTTCCTCCAATCTCTTGTTGGAGCTTCCTGATTGGGGGATAGGTTCCTTCTTTGCTCATACTCCCCTGCTGAAACAGACTTGTTGAGGGGAGTAAGTGCTCTTCCTTATGGATCTATAAGGACTATTGGTCATGGCAATAGGAGTGTCTCATTTCTGTTCAGGCATCTGCTCCTGCTGCTACTCTCCTAGTTGATCTGCCCTCTGCAATGACGCAGCAGTATACCTAAGCCAGGCTTCCACTAATTTGTTACGTTCTGCTTTTCTTAGAATATTGGCTGTTTGTTTAACCTGCATGTCACTCTTTTTTTCAAAAGTGACAATTATATGGCTAGAACAACCCTTTTATGAACATGATGGCAGAACAAATAGTGAATAAATTGGCCATTTGTATTAAATTTGAAATGTATCCTCAAGTGTTAACCTCACCTTAAAGTATGAAAAAGTTTTTGTACTCCTAGGAATAAATCTCCACCAATTTTGGAGGGTACCTGGAATTTGTGTACGAATAGGCAAAAGGAACTGTTTTATGGAGTGAACAAGCTTACATGTGGAGCAATTTTCAATAAAGAATTAAATTTGGCTTCTTTATCCTGAAATCTTAAATCAATACCAATATTCTGTGCAAATCTGGATGGATTAATATGCACTAAAACAGAAGTACAGTGAGTGCAACTTTCTCATATTTACTCAATATCATACCAAATGGAATGTGTGGTAGCTAATGTGGTAGCAAAACCCATTAGCTGTATGGCTGAGCATTATTTACTTAGCTTGACTGATTAAATCAGTCAGAAACCATGCACCTTATAATATGTAGGTTAGTTAAATATAGTTAAAATATATTACTGATCTGTTCTGACACACATAAGTCACTATTTCTAAAGCAATATGAATGACTATTCAAGAATAAGATGAAAAATGAATAAAATTACTATTCACAGTACATATATCCATGCTCTTAAGTATTCTCTATTAAGTAGTGTTGAAGATCCTGTCTTGATGGGTAGCAAGGGAGGGGGAGTGTCTTTTCAGTTCATTTAAGCCTCTATTGAGTAATCTTAATTTGATGAAAAGCGCCATTAAGGTGAAGGCTAACAGTATTATCTAGCTTAATGTCGGATAGGCTTGCTCCTAAGGTCAGGGATGAGGTATCCAATCAGACATGAGTTTCCTCCTCAGCATCTCCCTTTCAGTCCTTCTGACCTGTGCAGCCGTAGGCTGTATCCCTCTAATTTAAAAGGGAGCTGCAAGCCAATAGAAGAAGTTCTGGATCATCCCCTGGGCTACATGTTTGGCAATCTGTGCTTTAGTACATTTACTTTTTGTGTGTGTGAGTGAGAACGTGTATGTAATGAAAAGTAAGAGTGTTGGTATGAATGTGGTCATTTTTGGGTCTTGCAGACTGGAATTCCGTAGTTGCCATCGATCTGCTAAGAGTTCTGATCTCTGCTCTCATAAACTTCACTCTAGCTGAAGGATAACTTCTGTTATCCTTTATCATAGCTATTGTAGTGGTTCTTGATCTCTCAGTGAGAAGCTCTTTCTGAGGTAGCCTGGGCCCAAGTCTGTTGTGGGCTTTGAAGGACAAGACTAGGACCCTGAGTTTGATCCGGTATTCAGAGAGAATTCCAGTAGAATATTCAGTGCACTGGGGTGATATGTTAAACATAAGTTTATATTTTTGCAGACAGGAAGCTGCATTCGGTACCAATTTGAGCTTTTGCAGTGACTCTGTTGACATTCCCAACTGCAGTGCATTCATTTGTAGATGGTAAAGGTGACAAAAATATGCATTACCATTTCAATGTCCTCATCTATCTGAGAGGTCTAGATTCTTGGCCATCATAGAAAGTGAAGGCTTTCTGGGTCTTCAGTAGTAGTGAAGAGTCCGGGGGTATTCCTTGATTGTGTACTGTCCTAGTGATCAGAGAGTTATTTGTAATAGAAAGGTTGAAATGGTGTTACCTTGAAATGTTTTCCTTTTCCATGTTACCCAGGTCAGTTTCAGCCAGTATCTTTCCATCCAGGTTCTAATCTCCACACCAAAGCAGCTGGATGATATTCTTTGTACTGCGTAAAGGAAATAAAGATCTGGATGTTGTCTGTGTATTGCTGGCCTTTGAGGCCCTATTGTCTCAGAGACTCTTGCAGAAACTCTCCTTAGATGTCAAAGAGCAGAGGAGAATGGGGGGAGCCTTTTGTAATTTGGTAAATGAAACCCCCTGATGCACAGGTGCAGCTGCCCATCATGACCCTTTTGACATCATTTCTAGAAGGAGGGTTGGAGATACTTTAGTGTCTGTAGGGGGTGTTAAGTGATCCTGATTAAGTGTGTCAAGTGTTTCTTGAGAGATCCAAGAATGAAAATAAATATAATCCTAGTCAATGTTTTCTTCTAGTGAGAGTCTCTAAATGAAAATATCATTAGGATTCTGATTGCCTTAGACAAAACGTTATTGTTAATAACAGCCAAGAAAATGAAACCTTATGCCATTGCAAATCTTGAAAACCCTATGTCAGCTTGCATCACTCCTCCACTCAAATTTTTCCTGTAATAAATTACTTTCTTTAAAGACCAATACTTAGCCAGTCACTCAATTCTTAACCTCACACCTAGTTATTTATCCTATTCCTGCCTTCAATGTTATGTTACAGGAAATCCTGAGACAAGCTGTAAAGAATCTTTAAAGCCTTACAAGGGAAAGGGATACTCTCTTCCTTTAAGGTTTTTTTGTTTTGTTTTGTTTTGTTTTTGTGTGATAGCGATCTCTCAGCTGTCATATTAGTCACTTGGCAATGATAAATATGCATAGCAAGGTCTGCTTAAAAGGAATGATTGTAACCTACTGAATAGATGGAAGAAAACCTTCCTGGTTACTTTGTGGACTAGTTAAAAATAAATCTGAACATAGAACTCTTTCTAATCATTACAGAGAGAAAAATTTAGTTTCAACTACATTTGTTTGTAAATTAACTAGGTTTAATACAGCTTTGCAAAAATATATTTGCCAAGGGGTAAGTTCTATGAACAAGTAAAGTGTTTTCTGAATCATGAGGTACTTTGGTTAACATTGGGCATAAATTTTATACTTAGACTGATACATTTTCATGAATTTGTTAAACTGGTCCTGCAACTCTAGCTAATTTGTCCAAAACAAACTGAAAAGGCCTCGGAGATCATACTGGACAGACAACTGAACATGAGCTGTCAGTACAGTGCCATCACAAAAAGGGCTAATGCGATCCTGAGATGTATGAACAGAGAAGTAGTGAGTAGGGGCGTATGGAGGTTTTTACCTCTGTATAGTGCAACAGAACAGTACTGGAATACTCTATCCAGATGATGGAAATATTGGAAAGGGTTCAGAAAAGAGCCACAGAAATGATTTGGGGTCTTGAGAAAATGCCTTGGGGCTGATCTACACTGCCAGTTACGTAGCTTGCGTATCTCCCGTCGACTGACTGACTTTGCTGCACCACAGCGTCTTCATGGCGCTGCATCAATGGGAGACTCCCTCTGCTCAATGCAGCCTTACTTCTTTCAGGGAGGTGGATTAATGGCATTGACTGGAGAGCACTTCCGAGATTAAGTGAGTGGGTCTCCACGATCTGCTCCATCAATCCCTGCTGCCACGGCAGTGAAGACATACTCTTACAGTGAGAGACTTAAAGTTCATCAAAAAGCATATTGAGAGGCAACTTGATTGTCGTGTACAAGTACGTTCACAGGGAGACAATACCAGCTATTTGATTCCAGTAACTTGTGCTGGGCTAAATACAGGGGTAACTGAGTGAAATTCTGTGGCCTGTGTTAGACAAGAAGTCATATTAGATGATCTAATGATCCCTCTGTTCTTTAAATTTATGAGCAAATTTCCATCACAGTCTCTAACGTGTAACTAGCCTGTATGCAGCTTTTCCATTTTTGACTGATTTTGAAATGTATTGTAAGATAAGCGAGGCTGTGTGAGATCAATAACTGAACTGGAAAAATAAGAAAAATATGGAGTACTGAATAAAATGGTGTTGGTAAATCAGAAGGTAGATCTCTTGTTTGATTTTTTTATTGCACTATTGGTCTGGAGTGGTGTTGGGGTTTGCTGATGAATATGCTGTCTTTTGGATTAATTTTAAAGGTGAGGTTAGACAAACATCTGTCAGGGATGATCGAGGTATACTTGGTCCTGTCTCAGCACAAGAGAATGGATTAGGTGGACTCTTGAGGTCTTTTTCAACACCTACACTTCTCTAATTCTATGAGGTCTTGGTCATTTATGTTACAAATCCTATGATGCTTTGTGATGATAGGAGCGTTGAAGCCATAGTCTTGACCAAATTCTGTCAGTTACCACAGTTTCAGTGGATATAGTAACCCTTTCTTCCTGTCCCAAACTACGATGTAGCATTACTATGCACTGATAAGTGTTTCTGCTCACTTCAGATATTTCTGTACAATGTAAATTAACTCCCAAATGTTTGGATTAACACATTTAAAATAGAATAAATATATCGAAGAACATAGTAATTTAGTTTTTCATAAAAATGCAAGAAGTCTGCAAAGTTTGTATTAATCCAGGATCTAATATTGGGGTATTTCTCTGTTCTCAACCAGAAGCTGATAGGAGTCCCTAAATCAGATAAACTAGAAATGAAAAAACTGACAATCAAACATAATTATTTCACATGTGGTGGTGGTGGTGGTTTTGCTCACAATGTGTGGATAATAGGTAGCTACCTCCTGGGGTATTTAACAGCACCTTTTAAAGTTTCCTAGTTTTTTCTGTATTTTATGTCTGCAGTTGTAATGATCATTATGAATTTTTTTGTGTAATAAAATAGAAATAAATTGTTTACTGGAAGCTAAGATTTTCAGACTTCATGTGTTGAATGAGTCAACTTTGTGATGCAGTTGAGAAAAAGCTAGTACCGTTTTGGGTGTGTTAACAGGAGTGTTGTATGTAAGACTTTAGGAGGTAAGTGTCCTGCTCTACACAGCACCTGTAAGGCCTCAGCTCGGGGTCCAGTTTTGGGCACCACACTTCAGGAAAGATGTGAACAAATTGGAGAGAGCCCAGAGGAGAGCCACAAAATGGTAAAGTTGAAGAAAAACTGACCTATGAGGAAAGGTTTAAAAACCTGGGCATTTTTCTTAAGAAACTGATAAGGGCTGAAAATGGGCTGTTAGAAAGAACACTGTGATCAATTGTTGTCCACTGGAAGTAGGATATGGAGAAGAAGAAATTGGCTTAATCTGCAACATTTAGGTTAGATATTAAGAAAAACCTTCCAACTGTAAGGATAGGTAAGCACTGAAATAAACTTCCAAAGGAGGTTGTGGAAACTCCATCGTTGGAGGTTTTTAAGAATAAGTCAGGGATGGTCTCAGCACGGGGGGGGGGGGACTTGACTTCTCATGGTGCCTTCCAGCCCTAGATTTCTCTAATTCTGTGTTTGTTTATGATCTCATACTCAATAATCTGACTTTTCTAGCTTTTTTTTGCAGCATTCTGCAAAAAAATTAAATGATATTATATTTACTATAATGTGCAGTTTAGAAAGGTCTATTTTTGACCTAATTCTTTTGTATTATTCCCCTTTATTTTTTTAGTAATAAACAAATTACAGTGTGGCAACTCTATATGGACATGTCTGATACAAGGTATTAATCTTCATAACTCCCCTTTGAGGATAGACGATATTCCCATTTTATAGATGCCAGTTCCGAGAGGTGAAATAACTTCTTCGGTCACACAATGAATCAGTAATAAAGCTGGGATTAGAACTCAGGAGTTGGTGATTCCCCGCTCCTATACTCATTTCTCTAGATTACATGGCCTCTATAACTACTGCCATTAAGTCAACACATCTTAGGTTGAAATGATGGATTTCAGAAAAACCTCAGGTGATTACTTTTAGAGCAGGATTGCTGGGATCCTATTCTTTACCAGTAGCTTCTGCTATAGTTCTGATTTGTGGAGTTGAGTTCTATAGACCTTGTTCTTCCAACAGTCTCCTGCCCCAAGCAGAATCCAAGAGGAGTAGAGTGAAAGAAAAGAATGTAAGAGTCTTTCTAATTCTCTTTGTGCTACTAGGGAAGTTCCTATCAAGCAAGACATGGCTATGTGTTATCAATGCTAAGAACAGGGAGGAAACCATTTTAATGAGCAAAGTAAATTCAAACTGCAGAAGATGTGATGGGCAATCCCACATCTGAGCCATTCTTTTTAGGTGACAAATCTAAGGAACTGTCCCAGATTGAGGTGGAAGTTTTGGAGGAAATGGATGAATTAAACAGCAATAAGTCACCAAGACCAGACGGTATTCTTTCAAGAGTTCTGAAGGAACTCAAATATGAAATTGCAGAACTAACAACTGTGGTATGTAACCCATCGCTTAAATCAGTCTCTGTACCAAATGACTGTGGGATAGTGAATGCAACGCTGATTTTTTTTTTTTTAAAAAAGGTTCCAGAGGCAATCCTGGAAATTACAGGCCCATAAGCCTATCGTTAGTACCAGGCAAACTGGTTGAAACTGTAATAACAGAATTATCAAATACATAAATGAACACAATATGTTGAGAGAGAGCCAACACAGCTTCTGTAAAGGGAAATCATGCCTCACTAATCCACTAGAATTCTTTGTGGGAGACTACTGGCCTGTGGAAAAAAGTGATCCAGTAGATATATAATGTACTTGGACTTTCAGAAAGCCTTTGACAAGATCCTTCACCAAAGGCTCTTAAGCAAAGTAAGCAGTCATGGGCTAATTCCAACTATACATACAAAATGATGAGGTCTAAATTAGCTGTTACCACAAGAAGGAGATCTTGGGGTAGTCATGGCTTGTTCTCTGAAAATGTCTGCTCAATGTGCAGTGGCAGTCAAAAAAATAATGAACAGAATGCTAGGAACCATTACAAAAGGGATAGATAAGACAGAAAATATGCCACCATATAAATTCATGGTACACCCATACCTGGAATACTGTGTGAAATTCTGGTTGCCCCTTTCAAAAATGATATGTAAGAATTGGAAAAGGTACAGAGAAGGGCAACAAAAATGGTTTGGCTTGTGGAACAGCTTCCTTGTTCAGAGAGATTGAAAAGACTGGGACTGGTCAGCTCAGAAATCAGACGACTAAGGGAGGATAAGATAGAAGTACATGAAATCATGAATGGTGTAGAGAAGGTGCATAGGTAAGTGTTTGTTTCACATAATTTCATTGAGTGATCCCTGATTTTATGTTAATAGGCAGCAGGTTTAAAACAAACATAAGGTAGTACTACTTCAACCAATGCATAGTCAACCTGTGGAACTTGCTGCCAGGGGATGCTGTGAAGGCCAAAAAGAACTAGATCATGGATGATAGGCCATCAAGGTTATTAGCCAGTATGGTCTGGGTCACAGCATCATGCGCTGGGTGTCCCTAAACCTGTGACTGCTAGAAGCTGGGACTGGATAACAGAGGGTGGCTCACTCCATAATTGCCTTGTTCTGTTCATTCTCTCTGAAGCATCTGGCACCAGCTGCTATTGGAAGACAGATTATTGGGCTAGATGGACCACTGGTCGGAGTAGAGGGAAGGTATACAAATAAAATGGTCAATGTCAGCTTGAGTGTTTTGAAGTTCACTAATAAAGAAATTCTGGGGAAAAAATTTATAAAAGGTTTTGAAAATATATTCTGAGACACATAATTGTGTGATTTTTTTAACACCTTAGATATGTTGTTAAAGCAAAATTGATAATATGCATGGACCTGAAGGATGCAGTGAAAACAAATATATATACCAGTGTAGGCATTTTTCCTTTATTTCCATAACGTGCTGTAGCTATAAGAAATACTATTTTGTGACTGTCATCTTTGGATCAGAGATGAAGTAGTCATTGTTTTGAGTATCTAACATCTTTTGGCAGAAGGGGGAGAGTGATCTTGATCCTGTGCAGCTGGGCTTCATAAATATTAGATGTGGAAAAGATTCACTAGGCCATCTTATCCATCTACTACTGCAGAATTGTTTCCTATTGGATATTTTCCTAGACACTGTCAATTTCCGTTTTAAAGGTCCCAAACGATGGAGCTTTCACTTGATTTGGAGGAGACAGGCTAATAGGATTCACCATTAGGAAATCTGCCCTGACTTCTCTACACCCTTGGTCCCTATTTCCTGCCCAATTAAACTCAAGGGTTCAAAGTGAATTACCATGGGGGAAAGTAAAGGGGAGCAGCAGCCGAGCCCTGCAGTAGCATGAGGAGATGAGGCTGGTAACTGGGACAAAGCTTTTGGAATGGTAGCTTATTGGTTTCTACAAGTATTGTATGCTACTTTTGCTTCCTCCCATGTCCTGTATATTTGGAGTTATGTTGTGTGTGTGGAGGGAGAGTTGGGTTTACAAGGTGATTAAACATTTACATTTAAAACTCATTTCTATTACCATTCTTTTGTGTTCTCTAAAACATGTACCATATATTAAGGGGTGGCGTATCATGAAGGTTTAATTAATATTCATTTGTGATGACCTGTATAACTCTTGTAGGACCAGAGGAATCATTATACCAGACATTGGTCCATCTAGTCCAGTATCCTGTATTTGACTGTGATGTTTCAGAAGACGTCTATATCAGATGTTTAAGAAGGTGGTTCAGGAAATCTTGTTAACAATCATAGAATAACTTGCTCCTAGAGGAAGGTTTCTTCCTAATAGCTCACCAGTTAGTTAAATTATGTACTCAAACATGAATATTTATATCCCTTCTAAAACAAAAATACATATAACCAAACAAAAAACCAAGCTTTTATTCTTTCTGCTGTAGCTTTAAATGTTCCTGGTATCCATATATATGTCTAATTCTTTTTTTGAATCCTCAGCATTTTCATGTTGTTGAAGTCGTCGTCTTGTATTTTGGGAATAGATGATAAATAGGAGGCCTTGACTCACCTTCTGTATACCATTGTTTCTTATAGCTCTATCACGTTCTCTCTCTAAGTAGTCCCAGTTGGCTTTCAATCTCTCCTCATACAAAAGTCTCTCTGCCTGTAGTTGTTTTCATTCCTTTTCTCTGTCTATATTGTTTTGAGATAAAGTAACCAAACTGAAAGCAAAATTCCATATTAGGGCATTCCATGGATTTCTATGATATTATATTTTCATAATGTTTTCAGGAATTTTTATCCCAGTTTTATATATTGTTTTATTTGGGTTTTTTTTTTCAACTCCTACATTGAACAGAGATTTTCATTGTTGTCCACAATGACACCCATTTCTTGAATGGTTGTTAATTTAAAACCAAGCAGTATGTATGGTAGCTCACATTATTCCTTTCAGTTTGCACCTGGCATTTGTGAACATTGTATTTCATCTGTAATTGTGTCACCTAGTTTTGTTAGTTCTTTAAAATTCCTTAATCTTCTCTAGTCTGACTATTTTATGTAATTTTGGGCCATCTGCAAATGTTGTCATTTTGCTGTTTATCCTGTTTCCAGATAACGAATTAATATAGTGAGCAGAATTGATCCTAATATAGAACCTTGGGGCACTCTCTCCATTATTTTTTTAATATGGCAAGAAGTTATCTTTTGTCTTCTAAGCAGTTTCAAAATTCATGCCAGTACTTTCTTTGTCCCATGACCAGTTTTCTTTAATAATCTCTTTGGGACTTTGTTTACTATGGAACTTGTACATTTTTTTACCTGTCATCTGAGGTGGTTGGTTTTTGTAAGGAGATTTTGTATTTTCATTAGCATTAATCATTTAATAGCTAAATTCCTTTGGAATGCTTGCATGTTCTGGTGACTTGTTTTAAGATGATAAATAGAAGTCCAACTTCACTACTTGTATGAATTTGTGATGATCCTAATACTCATTGCATAAACCCTATTGTAGCAGTAAAATATGTATAATGTACAAAAACTCACCTTTGGGGATTTTTAAATGGTTTACTATTTCAAAGCTTGAGTGCCAAAAACCTCACAACTAAAGACCCTATTCATTCAGATTGTGAATGCACATTGCATGTATTAGACCTTCTATTTCTTCTCCAAGTACAGCTGAGGCAGAGCAAAGGTCAAACTTTAACCATCTCCTCAAATTACGTTAGCAGATTAAGACTACATGAATGTCAGGAATTTGCTGCCTTGAATTTAGTGAGGCCTGTAGTGTCAAACTGTGTTGAAAATGTGAGGCAAGGGAGATCACGAGAGAGATCTAAATAAAAGATCCTCCCCCAAAAGTGGGCAGTATGGAATTAGGGTGGACTAGAGGGTTTTTACTCAAATCAGGTAGAAAATGTGTGGTGGGGTGTTTTAAAACCGTAGTTCTTTTTGCCTTTTACTTTTAGTTGGCACTCAATAGTGTTGTTGAAAGCTATAAAGCTAATACAAGCAAGTTTCAATCTGATACGCAGACATTTTATATCTTAACATTTCTTCTTGGAAAACCTTTGAAGAATTTGTCCTTCATATGTGTAATGCTAGCTGCTTAAATGCAAATATTTATTGTGTATTGATACTTAATTTTAAAAAAGTATATAGATTGACCACACTAATTTGTAATATATTTTGTTTGTATTTCTAATAGGGTTGTGAAATGAATCTAACTGTTGAACTCTAAAAGGCTCCTTTTGTGTTGATGAAAGTCTAATGAAAACTCAGGTATTGGAGCACAGGATTCTTTATCAGGGAACTATAAATTGCAGTTGCTCTAGAGCATCTCTTCTCCATTTTAGAAAATATTGGAGGTGAAGATAGCACTAAGGTGTAGTCATCTTGCAGCACAATCAAGCTGAACTTTCACTGCTTTTGTCAATAAGACCAATTCTGCTGCACCAGAAGGAACTGGTCAGCATCTCTGTACAAATAGTCATACTATTTTTAAATTTATTGCTCCTCCATCAGAATGTCTTTGTGGGTGTTTTTGGGAAATGCTAAAAAAAAAGATTAGTGGAGGAACAATTGATCAGACTGTCCTGTTCATTCTAGTATTTGGTATGATTAAATTTAAATGAAAATAAAACTTATAGCAGGCAAAGGTAAACAGAATTCAGCTTAGTCATTTGTCACATTGTGTGCACTAACATCAAATATATGTCCAAAAATAAGGCAGAAGAGAGAAAAATGTCTAATCAGATTCCGTTTGTATAGTGAATATTTTATTAAAATTGTTCATAATAGCTGGTGCACTTTAGTTGCCACCTGCTATCAGAAGACATAAATTGGCATATTCTCTTATTTTTTTTAACTTTGTTTAGCAAAATGTTCCTTGTTTCCCCTAAATGTAGTACCCTTGGAGGGTTCTGGGGAAAGTCAAGATGCAGTGACATGGTATTTGAAACTCTTTAAATGCAGTTTGTTTTGAGAACCAAGCAAGTTCGAAAAATAAAACAAGGATGTGGTGGGTTTATATTAATTAATTTTTTTTTTTTTTTTTTTTGCAATTCATCTGCAAACTGCCTTGATTCAGGAGAGAAGCTTTACCAACTTTCTATAGTGTATCATTGACTTAAAGATAAAAATCAATGATGTGTTCAGTTAGGTCCTGATTTTAGTGAGGTAGATAAGCAAGTGCCTCACTTTTAAGCTCTTGAAGTATTCCATTGAAGTCAGTAAAAACTGCTCATGCTGAAGTTAGACATAGGCTTAAGTACCTCAGTGAACTGGCGCCTTAATGCAGCTGCTGATTATAGGTTATAGTGGATTATTTCTAGAGTAGTTATAATGCATAAGAAGCCAAAGTGGCTTTGTAAAAGATTTAAGGAAGCTGGGAGGAGCAGGCAAACAAATAATCAACACCATATCACTTAATTTTACTTAAATATTTGTTTAAAAAATAAATATCTGAGTAGAATATGTTTTAGGAATTTGATATTACCTGGAGTTGTGGAGACAAGGAGAAATCACGTTTTTTGGCAATTCTAAAATTGACCAACGATATCTTGTTTTGCGCTGAATCATGGAGAGCCAACTGGTCACAGTAGTCATATGTACACCTGGGTACATTGTTGAAATGAAAAATAAACTTGGTTAGGCACCTGATTCCAGTTTACTGAATTCTCATCACTGGATTCATTCTTGTGTAATCCTTTCATGATAAATCATGTACGATTCAGATTTGTCTCATTCTGGGGTGTAGGGAGGTATGTGTCTGCTAAAATGAGACGTTTGGGGGAAGAGAGGGAGATATACATATTACTGTATCCTGACAGGTCAGATTCACTTGATCAACGTTCAGTTCACATTTCATGTGCTCTGGGAATGTACAGGCTAGAATGTTTGGAGTGTGTCGGTTGCAAAGTGCATAAAATAGAAGGTTGAATGGGGTGTAGTGTAAAAAATTCTTCCAATGCCATGTGAAAGCTAATGACATTGGAAGAAGACCAGTGGGGCTTCTGTTTTAGATGGTTCATGCTCTTAAGTGGTAGTCTGGGATGTGCATACTTGAAAGCACACATTTACTCTGTTATCTTTGTCAGAAATCTAATGCTTCTTGACATCGCTGGCTGGGTGGGGGAGAGAAGGGCTCGCCAGGGTAGAGGAGAGTATACATTAGTTTAATTAATTTAACCTATATATTTAGTATATAGTCTTATTGATGGATTTGGTAGGATTATGTGGAATGGTGAGTCATTCCCCTAAATTAGACTCTCAAAGATCAGGCTGAGTGGGAGCAGTTCAATAAACGGCCAATTTGTGAAACTTTACAAATTTGATAAGGACAAGGTCTTCTATAGTTAAATTTGGATATGGTAGTTCCCTCCTGCTTTTATACATGGCTATTTTTATGTAAAGCACATTTCACCCAAAGAATCAGACCTATAACTAGATAAAAGATGCACTTACGTGAAACAATGAAATTTCCTCAGTTCTAATCACAGATAGATATCAACTTCCTTTGTTAAAGCCACAATTTGTTCAGTGTATGATCCTTTAAAATGAGCAGCTTTTCTGCTGCACAGTTAGGAAAGCTTTCTTGCAGCATCCTTCATGGCAAATGCTGCTTCTGATTACTTGTTTCTTCCAAGTCTCTTGATTCCATTGTTCTCAGAGGACATGTCTGGATTTATGCCCAAAACATTCAGGCAAAACTTTTTCTGCTTCAAAGTTCTATGCAAGGAAACTCTTTAGGAAATACTGATCTTTGCTTACAATGTAGAAAAGTTAAAAGCTAAACAAACCAGAAAATCAAGAAGAGTTCATTTTGTGCCAGTCCACAGAATAAGCTGTCAGAAATGGTTCTAATTATTCAATGTCCACATTTTGTAAAAAAGCCAGCCAGAGGGAACAGGAACCATAAAACTCATTTCCGAATCCGTAGTGGCTCCCTTTGCAGAACTGTTATCAGATACATAGGAAAAAGCCAAAATTACATTGGGACCCAGGGGAGTTTATTCCATAGAGTTCAGTTTCTTTCTCAGATTTGTCCTATTCCAGATTTCCTTGGATCCTTCCAAATCCCGGGAAATTTAAATGATTTACAGATTTATAAAGGTCAGAACTGGCCATTGTGGTGGTCTGTCTGGTCTCCACCGTAGAGTTTATCCCAATAATTTCTTCACCAAGTTCAGTAACTTGTGGTTGAACTAGGTCATATCTTTAGATTATTCATTTTGAGATTAAAGATTTGAATCACTAAGTGAACCTGAAAAGTTCTTTTTTTATTCAAGATAACCAGTAGTTATTGGGATCAGGATGAAAGAACTTCTGTTACTCCCTGGAACTTTGTCTCCAGGAGACCACCACCTCATATGATCATGTAATGCATGCACAGACATACCCATTAAACTCAGATTCCCAGGGTTTCTGAGGTTTCAATCTCAACTATGAATGCCAACACGATATGCTTAGTCTGCTTGACCTTTAATTCCCTTTTTGTCTGGAACTTTCTCAAGGGATACCACTCATTCTGATAGCACTTACCGATGAAAGGCATTTGCCTTTACTTTGATATGGGCAACATCCTCATTCAAATTTCTTCAATCCCAGAAGTCATCAATACCTCCCTTGTCTTGACAGCTTATCAGGAACGAGTCTTTGTCCTCAACTAAGGAAAGAATATTCTTGTTGCATCTAAAAACATTCCATTTTGGAGATCATATAGACAGACTGTGTTAAATATTCCCTATAAGAGGGCAAGTTTGAGGGGGTGAAAACCAGATTTCACGTGTAACACTACCATTCATAAAGAGCCAGTCTGTCAATCTCACTAATTCGTCAGTCTGCTTGTCTATTCTTAAAGGAGCCAAACTCCCTATGAAGGGCCTGCAAATATATAAAACATAAAGAGTAATTATTTTTTAGTCTCCTTCAAGAGGTGATGTGAATGCCTAGGTGCAAGTACTCTAGGAAGTGAAGTTTTTTCATCTTGCCTGTGGTGGACTAACAGCAGGATCTTTCAGGAGGCATCCTGCCAAGACTCTTTAGTCATACTTTACTAAATAAATGTAGTAAAATTTAGTAAAAATTTAGAATGAATAAATTGAGCTTTTTGTACCCAGGGTAAAGCCCTCAAAGCCCTGCTGTAATCCTAATATCAGTTAACATTACCTCTGTTACCAAGGAATTATTTGTTTTATCAATAAAGCACGTTAAACGGATTAAGAATTGGCTAACTGACATGTCAATATGGAATCCTCAAGTGGGCATGTTTCTAGTGGGTTTCTGCATGGAATGTTACTAGGCCTGATGCTATTGAATACTTTTATCGATGTATCAAGTAATAAATACTAAATCATGGCTGATAAAAATTTGCAGATGTCTCGGATTGGTGGCAAGGTAAATAATTGGGGATGGTACAAAGAAGAGGTGTAAAACACAAGAATAAAACACTAAATACTGAATTTTCTTCATTTAGTAATCTCAAATGTTTTATGGTTGTGATAGCTGGGTCTGACATTTTCTGGGTGTTCATGTCCATGTTAAGGTCCTTTGCTCACTGTTTTTGACTTGGGCCCTCCACTCCTCCATGCTGGTTACTAACTACCAGCCAATCCTGTCTCTCTGGAGAATATTGTTTAAGGAGCATTTACAAGGGAAGACTTCAGTACAGGACTTGCAGATGTACTAAATAGAGACAGTAACTGATGTCATAATGTTTAAATAAAAGTGCGTCTATAGAATAAATTTTAAAAATACCTACTTTACTACTTTGTTGCAGTCCAGTCTAAGTTTTCAGCTGTGAAATTGTGTTAATATTAATGTTTAGAAATGATAGTTTTGTTTTTCATACCTCTTAGTATCTAAGCAGTCCTTTCTTAGCTGCTCAAAAAAGGCTACAATTATTGGGAAATTGTGTCGGTAGCTATCCTTATCTCTTTTAGCTATATGCCAATTTTCATTCTTTCCATGAATATTTGTATTAAGTCAGTCTTCCCTGTTGACTTGGATTGTGAAACAAAGTCGGGGGGTGTGGGGTGGACCACTCATCCAGGTAGTGCTGCAGTACGCAACTCAGTTGGTTCCCACCTTAAGAAATTGTTTCTGTTGGTTAATCATGGTCCAGCATTTGGCTGCTGAGTGCTATGGCAGTGGCTAAAAAATATCCCTCCTTTCCTACCTCCCTGCCCTGCCTTTTGGTGATTGTTCCCTTTTGCTCTGTTAATACAGTTGTGTATTACCTAGACACAGTTCTAAATTACTTTACAGCAATGCACTTTTATAATACTTGTTTTTACTGTAGATAATTCTGGCCTTGTTTACTATGGATGACTCCATAATGAATGGAGAACTAATGCAGTTATATCGTAAGAGAAGAGACTGAAAGCTGAGCAGTTGAGAAGGGAAGGGATTTAGTAAGACTGTTTAAAATTCTTTTTGATTTTTTTTTTTAAACATCTATTTTATTCTAATTTCTGATTTATAGTTAGGGGGGAAAATCAGGAGTGGCATATGCAAACAGGAAGATGTCTTTAAACACATCTCTGCAACAACAAAACCAAAAACCTTTTAGGAATTCCATTTGAAAAAGAATCCAGGAGTACAACACCAATTTTTAATATAAAAATTTGCAGGTAACTATTCAAATTAGTACTTCTCAAAGATTCAATTGGAACAAAAAACCTACTCTGGAATCTGAACGCACTAAAACTACAAAATACTTAAGCTAAGTACACTTTAGAAATACAGCATACTAGTTCTGCATATTTGTTTAAAAAAAAAAAAAAGTGATATTATGCAAGTTCACTTTTAACAAGTTTGTTGTCCTCATCTGGTAATGATCAGCAGAATACTGACCTGGCAGAATACTTTGAGTTTAAAAATGTAACTTTTTTTTATGTTTAAATCCAAACCATTGCCCAAAACCCGGGTTTTGCTCTTCCTCAAACAAATTTAAATCCTCCTAGGAATGCATGGTATCTGTGCCAGAGGTTTTCAGATGACTGAAAAGACCTGCTTCAAAATGTGCATTCTTTGCAAATACATTTCGGTATTCAATTTAGAACCTGATCCTGCATGCATTTATGCAGTCATGGGTTAAGATTAAGGGCCAAAAACTCCAGTGTAAACTAGCCACCAGTGTAACTATTCTGATGCACATTGGGGCACATTGTACTAGTGGCTAGCACCACTGTAGCTCTTTCTCCCGAAGTGGAGGATTATGAATTTAAAACATCAGGAAAGACTTTAACAATCAAATGTATGGCTTGGCTATATATTTAAAAGCAATTTTGAGTAAGACTTCTCTGAGCTCCAAATTTGGATCTCATCATTAGTATAAATAAAAAGTAGTGATGTTTAAGTCATGGAGTTAGTTTTTATTGGTCTAACATTAGAATTGGGCCATAAGCGGCTGTCAGTGGTTTCTGATCTTCCTCATGAAGGGGGAAATCATGAGTGATATTCAGAGCTTGCACTAATTGAATATTGGGATACAAATGCACGCTAAGTGAATACAGTGCAAGTTGCGTGTATTTAACACAGTGCTCTCCAAGGAGGTGTCTTAAGTCAAGACATGTCACTCTCCTCCCCCTCCATTTGGCCTGATCCAAGTTCTGCTTATGTGAAGGACTAGTGTGGCACATGGCAAGGTGCTTGCCACAAATGAGGAGGAAGTGTTCAATAAATATTTCTGTTCTGTATTTGGAACAAAGTGGTGTGTACTTGTATCAGTCAAGGATAATGAAACACTTTCCATTTCATTAGTAACCAAGGAGGCCGTTAAACATCATCTACTAGGGATAAGCATTTTTAAATCAGTTGGCTAGGATAACTTGCACCAATGAGTTATAAAGGAGTTGGCTGAGAAGATTGTTGGCATGGATAACTTTTTAATAGCTCTTGGGATACTTGGGAAATTTCGGGATACTGAATGCATGCTAAGCTTGTGCTAATATTAAAAAGGGCAAATGGGCAAAAAAGGATGACCTGGGTAAATATAGACTGGTTAGCCAGACATCAATTCTGGCAAAACAATAGAAAAGCCAACATGGAATTTATTTAATGAACAATTCAAGGATAGTAATATTATTTCCAAACATGGTTTTATGTAAAATAGGTCTTTTCAAACAAATCTATTTTTATTCTTTGAGGAGATTACGAATTCGGTTGATGAGTAACTATATAGATGTAATATAGTTAGACTTTCCTAAGATGTTTGACCATGTTGCACAACATTCTGATTAAAAAAATTAGCACTGTACAATATCAGTGAAGCACATGTTAAAGGAATTAAAAGTAGGCTGACATCTCAAAAAGTTCTTGTGAAAGGGGAATCATCATTGAATTGACGATGTTCTTAGTGGGAGTTCTGCAGGGCCCAAACGTATTAATCAATGATTAAATAAATTTGCTGATTTAAAACTTGTGAATGACCCAAAAGATTGGCATAGTAAATAATGAGGATGGTAAAAGCGATTTGCAAACACAATGGCGATTTTAATATGGCGAAATGCCAAGATTTACGACTAGGAATAAGGAATGCAGCCTTACCTAAAGGAAGGGGACTGTATAGTAGTGTAAAGCACGAAGGATTCTTTCTCCAAGAATCAGGCAGCACAGACAATACTGAAGAAGTTTATTCACGATACCGGGAAGTCTGATAAATCAGCTTCAACTTCATGGTGTTACAGTGGTCAATTATATACACTTTCTTATCGATTACATAGTAAGTTTTAAATGCTTTATCTATTCACTTACAAATACAGACATTGTCCCATCTGGAGAGAACAGTGATTATGGTCGTTACATACATGCACAGATGCCTTTAATCACTCTACTTACATCAAGGATGCTAGGGCTATACTTGGGGTGGAGGAAGAAGGGGGGGTCCTTACATATAGATGGCAGATGAGACAGAAATTCTAAAGGCAAATGTGCTGTTCTCATTGGAATTAGAATCACTAAGAGGACATCTGACTTCCTGAGCCGTCTGATGTTTACACTAGCCATTGTCCTTGAGGCTCAGATATTTTCGTTACTCATTTAAATGAGTTTCGACCTACAACTTGTTAGCTGAAAATGATCTCAAGCCTTACAGTAGAATGCAGTGACTCTGAAAAAGAATTAGGGGTTATCATGGATGAGCAGCTGAACATGAGTTCCCAGTGTGATGTGGTGGAAAAAGGGGTAATGTGGTCCTCGGAGGTATAAACAAGGGAGTAGTGCGTAGAAGCATGAAAGTGATTTTTACCTCTGTATATGGCACTTGTGAGACTGATAGTGGAATAGTATATCCAGTTCTGGTGGTCACATTTTTAAAAAAAGATGTTGACAAATTGGAGAGAGTGGAGAGAATAGCAACAAAAATTATTTGAGGTCTAGAGAAAATGCCTTACAGTGAGGTAAAGGGTTCAATCTTAATGTCCTGTGATGTACAGGAGGTCAATTAGATGATCTAGTGATTCCTTGTAGCCCTAAAATCTTATTTAACTTTAAGAAAGGGGAAGAAAATGGTGCAAAAACAAGTACTCGGAAACTTGGTTTTTACTGATTAGTCTTTGTACTGAATGCTTTATCTGATTTTTGTGATCAAAAGGGGCTGGAAAATGGTTATTACAGAGGTAGAGTATACAATAGAGTTTTGGAAGAAATGCAGATGAACACCTTTTCAAATGGCCCCAATTTCCAGTGCACAAGCCTGTTAACTCAGCTCCAAGGACTGACTCGTGTGAAAGACAAATGGTACCATAGTTTTTTAACAATATAAATAAATAAAAAAGGGGTCTGGAAACTTTTTTCCTATACTACAAATCTGTGCTGTAGTTTTGGTGCTCAGTTAAAACCCAGATCCCATCAACTCTTCAGACCAGACCAGTATTTAAAATGTGAGTTGGCAACCAAGTTGTAATTGAGCCCCTTGATACAGAAGGAGCTGAATTCTGTTAATAATTGTGGCTTGTGGGCAAGATCTGATCACAGAACTCTGTTCCTCTCAATGCACAGTGCAACTCCCACTGATGCCCATGGAAGTTATGCACAAAGATCAAAGGTAAGTAAAATGTGTCCTTTTATATAGTAATAAAGTGTTACCTGCAGGTGTTTGTTCCATGTGGTGTTGTTGCAGTCTATTTAGTATTGCTAATGGGGGTGGGGGAATATGTTTATCCTTCAGCGTGCCAGTAAGTTGCTAGGGGAGGATGTGTACTGTTAGACCCAAAGACCTCTGATGAAATGGGGGCTCATTCATGCTAGGCATTGTGACACACAGTAAAAAACAGTTCCTGCCCACAAAGAGTTTATAATCTAAACACACAAGACAAAGGATAGGAGTGGAAAGTGGCACAAAGAGGTGAGGTAATTCGTCTCGAGGTCATACAGCCGATCAGTAGTAATGCCAGGAAAAGAACCTAAATCTCTTGGCTCTGTCCAGTGCCCAATCCACTGGGCCATTATGCCACTTGTGTCCTTCATATCCTATCTGCACTTTGTCTCTTCCTTCCCATTTTTCCTTTTTCTGTTTCTCAGTGCTCTTTCCGTACTTTGTATCTCCTCTTTTCTTCCATCTACATTTTTCCTTTCTTTCAGAAACTGTCAGTTCCTACCCTTCTCCTATTAAAAAAACAATAATGATCAACAAATAGTGAGTGATTACACTTAGTGCCATCATAAAGCGAAAATTAAATAAAACTTTTGAGTTCATATCTCTAGGTGTCCACACTGCAAGTGAAGGTGTGCTTGTACCATGGGTAGGCATACCTGAGCTAGCTTTAATTTAGCTAGCACGGGTAATACAACTAATGTAGACGTGGCAACACAGGCTAGCAAATGGAGTACAAGCCTATTGGTGTCGAGGGGACATAGCCTTTGCCACCACGTCTACACTACTAGCTAGCTTTGTCATGATAGCTTTAATCTAGAGCAGGTGTGCTTATCTGCTACACTCGCATGCCTTCACTTGTAGTGTAGGCACACCCTCAGTCACTATTGCAGGCTTTCTAATGGCTCTGAAAGACATCACTGCATTAGTTTACACTGTTGGGGAAGTTTTCTGTGCTAACATGAGGAATACATTTCTTTTAAATGAAAGCTGAGGTTCTGCAGAATCTGAATATGCTTTGTGGGCTGCAGAAATGCATCAAGCAGGCTGTATCCCATTAAAAAGGTGGAATTTTGGCACCATTGAATAATGGTACATTTTTGTGTGCATGCATGCGCCTCTGGCAGAAATTCTCCATTCAGCTTTCATATAAATGCAGTATGAATGTCAACACCTCCATGGACTATTTCAAGTGCCAATGATAAGCACATGCATTTTCTCCTTTCTGTAAACTTCTAAAAAAAAATACAAATAAAAAAAAAATTACGCATTGAAACAACCCAGGAAACAAAACAAAAAATTAAGGTACTCACTGAAATTGGGGCACATACCATGCATGTGTCTGCAGCAGAAACACTTAGAAATGGGTGCAAGTACACTGTTTAAAACTCAGTTGTTGCTAGAGAGGGTTCTACACAAGATTTTTCTTTCTAAAAAATTCCCACCATTGTTACCACTAGGTCAGCTTCACTGCAAGTAGCAGTGTTTGAGAGTGGTAGAGTGTACAAGGTGGTGATGCTTTAATTACCAAGATGTATGTCTGTCTAACTGCTCAGAGCAGGTAAAGTGATAAAGATTCAGCAGCTGCTAGAATTTTTTGCTGTCATAAACTAATGTTCTTACCATTGCTACCACTGGTGGAGAGGAACTAATGGAAATGGAAACTCCTACCATGGGAATTTTTAGGGGGAAGAAAAGTCCTACTGTACACACTGCTTGAAGGTTTGAGGTAATGACCTCATCTTTAATTCATAATGGCAGTATTTGCTTACACATGCACATGCTTACAGTTAATGTGGGGGACAGTCAAGTCTAGAAATGTTCAGTTCAGAGGCACAATCTAAAGTAGGATCAATTTAGATATACATCCAAACTTTGGGGTGTTTAATTGAGTCAGATTTTGAACTATTTAAATATTTTGTGTCTGTAGAATTCTACTGGAAATGTGGGTGGAGTCTGAAGACAGCACTGTGTTCTTTCTCAGCTGGAATAAAAAATTAGAGATGTGAAAATCAAAAAATAAAGTAAAATTAAATTGTGAGCCATATATTTTTTTTTTTTTAAATCTGCAAGCTTGGCCCCAGTTTTGGGTAAAGGCTCAGTTTTGATTTTATCTGAACTAATTCTCCCATCTTTAAATTGTCTAAGGCCTTCTAAGATCTGTCCTAGTTATGAGCTAGTTTTATTTTTACTTCAGTTTTTATAATGCTTACATTTATACATGACACTTGATTCTTTTTCTCTGCCAAAGTTATGCAAAAGCTAAACATAAAATGGGAAGAAAATGAAGCATTTCTAAAGTAGTGTAGAATGAAAAATACTTTAAAGGCAATGTATGTGTTCAAGTATCCTACTGTTTTTATGGGTTTTAGTGCAGGTGCTACAAAGGTTAATAGCTAGCCTGTCACCTCTGTTGTACCAAAAGATTCTTTTAACTAAATCAGTGTTAGTTTCCATTTAAGGAAGAATGTCCACTGGAGACAGTGGTATTTAGTAACTGTGCCTGGGAAAACATTCCTTTGTACCCTCATGCTCACTCAACCTTCAGTTTTCCAAGGGACATTATGACAGGCTTTAGCCTGTAGTCTGAGAAATTAAAAGTACATTATAATAACATGAGTAGCAGACTAGTCAGCCGGAGATGTCCTCATCTCCTCCAAATGGATTTACTATGTGCCGTTTTAGCAATAACTCTAAATGTTTTTACCTGAACCATAAACTCTGCCAGTAAGCTTCTTGTTCTGTAACTAGATGCTGAGAGAGAGCTTACCATAGAATGAAGTAGTGGTCATAGCTGTCTAATTTGCAGCAGGTGGGATTTGGAGTTTAATTCATCTCATGAATGAAGATCTTGTATTCAGTTATAGAATCACAGAAGATTAGGTTGGAAGGGACCTCAGGAGGTCATCTAGTCCAACCACCTGCTCAAAGAGGACCAACCCCAACTACACCATCCCACCTAGGGCTTTGTCAAGCTGCACCTTAAAAACCTCTAAGGATGGAGATTCCACCATCTCCCTAGGTAACCCATTCCACTGCTTCACCACCCTCCTAGTGAAAAAGTTTTTCCTAATATCCAACCTAGACCTCCCCCATTGCAACTTGAGACAAATGTTCCTAGTTCTGTCATCTACTACCTCTGAACAGCCTAGCTCCATCCTCCCTGGAACCCCCTTTCAGGTAGTTAAAGGCTGCTATCAAATTCTCCCCCTCCCCACCCAATTTTCTCTTCTGCAGACTAAACAAGCCTAGTTCCATCACCTCATCTTCTTAAGTTATGTGCTCTAGCCCCCTAATAATTTTCATTGCCCTCCACTGGATACACTCCAGTTTGTCCACATCCTTTCTGTAGTGGGGGGTCCGAAACTGGACACTATACTCCAAATGAGGCCTCACCAGTGCCAAGTAGAGGGGAATAATCACTTGATCTGCTGGCAATGCTCGTACTAATGCAGACCAATATGCCATTAGCCTTCTTGGAAATAAGGGCACATTGATTCGTATCCAGCTTCTTATCCACTGTAACCCCCAGGTCCTTTTCTGCAGAACTTATGCCTAGCCTGTCAGTCCTCAGTCTGTAGCAGTACATGGGATACTTCTGTCCTAAGCGCAGGATTCTGCACTTGTTCTTGTTGAACCTCATCAGATTTCTTTTGGCCTAATCCTCTAAGTCACTCTGTATCCTATCCCTACCTTCCAGGGTATCTACCACTCCCCCCAGTTTAGTGTCATCTGCAAACTTGGTGAGGGTGCATCTATCCCATCCTCCAGATCATTAATGAAGACGTTGAACAAAACCGGCCACAGCACCGACCCTGGGGCACTTCACTTGTTACCAACTGCCAACTAGACATTAAGCTGCTGGTCACTACCTGTTGAGCCTGTTGATCTAGCCAGCTTTCTATCCATCTTATGGTCCATTCATCCAACCCATACTACTTTAACTTGCTGATAAGAATACTGTGGGAGACCATATCAAAAGCTTTTCTAAAGTCAAGGTATATCCCATCCACTGCTTTCCATACATTCACAGAGTCCCTTCCACCCCCTAGTCTGAGTGAATGGCTTAACCCCAGAACCCATTTACACATAATAGAAAAGCAGACAAAGATGACCTTTAACGCTGTTACTCTTTGCCTTAGCAGTTGAACCTCTTGCCAATAAAATATAGCCTCTGACCAATAATAAATATATAGATATAATATATGCATATAGAGACCATAATTTCAGTATCTAATACCCAACAGTTAGGTAGTGCTTTTCATCAATAGATCTCAAAGCACATTACAAAGGAAACTAGTATCATTATCCCAATTTTAAAGATAGGGAAACTACTTGTAGTTGACTTTTTGCTTCACCATTAAATAAAATGTCTTACTATGAACAGTCATGAGGACAAAGCTGAATATCTGATAAGTATCTAGTCTGAAAATACACAAACTGTAAAGAAACTATTGCCCTTAAATTGCAGCCTTCCAGAGGAATCCAAAATCTTGATTGCTGAATGTTGGACAAAGAGGATTTCCAGTATTTTACAGTTAAAGCAGCCTGACATTAAATCCCTAAATAACAAAAACTACTAAATAATAATAAATTCCTTGAACAAATTGAAAAAGATCTAGATATATGGGAAAGCTTTTTTGATATAACTAGTTTTTCCTACATAAACTCCCTTATATCCACATACAAGTGCTCTTTCTTTTATCAATCCATTTATATCTGTCTGTCATCTTATTCCCCCATTTAATTGCCTTTGGATGCAATACTACTCTATTTTGGAATGAATAATATTGGTACAAGGTTTGTGTGGATGCATCCATGTTCCAAATTAATTATACCACTTCAGGAAGTTTTCCCACTGCTATCCTACGCTGCACTGTTTCATACCTAGATCAGCCTCTCTATTCACTTTTGTGCCCTCCATTGCTCTGGAGTCATCTTGACTGGATACCACCTCCCTGATTAAATGGTACACTCTCTCAGGTGCCCTCCTTTTGATTCCAGCCTGGGCAAGTTTATACCCAGAGTCTGTTATAGCAGCCATGACCCATGCTCCTCTATCAACCAGTCTGAGGGTCCTCGACTTCCTTGCTGTCTGGAAGAGGAGCATGTCCAGGCTATCTGAACAGGCGTCTAATTCAAAGGTCTACAAGCAGCTATCGGAACAAATGAGAGAGAAGGGGCACTCCCAGTGCTGTGCCAAAGCTCTGATAGAATTATAAAAACACATTTGGGCGACACACAACTTCAGCAATGCTAAAGGAGCTGCACCCAATTTTTTACCAGGTAGGCTATAGAACTCCTGTGTTGTGGCCAGTTTGGAAGGCACCCAGCCAATCATGAATGCCAATGAGGAGATTTCCTTAGCCAAGATCTTTGGCACACCTGAGCTAGGAACGCAGGAGGATATGGTCCTTGAGACTCAGGCAGAGAACAAACTTGACAGTGCTCTGTAGAGAACCTCAGCCAGTAAGTATTCTGTGCTGTATTACAACAAACTCTCTGGGTACAGGCTGCATATGGGGGTTTTAATAGTTTTGTACTAGGCACTGGTTGTGTGCCACCATGTTGAGCAGTTGTAAGTTGTGTGAGTGGAGAGAACATTTCTCTCCACCTGCTCAGCTTTTATTGCAACCACCCATTATCCTAGCGCACTCAAAAGCATCAAACCAGAAGCTCAAAAGGATTTATTTTCCTGAAATAGCAAATTACATGACCCTGGAGTTGTAAATCTAAATTCTTTCCATGATAGACATGTATTCTAGCAGCTGATAAAGAAAAAGAAAGAAATAGAAAATATACTTTTGATCTCAGTTTGCTCAATCCCTTGAGCTTCTTACCTACCTTTTACATTTTCAAACACGCACTGGATTATCAAGTCCCCAAGTAAGGTTGAGACATTTCATAATGTATAGAGATTATAAGACACTCATGGATACACAAGTTAAGAAGGCCATAGGTATTTTCAGTCAGGTCATAAGCATTGGTAAATCCTTCACAGCAAAATGGGTTCAAACCATTTACTGCAAAAGTCTGTTTATTTTTGCAATGCACTTTGTGCTGATCAGCAGTGTTATAAAACAGTTTAAAGCAAAGATAGTGCCCTATTTTGGCATGCACATTGTAAGGCAATGTGAATGAATACTTTTTTTTTAAACTCTGCCCACCTTGTGCAATCATTCCTAATCTTAAACCCATCTTCCCTGATCTAGTTTGGAACTCCAGGCTTTAATCATTTTTTGTTGCTCTTCTCTGGACTTTCTCCAATTTGTCCTCATCTTTCCTGAAAATGTGTGGTGCTCAAACTGGACACAATACTCCAGTTGAGGCTTCGCGAAGTAGAGCAGAATAATTACTACTCGTGTCTTACTTACAACATTCCTGCTAATACATCCCAGAATCATGTTCCCTTTTTTTGCAACCGTCTTACACTGTTGACTCATATTTAGCCTGTAGTCCACTATGACCCCCAGATCCCTTTCCACAGTACTCCTTCTTAGGCAGTCATTTCCCAGTTTGTATGTGTGCAACTGATAGTTCCTTCCTAAGTGTAGTACTTTGCATTTGTCCTTATTGAATTTCATCCTATTTGCTTCAGACCAGTTTCTCCAGTTTGTCCAGGTCATTCTGAATTATAATCCTATCCTCCAAAGCACTTGCAACCCCTCCCAGCTTGGTATCATCTGCAAACTTAAGTGTACACTGTATGCCATTATCTAAATCATTGATGAAAATATTGAACAGAACCAGCCCCAGAACTGATTCCTGCAAAACCCCACTCATTATGCCCTTCCAGCATGACCAAACCATTGATAACTACTCTCTGGGAACGGTTTTCCAACCAGTTTTGCACCCACCTTATAGTAGCTTCATCTAAGTTGCATTTCCCTAGTTTGTTTAAGAGAGGGTCATGCAGGACAGTATCAAAAGCCTTACTAAAGTCAAGATATACCACATCTACCGCCTTCCCTCTATCCACAAGGCTTGTTACCCTGTCAAAGAAAGCTATCAGGTTGGTTTGACATGATTTGTTCTTGACAAATCCATGCTGACTGTTACTTATTACTTTATTATCTTCTAGATGTTTGCAAATTGATTACGTAATTATTTGCTCCATTATCTTTCCGCTACAGAAGTTAAGCTGACTGGTCTGTAATTCCCAGGGTTGTCCTTATTTCCCTTTTTCTAAGAAAAAAGTTGACTTTGAAGGAGGGATTTGTAAGGTAGTACATTTGCACTTGCAGCTAAGTTTTCAAAGCTTTATAAATAATCAGCTGAGGAGGCAAAAATGTAGGTTATTCCTGAAGCAGATTCCATTATAGCTAAGTGCTTGGGCTAATTCTTTCGTGGTAAAAGGGAATCTTAGAAAATCTTCTAACTATTTCAGTCCTGTATCTCCATCTCTGGGGTTGCCTGCTTAATTTTCAACACCAGTGAATCCTTAGCATCTCAAACTTCTTTTTAAAATTGCTGCTGATACATTGTGGTTTACTAGATAAAAGGTTATTTGCTGTAGAGTAGGGTGAATTTTTTTCTCTAACCAATTTCTGTACACTCAGAGCTCTCTCCTCCTAAATTGTAAATGTATTTTTGTTATAACCGCTAGTATTCATGACTGGGAAGCTAAAGAAGCTTCAAAATAGGTAGTGGTGCTTGAATTCTGTAATTCCATTAGTCTGCTCAAATGTGAGGTTGAATGTAAACTGATCTAATTACTTTTTTCTTCTAGTAGAGAAACAGTTTGCAGTTATGGAAAAAACATAATCTCCATTCTTTAGTCACTTCCGCTGAAGTATTTGTGTACAACTATGATTCATTGAAAATGTTTTCAAATTCAACTGCAAACTGGTAGTGAATTGGGAATGCAGGGAATATCTTTGGCTATTTTCTTCATCATTCTAATTCACTTGAAAACATCCTACTTTTATTTTCCACAATAGAGGTTATAGGAAAAATCTTTGTTTACATCATCAAACATTTATTGAAATGCTAGAAAACGTAAGGAATTTTTGTGGATTCTTTATATTAAGATCAGATGTGCAAATGTCACTTTGAATATCTGCTGTACCAGAACACGAGTGATTTAAATGGAAAATACATTTTTAGAGACTTGAAATGCCTAGTGTCAAGCAACAAAATTAAAAAAACCAAGAAATGTATGTCAGAATTACACCTCAGTGGTTATGAGTCCAACACTCTGAGGCTGCTGACAGAGACCTGAATTCTTATATTTGTTGTGCTTAATGATGTGAAACCAGTTTATGATGCAAAGCAAACAATTTGCGAGCATAATGGAATGCAAGGCAAACAACATTCCAATTGACTGAAATGTCCTAATGGTCTACATAATTGCAACAGTAAGATAGTCTAAGTGTGGTTATTAAAACAGCCAATAATGAGATTTTGCATATTTCTAACTTTTAAGTAATATCTTCATTAAATCTTACACTTAAAACTTTTTACTGACTTTTCCTAAATTTATCACATGCTCGTTAACTCTAGAATTTAGATGACTTGAATAAGAGTGCCTATAGATAGCAAACAGCTAAGAAGTAATAAAAACTAGTTAGTTGAATAGAATGCAAAAATTGTTTTCATTATGAGGTCAAAACGATATTTTTTTTTCCAAAACTTAGGACAATGGTCACTAGAAATGAAAGCTGCTAATAGCTCTTCATAAATATAGTTGAAATTTTAGAGTTAAACATCTTGTGTTTAAAATAGTTTAAAATAGTTCCAAATATTACATTTCTTTTGGCGTATCAGTAGGTTTTCAGCTAGTGTGCTTTCATCTTGAGGATGGGCCAGACTGTTACAGGTTTTGGAAGTTGTTGACAGCTTGTCCATTTCAGAGAGAGCTTAACCATCCTTGTCAACAAAGGGCCAGGCTTTATTGGCTTTAAGGAACCATGAGGAGCAAATAATCCATCTCCCAGGTCGCTCTCAGCAAACTTCTCTTAATGCATCTATAAGCTGTCATAAGGCACCCCAAAGCATTTTGTAGCTCTGTGCAGCTCACAATTGCCATAGCACCTGCTGGTCTATGGGTTCTGCTCCATGTTCATTTGGGTGGGTAGGGTGGGGGGGGGCAATCCCCCCTCAAAATGATCATGCAGGTCCAGTGTCAGGCTTACACAGCTGTTCTTTTCTCAGGGAATGAGCTGTGACACTACATACATAGTTCACTTGCAATCTTATTTGGTGTATGTGTGTAATGCACTTCGACAGCATTGATTTATTGTCACTATTGTGTGCCTTTTGAGCTCATGTGAGTGGTGATGGGGGGTAGACGAGATGCACTGCTTAGTGTGCCGCTAATTTAAAATATTTTTCTCTAAAATTTTGGGGGTGGGAATCCCATACCAATCAAGAATGAGATGTTAATGTCCAAAACTGCTAAGGGTATTTTCAGTACATTTCTTAGTAACAAGTATAGACACAAACTCTTGCACCAAAGATCTAATGATATGTGGTAGAAAAAAATGTATATGATCTCACTGATCGCTACAAAACCTAAATTAAGCGCATTTGAGGTGAAGTGGAGGAGGCAGAGCTTTTTTCTGATTAAAATAACAACTTGATTGTCTAAGAGTATTTATATTATTAAGACATACTTTGTGTAAATTTAGATTGATAGCCTTTCAAAAAATGTTAATTCCTGTAAAGAGGGTTTATTTGAAATAACCGATTATTGCCCTCTGCTTGTTTTTAAATTACTTTAAGATTTATTACATCATAGCTTTCCTCACTTTTTAGTCTCAAACTATAAAACTTTTTTTCCTTTAAGGGTTTCCAGAGTTTTCACTTTATTATTTGAATATTCTGGCGTCTGGATGCAAAATCTGCCTTGAGTCTTAATCTTCGTTTTTATTTTTCCAGTAAAATACCATACATACATCCATTGTGTAACACATCTTATCCTTTCTCTTTTTAGTTTCAATTATTTGGATTTGTTTTGGGTTTTTTTTCAAGTCTTGTGTTCCATCTGAATTAATTATTAGGATAATGGCTGGTCTTCAGCTTCTAATGCCATAGCCTGTACATTTTCTAGATATAAATGCCAGTATATTCTGTCTTTAAGACATTAAGATATTCTGTCTTATTAGTGCTAGTTAGACAAGGTGGGGGAGGCAATATCTATTATTGGACCAACTTCTGTTGGTGAAAGACATGCTTTTAGGCTACACAAAACTACTGCAAACATTACTATTAGACTGTATATGAAACATCCTTCAGCTGCGGTACTGTAAGTAGGTAAAATGTACTTTTCAAGAAGCGCATTGTGTAATCTCCACCTAACTTTGCCTTAGGAAAATTTAGTCCTTTTTGTATTTTGCCAAGTAAATAAATAAATGCAACATTAATTTTTTGTCCATTCATTAAAATGTTTAAACGTTGAGCTTTTCATTAAAGATCACAAAAATTTAAAAACCAGCCCACTAGATTTGGGGTAATGTTAAGAATGCGACTGAAATGACAGAAGCAAGGAAACTTAGAATAAAGGCAGAACATTCAGATTGACATTCGAGTCTTAGCAACCATGGCTGTGCCAAAAACAAGATCTAGTGATGTGTGTGAAGATTAAAGTGTCAGTCTCATTTTTCTGCCTTTATTCTGCATTTACTCTTTTATTTCCTTTGGGCATATACAGATACAGACCACAAATGTTGCTCAAAACAATTGGGTGTTCTGCTAGCTGATTTTTTTAAGTAGTATTTAAGGAAATGTATCTACTCAGTTTCCCAAACTTGATTCCAATATTTAAACTATTTTTAGTATAACTAGTATAGAATCAAAATGCCATGATAATTTAATCAAACTACATAAGTCTTGAGCTCACTTATGATAGTATTAATACCGATATATAAATTTCATAGACTGCTTCAGTTTTTGTTTGATGCATAGAAATCTAAAATGTAAAATAGCTTTTTTTTATAGCTGAGTGTTTTGTTTTTAGAGTCTAGATGAATATGACGACGATGAAACAGGACAGAAGGAGCGAAAGAGAGAAGATGCTATTACACAGCAAAATACAATGCAGAATGAATCTGCCAGTGCAGACCCAGGTGGCTCATATCTAATACAGGTGAGAACTTAAAATTTTGTTCAGTTTTTAATGGAGTTCTTACTCTGGTATTGCAAATTCAAGACTTAGAAGTCGGAAACATGAGATAAAGCAAATTTTTGTTTCTACTCCAACCCAGACAGTAAACTATTTTGTAAGTGAAAACAAATGATCAAAAGTAGTAATCATTGCATTACTTAAAATGTACATTGATTTAGTTGTCCTTCATTTTTATCACAATTAATTAGCATTTTAAATGTATTTGTCTTGTTATATATAGCTTTATTTATATTTAAACTTGATATACTCAGATCTGATGTTACATATGTGATTTGTTTATTGATCTTACTAAACTGTAATTAGATTTAATGATTTATGTGAACAAATTTTCATCCAAAGGAAACAGTTTTTGAACTATCAGTTTAAAAACTTCATTGTTCGTTGCATCATTCCAGGAAAATTTCCATTAAGCAAATAAGTTTAAATTCTAATATGTTTTTAAGATATTATTGAATGTATATCTCCTATGGTTTTTTAATAGTTAGAGAGACTGACTAAACTTGGTTACATGGCAAAAGATGTCTGTTCATAAATAAAAATACCATTTTCATTGTCAGGAAGTCAATGGATAACTTCATGTTTTCTAGTAAAAGACTGAATAAGAATTTATAAACTGCAAATTTTGTACTATCATTCTTGAAATAAAATAATGTACCAGATCAGATTTGGCCACTCCTCCTCAGTTAAGATTCAGACTTATTTTCTATTGTAAGTAATCTTGGATTCCTCTCTAAAATGATGATAAATGTCCAATTTGATATGTCTAAGATCTAATTTTTCATATTACATAAAATTATTTGACTTTTTATATATTCAAAGCACATGAAATCTCCAGAATAAAGTACAATTAAGTCCCTATTTTACTAACTAAGTAGAGAGTATTCAGTTCTGAATCAGCAGCATGTCTGAATATTCCAGAAGTGAATACTGGTAAGCAGGGACACCGCACTTCAAAGCTTGGCTCCCACATACTTCAGCTGCATTTGTGTGTGCTGAGCACTTTTACAAATTAGACCCCAGTGTCTCAACTTGGGCACCTGGAAAATGAGAACACAGTTAGTGACCACTTGTGAAAAGTTTGGTTTAAATGGTGTCACATAGGAACTGTGTGGTATATGCAGGGATGGAATTCAGTTTTTCAGGGCATCATTCAACGACCTTAACCATGAGTCCATCCTTTCTCTTCCTTCAGCCCCTTGCCTCTCACCACACACCTTCCAACTTACGCAACAAGTGAGGCAGGAGTTCTACAGTCAAGTCTGCTTCACTACATAATACTTTATTCATCCCATGAGCAGGTCCATCATGTGCACTGAATGAGGCAGGGGTCTAATCTTCTTGTCCCTTTCCATTCTCCTCCCAGATGCCTTGTCCCAGTTTCTTGCTCAGCCAGTCACCATTTTATGGAAAATACGTCTTGTCAAACAAACTTGATTTCATTTTTAAGGAGATTATGGATTTGGTTGATAAAGGTGACTGCACAGATGTAATATTCCTAGACTTCTGTAGGGAGCTTAGTGTGGTTAGTATCATACAACATGAGTCATTCACTGTGAGGGTAGGCCTTACATTAAGGATCAGCATTAAAGCCATTATTGTGAGATTGTAATGGACACTTTATGCAGGGAAGTAGGGGAGAGACTCCATGAAGCATGCTTTTTGTCAGTGACATTATTGTCAATTGTCAGTTATGCCATGAAGATAAATTCAAACTGGAAAGGGACCTAGAACTATGAAGGGGCTGTATTAGAAGAAAATGGCTTACAAATCATCTGATGAGACTGAGTTCATATGATGCTTCCTTGACAGTGACAATGAAAAGCCAATTAAATTAGATTGTGTAGAGTTAGTCCATACAACAATTTACATACGTTGGCTCAATGTTGAGCCATGATGGGAATGTAAATGCAGTTGTTAGAATGGCAATATTAAAAGCATGAGGGCTTGGTGTAACTGGAGGGAGTAGATATGAATTCTCTGTAATAAACTACCAACTATGAAGCAAAGCATATAAGAATATGATTAGGCCATCCATGAGGTTACGGTCTGAATGCTGGCCACTGGGGAAAAGAGAAGAACTATTTCATGCTGCCAAAATGAGTGCTATGTGGATGCTGGGTCAGACTACAGCTGGCAGTCTACACAGTGAAACAACATATGAGCCATGCAACAGCTAGCCTCCATCACAGGAAAGCTTGAGTATTGACTGAGATGGCTGGGACACGTGAGATAATGACAAGATGTGGGATATGTTGACCAGAGTGTACAGGAGCTAGTAATCACAGGACAAAGACCAAAAGGAAGTCCTAGAAAAAAGTGGTTCGAGGTGATGGAGGACATGAAGGTTTGAGTCATCTTGGAAGAAGTACTTGACAAGAATGGTTGGAGGTAAAGAACAAGAATCACTGATCCAGATTGATGGCATAAAGTGAAGAAGCAACGCTGTACTACATTCTGATTGCTTTTTTTAAAAGAGCCCTATGCAGTATCCGTGAAGCACACATTAAATGAATTAAGAGCTAGTTAACCTGCAGAGCTCAAAAAGTAGTTATTGATAGGGAATCATTAAATGGGGATATTCCCAGTGGGGTTCTTCAAGGATTAGTACTCAGCCCAATGCTATTCAGTATCTTCATCAATGGTTTGGAAGTGTAAATAAAATCATTACTGAATATATTTGCAGATGGCACAATAATCAACAGTGATTGACAGAGAAGTTATACAAAGCAATCTGGATCATTTGGTAATATGGACCTGCCTCTTTGAACAAAATGAGTTGGTTTTTTTTTTTTAATACTGCCAAATGCAAACTTTTATACATTTAGGAACAAGAAATACAGCCCCTATCTGCAGAATGAGGAGACTGTATCCTGGGAAGCAGTGATTCTGAAAAATATGTTAAGGGTCATCATGAACAAACTACTGAACATAAACTCCCAGTGTGGCATCATGGCTGAAAGGACTAATGCGCTCCATGGATGTATATACCTGGGGAGTAGTCAGTAGCAATAGGAGATAATTTTTATCTGTGTGCGCAATCTTGGTGAAGCTGGTATTCTGCACTTGAGTCTGATATCAGTGTTTTAAAAAATGTGGAAAATTTGGAGATGAGCCAGAAGAGCACCACTAAACTCATTTTGAGAGTTGGAAAAATACCTTACAGTGAGAGACTTAAAGCTCAGTCTGTTTTAATTTATCAAAAAGAAGATTGAGAAGTGAGTTGATAATGGTGTATAAGTACATTCATGGGGAGAAAATACTGGAAATCCAAAGCGCTCTTTAATCTAGCGGAAAAGACATTAACAGCTGAAGTCATAGCCAGACTATTTCAAGTTGGAAATAAGGCACAGATTTTTAACAGTGATGTTTGGTTTTTTTTATCCACTGGAACAAACTACCAACTAAAATGATGGATTCAGCAACTCCTGGTGTCTTAAAATCAAGACTGGATGTCTTTCTGGAAAATATTCTTTAGTCAAACACAAGTTATTGAGCTAAGTACAGGCGTAATTGTGTGCAATTTAGAGATCTGTGACGTACAAAAGGTCAGACTAAATTATCTTGGGTTTCCCTCTGGCCTTAAAGTTCACGAATATTTATTTGTGTTTCAATAGTGGCTAGGAACCCCAGTCATGAACTGGGACCCCATTGTACAAGGTCAAAGAACAAAAAGACCTTCTCTGCTCCAGAGACCTTGCAATCGAAGTATAAGGTGAAACAAGTGGATACAGAGAGATGGGGAGCACCAAGATACAACAGGACACTTGCAGCCTGACTTTCTTTTCTGGCAGGCTTGGACCAAAACATACACCAGAGTGCTACAACAATGCTTCAGATACTTTACAGTAGCTGTCAAAGGTGTGCCTATGGCCATTAAAAGTTGGAGACTAGGCGTACATCTTTACAAAACAAATTCATTGAATTCTTCAAGTGAAAGCTAATGGGTTTACAAAATCAGAATATTGTTTTGTTAAATGACCATGTTGCAAACCTGAATGCCCCTGAAACAAGCAAATAGTCTAAGCTGCCAGCCTTCATAACTGGGGAACTATAGATTGTGTTTGTCTTAGATGTCATTAATTTATCTTGGAATCTGCTGCTGAGTCAGATTGAAACAAATTCCTCTCCAGTAATGCAATCAGCTGATGTATTCCTAACCATGCCTGCATATGTTCAGGAGGGCCAGCACTTCTGAATGCAACTGGATGAAACTACAGGTGTGTAGTCTTCTGCTTAACTTCTAACATTTGTCCAATCTGAGTTGGAAGAATCCAGACACAAGGATTGCCTCTTTTGCTGTCCACTGATAAAACGTGCTACCCAAAAGGGGGAGGGAGGAGGATATTTTTGGAGTTTTCTGACAACTGAATCTTGTGGTCTGGTTGTATTTGCATCACTGAACTGGTGTCTGCACAGATGATGCCCAGGCTATAATAGGGAAAACAAAGGGGTCATCCATTCTGTTGAACCCAAAGCCATTTAGACATCAGTTCACTGGGAAGTTTTAGCAATACAGATGATAATGGAACTGCAAAAGGTACTTAATGAGACTAATACATTTTACAAAGCTAAGCCCACCAATTCATGCATCTTCACTATTGCATGTAAAAAAAAAAAAAATGGGCTGTCAATATTGGAAACTTCCTTTGCAGAGTTTATTGGCCTTTGTGTGGCAAAGTTTTGAATCTCTTGTTCGAGCTCAGTTTAGATGCAAGGATTTTCTGTGCTGAATCTAGGTCTGCCCTTGCTGAATAGCTCACTGCTCAGCAGTTCAGATTTAGCTTGCTCTGAATGCTTCTCTCCAAAATATACATGTGTTCTCTTCCTGGGAGTTGTGATGCTTAGGAAGTCATAACTGTGTCAGGGAGTCAAAACCATTTTGCCCTTCTCTTATTGCTAAATGGAGTAAAGAGGGAGGGAAAGGGAAGGGGTGAGAGCCTAGGGTAGTCGTGGTATTCAAAAGGTTAAGAAACAGATCTCTAAAAGGTGCTCTAATATATCCCTGCTCTTGAGTTGTGCTTCTAGCACAAAACAGGGGGTGGAGGGAGTCTTCCATATCTTAAAAGCTCTAAAGCTAGGGGATCTATGAGGAGCCGTGGCTCACTTTCCCTTTATTGCAGCCATGCTTTTATTGTCTTTTCAATAAGTGCTTGTATAGTGTATAGCACTCTGGGGCCCTTAGGCACTACTGTAATTAGAAACAGCAAGCAATAATCCAGTACCTCAGTCCTTAGTTCCCTTCTACTTCTGAACATGGTGGAGCTTCCTGGGAGTCCCTGAATGGATCTTGGATGTTGCTGCAATGATGGCATCGCCAAGAAAATTATCCCTTGTTCAGTATACCCTTTTTTCAAATGTCTATTATAGTTACCCTCTTCTTGAGGGAAGCTTATAACCTATAAAATTCTCCTGCAATTGCACATACCCTGTGCATGAATTCACTTGGTAAGCTTCAAAGGCAGAAGACTCAGTTGAGGCAGTTAAACATTCCACCTTTTGACTGATGCTGTTTGGTGCTGCTTACATCAGTATAAGTTTGATGTGTTACGCCCCAGTGTTTTTCTGTCTTTTAAGCATCCAGATGTGTGTTATACTCTGGTACTATTGACTCATTCCATACACTGCCTTGGAATAGATTTGAAGCATATACATCATCTCCCATGAAGTATGTAGTTTGGTACAGAAAGGAGCTCTATGAACTCCTGAGACACTTTCCCGTTTGCCCACAGCTTCTGAAAGCTAAAGATTAACTTCCACTGACTGCAGCCTCCATAACATCTATGCCAGTTATCGTTATCCTTGAGGCCAAGGCATGGAAGGAATACGATATAGCCTGCTAACCTCTTTCCATAGCTCTGTCATCTGCTTCAAAGATGTGTATACTTCATCAGAATAGCCAAAGCTTGGTCCCAATACAAAGTTCCTTTGGAGATCTTAGCATCCAGAGTGAAGACTTTCAACTTTTTTCTGTCAGGGTACTCAGCATTGACATGTACATGATTACATTGGTGCGCCTGGGGTTGATATCTGCTGTGAAATTATCACTCCAACTTCTAGAATCAACACAACATTCTTCATGGTGCCTCTGGGAAGGAGATAGTGAGCAGGATGACCATGTAATGGCTAAGATAATTTAATTTAGTGTTGAAACCATCGAATACTCTGAAAGTAACACTCTTGACTACTTGGAGGTACATCAGGAGTAAGCCACTGCAGCTGTGCCTGCTCAATCTCCAATAGCCTAACAAGTCAGTTAGGCTGCCTGATGGACTGCCCTGTCTGATTAGCTGAGGAAGTTGGCAGGCTGGTTTTTAAGCCCAACAGTAGCTTGCTGGCTGTTCAGCGCCACACCCACAGATTCTCTGCCTCCCTGTGCTCACCTCACTCCAAGACATGCTTCAGTCTACCCTGTTCCAGCATTAGACCCTACCCTCCACCTAAACTCACTCCAGCCTAGACCTTGCTCTGCACCTGGCTTTATTCCAGCCCTGTCCCAGTCTTGCTCCTGCCTCAGAACCAGCCCTGATTCTGCCTTCCCTGAGGCCAGGTAATCCAGTTCTGACCCTCTACTCTGATTCTTGACTTAGACTCTGCCTTGTTCCTGAGTGCTGGCATTCTGACTCCTGCTGTGCTTCCTAGGCCAGACTGCCTGTGAGCCGGTCTCCTGGCGAGAAGTCTCCTATTGAGTATAGGATGAAAGTGGTCACCAGATGGCACAGGAGTAGGCAGACGAGCCAAATCTAGCATTATTTTGGAAGTCCACAACTGGGCAGTTAGAAAGTACTTAGTGCCTAGGGATTCTGCTGGATTTTGTTCATCATGGTTTGTGAACTTCTTTATAATGTTATGACCATTTAATGAAGGAAAGCACAAGAGAACCATTGAACGTTGTTTGAGAGAGCCTTAACTCTGACTTTTCTGACTCGTTTTAAATTAGAAACTTAACATTCCATTATCATAGTTTGAATTACTTCCACAAAAGAGCAGCAGTGCATTGCCATTCTAATTGTTTAAATATCTTGAAATGAGTGAAATGTGATCCAATATGTAGAAATTATTTGGAAGTAGCTATGTATTACTAATGCAACAAGGTTATAAATGTTTAATAAAGGCACCATATGTGCTATATGGAAAGCAGGAAATAAAATTAATGATGTCTAAAAGTGTCTAGTCACTTTAATTGTGTGGAAAAAAATTGTTAGGAATGCAGAGAATTGACGTATAACATGAGTTCCCATTAATAAATAGAGCTGAAAACCTGCCTGATGCCAGAACGTTGTGTGAATTCTGTTGCCAAATATTATGCTGCCAACTAAGCTGTATGACAATGTATTATTGTGAAAAAGAAACTGTTGGTAGCCAGACATATGCAGTACACTTTAATTGTACAATATATTTTGAAAGCAGTCTTGTTACCATCAAATAAATAATGGTGAAATTCATACCTACTGGACCATTCCTGGTTAAAGGCCACATTTTCCTCTTAGCTCCCATTTACTTTAGTGGAAACCATGTGTGTTCAGGTGTGTATTTAATATCGTAATAGGCTATTTTCCTAATTCAAGTTTTCATTTCTGCCTGTCAAAAGTGTAATAGTACAACACACTATGTATAAATGTAATCAAAAGAATTGTATCTCATGATCAGACACTTCTCTAAGGACCCCAGTCATAAGGAGAGGCATTATATGCTGTGCAAAATATAATATGCAAGTGAGTAGTACCCAAACACAGTGAGCGAATAAAATGTACGTAGAAAATGGGTGACTTAACTACAAATGCACACATTTCCACTCTTCAGCCAGAGGCTGAGCAGGAATTTTCCTGCAGTTGCTGCTGTTGGGCCCCTGAACTGACAGCAGGGAACCTGTCTCCCCTGTTCCCTTAATGACATCCCTGCTGGGCCCAAGCAGCATGTAGGAAGAAGCTACCTGATTTGAATGCAGAGGGGACAGGAGCCAGACTTCTGGAAGAGGAGATTAAGACTGGAGGCTGGCAGAGATGGAAGAGGCAAACTGGGAATTTGGTTGGCAGGGGAAAAAGTGAGTTTGGCTGGGCAAGGAGACTGGGAAGGAAATTAGGAGAATGGAGAACAGGGAGCCAGTAAATGTGGGAGGACAGAGGCTGAGATGAGATGTCAGGGTACCAAAGAAGAACTAGCTCTTTGCCCAGCCAGTCCCTGGGACAAGAAGCAGAGGGAGGGGAGTGGGTAATAGATTAGATGAGAAGCCCAGGGTGGGAGGGAGAGGGGCTAAGACAGTGGACACAAGGAACATGGGTAAAGGGGAACAAGAGAAATGGATCAGATGAGAAACTAGGAGGCAGACAAAATCTGGCAGGGCAAGGAGACTGAGAATGGGAACCAGTGAGGCAGGGGAAAGGTGGTGTGGTGGAGGGGAGATGGATCAGGTGAGGAGCTGGGATGGTGGGGAACTGGATCTCTGGTTAGGCGAGGAGTATGGTGACAAGGGAGATGGGGAAGGGGCTAACTGGAAGTAGCTGGGCAAAGAGAATGAGACTGGGATGCCTGAGGAGTGGACTCTGAGAATGGCTAGATGAAGAGAATGAGACTAGGTTGAGGAGCCAACATCGGGGAAGAGATAGGATTAGGATAGAAGGGATCAAGCTTGTGGGGAAATGGACAGAAAGGTCTTTGACCACTTGAACATACTTCCCCTTAGGGCTGGGAACAGAACTCAGAATTCTTGGATCTCACCATTCCTCTTCTGCCAGCAAATATCTGTGAAATGCACTGGCTAAGTGTCCTATGCCCCTCCTAATACTGGTCCACATAATTAATGGATGACAGCCTACTCTGTTACTCCTTTAGTACAAGCGTCAGAGATCTGTGTACTGGCTGTCACATGTTTTCATGTTTAAATGTGACCTATAGTTTAAGAGAAATCATACAGACATCTACTTTGGCAGAAGAAAACTAATATATATGTTTAAATGGTTACATATATAAATTGTTATAAAATTTAATCTCTGCTGGAAAGTTTAATGTGGACTCAGTATTTTAACATTTCTCAGAAATATCTGGTGATAGACAAACTTTCATTTTTTTAAACACACAAAAAACCCCAAACATTTTCCTCTGTGTTGAATAAAATGTACTTTTTAATGCATCAGTGATTTAAATTTGCATTTTGTTCCATAAATGCATTTCAATGCCGCTAACAAAATATTACTTACCCATGAAGTCTTTTCTAATTGAGTACTAGTTTTTGTGTTTGCATATATAAATATAATCATAAGAACTACATAAAATATCACTGGAGCAACTTAAACCTACAAGGACCAGGCAGGTCACGGTGGAAGCTTCTTGCTTCATCTCTAATACTGTTGCACCCTTTAATTCTAGGAGTCTTACTACAGCGTGTGCTTTTATGTGTCTTGAATACTTGTAAAGACAGAATGCGAAGCAATAAGTCTAGATTTTTTTGTCTCTAGTTTCTCTAAATTCATTTAAGGTGTCTCTGTCAAGAAATTTTTGTTCAGTTTTCTTGTGGTTTTCCCATTCACAGATGGACACAGCTCAGATTCATATCTATTTACAGGGAAGTGCAAGTGCTAAATATCATACTTCCTAACTGCATTAATAGCCTGACCTGTTACTTTTTCTTTCACCATCAGGTTTATAAAACTGTTTTCCTGTCTTGCTTTCCCTTTTAGCCCATGGTGTACCAACTGAAACTTTGCTATTGGCATGAGCAGTAGGAAGCACAGTAACTGAAACTCAAAGCCAAATTTGTATTGGTTGGCAGATGCCCTCAATTGAAGAAATAGATGATGTCTTCGCCAGTTCTTCCATGTGCATTCCTCTGCTGGCCAGCATCACTTTTTGTCTCCTCGGGAAGGAACTCTAAGACTTTTGGTTTGCAGCCAGGTCTTTTTCTCAAACTACTGGAGAGAATAGGAAAGACATTTCTGTTCATCTGTCAAAAAGGATGCAGAGCTGAGTGCTGTTGCATCCCCTCACAATCTTCCCTTACGGTTTCATATAAACAATGAGCAGGAGGGGTGATGGAATAGTGCTGTGACGTTACCCAGCTGAGAAGCCTTTTGAGAAGGGAGAGCTACTGCCTTCAACTATAACTTGCAAAATGTTTGTTTTGAAAAGAGAGAGTAAAGCCCCTTTAAAGTGGCAGGTTCACTTCTCTCAGGTCCTATAATATAGTAAATAGCATCCCATAACTAATGTCAAAGGCTGCTGATAGTAAGAGCTTGGAGGTCTGGCATCTGTCCACTACCCCTAAACTAGAAAGAATACTGCAGTTAATGCTGTTTCCATGCTAAAACCAAGTTTGGCTTACGAGGCTCTAAAAAAATTTGGAGGGTATCCAGTCTGACCGGAAACAGCTTTCTCAGTGACCTCCATCATTTCTTCGTAATACTGGCAAGGTGATTGTTTGTTTTTCAGCATTGGTTTTTGAACAAGGCCTGAACCACTGAGAGCTTGCTTTTCCTCAGAAAGGTATTCATTATATCACTCTGTTTTCACTGGCTGTCCTTATCCAAGGAGACATTGCCTAGTTGGACATCTGATGTAAGGGGTAGGCAGGAGGAAAGACAGACTCCTCTTCCAGAGCTCTGCACAAGAGCAGAAAGCACTCTTGCAAACCTTCTGAGAAAACCCCATTGAAATTGTCATCCAAGAGGATCTCGTCCCTATCACCTTTCAAATTAGAAGAAGCCCTTGGATCTTCAGAATATTGTGATGAGCCTACATTGGATCGGCAGTCTCAGAAGAGAGAGACGATGCCAATGGGTACTGGTGGGGTCGGGATCGCTACTGGCACGGACTAAACATAAGCATGTCTCCCAGCTGACGCCAGTGAGAGACAGGCATCCAATGGCTCTTTAATGGGCCAGCAAGGAGATGTCTGTACTGAAGCTCCCTGGTACATCGGTCCAAAGGGTAGATGGAAACATTCCACTCACAAGGACAGCTTTACAAATCTTGGACTTACATATCCTCTTTCTTTGAGTAGCGTCCCTATGGGTGCTCCACTATAGGTGCATCTGCGTCTCTGCGTTGCTGATGATAGAATTTTGGTAGCTGTGTCCGTTTTGCCCACACACACACTGTTTCTCCTCATGCTGTGCTATGAGGCTAGTCAGCGCGTGGAGGCTAACCATCCTCAGTTCCTTCTCAGCTGCCTCTGGCTAGAAATAGAGCGTTAGAAAAGGGTCAGAAGGACTGGGCCTACTGAGGTCCATAAGACTACTCGTTTTCAGCTGAGGCTGTTATGAACTTGTGATGACTAAAGAAACCCCTTGGGTGTGATTTAGGAAAGCTCCTGCCAGACCCCATGTTAGAGTTGGGGTGATCTCTGGTGATCTTATTAGTATATGTGTAGGTTCTTTTGTTGTTGTTAATGTTTTCTCTATAGTGCTTTTACCTTAAGAATAAAATAGGCTTGATTCCTACTAACACTGGGCTTGCATTACAGTGTGGACATACCCATGGTTCTCTACCTATATTAATTTTGAACTCTCTGGTAGCTCTAAATGTGTTTAGGAGAGCAACTATAACCATGTGATCTGACGTAAGTTGCATGAGAACTTTGTTTATTTAATATTGAATTGAACTGAAAGAAATATGCTACATTTTAGCAACAAAAGATTAAATATAGAAACAATATTTTAAAGTATATTCATAAAATAGCATTGAACTACGAATAGCTATTAAACACAGGTCCTCCAGATAAACAAAGAAATAAATTAATGTTAAACATCTGCCAAGAATTAATAGTCTAGCTTTACACATCTAGCTTTCTATTTAATAAAAATAAGACCAATATGTTATGTCAGAGCCTGCATTCTGCAGTTAAAGGTTTCATCGAATTTTTATTATAAAAAAATCTCACCTTCCTGATTCTTGAATTAGTTGAGCACAGATACAAAGTTGAAGTGCTATTTATTTTCCTGAATAGAATATATTTATTGGCAAATGTCTGTGTTCTAAAGACTGTGCCAAAACTGGTATTCTTGATTTACTGGGTATAATATATTTGAATGATGTTTCTTGGTGATTTATTAGACTTGTATTAGTCTTATTGTATGAGGGCAATGTTATTTCAAAGTAGTCTACACATTAGTGACTTTTTTTAAAATAATGAACTAGTCACTTAAAATCTTTATCACAAGAGAGCTATGGTCCAAAACCACTGAGGAGGATAGGAAATACCTGGATCTGTAGAGGACGTGAATGGATTCCATGTAGGCTTCCATGAGAGGGCTTTGGAAGCCTGAGGACTTCAGAAGAGGGGTTTCTGGTACTGGTATGAGAATTTAACTTTTATATCAATATGCCTACTCCCGAAGGGGAGACTCCAGTTTGGAACTCTAGGTATGCGATTATCCCACATACCCAGAAAGGGGAGAAACTGAGGCACAGTAGTGCTCTTGAGGAGGGACCAGATAATCAGACCCTTTTAACAGTTGATTTTTCACAAACCTGTCCATACCTTCCGCCATGTTGTCACTTGCACATTATGACCTTCTTGAATGGCTTTATAATGCCATTACCCTCTGTACTCCTTTAAATTTCTGCTTAAAATCCCTATCTGCCACAATGTCTCAAAGCAGTTGGCCATATATCCAGAGCTTGAGAGTATTGGGCGTATTACTTTTGCCATTTGCAGATTTATTAAGGTGTGTGTGTATATAAAAATTTTATATATTTGTTTGGATCTTCCATCTTCTCCCAAAAAAAAATCTCATAATACTTTTCTTAGACGGTATGCTGTTCAGGGCAGGGACCATGTCTTCATGTGTTTTGTGCATGCCAAGTACAGAACAGGGGAGTCTTGATCCTGCAAAGGACTTCTGGGGGTCTACTATATGTAAATATTAACAATTGAGCGTTAATCCCAGGAATCAAAGAATCTCTCTTTTTTTCTAGCCATTCTTTGCCTATCCTTAGCCATGTTAACAAAAAAAAGTATACATTATATAAAGCTCTCTTAAATTGTCTTGGTTCCAGCCTTGACAGTATGCAAATCAAGGGAAGATCAGAATGCGAAAAAATTGTTGAGCTATTCAGGTACAATAGGTCAGCTTTTATTTTTGTTTGATCTTAGACGATTCCTGTTTAAATTTATTTTAGTTGATTAATAGGCATGTATGAGTAATTGACATCTACCAGTTCTATAAAATAAAATTGACTTTTAGAATGTAGTTACAAGAGGGATATTAATGAATGAATAAAGAGTCTCCAAATTTTGAAATAATCTCTAGAAAATCCACAATAAAAAAAAAAAAAATTTAACTGAGTAATTTTGGAAATCTGAATATAAAATCTTATGGGAGGGGTGTCCCTCTGTCTGCAGAGGAGTTTGGAAACTGTACAGTTACAGCTGGCATAGATGGAGCAATGGGAATGTGATGAAATAGCATAAATACCACTACTCGCAGCTTCACATGAGCATAGTGTGAACAGGAGGAAGAGAGGGTGGAAGCTGCAGATGCAACTTGTGAAAGCTTTACTGTGTAAAACAACTTCAGTGGTGTTTTGTGTGAAAATTCCCTTCAGAAATCTTCACAGGGTTGCAATCAACTGTAGGTGGGATTTCTATGGCTATATACCTATATATAACTCCTATTATGTAACTCCAGTTTGAAGTTTGTTGTTGATGTAGAGTTTGAAGGTCTTACAAAATACAAAGAATTTAAGCTGAATGCTATGAACATTAAAGAAAAATGCAACTCAGTTAATTGAAAAAATTATATAAGTAAATGTAAACTCTGAATCCTGGGACCGCTTGAGAAATAGAAAATGATTATATTGACAGGTTCTAAATTGAACTGTTACACCCAAAGGGGAAAAAAGGCCTAGGCAGCATTGTAGCTCACTTAGTGAAAATCTGGATCCATTGCACAGCAGTTGTCAAAAAAAGCACAAGTTCATAGCTTGTAGTAAGAAAAGCAGAGCTTTTTACAAAAAGTAAAATAAATCCACGAACCAGTGATGAGTACAAAGCTGACTCTGGCAAGTGCAAAACTAAAATATACATTTTGCAACATTTGAACTATTGTCTAAAAATATTTCTAGCTCTTACCTTGTGAAGATGATCTTGCTTGCAAACATGAGCTGAATGCAAACGAATACAGTACTGTTTTACTGAGTCTGCAGACAGAATGCTCCAGTGCTGCTGCTCAGCAGTTCCGGAATAAAATTAAAACACTGATCAGTTTTACTTCAGTTATTCAGATCCCATGGCAAGCAGTGGCTCTAAAGAATCATGGCAATTTAATTCAGTTGTTCTTTAACAAACCAATGAGCAACAGTAGAAACAGACATTGGAATTTTGAGGGAAAGGGTAGAATAATAGAGAAACACCTACACTTTTGGTAGCCAGGATGTTGTGGAAGGTAAAAGGATATTCAAATTTATATGACACCTACTAACCAAAGGCTGTAATGAAAGACTCCCAGTTGGGGGTCTAGAAAGAGTATCCTGGTAGCAGTCAGACACCCTGTCCCTTCAACAGCTGAGTGGAGCGGGGATCTGGATTTTGCAGCACTTGGCTGAGGTAGTGGTCAGGATTGTGACTCTATCTTTGTTGTGAGGCCCTTTCTTCCTCTCCCCACCCTGCACTCCATAGTTACTATCTGCTACTATTAGATAATAGAGAGGATAATGTAAAAGCTGGATGATTAGCTTGTTTTGGAATTGTAAGTCTGTCTTAATTATTGTATTTGTAAATTGCTTGTGTATGAGATTGTTGAGTGTTCATAAATGCATTAGTTTATTTAAGAAAAAGCATGAAATTATATTTCCTTTTTGTTTTCAATTTCTTGTAGGATTCCTCTAGGACAGTTTCAAGCAGATATAAAAGGTAAGGCACATGAGTTTGTAATCATGTTATAATATTCTTAGCGTATTGTGAACCTGTCTAAAATGAAGTTGATTAAACATTGGGAATATTTGTCGACAGTAGGGCCTTCCTCCCACTGCTATAAATATCATGACCTGATTTTTGGGCCAATATTTAATCACAGGAGCTGAGCAAGAGATGTAACAATCTCTTAAACTAATCGTCTTTATTATTTTGCTATTTCTTAACCAACTAAGCTATCATTTTGTTTGACTTCATTTGAGCTGGTGTTCTCTATTGCATTCTCCACCAAGCCAGGTACTTGGCTTTTGGCTCAAGTAAAATTTAAGAGCCACTTGTCTGTCTTAATTTTATGGAAAGTGTATGTGAACCACCACTCTGAGGATTAACGTTTGAAGTTAGCATAGGCGCCAAGAAAACTAACTTCAGTTGAAATTGCCAGTATTCGTTTGAGTCACTCCTAACTCAGTTTGTGGGACACTTGTCCTTGTGCTGATTTGGTACCGTCCTGCTCACCAGCACACCTGCCACTAGAGATAGATATGCCCAACGTCCTGTTCTCTATTCATTAATATCTTGCTCATTGCCTTTGAGCCAAGCATTCTTGTGGTCTTAATCTGGGTACTTAAGAGAAGAACTTCAGCAATTTGCTTGGTACAATGGGGGAAGAGTACACAAAATCCTATAGCTTGTAATCTTTACTAACATTGACGTAATATAGAGACAGCCATCCCTCACTATTCAATTTCTGTCATATTATGAAATATTAGTGAGAATCTGTGGGTAAGTATCTCAGCTGAAACAAAACTTTTTTCAATAGAATTTTGTTTTAAACTCATTCAAAGAATGTTCCCTTTTTAGTGTCCTTTATTCAAAAGCTACTTTGCCCTGCTTTTGGTTTTTTCCCTATTAGATAAAGATGATCTTTCTGTTCTCTCTACCAAATTTTTCTCTTTAGAGGCTACTGCATTTCTAGGAGTTGGTTGCAATTATGCTATCTCACCTAGTGTGGAGTGACCCACAAAATTGTTCGTTCATCCTTTTATGCCTGTGGCTCATATTCTACATATTCTGCATCCTGTAGTCTTAGGGCTAGTCTATGCTGCAAGTGCTAAAGTACCACAGCTGCACTGATGGAGCTAGGCCACTGCAGCGCATCTGGTGAAGTCACTCTTGTCGACAGGAGAAAGCACTCTAGTTGGCATAATAAAACCACCTCCGCAAAAAGCGAAAACAAATTAGGCAGAAAAACATGGTCTCTCCATGTTGACAAAAAGGCAAATTTGTCAGCAGAGTGGCTTGTCAGGAGACAAATAGACCCCACAAACTTTTTAACAGAAGCCGGAGGTTGATTCCCTTTAAGGGACCTGCTTACCCTGACTCTGTTTAGGGGCTGACAGTTGAGCTCACAGTAAATGAAATCTAGAAGTAAGGTCTATGGGTTTTTTCTTAAAAAATGGCCCTCCAAAGTCTGTAAAGAAAATATCATTAGATCAGTTTACAGCAGTGGTCCTCAACCTATTTACTATTGTGAGCCACATATACAGCTCTCTGCATTATGTGGGCCATATCCACACAATATATATGCTACCTGTGTGGCCCTGAAGATGTCACATGGGCCACAGCTGTGTGCTGATTGGGCCACAAGTGGTCTGCGGGTCACAGGTTGTGAGCCACTGGTTTACAGTATCACAGTACTCCTCATAGCTCCTAATAAGGCCAGGGCTCTTGCAGCTTGACCAGATGCAGCTATACCTCCATATCCAGAAATATCTGTCTTTCTAACTTTGGCCATTCACCCATCCATATTCTCTTCCTTCTGTATGTAGGATTAAGGAAAGAATTAATTATTTGGGAGTAATTGCAGATATGTGCAGACATTTTCCTTTTTGTCCCATCAGAAATCCATCAATGAATCCTAAAGAGATGAACTGGCACATACTAGCCAAGTGAAGGGAAGATAAAATCTACTTAAAATGGCTGAAGGTTACAGAAAGCTGTCTGCACTGCACTTAAGGTGAAATCCTAAACCCACTGAAGTCAATGAGAGCTTTGCTACTGGCTTTGGTGGAGCCAGCATTTCACCCCTAGTGCTTTACTAGCCAGTGGCCAGGGCAAGAAAGCCTTGTTGATAAAGGGGTTTAAAAGTATGTTTTGTAGAAGAACTGTATAAGGCCATCCAAAAACTTTGCAATTCTTTCCAGTGGGTGGAAAGATTCAGCTGCTTATGATGAAGAAATAGACAAGCAGCAACTAAGTTCTTGATCCATGTGTTCTTGAACTACTATAGGTGCAATACTTGGCCAGAGAGTCCTACAGAATATGATGTGTTAGTAATCCATCAGTCTCCATTGACACTGCGTTTTTAAAACTTTTGATCTAATCATCCTCCCTCCCTAGGGATGGCCTTTACTGCTATGAACATCTCATTGTTAAGATTGTGAGATAAGATAGAGAAGGGAAAAATGTGTTCTGATGATTTTCTTCCTTGAACCCTTGAGGTCCCACAATCCTACCCTCCCACAGAGAACTATATCTGAGGAGTTATAGAATTTGAGGTGTCTCTTCAAACCTGTTGCCAATAATTGAAGGCTCTGTTACAAATGTATGTTTCCTTTATGACATGATTAAGCATTAACAAGAAATTGAATGTTTTATATTTTTGAAAGCTATAGTTTTGAGAGAGACTCGGAGTATACAGTCTTTAACACCAGCCAGGACAAAAAGTCTGCTCTGTCTTCAGTCATCTAGTAGTGGGAGGAAAACTACTAAGACTCTGGGATATATAAGGCCTAAAAAAGATGATAAATAGTTTTTTCCTTTCTCAGTGCTTTGATTATACAACACATTTATAAAAATGCTTTTCTGTGGCAAAATCCCACTTCCTCATCTTCAAATGTCTTCAACCATACCCCAAGTCACTGCTGTGTGCCACATTTTACCAATTCATAGAATCAAAGAAGGTTAGGGTTAGAAGGGACCTCAAGAGGTCATCTAGTCCAACCCTCTGCTTAAAGCAGGACCAACCCTAACTAAATCATCCCAGCCAGGGTTTTGTCAAGCCAGGCTTTGAAAACCTCTAAGAAGGGAGATTCTACCACCTCCCTAGGTAAACCATTCCAGTGCTTTACCACCCTCCAAGTGAAAAAGTTTTTCCTAATATCCAACCTAGACCTCTCCCACTGCAACTTGAGACCATTGCTCCTTGTTTTGTCATCTTCCACCACTGAGAACAGCGTAGCTCCATCCTCCCTGGAACCCCCTTTCAGGTAGTTGAAGGCCAGTAGCAAATCTCCCCTCCCCCACTCTTCTTTTTTCTGCAGACTAAACAAGCCCAGTTCCAATCTGCCAATCCCCTGGATTTTTTCAGTCCCTGTGTTGCTATGGGGGCACTCACTTTTTGGAAGTCAAGTGTACACCCTGTTTGATTTTCTTAGTGGGTTCTGATTATATCACCTGGTCTAAGAAATTTAGAAGAAATTTATTTGAATGTGTAATTATTGGTTTCATGCTGAAATGACACCGTAGGGCTGTCTTTATTTAAATGTTTGATCATAGAGTGCATATCAACAGGAACCAACTTTTTTTATTAACAAAAGATCAGTCATAAAAACTTTTCATGTAACACCAAGGCAAGGAATTTAAACACAAAAAAGTTGGAAAAAGTGCAGATACAGTCCACTTTAACAGCTCATTTTGAGTACCATTTGCTAGCTTTAGACTCCAAAGTTTGGAACTATTTAGCTTCTATGATCAAATGTTTTTAAAAGGTCTTAAAATTTAAAAAAGAGAAAACAAACTTGCAAATCAGGGTTTAAAAATGCAAGATTTTGCGTGGTTCATGGATCAGATAGACTTGGTTGGATCAATTTACAGAAAGAGTGAGATTAGACCTCTTAGTGGCTTTTGTGGGGTATGCTCCCCTTCTAGTTTTTATTCAATACTGGAAATTGATACAATATGATTTACAAATAGAATTGAAGCCCAACTTCTTGGTTTTGTTTATTTGACGGCACTGAACACTGAGGTGAAGCCCAACAGATACAATCTCTTGGAATTAGAGAGTTTCTATGTTGTGCTCTGAAATGCATTTTTAAAACACTCATGTTAAATGAGTTGTAAGAGATTAGTAGGTTTTAACTGGAAGTACTATGGATGAAATATTAGAGCCTTTTAGAACGTCTTGCTGAAATGTATTAGTTTAATAATGAAGAGGCTTCACCCATACCAGTTTCAGCTGCTTGGTCTCACTAATGCAAAATATGTACTCACAAAAATATTCCATAACACAGATTCCCTTCATTTTTGTGTAGTTTGAAATGCCATCCTTAACTGCTTGGGCCTCGCAATAGACTGGGGGTAAGATGTCTCTTACGTTGGGATGAGAGAGCTATCCTGGTGCTAGAACATAAGTTTCTTTAAGGTGGGATGGGGATATCAGCGTCCTCTGCAGGGACTGAGGGAAGAAAGTTGAATGGGCACATGCACACTGATCTTTTGACTATTAAATCCTCTTGTAGCCCCCTAGTGATGTTGGGCAGAGGTCTGTATGCTAAGTTGTCCCATATAACAAAAGTCTGTCCAGCTAACCTGTATATATAATACACATAAAAGTAAGCAAAAATCAGTAAGAAAGAGAAATTGGTACCAACTAGATGTGTTTCTGGGTAAGAACATTGATTAGGAATCTTTAAGGCTCCTGTAAAGTTGTGGGCTGGCATAACAAAAACTTGAAACATTTTAGAAATGCAAGGAAATAGTTTAAATTATCAAAATGTTTTTTTGTTTGGGTAACTTAAGTGAGATAAGCACCATTTTGGGTGCTGCTTATTTGGGAGCAATTGTGAAAGAGCCAGTAGGACAATGGGGCTTGGGAGGGGAAGAGGTGGAGTTGCAATGGAAGGAGCAATCTTCACATCTGTCTGCTGAAACCCACCCTGGAGTGTTCCATAACACCACTGGGTCTTTTGTCCTGACCAGGCCAACTCGGAGAGGGAGCAGCAGATATTACCACCTTCATTGGCTTTGGCTAAATCCCGAACAACATCTAGGATGTGAACCTTAAGCTCCTGCTTTTACCCTCTCCTTAGTGTGTCATTTTCCTACACTGCATTTTCTCCTCTTTTACTAGACCAATAAGAAAAAGATAGAGTTCAGCATAGCCATCCAAGATGTATTCACCCTCTTGCAATACTGCCGTGATCTTGTGACCTTAGACACAAGCTAAAAGTAATGCCTTAAAAATCCTGAGGTTGATAAGTTTGCCAGGTTTCAGAGTACCTAACAAGATAATGCTATGTCTGCAATTTCTCAGCCACGTTGGTTGCAAGCAAAAAAAAATGCGTTTTTCTTGTTTCCCTGTTGTGTTTTTCCCCCCTTTTGTGTAAATTTTTCTTATTTTATTTTAAAGGAAACGGGTTTGAATGGAGACTACCTAAACTGATTTTTCCTTTCTTACCCAAAGGACAGTCAAATGTCAAGGAGGAAAATTTCCCTGTAAAAATTCTGTATAGCTAAGGAAAAAGGAGTAAGGGTAACTTTTAAAATAAAAGCTGTACTTTTGTCAAATGTCAAATGTTTTAATGTTTTTTTATTTTTTCCCCTTATGTTTGTTAAAAGGTTTTGATGATGGTAGTTACAATTGGGGTCGTTAGCGATAACTTTACAGAAAACCCTGGATTTTGCTTAACTATTCAATGTTGTAACAATAACAAGGGTTTTATTAAACATCTTACCACTTCAGACAGAGATTTTCCTTTGTCAATACAACAGTTACTAGTGTGTTCAATAAGATGCACTCTCGTTTGCTAAACAATCACACAAACATCCTACTCTGATGCCCAAATGACCTACCCAACTTAATGCCCAAATATGCCTTCAAATATAAGAACAGAAGCCTAGTTACAGCTATAATTAAGTCATCAGATGTTCTTCCTGAAAAAATATAATATTAATTACTGTACTGCCTATAGCCATGGCAGCAAGATGTTTCAACTGCAGGAGTTGAAATATGCACAAAAGTCAATCTAATACTAAACAAAACAAACGTATCTTGCATTGTTCCCTAGATGTCGTTATGCTTTCACTTGGGTGGACTATCAAGGAAATAAGAGTTCCAGTTGCAGGGCCTCCAACTGCCATGGTAACCTCTTTTTTTCTCAGAGAAGAAGGGAGGAGCCTTTTAAGGTGCTGTTCTACATGATACCACAAAATTCTGTAGGCAAATAAACAATATTTTATATTCAGTAGTATCAGAAATTGCTGATTACCACTCAGCGTGGTCAGCTTATGTTTGTTCATGGCTAGAAGTAAATCAGCCATACACTGTATTCTATGCGTACATCTAAACTAAAACTGATATGTTTAAAAAATAGTGGACTACTGGTTTAGCTAGAACTCGCACATCACCCTATTGCTTATCCTCTCAGAAAAGGAAGTTCAAGACAGGATGATCATATGTAAGGCTTTTAATGTCCAGAGATTGTTGCTTGAGTAAACAATGTTTAAACAACTACCCTTCGTGTAAGCATATTCAGTGGCTTGCTCTCGTGAAAAAGAACCTTAACACTCAAAAGATACAAAGGAGCCAGCATGTGTCTTTTAATCTGCCACAAATGAGACCATTTCATTTCACTGATGGCTGGTTATCATGCATATCTTAAACACACCCAAAACTTCAGTAATCCAAACAGAATGAAAACCAGTCAATACAGAGGATATATATTTTTCCCTCCTGTTTCCACTCTGTTCCCATAGAAGTGTTAAATCTGATCAGATTGATCTGAGAAATAAATTGACAGTTCTTTGCAATTAGAGATTTTGTTACTATGCTGAAGCAGTCCTTCTTAGACTCGCCAAAATTCAGAATTGTTCTACTGATCTGGATTTTGCAGATTCTGCAGCCAAACTCATCCATGACAACATAAACATATCAAAAATTCTGATGCTGTTCCTTACACTTTTAGAGTTTTCCATCACTCTACATGATTTGTAAACTGTGTGATTTGTTGACCTCTGAAAGAAGACTGTGTTTGGCAGGGAGGGTTAGATGCCCCTATAGTCATGAACTGCAGTTTATGTGCTGAGATTATTCTGCAGCCTCATATAGTTAATCAGTCCAAGAGCAGCCCATAGTAACCAGCCCCCTGCTTCAGCCCAGCAAGAGATGTCTTTGATATCAGCCTGAAGTGGATGGTGATTGAGGTGTATTCTTAATACCTATTTCAAATCCCATCTCGAAACTAAGATGAGCATGTCCACAAGATCAGGTTGAGTCACAAATTGTTCCAGGCAATAAATCATTAATGTAGTCAGTGAAGTTGCACAGAACAAGAAGCATTGGCAACTCCAATACCCAGCCGAACAAAACTTCAATATATTTTGCTAGGAATTCCAGAGGATAATGGGGCAGCCAATTTTGCTTTGCTTAAAGATACTCTTATCAGATAGGCACTTTAAAAAATGAATCCATTCTTAGGATTGTCATTTCCTACACCTGTGATTAGATGGAATAAGCTCTCCCATATCCTCTTGGCTCAAACTGTATCAGTTATGTAGTTAGATAAAGCCGAGCAAATGTATAGGACCAGGTGAATTGTCTCTACAGGGCTCAGTCATGTAAATCTGATGCTTTATCCATGATTATATTCTGCATGGTGGCAGTATTATCAGTGACCAACATTTCACAAGGGCAGTTTAGAGCTACTGCTAGACATTGCTGTTAGTATTCAGCTTTGTATTAAGCATATAAGATTGAAAGAAAATCAATTAATTTCTAGCTTATGGAAGCGACTCTTCTCCCCTCTCCCAAAATTTTCTAATACCAGTCTCAATAGGACTCTGAAATTCCTCTCCCTGTGAAAGGTTTTCCTCCTGTCCACCAAATCTCAAGTGGTCCTCAGTGCTACTGAGTACCATGTGTGGCCGCTGGTGAGGCACAGTATCAAAGTAGCTGGCCATAAGATAATTGATGGCATAATAACATCTCTCTCATTTTTCTGTTTTAGCTAAGTGGAAAACGTGTCTGTTTCCTCCTTGATAGATGAGCTCTTCCATGATTCTTCTTCCAATGCCACTTCAAAATTCTTTTTATGCCATGTCAGGCCACCTCTTGGCTCTCCTTGCCTGTTCATGGAGATGTTCCTATCTTGCTTCTCTGATACTGAGGCTAAATTAATAGGCATTAGCTATGGTCACTAGGGGCTGTTGAGTGGTGGATCCAAGAGTCCCTTCCACTTCCCCTAGTCAAATATAAGAGGGCATTTATCCTTGTGATTTTCTTTAAGCAAGGATGTAAAGACAATATTACCAATTAAAAATACTTTCTTTCCCATGAAGTATTCTTTTTGCTATCTCTGAAACCAATTCTCTCTAGTTTCTTTCTTCCAGGTTTCACATAAGAGCACTACCACAGATGGTTGACTGGAAAAAGTCAGTTCTGTTCCAGTGTTGGCAAAAGGGTTACTATAGAGTGATGAGACTAGTGATTGAGCATGTTAGTTTTGTAGTGTTTCCAGTCCCTCCAGGCACTCGGAGCATGGAACAGGGGCAAGTACATCTTTTTTTAAAAAATCAAATATTCTAGGATTTATGGGGTTAAACTAAAATATTTCTGTTCTGTTGTGTTGCATCATGCATATCCGGTCCTAGAAATATGCTTTTTTAAAAACCTTCTAGATGAAGAATAAACAGTGCTAAATATGGTAATAACATTAAACTAGGAAATTCCTTACAATTGTGTCAGTGCGCCTTGGAAACTTCACACATACTGGAGCATAATAATATTTATATCCATGAAAAGATCATCTCATGCCAAGTTATGCCTGCTTTTGATTTGCACTTTATTCATCTAGATTTACACATTGTCAAGGGCTTTCTAAAATTATGAAATGCATGGTTGTTAAATGAGCATTTTAACCCGACTCGAAGTGTGGTGGTACTATGCTTACCCGTCCTATGTACTTTAGAAATTCATCACATGCTCATTTTAGTCACATGACTTCTGATTCACAATTCTCTTGCTGGAAGATGATTTCAACTAGATTTTGCTGTCCTTGTCTCAGAATTGAGATTGTGCTTGGGGTTTGTGTGTGATTTGTGTGCGTGCGTGCGTATAATCAACCTATCTTAATGCACATTTATGAAAACTCTAGTTTTTTATGCTAACTCTTTTGTTAGATCCTTCTTTTTAAAGTAAACCACCTTGCTTGGCTTTTAAACATATTGGGCTTTTGAATATTGGGATTTCAGACAACTTTGATATTTTCATTTAACACTATTAAAAATTTGTAAACTGTGGATCAAGAATTTTGTTATACACAGGCTAATAAAATTGTTTCAAAGGAGCATTTTTTTCTAATAGAAAAACTAAAAAAAGTAAAGAATCGATTTGCAGCGAAAATTGTAGACTAACCAATAGTGTGCTTGAATTTAAAGTTGTAGTTTGTTCTTTCATTTCATTCAAGTCTGATAGTGTAATAATACAGAAATTTATAAATCTTTACTTTCAATTGATTCTAGCTTAAAACTGTTAGATTTAAAGCCAAAGCCAGGAACTCTTGGTAGGCCAACTGCTATATATCCACACCCACGTCTATATTCTTATAAGAATACAGTGGTAGGACTATACTACTGACCACATGACCAGAATGGTGATGGTGATCATGAAATGCTATGGGAGATTAGAAAGGCTGTAAAAGCAGAAAACTCAGCAATAGGGGATTTCAGCTATCCCCCTATTGACTGAGTAGATGTCACTTCAAGATGGGCTGCAGAGATAACGTTTCTAGACACCATTAATGGCTGCTGCTTGGAGCAGCTAGTCCTGCAACTCACAAGGGGAGAGACAATTTTTGATTTAGTCCTAAGTGAAACACAGGATCTGGTCCAAGAGGTGAATACCGCTGAACTGCTTGGTAATAGCAACTGTAGTATAATTAAATTTAACATCCTTGTGGGAAGGAAAACACCAAAAAAGCCGACCACAGTATCATTTAATATCAGAAAGGGGAACTACACAAAAATGAGGAAGCTAGTTAAATGGAAATTAAGTTAGTCACAAAAGTGAAATGCTTGCAAACTGTGTGGAAACTATTTAAAAACACTGTAATGGAGGCTCAAATTTAAATGTATAACCCAAAATACAAAAACACAGTAAGAGAACCAAAAAAGTGCCACCATGGCTAAACAACAAAGTAAAAGGAGGAGTTAGAGGCAAAAAAAAAAAAAAAAAAAGGCATCCTTTATAAATTGGAAATCAGATCCTACTGAGGAAAATAGAAAGGAACACAAGTCTGGCAAATCAAGTGTAAAAGTATAATTAGGTAGGCCAATCAAGAATTTGAAGAGCGGCTAGCAAAAGACTCAGAAACTAACAGCAAATAAATTAAGTACAATAGAAGCAGGAAGCCTGCCAAACCATCAGTAGGGCTAATGGATGATCAAGGTGCTAAAAAAGCACTCCGTGAAGATAAGCCACTGTGGAGAAGCTAAATGAATTCCTTGCATCCTTCTTCAGTGCAGACGGTGTTAGGAAAATTCCCACACTTGAGTCATTCTTTATTTGGTGACACATCTGAGGCACTGTCCCAGTCTATAGAGGAAGTTTTGGATCAAATTGATAAATTAAACAGTAATAAGTCACCAGGACCAGACAGTATTCACCCAAGAGTTTGGAAAGAACTCAAATATGAAATTGCTGAATGACTAACTGTGGTATGTAACCTGTCACTTAAATCTAGGGTGACCATATGTCCTATTTTGGCCGGTGCAGTCCCCATTTATAAGCCTCGTCCCAGATGTCCTGACATTTTTGGCAAAACGGCATATGTCAGTTTGCTCAAGAGCAAATTGGACAAATGCCCAGTTTCCCTAAAAAAGGTGGGGCTTCCCCCCTCCCCCAGTGGGGTGCGGAGGAACATTTGGGACGGGGAGCACCTGGGCTCAGGCAAGCAGTGATGCCAGGCACAGAGTGGGGTGAGGGAGGGTGAGCAGTTTAGGACAACTCATAGACTTTAAGGTCAGAAGGGATCATTATGATCATCTAGTCTAACCTCCTGCTAAACACAGGCCACAGAACTTCACCCACCCACTCCTGTAATACACCCTAACCTATGACTGACTTATTGAAGTTCACAAATCATGGTTTAAAGACTTCATGGTACAGAGAATCCATCAACAAGTGACCTGTGCCCTATGCTGCAGAAGAAGGCGAAAAAAACCCAGGTCCTATGTCAATCTGCTCTGGGGAAAAATCCCTTCCTGACCCCAAATAGGTGATCAGGTAAACCCTGAGCATGCGGGCAAGATTCATCAGCCAGACACCGAAAAAGACTTCTCTGTGGTAACTCAGAACCCACCCCCTCTAACATCCCATCATAGGTCATTGCACATATTTACCGCTAGTAGTCAGAGATCAGTTAATGGCCAAATTTGGCTGTCCCATCATACCATCCTCTCCATAAACTTATCAAGTTCAGTCTTGAAGCCAGCTAGATTTATTGGAAGGCTGTTCCAGAACTTCACTCCCATGATGGTTAGAAATCTTTGTCTAATTTCAAATCTAAACTTCCTGATGGCCAGTTTTTCCATTAGTTCTTGTGTCCACATTAGTGCTGAACTTAAATAATTCCTCTCTATTCCTGGTATTTCTCTGATGTATTTACAGAGAGCAATCCTATCTCCCCTCAGCCTTCTTTTGGTTAGGCTAAACAAGCCTAATTCTTTGAGTCTTCTCTCATAAGACAGGCTTTACATTCCTCAGATCATCCTAGTAGCCCTTTTTTGCACCTGTTTGTTTGTACTCACCAATACCAAATCTAAGTGGCATCCCCTCTTGTTGGTTTAGCTATTTGGTGAAGGAACTTGTCAGCTATCCTATCCAGGGAAATCTGGGCCCTATCATTTTTACTAGCTCCATGCAGGGGAAAAACTGGGGGCTTGGGTGAGCCCCATGCGAGCCCCATGCATTGTCCCGTTTTCCCTTTGGGAAATATGGTCACCCTACTTAAATCAGTTTCTGTTCCAGATGACTGGAGGATAGTTTATGTGCCTTTAAAAAAGTCTATAGAGGTGATCCTGGCAATTAGAGGATAGTAATCCTAATTTCAGTACCACATAAATTGGTTGAAACTATACTAAAGAACAGAATTATCAAATCATACATGAATATAATTTGTTGGGAAAAGTCAACATGGCTTTTGGAAAGGGAAATCATGACTCACCAATCTATTAGAATTCTTTGAGGAGGTCAATAAACGTGGACATGGGGATCCAGGGTACTTGGACTTCAGAAAGCCTTTGGCAAGGTCCGTCACAAAAAGCTCTTAAGCAAAGTAAGCAGTCTATGGGATAAGAAGGAAGGTGGTGTCCCCCAAGGATCTTTATTGTTCATATTGATGATCTGGAAAAAGAGGTAAGCAGTGAAGTGGCAAAATTTGCAGATAATACAGAATTACTCAGGATAGTGAAGTCCAAAAGACAGACTGCAAAGAGTTGCAGAGAGAGCTCCCAAAACTGGGTGACTGGGCAACAAAATGGCAGATGAAATGCAATGTTGATAAATGCAAAGTAATGCACATTGAAAACGTAATCTCAACTATACATACAAAATGATGGGAACTAAATTAGCTGTTACCACTCAGTCATTGTGGTTAGTTCTCTGAAAACATTAGTTTAATGTGCAGCAGCAGTCAAAAAAAGCTAACAGACTATTATGAACCATTAGGAAAGGAATAGATAATTCAGTAAATATAACAATGTGACTACATAAATCCATGGTATCCCACCCCTTTAATACAGTGTGCATCTGGTCACTCCATCTCAAAAAAGACATTAGAATTTGAAAAGGTACAGAGAAGGGCAACAAAAATGATTCAGGGTATGGAACAATTTCCCTATGAAGTGAGATTAAAAAATTGGGAATTTTCAGTTTGGAAAAGAGATGACTAAAAGGGCCTATAATAGAGATCTATGAAATCATGAATGATGTGAAGAAAGTGAATAAGGAAGTGTTATTTATTCCTTCCTGTAACACAAGAATCAGCGATCACCCAATGAAATTAATAGGCAGCAGGTTTAAAACAAAAAAAGAAGTACTTCACACAACACAGACAATCTGTGGAATTTGTTGTCGGGGATGTTGTGAAGGCCAAAACTATAACTGTTCAAAAAATAATTAGATGAGTTCATGGAGGATAGTTCCATCAATGGCTATTAGTCAAGATGGTCAGGGATGCAGTCCTATACTCTGGGTGTCCCTAGCTTCTGACTGCCAGAAGCTGGAATTGGACAACAGGGGATGGGTTCCTCAATAATTGCTTTGTTCTGTTCATTCTTGCTGAAGCACCTGGCATTGGCAACCGTTAGAAGACAGGATACTGGGCTAGAGGGACCATTGGTCTCACCTAGTATGGCCATTCTTATGTTCTTCTGGACATGACTATTAGTTACAAGAATCATCATTTCTGGTTGCAATGATTTTTATACACACGGGAGTTGCTTGCTTGCTGTATTACTGTATAGCTTACTAGCGTAATTTTTTAAGCATATTTCTTGATGCTAGAGATAGGAATTAGATATTCAAGGCCTCTAGCTAGCAGAGGGGTAGTTAAATAATGCTTCACGTTTTCTGCATCCTCTATTTTATGTATTAATGGATGTAATCTGTAGTGACTATATAAGCTCTGCTCTCTTTTGGTAAGAAAAGTGTATGTGCAGGGCTGGTTCTGTCAAAAGGATCTGCTCTGTTTGGCTTGGAATGGTTAGGTTTTGCTGTTTTTTTTAAAGTCTCAGGTCAAACCTCTCAGTTGAGGTTGCTACTTTATCTGCACCTCATCTGGTGAAATGCATTGCAGTTGCTCCTCAGTCATCTGTTCCTGTTTTCAGAGGTTTTGTCAGCAATGGTTGCTAGGTGCTTTTTTCCATCAGTAAATTTTGCCATCTTCTCTTTCTGGTAGAGAGAGAGAGGGTCTTCAATTTGAGGAAGGCTGGGGATCTCTTTAGCCTAGCAGCGTATTACCCACCACTTGAGCATTTCATTGGTTGTGAAGCGCGCAGCTGGCAATGTCAAAGGGATCCTATTCCTGTACTCAGTTCACATGCTGGTATCATCCTCCCATTTCAGCATCCATAACTTAGTTTTGGGGGCTTCTCCTACATGAGTTAAAGCAGAACTTAGACTGGGAAAATGGCTTTCTCACAACCTCCAGTTCCATTGTAGCCAGGAAGCCTCAGGTTGGTCAGCCAGAGAATAAATATAGGCGATGTGGGAGCCCCCAAAATGCTCCGGTGGGTGGCTTCTATTGAATACAGTGTTAAAATGAGGATGCTAGCACTAGAGCCTCACTTTTGAACTCCGCTTTACCTGAGAGTTTCCTGCTCATGAACACTCTTTTAAGACAAAAGTGATCCACTACCTCAATAGCTTGTTTTAATCTGAGGATCAGCCTAAACATCTACCCACCATCTTAACATCCCAGCTTTTCCCAGGCTCACCCTTGACCTGCTTCATGTTCTTTCTGGCCTGTTCCCCACAAATCAGAATCACGTTGCCTGTGCTTAAGGGTCTCCTCCAGTAGCTTCCCTTCAGTCCTCAAGCAGTATGTGTAGGGAGGGTTGCCAACCTTGCATTTTAGTTTTTACTGACATGAAGGTCGGAAGCCCTTTTTTTTTTTTTTTTTTACTGACATGGTAAACGTTTTACTGACATCACTAAATAGATCATAAACAATACAATAATGTCACAAGGGTGTGTATTCGCTTGTGATATTCTGTACACAGGAGTTTGTAATTGCGCAATTGTTTTAGCTGCAGTGAATTGATCAATCGGGATCTTTGGGTGTGTGAAATAATAGAAAATAGGAAATGGATAAAGTCATGATCAGTGTAGTTTTATGATATTAGAAGTGATTCTGAACGATGAGAATCAACGTCAAAATACAATAAGTTTTATTTCTACCCAATTTTATGGACATTTTCATTTATTTACGGATTTACTGACTGTTAAAATTTTACATTTTTTAATTTTTTTTTATTTTACTGACTGTAAATTTACGGATGGTTGGCAACTCTAGGGACTCTCCTCCTGCTTTTCAGGACTCTCAAAACAAAGGCTGTAATTGTCACTCCAAAAAACATTCTGCCTGCTGCTCCCAAAGTTTTTCCTCTGAATGTTGCTCAGCTAGTGGAGGTTGGGGGTGGGGGGCGTTGCTTTCTGAGCATTGTGATTCAAAAGATTCAGATCACACGTTCCTTAATGGAGATGTAAGTGTTGGTTGAATTAACCCATTCCAATTTCCTTAGCTTCCTCAAGGTGAGGTGTAAAGGAAATGAGATTCTAGCAAGGTTATATCTTAAGAGAAACTTGGCATAAGGAAATATCTGGCTCTGGGCTCTAGATACAGACAGCACTTTCAGAGGCATGCATCCCTTGAAATTAATCTGAGTTCCTAAAAACCCCGGGGACTGTGGAGCAACAGCTGTGCAGTTCTCCTATACAGACCAAGGAGAAGCAGATTGCATTGGGGTTGTTGGTAAACAGGTACTTCTGTCCTGCCTTAGAGACAAGAAAAGAAAATTCAGTTAAAGGCAGAAAACCCCAGCAGTTGCAGGTCTGACTGAGCAATTGATTTTGTTTCTCAGAGAAGACAAAATCACAGGTAAGAAAATTAGCTTTATCAATGTTGTCTTGAAGTAGTGGTCATTTACAATATGAACAAGTCAACTTTACATGAATGTATTGGTACTAGGAGAAAAATATAAGACACATAAAATATGTGCTAAAACATTTTTTGCATGAGGCATATTAATAAAATTTAATCTTTTCTTACACAGTGCAACTAATGCCCCTGAAGATGATGTCCCAAATCGATATTCCCGAACAGACAGGACAGGATATAGCAGATACAGCAGGGATGCAAATTCTTCTGGGAATTCTGTACCAAGCATTGCTTTGGAAAAGAGGATTGAAGAACTTGAAAGGGTAAATACAAGTTTAACTTATGCCCAATGTTAGTTTCAAAATAATATGTCTTATAAATTCCATGAGGAGATGTTAGTGCCATGCCTGCTTGGTGTGGCACTCTGTCCTCCTCTAGTGGTGGCTAAGCCATCTAGAGATCGATAAGCCTGCTACACAGCCTTTGGTAAGAGATATGTGTTTTCTAGCTCAGGCTCTAGAGTTCATGAATTAAGCTCAATAGGTCCCAAGTTTGATCCCTGATGACTACAACTGGGGTGGTCGGTGTTACAAAGGTATTAAGCAATGGTCCAAAATATTTAATAAAAAGTAGTGATATATTCCTGTAAATACAAATATGCATGCAGAATCAGATTTGTCTGAGAAGAATATAGCATTTGTAATGATACAAATTTCAAATTGCCATTCGATATACAAGGGAGTAACACCAAGGCTAAAGGTGATTTGATCAGAGAACCAACCATCTCCTGTTTCCTTCTGAGGCACTGAAACATAACCTAAACCCTAATCTCTTACAGATGTTTTCTTGAGCCATTGATATGTCATATTTCTGAGGTTCTGTGCTCCCTCTGAAGTAATCTTTGTATACCAAATACTCTTGAATCTTTGTAGATGAAAGTTGCTAAATAAACACATTGTTTGAGAGAGATCTTCCTTCTAGGAAGGATGGGAGTAAAATTCCGGGAAGCCTTTTTTTTTATTTATATATATATTTTTAGGAATTACGGAATCCTTGAGTTAACTGAAATTGCCTTGTAATCAACAACTTCCAAAACTAGCTTCCTCCCAAACAACTTGTCCCCCTCCTTTTGGTAGTTAAGTTTGAATTGTTTCTTCAGTAACTAAAGATTCATGTATGACAAATGTTTCATACTCCCTTGCATCCAGACCCACAGGTCCTGGAGTGGGTCTTCAGATTAAGGAGGCCATGTAGACCGTAGTCATTCGTCAGAGCAAAGTTCTGCCTCGGAAGAGCCCACCAGCGTGATTACTGTAGGAGTTGACACTTCAATTTTAATTTCCAGTTTGGGCCCTGTTTCAGAACCCATTGTAGGATCAGGGCTTAAGTTAGAAATTCATCAATTAAAAGATCATCTTTGGAAGTCATCACACTGGTGATCTCTTCAAGGGCAGAATTTTGCCCTGGACCTACAACTAACAGGCCTGCTTGGCCTACTTGAGCTGCAAGGGCCTGAAGACCCACTGCAGAATTTATGGGCCTAGCTATCTGAAGAAAGGAAATTTCAGGTAAGACGCAAATTTTCTTAATTACACTATACTAAAATTGTCCTTTTTTTTTTCGATTTAAATTTTTAAGTGCTGGAAGAACATTCAATGTGAGACTATTAATTTGTGTTTTGCAGGAATTAGCCAAGGAGAGGCAAGAAAATGTAAGATTATTGAGGATGACACAGGACAAAGAGGAACAGATTGGGAAACTGAAGGAAGAAATTGATTTATTAAACAGAGTAAGTATCTGTACACACAAGGATGAAAAAAGCTTCCAAATTTTCTCATCTCTCTATTCTTCCCCACACTCCCTGAATTATCCAGGACAAGCAAGGAAAGAATTAGATATTTATTTTGTGTTTGTGTTTAACTTTTCAGCTAAGATTTCATAGATTTCTTTCTTCAAGTGGCCTTTGCCCATTCCCCTTAACGTGCCAGGGGTGCAGCTGGATCAGAAGAAACCTCTAGAAGCAGTTCCCACTAAAGTGCCTGAATGTTCCCCCTTACAGCTCTGAATGTTCTGAGAGGCTGTAAAAATAGTTAGGGTAAGGCGTAACCATTCAAACACACAGTAATGAGGCTCCTAATTTTCTCTGTTGAGATTTTGACCCAGTTCTCTGGAAACTTGGTTTCCCAATACTTTTCTTAGACAAATTTTAGTTCTAGTATTAGTAATTTAGGAATGTTTTTGGCCTTTAGGGATCTTTGCATGCTGGCACGCATTCCCGTACTCATGATAGAATCATAGAGTTGGAAGGGACCTCAGGAGGTCATCTAGTCCAACCCCCTGCCAAAGCAGGACTAACCTCAGCTAAATAATCCCAGCGAGGGTTTTGTCAAGCCGCAGCTTAAAAACCTCTAAAGATGGAGATTCCACCACCTCCCTAGGTAACCCATTCCAGTACTTCACCACCGTCCTTGTGAAAAACTTTTTCCTAATGTCCAACCTAGACCACCACCACCACCGCCACACCCCCCTCCCCCCGCAACTTGAAACTGTTGCTCCTTGTTTTGTCATCTGCCACCACTGAGAACAGCCTAGCTCCATCCTCCCTGGAACCCCCTTTCAGGTAGTTAAAGGCTGCTATCAAATTCCCCCTCATTCTTCTCTTCTGTAGACTGAACAAGCCTAGTTCCTTCAGCCTCTCCTCATAAGTCTTGTGCTCCAGCCCCCTAATCATTTTTGTTGCCCTCCGCCTGACTCTCTCCAACTTGTCCACATCCTTTTTGTAGTGGGGGGCCCAAAACTGGACACAATACTCCAAATGTGGCCTCGCCAATGCCAAATAGAGGGGAATAATCACTTCCCTCGCCCTTTTAACAATGCTCCTACTAATGTAGCCCAATATGCTATTAGCCTTCTTGACAACCAGGGCACACTGCTGACTCATATCCAGCTTTTTATCCACTGTTACCCCCAGGTCCTTTTCTGCAGAACTCCTGCCTAGTTCGTCGGTCCCCTGTCTGTAGCTGTGCATGGGATTCTACCATCCTAAGTGCAGGACTCTGCACTTGTCCTTGTTGAACCTCATCAGATTTCTTTTGGCCCAATCCTCCAGTTTGTTTAGGTCCCTCTGTATCCTATCCCTATCTTCCAGGGTATCTACCACTCCCCCCAGCTTAGTGTCATCCACAAACGTGCTGAGGGTGCAATCTACCCCATCCTCCTTTAAATAGATGGTATGCAGCAGCTTATTGATGGGATTATTCAGAAATCGATCTTTTTGCAACAAAACACAGTATCAAGTGTCAGAAGTTCTCTGGGGCAGGAATAGATGTGTGTCCATCTTAAAGGCATTCCTATTAAACTGGGACATTTGGTCTTCTAATCTTCCCCACCCCCACATTCCATTGATACCAAGAATCCTGAGAGAAATCGGTCAAGCCATAGTCATTCTGATAGCTTCCACCATGGGCCATGCAACTGTGGCAGTCAGCCTTTCTGCAGGTGTCATAGGGAAACTGTCTACCTCTGTCAACCACACAAGATCTTTTGACTCAACAAAGGCGGTCAGATTCAACATCCAGTCCTAGGATCACTTCATCTGAAAGCCTGGGTGATGGTGCCCTGATAGTTCCTGAACTTTGTTGTTTCACTAGACTCCAGGAAATGATCCTGAGTGCCAGAAAACATTTAACTCTTTCCTTTCTATTTATAGACATTACAAGAATATCCCTTGTGGGATGATCAGTAGTACTTGGGGACCTACCAAATTCATGGCTGTAAAAAAATGTGCCACAGACTGAGAAATCTGATCTGCCCTGTGATATCTGGCTGTTGTAGGAGAGGGACAGGGCTGGGGCTCAGGACGGGGAGGGATAGGACTGCCTCTTCCATTGCAGTTGAAGCACAGCACAGAATAGGAGCCCCCATCTGGGGCACCTCCAGCCTGCCCTTCTCTGGCTCTGGGCCCAGCGTTCGGAGATTAAAGGGGTCTTGGACTGGTTGTGTGTGGGGGGGATCGACCATGAAGCCTTGGGAGCTTGCCCACCCGTAAGGACAGCCCTCTCCTCCCTCCCAAAGTGACGACCCCCCTTCTCATACCTTGCAAACCCTCACTTCTGTGCTGCTACTGGCAGCGGTGCTGGCTTTAGACCTGGGTGCCACCCAGCTCTAAAGGCTGCGCCCCCACCACCAGTAGCACAGAAGTGAGTGTAGCAATCCTGCAACCCCTGTACAATAGCTTTGCAATCCCTCACAACACCATTTTGGTTCGGGTCCCCCATGGTCACAACATTGTGAAATTTCAGATGTAAACATCTAAAACCATGAAATTGACTAGTTTTAAAATCTTCTGACTGTGAAATTGACCAAAATGGACCATGAATTTGGTAGGGCTCTAGTAATACTGAATAGAGACCATTTCAGAACACCGACTTCATTGTGTGCCTCTCTTCTATTAGAGTCTGTCTGACAGCAATTTCTGTTTACCGTGTGGAAGGACTGAGATGTTGTCTCTAGCTCTGGATTAATGGGCTCTATGTCTTATCTGAGGCATAGCATAATAGTTGAGATCTTTAGAACTTCCTCTTGGAGCCCAATCCTCCCATTCACAGAACATTATGCAGCGGACCTAGCGTGAGGTTCAGATATCCAATTTGGGAGATCAGTACTACAATTACTCTTTAGCTTGTAAGCCTCATCCCACCCTTCTGAAGGGAGAATGCACTGTTTACACATTCCCACTAATGGGAGTTTAGCAGAGGCCCACTCACAGAAATACTGAAGGTTCCTTACAAGCAACTGGAGTTCTTGTAATTGAGCCTCTGGACATTGACGCTATTCCTCCACCTTCTCCTTTTCCTCAGTGTCCTGTTGCTGTTTTCTACACTGTCGAATTGTGGTGAAAAGTACTGAAGCTGTTACAATCCTTACTTTTATAGTCTAGTTCTCCAAACACTCAGTATGAGATCCCATGGCCTCAGGCAGCTCTATCTTATAGGCACCACTTCTAGATGTTTCTGCTGCACCAGTGATGTATCCCCCGTTAATGTGGTTATACAAAGGCTCTTCAAGAGCGCTAGTCGGTGGTAAACAAGTTAGAAAAGAGAAAATGTACTTATTTTTTAACAAATCTAGAAAATTTCTTAAGTTGTATCCCTTCTAAGTAAATTATGTTAAATAATTTTTAATTGAAAGATTCTTACAAAAATCAGTCAGCCTGTTACAGAGAAGTTTCTAAAACAAGAGATCCCTTTGCATTGAGAACCCTACAAAGATCTTGTGCCATATATGACGTTGTTTCAATCCAATGGCTGAACTATTGATGAATTTCTGCTATCTTTTAAAAGAAAGGGAGAATGGGTACATAAAGTTCCAAACTGTCTGAAAGGAAAGGCATCTGAAGACATTAAAATTTTTGTTGGCTTAGTTCAGCTTTGGAATAGTTTAGAGTAGGTTGTCTGTGACCTCAGTGGGTAGTCAGTGTAGTTAAATGTGTGTTCGGAGAGAATCTATTCAGTGAGCATTTGCACTCTGATTAAAATGTCAGTTGTTTAGTCATCTGTCACTTTGGTATCTAAAGCTTAAACTTCTCTGCCATTGTAATTCTTATTATAATAAATAATCTTAAATTAAGAATGTAATGTGTAATAAAAATCTTTAAATTCTAAAGTGCTAAAAGTCACCTACATATATGCACCCATTATTTCTTTAGATATTTCAACTACAGTCAGTTGTTGTTACTGGATTGTATTCAAATAACTCATACTTGCAGTAATCTTTGGAATGTTATTTTTGTAGTATAAACATTCCACAAAGTCTTTTATATTTTATCTGATTTTTGAGTAAATCTGAAATGTTTTTGTCCAAAGACTTTTTAAACAGGTTGTTTCAATGGGCTCTAATTCATTCCTCTATCATTTAGTTACAGTACATAATTGACCGAGTTAGCAGCAAAATTAAGCATAAAATTATGAATACTGAAAGTTGCATTTCAACCATTTTATTGAAAAGGTGCTGTTTCATTATTCTTTAAAACTGTTTGTTCCCAGTACATCTATTATTGACATGGACTTCGCAATAGAAAAAGTAAAGCCTTACAGTGGTTAGTTTAAAATAACGTGCTCATATGCTGTTTTTACCTCTAAATACAGATGACCATATTTATATATCATGATAACACAAGCATGATTAAATGCTTGGTTCATCTCTGTGTCTCTAGAACAATTAAACATCATCTATTCCAGAAAGCCATCTGTATTTTCATCTCTAAAATGTTTGTATTTTGTTAGGCATGTAAGACATTCTGCGAATAATTCTGCATTGCATGTACTGCATAGACAAAAGAGTAACTGCAAAGGTATTGCAGAATGGCTTTGAGCACTGATTGCCAAAGCTATGCTTTAGTTGGAAGGATGGAGCTTTTTATTGATGCCATAGCTATAGCTAAGCACCTACTCCCAAAGGTGCACTTCTGGGGTGACCTCACCAAAAGAAATAGGCAAATCCGTATGATCATTATGTTAAGTATGCCTTTAAAAATGAAGGGAATGGAGGGAGAGGATAATCTTTCACCGCTTCCCTCCCACCCCCCTTTCCATCTGCCATAACTCTTGTGGGGATTTTACATGCTTTCATTGCAAGGGAAGCTAAAACCCTTGATTCCATCTCTGGTGTTCCTCCTCCATACATCCACCATCCTCCTCTTTTCATCTCTCATCAAGTGACTCCTTTGTTTTTCTATCTTTTCTCCTTCTCCTTCCACTTCTTTTCTATTCTTCTACAGTAACACTAAATTGAAAAGCAGTTCAGGCACTGGACTGCTTTTCAGTTAAACCGCACTGCAGGAGAAGAAGGAAAAGCATCATATAAAATGAAATGGGGGTGGTTGTAGCACTGAGAACCTCATCCCATAGTGGCAGTTCCTGTGGTCTTATCTCATGGGTTGGGCTCAGCTCCTTGCTCCAGGCATTGCAATCTGGAACATGGGGTTGCTGGGCCACTCACTCAAATTTGGCATGGCTGCCTCTCCATTGTGACAGAGGGATGGCCAGGCCAAACCGGCATGACACTGCAACCCCATACACCCAGTTGCAGCATCCAGAGTAGAAAGCTGGGCTGAGTCCTCTGGGACAGAAACAGCCTCTGCAGGACAGGCCAGGGCCTGGCTCACTCTGTAAACTGGTCTTTCATCCTGCTGGGGGCAAGACCCAACACCACCACTCCTCCCCACCCACCAGCCTGGACAAAACTAAATAATTCTCCAAAAAAAATAATTAATTAATTTTAAAAGAATTTAATGTGGCTTTACCAGTGGACCACTAGTAAGTCCAGTATACATGCTGCGTGGCTTCTTACTATTACATTAGATTCCTGATATATTCCCAGTTTTTGATGATATATTTCTTTTCAAAAGATGCTTGCACCTGGGAATGTGAAATATATTGTAATGACAGTAACACTGGAAAAATGTGAATTTTTTAGCAATTTTTGCTTTACTTCATTAGCCTTTTAAATATAGATGCTGTGAAACTGTAACTCTTCCTCTCTCTTTGCCTTATAACATCTTGGTTTCAAGTATTAATCTCTGAAATTCCAGGACTTTGAAATTACTAGTTTCAGGATCCATTTTTGCATACTGAAAAATGTCTTTATTTTTTTCTTCCAAAGGACCTAGATGATATAGAGGATGAAAATGAGCAATTAAAACAGGAAAATAAGACCCTCTTAAAAGTTGTCGGGCAGCTGACAAGGTAGAAGAGTCAAACCTCAATGAGGAGAGAGGTTTAAAAACTACTGATTTGAATGTTAAAGTCAGCACTACAGTAATACTTCTTGTGTTGCAGTACGTTAAAATAAATAAGTCTTTATATTTATTATGAGGAAACCAGATGGATGTTTATTTTCATAATACGTTCTTTTTCATTCAGTGAAATGGCATCAACTTTTGTGGGTATTTTTTCACCTTACCTTTCACATCAAGAGTAATTAACAATTGACATCTTTCAAAAATATTAAATCCCTGATTGTTGTATTGGTTTGTGTCTTCCGAATATATGTGGTCAAGCTAAAGTAGTTTAAAAATCAGAGCACCAGGATCACTTTTGATCTATGTTGTGTGTATATTTTTTTCCTGAATGAAAGGAAGCAATAGAAATAAGCTTTGTTTACACAGATACAAAATATATATTTTGGGAGATATTTGCATTTTGTTTCAACAGCTGTTAATTGTAGATGCCTTATTACTGATGTTTAAAATTTTGCTGATTGATTACTTGTTCTAAAACAGAAATCCTGAGTGTTGTGGTTTTTTTTTTTTAACTGTGTCTGAAAGATTGACTATGGTAGAGTAGCGATTTTCTTCTGTATAGCAGTCTACTTGGGGAAAAATAAGTTTTATTAAAAACAATTTTTTTTCAATAAATCACTTGTAGTTATCAACATTTTTTGTAACAACATGTCTAAGTTGTGCACTATGGTATATCATATAATGTTTATGCTTTAGCAGTGAAAATGCAGGTTTACTATCCTACAGTAAGTTTGTTTTGTGTATTGAGAATATAAACAAAGCCTGGAGCTTTCCTTTTTTCAAAAATATTAAAGCATAATTGTATTTAAATCTATCTATTTTAAATATTTAGTGCTCATAATAAATGAGTTTTAAGGGTTTTTAAAGCTGTGATAAAGCTTTTTAGTGACTCATGTATAAAAGGGAAGTTTCATATATTATTTAGGCCTTTGAAAAACATGAATTATGCAACATACAGTAAAAACATTGTCTTGATTACCCCAGTGTGTATGAAAATTAAAACTTGCATATGCAGTTAATTTTAGTGCAAGATGACACTTTCATGATATAAAAACCAGTGTCTTCGGTCACAAATAATTCTGGTCTAAAAATTCTTGGTAGGCTGAAATTTATGCTTGGACTCATCCTGGTAGGGCATAACTTATCCCTGCTTTGAATAAATACGTAAGTCATTTGAGTTACAAAACCAGATATAAAACCTTCCTGAAGTTCCAAGCAGTGGCGTAGCTATGGTTGGGCCTGGATGGGCCATTACATACCCACTTTGAAAGCAGGTCCACTGAATCAGATTTTAAGCAATTTATCCTGTATTTTTATCAGCCTCTTTCACTTGTGACACAAGGTTTGTGCCCACCCATGTCAACCACAGGCCCTGCCAAAAAAAACCAGTTCTTGCTACGCCTCTGGTTCTGAGCTTTCTTACTCTCATAACTTGAATATACCAGAATATAAAGTTTGAAATTAACATTTGTACAAAATGGTATCTATACAGTTTTTATTGCTTTAAAGTATAAAGATAATATTCATACATAATTATGGCCATCTCAAAGTTTTGCCTATAGCTTTCTTTTATAGTTAAACATTCCTTGTATTTAGTGAAACTAAGGAATTCTTAAATTTTCAAATCCAGGAATTATCGCACCATGTTAGATGCTTTGATTTTTTTCTGAATATTGAACAGGTTACTCTGCTTTTACTCATTTATGTTCCAGTGAAAGAGAAGAGATTGAGAGTTTAAGAAGTATTACACAGTATATTTACATTCTAGTGTGCTTGGAAGTTGTGCTCCTGGTAAGAGTGAACATACACAAAGCCTAACTTGCAGCTTAAATCCTTAATGTAGGGTTTAATTGGCATTAGGGTGAAGATCACCAGTGAGCACTAATCTATATCTTGGTCCAGCAATAATAAGTCCTTAATTTTATCACTTTCACAAAATTGGAAATTTAAACATGTAGGAAAAAAACTTGATATAATATGCACATGTGATCTTAATAGATCTGAAACTTAACATTGAAACTTTTATTGAAATAGCTTCTTCTTTTCCCTCTTCATTTAATCTGTCAGCAAAACTTAAGGACTGTAGAGTGTGCTACCAAACTTGTATCTGCAGTATTACCAAAAGAATTAGATGCTTAATGTCATACTCTGAACATACAGAGACCATAATGTCAGATATAAACAAAGTTATGAACTGGATATTTCTAAACTATATTTCCACATAGAATCACAAAAGAATGGAGGGCTGGAAGGGACCTCAGGAGATCATGTAGTCCCAGTCCCCCGTTCTGTAGCAAAACCAAATAAAGCTAGACCATCCCTGAAAAGTGTGTATCTAGCTTATTGTTAAAAGTCTCCAGTGATGGATTCCACAACCTCCCTGGGAAGTCTATTATAGTGCTTAACTATCTTTATAGTTAGAAAGCTTTTCCTAGTATCTAACCTAAATTTCTCTTGTTACAGATTAAGCCCATTACTACTTGTTTTAACTTCAGTGGAGAACAGTTAATCACCATCCTTATTATAACAGCCCATAACATATTTGAAGACTGTTATCAAGTTTTCCCCATCAGGCTTCTTTTCTCAAGACTAAATATGCCCAGTTTTTTAACCTTTCCTCATAGGTCAGGTTTTCTAAACCTTTTATCAATTTTTGTTGCTCTGCCCTAGACCCTTTGCAATTTGTCCACTTCCTTCTTAAAGTGTGGCGCCCAGAACTAGACACAGTAGTTCAGCTGAGGCCTCACCATGCCGAGTAAGTGGGATAGTTACCTTTTGTGTCTTAAATACGACACTACTGTTAATGCACCACAGAATATTAGCCTTTTTCACAACTGCATCACATTGTTGATTTACAATCAATCTGTGCTCCACTATTACCCTCAATCCTTTTCAACAGTGCAGCCACCTAGCCAGTCATTCCCCATTTTGTAGTTCTGCATTTGATTTTTTTTTCTTCCCAAATGTATATTTTGCACTTGTCTTTATTAAATTTCATCTTGTTGGTTTCAAACCAATGTTCCAATTTGTCAGTGATTTTGAATTCTAATTCTCATCTCTAAGGTGTTTGCAACACCTCACAGCATGGTGTCATCTGCAAATTTTATAAGCATACTCTCCACTCTATTATGCAAGTCATTAATGAAAATATTGACTAGTACCGGATCCAGGACAGATCCCTATAAGATCCCACTAGATATGTCCCCACAGTTGAACAGCAAATAATTGAAATTACTCTGAGTAATTTTTCAAACAGTTGTGCACGCATCTTATCGTAGCTTCATCTAAACCACATTTCCCATGTTTGCTTATGAGAATGTCACTTGGAATGGTGTGAAAAGCCTTATTAAAATCAAGATATGTCTGCACCTTCCCTCACCCCCATCCATTAGGCCAATAACCCTGTCAAAGAAGCATATTAAGTTGGTTTGGCATGATTTGTTCTTGACAAATCTAGGCTGGCTATTACTCATAATACTATTATGTTCTATGTGCTTAGAAATGGATTGCTTAATAATCAGTTCCAGTATCTTTCCAGGTATTGAAGTGAGGCTGAATGGCCTAACGTTACCCAGGTCCTCTTTGTTCCCCTTCGTAAATATATGTAATAGGTTTTCTCTTCTCTGGGACCTCACCACTGATGTTGTCAATGAGTTCTTAAAGATAATTAACAGTTCTCAGATTGCTTCAGCTAGTTTTGTGAGTACTCTAGGGTGAATTTCATCAGGCCTGCTGCCTTAAATATATCTAACTTCCCATGATTCACCAAGGGCAAGTCATGCCTGACCAACCTGATTGCTTTCTATGAAGAGGTGACTGGCTCTGTGGATATAGGGAAGGCGGTGGACATGATATACCTTGACTTTAGCAAAGCTTTTGATACTGTCTCTCACAGTATTCTTATCAGCAAGTTAAAGAAGTATGGGTTGGATGAATGGACTATAAAATGGATCGAGAACTGGCTAGAGCATAGGGCTCAACGAGTAGTGATCAATGGCTCCATGTCTAGCTGGCAACCAGTCACAAGTGGAGTGTCCCAGGGGTCGGTCCTGGGGCTGGTTTTGTTCAACATCTTCATTAATGATCTGGAAGACGGGGTAGATTGCACCCTCAGCAAGTTTTTGGATGACACTAAGCTGGGGGGAGTGGTAGATACCTTGGAAGATAGGGATAGGATACAGAGTGACCTAAACAAACTGGAGGATTGGGCCAAAAGAAATCTAATGAGGTTCGACAAAAAAGTACAGAGTCCTCCACTTAGGAAGGAAGAATCCCATGCACAGCTATAGACTGGGGACCGATGAGCTAGGCAGCAGTTCTGCAGAAAAGGACCTGGGGGTAACAGTGGATAAAAAGCTGGATATGAGTCAGCAGTGTGCCCTGGTTGTCAAGAAGGCTAATAGCATATTGGGCTGCATTAGGAGGAGCATTGCCAGCAGATCACGGGAAGTGATCATTCCCCTCTATTCGGCATTGGTAAGGCCACATTTAGAGTATTGTGTCCAGTTTTGGGCCCCCCACTACAAAAAGGTTGTAGACAAGTTGGAGAGAGTCCAGCGGAGGGCAACAAAAATGATTAGGGGGCTGGAGCACAAGACTTATGAGGGGATGCTAAGGAAACTGGGCTTGTTTAGTCTGCAAAAGAGAAGAATGAGGGGGGATTTGATAGCAGCCTTTAACTACCTGAAAGGGGGTTCCAGGGAGGATGGGGCTAGGCTGTTCTCAGTGGTGGCAGATGACAGAACAAGGAGCAACGGTTTCAAGTTGCAGTTGGGTAGGTCCAGGTTGGACATTAGGAAAAAGTTTTTCACTAGGAGGGTGGTGAAGCACTGGAATGGGTTACCTAGGGAGGTGGTGGAATCTCCATCTTTAAAGGTTTTTAAGCTGAGGCTTGACAAAGCCCTTGCTGGCATGATATAGCTGAGGTTAGTCCTGCTTTGAGCAGGGGGTTGGACTAGATGACCTCTGAGGTCCCTTCCAACTCTAATATTCTATGATTCTATGAAATATTCTTTAACATGTTCTTTCCTTATTTTGGCTTCCGTTCTTCCCACTTGTTTTTAATATTAATTGTGTTAAATATCAGGTCATTATTAACCTTTTCAGTGAACACTCAAGTAAAATAGATATTAAACACTTCAGTCTTCTTGATGTTGTCTGTTATTAGCTCTCATTCCCTGCTAAATAGAGGACCTACACTTCCCTTCATCTTTCTTTTAGTCCTAACTTATTTACAGAACCTCTTCTTATTGCCATTTGTGTCCCTTGCAATGTGTAACTCATTTTGTGCCTTAGCATTTCTCATATTTGTCACTACATGCTTGAGCTATTCTTTTGTACTCCTCCTTAGCAATTTGTCCATATTTCCACTTTTTGTAAGTTTTCTTTTTGATTTTCAGGTCATTAAAGAGCTCCTGATGGAGCCATATTGGTCTCTTACTATTCTTCTGACCTTTCCTTTGCATCAGTTTGCTGGTGGGCCTTTAATATTGTCTGTTAGATAATCATGTATTTTTCAGCCCATGAAAGAACAACAAAGCAAATGGACCAGTATTTCTTTATATATGATTACCTGTTCATAAATTAATTTTTTTTTTTGTGAATTTAGAAATGGAAGTTTTCAAATGCTTGAAAATGACAATGCTTCCACTTAACTGTGCCATCATTAAGTGTAGTCGCTTAATACAAATTATGGGAGTTCAGACAGAAATCTGTTCAGGGCACTAAAGTGGCTTTGTATAAATACACATGTAATACCCTGCATGGTCTTACACATTCCCACAAACTGCGCTATGAAGATTCCACACATCTTAGCTGACAGTCCTGTAGATCTTAAATATTTCTGGAGGGAAGTATTTTAATCACTGCAATAGTTTATAGTAACTTGGTATTACCAAGTCCTTGGGAAAAGTTTGTTAGTCTCTTTATATGGAAAAATGATGCAGCATTTAGACGGCTAATATTTGTCTAGCCATTACCTTTTTATCTTCATAGGGTATCCTTAAATTCAAACTCAAACATACAGCAAGATTTTAATATAAGTAGTTTGGGAGGGTGTTGTTTTAGCTACTCTAGTATAAGAGTTTTTTGTTTACTCTTGACATTTTGTTTACCTTCTCCTACCTAACTACTTACTGCTGGATTGCTCTAAATAAATGTAAATTAAAGTGAGTTAAACATCAGAGACACTGGAACTGAGCAATATCTTAATAGTCTTTAAAGTGAAAACCTACCTCATTTGGGAGGGTTGTAAGTTCCCTAGGCTTATCTGGATATTTTGTAGTAAGGTTAACAAAATGCAAGAGGTTTTTGGGTTCACCAGTGTTCTGATATTAATTGTGCAAGTACATTTATGAGAGATCTCTGTACTTTCATCTCTTAAAAATGGGACCAAACTGCACAGACTTAACATAGTGCCTTAAAAACAAACAAACCAGTTCTAAACCTGGTCATCTTGGGAAATTTTAACAAATGTCTGTGTAGTATGTTAAAGATTTCTGCCCTATTAGTTTCATTATCTTACTTTCATAACCAATGGCACATGATATATTCCATAATGGATGAGCTGCCAGGCATTAACATATATTGTCCTGATGATGCATTATGAGGTTTTTCTAGTATCGCTGACTGTTGAGTTCTGTTGATTAGTAGACAGATGATATGTCCGAAGACCTCAAACTGAAAATAGAACATGGCGATATTGACCATGAATGGTATGCATTAATGTTTTGGGGATTTTTTTCTGAAGATAGGAAATTAATAGTATATAAATATTCATAACTTTTTAAAAATAAAAAAAGCTGTTCTGATTATTTTTAAAGAATTAAACTGTCATTGTTAAGGATTGACATTACATGATGTAACTTATTAACTAGAGAAACACAGTTTATATATGAAAATTAATATTTGTGTACCTTAAAATCCAAAAGGTTTTTCCTTCCTATAACCTGGATTTGGATGATACATTCAGAAACATACATTGTATTTTTCTCTTTAGATGTACTCTGAATTTTGGGGGGGGGGGTTGATGTAATTGATACTAATGTACCTGTTTGGAATGTATATATATGGAGAGAGACAGATTGGAAACTGGAAATTGATTAGCCCTAAAGTATCAAGCATAACCTAGCAATTTGTTACTCAATTATTTGTACTGAGAACTAGCTAAAGTGAATATGATTAGCATAAACATCATTAAATAAAATAAAGAGCTTTTAATGTAGCCAAACCAGCTGATTGTAATCTATATCAAGTGGCATTTCAGTATCCCAGCAACATGGAGATTTTGCTGCCCTGAGAGAGGTCAGTGGGGAAGGCTGGAGATCACATTACTTTGTAAAATGCACTATCCATGTAGAGAGAGGTAGGCGTTAACTGTTGTTTTGGAGCAAAGTCTTTGCTATTTCTTCCAGTTGGAAGCAAAGTAATTCAGTAGTAGCTGCCAAGTAGAGGAAGGTAATGATTGTGGACATGTGAAACAAATTTATTTTTGTAGGTATTACTATGTTGTATCTGCCTCTAAGTATTTCTTTAGTTCAAAGACTTTTCTTGCTGAAGATGTCCATTGTATCAATGCGTTCTGGTCAGTATTGATTAATAGTCTAGACAGTTGGCATCACAAGCAAGGAAGATGGCCTTTGTCATGAAGTGGAACTACCAGAGCAAACAGGGTGGGTTTTTTTCAACTCAGTCAGATGGAAAATAAGGTATACAATTTTAACAATGATGGTAATTAACTATTGGAACAATTTATCAAGGGTTATGGTGGATTCTTCATCACTGGCAATTTTTAAATCAAGAATGGATGTTTTTCTAAAAGGTATGCTCCAGTTCAAACAGAAATTATTTCAGGGAAGTTCTATGTATTATGTAAGAGGTCAGAATAGATGATAAATGTGGACTCTTCTGCATTAGTATCTAGGACTGTGAATTCTCTACATTCATAATCAGCTAACTGGAAGAAAAACATAAAAATGTATTTTCCCAACTAAAACTTATTACAGCATTTCTACAACAGTAAAAAATGAACAAATTAGTTACTTGGAGCTATCTATTAACTTGAAGCTGTAAAAGAAAACTTGCGTATCACTACAGGTCTATTCCTCGCCAATAAATTTGGTGTTAATACATGTGTAGACATCACTTCTACTGGTGTTATGCATTTATGTAGAACTGCTTGTAATATGTATGCAGGATACATGATGTAACTATGCAGCTGTTGTACCAAGTCATGATTTTGAAGTGTGTTAACTTACTAAAATGACTTTTTCTATATCACAATGTAGGTCTTTCTCCTCATATGGCAACAGATGTACATTATTTTGTTAATTTAGTCTCGTTTTATTCTTAGATTTCTGGTGTACTGTTGTTCAGGGTTGTGGTTGTGTGGGGTTTGTTTTTTTTTTTTTTTTTTTTGCGGGGAGAGGCAAAATTGTTTATACCTGCTACATTTTTCATTTAAAAATGTCTCAGTCCTAATCCAGTTTTAATTTATGTACAGTCATTTTAAAAATATAAGTTATGTACTTTAAAAGTTGAATCAACACTTAGCTATAACGAGCTAAATATCCTTTTTATATTTGAACATTGGCTAGTTGTGTTGTTTCCTATCTTGTACTAACAGTTGTTTAAAAAATGGTGTTGAGATTTACTTTTACAGGTAAAAGATATCCCTATTAGCCTACCAATAAAGACTGTGTGCCTTTTGTCCAAATAAAAACAAAATGCTTTTTAATCAGAGTTTGTTGTTGCATGTATTCAAAGAGAAATAATACCATATGACTAAAAATAACGTCAAATACACTAACGGGGGCCTATCATCAAAGCGGGGAAGTTCTCTTATGTAGGTTGCTGTTATGGTATCATTATTTTTTCTCTGAAATTATACTTCAAATCTATAGATTAAAAAGAAAGTATAAATTCAGATCCAGCTACAAACTTCTCTGTGTATGGCTGCATCTGATCTCTCTACTTTAGGACCACCTGCCATCTCCAATTGAAGCCTTCTACTTTGCTCTTCCTAGAGGGTTCCAATTTTTACACTACACCCCACTCAGCCTTCACACTGAATGAAATCATGACTACTCTTCAGTAAAGAGACCTGAAAGTGGCTTCTTCTAGAGCCTCAACTTGTACATCCAGCTATTTTGGTTGGCTAAAGATCTTAGAGGATATTACAAGATTCTTCTTCCTGGAAGTGCTGAGTGCACTGACTCCACAATATTCTTCTTCCCTCTGGGACTTGCGTGTGTGTGCACACCGTCACTCTCTCTGTGTACAGGTAGAGGCCTCAAGGGCAGCCTGGTGCATACACTTGGTCTTTCTTTAGTTTGTTCCAATGTGCAACAGTACTGAGCACTAGGGAAATGGAAGAGATGTAAATGAATTATTTTCTAAGCTTATAATATTGATTTTCATATATTTTGATTCAAACAATCCACTTATTACAGAAATATCACAATAATGTTGTTAATCAGTGTGTTTAAAAACACTTACCTGCTTTGGATAAATAATGGTATGTGTTTGTATTTAATGACTGGAATTAGTCTTTTAAAGATACCGTCTGTGAAAGTGTGTCACTTCTGCGTGTTAGTTCCTTTATGTGAGACTGATAGAACTTCTTTAGCTTCTCAAGGTTGTTTTTGATTAGTTGCTTTTTTTAACTTTGGACTCAGATATAATCTTTCCAGTGAGGTACAATTCAGAGTTTCAGATTTTAGGCCTTTACCTTGAATCTTTCAGAGAACCTCTGGTGTTTTGGCATCTGTTTTCATGGCACTATTGGAGAGGGAATAATAGACTAGGTGGACCTTGCGTCTGACTCAGTATAGCAATTCCTGTGTTCCTACAATATGCCTGAGTGCCAGATGTCACCCCACATGCTGAAGAAACATAGTGAGCATCTTCTAAGTTCTCTTTGAGGCATCCTAAGGGATCTCTTGGAAGTCCAATTCATGGCAGGCCAGAATACTTTGAAGGGTTAATCCTCAAGGAAGAAGTCTGATGCAGAATTGCTGATCACTAGAACTCAGTGTCAGGACCACTGACTCACAGGTAAGCCCCATGGGGTGCCTTTACATTCTGAAATTATTGCATTGACTCTTTGATTCATTGAGTGCTTAAACTTAATGGTGCTGAGTTTTGGCAAGCGGCCAAGCAGGAAGTTCCAAGGGAGGATCAACTGCTTTCTGATTCGTTTCTGGGTCCCTGAGATGGGATGGACTAGGTCCAGAGGCTTCTTGCTGGAGGCCTCATAGCCAATCAGAGGGACTGCTGGAGTTCCAATCAGGAGCCAGGAGGTCCATATAAAAAGAGCAGCAGAGGCAGAGCAGTCAGTTGTTGTCTGGAGCTGGAAGAGGGAAGACTGGGTTCCTGGCTGGCTAGAAGAGCAGCGGACCATGGACAACTTAGTGTGGGCAGGATTGAGACCAGGGTGGGCTACCAAAGACCAGGGGAACTAAGGAGCAGCTCCTGTCTGACTATGGGTATCATGTAAGAACTGATCCCAGAATCTAGCCAGACCAAGTGAGGGTAGCACAAAGGGGCTTCTTGCCCTGGTTAAAGACTGAGCCTAGGGAGGGCTGCCGAAAAGGACACAGCAATGGAGGGTACCATGATGGGCCCTGTTGGACTGTTATAGAGGGCAGTGTCTTCAGGGAGGAAGCTTTGGAGGTCCCATACCAGGGCCGTGAAAAGGTGGAGACTATACCCCCAAAAGCATTTGTTTTGTTTATTCCACCTACAGACAGTGTGTGACTTGGCTGGAGGGCTGAGTCACTGAGAACCGCCGAAGAAACCACCAGCTGGGGAGGCACTTGTAAGAGGTGGGTACCACCCTGTTCCAAATAGAGGAAACAGCAGGCTCACACCTGACCAGAAAGGGGCGCTTATGAGAGGTGGGTTCCAACCTTACAGTCCCCGATTGGGAGAGATCCATATTGAAGTCTCCAGATTTTTCCCTCCTGCATGTAATTATTCAAAGTAGAGAGGTTGATGGCAGTTCTGACCTTTAGTATGTGTTTGGTGACGTGGTTTGATCTTACCTAGTCTTTCTGAGATGGCCATGAAGCCCAGCTACCACCTTCACTGCATTTCTTTTGGCCTGCCTTGACAGAGGATATTGTGGAGTTGAAGCACTTCTTGCACTGAGACGATGCTTGCACCCAAGAGTTGGCATTTCTGGTTCAGGAAGCTTTTCTTTTACTGCTAGCAATCATAGCACCTCTTGCCATTGCCTCCAAGATTGATCCCTGTAGGCCTGATTGGCAAAGGGTATCTGGATTCCACTAGGAGATCTTGAGAAATCTCAAGCACTTGCCTTAAATCACAGAACTTGTTTGGGAGCAGGTGGAGACTACATTACTCTCTAAAAAGGCTGCACTGCATTCTCTCAGGCTAGTCATTTGGGTCTCCCCGTCAAGTGAAGGGCTCTGTCTTGAAATCAGGCTTTCAGAGCTAGTGGCCTTAATGGAGTTTCTCCACAGGGTTCTTGCCTTAGGGGTCCTAAGTCCTCTTTCAGCAAGCGCTCAAACTTTTCAAAAGTCTTCTAGTATTTACACAGTCTTCTATTACCAGTAGCATGCTGGGCCTTCCAAGTCTGCCTCTGTTGAGCTGGGGATCAATTCAGATCAATTCATGTGCCCCACAGCTGGGTACCCAGTGGCCATACTAGTGAAGACCAAAAAGTCAGTATCTTCAATGCAGAGCTATTGTTTATTGAAAAGCAGGTATCACAGACAAATAGAAAGGACTATACAATGCCTCTCCTTAGCCTCAATTTCCCAAGCATAAACCCTCAGTAATTATGCTGGCCCCACACAGTATCCTTATTGGTAAGCAAAGTGGGATCACTACCACTCCTAGGTGACGACTGTGTCTTCCTCCTTCAGGTCCCCTCAGGTCCTCAGTCTATTTTCTGAGTCCCTTGTGCTGGGATCTTGACTACTCCAAGGCCCTCTGATCAATGATCCCTCGGAGCAGGATATAGCTTACCCTGAGGCTCTCCGGTCTTAATCTTTCTTCTGTCTGACAGTATCTTGGATACTCTTGGATATATGAGATATAGATAGAAAAGGTTAAATACCATGTGATCTTCCCAGTACTTATACCCTCTTCCCAAAGAAGTCACATGTCCCCAAAATGTGCTTTACCAGTGAATTATCTGACAGATTCCAATTAATTCATAATTTGGGAGGGGACTGCAGGGATTGGCTGACTATTCCCCTCCAGGCACATGATGTCATGTCATTCTATAGGGTCAGTTGACCTAGGTCAGCTCGCCCCAGATTTGTTATTACACCCCTCCACAGGTACACACCAGCCTAATTGGCCATTGGCTGACTGTGACCATTGGACTTCCACATCAACATAGCTGCTTACACAGGATCTGGGCAAACATTTATGACACACATTGATGCCGAGTGCAAGTTTGGTCTTTACAGTGAATTTCCACAGTCTAGTGCTATGAGAATCTTCTAGCACTCAGGCTCACCAAACTAGTCCATTGTGATACTATATAGTGACTCAGCACAGTCCCCCACTCGATATTCAATTACAAAAGGTAATTGTAATATCACACCAATCATATAAATTATGCCAATTATCCTACCAATGGGCCATGTGTCTCCTTTTCTACTTATTGTGTGTCCTCAAGCTGCACAAAATGAATCTTAAAGGCACTGTGTAAGGCTTGTTTTTTTCAGTACTGCTTGCATATGTGATACACAATACAAAAGCATAAGAATAACAGTAGCATAATTCCAATAATCCAAAATAACAAAATTCAATTGGTTTCATTCCGTTCGGTTACATGACATACAATACCATACATTTGAGATGCTGGATCTTTTACATTCTTTTCAATTATTTGATATTTTCAAGCAAGCACATTTTACATCTATGACAAAATTTGTTGTTTGCTTTATTTGGTGTAAGGTTCCCTGATATGTTTGTATTTCTGTGTCCCAATCTGTATCATTCCATTTTATTTCTTCTAAATTGGGTGATCTTAATCTTGGGTGAGATGTATGTTTTAACCACTCGGGGATGCCATTGATATTGTTTGTATTGGAAATGAATTACATTTCCACATGTGCACCACATTACTTGTTCTACAAACCAAGTTTGATTATTTATAGTTACATTGCCTTCCTTTTCCTGGTGCCAACATATATTTTGATTTATTTCATATAAGCCCCACCAGCCTTTTTTCTATTGCAGGTTAATGGTAATGTTATCTTTTATCCATTTTATATTCCAATTTCCCCTTTCAATTAATGTTCCCCGTTCCCACTGGGCTCCTAATATTCTTTTCCATCCTTCCCCAGGGATCAACCATATTCCATTCCCTTCTGGCATTTATTTCATAGTATTCTGTCTCATTTCCCCAGGTGCTGACATGTATTACTGGATACACCTTTTGTATCTTTCCATTAGCTATTCCTGAGAGGATAAGAACACATTGGCGTGTGGTACACTTTTGTACTCGTGTCCTCCAGGTGTCTTGGAATGTGTTTATTAATGTAAGAGTAGTACCGCAATGCCCAGTTCAATGTTCTTGGCCAACTACTCTTGGCACTTTGTTCCATGATATCTCTCCATTGTTCTCCCAATATTCCTTGTGCCTCCATGCAGACTTCTCCCCAGGATAAACCTGTGTGAATTTTCCTTCCTTGGTTAACTATTTCCAAAATGGCCTTTCCCAATAAATTACTCATTTCCATTACTGCTTGGTCCAATCTTTGGTCCATTAATTCCCCTTTGTCTTCTGTGTTTGCTGCTTCAGCCAATTGCTCCAGAGCCTCTCTCTCTCTCTCTCTCTCTCTTTCTCTCTCTCTCTCAAAGCTGACGGACTTTGTGTGTTTTCCAATCTCAAACCAGTATTAAATGTTTCCCAGGTGGCATCTCTCTTAACCATTCCTTTTCTTTTTAAGTCCCAAGACCAATACATTGTGTATTCTGCAACCCATTGGAAACAATTTTGAATTATTTAAGGGCTGGCTTATATCATGAACCATTTGGGCCGGGTCTAAGTCCACAGGCCCTACAAATATTATTTGGTGGTACCATTGGACTTGTTTGGTTACACCGATATGTCCCAAACTCTACCTCTACTTGCTCAAATCTTTCTAGGCACTTCTATCCCAACCAAATCTCTTCTACACATTGCTCTTTTTCTGACCGTACAAGAGTCCATTTAAGGGGTCCCCGATCATTTAGTCCCCTAAGTTGCCAATATTGCCACTTTCTTTCTTGAGCTTGCTGGCTTTTAGTACCTTCCCTCCACGGGTAGTGAGGATACCTGCTTCCTCTTGGCTGACCTCCATTCAGTACCTCTTGTATGTGCTGTGACAATGGTCTGTCCTGCCAAAAAGGGTTTCTGTTTTACCATAAATTGAGTAACTTCACATTTTGGCTTCTCCTCTTTGTGGCAAGAACAGGTTTTACAGTCAGTGGTCCAGTAACCATATTGCAAGAGATCCAACCAGCAACAAGAAGAGGCAGACTCCCCAACATACTTCTTCTGGGATCCATGGATTCATTAACCTATAAAACAACAAAACACAAGGCCTCTAATTTGACCTTATAGGTCAGATTGACAATACTTACATTTACATTAATAGGACAGCTTTCCTTATAACTTTGGGGTTGCTGGGCAAATTACTCTCCAATCAATGGTGCACCCATAATAACTCCAGGAGATGCTTTTTTATTGAGTCACAATTAGACTTAATGGATATCTGGGTTACACACTTATGTCACTATTTACCTATCTTTTTTCCTTCTTTTGAGCCTTATTAGGGGATCCCAATTCATAATATACTGCAGCAAAAGGTTACAAACATACATATATATACTATGCCCTAGCTTATTATACGGGATATTGTCAATAGGTTTCTTGTGTTACAACTAAAATATAAACTTATAAATGCATATATATACAGACATATGCATCAGAACAAGCAATCCATTTTATCAGAAGAGATACACATATATGCAAGTAAACAAATACATTTTATAAGCTTATAATTCACTTTTTTCTAAAATCATTTAAGTTGTCATATTGATACTCACCTTGAAACCTTTTTACCTGTGTTTCCCATGTTCTTGAATACAGAGTTTGATGTGCTCAGAATGTTTCAAGATGCCCCATGTTGGAGTAGCCAGTAAGACTGCTACGGGACTGACTACATACTTGATAGGAGATGTCCGAATCCATTTTGGTTTCATTTTCCCTCTCATGACAAAACTTTTTAGCATTATCTTGTCCCCTGTTTTCTATTGGTATCCCATCTGTCCTTTTTGTTCCTCTCTCTGTCTTCATTAATTTTCTTCTGTCCAGATCTCCTCCACTGTTTGAACCAAGTTTGCTATCCACACTTCCTTTTACACTCATTCTGGTATCTGTTTGTCTGTTAACAAGAATTCCAGGGTCCTCATGGTCCTGCCTATCATTAGCTCAAAAGATGTGTACTTACTTCCTGCTTGTCTTAGAACTCTCATGGTCATTAGAACATCAGGTAAAGCTGTTTCTGAATTACAACCTCTTGCCTGAATTTGTTTAGTAAGTGCGTCCTTTATTTCTCTGTTTTTTCCTTTCCACCTTGCCTGAACTTTGCAAATGCTAAGCTATATGCCACTTCTTTTTAATTCCCATCATTTGTAACAAAGCTTGTACTACTGCTCCAAAAAAATGCACTCCCTGATGACTATCTATATACAAAGGCATAGGCTAGGGTTAGGGTTCCTACGTGTAGGGGTCCCCACCCTATGGTGAATGTTCCTATGGTTAGGGGTCCCTGCCCTTGGGTTAGGGTTCTTATGGGTATGGGACTTGGGGCTAGGGTTAGGGTTCCTATGGGGAGTAGACAAGGGGCTAGGGTTAGGGTTGCTTTGGATAGCGGACAGGGGCTAGGTTTAAGGTTCGTATGGGTCCCCGCCCTAGGTTTTGGGTTCCTATTGGTAGTGGTCCCTGCTCTAGGATTAGGACTCCCATGGGTAGGGGACTTGGGGATAGGATTAGGGTTGTTTGGGTATAGTTTCCCCCCCCCCCCAAGGGTTAGGGTTTCTATGGATAGGGGACTGGGGCAAGGGTTAGGGTTCTTATAGGTAGTGGTCCCTGCCCTAGTGTTAGGGTTCCTATAGGTAGGGAACCACACCCTAGGGTTACAGTTCCTATGTGTAGGATACTTTGGGCTAGGGTTAGGGTTCCTCTTGGTAGGGCTCTTCCTGTTAGGGTTCCTAAGGGTAGAGGATGTGGGGCTAGTGTTAGGGTTCCTACTGGTAGGGGTCCCCACCCTAGCATTAGGGTTCCTTTGGTGAGGGGTCCATGCCCTCAGGTTAGGGTTCCTATGGGTAGGGGACTGGGGCAAGGGTTAGGGTTCCTATTGGTAGGGTTCCTGCCCTACTGTTAGGGTTCCAAGGCTAGGGACCCAGCCCTAGGTTTAGGCTTCCTATGGAAAGGGGTCCTCGCCCTAGGGTTAGGGTTCCTATGCATAGGGGTCCCCACCCTACGGTTAGGTTTCCTATGGGTAGTGGACTTGGGGCTAGGGTTAGGGTTCCTATGGTTAGGGGATGTGGGGCTAGGGTTAGGGTTTCTGTTGGTAGGGGACTTGGGGCTAGGGTTAGTGATGCTATGGGTAGGGGTCTCAGCCCTATGGGTAGGGGACGTGGGGCTATGGTTAGGGTTCTTATGTGGATACGAAGTTTGGCTAGGGTTAGGGTTCCAATGGGCAGGGTATTCGGTTCTAGGGCTAGCGGTACTATGGGTAGAGGATTTGTTGCTAGAGTTAGGGTTCCTATGGGTAGGAGATTCAGTGTTAGGGTTAGAGTTCCTATTGTTAGGGGACTTGGGCCTAGTGTTAGGGTTCTTATTGGGTTGGGGATTTGGGGCTAGTGTTAGGGTTACTATGGGTACGGACTAGGGGCAAGGGTTGGGTGCCTATGGTTAACAGGTACCTCCTTAGCATTTAGGTTTCTATGGTAGAAGTCTCTGTCCTAGGTTTAGGGTTCCTATTGCTACGGGCCCCAGCCCTAGGGTCAGGGTTCCTATGGGTTATGGGTCCCCGCCATTGGGTTCGGGTTCCTATGGGTCGGGGACTTGGGGCAAGGGTTAGTATTCGTATGGGTAGGGGAATTTGGGCTATCATTAGGGATCTTATTGTTAGGAGAGTTGGGGCTGGGGTTAGGGTTCTCTATGGTTATGAGTCTTGGGGCTAGGGTTAGGGTTCCTATGCATTTGGGACTTTGGTCTAGTGTTAGGGTCTCTACGGGTAGGGGTCCCTGCATTAGGTTTAGGGTTCTTATGGGTAGGGGACTTCCAGCTAGGGTTATGTTTCCTGTGGTAGGGGTCCCCGGCCTACTTTTGGGATTCCCGTTGTTAGGAGTCCTGGACCTAGGGTCAGGGTTTCTATGGTTAGGGATCCCTGCTCTAGGGTTAGGTTATCTATGGGTAAGGGATTTAGTGCTAGGGTTAGAGATTCTATGGGTAGGGAACTTGATTCTAGGTTTAGGGTTCCTATGGCTAAGGTTCCCTGCTTAGGGTTAGGATTCCTATGGGTAGGGGACTTGGTCTTGGGTTAGGGTTCCTATGGGTAGGGGTCTCTGCCCGAGTATTCGGTTTCTTATGTATAGGAGACTTGGGGAAACAGTTAGTGTTCCTATGGGTAGGGGTCCCTGGCTACTTTTGGGGTTCCCATTGTTAGGCGTCCCAGTCCTAGGGTGAGAGTTCCTATAGTTAAAGGTCCCTGCCCTAGGTTTATGCTTACTATGGGTAGGGGACATGGGTCTAGGGTTAGGGTTGATATGTGTAGGGTTCCCCGCTGTTGGATTAGAGTTCCTATGGATAGGGGACTTGGGTTAGGGCTAAGGTTCCTATGGATAGCGGACTTTGGGCAAGGGTTAGGGTTCATATGGGTAGCTGTCCCCACCCTAGAGTTAGGGCTTCTATGGGTAGGGGACTTGGGGCTCAGGTTAGGGTTCCTGTGGGCAGGGATCTCCGCCCTACGGTTAGGGTTCCTATGGGTAGGGGTTTTTGGGCTAGGGTTATGTTTCTTATGGGCAGGGGTCCCCGCCCTAAGGTTAGGGTTCGTATGGGTTGGGGACTTGGGGTTAGGTTAGGGTTTCTATGTGTAGGGAACTTGGTGCTAGGGTTAGGGTTCCTATGGCCAGGGGTCTTATGTTTATGGGATTTGGGGCTAGGTTTAGGGTTCCTATATTTATGGGATTTGGGGTTAGGGTTACGGTTCCTATGGGGAGGGGAGTTGAGGCTAAGGTTAGGGTTCCTATGGGGTGGGGACTTAGGGCAGGGTTAGGGTTCCAAAGGATACGGGACTTGGGGCTGAGGTAAGGGTTTTTATGGTTATGTTTCTTGGGGCCAGTGCTAGGGTTCGTATGGGTAGGGGACTTGGGGCTAGGGATAGGGTTCCTATGCATAGGGGTCCCCACCATAGAGTTAGGGTTCTTTTTGGTGGGGGACTTGGGGCTAGGGTTATGGTTACTGTGGGTAGTGGTCCCCTCCCTAGGATTAGTGGCCCATTTGGTAGTGAAATTGGGGCTAAGATAAGGGTTCCTATGGGTAGGGGATATGGGGCTAGGGTTAAGGTTCCTGTGGGTAAGGGATTTGGGGCTAAGGTTAGGGTTTTTATTGGTAGCGGACTTGGAGCTGGGCTTATGGTTCCTATGGGTAGCGGACTTGGGTCTGGGCTTATGGTTCCTATGGGTAGCGGACTTGGGGCTAGGGTTCCTATGGGAAGAGAACTTGGGTTTAGGGTTATGTTTCCAACTGGTAAGGGACTTGGGGCTAGGGTAAGGATTCCTATGGGTAGGGGACTTGGGGCTAGGGTTAGGGTTCCTATGGGTAGGGGTTCCCACTATAGGGTTGGGGTCCTATGGGTAGGGGACTTGGGAAGAGGCTTAGGGTTCCTATGGGTAAGGGTCCTCTCTATAGTGTTAGGGTTCATATGGGTGTGGGTATTGGGGCTAGAGTTAGGGTTCCTAGGGTTCCTAAAAGCAGGAAAGAACCCTGCTTTTAGGGTTAACCTGTGCACAAAACCATATATTTTTGACAAAAGCTTTCCATTTGAATTCCCATTCCTGATCACCACATTGCTCTTTTTACCTGTTCCAGTGTTCTTTTAAGTCCAAAATGTCCTTTTTCATGGATATATCTTTCCTACTTCGTTTTGGCCACTATTCATCTTTCTTTTTTGGCCACTATTATTTCTTCCTTCTTTTCTATTTCCCATTCTGTGTCTACTCCTATCAGTTTTTGTCACACCAATTCACAGTCCTGATTTTCATATTGCACAAGCATGCTTTTTTTTTATGGGTTGCTCAGACTTTCATTCGTTCTGTGGGTTAGCTTCTGTATTGTTCAATTTGGTTTTCTCCCCCACTTGAGTTTGCGTTACCACTTTGACTTCACTTTTCTCTAAGTATGGCCCAATAATTGCTGCTGGTTTAGCCATTGCATCTGCTTATTGTAAAATCCTTCCATAGTGGATGGGGTACTTTTGACTCTGACATGCTTAATCTCTGTGGATCCTGTTTGCTGCCTGATTATGTTAGTGATTGTTTTCCATTCTGGCCAATATGCAATTTCTTTATTGTCTTGTTTTTCCCATATTGGGGTCCAAATGACTATTCCTTGCACTGTCCAGTGAGAGTCTGAACACAGAACCACATCATAATCCAGGGGGGTAGCTTCCAAAGCTATTTTTACTGCTACCACTTCATATCCTTGCTGACATACTTTTGCTGGGGATTGTTGGTTCCTGTTCTGGAAGCAAGCAAATAGCTGCAGCTGCACAAACAAGTTGTCCCTCTTTGTGATAGCTAGATCAGTCTGTAAACCATATCCACTTGTGATCCAGTACTGCCTGCAATAAATTTTCTGCTTCTTGTACTGGCCAATTATATTATTTCTGTACAGGTATTGGTCATTCCATATTGCTCTCCCTCTAATATTAACATATATAGGACATCGGTGGATTCTTTACTTTATTTGCTACCACCCTCCAGTTCTATAAAACCAAAGCCAATTTGGCCAATCGATGGTCACTCACTCTATCAGATGTTTTCCCTTGGAAGATAAGTTTCACTGGGGTGTGTGCTGTAGTCATTATGACAGGGGCTTGCCCTATCGTGTATTCCCATTTCAGTAATGCCCAAAGAATTGCTAGGCATTCCAGTTCATAAGGGGAAAAGGTGGATTCATGTGGGGTAAGCTTACGAATTCCATAGACGACAGGTCTCCGTGCCCTCAGGGTCTCTTGTAGTAGCACAGTTCCTATAGCTCCCAAGTTGTGTGATACCATCAAATAAAAAGATTTAGCTGGATCTGAATATGCTAACACTGGTGTAGTCATTACTGCCTCTTTTAATTTATGGAAGACCTCATCATGTTCTGGGCCCCAATCCTATTGTTGTCCCTTTTTCATAAGTGACCACTTTGAAACTGCAAACTTTGGAATGAAATCCTGAACAAATCCCATAGCTCCCAAAAGAACTCTTACAGAATGCACATCTACTGAACTGGTATGAACTGGTTTAGGAAGGGTACTTAAAATTTCCACCCTTTGTTTTCTGATAATGGGGCCTTCCTGCCCCAGAGTGATACATAGGTATTCCACCTCTTGTCTTACCAATTGTGCTTTTCCCCATGACAGCTTGACGCCTATCTTTTCTATGATGCTGATTACCAGTTTGGTCCGGCATCTGCCTTCCTCTTCAGAGATTCTTGTAACCAAAATATCATCCACATATGATGTAACCCAGGGTTTATCCAGTTCAGGAAGCTGGTCCCACATTTTGGTTATGTGAGCATGGGCTATAGTGGGTGAATCGTGGAAACCCATACGCAAATGTTTGAAACTTAGTTGCCTGTTCTTAAAGGTAAAAGCAAACTGAGGTGAACTCTCGGGAGTTAAAGAAATAGCAAAGAAACAGCAATATCCATGACAGAAAACCATTTAGCTGTAGCCATTACTCTGGCTATTATAGCAGGGAAGTTAGCCACGATGAGGGCCATAGACACGGTAGCTTTATTAATTTTCCTGTAATCAATTGTAAGGCACCACCTGCCATCTGGTTTCCATCCCAGCGAAATGGGAGAGTTGTATGAACTTTGGCACTCGCCCCCCACTCTTTGTTCGATTAAATCCTTTAGCAGTTCTTTATGGGGAATGGCTTCCACTGGATAGAAATACTGAGGGGCTGGCTTTACAAATTTTCCCATTATCTCCACTTCCACTTCTATTCTTCCACATTCAGATTTCTTTCTAGCCCATATCAAAGGAAATTCCTTTGTCCACTCTTATATGGCAACACCACAACCACCATTGCCTTGCAAGACCACTTTCTTAATCCTCCTGAAATAATTTGTTCCTCAACATTTTCTTCTCCTCTTTTCCACAGACATCCTCCTGCCAAATCAATCACCCACCTTTCCTGTTGAACTACATCTGCTCCCAATATAGCTTCCTCATTCATTTGATCACAAACCACAGAATCAGTCAGAAACTCAGTCTGACCCACTCTCCATGGTAAATGTTCTAATAAGATTCCTCTCACTTTCCTGCCATAGAATCCAAACAAAGGAATAGTTAGGACCTGTCGCAAATCTGTTTGCACCGACTTGATCAAAGTTGCCTCTGCTCCTGTATCAATTAATGCCAGCAACCATTGTATATTCCTTCCTGCCCCCACCTGTCCTGCATTTACATATGGCCTACCAGTTACATGGGGCTGTAATTTAATAACCAATATACATTCTCAGGGGTAGGGGTTGCTAGGGGCAAGGCACCCTCATTGAGATGTGGAGCTGCCTCAAAGGCTGCTCCCCTTTCTCTGTGCCAATTCCTGTGACAGGATACCATAAGGGCTGAATGGAATTTGTCCTGTAATCATTTGCACTGCTTCATAGCTTTAGGTTGTAGAACTGGTGGTGATTGTTCCCTCTTGGCCTGTTCCTTTCCCATCAGTTCACTTAAAGCAATTACCATCCATCAAACTGTGTCATGTCCAATCCCCTGTATAAAAGATGACTCATACTGGTTCTCTCAATGATCCTCCTGCAGCCAGAATTCCTCTTCCTCTCCCTCTAAATCCAAAAGCACCTCATCCCCTACCACGTCCAACCTTCATATTTGGACTACTAGGTCCATTACAACCTGCTCTGTTAGTATAAAAGATTTCACTGATTGCCTTCTGAGGAACACTGCTTGTATTATTCAACACCTGCTCTGGTTTCTGAGCTGCTCTCAGTAACTCCACTTTTGTCGTTTTCTCATAAAATTTAATAGGTGATCTTAATCCATCATACATTAAATCTGTTACATGCTCTTCACCATCATCCCAGCCAGCAAAAACATGCCAAAGTCAATCTAATATAATAAGTCGTAACAGTTTCTCCCTCTTCCTGACACATTAACAACACAGCCTTTCTTAGCTCAGCAGGAGACAAGAAAAATTGAGCTATCTTTTTCAAAGCCTCATCCTTATTTTGCTCACCTTCATTCTCTGCCAGTACTGTTGGTCCTTCCGTAGGCCCAGTTCATGTTAATATTAAAACCCTTAGGTCTCCCAAATCCAATTGTTTCCAGATGGCATATCCCAAGAGCCATGCCATACAATTTGTCTTTGTTACAGGTCCCAACTGTTTGGCCAATGCCTGCTTTTCAGTTTGTCAGAGGATGGGTTATTACCTCCTATATGCCATGTGGTCTGGGGCATTTACACAATTACTACAGGCAGTTGAGTTTCCAGAAAAGATTCCTCCTCCACCAACTGGTATACGGGTGTCCCATCATCATCCACTACCACAGCATTGTCGTCATCAAATTTAACTTTATACTGTTTTCTTTTAACCACTGAACGGTTTAAATCAGGTAGGTCAGTGTGATAAGTGGGTTCTCTTTCCACACTTCCATAAGTTTTTCCAGACCGCAACAACACACACACATTTCTGACTTCCTCCTTTTTACTATTACCATCGCAAGATGGCGGAGGGACACTAGGAATAGCATGCTCCACATGATGTTCCTGCTCCCATATCTCTTGATCTTTCTCTCTCACACATTCTTCCAAAGCATTCTCCCAATCTTAATCATCTCAGAGGTTATCTCCCAAAGCCACACTACAGATGTTTTTACGAGCCACTAAAGTTTGTTTCAGTTTACTGATCACACTAGCACATTTCTTGTGATCCTCCTTTATAGTCCTTCCAGGTTTCTTAACCTGATCAATTAAACCTGAAACAGCTCCCTGGTACTGCAAAGCATTTTGCCTCAGTTTTTCTCTCTCTGGCTCTTGTATGAGTACTGCCTTTTCCAGCTCCTCACAGTTCTGTGTCAATGCTGCCATTTGCTGGGCACTGGTTAAATTGTGGGTTAAAGCTGTTTGCAAATCTGGCCTCATATTCTCATTCTATACTTTAACCTTTTCCAATTCCTGTTCAAAAGCCTCCCGCGTATGTATTTCACTCTTCCAAAAGCTTATCTACAGCGTGATACATAACCCACATGGCAGCACAAGTCATCTGTTCCTTTTTTGGACTGTAATCCTGTTGATATTTCAACAGCAGGCATTCAAACAACTCTCCTGCTGTGGAATGAGACCAGCATCAAACAACCGTGGATCTGACCCCAAGCTTTCACAAACCTATCTCAATAGGGACTTTTCAGCTAGACCTGGAGGTGTCGGGGTGCACTTCCGAGGTGCAACCGTTTTGCTTACACCTACGAAACATCTTTGAATTGAAGATTGCAGTAATATAACTTCTCTGCTTGTCTGTGATCTCAAACACCAAAGTTAATAAAAGTCAAATCAATAAAGTCATATTAGCTTCAAACAAAATTCTGCTTCTCAAATCTAAACAAAACACAAAAATCTTCTAACAAAACTCTGTTCCTCAATTAAACTATTTAACCATTAACTATTTAAGGCTTCACTTGGCTGGTGCCCCCATTCTCCACCACAGCTGGGCCATCCAAATACCATACCAGTGAAGACTAGGATTCAATCTCTTCAATGCAGAGCTATTTATTGAAAAGCAGTTATCACAGACACATAGCAAGGACTATATGTCTCTCCTTAGTAAGCATCAATTTCACAAGCATTAATCCTCAGTAACTATGCTGGACCCACATAGTATCCTGATTAATAAACAAAGCAAGAAATAGCTACCACTCCTAGGTGAAGACTCTCTCTTCCTTCTTCTGGTTCCCTCAGGTACTTGGTCTATTTTATGACTAACCCAAAGTCCTCTGAACTATGGTCCCTTGTAGCAGGGTCTAGGTTACCCCGAGGCCCTCTGGTCTCACATCCCTCTTCCATCCGACAGTATCACCAGCTTTCTTGAATATGTGTGTGTTTATAGATCGATACCATGTGATCTTCCCAATACTTATACCCTCTTCCCAAAGGAGTCACATGTCCCCAAAATATGCAAATTATGCTTTGCTAGCATATCATCAGGATATTATAATTAATTCATAATTTGGGAGGTGGCTACAGGGATCGGCTGATATTCACTTTCCATTAACTACTCCCCCCCAGGCACGTGATGTTATGTTGTTCTATAGGGTTAGTTGACCCAAGTCAGCTAGTCCCAGATTCACCATTACACACCTTCACGTATACACACCAGGTGAACTGGCCATTGGCTGACCATGACCATCGGTCTTCCACATCAGCACAGCTGCTTACACAGATCCTGGACAAACATTCATGACATGTCAATGCCAAGTGCAAGTTTGGCCTTTTCAGTGATTTTCCACGGTTTATTGCTAAGTGGCCCTGCTCCCAGAATTCTCTAGCACTCAGGCTCACCAAACTTGTCCATTGTAACACTATATAGTGATTCAGCACCATCCCAACAATGTGGAAATGGCAGACGTGCTAAATGATTTTTTTGTTTCAGTTTTCATTAATAAATTTAGTAATGATTGGACATCTAACATAGTGAACACCAGTGAAAAGGAGGTAGGATCTGAGGCTGACATAGGGAAAGAAAAAGTTAAAAATTACTTAGGGCTTGTCTGCACTGATACTTACGCTGGCAAAACTTTTGTTGCTCAAGGATGTGAACCCTCCCCTACCCCCCAAGTGACGTAACTTTCCCGCTGACAGAGTGCTATCTGCCAACAACAAAGTGCTTATGCCAACAAAATTTGTTGTTCTGGTGTGTGTTTTTTTTTTCACACACTTGAGTGACAAAAGTTTTGCCGACATAAGTGCCAATGTAGACAAGCCCGTAGACAAGTTAGATGTCTTCAAGTCATCAGGGCCTGATAATAGTCAAGGAGCTGACTCAGGAGATATCTGAGCCATTAGTGATTATCTTTGAAAACTCATGGAAGATGGGAGATATTCCAGGACTGGAAGAGGGCAACTATAGTACCAATCTATAAAAAGGGGAATAAGGATAACCTAGGGAGTTACAGACAAGTCAGTTTAACTTCGGTACCCAGAATGATAATGGAGCAAATAATCAAGCAATCAATTTGCAAACATCTAGAAGATAAGATAAGTAACGGTCAACATGGATTTTTCAAGAAGAAATCATGTCAAACTAACCCAATAGCTTTCTTTGACAGGGTAACAAGCCTTGTGGATAGGGGGAAGTAGTAGATGTGATAGATCTTGACTTTAGTAAGGCTTTTGATACTCTTTTGCATGATTTCTCATAAACAAACAAGGGAAATACAACCTGAATGGAGTTCCTGTAAGGTAGGTGCATAACTGGTTGGAAAATCATTTCCAGAGAGTATTTATCAGTGGGTCACAGTCAAGCTGGAAGGTCATATCGAGTGGGATCCACAGGGATCAGTTCTGGGTCCAGTTCTGTTCAATCTCATCATCAATGATTTAGAAAATGGCATAGAGAGTACGCTTATAAAATTTGTGGACAGTACCCAGGTCAGAGGGGTTGCAAGTGCTTTGGAGGATAGGATTAAAAATCAAAATGATCTGGATGAATTGGAGAAAGTTCAGAGGAGAGCAACAAAAATGATTAAAAGTTTAGAAAACATGACCTATGGGAGAAGATTGAAAAAATTGGGTTTGTTTAGTCTAGAGAAGAGAAGACTGAGGGAGAGACATAATGAGAGTTTTGAAGTACCAAAAAGGTTTCTATGATTATGCAAGTGCCGGTGGATCACCAGTGGGGCTTCACTAATATCAGCGTGGGTTGGTCAGGGAAGGTGCCTGATGCATGCATCTTTAATAACACAGGACTCTTCCAAAAGCTGCAAGCAGGGACTTGCTTTCCTGACTGGCAGATTGTCATTGGCAATGTTGAAATGCCAATAGTGATCCTGGGTAACCCAGCCTACCCTTACTGCCCTAGCACATGAAGCCAATGTACATATACATGTATGTACATCCATATTCCTTCCTGTCTACTCGAGGAAGGAATGCATCTGGAGCATGTAGTTGAGATGATCAGCTGGGCAGTTGCACTTAACAGTGGAGAGCTACTAGGTGTGCTTGCAAACCAGACAACCAAGAAAAGTAATTTAAAAAATTCACAGGGCTTTAAAGGGGAGGGGAGGCTTCCAGTCTCTGTGATCTCTAGGCAATGGAGTTCACAATGGTGACCAGAGAAGTCAGCACGGGACATTGTGGAACAGCTGCTGGAGGACAATAACAATTGACATAAGTAACAGTATCTGCACTCACATTGCATTGCCCAAAGTATGTCAACCTTGGCTCTACACAGTTCAAAGATGTGGTGTTATTAAATCGGCGTAATAGGGTTCTGTGTCGTGGGACCCAAATTGAAGTGTAGACACATGCACAACTAGGTCAACATAAGCTGCTTTGTGTTGACCTAATTTTGTACTCTAGACCAGAACTAAGTGTTCTACAATAACACAAGAAAAAAAAGTGTTGTAATGAGACATAGAAGGTGATTCAATCTAGAATGCACTAACTTTCTTCTGTCCTACAACTTCAGAAATTTTAATTGCTTACTTCACTTTAAATGGTCTCTTGCAACAATCTGTTCCACCCTGTATTGAGCTGTGATACGCTGTAAATGTCTAATTAGCAACTAGATATCTGTAGCTGGCCCATGCCAGCTGACTTGGGCTCGCAGTGCTTGGACTGCGGGGCTGTTTCGTTGACATGTAGAGTACCAGGTTTGGGTTGGAGCATGGGATCTAGGACCCTGAGAAGGGGGAGGGTCCCAGGGCTCAGGCTGGAGCCCGAACCCGGAAGTCTATGCAGCAATGAAACAGCCTCGCAGTCTGAGCTCCACAAGCCCAAGTTAACTGGCATGGGCCAGCTGCAGGTATCTAGTTGCTGGGTAGATATACCTTCTGAGTACCTTTCCCAGACCTGACAAATAGCTCTATGTAGGCTTGAAAGGTTGTCTCTTTCACCAACAGAAGTTGATCCAATAATCACCCACCTTGTTTCTGTTCTATGAGTGAATCAGTTTACATTTCTGTACTGCTATCCTAAAGTTCATCAGTAAGTAAAACTAGGATTTTGGAGTGCTTGACTGGGTGACAGAAGGAGAATAAAATATTTATATTGTATAGTTTTACAGATTTACAGACAATTTTAATCAAATTCAAATTATACCATTAGCTATTCATGTTCTAATTTAGTTTGTCTGAGGGACACAAATGCCATTGTTGTTTAACTCTCTTAACACAAATTCTTCAACTTTACTATTTTGCAGACTTGGGATGCAGCTTTAGCATGGACTGCCAGGGCAAATAATGGGCAACTAAATGCCTTTTTAAACATAGTCCATATTTAGAGAAAAAATGTATGTGCCATCCTCATTATGGGGCTTTTGGAGAAAATATCTGGACTGGAAATTATCATATATTTGGTGTCAGTGAAGCCACTGAATTTTGAAACAATGAAGTCAAGGACTACAATTTTCAGACTCGCAAGTGTACTAAAACGTGTGGTCATTATACTCAGGTAACTTAATTTTTATTGCTAAAACAGTCTACACAGCTCAAAGCACAATGCCAAGAATTAGAGTTCGTGGAGACAATAAATAATTACCAGTTAATGGAAAATAGCTGTTATAGTGAGTGACCTATACATCACATTCTTTCAATGCTCCATTTAGATACTTAGTAGACAGTATGACGATGGGGGTCGCATAACTCTTAAGATACAGTTTGAAACCTATCACCCTGGATTATACAACAACTGTGCAAGACTTCCTGGCTAGTACTGTGAATATGTTAACTTTTGTAAACAGAAATCATCTCTAAGTTGGCGTTCAACCCAACCAAATCACCCTACTTTTGTTTTCTTAGTTTTTCAATATTATAAGAAATAAAGAAAATTCCAGGAGGTGGGGGAGGAAGGGGAGAAGAGCTAACTTGTCATTTCCCAGAAACGTAACTGTGTTTTATTTGTATTGAAAAGGTAAATAAGCTTTTATGAAAAACTTAAATGATTGTGAATCCACATGAACTTTGAAATAGAATTGTTTTCCGATATTGCAGATGTAGTCACATTTTAGTGCTCTAAAGCAGTAGTTAATTTTGTCAGACTCAAAGTGTTAGCTAACGGCCAATAGAAGTGGGTATTTAAAAGAAAGACTTCATCCTTTTATTTTAATTATGAAACAGCAGATTGTGTGTTGTGCTTATATGTTGATCTTGCAGTTTTTCATGCAGTGAAAGCTATTAACAGCCACCTATTAACAGCCTATTAACAGTTCATCAAGTGGCTTCTGCAATTATGGGACCAAGGCAGCTGCATTGTGAGCTTCCAGAATCTTTTACAGAGCAATATCAGTGGGGGCCACTTATCCCTTTCCTTATCCATCTCCTTCCCTCATGTAGGGTTCTGAGGATATAAAAGGGGAAGTTAGTCCCAGCTACCTCTGTTTCTTCTAATTGCCAATGATGTGAGATCATCTAATTGCCAGATCACACTCAATATGCTCAGTGGTTACTTTGTTGGGGTTTTTCTTTTTTTCTTTTGCCCTTTGGGGGCTATTTTTGTTTTTAATTAGTTAGACTGTCAGTTAGCTTTTCTTAAGAAAAAGTAGAAAGGAGGAGGATGCCTGAATGGCATGGGCATCTAGATTCACAAAGCCTCACAGGCCTGCTAGTGGATGAAGCTCTTCAGGCGCAGTTGATTAAATCTGGCACAATGTAAAATTACTGTTGACTTTGGAGAGTTGCTCACCAAAGTGTCCCTCTATGCTTGACCTAATGGGCTGCAAAGTTCCTGGGTCTGTCCTGGACAATGAAGTTCAATGCCAGAAATCCATCACCCCTTGAGTTTGGAAAGCCACTTGTCAAGTGGTCATGGTCTGTGGATCTGTCCAGTTTAACAGAGTTTGGTGCTGAGTGGTTCTGTGACCAACATGGGCAGTACTGAGAAGTCCCTATTCATCAAAGTCAAATGAGTCCAGTATCAAGGATCCAGTACCCTTGACTCTGGAGAATCACATATCAAAATGGTTCTGTGCCCAGCATAAGCAACACTAAGGTCCCTGGATCTGTTCGAGTTGCCTGAATCTGGTACCAATGATAGAATATAACTGATTTTGAAGAGCTGTTTGCCAAAATGTTTTTATGCCCTGGATGAATGGGCACTGAGGTCCTCAAATCTCCCAAGTCAACTAAGTCCAGTGCCAAGGGTCTGGCACATTGGTTCTGTGCTCAGTGTCAGTGGCACTAAGGTCCCCAGATCCAGTTGAGTTGGCAGAGTCCAGTGTCAAGGACCTGGTAACATAGGTTCTGTGCTTAGCATTATGTAAGTGGGAGAATGGGCCCGCTATCGTGGGGAACTTTCCTTGCTTATACACTACCCCGGTAGAGTTGACTAGCAAAAGGATCTGAGTCCCTGCTCCCATTCTCTTTACCCAGAGGCCCATCTGACCCCAAGGGCTCCCCTCCCACTCTCCTGTGTGGTGTGGTCCCTGTAACCCTGACAAGGCTGGGCCCACGATTCCTCGGGCTCAACCCCCAATCTTGCCGTGGTCCCTTAGGGCAGGGGCTAGGGTGTCCCTGCTCCGGGGTAGTAATTCTGCACTGCGTGCTTCCCTGACCCACTAATCATTGCATACAATGCAAAGCAATAAAATTTATTACGCAAACAGCAATCAAATCAAATAAAAAAAGAGGAGAAAGGTTAAAGGAAAACACCCAACACTGCCCCCTAGCATGGGGGCACCACAAACAGTATTCCTGGGGTATAAGGGAGGTTCACAGTCTGTGTCACATGTCACAGACCCACTGTCCAGACCCTGGCTACGCTGCAGGGATGCAGAGAGTCAGACACTTGCTCTGGCAGTACCACACACTTCCAGGGTCCCCCTCGCTCTCCCCAGCTGCTCACCTCACCCAGCTCCAGACGGCTCCAGCACCAGCTCCTGTTTCGCTCTGCTTCAGTGCAGCTGCGCTCAGCTCAGCTCGGCTCTCTGGGATGCCCCTCTTGTTCTGCTGCCGTGGGTCAGCTCAGCTCAGCTCAGCTTTCTGTGCTCCTCTTCTGGCCTCCCAGCTGCTGGCTGCTTTGTCCTTAGCTCGCCCCACTCTGCCCAAGCATGCCCAGGCAGGCAGCTCCAGCTCACACAGAGGGCGGGGCTCCCTCCACCCTCCTGGCTCCCTCATTGGCCTGCCCGCCCTGTCAATCAGACTGACCTGAACTGGTCTCTCTCCACTGGCCTTGGGGGCTGTGTCTGTTTCAGGGTCCTGCTTCCTCCAGAGATGGCCAAACCACTAAGTTTCAGTAAGGGGCTAATAGACCCCTTACAATAAGCTGCACTTGGTTCCAGGCTTTGTCATGTCAGCAGAATTCAATGCAGAGGTCCTTCACAATTAGTTCAAGAGCATTATCTTCTAAAGTTGTTTTGTAGCTGTCATAAGAAATGTTGAAGTCTTCAGATCAATCCAGATTGATCAAGTTTGGTGCCAGGAGTCCAGTGCCATCAAGCTTCAAAAAGTCACTCGAAGAGGTTCTTTTTGGCATAAGCTGCAAAACCTAGGATCAGGTCCACTCGTGACTCCAATCTCTTTGAATAATGAAACTGTTGAAGCAGTCTCCAGCTTTTGCTGTTTAGGTTCTATACTCACCATGACTCTCATTCGGAGGGTCTTCACCGGTATGACATACTCACTGCACTTGCTGCCAGACTGGTGCCTCCTGCTGGTGGTCTGAGGAATAGCTCAAGCCGATGCCCCCGTTCGCAGCCTGTACACCATCATTCTTGCTCGGGGTTCACTGGTTGTTCTTCTCGCTTCTGTCAGGACCCACATCGACTTCTTTTGGACTCAGCCCTCCAGCCAAGCCACAACCCGAGTCCCCCCACCTCTTCCAGAGGATTCAACATTCCACTTGCTTCAGTGGCTGCCGCAGTCCACCACAACTTCACTGGCGATCTGGAGAGGAAGGGAGGGACCCGGGCCTGCCCACTTCTTTGGGTCCTGTCCAGGGACACTGTGTGCAGCGACCTTGCACTGCCTCTTCCCCCAACTCCTTAACAGACTTCCCTGGGCCACTTCCCACAGCCCCAGTACCTCTTCTGCCCTTGTATCAGAGCCTCCGGCTCACGCAGAGCCCCAGCAGTCAGCCACTGCTGTGTCCAGGGTGTTGCCTTCCTTTAGCCTGCATGGCAGCCAGCCTTCCCTCCATGAGCTCCTGGGAGTGACAGCCTCTGCTCCGCTTGGCAGCTCCCTTTAATACTGGGCTACCAGCCCCTGACTGGCTATCCTGCAGCCCCTTCCCACTGACTGATGCTCCAAGGGCCCTCTTAATCCCTTCCTAGGCAGTGCAGGGCAGATGCCCAGCCTCAACCGGATTAGTATCGCAGCATCTGAGATGGGTCATTTACAACAAATATGGACTCAACATCATCTTAGCATGACAACCAAGTTCAGGACCTATTTGAGCAGTATCCGAAACATGGACACTATGCCACTCAGACTGGGCAAAACTGGAGGCTTTCCATACAAAATGCCAATATTGTATATTGGGCATAAAATGGAAGGACTTCATTTGTAATACAGGCAATTACGGTTGCTCTGGTCTACAAATGACTGGGGTCATTTTCCGCAGCCAGCATCATTCGCTTTTCAGACCAGTTGCCAGAATGCCACAAGTTGTTCCAGCAAATGCTATTCTCCAGGTGGCTTGTAACATCCAGAATAAAATTCCACCAGTCAAGGAGTGGAAGTGGGCCCTAAGCAGACCCCCTATTATATAGGTGCATCAAATCTGTTTCAACGTTGGACATTTGGTCCGTCAAGCCCTTGTGGCTGCACAGGAATGGACCAAATGACGAAGATCTTTGTGGCTGACCATTTGGCTAAGCATTGAAGAAGAATTTCCAACCTGCCACCCATTGACTTGCTAACAGTTGCCAGAATAGAAGCTGAATCCTGATAGAGGACTCTAATTTTGGAATAGGACTGGCAGAATGCTGGGGGTCCCTATTGGTTCATAACTTCTATATAAACCCAGCACAGGAAGAAGAAGTTATCCATGCAGATGAGATCTCCCTTTTTAAGACTGCTTCCCTTGCAATATCTGCTCCTGCTACTGATCTCCTGGTGACCTGCCTGCCTCATGACACCTGACTCCTAGTTTTGCCCTCTTGCTTGCCTTGAACTCTGCGTGGTATCTGACAGTCTAACTCCCAACTCCTGCTCTGACCACGTCAGGCAGGCCATGCCCGGGTTGTGACAGTTTGCATAGACCACTCAAGCCACAGGAGTGGGCCCAGAATGGACCTGGCTAACCCTTCAGGAGTACTGGACACTTTCAATAGAGGCACCTGCCTTCAGGCAGACAACCAAGCCCTGCAGGCCTAGATCATCCATCTTGGAGAACCTTGGAGAACCAGCTATTTCAGGATCAAGTCATGTAGTTTCATGCTGAAAATTGCATACTACAGTCATGATTTGTGCAGCCCTAATCCCTGATACAGCTGCTGGAATGCTTTGACAGGAATCACCAGTGATTCCGGGGTTTTATAAAGCACTGCCATCTCTTATTCATGATGCATCCTCAGTCCTATATTACTGATCGGTAGTATTACTGGTCATCAGCCTGTTGTCCGGGGAAGTATTACACTGTGCCTCCCACTTCTTGTGGTGTGATAGTCTACTACTGTTGAACTGGTAGGTTTTCCTTCAAGCCATATTGGTATTTTTCGATGACCTGCACTGAACTCGAATGGCAGAGGCTGCCCTAAGAAAGCTCTGATGGGGCAGGGCACTGTAGCCTCCTATGCCAAGCAATTTCGCCACCTCAAAGCTGATACAAACTGGAACAAGGTGATATAGGGTTCTGATGGGCCTTGCAAGAAGAAATTAAAGATGCATTAGCCCAGATAGAGATGCCCACTAGTCTGAATGCCCTTGTGGATCTCGCCACCTGTATAGACTGTTGGTTACAGGAATGAAGGAGGAAAAAAAGACTTTTCATCACTGTCTCCCACTAAACCAGTGTAGGTGGATGTGGGCTATTGACGGCTCACCCCCATAGAAAGGAATGACTATGCCATCTCTGCTTCTGGTGTGTGTATCAGGTAACTCCATCTCTCCCTGCCCCATACAAACTACAAGGAATCAGGGAAAAGAGCTCCCCCACATTTCAGTCTTGACTGGAACACACCTGAGATCTTCCCACTTGTAGATGCACATATCTGAGATACCACTGCAAAATTCCACCCTACCACCCCTCATCGACTCAGGCAAAGCTGACTGCCTCATAGATACAGCGGCAGCCCAGATTTTGCAGATTCCCCTGCAAAGCAAGGCCACTCCTGATCTTATAGAGACTATTGATGGCTCCCTTCTGTCTTTTGGTCCAGTAATGGAGGAAACAACTCCTCTGAAGACTGTAATTCAGGCGCTCCAAGAAATATTATAATTTGGTGTGATGCATTCTCCACTCTTTCCCTGATCCTCAGTATCTCCTGGCTGGCCCTTTACAACTCACTTTTTTGGTGAGGTTGTGAAGGGCCATGAAAAATGCTTTACATAAGAGTTTTATTGGCAGCAATGTTGGGTATCAGTAGATCCTGTCCCAGTGACCAAACCTTGACAAACTCAGGTGGGCGGGTGACTATTCAGGCAGAATTTTCCATTAAATCTACAGTTCAAGTCCCTTCAAAATACCAAGACTACACCAATGTCTTTGAAAAGAAGAATGCATTATAGCCTGCTTTGTTAGTTTAAGACACTTCACTAACTGCCTTCCGATAGAACTACTTGCATTACCCAATACCTGCTCTGCTTCCCAAGCAGCTCTCAGTAAATCTGCCCTAGTCCTGTTTTCCCATGGCCCATAAAGATTTTAATAGGTGATCTTAATCCATCATACATTAAATCTGTTATATGCTCCTCCTCATCCTCCCAGCCAGCAAGAATACCTGCCAAAGTCAATCTAGTGCAATAAGCCATAACAGTTTTCCCCTCTTCCTGACACATTAACAACACAGTCTTTCTTAGCTCAGCAGGAGACAAGAAAAATTGAGCTATTATTTTCAAAGCCTCATCCTTATTTTGCTCACCTTCATTCTCTGCCAGTACTGTTGGTCCTTCCATAGGCCCAGTGCATGTTAATATTAAATCCTTTAGGTCTCCCAAATCCAATTGTCTCAGGATGGTATATCCCAAAAGCCAAGCCATACAGTTTTTCATTGTTAAAGGTTCCAACTGTTTGGCAAGTGCCTGCTTTTCGGTTTCAGTCAGAGGACAGGTTATTTCCTCCTGTACTTGCCGAATGGTTTAGAGTGTCTACACAAGTATTGTTGGTAACTAAGTTCCTGGAACAGATTCCTCCTCCACCAGCTCATTTACTTGTTTCCCATCATCATCCAAAACCACAGCATTCTCATTGTCTAGTTTAACTTTGTACCATTCCCTTTTAATCACTGGACGATTCACATCAGGTATGTCAATGTGCTGGTAAGTGGGTTCCGCTTCCCCACTTCCATAAGTTTTCCCTGACCGCAACATCACACACACACACCTTTCTACCTTCCTTCTTTTTACTATCGCCATCATATGGCGGTGGAGAGGCACTAGGAATAGCCTGCTGCATATGATGTTCCTGTTCCCATATCTCTTGATCTTTCTCTCTCTGCCATTCCTCCAAAGCATTCTCCCAGTCCTGATCATCCCAGGGATTTTCTCCCAAAGCCACACTACAGATGGTTTTGTGAGCCATTAAAGTTTGTGTCAGTTTACTGATCACACTAGCACATTTCTTGTGATCCTCCTTTATAGTCCTTCCTGGTTTCTCAACCTGGTCAGTTAAAACGGAAACAGCTCCCCAGTACTGCAAAGCATTTTGCCTCAGTTTTTCTCTCCTTTGCTCTTGTATAAGTACTGCCTCTTCCAGCGCCTCACTGTTCCATGTCAATGCTGTCATTTGCTGGGCACTAGTTAAATTTCGGGTTAAAGCTGTTTGCAAATCTTGCCTCATACTCTCATTCTGTACTTTAACCTTCTCCAGCTCCTGTTCAAAAGTCTCTTGTGTACATTCCAAACCATTTAGTTCTGCCAACAATTTAACACCAGCCTGATACATAACCCACATAGCAGCACAAGTCATTTGTTCTTTTCTTGGACTATAACCCTCTTGATATTTCAACAGCAGATCGTTCAAACAATTCTCCTGGTGTGGCATAGGAACCGCACCAGACAACCATGGATCTGACCCCAAACTTTCACTCACTTGTCTCAATAAAGACTTCTCAGCTAGACCTGGAGGTTTCAGGGCATCCCCCTTCACCTTCGAGGTGCACCCGCTTCGCTTAAGCCTGCGAAACATCCTTTACTTGAAGATTGCGCTAATATAACCTCTCTCCTTTGTCTGCGATCTCTTGTATCTCAATTCAAATACACAAAATCAATAAAGTCAACTCAGCTTCAAACAACAGTCTGCTTTTCAAACTTAAACAAAACCCTCTGCTTCTCAATTCAACTTTATCTCTTATCTGATCTTCACTTGGCACAGTGCCCACATTCTCTGCCTCTGTTGAGCTGGGAATCAATTCAGATCAATTCATGTGCCCAAAGCTGGGCACCCAGTGACCATACCAGTGAAGACCAAAAAGTCAGTATCTCCAATCAGCGCTATTGTTTATTGAAAAGAAGCTATCACAGACAAATAGAAAGGACTATACAATGTCTCTCCTTGGTAAACCTCAATTTCCCAAGCATAAACCCTCAGTAACTATGCTGGCCTCACACAGTATCCTGACTGGTAAACAAAGCGGGATAGCTACCACTCCTAGGTGACAACTGTCTCTTCCTCCTTCGGGTTTCCTTAGGTCCTTGGTCTATTTTCTGAATCCCTTGTAGTGGGGTCTTGGCTACCCTGAGGCCCTCTGATCGATGATCCCTCGGAGCAGGGTCTAGGTTACACCGAGGCCTTCTGGTCTTCATCCTTCTGTCTGACAGTATCACTGTCAATATATGAGATATAGATAGAAAAGGTTGGATGTATGAGATATAGATAGAAAAGGTTAGATACCATGTGATCTTCCCAATACTTATACCCTCTTCCCAAAGGAGTCACATGTCCCCAAAATATGCAAATTATGCTTTACCAGTGAATTATCTGACAGATTCCAATTAATTCATAATTTGGGAGGAGGCTGCAGGGATTGGCTGATATTCACTTATCATGGACTACTCCCTTCCAGGCACCTGATGTCATGTCATTCTATAGGTCAGTTGACCCAGGTCAGCTCGCCCCAGATTCGCTATTACATGCCTCCACGTGTTCACACCAGGCGAACGGGCCATTGGCTGACCATGACCATTGTCTTCCACATCAGCATAGCTGCTTACACAGGAACTGGACAAACTAGTCCATTGTGATACTATAGTGATTCAGCACCGTCCCAACAGCCTCAGACAAAGGAAACTTATCCTGAATAGCCCTTAGTCGCTACAGACTCGTCCACTGAACAAGGCTCAAGGACTGGACTACAAGATCCAGTTCTTTGGAAGAAAAACAAAACTTCCTTCAAATATTCTCTAATCCTTCCAAAATGAGTCATGCTTTTCTATATCAAAGGAAGCTGCAGTCCTCATGGTAAAGATCATTGTGCCACTGGGTGAAAGAGGAGAGAGGGTATTATTCCAAATAGTTCAGGATAGTGTGAAAGACGGGAAAGCTCTGGCCCATCCTGGATCAAAGGGATTAAATTATCTGCCAAAAAAAAAAAAAAGAGGTCATTACCCTGGTAGCCATCCTTGCTCTTCTAGAGATCAGTTGGCCATGCTCTCCAGCTCTTGCAGATAGTTTTGTGTACATAAGGATAACTATGTTACTGAAAGTATCTTGATCCTGAAAATATCTTGCATTTGTAGTAGGGTTACATGACTTGCTTTTTAGACTGTTGTCACCATTGCATGTTCTAAGGATATATCTGATGTTAATAGTGGCATGCCTGTACAATCTGGAAGTGAACTGGATCTCTTAGAAAGTCCATGTAGCTGTTTGTTTTGACTTGAGTTTGCTAAATAATGCAGTTGCCAAAAGGACCTTTGTTACGATCTGGCTGGCCTAAAACTAGAAGGTCCCTGTAGCAAGGCGTTATGGCCATCCTCGGCGTTTGGGCCTGAGGAAGGGTCACGACGCCTCTGCTGGGCAGGCCAAGACCCTACAGGCCAAACTACTCTGAAACAGAGGGGCAGAGCCAGGACAGGAAAGGGAACTATAAAAGGCAGTACTAGCAGCTCAGTAAGGGAGAAACTGCCGCCAGAGGCGGACGGGTCTTCTCAGAGGCTGCAGCCTAGGCCTGATCCAGGCCCAGTGGCTATTTGGAGCCACCGCCCCACCGACCGGAGCTTCCAAAGCAAGCCCGGATTGCCGGGCCCTAGTGACTGGACAGGGCTGCCGGGCCCTAGTGACTGGGAAGAGACACCCGAGATTACTGGGTGGGAAAACCCCCCTAAGGCTGGCCCTGATCTAGAGGAACTGCCTGATGTCGGGGATCCCCTGGAACTGACCAAACCTTGTGGACTGGAGGCACCCCTGGGACCTGGAGGAGTTGCCTTCAACTGATGACCCCGGGGAGTTTCCAGACCTGCCACCAGTTGACAGTGAGGGACTCTCAGGATGCCCACTCACCGACTGCGAGGGAAACAAGTGGAGACAGGTACCCAGGGATTGGGTGGGAGGAAACAGCCAGGGACAGCCAACTAGTGAGTGGCTGAGTCAGGGGCAACCCATCAGTGTGTTGCGGCTGGATCCCCGCTGATCCAGTGGCAAACTGCTTTGCCACTGATAGAGCCCTGGGATGGGATGTAGTGGAGTTGGGTGGGCCTGTGTTCTCCTCTCCCCTTCCCAAGCCACCCCGGGAGTGCTTGACACCCTCTGAGCTTGGCTAGCAGAGGAGACCGAGCCCTACTAGCCCTGCCTGCCTGCAAGGCTGAGGGCTATTGACTGCCTCATCAACTCTGACTGTCTTGTGGGCCAGGGACTGCAAACTGCTTCACCTGTCCCGCCCAACTGAGTGCCGGGGGCAATAGACTGCTGGATAGCCCCACCTGTGGGAAGCCCGGGGGCTATAGACTGCTTGCCTGCCCCGCCCTGCCTGAGGGCCAGGGGCACCAGACCGCTTGCTAGCCCCACCTGTTGGAAGGCTGGGGCTACAGACACCTTATCAGCCCTGCCCTACGGAAGGGCCAGAGGGCTACAGACTGGGAAGGAAGCCCGCCCCGCCAGGGCCTGGGGCTAAAGACTGGTAACCGGCACCGCTTATTCTCCTAGACCAAGGCGCTGTGGCCTTCGTCGGAGCCTGGGCCCAAGGAAGGGTCGTGATGCCCGGCCGGACCGTGCCATCGGCTTACAGTCCCGTTGAGGCTTTCCTGCTGAGGAAAGGTAGTTCTAACATCAGACATTTGTAAAGCAGCTGTGTGGTTCTCTCCATGCTTTTATAAAGTATTACCACTTGAATCCATCCTCTAGAAGGGAATCCTGTTTTAGATTTTCTGCTTCGTAACTTGTTTTGAAGGACAAACACGGCCATCCTTGCAAAAATTAGGAATTCTTTGTTTGTTTGTTGGTTTGTTTTAATTTTAATATGTCCTTTATGTTTAGGTGGCCAAAACTTTTTTGATAAGGATTCTTCTTCTAACTATGCTCTCATTATACAGACTTGTAAATCGTACCTTATATATTTTGACATGTATCTAATAGAAACTAAATAAACTCCTCTGTTTGCACTGTTGGTATTAACTTTCTTGCTTCTCCTTGCAGCTTTCCTCTTATGTTCTTTTGTGCATCTCTCAAACTTCTTACTCTCCAAGATTGGGAAACTGTTGCACAGAGGCTGTTATGAAGGGTAAATTACTTGTCTACAGGGAAACAGAATTAAAGGGATTCTGTTTCGGGATTCCCACTCACCTGTCCACCCCTCTTCAGCATTTGGGGGGTTATTATTTTAGGTGGGTGTTTTTTTGTACTGCACCTTATTTTTAATGTATTGTATGTTGATCGTTTTGAATTAACTTTTCTATGTGGGACCTTCACCTCCTGAACAGTTAAGAAACTGATTGGAATGTTTGGAGGATAGCCTTTATCTTCAACAAGGTTCAGTCTCCACAACCTTTAGAGCAGGGGTTCCCAAACTTTCTGCCAACATTCTGACCCCATTTTAATGAAGTCTTTCCTGCTGGGACCCCAGATAGCATGGAGAATGCCATTTTGAAGAACAATATGTCATCCTCCACGCACTATGACTTTGCATGCACCCTACATGTGAGGTCACAGTGCATGGTGGATGCCATTTTGCTCTAGAAAATGGTGTCCTCTGCACAGTTTGATCTCATACATATGGTGTGTAAAAGTTCATGCTGTGCAGAGAATGCCAGTTAGTAGGGCAAAATGGTGTCCTTTATGCAGCATGACCTCTCATGCATTGTGCATTCGAGGTCATGGTCTGCAAGCAAAATGATATTCTCCACATAGCAGGGATAGCCATGACCCAATCTGCTGAGAGTTTGACCCCAGTTGGGGTCGTGACCCACACTTAAGGAACCACTGCTTTACAGAGCCCAGCTCATACTTTCCCCTACTATGACTGCCTTTGAGGGTCAAAAACCTTGAGAACTAAGGTAATTTTACCCAATCTCAAGTTAAGACCCATCCTGAAAGATGAAATCTTCAGAGAATCAAAATTACAAGTAATTTTTCTTTTCTCACACCAGTGCTGTTCCTCTTCACTAAGTCTCTCTCAGAAATGGTACATGGTCAGCTTTAATGCCTGCTTCAAGAGGTCGTGGTACATTCTCTCATTTTTCATTTATATTTTTGGCTTTCTTCAGGGAAATGCTTATATTCCTTTAATGTCAACTGCTTAATGCTAAAACAGTTACAAGCCATCAACAGTTAACATTTCAGTTTTAATGAAACAAATAATTGAGTCAAAAGTTCTCACCCCACAAATCCGTAAACACAGCACCATTCTCTCCTGGGGTCTTTGCAGACTAACGCTGTAAATGAAGTAATCCACTACGGAGAAAAAGAAACTAAGCGCCCTTTGTTTTTATCACGGTGCTGTCTCTTTTTTATGAAGAAGTGGAATACCATAGGTAACGAAATATAAGATTTTGTTCTGGAAATTGGAATTGCCGGTAGTCAGAAGATGATGAAAATATATTGGGCAGAATGGCATGCCACTACATAGGTCATGCTTAGAGTATGTCTACACGGCAATTAGACATCCATGTCTGCTGCCTTGGCTGTGGGGCTGTTTAATTGCGGTATAGACATTCAAGCTCAGGCTCCCACCTTGCAAGGTCCTAGAGGCTGGCCAAAACTCGAACATCTACATAGCAATTAAACAGCCTCTTTGCTGGAGCCCAAGTCAGCTGACATGAGCCAGCCATGTGTTTTTAGTTGCAGTGTAGACATATCTGTAGATGTTAATACTAGATGTGTATTCTGGCAAAAGGCAAACATGATTTAAACAGGTTTTTACAATTCACTGTTTGAACATTGACTGCACAATCTGGAGATGGACTGACTCTCTCAGGAAATCCATCTAACTGTTTGTTTTGACTCAAGTTTGCTTAAATAATGCTCTTGCCAAGAGGACCATCATTATAGTTAGAGCCACACTAATGAACGTAAGGATAATTTGTAAGAACAGGCTTTTAGAATGTTACATATATCTGAAAATAACTCCACTGTAGTTATTGGCAGCCTGACATCTACCCATTAGTATTTATTATCCCTGGAACTCAGATGGATTATGTAGACCAAGAGTCTATGGAATGAAATCTTTGTATCTCAGTATTAAGAACATTAATCCATGTTTTTGCCTCCAGGGTCTTAATAGCAATGATGCATTTTAAAAAAGTTTAAAATTTGATTGCAGCAGTGTAAGTGTGGTTGCAGTCAGCCACCAAATATTCTTAAAGGATGGGGAGGAGAGGAGAATACAAACTACTGAGTCTTCACAAGTTTAGATACTTGGATAAACTTAAAACAATTCCCAAATTTCTCCCTGGAGCAATTAAATGAAAAATGCAAATTATATCTATCAGAGGCACTCTCTCCCCCACCCCCATTTACATGTCTGCTCCTGCTTACTGTATTCTGTAACAAAAGATAACTTATAAAATTCATTATTCTGGCGGCATCAAATACAGAGGTCGGGTGCTGACGCTGAAAGAGACCAACTACTTCCAATGGTAAATTTCAATTTTCCCCTATCCCCTAGTTACAGCAGATAGTAAAGGTTAAAAAAAAAAAAGGAAAAAAAAAGGAGAAAATACTTAATAAAAATGTGCAAACAAATTAACTAATTATGGGGGTGGGAGATATAGGTTTTATACAACAAGGTTACTTTGCCAGAGCTTCTAGTTGTAGATGGGAAAAATGGGGAGTTGAAGCCCCTATTTTATAAGGGACTGAAGCCACTCCTGCTGTCTAGTCAGTCCAGGATCCACTCAGAACATAGTACTGGCTCCAGCCCTTCCTTTCTCCTACCCCATACAAGACTGAACTATAATTCCTAGAAACCAAGAGACAATAGCTCCCGGCTGCTGCTTCACGGAATACTTTTTTAAAAATTAATTTTATTTTTTAAAGAAACTCAATTCTAATTGTCTTTCTCAGCTCTGGTTAGGTTGTAGACTTGTAAGCAGAGGAATTGTGGTTACGTGCCCAATCATACCAATCCTCCTGGACACATGCCACCCTTTGGTAAACTTATTATTCATACATCTGACCCAGGGATCCCTGGAAAACTCTATGCAACCCCCGTGCCAGTTGGCACCAGTGTCATGTGCCTGGTTTTGGTTATTATCCAGTGTTTTGGTCCAATGCGGAAATGCATTAATAGATTCCTCAGGCCCTCATCTCTGCAGTTCTGCAAAGAAACACACAGCTGGTACACAGCGTGCTTCATATACTAAAACAGGCATGTTTTTTAATGGGAAACTTGTTAAAATATTGCTAACATATCACTCATTTCTTGGACATACTGATGCCTTTGACCTTACTATACAATTTTATTTTGGTGGCCCACAATAGAATGATATAGATTTTCATAGTAAACATATTACATTTAAATCATCCTGACACCACATTTTAAGGGTCAGACATTAAAGATTCTTTTTGGAGTTAGAACTAATATACTTCTCTCCTCTACACTAGCTTACATTATTGCACTGAATTTGTTTTTGTCAAATAGCCATGTCGACAGGAAATACTAACTAGGATTAGCAACTGTGCTGGCTGGTGTCATGACCTAACATTTTTTACTACATTCTGATCATCTCTAGTATTGGCCGCTCACAAGCCATTTTTCTGCATGTATTGTAGTGGTTATCTACAGTATTTATTGCTACAAGTAATAGCTATGATTACTAAAACTGAAAGAGATTAGAGAAATAAAAGTTCTTTTTTTATTTTACTATGTGTACAGTAGATTTTATTGTTTCCTCTCTAAAGTCAGTTGAGTTAATCAGTTTTGCCTGTTTTGTTTTGTTGCGGTTCTTTTGCACAGCAACAGAGGAGAAAAATGCTTATTTTGTGACTGTAAACCACAAAATGAACAGGGGTCTCAAGACAGACACTTATCTAAAACCCCTTCTTAATTCAGTTTTGTAAATAAACTCACTAGATTTCAAAGCTAATGTCCCTTTAAGTGCTCTCTTTCTCCAAACACCTTTTAAAGCAGCAGTCCACTCTCACTAACAGTTTGTCTAGCTACCTCATCCATTTTTATTTTACAGCCTGTCTACTGCAATTTCAGAAGGCTTTTCAACACTATCAATATTTTATCTGAGGTAGCTGACTGCAGATCAAATTGCTTTAGACACCTTCTGTCAGAGTCCATATTCTGAAGCTGTTGTTCACAGTAGCTGTAATTTACTTCACCAATGGAAGAAGCAAGGAATTTGCAGAAAACTGTTCTCCCGTTGCCTACCAGATTTTAATGGTCTCCTAATCAAGCAGAGGACGTTGCCTTGTAGGATGTGTAATGGAAGCTGGAAATCTTTAATATTTCAAAGCTGGTAGTGACTGACAAAGTTTCATGGCAGCCTACATAACATGAACCCGTTCCAGGTACTAGTGAACAAGTGTCCACTTGAACAACCAGGTTGTAAATTGTGGTGCAGGGCATTTGTTTCAGCGGAGAAGCCGAGGATTCAGTCAACAAAAGAGATGAACTATTGTATTATCTCTAGATGGCAGTACTTCCAGAACACTGTCAGGGTGCATCGGTGAAGCTGATGTCCGTGCTCTGCTTACTCAGTAGATAAATAAAGGACTCTGGATCTCCAGACCTGTCAATGTGATATCTTTTCGACACCATTCAATTCAGTTTGTTAGTACTTCTTTTTAGTTTCATTTGCCTTCTGTTTTCTTGAGTGTTCCACATCACAGAGGTCTAGTTGGTAATTTTCTTTCACTGAGTTTTTCTGTTATGCTTCATTTTACAGACAACTCTTGACTTCTTTTTTCTTTTAGTCTTCAAGACCTGAAATCTCCTAAGATGCATCCACTTATATATATATTTATCTGCCAGTGGATTACCACCTTCCCTCTTTCCTTCTCTGAGGTTTGAGAGTTCTGTAATTTCTTGTATATTTTACCGGATTTTTAATCTAATATGGGCAGCCCAATGCACTGACTGATGAGCACGTGATGATGATGATGATAATAATAATATGAGATGCTCCTCATGGTGCCTCCGAAGCCTCAACAGTTTTACACACTGAAAGCACAGAGGTGTGTAGAGCCTACGAGAAAGTAATCCACTGAGATGAAGAGTTACCAGTAAATATTATTTTTTCTCTTAAATCTTATCCTACCCCTATCTTATTAACCTGCTATGACTAGTGTGTTGAACCAACATATTACAGGGCAATATTATTAACCAACTGCTGATATGAGGACACAACAGAGGACTGATATGGGGACTCAACTTTGATTTATGCAGACTGGCAAATCTCCACATCACCCCCAAATCTTTCAATTATTGGCCTGTTTTTTAATGCATGCTTATAAATTACACTATGTTCTGATACCAAGGAAAAGGAAGGGTACAAAGCAAGTTGTCTATTATTTATTCTGAAGTACCGTGAGGCAGTGAGACACAGGATGTAGTTTACTAGGCATTGGCACTAAAAGGAGATTTCTCCCCAGCAATTGGCACAAAGCCATACAAAGCTCTCCAAAAAGACTAGAACAAAACATATTTTCCCTCATCAATTACACAAGAATTAAAATAACATACTGTTTTAAGACCTAGGAAACAAATAGTACTTTATATTTTAATCTTTTTTAACCCTATATTTATCTGTGCATAAAATGTCCTAATTCAAAACTGTACTGAGGAAAGTTAATCCTGTTTTGTTCCTTGCATGATCCTCCATTTCTTGGCTTGTTAAACATTCTTGGCACTTGCAAGACAAAGAAAAGATAATACATAGTTCTGAAGAATATCCTTTCCAGAACTTATAAAATCAGATCCCTGTAAAACAAGCTCTTAATAGATTCTTAATAGAATCTTTCAAATGTCAAAATGGAAAACTAATTTCCAGATTTTAGTGTTTTAATAAAAGTTTTTAATAATCCACACTGTAACAGAATTTACCAGTCACAGAACAAATACATGCTTTAAGAATATTTTAGAGTCTCCATTAGACTTGGTTGTAGTTTAAATATATAGGGAAAAAAGCCAGCTTTGGCTATAGTTTCCATTACCCAGTGCTGATGGTCTAAGATCTGAACAAATAGGTGTGCAGATTAAACAAGCAGCCAGATTTTCTTAATAGCACAGTTATAAGCTAACAGATTTAGAACAGTAAATTACAAGACTGGTGAAAGGAAGCCTTTGGAATCAAATTAAATGTAATAGAGTCAGGGAAAAGGCCTAGTGGATTTATGTAGTCTCTTAACTTTTCTTCACTAGTGCTTTTTAGTCTCTCAACTGACATGAAAAATCTGTTTTTTGTTGCTTAAAGAATTCTAGGGTATGTCAGGAAGAGACAGGAACTGGAACAAATGTCAGACTGCACGGCAGGTAGGGGACTTCCAGTGGAGTTGGAAGATGCATTAGTTTGGCCAATAGGAGGGTAGGAGACTCAGACTAGGGATGGCAAAGAGAATGCTTTTGGGTGAGATGTTTGTGTTGTGGAAAAAGTTTATGCAATAGCCAAGCAACACTGAAACTGCAAAAATGTGTTGTTTTCTGTTTAAAATCTAAATCCTGAGCTTTCTGGGTCTAAGACTTTATTTAATGCAATAGGGAGTGATGACAATGAGAAGGGAGGTATAGAGGCAAACGATATTCGAGATAAGGGATAACAAGAGGGGCCGAAAGTTAACAAATCAAAGTATTGCAAATAAAATTGATCTGGGGAAGGTATTAAAATAACAAACAAATGAAAATGGGGACAGCTAGTGAAATACAAGGAAGAGTGAGTGGAGCCCATTTGCAGGCAGACAGCCTGTCCCAGCATGCAGCAAAAATAATAGCCGTCATCCAGGACATTATATACTGTGAAAAGTAACCAAAATTTCTCCTTTTCCAGGAAGTTATTTCTTTTTAGATGCTAGAGTTTTGATCAATCTTTAGTTGATAAAAAGTCTAGACATTACTAGTAAATATGTGGTGGTCTTTAGCAAACATGGTGGTGGATGTACTATGTAGATTTGTTTTTAGGACACTTAACTTACATTTTTAAACGTGTCAAATGTGAAGCCGTGAAAAGAGAAAAGAGAAGGTGTCTGTGCACCACATGGTGCGATTGCAACAGGAAAACAGAAACAGCAGCAAATTCTGGATTTAGAATCAGTAACTGAAATTGGAGAGGCTGTTCTGAGTAGGTGTGGGTGTGTTTTGCTACTCTTTTGTTTGAAATTCATGCGTTGGGGATGGGTGGGCGGGTTGGGAATGCTGATTGCCCGGGTGGGGGCATTGCACAGACGTCTCTGACTCAGCCCGCGCTTCAGGCCTCAAGCAGAGTTTCCAAGGGAGTTCATAAAGCAATGAGTGAAATGTCTTGGATTTGACAATTCCCAACAAGAGAAGAAACCCCTTCTAAAAAACAACTTAACCAGGATGCAGAATGAGAGCCGAGGGCCTTAAGATACAGTGGTCACCAAGAAATTGTCAGTATTTGCCAACACCTATCACTTAGTTATACTCTATTCTAAATACATGGAACATTGCAGTATCTCAGATACGCTGTGATAAATGCTGGTTAATGCTGACTTTTTTGATGTTGCCCACTCTAACCTGTCTGGTATTCATATTCCTGAATGAAGGGGAAGACTAAATTTTCAGAAGGTTTATGTTATATCAAATGGCAAGCAGACTTTATTTCTGGAGGAAAAGACGAGGACTCAGGTAGAAGCTGAAGGCAGAGAAGCAGTCAAGTACAATGGGCCTTGACTTTTCTGTATTGAAAACAAACACTCCAAAAATATAAATGTGTGCATACACACAAATTGTCTATATTAGATTGTAGCCCTCTATTGTAGTTTCTATGTTGTTGCTTGTTTTCTTCAGTTATAAGCTCCGATGGAGGACTTTGTTTTCCTGTGAGTTTGTACAAGTGACTACCACAATAGGGAAGGTGAGTATTCCGAATTGATTCCAGATGCAATGCGATACAAATAATGAACAAGTCACCAGGAGACACTGAAGAAGAAAAATTGGAAGCAGAAAGTAAAAACCTGTCACAGACATCACAAGAACTAGAAGTCCTATTAAATAATAGAGACTAAGAACACAGAAAGGGTAGAAGGAGAAAATGTTGGGCAGAGGTAGAAGGCTATAAGTCAAAACTGATCACAATTTGTAGGACTATGAAACAAAGGTCAGAGGACTGTGAAGCTTCTGTTACAAGGCCATCAGGACAGATTGAAAGGGAAGACTTTGGTTTTGGGGGACTGCAATGATCACCAAACACATGATTTTACCAAAATGGAAGAGTAGGTTTTTGACCAGAATAGAGAAGTGATATTCAGATCTGTCTGAGTTGGGAGCCAAAGAAAGAGTACCATATTGACATAGAAAGCAATTATTTGAATCTGAAGAAATTTGGACCCTGCTGGAGTTACGTTTGTATAAAAAAATGTTGAGATGACTCAAAGAATTCCAGATCTCTCTTTTTCCCTTCCCTGCCAGTTTCCTCCTTTCCTCGTGTCGTTAGTCAGGTATATCTTCTATATTTTATTACTGTTTTCTCCAGACTAACATGTTATGTCTACGTAGTATTGTCTGGTCTTGCAACTTTCAAGTTGTGAAGTTGAGTAATTGCATAATTCTATTGGTAATCTTGTGAAGCATGCGGTATTTGGAAACTTACAAGCCGTAAGTCATTTACCTTTTTGTCTTTTTATTGTCTGTTTCTTCATGAAAATCAATAAAATCAATCAGACAAAAAATCATGGGCCAACTCTCAAGATTACTTTCAAGGGCAAGTCACTGAACTAATGAGGGAATGTCCTTGATAAAGGAGAGGGCACTGCTGGTAGGGTGTGTTCTGTGAGAAGTTCTCATCTCTGGATTGCACTTTCCCCAATGCACTCATGTTTATTATGTAGGAGGTAGGACTTATTAACCTTCTGGACACACTGTAAAGCTCAGCTTCCCTCCTCCCCCACCCCGAGGCATTTGGAGAGGCAATGAAAAGATGGTTGGATGGGTTTATTTATTGGTGTGGGAGAGTTACATTCTAGACTCACATCTGAGTATGGCTGGAGACACAGAAAGTTGATTAAGTGGTTTAATGTGTCTTATTTAGAATGTTATGTTTTGGAAGGGGTAACCTGAGTTTGGGATGGGCATTCTAGAATCTATACATCTAAATAAATAAAAAGGCAGTTAAAACCAGACATAACAAAATTAAATTTTAAAATCAATTAATAGTTTTGATAAAGTCAGGTCTCTAGGCCAATCTGTTTACTGTCTTCCACTTTCAACATTCTTTTCCTGACCTGCAATGTTATCCTGTCAACCCTATTATAAATTCCAGTGCTGCAGGTCAGTAAATTAGAAGTCCTCATGGTTTTTAGTAATTCAAAGCCAATTTGGCAGGGTGTTTTTCTTGGATTAGAATCAAATTGGGTTTTGTTAATCTGATTTAATTTATCTTGATGTGAAACAACAAGAAAAAAATCCTAGTGTAATGGTAATCCGCTTCTGTGAGGCATGGACAAGAGCGCCAAAGCGTATATTTATTAGAAACTAAAAGATTAATGCAGCTGCAGCATTAGAGTTACATACAAAATTTCCAGTACTAGACCCTAGAATGAATGATTTTTCCCGGGGTAATTGAATTATCAGAATAAGTAATGAACATATTCAGACTAACCACTAAAAGTGAATATATCTTTTTTAAGCCCATAAAAGTTAAAAACTGCAGTAAAGTTCTATTTATTGTAAACATGGCTTTCATAGTCTTTTGAATTATAGAAAGAAAACACTCTGCTCTGAGTTCATGAAATCAGTTTAGTTACTGAACCAAAAACACATTCCCCCCACGCCTTTCCCCCAGCTCCCTTTGTTTAAAGTTGGGACAGCCAAGGCCTTATCTCTGGGGGATTTGAAAAAAGATTCTGGCACTTAAAAGAAAATCCAGGCTGTTCTTTCTTGGAGTTCTGTGCATCTATGGGAGTCTGAACAACATGGGGATTGCTGAATGGAGCCTCATGGAAAGAGTTTCCAAGACAGTCAAATAATGTTTTGAAGTCCATTGGCTTTACTTGCCAAAGCAGTGGTGATTGTCAAGTGTCTATACGATCCTTAGTGATTTAGAATTGTACAGCATAAAGACTTAGAAATCCATTTCCTGGAAACTCGTGGGACACATTTGTACAGAATGTTTTCAAATAGGCTGGAGATTAGTTCCTAACCTGCCTATGATGGATGACCCCAGCCACCTGCAAGTGAACCCACCGGAGTCTTGTTAATGCTTCTTTGCATTCAGCACTTTCCAATCACTAAGGATTATGGATGAGGTTTTTCATTGCTTTGGACAACTTCTGAAAACAAAAAAGTATGAAGAGTCAAGATTTTCTTAGTGAGTGGAAAGACCAAAGAGTGATGATACACCATATTCTTAGTTGTCATGAATATTTAGGCCTACAGTATACTGCATTCAGTTTCACTAATGACAATTAACGTCTTCACTTGAATGAAGTAAAAGGAATTTTAGTAGACATAGGAAACAAATATATAATACAATATTCAAGTTTAATTTTTCCCCAGGATCTTTAAATAAAATGGTGTTAGAGTACTTGGTTCAAAGCCTGTATAACTGTTCAGAGGCTTTACAGATTGGAAATGTGATAACTTTGCAGTATGCAGACTGAATTTTGACTCCAATTAGTTCTGTTATTAAAGTGATTATTGGTACTACATTTCAAACAAAAAAGGCATTGGTCTCTGGCCTACTCATGTATAGTCCGCATATAACACTTGATATTTAAAAATAATAATACCTAGCTCTTATGTGGGTTGATCGCTTTTCTCATGAAGAACTGAGCACTAACAACATCAGGTGGAAAGGATAATATTGTTTCACCTTTTTGCTGGGATAACAAATAGTCATAAACATGTTTCCTAGTTTTCCCATCTCTGATCCTGCTTGAGTATGAAATAATATTAGCATTGGCATCTGTGCCAGTTAGCTGTTTATTAACTGAGTGTTTACTACTGCAGATTCTGTGGGGCTTTTGTTTCTGAGGCACCTTTTTTCAGTTCTATTGTACTAAGCAGCATGAATTCACAGTGTGTTCCTGCCACCTTGTGCTGACTGTTACCCATTGCAACTTATAGCTTACTCCTAGATGATTCTATAATTAAGACTGAACTTTAGTGTACCGAAGAGCTTAACTGTTGCATCGGGGATGAGTAAGAGCCATGCTTTTGTGAAATAGTTGCATTAAAGTTTCACAACCAATTAAGGCTATTTTCTTACATACAAAATCTCACCCAAACTTTGTATTTGGATATTCTCTTGTCTTGAAGTTTCTCTTAGCTTTTAGGTCACCAGTTCATAGACATTTATTTTTGAAATCGTGGCTCAGAAATAAAAAGAACATTTTTTTTCAGCTCATGAGAAATAAAATAGATGTATTTAACTCTGCTGTGATGGCTCTGGATTGCTTTCAAATTAACTCAGCAGTACATGGAGCAGCTTCAAGATCTCTCTGTAGTGACAGATAAGCCTCACCATGACACAGGCTTTAGAGTCCCATAAAGTTCATTTCCTTAAGTAAAGGTTAAAGCAGGTTTTTCCTGCATATCACACCACTGGATCTTGTTCTTCCTGGGAACACCCTGAACCAGTCATGCATGTCTCAAGCAGTGGGTAGATAGGTATGTTTTTAATTTTAAAGAAGCTGCCAGTTTTGTTTATGTCTATTCCCTCATCTTCATTCCACTCAGCATTCCATTCATTCGGAGACTCAAAGTGTTTACATGGTCTGCAGCCCTAGAGCTGTCCAAGACAGGAGACATTTTGATTTTCTAAAGAGATCTGTCTTGGGGAATTCCCACCACAGGATTAATGGGTTTGTGCAGGGAACAGGCAGGAATGTAAAGTTCTAAGATGTTGGCACTAGCGGCAGTGTTTCGTAGGCTGCTGCCCCTATGCCAACAGTCAGTTCGTTTGGCTATAGTCTTTTCAGTAGCTGCCCTGGGATACACACTCTTCATCGGTGTTTGTCCTAATTTGTCATATGAGGTTTCAAAGCATTGTGTCCTGCTGCTAATTCCTATCATGATAACTAACAGGAGATTGGATTTGCTGAAAACACATCCTTTCCATTTACAGAGATGGAAATTGTGGCCTGGAAGTTTCCATGGCTGCATACCTAGATACGTAAGACATAGTTTTCCTTCACCCTCTTGATTTCAGAATTTTGCAGATCCATTTTGCTTCTGTGATATCTATATGTAAGGTGTTGAAAAGTAATGAAGAGTTATAGGAGAAGGTGCAAGTGAAAATGAACAAGGGGTGCTTTAGTCCTCATATATTTTCCTTCAAGTCTCGGCTATATTTCTTCAGTTAGAACTGTGAATATATAACCAGCTACAGAAACAGTTTAATGTCTAATTCTGGTGGATGAGAAGTTTCATACTCTAGAGTCTAAATATACATCTTCTACATATCTTCAAGGCTTGGAAATCCTCTAGGTAACCACACAAGGAGTATCACACCTGGATCTCTTTCTGTCTTTCCTCATTTTCCACACAGTGGAGCTACAACTTCACTAAGAGAAAGGAAATCTGTATCAGGGATCAATGCTTAAGGAAATGATAGTCTGAACTGACTCGAAGGTGCTGCTTGTCAATTGAAAGAGAAGGAAAGATAATTCATTCATCTAACTTTGTGGCTCTGTAGGTGCAGAAACTGGGCTTCTGATCTTTATCCAGCATGATTGAGCAATGAAGTGCTTCCTTCTGCCATGCCATTTCTTTACTTTAGGATACAAATCTTATCTTGCAGCAGTCTAGGATATTTCTCTCAAGGAAGTGAGTTGTTTGTTTTTCAAAACAGGTCCCTTAGTACTTTCATTTAGTGCCCAGAAGATAAGAATTTCATCTCTAAAGTGGAAGTGTGCAGGTGCTCAGTCTTGCAACTATATCATCAATCTAGCTATGTCTGCATGCAGATGCTGTTGCTTTCTTAGGTTCATATTTTCCTTCCTTTGTAAAGTGTAAATGTTCAGTGATATATAATACTATAGTAATAACATAGCTTTGTTAAAATTCCTTTGATAAATTTCTCCAATTATAATTACCTTGTAGTGTCAGAGAACCCACAGGGTCTTGAAATTTGAGCTGGGACCAGTGTTCTAATTGCAGCTATGCTACTGAGTTACATACAGCCTGGGGTAAAACATGGAACCTTTGTTCTTCAGTTTCTACATGTATAAAATGAGTAATAATGCTACCATTCACAGAGGTATTTTCGGAATGAAATAGTTAAAACATGTACAGCACATTGAAAAGCAAAGTGCTAACATTAGTGTTGCTAAGGAGAACCATGCAAAATGCTGAAGCGCAGAAGACTTAGATTACCCAGCCTGAATAACCTTAAAGGATTACAGGGGATTTGGTTGAGTAATTCAAGATAGTGGAGGGCATAGTGATAACTGATCAGCAAATGATATGTTGATTGGTCATAAAGTGATCATCAGGAAGGAATTGCATATATTGATCACACCACATCACATGCACAACACATATGGTACTGTGGAACAGATTAGAAGTATTGTGTCCTCTGAAACATCAGGTATTGGCTGATATAAAGTGAGACAAAGCTCTTCCTCTACCTCGGTGGGTCCAGCGCTTCCTTCTAGTGGTAGGCCAGGGAACTGCCTCACCCCTTAGTATTCTTCCACCCTCTAGTTGTGGGGGAGGGGTAATACAGCATCTCTAAGATGGCTGTTCCCTGCTGGGACCTAGTCCTGTCTCTGGTTCTCAGAGGCCCTTGCCTCTTTTCTGGGGCTCTTGTCCCTCCAGTGAATGGTTGGTAGGGGGTGGGGAGGGCCCGGTCGCACACTCAACTCCGGGCCCCAATCCAGGGACCCCACAAGTAGCAGCCTCATGCTGTGACTTCAGGAAAGCTGCTAGCTTCCCTGGGTTACTTTCCCATGCCCCTTGACTTAATGTCTGGACCCTGCTCAGACAGGGGCCCTTCCTGGCCTCCTTGCCAGGGAAGGCTTTTGACCCCCGACAGCCCCACTGGGCATGGTACTGCCCAAACCAAATGTCCAGTTCTATCTTCCCCTTCTGGCAGGGTCTCTTCCTTCAGGCCACGAGGCCTGAGAAAGATCTTTTGCTCTCTTCAGGCAAGGTTTTTCCCTTTCCCAGTTTTTGTACATGCAGGGTTCTCTTCTGCCCCTGTTCTGCTCCGTCTCCTAAACCCTCCTGGTTTCTGACAGTGTCTTGCCTGTTTACACACTCTCTGCTAGCTTGCCTCACGCTCACAACTCCAGCCACATCCTTGCTCTGGAGCGGAGGCTTTTAACAAGTCTTGGGTGGGGCCCTGATTGGCTCCAGGTGTGTTAATTAACCTGGAGTAACTCCTGCTCAGCTACCAGGGGAAAAGGGACTTGCTGAGCTGGGGCTGATATATTGGCCTTCTAGCACTCTCCAGGAGCCATCAAGTTTGACCCTGTCACAAAAGGCATTTCCCCAGTGGTCTGAGCCAGTACAGCAAATACTGCATTACTAAGTAACTGTTTATTGGGGAACCAATTATGACTTAAGGTCTGGGTAAGCATCAGAAAGGTAAGAGGTACAGAAGCAGTGCTACAGAAAGACAGAGGATGGGCAAAATTAACAGATGAGCACTTGGTAGCCTAGATGAATGATAGTAAACTGCAGAGGTGACCCATACTGTTCTAGATTAGCAAATATATGGGATCAAAATCTGAAGTGGGAGGCATCTTATGTGTCTATCATTATTATAGAAATATGGGGAAAGATGGAGACGAATGAAGAAATGTGGCCTTGGTACAACAAAGGTCCTCAAGAGGAGGTGGCGAAGAAAGCTGTGAGAGAAAAATATGGTCTGGGAGCAGAAAGGAAAAGTACAAACACTTGCAGAGTAGAGAGACCTGCAGAAGTACGAATCATAAGAAATTATCCATTAATGCAAATGAGTTCCAAATCATGGAAAGTTCATTACTCTGTCAGTGGCTGGAGTTAGTATTTTGTTTTGTAAGGTTTTATACTCTAAATGAAATAATACATCAGATGCGCAACATATTATCTACATTGGTTTGGGTAGTAATAGGACAGATTTTATGAGTATATCATGATGTTTAATATCCTGGTCTTCAGGCCAATGGAGATGCATTCATATGAGAAACTTTATGACGTGCTTAAACTTCTAAAACAAGAGAGGGGTCTGGTAACAGGGTATTCTCAGAAAGGGCTCCTGACCTCTGGCTTTTGCTTCCTATTTTGGTCCAAAATAGCCCAAATTGGATTACCTATTTGGGGGGAGATAAGAGAGTGCCATCCTAGGTGGCTACTGCAAGTCTGATTATTGTCAGGATTCTCAGAGCTTATGTACGGATGTTCTTTTTAATGTTATATTTTACGAAATAATAAATAGTGTAAGAACATGCCCCACCGAGCATGAGCCATGGAGTGGAGCCACCAGAACCGATGTCCCAGGACAAGGCCCTCCATGAGAGTAAGAAATGCTTTCATGGGCATAATAGCATATCCCCACAGTGGACTGCTCATCAGATTCGCATTCCCTCCCCAAGCCATGCCAGGTCAGGTGAGATGTCGCTTACAGATCCCGTGAAACTGGTGCTGAAGGCTGCCTGGCTGGAGGGTAAGGTGAAGAAGCAGGCGCCATCGGTACTGATGGTGCTCATGGTATCAGGACACACAGAGCGCCTAACTGTGAGTATGGGCTGGGATGTACCATTGTTATTGCCTCATCAGTATGGAGAATGGCCAGCTTTGATGGCTGAACTGAGGCCCTCAAGTCTTTATGGGAACTTCATTGACTCCAGGATGTACATGTTCTTGACACCAGAGGACTTATTCTTCTCCTACCTGCTGTCTCCTCTCCTGTGAAACCCACCGGTTCTCTGGGAAATTCCTACTCTGGAGGATGAACTGCGGCTCTCGTTGCAGGAGAGGCCCCTTCTTCATCCATCGGATAGGGGCCACTCGGTATCAATGGTCCCACCATTTCTGACAGAGCCGTCATCAGATTTAAAGGAGTCACAGATCATAGCCCCACCAATGTCTCTGGCACAGCACAGGAGCCTGGACAGACAGGTGGGCCAACCTTATCCGTCAGGCATAACCATTGACACTACCAAGAACTGCTCCAGAGGGTGGCCAGCGATCTACAAATTCCGCTGGAGGATGTCCAGGACCCTCAACATCGTAAGCTGGATATCTTACAGCCACAGGGACCATTCAGGGTAGCCCTTGCCATAAACAAGGCCATACTGGACTTGGTCATAATGGTTTGGTAGACACCTACACTCTGTGCTGCCACCTCAAAGCAAGCAGATGGTATTTTGTTCCAGCCAAAGGGGCCAATGCACACACATGGACCCTAATTCAGTGGTGGTGCAAGTGGTTGTGGAGTGGGCACAACAACAACTAAAGAAGTCCACCCTGCCAGACAAGGGGTTGAAAAGATTAGACCTCCTGGGCAGGAAGGTCTTTTCCTCAGAGGACCTGCAGTTTTGCATAGCTAATTACCAAGTGTTGTTGGCTAGGTATGACTTTAACACCTACAGCAGGTTGGCAGAGTTTAAGGACAAGCTGTGGATGACCAGGCCCAGTTCCAGGCCTTGGTGGATGAGGAGATACTGGTGAAAAAAGTGGCCATCCAGGCCATAGTGGAAACAGCTGATACTGCATCCTGTTCCCTGGCCACCAAGCTCGTTGTTTGCAGAGACTTTTGGCTCCAGTCATAGGGCTTCCCAAGAGAGGTCCAACATACCATTTATGACCTCCCTTTTGACGAAGCCAACCTATTCCATGACAAGACAGAAGAATCCCTGCATTCCCTGCAGGACTTACAATCTACTTTGAGGTCCTTGGGGTCTATACTCCAGCACCAAGGGGGAAACATCAGAAGCTGCCACCTATCCTTCTTACTACCAACGGCCACCTGAACCTCCCTGCAAATGACAGAGAGCCCAAAGAGCCCTCTTCCTGTCCCCAGCCACTGCCACTTCCTCGACGCACTCCCAGTCACAAATCAAGGGTCACTTTTGACATGCAGGTTGATACCCACACACCACCTCTGATACCACCTATCTCGCCACCTATCATCTTTGGTGGCCACCTTGCCTTCTTTGCCCACAGTTGTGGCAAGATAATCATGGACAGTTGGGTACTGGAGATTATCCATTATGGATACTCCATAGAGTTCCTTTCCTTCCTGCCTCACCACCCCCAACCTGACCCCCCTCAGGGGATCCTTCCGGCCAGTTGATTCTTCCCTGCTCCACAGGGGTGTGATAGAGGGTGTCTTGCTTCAATACCAGGGAAGAGGGTTCTACTCACCATATTTCATCTTTCTGAAAAATAAAGTTGGAGGGCAAAGGCCCATGCTGGATATTCGACAGCTTAATATTTTCATCAGGAAGCTGAAATTCAGAATGGTCACACTGGCATCGATAATCCCCTCCCTCCAAGAGGAAGCATGGTTCATGGCTCTTGACATGAAAGATGCATATTTCCATGTGGACATTCAACCATCTCACAGGAGGTTCCTCCGATTCAAGGTGAGGCAGCAGCACTACCAGTTTCACGTCCTCCTCTATGAATTTGTAAAAGCACCAAGGATCTTTATGACGGTGCTCCCATACCTGGACGACTGGCTTCTGGTGGGACAATCACAACAAGAAGTTGTCTTCTTGATATAGACTCTTTGATGCTTCTTTGCGTCCTTAAGCATCTGTGTGAATGAAGGCACGTCTCTTTTGTCATGCACACAGATGATAAACTTTAGAGGAGCAAGGATGGATTTGGTCTCCACGTGAGCAATCCTTCCAGCAGACAGGGTTTCTGCAATGGGCACCCTACTTGCCCACATTCTCTGCAAGCCTCGCACTATGTTGGTGCCTCTCCCTCTTGGGACACATGGCTGCCTGCCCCTACATGATATCTCTTGCCAAACTCCACTTGCGGTGCCTACAAGCCGGCTCCACTCAACCCACAGGCTGACCAGGGACCTCATTGTCTCGAGTCATTGTTCACTCTCTCTCACTTGGTGATCTGAGCCATCCAAGTTCATGATCAGGACTCCCTTTAACCCTCCCATACTGAGGGCTACCATTATGACAGGATGAGGTGCCCACCTAGACAATTGCATGGCACAGGGTAAATGGAGACCACGGGAAGCCAAGCTGCACGTAAATATACCAGAACTCAGAGCAGTTCACCTAGCTTGCAAAGTCTTCCTTCCCCTCATATGCTTCCTCCAAATGCAGATCCTTATGAAAAATATCACCACAGTGGTCTATATCAACAAGCAAGGAGGTATGAGATCTCATTCCCGCTGCTCTGAGGTGGTCAAACTGTGGAGCTGGTGTGTCAGAAACCAAGTTACATACAGGCCATGTACCTCCTGGGCACTCAGAACTCTGTGGCGGACACACTGAGCAGAACTCTCTGCATAGACCATGAATGGAAAATACACACAGTCCTGACCAATCTCTTCACATGGTTGATTACACCCCAGTGGAACCTCTTTTCATCCAAGATGAACCAACAGCTTCCCATGTGCTGCTAAAGGGAGGCCAAAGACAGTGACTTCCATGGCAATGCTCTCCTGCTCCCTTGGACGGGTGACCTTTGATATGCTTTCCTCCCTATTCTCTTTATACCTTAAGTTCTCCGGAAAGTTTATCAGGAAGGGGCCACTGTCATCCTCCCCGAACTCTATTGGCCCCAGCAGTTCTGGTTCACAGACCGCCTGAGGCTGTTCACATTTCTTCTCACACAGGACCATGGGAGGCTCTGGCATCCCAACCTGAGCTCCCTCCACCTCACAGCCTGGAGTTTGGATGGGCATCTGACATAGAATGCACATGTTCTGCTTCGGTCCAAGAAATCTTTAACCAGAGCAGGAAAGAGTCAATCAGAACATGCTACTGGACTAAGTGGCCCTGCTTCTAGGCATGGGTGCACCCCCACCACCATTCTTTTGACAGGGTGACCATCCCAGTTATCCTCATTCGGAAGACATCAGGCAGAAATATCAAGGGGACAAGCCATATCCTCACAAGAATTTCTAAATAGGTCTTGCGATGCATACTAGAATGCTATAAGGTAGCAAACTTTCCTTCTCCAAGGGGTGTTACAGCTCACTCCATGCAGGTGCAATCCACCTCCATAACATTGTTATCAGACATCTCATTGACTTGCTGATCTGTCCACATGTTTATGGCACACTACACTCTGACTCAAGGGGCAGCTGCAGCAGTAGGACACACTGTATTACAAATGTGTCTGCTGCTAGCCTCCTCAGAATCATCTCCACACTGATCATTGCTTGCAAGTCATCCGGATGTGAAATAGACATAGGGACCATGATATGAAGAAGAGGAGGAGGTTACTTACTATAACTGGAGGTTCTTCGAGATGTGTGGTCCCTATTTGTATTCCACCACCCACCTTCCTTCCCCTCTGCTTTGGTAAGCTTCATTGCATTGCAGTAAGAGGAGGGCCTGGAGTGGCATTGACCCACCCCGCCCCTTAGAATCTTGGTTGGAAGCACGAACCAAGACACTACAAATGTGTAGGTCAACGGACACAGCCCGTAGAAAAGTTTGGACTCAGGCACATGGCATGCATGCACGCTCCATGTGTGGAATACTGATAGGGACCACATGTCTCGAAGAACCTTCAGTTACAGTAAGTAATCTCCTCCTCTCATGTCTTGCTTAAACACTTTATTTATACTTCATTGTGAGCTTTCAGTTGCATCCTGCATGTGTGTGCATGTAAGATGTCCTGGAGACAATCAACAAGAAGTGCTTTTTGTTTTTTGTAGTAGCGACTTTGTGTAAGTATAAGCGGCTCTGTATAAGAGTTCTGTCATCTTTTTCATTAATGGCTTTTCATTAACGACTTGGGCAGCAGTCATGCTTTCTACCCCTTCTTAGTTGATATTTTTTAAGACAATATTATGCACATGCACATGACTCCGAGACCACATTACTAGAAAAAGTAATCAATATTTGTAGGTTGAAATGCCTACCTGGGTATTTTTACTACAGTCGCTGAAATTAGAGATGCCTTTACAATTCAGGTCTGTTCCAAGTGAAATAATTTTGTGCATTGGCAAATGCAGCACCTTACTGGGTTCAGTGTTTCAAAGATAATTCATAAATATTAAACCACACCAGTTCTAATACTGAGCCTTTTTGGGACCCCACCATTACCTTTACGTCATATTGAAAATTGACCACTTATTTTTAATCTTTGATATATTTTGTAGCCAATTTTTAATCCATGAAGAGAAGGCTATCTCTCAACCTATGACCACTTAATTATCTTCATTCTGGGACTTTGTCAGTTACGATCAGGCCCCTACTAAATTCACAGCCATGAAAAACTCATAATGGACTGTGAAATTTAATCCTCCTGGTGAAATCTGGCTATGGTAGCAGAGGGGCAGGGCTGGGGGCGCTGTAGCTGGGGGCTCCGACTGTGGGCTGGGCTTCAGTTGTTAGTCCTGGTCCTGGCTGGGGAAGGATGGGACTTTCTCTTCCCCTGCAAGGGCCACTCCTGCAGCTGGGTCTGACCCACCTCTGGGAACCTCCCCTGGCTGCAAGAAGCTCTGCTGTTGCTGGCTGGAAGAGCTCCCAACCTGGGCAGAGAAGCTGTGGCCTGAGCTGTCACCCCGCAACCAGGGAGGGAGGTTATGGCTCCAATGGTCAGCCCCCAATCTGGGTAGGAGACTGCTGGGAAAACTTGGACGTATGGTAACCCTGTCCCCATGCCCTGTAACCCTCACTTCTGTGATGCTGCTGGCGGCTCTGAAGGCAGCACCCATGCCAGCAGCAGTGCAGAAGTAAGGGTATCAATCCCATGACCTCCCAGTACAATAGCTTTGTGATGCTCCCTCAATGTCCTTTTGGGTCAGGACCCCCACAGTTACAACAACATGAAATTTCAGGTGTAAACATCTAAAACCGTTAAATTGACTATTTAAAAAAATCTTATGACTGTGAAATTGACTGTGGAGGATGAATTTGGTAGGGCCATAATCATGGTCAGCAATGAGGAAGGAGTGAGTGAAAACTATGAGAAGTTTGACAGATGTTACCAAAGTTAAGTGTAGATTGTCAAAGTCAGCTAGGCAAGTTAACCACACACTATTAATTTCAGTGAATCATCTTTGAAAATTGTAACCATCATAGTTTAAGAGTTGGATAACCTTTTATAAGAAAAAGAAACTCAGGAAACAGCATATGAAAGACCAGTTGGTTTTGTAAATGTCACAGAAAATTTCTCCAAGAAATTGGCTTTGTATCATTGCCATTCTTCTAAAGAAGAAAATGTGACAAGTAGGATATGAGTAACTACACTCCATTTTTGTCTTTTGCCAGAATAAGTGTATGATAACATTTTTGACTAGGTGTGAAACAACTGACTGCAGTGTTACATTCCAAGTCCCAAACTGACAGGCCTTCAATCAGGATTTACAGCCACCGACCAACTCTTTGTGATATATTTGTCAGGTCCCATAGATTATTTATCCTAAGCCAATACTTGGAATTCTTTGATGACAAATCCATTTTCAGTGCATTGGAAACAACTTCTTAGGGGTGATGTGAGTTATGTTTTATGAAAAAGAGACAGATGAAAGAATAGACACTCCTGGCCAAGTGCAAGTGTACACCCGTGATAAGAATACAAGGGCAGAATGTCCCTGGAATCATAGATAACAGGACTGGAGAAATGAAGTAGTAAGATGTTGAGAGATTTGTGCAGGAATGTAGGATAGACTTAGAGAGCAGATTTAGGTGCAAAGGTCACTCGGCCTGTCTGAACCAACAATTATGAATTCCTTTTCTTTGGCAAAAGGCTGCTTTTTTAATAGTGGCTCTGTTTAGCTCATGGTATTGGTTTAGTAGCCTGTGCACCATTTTCTTGACAATGTTTTTAAATAATGATGAGCCATACATGTCAATATTGAAAGTTAATAAGTCTTCACTGAAACAGTCTAAGAGCTCAGCGATTTATTTATATTGTGCTGGTGTCTAGAGACCACTGATCCAGGCCTCATTATGCTAGGCACTGTACACACTCACACAGAATAAAGAAGACAATCCCTGCCCTAGGGAACTTAAAATCTAAGTAAAGGTCTTGACTCCCATTAGCAGGTTTGGTGCCTCACAAAGTATCTCATAGGATGTGTGATTAATTAAATGTAATTTTATATTGATTATAATAAACTATTTGGTGATGCTAGTTGCTTCAGAGACCATTACTGTAGTTATTATCAAGTACCCTCCAATATTTAATACCTCTCTGCACAATGTAACTTGTCACCCCTAAACTTTTGAGTGACATTAGATAACCTCAGTATTTGTAATATTCAAAGTCTACCCTATATTAAGTACAAAGAAGTACTGCAGATGACAAAGTAACCATAACTATTTATCTTAGGTAAAATTGCCAAAGGCCGCTACCGTATCACACAACGACAGAAATGATGCATTTGTTCTTCCTGTGACCTATGAACGTTCTTAAAATTAAAAAAAACAATTCTACTCATGCAACATGTGGATAATAAAATTGTGCCTAAAATGACACCAAAAATAGGAATCAGTCAGATTTTTTTTTAACATGTATCTTAAGAAGTTGGTTTTAAAGGTAAGGAGTTGATCTGGCAATGTATACAGTGAAAATGCTAATGCAAAAATAAATAAGGAAACTGGTGTGTTCAGTAATCAGAATATATAATGTCCTCATTCTCATTTTGCATAAGTAATGGGCAATTAGCTTTCTTTCAGTAACTCATGATGTGAAAAAGCAATCCTTGCTAACTGAGGCTGTCAGTTGAGAAGAATATTTTACTTGACAGTTGATTAGGGGTTAAATGAGCTGAATAAAATGAATAATTTTTGCTGCTTTTCCCACTTCGTATAACAGCTATTATCTGAAGCATTTTTTTCCTTATGTTAGCTGTAAAGACCAGATTAACTGATTATCCATGGTAGAAAAACTGATTTTGACTGACATAAGGACGGCATTTTGAAATCCTGACAGTCAGCTAAAATGGCTGATAAGTGTGGGAACTGAGCAGATAACTGAAGCCTGGGAGTTTGTTTTGTTTGGTTTTTTTTTCCTATGCCCTAAGACCAAGTGGAAGCAAACTGCTGCTCATGTGGAAACATAAGCTATAGATCATAAGCTATTGAGCCGAGGCGCCACCTGCTTCTTGTGAACATGCAGAAGCTTAAATTGGAAGGAGAAAAAGAAGCCAATCTAATTTCTCCTTAAGTTGGTACTACTTGTAGCCCTGGGGAAGTTATATACACTGCCCTGTAGAAATGTTAACATCGTGGTGCTGCAGAACCTGAAGGGTGAGAGCCTCACAGCATCTTTGACAATACCTGGATGCAGATTCCATGCATCATTTATCTGAAAGCCTGACTACTCTCAAGCGCACTTTGGGGCTGGAAACTTGAGAAGACGTGTGATTGTTTTGTCCTGTTGGCATTGGAAGCTACATGAGGTTTTGCTCATTGGGTAGGGGAAAGAGTGACTGGGGAAGAGAGGACATTCTGAATAGTCTGAGGTCATTGGAATCTTAAGGTATTCCTAGGAAGTTCAGGTTTATCTGGAAGATTAAATTGGGAGAACTTCGAAGGGTTCCACAAGGCTGAAAATACACCCATTTGATAACTCTGTCAGAAGCTGCTGATGAGACAATCCAGAGGGGTAGTAAGAACAAAAGGTGTTCTTGGTTACATGGATGTAGACAAAGTCTTGCTTTATAATTCTCTTTTGTTGATACATGATTTCTTCTTAAGGCTAACATAAAATACAATGAGCTGGCTCATTTCCCATCATTTTGGGTTTAATCCTGTTTAAACTGTTCAGCAGTCCTGTGTGATACTGACTTCATGGCATTCAGTAGGAGTTGAGGCTCTCTGAGCAGCAATGAGGCCTGTAATGATCTTGGCACAAAGGGGGGGTAGGGGTATGCTAATGAAATTTGCCGATGACACAAAGTTAGGAGGCATCATCAACACAGAGGAGATGTAGCCTATTATACAGGACGATCTGGATGACTGGAGTGATAGAAAAGGAATGAAATTCAGTAGTATGAAGTGCAAGGTCATGCACTTAGGGTCTAATAATAATTTCAGCTCAAGCTGGGGCCTCATCGATTGGAGCTGACAAAGGAAATGAGAGACCTGGGTATCTGAGTTGATTACAGGATGACTGTGAACCACCCCTGTGATCCTAGGGTGTATCAGGCAATGCATTTACAGAGATTAAAGTAGTAATGTCTTTGTACAAGGCACTGGAAAGACCTCATTGGGAATATTGTGTACATTGCTGGTCATCCATGTTCAAAAAAAGTGCAGAGAAGAGCAACTAAGATGATCAGGGAAATGAAGGGCCTATCGTATGAGAAGAGACTAAAAGAGCTTAGCTTGTTTAGGCTAGCAAAAGAAGGTTGAGGGGGGATATGAGTGTACTCTAAAAATACATTGGGGGAGGGTGTGTGTATATATACCAGGAAGAGTGAAGAGCTATTTAAGATGAAGAATAATATTGGCACAAGAACAAATGGGTATAAAGTGGCCATGAAAAAATTCAGGCTGGAACTTTAGAAGGAGGTTTCTAACCATCTGAGGGTGAGGTTCTGGAACAGCTTTGCAAAAAAGCGTTTTGGACAAATGTATATGTGCAACTATATGATAGCATTGTTTGTGATGGGAAGGATCAGGACTTAACAGACCCAGGGTTCACTTCTGGTTTGTCTTATGGGCCTAAAAGCTCAAGCTTCAGGGTTTCTGCTGGCCACCTGCAGATGTCAGGAAGGGATTCTCTCTCCCCGCCCAATGTATTCATTTAAAAAAAAATTCTTTTTTCTCTGAAGCATGAGGGCTGTCCACGGCTGGTGATGGGACGCTGGGCAGGGTTGACTAGGGCTCTGAGGTGGCATTGAGCATTCTCTGTCAGGTGATCGGCTGGTTGGTTCTTGTTCACATGGTCAGGGTCTAACTATAATTCAGAAAAGTAAAACAGGACAAAATGATCTGGAACGTGTAAAATCAGAAAAAATGTTACAAAACTTATTGTAAAACAAGCTATAATTCTTGGTAAACAATGGTACAATACAGTAAGAGTTTGCTGCTAATAGGTATTTATCAAGAGTTATCACTATGTGGGATCCAACAAAACAGTTACCTCTTGGTCTGAGAATGGGAAAGCAACAATGGTATGTGGGATAGCACAGGGTGATAAATATTTGTAAGTGTTAAATGACAGCAGCTGCCATTCAAAACTTATTTATTTTGTTACCGTTCTTCTTGGGAGGCATTACTTAAATCCTGAGCCCTTTCTCTGTTTGAAATATCCAGAGGAACGAGACTGGTGGCAACACAAAGTACAGTCAAGTATCTCACTATTTGGTGTGGAAATTAAATAAAAAGGTGAGTATTTTTTCTGATGTCTGTCACGTTAACACAAAGTAAATGGATAGAAGCTGGCTGGGTGGGGAGCTGTTGGGCTTATTTGTTGGCTCTAAATAGAAGCTAATGCATCTCTTGATGGGGCAGCATAATATAGACACCAATAAACATAATATAGACACAATAAACACTCAGCACTTCAAACTTCTTGGGAAACCAGTGTGACCTGTAAAAACAATTTATCTAGCTATTATCGATCACAATTGCCCATCACTGGTTGAAAGTAATGGGAGAAATTTACAATGTCTGAGTTTTCTTCATAGTTAGTCCTGCTATTTATAGAGACGAGGCAGATGTAAAGTTTGAGGTTTTGATTACTTGTCCATTTGTATCAGTGTGCAGCCAGATTGTGACTATACTAATAAATGTTAAGGAGCAATATCTTTTTTTTTTTTAATTTTAAATCAAAAGAGTTGAAACACTGAAACATCAACAGGAAATAAAACATTTTTATTGAATATCTGTGTAATATGTATGTTATTTTTAACGACAATTCTACTGGGGGATTTACTACACAAAGTGAAACAAAATATAAGCCACCTCATCAAAAATGAAGGTAAAATACAGCTAAAGTTGTCAGCTCGTGGGTCACGAGCAATATGGCAGGATAAAACACCCCAAACATTTCTACAAGATACAGAGAAAACCCACACGTAGAAACACTCAAGCAGGCAGTAAATATACACAAAGGCAACTAGGATCTTTCTACAGCATCAGATTCTAATACTTTACACAGCTTTGTCAGAAAGGTACATGTGGTTTCTTTGAGGATGAAAATGTCATCTTGGTCATATAGCAGGTTCGGTCTCTGAGAATCATAGTACATTACAAACCATTTCTATGGTGACATTGTCTGGCAGTGTAGGAAGAGAATGTATTAAGAATACCTTAACACAATGAATCAGTTCTGGCAGTTTGAACCTGCAAATTTCTTGAATGAACAACTTAAAGTTGGATATCATGAAGCTGAATATCTGTTCTTTGCTGCAAATATGTTAACCTAGTTCCTTTTTCTGGCGCGGTTTGGTCCTTTTAAAAAAATAGTCCAGCTTGACACTTCCTGTGCACACACCTGTTTATCTCAGAATATGCCTCACTTGTGCCTTTTCCATGTTTCATGTAAAAAGAAACAATCCTAAAAATTGTCAGTGTTGCTATTTCTAGATTTTGCAGTTGGGGCGAGACTGGAGGGTTTATTCACATCCATTTTGTGCTTCCCAATTTAATGAAAGCTGGTTTGCTTGGCCACAGGTGGGCAGAACTCTGTAGGGCTACACCTTATAAGTAAAATCTGGAGGGGGTTGGGGAATTTAGTGTTCAGGATAGACTCATTTGGTCAGATCCCTGTTTGGTTTTTAAAAAAGAGCTACAGCCTGAAATTATATTAAAGAAAATCACACTCCTTCCTCTAAAAGGTGTATTGTGCCACAATTTTTTGGTGTTTAGTGGTAGTGAAAAGAGCTAAGTCTTCAAAGCATTATAAACATATTCACAGTCCATAAAATAAAAAGGGCCTCAAAGGATAAGACCTGAGGAAAAAAACGTAATGCCCAAAATGACAGGATGAAATGCTATAATCTGAGATGTTATGCTGTCTAGCCATGAGACGAAACTGGCTACAAGAGAAAGGGGCGGGGCAGAATGTGGAATATTGCACAGTGCTCGACAAAATGCTGTGTGGTCATCCCATTCTATATAACATCCTTGTCCTACACATAGCTTGTCAGTTCTAAATTGGTCCATAGTAACTAGAACTGTTTGTGCTATGCACTCCTTCGGCAGTGCAGTAGAAGGGAATGGCAGTATTATTACAATATCACTACGGAATAAATTGATTGCTATCCACTGAGAAAACTACATTTCTAAGCACACACGGCAGTCACAGTGATACACAGAGCAGTCTTTCAAGACTCTTATGGAATGACTAATAGCTTTATAATAGTGCCATTTACTACATAATAACATTGAAAACATTTAAAAACTCCTCCTGAAACGAGCATCTAGTATACATAAGAGGCTGCTTCAGTTTTCTAGAACTTGTTTGTTTTGTTTCACTTGTTTTTAAAGGACAAATTAAAACTTTTTAAGTATAAATAGTATATAAAAAGGTCACTAGCTGTTCTCTTTTGGCTTACTTTGAAGTGCATTCAGAACTATGGCTAATTTTTGTCTTCTTTTGATGGGATTACAATACTGTCTGTTCACCATGAAACTTGTATAATAAACATACACGGCTGTGCTTAAAAAATATTCTGCATTCCTTCTAATCTGAGTTCGTATAATAAAATATTTTGTTACAAAGTCTAATGTGCAAACTCATTAGGATCCTAGAACGTGAAATCACAACTGGAATTCACAGTATGTTAATTTTGTATAAAGGTGATAATGGAGAGCTACTTTTTTTTTAATGGTTAGATGCAGCGTTTCATTACTGCTGAATTCCCCCCCCCCCAACCCGCACGACCTCCCCCATGTTGTTCTAATGTGAAATTATCTCCCATGGAACTGCTTCCTCAATTGTCAGTGTAAAGCCATGATTTCAGTTTTTTAAATATATACAGAAAAAATGATATATTGGCTACGCTTCCTTGAGGTCAGCCATGGCGCTGCTCAGATCATGCTAAGTTGCCTGTAAAAGAAGTCTACAAAACTGGATTCACCCCTCCAAGGTGTACTGCGTAAGCTTATCTTGTTGTTTTGATGATTCACTTGAAAGCTCAGATTTAAGTTGTCCTTTAATATGTCAGTGTAACACTACTAGTGCCTTACAAGTTGAAATTTTTGCTGGAATGCAGACGATACAATAGTTACCCTATAATATATTATCAGCTCTCCTATATCTCAGTCAATTTACATAATTTAAAATAGAACATCTTATTAAAAACATCTAGATATACACAGATTAGGAAACGTTTACAACATACAAATCCACAAACTAGAAATAAATTTTCAGCATACTGGTATATACAACTGTGTGATACAATAAATCATTTCTGTCATGCTCTATCTACACATCATATTGCTTAAAAGAAGAGTAGATCTGGGGGGCAGTGGTGAGATGAAAGGCCTTTAGAGGGCTCTCTACATTTAAGGTTGTGCAAATTAAAACAGGATTTTAAGTACCACTCATCTGTGTTAGGGACGCATGGCTGGAAATGAAAGGACCCATATTACTGAGGTATTTACAGATACTGGCTAAAGAGCACTATGTGGGCAAATGCAGAAAGGCTTTTTTTTCTTTTGTTTTGTATTTACTTCTTGACTGCAAGCATGGCGTCTACCTCCTCCTCAACCTGTAAGGTGTGCCACTGTGCAATTGGTCGCCTGGGGTTAGCCAGCATGTCTGACCAATGTCGCAGCTCTGCGCCCGTGCTGTTGTAGCCCACAAAGACTTTCCCGATGGCATCGTTCTTGCCAATCTTGTCATAGTCCAAAACAGTCACAACAACTTGCACTTTCTGAAAGGAGATAAGAAAGAGCAGTGAGCAAGACCGGCATGGCAATAGAGACAAGTCTCAGTGCAGAACTGAAATTCCGTGTCTGAGGGTGAAAGAGGAGGAGGGTGGGTAGCAAATTCCCAATGCTACGAGAATCCAAAGGCTTGGAAATCATAGGATACACATTCCTATAAATGAAACCAAGATCAACACAGCCATGCCAATTCAGTGGTATGCTCACGATATGAGGAGAGCCTTTGTTATGGCTCAGACATGCCTGTGCAGCTCAGGAGGTGGCATACACCGGTGTTCCTTGTGCTCCGCAGATTGTGGTGGCTCTTCTAGCTTAGTTCATCTGCCAACGGTCCCAAAAGGCTGAAATGGGACTTGGAGCTCAGGAATCCCTGACACAACTTCTTATGCTGGCAGCAGCGAGAGGAATGGTGGAATAGCCACTCTGCCAGTAGCCCCTGCCACACCCTCCCATCTGGGTCAACATTCCCTTGTATCAGAATAAGATGAAGTAGCTCCTGTGTCTGCATGTTTGAAGAGATGGACTTTAGAAAGATTCTGAAGGAAAGCAGTGGTTGGCTGAAAGGACCCAGGTGAATAGGGGTCAGAAGTGTTTGAAGTAAAATATGATGGGCATATTTTAATTTTTTTAAGCCACTATATCTTCAAATCTACAAGCAAAATTTTCATTATCTTAATCAGCTTCGACAGGAAACATGACTGTAAATGTACAACCTTCCAGAAAAGGAACGCACTCACAGAGTCAAAACTCAGCAGTTTAATCTCTTTTTTTAAATTTGGGCTTCTGATGTGAAATTCCAAACAAACAGAATAATGTTAGGAGTCAGAGTGGTATTTTTTTGGGCCTGCAGCAACAGAGCATGTGAAATGCCTACCATGCTCTTCATCTACCCCTAGAATGGGATTTTGCGACCAGCCTTTAATACTACCTAGCTCTTACATAGTGCATTTCATCAGTAAACCTTAATGTGCATTATAGAGGCGGTAAGCATCATTATTCTCATTTTACAGCTGGGCAAGTCATTTCCCCTCGCTCTGCTTCAGTTTCCCCACGGTTGGGCAGTGGTCAAGCCAGGAATAGGAGCTAGGTCACCAAAGCAAGACAACATGTTCCAAGAAAGCTGCTGTGGGTGGTATCTGGGCCCTCCCATAGCTTTCTTCTCATCAAATTTCTTATTAAAATGGGTGCTGAGGCAATATTAAAAAAAAGTAATGTGTGCTTTTTGTGGAAAGAAGTTTAGAATGGAAGAGGCTTGTAGGGCTAACTTTGGAGGTGAGTCTAATGGTGTTGACACTAGTGTAACTTACACAGTGGGGAGGACAGAGGAGGTAAATTACACCCACAAACTCAGAGGGTCAACTTCAGAAGTGTAATTTACAACTTGAAACTTACAACTTCTTAGACTCGCCTAATTGTTAGGTGCATTTCCTGTTCCATGACTTTCTTCTAGTCTTCCAGAAGTTACAGCAACATAGACTCAGGAGACCAAATTCAGCATTGTTATGTAAGGGTGCAAGCTATATGTAGGAGCATATGAGTCTGAAGTCAGCATAATATAATCTATATGCCGAAGGGGTTGGAAGGAGGTGGAAATTACACCATTTTATGTATCACTTCCCATATGCAAGCTGGCTCAGTCTAAGTGAATCTAAGGGTGTCTATGTTGTGCATTAGTAAGTTCTCACTTGCATGTGTTCTCATTTGGTCCTTATTATTTGTCTGAATAGCACAAACATAACTTATTCTCTCAGTGAAACTGGGTTTTCCTCAAGAGCATCTGAGATGAAACAGCCTCAGGCTGATTTGACTTAACTGTATGCACTTTCCCTTAGAGACTTTCATTTTAAAAGATGAATGTATGACTATTTCCCTGACTCTGCTTCATGCTATTATAAATGTACACAGCTCCTGGATTCATGACAGATCAGGATTTGTTTCTAGAGGTAGCATTTATGAATAAGGGGAAAACTTAATTTACGCAGAAAAATATTTTTAGTGCCAACAGGTCAGTCAGTTCTCTTATTCTAAAAAGGCCTGATCCTGCAGTCCTTACTTGCAGGAATAGTCCCACTCCTATTAATGTGATTACTCCTGTGAGTAAAGGCTGCAAGATCAGAGTCATAATGACTACTCTTTATAGCTCCGTCCCCTGAGAAAGTGCACAAATCAATGAGCCAGAGGAGGATATGACAGCTCCAGGCGTGTAAGTATTTACATAATCATTTATGACAAAAGTGCATGTCAAACTCAGACTCTCTTCCCCAAAACCCTTCATGATAAAATGCAATATCCCTCATGCTAATATTTCTAGAAGCCAAAATAATGTTTTAGAACATAATGTTGCTTGCAGTGTATTTGCTGTTATTGTCAATGATAGCCCCAAATGGATGTATGTATTAGATACCAGGTACAATCAGACCCCTCAAGGGTATGGGCTTTATCTTGGTGCAAGACTGTTTACAATTCTTATTATGGTACAAAATAAAATGCCTGATGTTACTGGGAACCATTAGTCTAATGATTACTAGAATTGTTTTTTGTCACAACCCCAAGAGATGGACACAGAATAAACAGTGGTGTGGTGTTCAGGGGGTGGAAATGGAAGGCTCAGATGACTGATCACGAAACAAGTCTCATCTTCTGCTCACTGGTTCAAATCTGCACAGGTTATTAGTGACTGAAAATCATTCCCATCTGGTGGCTGATTGGTGGCCTGTGTGAAATGTAGGTTTCAGTGCAAATGTCTATGGATATTGCTACAAAAGATCATCAACATCAAGAAGCACCTCTATTAGCAATCTCAGCAGTGTGGCCTGAGATTGAAAAGGCATGGAGACTGAACTATTCTTTCACACTCAGAGGTTAATAGCTGAACATTGGCAAAACAGAATGGGGTTAGCTCCCTATTTTGTGCTTGTCCTGTGTAGCATTTCACACTCCAGTGGGGTCAACTCAGAACCTTTCAAGATAGCAGTTCGGTATTAAAGTCTTGTTTTTAAAACTCAGCTCCAGGATTGCCTCGCTTTTGCACAGTTCTGTGCTGATGCATAGCTGCAGACTGTTCCCAAATATACATTCCAATTAAGGTCACCAAATCTGAATTTACTCTGCGGTGGTTGAAATACATTATTCTTATCCTGTTTTGTGTTCCACATTTGTGCTGCTAAGGGGCTGTTTTTACTAGTTTTGTCAACTCTGCCTTGCCTCCATGATCCCTCTCTTCTCTGTGCTCTCTAATGATCATGGACCTAATATAATCATTATTCCATTACCCGACATGTTAGTGGAAGTTTACCTAAGTGAATGTTATACCTGAAATACCAAAGGTCATAGTGACATTTACAGTATTCATTCTAAATAATCTTTAAATACATTTTTCTATAAATGAAATTACTGAAGTAACATAATCATAACTTACCTCTCTAACTACAGTTTCTTATAACAAATACCCAATACACTGACTTGTGATTAGGTCCCCAAGTACACATTTTTTAATTGAATCTCCCTGTTTAGGTAAAGAGTAATAAAACCATTCTAACAGAACCACAAGAAAGTTAAATTTGAAACAATTAAAACATGATGGGTAAAATTTTCAAATGTACCTAAATCCAATTTTCATAAGTGACTTAGGCCCAGATCCTCAAAGATATTTAGGCTCATTGATTTAAAGAGGGCTAGTGCCTAAAAAACTTTGACTATCTGGACCTTGGACATTTGTCAGATTTACAAAATAACTCAAGTGAGTTAGGTGCTTAATTCCCATTAGTTTTTATATTTAGGTGCCTAAATATTGAAATATTTAGGTAAATCTGGCTACTAAGTGAATTACTTTGAAAAATGAGATTTAGGTGCTTTTGAGAACTTTTCTTGATCTGTTAGTTAATTTACTCGTGTTTAAGCATTTTAGTCCATTTAAAATGGATGATTCAGAACAATCAAACAGGAACTATAACTGCAATTCACACCTCCATCCACAGCTACCATGGATAGGATGAGGCTAATTAAATAGTGAATATAATATGGGAAAAACAGCTAAAAGTCTTTTAACTCCTGTCCCTATAACTTTTGTTAGTGCATTTCTTCTCTTATCACTATCTGCCTGTTTGGTTTTCTTTTTGGAATCAATTGCTTCTTAACATAAAATGTCAGTTATCCATTTTTCACTGATGAATCAACACTTGATGAGTACTCTGCATTATCATTTCCCTCTTCAAGCAGTCACACTCATCTAAGATAGTGCGAGGCTGGCACATAGGTGCTAATGAAGGCATGCACACTTCATAATTAACAAGGTCTCTGTTAAATATTTATGAGGGCAGAGAAATGGAATTCAGAGGAAAGAAAAAACAGTGTTTGACATTACCTGGATTTGCTCGAATGGTACTTCAAAGCTGAAAGATTCATTGTAGTAGGGATTCAGAGTGTTCTTTTTAATTGTTGTCTTTTTCTTTTTCAGTCGCTTACCATTCTGCATCAGATGGATTTTCACATAGGGATCTGAATAATTACAATGAAAAAGTATAATTAAGAAATGGTAACCAAGTTAATGTGTATTGTATAGTGCAGAGGTAGTCAATAGGCGGACTGCGGGCCAAATTGGGACGTTTTTGAATGGACCACAATATCTTTTTGCTTATTATCATTATTATCTTGCTCCACTATTATAATTTATCTCTGCTCCATGGTACATTAATCCATGCATATTCACTCTCTCTCATATCAGCATAATCTCTTTAGACATGTATCTTAGTTACATGTTTGTACAGGGCCTAGCACATTGGGACCTCTTTCACTGACTAGGGCATCTAAGCAGTACTAGCACACAGAGAATAATGATCTGGGAAGAGAGTGCCACTCTGCACCAGCCATTCTGACACTGCATAGTAGTTCTACCCCAATTACCCATTGTACAGGTGCTGGTCTTCTGTGCACTGGGTTTGACTATCTTTAGAATCAGCCTGATTACATTGTGGTAAGGGACTATTGTCTGTGCTCTTTATAGACACATATAGGCTTGGGTTTGGCCTCCCAGTAGCAGTGTAAATTATAACTAAGCGTTGTTACACTCCACTGAATTCTCATTGTTTATGAGTTTGTATGAGTACAGATGGCTAGACATAAGAACAGATTTATCACCTAATTACAGATTCTTCGCACAAGCAAAACTCTCAGTGAAGTTATCGCATTGATATATCTCAGGGGTTATAACTTCAATGGGCTTGTGGCTGCTTAGGATATGTGTGATTTAGCGTATCTTCTTCCCCATTCAGGGAGTGGACTTATTGGACCCAACTCTCCTTTCACACCACTATAAATCAGGAATCACTTCATTGTCACCCATACACAATGAAAGCCCTATGTGGTAGAGAGAACCAGGCTTAATGTGTGTAACATCCTGTACATTACTGCAGCCAAGACTTGACTAACAAACCTTTGTGGTTTTAGACAGCAATTCTGCAATGTAAGCCACTCGAAAGCCTCCCCTAGGGCAAAACAACAAGATCTGTGCATTATGCCTGTTAGCTGGAAGTCACTCCTGGCATATCTTGCATTCAGAGTCTTATTATTTATATCAAAGACAGCATCCCTCCCTTCTGTGAAAGCCGATGAGGGGGGAGGGAAATCAGTGAATGCTTTGTGGTTAAGTTTCCTTATCCTTTACTCTGAGTGCACAATCTTTCAGGACTGTCCAATGGAATCCGAGTCTGAAGTATCTAGGAACAATTGCATCCTACTACAATAAGGAAGTATTAAAACTCCCCTGGCTTTTTTCTCAGTAGAAGAGTTATTGCCCCTGCAGCCTCAACATGGGGTTTAGCACCAGTACTTTTAGGGATTTGACAGTGTAAAGCAGATGGTTCTCTGCCCTCCAAAAGCAGTGGTCTAGATTGTTAGTTTTGCTAAGGCTCCATGTTGAGTGTAAAACTGGTTTGAAATAAAAGACCATTTCAGCAGCAGTACTGATTGGAAAACAGTGTTAAAGAAGTTTAGGGGTGAATGGAGAAAATTACAGACGCAAAGGACTAGTTTCACAGAGACTTAGGAGCCCAAATGCCACTAACCATTGGTCTAGAGAGTCATTCTCTCTCTGGCCCAATGCATATTTAATTATTTATACAGAGTGGCACAGTTTCAAAAGGAAAGATTGAGTGAGACCTCACCCCAGAAAAGCCCAAGGGTTAGGGTACTCTCCTGAGAAGTGGTAGATCCAAGTTCAAATCTCTTTGCCACATCAGGGAGAGGACTGAATTGATACTGGGTCTCCCACCACCTGGGTGAATGCTCTAACCACTGGGATAAAAATTGAGGAGGGAGAGGTCCATGGTGGCAGCTGCTACCACCACAACAGCAGCAGTATCAGTGTTGTGTCTTAAGTGCCTAACTCCACGAGAGAGTTAATGGCTGTGACTCTGGGCAGAGGCAGGCTCTTCCTCCAGCCTAGATTTGGAGGGCAGGGCTTAGGCCACACATCTCTCCTCAGCATTCCCTAGCATAAGTGGCTCTCTGCTCAGCTTGCTGGCTTCTGTGTATCCCATTCTGATGCTCCTCACTTTCCCCAGATGTGGTACAAAGAGCCTGAGTGCCTAACTTGGGGGCTATGGATTCCAGTAGGCTGCAGGCCAACTAAGAGTTAGCTGTAGCAGCACTGAATGTTACGGTGCCTAACGCCTCCTTGTGATCTAGCCCCAAGTCTGATGTAGGTATACCACGGCTTATGGGAGCATAGAGAAGTGCTAGACTCTCAGCTGTACAGCATTAGATTAACAACTGAAACAGTTATGAATGCGAAACTATATTATATTGCAGTGAATTCTGAAGATAGATGTCTACGATTTATGGATCTGTGTCTGTAGAGTGTGCACACAGGCTGTGAACATGTCAATAGGTGTATAAAGATGCAGTGTTATGAAGAAGCTGATTTTAAAACAATAATGCTTGGTTAGAGTAACTATTATCCAAACGTATATACACTTTCTGAGATTGCCTCTGCTCTCACTTAAATAGGTTTGACCCTACTGACTTCAATGGAGTTTCTTTCTATTTACAGTGGTGTGAGAGCAGAATCTGACTTTGTGTCACGGGGAAAGCGCACAGAGAACCTGGGATCAGATGAAGAAACACGTATCTAGATTTTTGATATTTTCCCCCCTCACTGTCAGCTCCCCTATCCATCACCACACAGTGATTGTCAGGCTACACCCTATGGCTCACTAATGATGGGAGAGCTTCTACACAGGGAGTTAGAAATAGGTGTATTGAATATTACTAAACCCTGCCCATAGCAATCCAAGGGTTAAACTGTGTTATATTCATTTTTTTAAAAAGCCATCTAAACTTCCAATAGCTATCTGAAACCATGGTCAATTTAGCTGATCTATAAAAAACCCTTAAAACACATTCCATATTTACAGTACTAACTGGAAAGAGGCAGTTCAAGGCCTATATATGCTGAATGCAGTTTTACAAACTTGAGTGAGTTGATTTGGAGTCTGGTCTTTAAATTTTGATGGTGATGTCAGTCTGCTAAATATTATGCCATAACTTGCAATAGAGAGACAAGGTGAGCGAGGTAATATCTCATTTTGGACCAACTTCTGCTGATAAGACAGACAAGCCTTCAAGCTACACAGAGCTGTGCTTCAAGTCTGGGGAAGGTAGTGGGAGTGTAACAGCTAAATACGGGATCAAACAAAGAGTTTAGCATAAGTAGTTAGCACATATTCTAAGGTACTATTCAAGGTGAAGTGGCCTGTTAACACCCCTGTAGTCATAGGACAAAAGGGGGGGGGTTAGTGGGTTACAGATTATTATGGTTTATTACATCAATCTGGAACTCACTAAGGCCCTCTTTTTGTCTTGTGACTACAGGGGTGTTAACAGGTCACTTCACTGTCACTGGTCTCTTAGAATATGAGCTAACTACTTATGCTAAACAATCTGTTCGACCTTGTGACGCTCTGGAGTTTGGTCTACACTACAAATCTATATTGGTATAACTATGTTGCTCAGCACTATGAAAAATCCACACCCCTGAGCAATGTAGTTATACTTACCTAACCCCCCATGTGGACAACCCTATATTGGAGGGAGAGCTACCGCCTCTTGAGAAGGTGGATTAACTACATCAAGGGGTGAGCTCTCTCCCATCGGCGTAGAGCACCTTCACTAAAGCATTACAGCAGTGCAGCTACATAAGTGCAGCTGCGCCAATGAAGTGTTTTAAGTTTGTAGACTTGCCCTGAGTACCTCTCCTAGACCTGGGAAAGAGCTTTGTGTAGCTCGAAAACGTGACTCTTTCACCAACAGAAATTGGTCCAATAAAAGGTATTACCTCACCACTTCGATTCTAGCATCCTGGGCCCGAAAGGGTTATAACAATGAATATAATCGATAGTAGCCATTCACCTCAGAAGGCTACAACTTGCTACAGTGAAGTGTGGTATTAGAACTTAAAGTAGTAATAAAATTTCAACTGGTAAGACTTTATTACTTTATTGTTTTTCCCCTTATTATTGCAAACATTTTTTGTCTTCCTTCATTACATACTTCTACATTAGCAAAGAAAGATTATATTACACATTTATGATTGTGAAATACTTCCTTTAGATGAGGGATCTTCCCTTGTAGAGCAAAACACGACAAAGAATGTGTAAGGATTTAAAGGAAAGGATTTTTCAATTAAAAAAAAATAAAAGATAGATTATTTTTAGAAGGGATATCTATCTTCTACAAACTAGCAGAAGCTGAACTGCCTGAAGCAAACCATTGCAGGAAAACAGAATAATAATAATGATGATAAAAAGAGCAGTTTAGCTGAAAAGTCACAGAAAAATACTTCAAGTGATTTTCAGTGATGAAGTTTAGTGGGGACATCTGTATTCTCAAGTTTTATCAAAAGGCTCAATTCTGCCAGCATTACTGATGTTGAGTAATATCTTATATGTGAACAATCTCAATGAGTAAGGTGCTTCTCAACATGAGTAAGGGTGATAGAAATGAGCATAGTGGGCAAGAATCAAAAGTTGTACAGCACGAATGCAGCCACAACTGACATTGAATCAATTCTACCAGTTTATTTAGCTCAAGCTGAGACAGGTTTCCTCTACAATCATGGGATTCTCTGTTGTGGATCTCCACTGGTGAGGGAGGGCTTCATGTGTGGAACTACAAAGGTGCCTCTCTGTTAAGTTTTCATGGGGGATAGGACTGGCTGTGCTCTCCTTCATATGAAATATCTTCATATTAAACTGACTGTGGGATTAAATACTAGTTGCTGCTACTTTAGTTGCTCTCATTAACATTCTATTCACAAATGCAAAAAAGCTGTAAAAATCATAACTCACATTGTGCATCATTAGTTTATAAGAACATCTCAAGGGAGGGCTAATAAGGCAGCTTTTGGGTTGCCAACTTGACGTCCTTTGCTTTATTGAATTTTAGAATAAAGATATCAGGACATTATTGAAAGCAACCAACAAATCTGTGCTTCATCTGAAATGAAAGTTGAAGTAGTGTCAGCTAGGTGGTAAACACACAGGTATTGATTTTTGAGACAGTGCTACTAAAATACCAGAATAATCCTGCTAAAACTAATACTCAGCTGACCACCACTTTGTGGATTGGGTGTCTTTAATCTGTTAGATCAGAAAAAAACCCAATAATGTATTTGACGTTCAAGTGAAAATAATGGGTATTTCAGAAAATAATGGCACATTTAAGTCAATCACCTGCATCAGCAAACATCTAATATTCCAGGACATGATAGAGTTTGTAGAGTGCAGCAAAATGGAAATAAAATATTCTGACAAAGAACATGTGGCACTGGAGAGCCACTGCTTGTCTGTGGATTTTAAGATGAAACTTAAATTGTAGGTGATCAATATTTAATGAAAAATCAGTATTATGTTCCTTCAAAAAGGACAGAATTTAGACCACATGAATTTCCATTTGGTGAAACAAACTGTCTTCAGCACAGCAATGTCAACAAAACAGCCAACTTGGAATGGTATTAGTACAAGGGTTTATTCTGAACACAAACATAAAGATAGTGTTGATCTTTGATAAATATTTGTAAGGTCTCTGTTCTGTGGTAATCTAATCAAAGTATGAAAAGCTAGCAGATAGAAAGTTGACAGATTTGGAAAAATGCTGTATGTGAAAACACTAGAAATTGATTACAAGAGCAACTACTTTCCTAGGCCTATGGGGTGTGTATGATTGTTTACAAAAAACAAAACAAAAACACTGCAGAGCCTTGGGTGCAGATCAGAAACCCCCCCACCCAAAACCCAAACCTCTGTTACACTTGAATGAGCCAGCCTGCTTAACAATAAGAGGAAAACCAAGCCAGAATAATCTAGTAGTAACTAGAAAATAATATAGTCAGATGAACTTGGCAATAGAATTGATAGTTGAGCAGAAACATGGGGTTAGAATTGCCTACAATCTTATTTTTTTATGAAGTTCAGGGTTTCAGGTCCTAATTAGCACATTCCATCTTTAAGGAGAAACATTGATCCAAACCCACGCCAAAACAGTACCACAGAATGTGAACCGTTCAGTATCGTTTCCATTTTAGGGAGCAAAATGAACTGTTGAGCACAGCCCAGACATTCATCCTATAAAGACAAAATTGGAAATGCAAGTTTTATATATTGATCTCAAAACCTGTTTTGAACTGAGATGATTTGAAAAGCAAAGCTATAAAGAGGAAGAACTCAAAGGGCTATAATTGCTTTCTCCCAGATGTCACTGCAGCGAGAGATGGAAAAGATTTGTACCAGTCCAGTGGCCCACAGACTGAAGCAAGGACAATGGAATCAGTCTGGTACCATTCTACCCTGAGCCTGTTGCAACTCCTCCCGGCAACTACCATGCACAAAGAGCTTTGTGGTGAAGGGGGAACTGCAGGGGGAAGAGCTGCTCTACATAGGAAAATTACTGCATTTCCGATGGCAATTGTGCCGGGAGTTAATGCTGACAGTCTACTCTATGCGGTTTTATGCCTTTGGAAGAGGTGGGGCAGACATTTGGTTGTGGCACCATGGCTCCTGACAGAGAAGCAGAGCAGGGCAAGCCTTCAATGTGGCTTCCTCACCATTGCTGGATTTTCCCACAGATCTTGGGACATCCTCTCTCCTTGGGCCCACAATACCCTCCCTTGTGAGAGGGGATGAGTCAGCATGCTGCTTGTGGCTTTCAAGCCATGGATAATTTGCCTTAATGTTTCTCCTTCTGTGTATTTGTGTGTGGGAGGGGATAATTAAGGCCTCGGAAATAACTTCTAATGAGTTTGGAGAGATCACATTCATGGGTTGTCTAAAACAATATGCTTTAGACGAAAGGAAAAACTTGGAACTGGAAAGAGAGCCTGAGGGTGAAAGATTGAGCACTCGGGGGGGAAGCAGCAATATAAGGCACAACGGCTACGAATCAGTACAAATACTATGCTGCATTCTAGATTTCATAAAAGTTACGATTTATACTCATGCTATTGTGCCTTCTACATACCTCCATAAATGAGCAAGTTGTAGTGTTATCTTTTAAGCGCAGCTGACGTCTCAAGGAAAACGCTGAAAAACCTTCTAATTAGAAACAATTCTCCTGGCATAAAATATAGTTTGTTTGTTGTTTTTCTTCCCAACAACATTTGCATGAAAATGGGAACATTGAGTCCTTGGAGTTTATTTGGTGCTTAATGTTTATTCCTCAGCCACTATTAAGATTTCCTTGATTGGGACATCATAACAACATAACTCACTTGTGGGTTATGTGCCAGATGCTGAGATGCACTCAAGTATCTGCTGGGTGCTTTTAGGGGTGGGAAAGGACAGGCTGAAAAAGTACCCATTTTAGCTCCCTGATTATGGAGTGAGTCCTATGCCACCAATGGCCCCAGCAATACAGAGCAGCCTTTAAAGCCAATTTAACCAGCCTGCTGGGGATTCAGCTACATGGAGGAATTCCTGAAAGCTGGCCTTAAGCATAGTGGCCATGGTCAGGGCAAAGAATCATTGATCAGGTTAATCTATGGCTGCCAGAATGAATGGCCCCTGAGAGCCATAAGAAACGGATTGTAAAATAAAGCAGCCTCAAGGCTGCTCTACCTTGTGTTGCAGTTTGGTGCTTGCTTACAGGCCCACCTGTGGAGCCTGAAGCAGATAAGGTATGGCTAGGCCTCAGAATCTGTTGCCCATGAGGTCTATGTTTTTACATACCTTGACTGACTCCTACTTTACATTTCTTTAAATAAACCTCTCCCTAGGAGGAGGCCACAGGAGTGTTGAATTTTGAAGTGAAGCATTCTATAAATGTGATTGCAATAATGTTAAACATCTTTCTCACAGAAACAGCAACTTTTTCAATGGCAAGGCCTTGGTTATATTACAGGGAATTCACATGTATGGGCTAGATTCACAAAAGGAGTTAGGCGCCTAAATCCCAGAATCAGGTCCACTGCGATTCACAAAACCCCTGCTCAGCTGCTGCTAACCCTTCTCGGTGAATAACCTTGCTTGATGCCTAAATTTTGGCAGTAGAATTTTGCTGGGCAACTATGTTTCTGCCTCTGTGCATGTATATGCAGCCCGGTGCCAGGTTTCCAGACACACAAATCTCAGTGCAATTCACAAACCAGGGAAAGATAAGGTGTTCCTCCATCTAACTCATCTATGGGGTCTAATCTGGTAAACACATGCTCAGAGCTTGCCTATTGAAGCAACCTCCTATAGATGAGCTTGCACAAAATGGCTGCTGGGGGGGGGGAAAGGAGTGGAAGAGGGGAAAGCTGTTCTTCTGGGAATAATGAAAGATTCATTGGGGCAGAGGAAAAGAGACAGAGCATGAGAAGAATACTGTAGCCTGGTGCTTAGAGCACTCATGGAACCAGTCCCCCTGCTCCAATGACCTTTAAAATTGTTTATCTACAATAGAATAGCTTCAACAGGAGAGACTGTGGGAGCCTCATATCAGACTATCCCATAGCTCAGCAGTTGGAGCATTCACCTGAGGGCTGGTAGATAGATCCCTGTTCAAATACCTTTCTCCCTTAGGCAGAAGGGGGACTTGAACCAGGGTGAGCACACAAACACTTGAGTTAAAAGTTATGATTCAGTTGCTCCTCCTTGTGCCCCTTTGCAAAAACAGCATAGGCACCGAACTTCAAGAGAGGGTTTGCAGCTGAGAATCCCAAGCTAAGGGACTTGGCTGTGCAGCCTGGACTTAGGTGTGTATCGCTGAAAGTGGAGCAGAGCTTAGCACACATCTCCCGCTGGCTAGCTTAGTTGAGGAGCTGCCTAGCTCACTGGCTTTTTGGGAATCCCAGTCTAAGGGGTCTCTCTCAGTCTCTCTCTGTTGTATAGCGAGCCTAGAAGCCAAACTCAGGCTTTGTGAATTCCAGTGTTTTCTAGGCAACATTCAGCATCAACCTGCTTCAGTTTCTTTTTGAATCCAGTCTTAGAAGTATTAACAATAGCCTCTATGCAGCAAAGAAAGAGAAAATGGGGACTGTAGCACAACTTGATTTAAAAATAACAGCCTTTCACTGGTGGGCAATTAAATGAATATCAAGTTGGTATTAAAATGCTGAATCCAGAGAATCCGAGAACATTGAGGTGAGGGAGGAAAGCAGCCAGAGAGCCAATGATTTACTCATCTGAGAATTCCAGACTGGAATTGCTAACCATGTAAAGCAGACAGTAGAAACAGAATTGTTCATAGCGGCCCAAGGGCTATTTAAACAGGCTGTAACTCCAGCCACAGTGCTCTCCAAACAGAATTGTACAAAAAATGTTAGAACTCCAGATGGGGAAAGCTGCATTAAGCTAAAAACAAAAAACACCGCCCCCCCCTCCCAACTTATTTAACAACTGCACAAATTAGTGCTGATGAGCCTGAGGTAAAGTTTACTGCCAAAGAATGGGCAGTTGATCTGTCTCACTTGAATATTGGCAGCCATTTCAACCTAGCTACAGCTATGCAAAACAAATTATTTTAGAAAGCACAGCGAATTTGGGTTGAACCCAGCAGCAAAACATGCCTTATGTTTTAATCCAGAGCCAAAACTAAACGTCCTGGTGCACTAGTAAAGCGACTGAATCAAGCACTTTGTAAATGTGATTACAAATGAAATTCCAAACTACAAAGCAATAAACCTATTTCCATTGCATCAGATGGGGTGCCAGCTTACTCAATTCGAAGGGGTAGGGCTGCTTGTTGATCAAGCTTTAATGCAGATAAAAAAATTCAGCATGTGCTTCTAGTTTTGGGTAAGAAGAGGGAATGGACCTTCTATTTTAGGCAATAAAAAAAAAGAGAAAGGCAAGATCTTACACTTTGTGGCTATGCAAAAATGCAAGGCCCGTGGGTAATAATATGCAAGCTGCAGTAGATTTGACACTAAATGATGGCAAGCATGAACTAGTGGGTATAACTCAAACCTACACATTATCTTTAATGGAATCTTTCTCAATACATGAATTCAAATTGTGTGGATATAAACAGTATCACAAGGGCTGATTGCTAGCTGAAAGACTCACCACAAAGGAAAATGGCAATGTATCAAGCCGGAGCAAGGGGTTCAATGGGGTGCTGCCAAGATCAGTGCTGGGTAAGGTTTTATTTAACATTTTAATGATAATGATATGGACGAAGAGTGGCTAAACAGTACATTACTTAAATTCACAGATATTAAATTGGGTGGTAAAGCAAATATGAGTAAGGCCAAAGGGTACAAAGGGGCTTAGAAAGGTTAGAACTATCAGGAAATCAACAGGAAAAAAAGATTCTAATATTTTTGGGGGCTAGTAATCCATTGCACGGTGTACGCACCAGGGTGTGTACGCGGAAGGATGCAACATGAAAAAGACCTAACATGAAATTAATTAGCTTTGGAATGCACAAGTGGCAATGGCAGAAACCCCAGAAATGGTCTCTTGCTGAAGTTTCTGGAATACTGGGTACAGTTTTGAGTTCTCCAGAACCAGGGTAGCTATTTAACAAAGTAATGTAGAGAAAAGTAACAAAAATGATTAAGTGACTGGAGTGACTGACATGAGGAAAGAGTAGAAGAACTAAACGTGTACAGCTTGGCCAAACACTGACTAAGTGGGGATATGATGCTGTGTGAAAGTAAATGAAGGTTGAGGAGAGGAATTGTTCAGAGCATTGAAAGGGAGCATCTAACTAAGAGAAATAGGGGTGAAATTAACTAAAGGAAGTTTTAGATTGAATACTTATCAGGAAAGAAACAATTAGACCAGAATAGTCTCTCAAGGAAAGTGGTTGAGATCCCACCACTTCAATCAATTAGAAATGGATGGGGCAAAGCGTTGTAAAGTATATAATGCTCTAGGGAATAAGCCTGTATTGGGAGGGGCATTGCTTACCCCAAATGACTTGATACATTTTTTTTCCCATCACTAGTTAACTTCTGTCTGCATTCCCAGAAAAGAGACTCTGAGTGAGCTACAGTATTTATCAAAAGGAAGTATATTTAACAGCAACAAGTCAAATTAGTTTATTAGCAATTTACTGTAGCAAGAAGGTACATTTCATGTGATAGTCATCTCATGTTGGCATCATCATACTACAGTTTTGTTGCTTGACTGAGTGTCAGCATGGTTCTGCTTTTCAATGTGAGAAAAAAGGACGCTACCGTATGGTTTAAGACTAATCTCTCTCCCCTGCCACCTATTGAGAGAAGTGGAAGCAACATATTTGGATAGACGACAGAAGCAGAGGAAAAGGATGTCCCATAGACACACTAATGTGCCATAACTCTACTTGCAAGGCATGCTTTTCCCAAATTCAGCAAACATGCTTATGACTGAATATGCCATATGCCTAATTAAAGATAAGTGTGTTGGAGGAAAAGGGGAGAGGATAGGGAGACAGTGAAATAAGAATATAATGTACGAGGGGTTAAAATGTAATTCATTTTATTTTACACTTGCATCTATATAGCTACATATGTTATCAAGAAAACCCCAATTAATCAGGACTAAAAAAATACTTTTAATCTGTATATTTTACAGAGAGAAATGTGCAAAACTACAGATTGTAAAACAACTGTCGAATTTTGCTTAAAAGCTGGATGCTGCTGTTTTATTGATAATGTTTTTCTTAGCTGAGCTTAGGTAAATATGAAGTCTTTTGACATCTGACAGCATGAAAGAGGCATGTTTTATGATTCAAACCATTAAGCCAAAAATATCAAATCAATGGCATCTAATACTGTAGGAATGCTGCTGTAGAGAGAGAAAAAATACAGTCCTGGAGTTTTCTTCTTCTGCAACTACAAGGACCATCAAAGAAACCTGATCTCCACACTTCACAGCTGAGTGAGAAGCCAATCCTAGTTATGCTGTGTCAAAGCTGATATTTATTTTCAAGAGCATATCATGAGTTTCATACCACATTTTATTCATCAATGGTTTTATATAAGAAGGAGCTGACTAGATCATTTTTTTCTTATCAATCTGAAACAAATTCCTTTTTCTACCTGAGAAATTCATATTTACATATAGCTCAGTGATGTGGATTTTTTTAAGTGTGCATTTTCCGAGCAATTACAACTTTAAGGAAAAAAAATTACAGGTCTTCAGTATATTTGCATGATTGTTGTGTTGCTTTTGTCTACCAAAACAACTAGTCACCAACAACAGCAGAAAATATTTGTTTAACAGACCCCTTCCTCCCAATACACATCTACACACACCTTTCCTAAGCAGCGTTTTTTATGAATACACCATGAACAGTTTTGGATTGGTTTCCCCAAGGCTAACAGAACTTTTTCCCAAAAAGCAGGAGCAATCTTTAGTGTCTCAAAGCTTATAGCAACAATGCTACTTTTGAAACATAAAGCAATCCAGTTAGGCTCAATTTGCACTAGCAAATTGATTTTGTCCAATGTCTCCTTCTGGGATGTAGTACCATGTCACATTACCTTTTGTTGTGCTTATGGCTACAATCTGTCCCTCACTCTACTAATGGAAGGGGAACAGATAACTCACAAATGTTATTTGGAGATCAGGATTTACTGTTTTGCCACATTGCATGATTTCCACTTCTAAATAATATCAATGCTCAGGGCTCCACTTCCTAAAAATGGCTCAGTGGAACTTTAGATTGCAACTGTACTACCTGGTAGCAAGAAATTAGTTGAACAACAAGTAACAAGTTGACGCCTTCAAATCTGGTGAAAAGCAATTTTGCAGTTTCACAATAAAATTAACATCCTTCTGGTCTCCACTCAAATCTGAAACGTACTAACAGCAAATTTTGAACACAACCAGATGCAAAAATGCATCTGGGGGCTTAGGTGTATCTTTTCAAGAGCTATTTGTTATTCTTCTTAAAAGTAGCAGCCATTAACTTATGATACGCAGTTCTATGAACAACTGCCATATGATTGAGCTTAAGTCCTCAAAAGATACATGCGACTGTTGAAACTGTTTGGAAGAATGAACACATTACTTATTGTTTCTATAACAGTATGTGTTTGAATGGCAGCTTACAGACAGGTGCGAGATGAAAAGGTTGCTGTCTCATGCACAAACGGCCTGAAGAGTACTTAAATGCTAACATTCAAGGCAGAATGGAGACAGAGTATTCAAGACTACCAACAGTAGTGGTGAGAATACTCCAACACCAAGAACATTATTCCTGTAATAAGACAAGAGGACCCGGCAAATTGCATCATTAGAAAAAGGGAGAAAATGTTTCTGATAATGTAGCTTGTGCCCCAACATACCTCACGATGCTTCAAATTCTTCCAGCTATTCAATGACACACATGGATATTTGATTGACGTTTTGCCACTTACTGCATCTCACTTTGGCTTAAAAGGCAGTGAAACATGACACAAAATATCAGAAACCTGAAGGTACATGATAGTTTTCAGCTCAGATACCTGCTGCAAATTTTGACAGCAGATATCAAATTCGGTATGAAAGTGGTTGAGCAGGCAGATCTTGTGGTTCATTGACTACTTAGATTAAATTTGAGCAGTTCAGCATATTTCTGGTTGCCATTCTACTGAGACAAGATCTGGACACAATCTAGTCAAGGCACCATCTGCATTGTCACAAAACCAACAACCCATAAATCACATATGAATTTCAGAAGACCTTTGAAATTTCAGAGCTGAAAGCAGTGATATTCAAAAGGATGAGTCTAGTTGTTGAGACTATTACACTTATTGGGAGCACAGGAGGACTGCTAAATATTTGTATGCAAGCTCAATAAAAGTATATGGTACCTGGGACAAGATGGCTGGTGTTCTCTATCCAAGTCAAGGCACTATTTATTGTATGTGATACAGGACAGAAACAATGGCTGAAAACAGTATGATGATGGAGCAATATTTAATGCCATTTGGGTAAGATTTTTCAATTTAGGTGCTTACATTGAAATCAATGGAAGTTAATTGCCTTGGCACTTTTGAAAATCCCACTAGGCACCTGTCTGTATCTTTGGGTCCCTAAATACCTTTGAAAATCAGGACTTTTATCTTAATCCTGAGAATCGGGATTGTCACCTGTCAATAAATTAATAGGTTAAATTCTTATTGTTTACTGTCCATCCAGAGCTAGTGCAAGTGGCAGCAAAAATCTGAAATATGTGGATGCCAGTAAGAAAGACCAAATGGTTTATTACCAAAAATTAAATAATTTTATTGAAAATTAAAAACACAAACACAAAAACAAAATGATCAGTGTAAGATTCAACAAAGAGTATATTTGCCTTCATGACACCTTCTCTACAGAAGCTAGGTTGCCAATAACAAAAGAAAAACAACAGTGAGGCTTAAGGAGGAGATAGCTTTAAGAACTGTTTATCCCAAAACCAGACTGCTGCAAACTGTTCACTATTTTGGGTGAAGTAAACTCCCAACTCCACAGTACCAAGACCCAAAGGATTACATTCATTCAGTGAACAGGGCCCACATAAGGTCAAACAGAGGAAATTTCTGGATTTGGTGAACTGGCCAGAAAATGATTTGGAAAGCACTTTATAAACATTACAAAAACATTACAAAAGCTGACCTACTGAATGGACAGCAGATATTTCAGAGCACTGAAAACTTTAAAATGTTTTTAAATACTTTTTTTAAATGACCTCTCTAAATTTCCTCAGTTCCCTAACATTTCATTCCTTGTGCTGTAAATAACCTACTGGTACTGTGACAGCAGCACGCTTTCTGGCTATAAGCTAGTATAATAAAAACTTCATCTTAATAGGGTAGACTTGGTTAAAAAAACCCTCAAAGTTATTGGACAAATTATTTTTGAAATGGTCAAGAAAATCTGTTCAGGAAAATAATGGAAAACAATTTGTAGCATTGGTGAAAAATAAGACAAAGTGGTAATTTCAAGAGTAATGAAAACACCAACTTTTAGAGTATGTGGAGCCCATTTTCTGTTCTTTATTAGTGGAAATCACAGATCTTTGTCTCTGCAGGATTCTTTTCTTGCTGCATTCCACAAGCTGAGAGGAGCTCTTTGGAACTCATACAAAATCCTCTCTTGCTACCATATTAGGAATCAAAATGTGTAGCAGAAGCTTATGGCTGAGTGGGGATAATCAACAGGGAATGTGTTTGCCTTCCAGCTAAATGAGTAAAGCAAAATGGTTGAGGAAACAAAATAAATAATAATAATAATAAAAAATGAGTAGGCTTTAGATTAATGCTCCATCACTTCTATCAGACTTGCTACTAAATCTTGGCTAGAAACCAGGAGATCTTATGGAAACACAAGAAAACCTTGTTCCTTCCATTTTATTTTGCCTCTGAGTGAAATACCGGTGAGTCATACACCAATGCTTAGTCTCAAAACTTATCTAATATTTTTAATAACTCCTTTTGGGTCAGGTACACAGCCTATATTGCAGTGACAAAACTGAGCTGATGTTAATTGGCATAGCTCTACTGAAGAAAAAGTCAGTTTACATCACTTGATAATCTGACCCTTCAATTTCCACTGAGATTTTCTGAAATCATAAGTGTAGTAATTCTTTCACTGGAGATCTGTCTTGTATTTCATAGAAGATCTCATTTAAAGTACATGCTTTTTAAATGATCCAGCCCTTTGTGTACAAAAGCAGAACTGTAGTACTTGATATTATGCTTCAAGACATATCTATGGAGGCTTTCTGCACCATCTCCAGTAACAGGTAGCCTACAGGCGATTTACTTCATCGTGTCTTCAGTGTGGGAAGAAGTCCCAAGTGGAAATGATTAAAATCTATAGATTTCATTTCAGTTGTACTTAAACATTAGGCACCAGGTACTGAGAAGGGCTGGGACTGAAATTCTTAATCATTACATGCAGCTGGTTGAGGCCTGATGCAGGAATTTGAATCAATAGAAATCCTTTGGAGAATCTTCTTTATACCTCTCCAACTCTCTGTGGGAGGTTCAGAGGGCTCTGTCTTTGGTCCCCTTCTGTTGGGATGGTGCTGAATTACTATAAATCACTGTGGGTGCCATAAGTCTGGTAAGGCTTGGTAACTCTGAATGCTAGAGCATTCTGGGAGCAGGGTCTCTTAGCATTAAATGGAAAATCACTGAGAATACTGAACTTGCACTTGGCATTGACCTAAGCCATGAATATTTATCCAGAGGCCCTGTGTGTGTGTAGCTGTGCTGATGTGAGAGACCAATGGTAATGGTCAGCCAATAGCCAGTTCACCTAGTGCAGGGGTGTCAAACATACGGCCCGCAGGCCGGGACCTTTTTGATCCGGCCCGCGTCTGGCCAGTTTTTTTGAGACATGCTGCCGCCCAAAGTGACGGCATTGGCATTTAACGAGATTTCTCTGTCTACGGCATTGCCGGTTTAAGAGTCCGTGAAATGTCTTAAAGCATCGATGCCGGACGCAGAGAAATCCCTTAAAGCGGCAATGCACTCAGTCCGGCAACATGGTCCCCCGCGAAATCGCTCTGCCGAAAAGGGCTGATGCTGCGCGGCCGAAGAGGGGAAGATGGTCCGAATTTTTCGGTGGAGGATATTGCATGGCCCCTGTGAAGTGCAGTTTATGAGAATTTGGTCCGTCACCATCAGCGAGTTTGACACCCCCTGTGTGTACATGTGGAGGTTTATAGTGGTGAATATGGAACTAACTGACTTGGGTCAACTGACCCTGTAGATCAGCACGACATCAGGTGCTCGGGTGAATATTTGACACTAGGTACATAACAGCCAATCCCTCTTGGCCCTCCCAAAATTAATTAGAAAAACAAGTTATAAAAATCATGAGATGCTAAATAAGTGCTAGCAGAATGTATTTTGGGGACACGTGACTCCTTTGAAACAGGTATGAGTACTGGGAAATATCACATGCTATGTGAGCCCCAATTAACATCTGAAGGGGGACTTTGGAACCAGAGGATATCAGGGTAGCCAACACCCTGTCGTGAGGGACCATTAAACAGATCAAGTACTCAAGAAGAACAACCACCAAAGGGTCTCGGGGTAGCCAACACTCTGCTGCTAGGGACTATTAAGTAGACCAAGTACGAGGAAGAAGAATAAGAGAAAGTGTCCACCTAGAACTGGTAGCTAAACTTGCTTTGTTTGCTAATCAGGACACTATGCTGGGCCAGCATAGTTAATCAGGATTTATGCTTGGGGAATCGAGGCTTGTTAAGGAGAGGCATTGTACCTTTGCTTTCCATCTGTGATGCCTGCTTTCCAATAAAGAGCTTTGCATTGAAGAAACTGAATCTGAGTTTTCACTGGCACAGATATTGTATGTTTACACTGTACCCAGCTGTGGGTGTGTAAACTGATCCCGGCTCATTACCTTCTCTCTTTCCTCTGCACCTTATCTCTGGGTAATCTCATCACAAACACAAATTCAGCCACCATCTCTATCCTGACGACTCAGATTTACCTCTGTATCCCAGACCTGTCTCATTCTGTCCAAAGTGAAATCTTGACTAGTCTCTCTGGTATTTCCCTGTGGATGTCCAGCTGTCAGCTCAAGCTCAACATGTTAAAACAGAGCGCCTAATCTTTCCTACTTATAATCACCCCACACTCACTCTCCTTTCTCAGTCACTGTGGACAACACCACCATCCTGCCTATCATTCACATCTGAAACCTTGGTGTCATCTTCGACTCAGCCTAGAAGACGTGCAGACCTAGAGAGAGGTTCATGTCTAAATCTTGCTGATTCTTTCTGTGTAACATTGCTAAGATACATCCTTCCTTACCCAGCCACACAGTTAAAACTCCTGTTCAGTCTCTTACCTCATGTCTCAATTACCGCACCATCCTTTTCTCTGGCCTTGACAAATGCAATCTTGCCCCACTTATAATCATTCAGAATGTTGCTGCATAGCTCATTCTCAGAGGGGCCTACCACTTTGACCACATCATCCTTCTTTTTGCATCCCTCCACTAGCTCCTTTTCTATTGCATCAGACACTTGTCTCTGAAACTACTTTCAAGGCCCTTCACAGTCACCCTGCATCCTACCTATCAATTCTCTTTCATTATTGAAATGTTGACTCCCATCTCCAATTCACCAGTGATGCCAGCTTCCATTGCCCCCTTGTTAAATTTTCAAACAAGCACCTTTGTTTTGTATCCCATACTGTCCCAGGCTTGGAAGGAGCTCCCCATGAATATCTGCAAAGTTATCATAGAATCATAAAATATAAGGATTGGAAGGGACATCTAGTCCAACCCCCCGCTCAACGCAGGACCAACCCCATTAAATCATCCCAGCCAGAGCTTTGTCAAGCCAGGCCTTAAAAACCTCTAAGGATGGAGATTCCACCAGCTCCCGAGGAAACCCCTTCCAGTGCTTCACCACCCGCCTAGTGAAAAGGCTATATCATTATCCTCCTTAAAACTCTCATTAGCTGTGAAGCCCACCAAAAACTTGACAATGGTCAGTTTGCTGGTGTGCTGATACCACAGTGTTTACGCTGATCAATGCTGTCTTTTTGTTTCCTTGTATTCCCATGCCTATCTATTATTGAATAAAATCAGAATCATCAGAGAGGAAGGGACCTTGAGAGAGATCATTTAGTCCAGTCTCCTGCACTTATGACAGGTCTAAATATTACTAGACCATCCCTGACAGGTGTTTGTCTAAACTGCTCTTAAAAATCTCCAGAGATGAAGATTCCACAACCTCTCTAGGCAATTTATTCCAGTGCTTAATTACCCTGACAGTTAGAAAGTTTTTCCTTATGTCCAACCTAAACCTCCCTTGCTGCAATTTAAGCCCATTACTTCTTGTCTTGTCCTCAGAGATTCAGGAGAACAATTTTTCTCCCTCCTCCTTGGAGCAACCTTTTATGTACTTGAAAACTGTTATGTCTCCTCTTTAGACTAAACAAATCCAGTTTTTTCAATTTTACCTCATATGTCGTGTTTTTCAAAGACCTTTAATCATTTTTGTTTCCTCTTCCCTAGACTTTCTCCAGTTTGTCCACATCTTTCCTGAAATGTGGGGCCCAGAACTGGACACAATACTCCAGTTGAGGCCTGATCAGCATGGAGTTGAGCGCAAGAATTACTTCTTGTGTCTTGCTTACCACACTCCTGCTAATGCATCCCAGAATGATGTTTTCTTTTTTTGCAAAAGTGTTACACTGTTGACATATTTAGCTTGTGATCCATTATGACCCCCAGATCCCTTTCTGCAGTACTTCTTCCTAGACAGTCATTTCCCAGTTTGTATGCGTGCAATTGATTGTTCCTTCTCAAGTGGAGTATTTGTCCTTGTTGAATTTCATCCTATTTATTTCAGACCATTTCTCCATTTGTATAGATCATTTTGAATTTTAATCCTATTCTCCAAAGCAGTTGCAAACCCTCCCAGTTTGGTATCATCTGCAAACTTCATGCCATTATGTAAATCACCGATGACGATATTGAACAGAACTGGACCCAGAACTGATCTCTGCAGGACCCCACTCAATATGTCTTTCCAACTTGACTGTGAACCACTGATAACTACTCTCTGGGAATGGTTTTCCTACCAGTTATGCACCCACCTTATGTAGTTGGTATTTCCCTAGTTTGTTTATGAGACGGTTGTGAGAGACAATATCAAAAACCTTCTAAAGTTAAGATATACCATATCTACTACTTCCCCCCATCCTGTCAAACAAAGCTATCAGGTTGGTTTGATACTAATTGTTACTGTCAAATCCATACTGACCTTATCACCTTATTATCTTCTAGGTGTTTGCAAATTGATTGCTTAATTATTTGCTCCATTATCTTTCTACTGAAGGTAAGCTGACTGGTTTGCAATTCCCTGGGTTGTCCTTATTTCCCTTTTTATAGATTGGCATTGTATGTGCCTTTTTCCAGTCCTCTGGACACTATTCCTGTCTTCCATGACTTTTTCAAGATGATTGCTAATGGCTCAGATATCTTCTCAGTCAGCTCCTTGAGTATTCTAGGATGTATTTCATCCGGGACTTGTGACTTGAAGATATCTAACTTGTCTAAGTAATTTTTAACTTTCTTTCCCTATTTTAACCTCTGATCCTACTTCATTTTCACTGGCATTCATGATGTTAGAAGTCCAATTGCTACTAACCTTTTTGGTGAAAAATGGAACAAAAAAAACATTTAGCACTTTTGCCATTTCCACATTTCCTGTTATTCTCTCCCCCCCACCTGACCCCCTAATGAGTAATGGGCCTAACCTGTCCCTGGTCTTCCTCTTGCTTCGAATGTACTTGTAGAATGTTACCCTTTATGTCTCTAGCTAATTTAATCTTGTTTTGTGCCTTGGCCTTCCTAATTTTGTCTCTATATACTTGTATTTGTTTATATTTATCCATTTTAATTTACCTAATTTCTACTTTTTGCAGGACTCTAGTCTGTATTCATTTATTATCTCTTCGCTTAAACTTAGACTGTAAGATATTTGGGGTATGGATCATCTTTTTGTTCTGTGTTTGTACAGCACCTAGCACAAAGGATCTTGGTCCATGATGTGGGCTCCTAGGCACTATTATAATATAAATCAATAATAAATAATATAATATTAATAATCAAAATACCAAAATAAGTAAAGAAACAGTTAAAGAAACAAGAAGGGAAAGATGCATACGAGTCTGAGATAATTAAACTTAAAGGAAAAAATCCTGGCAGTCTTTATTCAGGGCAAAATCCTATTGAAGTTCCACTTGAAGTTTGGGCTATGAGGGTCACAGTATTGATAGCCCTCAGTAGTAAAAAATTATGAATCAGCCCCCCCAATCCTGAGATTGGCTTAATCATGAGATTTTTAGAACATGATAAATGTGAATTTTTTTATTTGCCCTCTGGTTTCTCAGCCTTTAGGTTCACGTTTGCAGGTCTCTTTCAGCAGTCATGAGGGCTAGAATTTACTTTTTTTTTTAAATGAAAGCTGAGATTCTTTCATAATTAGTTGCCTCCAGAAGCTGGGCCTTTAAGAAACAAGTATCATGAGGCTCATGATAAAGTCACAAGAATTGGAAAAATGGGATTTCAAGTTTCAATCCTTTGTCATATGGAATGTTATTTAAAGCTACACAGATTAATAAAGGCAATTCAGAAGTAGGTTATGCTATGGCTCCCACTGAAGTTGTGGGTAGGGGAGCGGGACTATATAGTCCATTTAAGTTGTCTGTTATTTATAGTACATATTGCCAAAAACGTGCTAGAGACACAAGACATCTGTTAAAACAATCTAAATAGGGTAATGTCTTCTGTAATGTCTTTGGTAATTGTCTCATGACTACTTGGGCCAAGCCAATGAAGAATAGGTCCATCAATGGCTATTAGTCAGGATAGGCAGGGATGCAAAACCATGCTCGGAAGTGTCCCTAGCCTCTGTTTGCCAGAAGCTGGGAATTGGCAACAAGGGATGGATCACTTGATGATTACTTCTTCTGTTTATTCCCTCTGAAGCACCTGGCACTGGCCATTGTTGGAAGACAGGGTACTGGGCTAAGATGGACCATTGGTCTGACCCAGTACGGCCATTCCTATAAGCAATGAGCTAACCATGTCAAATCCAGTGACATGGTACAAATATGGCAAGATCAACATGAATCAGAGCCTCTATAACTGTCCTTGCATATATCCTCTTGCTGTAGTGAATAATAGATGGCACAGTATAGAATAACATTACACAGAAAGAAGGTTTCAAGTTAAGCCCCAACCCTCCAAAGACTTACATAGATGCTCAACTTTACACATGTGAGTAGCTATATGGACACCAGTGGGACTACACATCTGCTGAAAGCTAAGCATATGCATAAGTCTATGGCTGATTGGGGCTTTCCGTGGAAGAAATGCCTTGTGCAGATAAAGCATGAATGCTTAAACATGATAAATAAGAAAGTAATAGCATGACATGCCAAACTAGCATACACAAAAGCCATTAACACACAAGAAAATGCTCACTCCTGCTGCTTGGCAGTTCAGGAGTTCGCCGTGAGACGGATACATTCTACCCCAAAAATTCTAATCCTACAACAAACTTTGCAAATTCCTAGGAGCGTTCAGAATACACAGACTTTCCTGATTTCATCTGAGCAGGGAGAAAGTTAGCATTTAGACTGGAATGACTCCAGCTTCCTATCAGACATGGTGGCTGGAACGTTCTTTATTTAAAAATATATAATTTAGCTTGTCATCTCAGGCACATTACTCACTACCTCAGAATATGACCATGCTAACCATGAAGCAGACCCTCGCTCACCTCATTCAAACTAATACTTCTGCTGTGTGTCAGCTTTCTTTGAAACAACATTCTGCTGGTAGATATTTCATTCTGAAATCCATGTGAACTCAGTTTTAGGCAGCTGAAATTTCCACAGAAATGCAAACCATCAGCATAAGTAAGAGTAGGGTGTGGAGTGGGAGTGATACATCGCTAAGCAACAGCAGTACCTCTACCTTCTTAAATGGCTAGAATTGTATTTGTGATGGTAACCTTTGCTTGGGAGCACTGGGGCAGAAGCAAGAGAATTGCAGACTACATGCCTAGACTAAGCCCTGTTCTCTCAGGCTTCTTTGATTTCCCTCTGGGTCTCGTCCTACTAACCTTTCCCCTTCCTGATGGGGTGGGAGCCTAGAGCAGCCCAGAGTGGGATTTGATTTCAGAGGGACACAAAAGTAGCAGCAGTGGTGTCTACCCCATGGAGATTTCATTCCCTGGAACCCCTAGAGGAAGGACGCTGTGGAAGGGGGCACAGGAGAAGGGAAGCAGCAATGCAAAAAAAGCTTGGGTGTTCTTTATTCAAGCAACAGTCTTTATAGCTTGTTCTAAAGATACAGGCTGTCCAGCTGAGAAGTGTCACAGATTCACATCCTTTGTAGACTAGGTGGCAGTGGTGGGCAGGGAACATAAAACACACACACTGACCAGTGGGTATCACAGCTGAAACACATGACAAATGACTAAAATGTGTATTTTGGTTATTCACACACCTTGATTTACGGTTTATCATAGTTTTTCAGTATAAAATCTGTTTTAAAGCAGTCTCATTGTGCAAATCATACACAGCCATAGCATCCCTCCCAACAGATCAGCAGAAGGGTTCAAACCTCTCAATCTTCTCCCTAGCTTAGATCCTTACTACTGGAGCAATTGATAGCCCCTTTGTAGGCTGACCACTGGTAGAGTACTTTCCCCATGCACCACACAGCTACTTTCTAGCCAGCAGTAGACTACCGGTGATCAGGAATCCTCACTTCTATCCCTGGCTCTGGGAGAGGCATAGGATTTATAGTGGTTAGAGCTAGGCTAACTCAAAATGATTTAATTACTCTGAAAGGCAGTGTGCTGCAGTGGATAAGATTGGGGGTCATTATGCGACTGGGTTTCTGAGACTGCAGTGGCAATGCATAAGAATTTTATTAATGTGGTATACGGCCAGCTTCCCTCTAGGGGGGCTTGTGCTTTGCTCCCATAGTGGGCCAGGAAGTTGCCCATCACCCCATCTTCCCTGGGGGCAGGGACCCAGGCCCACCCACTCCTCTGGGTCCCAGCCCAGGGGCCCTATGAACTGTAGTATGCTGGCTCTGTATTTTGAAGCTGCAGCCTCTTCTCCTGGGCTACTTTCCCCCCCCCCTTCAATCCTTCTGGCCCCTCAGGCCCTCTGTCCTTGCTAGGCTCAGTACCTCCTTTTGGGGTTCCTCTGCTCTCCCACACTTTGCTACTCCAGTCTGCTGCACAGCGCAGCACCTCTGCTTCCTCTAGCTTGTGCTCTGTATGTTTGGAAGGGGTGGGGCAGAGCCCTTTTATGGAGCACCTGGCTGATTCTTAATTGGCCCCAGCTGCCCCGGTTAGGCTGCAGGGAATAAAGCCCTGATCAGTCTGGGGCTGATGTACCTTCTGTTGTGTACTTGCTTGCTGCCCTCTGTATAGCATATTAACTTATTTTAAAAAGCGGGGAGAGGGCTATTCAAGTAGCTCCTCTGTAAATATTTTCCTGGTTGCGTTCATGGATGCAGTCAATAATATTAGTATATTACATGTGACTTTAAACAGCAGGTGGAATAGTTGAGATTTGAATTCTTAGCCTTCTCTGTATTAGCTCAGAGGCTGCACCTAGGCTACTGAGGTATTTAGTGAAGGGGTGACTGATAGACTTTGTTTTAATTTAACCTGTTTATTATGGTAGTGCTTAAGGACTGCCCAAAAGTGGGGGCCCCAGCGTGCTAGGCACTTTACAGACAAAGAGCAGTAGATGGACCCAAAGAGTTTACAATCTAAATAGACATGGCAGACACAGGGTGGGGGAAGAAGTGCAACACACAAGCAGAGTGAACACTGTGATGATAGCAAACCACACATTAGTTCCACAATTATTGTGTGTGTGGTGGGGTGGTTGGGGGCGAGGGAAAGCTGTCTTGCCAAGTCTCATGATTTTTTTCATGACTAATGAGATTTTGGGAAATTCTGGAGCTTGATGACACAAGAGATTTTGGCCCCCTTGAGACGTTCAGCCCGGTTGGTAGCCAGCAGGATAGGGCCTCTGTTTCTCCCAATCTTACCCATAGCACCTGGCCTGACAAGGAGCTGAAAAGCCCCTGGAGATACACCCTCCACAGCAGTCCCCCCCAGGCCTGGAAGAGGGTGGTGAAGAATTCCAACAGGAGCAGGGGTGAGTCTGATAGGTCTGAGGGGTTGAACTGAGAGCAGTGGCGGCTGGCTGGGGACACAACTGATGTGGTGATTGTGGGACTGAATTCATTGCTAAATAGAGGATGGACAGATGGTGGGGGTCAGAGCTAAGAGGCCAAAATCACCCTACCCCATACCTATGAGAGGGACCAAGTGTGTCAAAAATCAAAAGACAGACCAAAAAAAACCCCACAGTATTTCCACAATCTAATACATTTTAGGGGAAAATTGTTGGGGGAACCAATTTTGTACCACAGAAAGAAGTATACTTACTGTACACCAAAACTGTTAGGATGCACTCAATCACTATAAAAATGGAAGAAAGGTATTTTTTGGAAATTTGTAGCTACTTTCATAGAAACGTGGTACTGGAAGGGCCATCGAGGGGTCATCTAGTCTAGTCCCCTGCACGCAGGGCAGGACCAAGCATTATCTAGACCATCCCTGACAGGGGTCTGTCCAACCTGCTCTTAAAATCTCTAATTGTGGAGTTTCCATCACATCCCTAGGCAATTTATTCCAGTGCTTAACTACCCTGACAGTTAGGAAGTTTTTCCTAATGTCCACCCAAAACTGCTGCAATTTAAGCCCATTTTCTCTTGTCCTATCCTCAGAGGTTAAAAAGAACAATTTTTCTCCCTCCTCCTTGTTGCAATCCTTTATGTACTTGAAAACTGTTATCATGTCTCCCCTCAGTCTTCTATTTTCCAAACCCAGTTTTTTCAATCTTCCCTCATAGGTCATGTTTTCTAGACCTTTAATCATTTTTGTTGCTCTTCTCTGGACTTTCTCCAATTTGTCGTCATCTTTCCTGAAATGTGGTGCCCAGAACTGGACACAATACTCCAGTTGAGTCCTTATCAGCACGGAGTAGAGTGGAAGAATTACTTTTCATGTCTTGCTTACAACATTCCTGCTCATACATCCCAGAATGTTTTCTTTTTTTTTTGCAACAGTGTTACACTGTTGACGCATATTTAGCTTGTTATCCACTATGATCCCCACACCTGTTTCTGCAACTAATTGTTCCTTCTGAAGTAGAATACTTTGCATTTGTCTTTATTGAATTTCATCCCATTTACTTCAGACCATTTCTTCTGTTTGTTTCAATGCAGTGCTTTCATATTAAAACAACAACAACAAAAACTAAAACCAAAAAAGTAGTGGCAATTTTAAATATTGGTTCAATGAGAGCAAACACTAGTGTTATATTTTCCAGCCTTTTGTCTAGCTCACAGGTAACCTTACAGTGTTAAAGGTCTTTAGCAAAATGTCAACTGAATCTCTAGCCCTTCTTCATGACCCCCTCTTGTCTAAGATAGCTACTGCATCACAACATTCAGAAAACAGAAGGTCATAGATGAAGACTAATGCTTAAACTTGAAGTATTCCAAACAGCATGATGCTGATAAGCTTGTTTTACAAGTAAAGCAGTTATTTTAAAATGTTCTCATCTGCCACTGGTTCCTGGGTGTCATATTAGCTATCAGGCTGCCTCCACACTCTTTTTTGAGCTCTAAAAGGTGCTTTACTCATTTGCTCATTCAATATGGATCAAAATACACACTTCATTTTAAAGCACCAATCCGTTTAATGGCTACTGATTTAATAACTCCAGTTTTGCTAACAACCAGCTGCCGTAAGATCTGTATCATTTCAGAAGAGAGCCTATAAATCAACTGTGTATAAATTTTCCTTTGGGAATACTACAGTGCTGCCAACTTTTGTGTAATTTTACAGCAAGTCTTGAAATATGCTATGTATTTCTGAAAGTTCCAACTCCTGGAGGCATGTTACCCTCTGAAAAAACTCATCTTTCATTCAAAACAAAAAGTATTTTTGTAGCCATCCTAATTGTAAGGAAAAGCTTGAAAACTTGAACCCTAAAGGATCAGAATCAGGAAGGCACCCAAGTTTTATTATTTTAAAAAATCTCATGGATTTTTAAACCAATCTCATGATTTTTGAACACATGGCATTGGCTATACTGATACTCTTCTTTAATTATCAACAGAAAAACGTGTTTATTCGGCATATGCAATCCAGTGAAGCCAAGCCACAGTGTTCTTATCAACAGTGTTCAAGGCGCAAAGACCTCCAGGAAGTTCAGTCATTTTGCAGTCCTCAACAATGTGTGTCATGGTTTGTGGCTGCCCACATTGACACAATGGACTGTCTCTAAAAGCCACCGAAATTCCACTGCACAAATTCCAGGTCCGGTACGAAACCAATTCAGAAGGCTACATTGCTTTAGCGGTAAATGAAACCCAGGTACACATTGAATGGGGTCTGAGACAAGATAATTATTTGTCACTTCCTCTGCAGACCATGAAGCTCCACGCATCCTCTACCATAAATCCCTCACCCAGTAAACTTTTCCACAATGGGTGCCGGGAGGGCAGATGACTATGTGGTGGATTAAACAAGTCTTTAATTAATGGTAGATGTGGCATATCACGCTGTTTTGTCACGAGCTTTGCTCACATTGGAGAGCACTCTCACATATCGTGACCACCTTATAAAGACAGTGACTAAGGTCAAAACACACAACAACCTTCTTGGAAAAACTGGCCAGAGCAACATAGGGTGCCAATGCCCAAATGTTACACACTTCAGCCTGGGCACTCTGTCATTCAGCGACAGTATGGGCTCGCTTGTCTCACACAATGATGATCGATGTACAACTAAATTCCACCATGCATATCATTTCAGGCACTCTTAAATCTACTCATTTACCATGGTTAACAGTTCTCTTCAATATTGCTCCACCCAGTGTTTGCAGAGAGGAAAGCATAGCACAGAAGAACATAAATAAAGTTAAATCACCATACTATCTCTTGCCTTGTGGTTCTCTGACTAAAAACAATATTATAGTCATGTTATAATAAAAAAAATAGCCATGAAACCGTTTAATTAACAGCCTTGCTTGCCAACTCTCCCATCTTCTTATGTTGGGGTGAAGGTGAGGGGCAGTATGATATGGCTCTCCCACACCCCAGTTCATAGAGTTTTCTATATCTCCTTGCCCTCAACCTGTTGTGGTGGGATTTATTTCATACTGAACTGACCTGGGCAAGGCATCAGCATTATCTGTTATAGGTGCTGCAAAAGTCTTGGAGATTTGGGCTCTTCTTAGAGATTTTAACTGTGTTGGTTGATTCACTATCAGACTGCTGTGAGCTAAACCACGCACAGGTTCTCAAAGCTCTGACCTCAGGTTATGCTTCTTCACTGCTGTTCGATTTTTCATCAAAGTTCCTACAGCCCATGTTTCTGCTCAAAATGTAGTAGTAGGAAATAATAACCATTGACAACCATTATTAGGTTGCCTCTCATGAGCAAAAAAGTAAACTAATTTAGGAACCTAATCAGACAAAAGTAGATTGTTGCAGTTCTTGTCACAAAATCTTCCTGTGGTTTAGATTTAGAGGTCTGGCAACATTCTCCAGACTAGCAAGAAAAAAGAATTCATGTATGTCCCAGTGCCCATGATCATGATATTTAGGAAGAGGGCTTTCGCAGGTAGAGTAAGAATGCTTCTGTAGCCCAACATGCTCAATGAATTTACACCAGGTTTCTTGCCCGTAGTTTGTTAGCATGCATTTACAAGCTCTGGATTATCTAAACCACAGTTGTCTTTCTTCCTGTTTACGTGTTGTTTGCAGTGTTGGTCCCAGGATATTAGAGAGACAAGGTGGATGAAGTAATATGTTTTATTGGACCAACTGCTGTGTGTACAAGAAACAAGCTTTTGAGCTTACTTTGAAGTAGAGCTCTGTGTAAGCTCGAAAGCTTGTGTCTTTCACCCATAGATGTTGGTCCAATAAAAGATATTACCTTACCCACCTTGTCCCTACCTGTTTACACGTCAACTTTAGCTAGAAGAGAATGCCTGCTGACCTTAAAGTATACTATATAAAATCAGGACAGTTACTCAGACATGGCAAATATACGTAACATCACCTTCTCACCTACATCACTTATTTACATGAAAGGACATCTTACTGCTAATGTCGTTAAGTCATGATTATGTCCTGAATCTGATCACTCATTTTCAGAAGCCAGTGCACAACCTCCCATGGAGTTTATTTTTCCTCATATCTCCATTTCATTTGTAGATTTTAAGGCCAGGAGGGATCACAATCTAGTCTGACTATCTGCCACAGAATCTCACAAAGCCCATAACTTCTGGTTGAGCTAGAGCATACCTTTCAAAAAGACATCCACTCTTGATTTAAAGACTTCAGATTAGTGCAGTTAGCTCACACTGTCTGCATTTAGATTGCTTTCGTACAGAATATCTTGGGATATATTTTCCTGTTGCATACATTACAATCTCTCTGCCATCCCGATTAGCTTTGATGGGATTTAGAGAAACCTGATGAACCCAGACATCCCTAAGGAACCACAAGTACCTTTGAACTGGATGTATTTTCTTGTCCTGTCTCTGCATCAATTCTTAAGATATTGGTTTACATAGTAGGTTCCACTAAAAACTCAGTATTTACTACTCATATTTAGAACGGGATTATCACAGCAACACAATGACTGAGAATATGGCAGCCATTTTATAGAGGATTATGCTTAAAGATGCAAAAGATGAAGGCATTGTAGAAGAGTCTGTACAGCTCATCTAAACGTATATTTTACCTGGCACCTATGACACTACTGAATTTTCTCATCTTTGGTTAATGGGCTATATACTATTGCTAATTCATAAATGACTTAGATTATCTTTTTCAGAACAAGCATTAGGAGGAGAGTTGTAAGAGTGGGAGAAAAGCATTATAATTCTGCACCCCTTTATGGTGCTCTATCAGTGATCTTATAGAGTAGATCAAAACAGGATTTTGTGTCCTTGCAGAGTCTGTCAAAGAAATTGACAGGATGCAGCAACCTATTCCTATGGAGTCCTTAATGTCAATAAAACTAGTTGATTAGTTTCAAATATCGTGCCTCACAAGAACAGCAGGAGATCTCTAGATATGCTTTGTACCATAATTCCCCTGTAGAATTATTTTTTATCATCTCAAGATAAGGTGCCCTTGACACCACTCCAACATTTATTAGCTTCAGTCTTGAAATTCTTGTCAGTTTTCCTGGCACTATTCGTCAATGGGGTATAATTGTAAGAAGGAAAATTGTCTGTTACAGAGACTGCCAGTGAACAACTACATGCAATATAACCAGTGTTATATTTGCACAGATGTAGGTATATCAGTATCTAAAAACAACTTGTCAGGGTTTCTGAATATCATTATATTAAATATATACTTTTAAATAGTTACACTATCAATGACCTAAATTTTAGTTTGGCTTTCATCTTCACACCAGCTGGAAACAATGACTACTGCACAATGTAATAGATGAAAAAAGACATACTGAAATGAATCCAAAATTGTACAAATTGATATTTCAAATTTACCCAATAACCATCATTTTTGTAACAAGAAAGTTGTACACGTAGCTCAGAAGAACAAAGAGAAAACCCTTTTTCTAAGAAAGGATATGGGCTGATTATTTTGTACTGATTTGATACCTACTGACACACAAATGGTGTTCTGTTACTGACTTTGTGTATCCCAGCTCCACTTATATGTATTATGGAGGTAGAATATCGGTACAACATGTTTCACTCTCCTTTTCAGTCCACTCTGTTTGTCACCTGACAGACCAATGTCTCTCTGAGTTCAATCACAGAATGATAAATTGGTTATATTTCTGAGTCATGAGGGCCTTGCCTTCAGTGGAGATTTTAGCCATCAGTATGGCTGCATAAAGTGCAAACTCCTTATGTAGACGTGGTGCATTGGCATGATCTGTGATTTGCATCTGCTACACTTTCTTAATATGATTGAGATGTGACACAAAATTAAATGCCTCTGGCTACTGGTAGTAAAATATGTTCTATATAATGTATGAGGATCCTGTTTGTCAGTGGTGTTCCACACCCACCCCATGGGCTAGATCTAGCCAGAGTAAATTGCATTTTTGTGGCCCTTCTGCCATACTCAGATCCTATCTGTGTATACTTTTAATTCACATGGTTGCCAAGATAATCTTCCATATTTGAAATGAATGTGAACTGCTGCAGTGTTGTCTTTCTGAGTCTGCAAACAGGCAATCTGTAACACGAGGTGCTACCTGTACCAGTGCGGAGTGAATTCTTCCACCTAGCATTCATATCACTGGGGTGTTGCTGTCAAGCTGGCTGGATTGGAGGAAGGGGGGGCATTTTTTGTATTATTTAACATCAATAGGTCAAAATCATAGTGATTCGTGTGAGATATGCCATGTCAGGTACTGTTAGAAAGGCCATAATGTGCTAAGTAAGATGATAATGTTTATGTTCATGTGTTATATGTGTAATGGAAGTTATGGATATGTTTGATATATCTGTATTTCAAATTGTGCTGTCTGGGTCACACCCCAGACAGGATGGCTGCAGAACAAAAGCCTGCTTGATGGCCCATTAAGAAATTCACAGATGCAAGGGGCCCAGGGAGAGAAGCCAGGGATATATCTGATGAGTCACCAGGACTTGCTCATATGACTCTGGACTCCATTTTGGTTCCTGTGAAATTCCACAAGCAGCATGGAAAGGACCAGAGGACATAAAAGGCAGAGGCCTGGGATCCATTTTGTCTTCAGTCGGGTTCAGCCTTCAGCCACCTACCTATCTCTGGATCAACTCATCTACTGAAGTTGTGAAACAAAGGACTGAGACCCATCCAGGTACTGGATGTATACCAGAGGGACTACACAAGCCTGCTAACTCCACAATTCTCCTTGAAACCTGATATATATGGACTTTCAAATCATTTGTATATATCTGATTGCTTTAATCCTTTAACATTTCTCTTATTGTTTGTTTCTTTCTTTTTATAATAAACCTTTAGTTTTATTTACTAAAGGATTGGCTGGCAGCATGGTATTTTGGGTAAGATCCAAACTTATATTGCTCTCGTACTGTGGCTGACCCTTTGGGGTCAGGAGAAACCTTTTGGTAAAGAACATAGAGTTTAAATAACTGGTCTCTTTACTGGACCTAGTGGCTGTTTGGGAGCCAGAGACTGAAATGCAGTAAAGTGGGCTGTGCATATTTGTATTTTACGCTTCTTGATAACCAGTGTGGGGAATCAGAAGCACTACTGATTTTAGCAGATGGGACAGAGAAGAGGGTGAGAAAAAAGCCCCAAATGTGTGTGTGTGTGGAGAGAACTGTGAATACTTCAGAGGGAAGAAAGGACAGGAGATATAACAAACAGGATGGGGAAGAGAAACTGAGAAAGGATGATGGGGAAGGAAGAGAAACAAAGAATAGAAACAGTGATGGCCTTGAACAGCAGCATATTTTCCTGCTGATTGAAGCTGAATACAGGCATAAGGCACTGAAAAAGTCACATATAGTATCATAACAAGAACTTAATTACTATATAAAGGATGTATTCTATCCTTGATCTTAGTGCAGCCCTCCCACAGACCTCAGTAGGAATTGTGCTGTGGAGCGAGGGTAGGGTGTAGGGCTAAATTTATACCAGGCCCCACAGGTTATAATTAAAAATGGAAATTGCCTGTCTCCACAGAAAGTGTTTGACACTCCTGCTGTAGGATATTTTAGATTGAAGTAAATATGTGTTTCGCCTGAACAAGAACTTCAGGATTGCACATATTGCCAATAAAAACCATGCACACAAACACAGGTAACCTCAGAAATAAGGATGACTCGGACTGTCAGTAATCAACGACATTTTCTACTGTATATTAATTGACGTACATTGGGGCAGGTGAGCTATATGGAGGCAGAGGGGAATGGCCAATGACAACAGAAGTCACTGGGAATTTTGTCTGACTTACAGCTTTTCCTAACCCGCTGAGTGACCCACATAAGAGCCAGGCACGACTACAGTCATATACTCAGAGGAGTGCTCCCTCTATCTTCCAGGAGGTGCAGAGCAGGCTGAGGACAGCCGAGAAGTGTAGATTATGCTTCTACCCATCAAGGGTTGTAACAATGGATGAGCTCTCCCTGCTCTCCCCCACAGTGGAACAGAAGGTAAGCTCTTTGGGGCAGGGACCATCATTTGTTATATATTTATATAGTTCCAAACACAATGGGGCCCTGATCCATAACTGGGATCCCTGGTTGCCACTATGGAATAATAATAATAATGCCTCTCAGTGATCTCCAGGAACCAACCCTCAGTGAAGTGGCTTAATATAGTTAGGAAAGGGTTCTAAACAAAGCCAGAAAGAAATTTCAAACTACAGCAAACATAGGGGGCCAAGTTCTCTTCCAGTGTAAATGGGCACATCACCATTGACCTAAATGAAATGTTGTCAATTTACCCCAGCAGCAAATTTCACAAGACAACCAATTAGATCAAGGTTAACAGACAATTAAGTCAGGCATGTCTCCTTCAACAAAGTTTGGTTAACAGAGATCCATTATGCTGCCCTCCCATCATTATGTATGGGAACCAAGTTTTGGGTAGGAGCACCTAGATCCTGTACTATAGACATCTGCATGTGTTTTATTGTTATGCACTCAAATAACATTATACTGTAATAATGAATTACAACAGGTGCACCACTTTTGATACTATAGCACATTATCTTTATTAGCCCAGATCAATTGCATGTTGCCTTAGGATAATGCTGACACATTGTCTTCTTTCCAGTCATTTTTCTTTGTTTTATTTGCTCTGCTTTCAATCGGTTTATTCCAAGCAAAACCAGTGATAACTTTTCCACCTTTGACTACTGCATTAGTGACATCCCAACTTATATTAATATCAGTCTGCCAACTTCTATTCAAATCTATACTACTGCTTGTATGTAGTTGTACCCACTAGATTTGTCAGGACAAGCAGCAGGGAATGGTAAATTTGTCACAATTTAATAAGTGCAGTTTAAACTCGGACATCTGGGACACCTTCCAGCCAATGGATGAGATACACTCAGCAGTTCAGAATTGTGGGGTTATTTTCCTTAGGCCTCATTCCCCACCACATTGCACCTTGCATCATTATTATTTACCTCTGTGTCAAGTGAATGTAAAACCTTGCCTTTCGGATCTGGTGGCATTTTATACCTACTTTGCACAAGGGTAAAAGACTGAAACCTTTTGTCAGCCAGGAAGTCTGGGTTCACCTAAGTCTCTAGAACAATTCCTTAATAATGATTTTTCCAGCTTGGAATCTGAAATCCAACTGTAGGGCTGATGGGAGAGAGTCTATCTTCTCCCTCAAAAGGTTTCCCTAATTCCAGATCTAAATAACAATATATAAATGTTATGAATGTGTTGTCCTCATTTGTATGTGGAATAACATTTTATGTGTTCTTCACATCTTTCTCACTTGAGTTGTTCAATCCCTGTTCCCTTTTGGCAATTGCAGTCACTGCACTACTAGCAGCGAAGTCATTTGCCACCGAGACTGTAACCACTTCTTGGTACTCTACTGCTCGAGTGTGTTACACATGATAGATGTTTTTTAATATTTTCCCTCAGAAGTTGATAGCATCACCTCTATTCACTGCGGTCTGAGTTCTTAGGCCTAGACAGCGACTGATACTGACTTAAAAAGATACATCCCATGGAAATGTCATAGCCTTCTCTGAAATGTAAGTAACATGTTATGTATGTACAGTATGCACAAAGTAAGGGATTATTTGATTTGGTCCATTACAATAGGTACTCTTGTTCAGTTAACAATACAAATACACACACACACGCACACATAAAATATGCTGTGTAATATTATTTGCTATAAATGTCTATGTGTATTGAATCAGAAAAGTATAGCCAGCTCCTCCCTGTCCTGCTGTCATTCCACCATCTCCAACTGAGCTCATTGGCCACTTTCTGCAATCTTCTTCTCAGATCCCTATGACTTGACCTCCTTCTCTTAAAGGGATTTTTCTAGTTTAAGGTGTTCGTGTTACCTACTGTTTTGTCAGAGTCCTGATTTTCTTAGCATACAATAGGTTAAGCAGACATGATGCTTTCATGCCTATGAGTGGCTCCTTGATGCTGCACATTGCCAAGGCAGTTGCACTACCTGGTTTGTGAAGAGAGAGCATCTGTCTCAGGACTGTCATTCTGATACCTGGCATTAAATTCCCTGGAAATGTTAAATTAACAAAAAATGTTCTCATGAACTTTAGGTTTCATTTCTCTTAAATTTAGATATGTAAGGGCCTTGAAACTTAACTTCATCATTATTATTCAAGCAGATTTAACTTTTGCCTTCAGATGAAACAAAATAAAACTATTAGTTGTTGTTTATCTTTCTGCAGTGTGTTTGGTTACAGCAACATGAGTACTCTCACAGCCATTTAAAATGCTCAAGTGGAGTAGAATATCGTAATTTTTTGGGAACTGTTAAAATATTCATTAGTTCATGAGGGTTCTCAACACTAGAGCATATTAGCTTGCAGACTGTTATCTCAGAAACTTGTGTCCTCAATTATTCTGTTCTTTGTTTCAGTTAGGTGAGAGGTAGACTCATGATTGTTGGCTTGTATTTTCTCACATATTTTGCACTCTCAGGTGTTTTAGAATTTCGTTGGCTTCTGATCACAACAAGCAAAGCAGCTTGAACAAAAACTTAATCTATTTTCTATTCTCACTTCCCTTAGTGGTGTAATCATGTGTAATTCTTGCTACCTACACTCAACAGTGTTGGAGGATCAACTAAAGATTATACTTTAATGATTTGAAAAGAGAATGTCTTTCTTTGCTCTTGGCACTCTTATCCATGTCTGGAAAATAATGAAAGGAACCCAGTTTAGCCCTTAGCCATCTTCCCAATATATGATTTGGAGTTAATGACCTATAAACTGTGTCTTTTTTATTAAATTAGTTTCTTTCCTTCCCAAGGAGTTTCTCAAAATCCTAAGCACCAGGCTTCCAAATTCCCATTAATCCTGGTATTCTGGTACTACAAAAACATATTTCTCTGTTTTCTAAACCATTGCTCATCTGTGACACGCTTATATGTCTGAGCCACCAAAAGAAGTTTACAAGACTCATTATGTTATTCAGAAATTTTCTGGTGACCATTTGTTGGGCAATATGTTTTTCCGAATCATAAAATTCTAATAAATTCTGTACTTTAACATTTCTTATTTCTGATATTAAAATAGTAGAAATGTGATATATTGTTATCTATTATGTTTTATGGTAGCGTCTAAAGGCCAACCGAGGATGGGACACCATTATACCAGGCACCATATAAACAGAGAATAAGAGATAATCCCTGTTCCTAAATGCTTACAATCTAAATATGATGTAAATACCATGAACACTATCTGTAAACACCATCTTTTTTCCAGTCTCAGAGACTACAGACGAGACAGTCTTCTAACTCTGATTTATCAGATGAGGCCTAGGCAGCATGCAGATTATTTTCTTTCACAGTATAGCAGTCCCAATTAAAATGTAACATTTACCACATAATGATTATGTGTAAATCAAGTGTCTGAGACTGCATTCTGTGGTTAAATATTGACATATGCTGACTTTTTAATGTCAACCACTGTATTAAATAAAGCTCCTAAATTCTCCATGTTCAGTCATTGTGTGACCATGGAATGGATGGCTATTGTACTGATATGAGAGAGGAATCTGAGGCAAGAGGTCCTGTTCATTCCAATCACCAAAATGAAAAATAACATTTCCCCTTATTGTCCAATTGGTACACTAGCTTGCACGGTAGAGTATGCATGAGTGTTGAGGCAGGATCAACTGTCAGAATTCGCTAACAGAGGGAAGAAGGGAATCAGCTTGGTTGCAGCCAAGATAGCTGAACAATTCTAAGCTGGACGGTCATGCCACTGTCTCTCTCAACAGATGGCTCATTTGACATCATCCTGGCTGGGTATATTTTGATTAACCTAGCCAATTTCTACATATTTTTCAAAAAGTGTTAATTATTTTCCTCAAAATGAACTAACTTGTCACAGAAGTTGTTGAGTCTCAAATTACTAAGCAAATCTGAAACCCCTTAACAACTTCTATATACAAAAATCCATCCAATACAGCAAAGATTCATGGTGCCATGGTTAGGTCACAATCTCCTGAACATCTTGCTTGCTAATTTTCTGTGGAATCATGGCTTCAGTTAGTATTACACTGAATATTTTGTCAACTGTGTAAAAATGAGGAAGAAAGGATCATCTTAAATGCTAATCAGGTGGCCAGATAAGCAATGAATATTCATAAAACTGTAATTAGCCACAAGAAATACAGCAAATAAAAGTGACATTCAAATACCACAAGAATTCATTGACAAACATGATTACATTTTACATTCTTAAACCTCGATATTTAAAGAACAGTTCTCAGTGTAATAGTTAGCTTATTCCAGATTGGATACCAATATCCACAAACCAGATGTTTAAATAACTTACTCTCTGTAAATAATCATTATTGGAAAAGGGTAAACAATCAAACAGTTATTCAGAGTTCTTGATATTAAATACCCTATAAGCAAACAAATTAAGAAACATATTGTCTGTATAATTCAGGTGAAAGCCAATTGAGCCTATCATATAAAGAGCAATAAAATTCTTTCATATATGCCAAGAAAACAGAATCAACATAGTCTTCCATAAGTAGATGTGATCTTCAAAATGTGTTATGATGTAACATGGTACCATAAATTAAAACTGGCAATATAGTATGTGGAGCTAAAGTTCTCCAGTATTTTTTGTGTGAAAACTGACTCTACACTCCAATCCACTGGCCTCACAATGTAATTTGAAATGTAATGATAAAATTAATTCCTCCAAAATAATTGGGTTGTACATAAATTGGCTTCATTAGTTAATAAAAATGTGCAGAAGGGGAAAAGTTCTACACGAATTCATTACAAAAATGGACTGCACAAAATTGATGTATAGAATGCCACCCAGTCATAAGAGAAAAGAAAGTATTTGTAGTAGCTGGCAGTGAGAATGACTAGACATGACCAATAAAGAAAGAAAAAAAAGTCAGGTCCCTTCCTGGGGAACAAAACACAGCACCACACTACTACACTTATAGCTACATCTGCAATGAGCTTTTTCACCCCCTTCTGATACAGTCCACACATCCCACAGCATTTGCAAATTACCCAGTGTGCTTTGGAATCTACTGGATCATTTAAATATCGTTCCACTCTGAAGAGAAAATTTCTGCCAATAGCAAGTTCTTGCCACCCAAAGAGGGCTATATGTCTGCAATGTCACTTTATGACACTGTGTCAATGCCACTTCTTGCCACTATATGTCTACAATGTAGTGAGTTACACTGTTTTCCCAAGCTATCATCCAGAGTAGTTTGGTTTGCCCTGACTCCAATCCAATGTGTGATCCACAAAAGACATCAGGGTGGGCCATTTTTATACTGACTAATGGTATGGTATCATACCTAGTATATGGTAATGGCTTAGACTTTTGAAACCATTTTCTTCATTCTCTGGTTTCTGAAACCCACTGGAATTTGTGGGCTTTGGTTTTCTAGACATTTAGCATCAATGGTGATATAAACCTTATTAAAATCTTAAACCTTCATTCTGGCATGTTTAGTTCCAGTCTTCATTCTTCTTTCATGTACAGTTCCTAAATGTATAGGTGAAAGTCCGGATGGAAAAAATAAATACTTGGAAAATAAGAGACGTTCACGCATCAGTAAAAACTCTGCAACACATTTTCTGACATCAGTGAAGCACACAAATGTGTGTCCTAAATTTCTGCCAGTGATGAACATAAAATGTTGAACGTCTGCTTAATGTTGTGTGCTGGATGTTTATCTATTCATTAGTTCCATATTGCCCTGGTTATGAGAACTACAAGTGGCTCTCCTTCTGGTCTGATGTGAGGGCAAGTGGAGGGCATCTACACAGTAGTGCTCTACAGGTAGGATTACTTCACACAAGGGATTTGTGTGTTCATTAATGCTTAGATTTACAAGTTTTTGTGTATTAGATAAATAGCTTTATATTATAGATTACAGGGCTCTATTACTATTTGTGACCCATGTTTCAGCAGGCATTTCATATGTCCTAATATCTCAACTTGCAGCAATTTGTTCTAGTTGCTCTCCTTATGGTACCTTTTTTCTGCCATACTTCGCCCTCCATCATTTCAATTTTACTTTTTATTTACCTTTACCTTCATTATTATTGTTACTTCTGTGGCATAGAAACTTGTTCCGTTGCAAAACTTGAAGTGTTAAATGATTAGTTTCCTGTTTGATCCACTTCAGTAAGCAGGTTCTCTCACATGTAAAAAGGGCCAGATCCCTATATCAGACTTAACAGAACTTAAATGACAACTGGGTATTCCCTAATGTAGGGGAGTCCACTGTGGCATGAAACTATCATAGCTGTCTCTATACCACCTGCTTCACCCTCTTCCACCTGGGGGGGAGTTCCAAAGGAGCACCTGCAGTATAGCCAGAGTGTGATTTGCTTCTGTGAATGTCTCCAGTCAGTGGAATGGCCCCTGAGAAACTGTTTCCAGCCATTGTATGTTAAAGCAGCCCTGTGGTATCCCTAAGCTATGTTGGGGGTCAGTTCGTTTCCCTGCCTGGCTCAGGGTAGTCAGAAAGGCGACTGAGAGCTTGTCACATCTGACAATAAAGCCTAGGATCTTTTATTGTTGCTGTTAAAATAAAAAAGCTAGGGATTAATATCCTGTCAACTGTATTGAAAATACTGATACAAGTTTAATTTTTAAAAAGCAAACTGTACGATCAAAAGTATTCTAAAATCTTACTGTGGCTTTAAATTATGTCACTTTAGGATTTCAGAGAAGTTTTGAACATGTGAAAATCCTGCAATGTGATTATTTCTCAATGTTGGGGGTCTCTGAGATAAATTTATCATGTGCTAACAAGATCAAAAACTGGTGTCTATGGTTTCTCTTATATTTCTGTATCTGTAAGTAAAACTTTTGTAACATAATTTTAAAAATTGCTGCCATTCTGCATTTCATTATCATGTAACCATCTTATCTGCAACAGTTCAGCATTTTCTCTGGACATACTTTTGCAGATTTTGATACCTTTGGCTCCTCCACGATGACTTCTTTTCACATCTTTTCAAGCAACTATGATAAATATAGTTTTATGAGTAATTTCAATTCTCTCTACAATCCTTACCTAATCATTTCATTTCACCCAGGGCAACTGGTATTTTGGATAGCTTCAATGGTTAATGACAAGGATTTTCAAAGCTGAGCAGGGTTTGGGGTTTGTTTTGTTCCCCCCTCCTTCTGTGCAACAGCCATTAGCTTTAATGTGAACTGAATAGCTAAAAAGTCACATGCAACTATGACAATTTATGGACTGGAGACTGATTAGATTAATCTATTTATTTTTAAATAAATTTTTAAATGTAGTACATTTGTACTTAACCATGATGCTTGAATGCTTCATATAGCTTACAATACACCATTAAATTAACAATATCTGGAACACGCTGTCAGACCCACTTTCTCTTGTGTGCTGCTGCTACCACGAAACCTACATAAATAGGTTGCCTGTGCTGCAGTACAGACAGCAGAGCCAATGCTTTGCAATGGGGATTCAGTCCTTTGCTTAGCACAGCAGCTCAGTTAGGCCGACTTTGTACCATGCTAACATATAAGCCTCATTCCCATGTAATAAGCAACTAATAATTACATTTAAAACCTCCAATTAAAACCCCTGCTAAAATCTATCCAGACCTGTTGAACTACAAACAAAGTGGTGGTCAGTGTCAAACAAAAATTCAATTGAAAGCCTCCGATAAAAGCCTTAATTAAAGCTTGTCAGAACAAATATACCTCACGCTATGTCCTGAAGCCCATCAAACTCTGGTCCAACAGAGTGCCACAGGAAATGAAGATGCGATGCTGCCAAAACAGCCTTGCTGTCAGCTTAGAGAGCTGTATCTCAGGAGAGCCCAGTGACAGCTCCCAGTGTCCCTAACTGTCATTGTGGCAAAGAAGAGAAGAAGGGGCTTCTTGAATAACTGACTTCCAGACCATTCCGGACTGAAACTCGCACCTGGAATTTCAGTCACAAGTAAATAGGAAGAAAGGACAAAACACAGCACTCACACTATGCGCTTCCAGCATCCTGTCCCACATAAGAGGTGGGTTGCAGGCTTCTGAGTGGTTGGAATGGACAGCTCCCCAGTAAGGGACATTGCAATAATACTGGCCCATATTCTCTCTGTCACTGAGGCCTGGTCAGCAAGGAGAGGGAAGAGAAAAGGTAGGGTGCAATCAGGGACCCACTTACTACTTCCCAGTTGTGGCCCTAGTGTAAATTGGAGCAACCTAGGAGCTACTCCACCTTACACCAGTGGGCTGTAGTCCCCAAGGGACCAAAATCCAGTTGAGAATTGTCAGGGCACAGACTTGCTCCACTCTGCCTTGTCCCCACAGGCCCTCCCCCCTCCAACATGCCCCTTACACCAGGGTGAAGAAGGGCAGTAGACACACGGGTAGCTTATGCTGGATTTATGCCATTTGAGACAGTCCCCCATGCAAGATACATTTTCAGCTGATAGGGCCAGATTCCAGCCAATTTGCAGCACCTGAGAAGTGCAAAGCACTTGAAACAGGAGGAGAGGATCTGTCTCCTAGTCTCCAAAGACATAGATAACAACGACATGAGGTGTAATCTTGGATTCATTGAAGTGAATAGTAAAACTCCCACTAACCTTAATAGAGTCAGGATTTCACTGATGGTCTGCATTACAGAAGAGAAGCTGCTTTATTTTTTAGCTCGCCATAGATAAAAGGGACACTAAAGCTACTATTGCTTCCATGGGGTCCCCAGGAGCACAGATGGATCCAGTACAACCTCAAACTATCTTGGAAAAGAATAGGCAACCCCAGCACCCCAAGAAAGGAGGGAGAATAAATCCCTATCAATTCCGCCAAACACTTTCCCCCTACCAATAAGTGTCAGTCGTATCCAAGTTAAATCTCAGCCAGATCACACTTCTCCAGCCCTCTATCTTGGCTACACACTGGGAAAGCAGAAAAGTGACAGAATCCGGATTTGAGAAGATGTGCAGCTGAACATCAGCAGCACATTGAGGCCACTGAAGCCCTAAAGTTGAAGAATCAAAAGGAAAAACACAATAAGCCATCTGAAAATATTTTCCAATTCAAATAAAGAGCAGCCTAGCCACAGTGAGTCATGTTTCTAATTTAACAGACTAACTTAACTGAAATTCACTGTCAATTCCCTAAAGCAGCATTTTTGTAGTCACAGGGCATATTTTGATAAGTGATTGATAAAAATATTGAATAATACAGGTCCTATTAGAAAAATGTATCAGAGAAGCAATCTCCAAACCAGTTACAAAGCCCTCAGAGAAGGAACCCAGAAATCATTATAACACTATATAATTAGTTTATGATGTTATCAGTGTGTGTGTCAGCAAGAGCAAAAAAGAGGCTGTTCTTCAGTGAGACAATTCTATCACAACAAGGCTTACAATGATATTAATGTAAAAGCATCTCATTGTCTGAAAATCCTTTGCCATGGCAACTTAAAATCAGCCGCTTCCAAATAATTTTAAAGCTTAACCATCCTTCCTAACCCTTGTGCTGCAGACCTAGTATTTCAACCAAGAATATTAAATTTTCCTAATAGGTATATGCACTATCTCTACAAAGATCTTCATGATGAGCTGTTCCATTTACCCTACAGGGACAAGTAATCATTTTAGGTCTGATTCGTGGCAGGAATTATTGTATCAGAACTCTCATATTCAAATCATTCTAAACTCTTGCCACACACTGCCAGGATGGCTAGAACATATAGATATTTTTGCATTGCTATGAATGGCTCTAAACTGAACCATAATTTGGTGCTGCCTTGCACTTGGTGACAGTGCTGATCCTCTTATCATTTTCAAGGATATCTGATAAGAATTATCTGATTCAGTGGAAACTTGAGACAGTTTCAGCTACAGATGTACCAAATTGTTTAGCAAAATTCAGGTACATACTACTTCTGATTGGAGTAAAATGTTCCGTAATTCAATCAGTAGGACTGAGTACAAAGGAAAGTTAAACAAGACCTGTTACCAATTTGGAACAGAGAACAGCAAAACCTGATGTGTTTGTGGGTATAAAAAATGCATTCAAGTGCATTTTCAGTCACGATTCTTTCAACCTGCATTTTATTGTAAATACTGTGTTGAATTAATGTAAAATGATTCTTGATTTTACATGTTATTCGCAATGAACTATAAACAAGCCAACAAAACCAAAAAAAGCTGCACCTCAGACATTTTATTGGATGTGCATAAAATTGTCTGCCCACCAATAAGATTCCTGTCTCTCATATTAAGGTGGTGGGGAGGAGCAAGTACATTTAGCTCAAATTGGTTCTTGTTTAACTTGACTATTCTGGACTGCTACTTGGATTGTTAAGCTTTTTGCAGCAGGGACTGTCTTTTTGTGTTTGTACAGTGTATAACACAATTGGGCCTCGGTCCATACCTGTCACTACGGTAATACAAATAATAAAGAACAGTAATATGGTCATGGATACTAGGGTTAAAGATCAGCCTGGACTGTGAGGCCAAAAGGAGGCAGAAACCCCCCCCAGTTTAGTGCTCCTGAGCGCAGAAGTGCTCAGAAAACTTGTGTCTATTCTATTATTATTATTAATGTTACAGTGGCATCTAGAGGTCACATTGTGCATACATATAGTAAGAGCTGGTCTCTCCCTCAGAAGCTTAATAGACAACACAAACAAATGGTAGAAGGGAAAATGGAGGCACAGAAAGATGAAGTGACTTGCCCAAGGTCAGTGGCAGAGCTGGGAACAGAGCTCAGGTCTCCTGAGTCCTCGCCACTGCCCTATTTACTACAATACAATGAGTTCTTTTCTTGCTTAAACTCTCTGAACCAAATTTTACTTCCTATTAGACATATTATGCAAACCCATGGAGTCAATACAGACAAACAGGCTTACCATAAATCAGAGCAGAAATTGACCATTTATCCTCCTCCCTTTCAACCATATCCCTATTGGTTCATGCACAACTGTGACTGCCCATGCCTGGAGCGATTCTATAATTCACACAGACCCAAGGAGGGGTGTTAGTGGTGTATACCAGACATATATCATTCATTTCTCTTCCTTTTTTAGTCCACTATCTTTGTTTTACATCTTTGAAAATTTCAGAGTGGCAATCTGAAGAAATGGCCACAGCTCTCCTTTAAATACAATTTTACCATCTGGCACTGTGATTCACTCAATGAAATCCAGTCATGGAGTTAAGTACTGAAGGGAGTGCAATACAAATCCACATGAGTTTTCTGAATGCATCTTCTTTTTGAATTTGGATATCTCAGTTAACTGATAGATGACTAAAGTTACATGTAGTCAAGTATTTCCCTATTGACTGCACATGTGAAAAAGCTAAAGTAGGCATTAGCTTAAGCCCAAAATAACTCTCTATGGAGCCACTTGTATTAGAGGGTATTATATAAATTAAAGTTTATTTAATTAATAAACAAGAGGTATTATGTGAGGAAGATTTCCGCCCAGTTGAAGGTTCCTTTACTTGTCAGAGCAGTGTAAAAGGTCCTTAGTATAACTGAGGCCCTCTAATTTATTCACAGTTTATAAAGGCTTGATCGTGTATCACTGAGCCAGTGAGAGTTTTGTCATTATCTTCAACTGGATCAGAAGGTATTTAGGTGTCTAAAGATAGGTGCCTAGTGGGATTTTCAAAAGAACCTAGGTGTTTAACTTCCATTAATTTAAATGTGAGTTAAGTGCCTAGGCATGTGTGAAAATCCCACTAAGAAGATCCTATCACTACCATTAGACACCTACCTTTAAAAAGCTGGTCCTAATGCCAACAAACCTATTTTGCAACTCACTGTATTATTTGACTCAATATCCTTTGCCGGTAAGTTCCAGAGTTTAATTATATGTTGTCTTTCCTATTGTTTGTTAAAATTTGCTGCTGCTTAACTTGACTGAATGCCACCTTTTTGTTTGTATAATGCAAAAGAATAAATGGGAGCATGCAACTTGCCAAAATCCCAACTCAGTGCAAATTTAAGGATTGTCCTGTATGAAATAAAACTGTTTTGCAAAAGATTCTTGTTATTTTAATAGAGCTCTTTATTATATTAAAATATGTTTATTTTATTAATATATTGCATATTAAGCTTTACTCCAGTAATACCCAAAAGATACAGCAGAGCAGCATGTTTGATGTTATCCTGTAAATGGGTTGATGTAAAGCTTGAAAAATATGCCTTTGAACCAATCCTAATACTTGGGCTTTCTTAGACAGAGAGGGAGGGAGAGAGAGAGAGCAAAAACAAACAAACAAACAAACAAAAAGCACAAGCTTTATGTGGATTACTGTAGCTACTGCTTAGCTTGTATTGTTCTACTTTGTGTTTTATGATTGTTATCAAACCCATCATGTGAGCATGCTTTCAGCCTTAACAATTTGTGTTGATGCATATCTTGCATCTCTTGGTGTCCTTTGGAAAACAAGCTTATTGCCTTCCTGACAATTTGCATGTCATTACTTTAAAATACTTTTCTTTGTGATTTGGTTTTAAACTACAGTATATCACTGTCTGGAAGTCATGCTAACCTAATTAAGTCATCAAGTGATTTATTGTTTCTAGTATATCCTATTGTCTTTCTTACATTCTGATTAGCTTGCTAAACAATCCCTGATGATATGTTGTTGTGTCTTTCTATACCTTAAATTCCATTTTGGAATATGTGCTATTCAGTAAAAATTGACAGGAAAATTGCAGAAAAGAATCAAGACGTGTTATACTTAAATATAAAAAATGTTACTGCCTTACAAGTAAAATGCAGAATATTTTAAAAGCAATGAATTGCCTATTCTTATGAGATACCACATAGAGATTAATAGGCATTTCTTGTTCTCATTTTTCAAGGAAAAGAGACATTCTCGAGACCTAGATTTGACTGTCCTTAGAGATGGTACAGTGGGAAAGTTCCTCTGAATTTTATATAACTGTTGCAAACATTCCCAACCTCCACCAAATTAAAAACAAAATCCACCAACTGTCATCAAGAAATTAAATAAATAATAGACAAAATTCCTTCATGATTTCTGAGAGGCAGCCATCCACTCATCAGAGGGAGCTCTAGCTAAACTGAAAACTCTTTCCCCAAACCTGTGCTGACATCACTGATCTTTTTTTGAAGCAAAGATGTTTCAAAAACTGAAGGTGGAAGTTCTGTCACCCCTTTTTTCATAAAGTAGAACCAGGGCCGGCCTGAGCTACGGTCTGACCGGGCAACAGTCCGGGGTGCCTGATTGCATGGGGCGCCAAAATGTTTTTACCTTCTGCCGCCAAAATACAAGGCTCAGAGCGATTTTTCGGGGGTTGGTAAGAAGCAAAAGCGAAATTGACAAGCTGCCACCAAAATTGATGAATCAGCACAATTTTTCAGAGGGAAATTCAAATTTGAAACTGACAAGCTGCCGCAGAAATTGAAGTAGCGCCGCCAATTACCAATGTCTGCCCAGGGCACAAGAATGGCTCGGGCCGGTCTTGAGTAGAACCCTTATTCCACAAGTTATCCCACTGAAATCAATGTCACAATTTGAAAGTATGTGTATTGTCAACCTGATAAGGAGGGGCAGAATCTGACTCAGTATAAGTTAAAGCTATGTTGGCTTATCTTTCCTAAGAAATGTGAGGCAGGGAGGGAAATAAATGTGCATTGTAAAGGAAAGGACAAAACTGGTGGAGGGGGAAAGATGATTTCAAACTTGGGAGAAAATATAAAAATGGAGAGTGAAAAACAAAGGTAAAACATGTAAAACCATGCACGACAGTATCCATGTAACTAGAAGAATATCTTTTATTAAAACAATATTGAAATCAATGCAGAATGATTTTGAACCATATGGATGTTTGGGTCACTGCCAGAAAAGTTGCACCCATATGTTCCTTAAACTAAAATTTTGTGTGATTCAGTAAAAAGTTCAGGGAAACCACATCATGCTTGTGTATGCACCAGATGTGATGCTCATGGGGAAATGTTATTATTCAAGCAACAACAACATCAGGTAGAGTGGTTGCTACCAAGTCGGTCCTGAAGATTCCAGGTAGTGCAATATACAAGGATCATTTAAAAAACTACATACCCAAACCTACATATAAACAGTTTGCTATCTATTGTTGAGGAATTCCTGTTGTCATCTTTACAGAGGCAGAATCTTAAAGCATTCCTATTTTCCTTTTCATGACAATAAAATAACATTATTGTACAATTTAAAGTAAAAAAGGCCCAGCTCCTCCTTTCTCCTTACTGATGCATACACAGCAGGTGGATTTTGTCTTTAGATGGCAGCACTATCAACGTACTCAAGCTACAGCGGTTCACCTTTGTCTTGTTACCCAGCACTTGAAATAAACAACCACAAACAGCATAGAAAACACACAATTATACAATATATGTCATTCTCCTATTTGGGATGCCTGATTGCTGTAATGTGAGACAAACAAAAAAATCCCCTTGGGCCTCTTCACATTTTGAAGCAGATTTCATGGAAATTTAACTCAATTTCAGGAATATAATTGAACTAACAATCTGTTCTCTCAGACAGGATGTCCCCTGCTTGATATTCTGCAGAGCTGGACAGATGCCAAAGCAGATTTGAATGTACCTCAATGCACTGCTGAAGAATGATTGGGCTTTTCTAAAAGCAAGATGTGTGTGTGTTGGACAGGTCAGACAGCAGCACTCTGGGTGATACTATTCTTCCTGTCCATCTTCTAACAGCATTCAAATAAGCTAGAACTGTAAACAAGGGGAAAATATAACAAACAGAATGTAAACAAGGAAAGCCAATGTGCCTATGCTAGGAATGGATCCAAGTAAGCAAACCCTTATGCAAATAGCAATGGCAATGATATGCTTAGGGACTCTGAGTGTTCTGTGCTGAAATCAAACGCGAACAGAACCTGCAGAAACTGCTTTATAAAATCTGTACGATGTAGGTCACTCAGTCTGGCTGTTGAAACTCAGTCCCCAGTTTCAGGGTCCTCCAGTGCAATCAGAAATAAAGAGGAATGTAATGGCTCTTAGGAATGGTTGTGAGCAGGTACAGAAACAAAAAGAAAAATTGTATTTATTTCTTTTAGCCAGGGCTTGAAAACAGACAAACAGTAAACAAATTGGAATAGAGTGAAATACAAATCAGCAAAGAATTTTTGTCCATGTAGTTTGCAGTTGAACAAAACAAGGTACAATCTTTTAAATATATATATATTTAGGACTATATTCACCCTTGGTCTTTGGTCAGCATATTTTAGAACTGGGGAGTACTCCAGCAGTGCAAAATCCATCCTCTGTAGGATTTGGGGTTGGCTGTGACAATGCCTAGATATTATGGCATAAATATATTAGATAGACAGGAAGAGGTGTGACCAGGGTATGTGGGACGTGTGCTGGTTGATTTGATTTAAAAAACATAATAGAGCACCTATCCCAGATTCTGGGGGCCATACATAATTTTAATTTTCTCTATAAATATCTTTGCAATAAATGCACAAATGTGTCCCAAAAGACTTAATAGCAAAATAAAGTCTCCTCCACAGCAGGCATATAAATAAAATCTACTAACTCTCATCCCATTGCCTCCCCACATGCCTGAGGCCTTTCAGTGTGCCCAGAAGGTAAGCAGCGTTGGACTCAGAGAGGAATTCCAACCAAGACAGCTATGGTAGAGGCAAAGACATAAACATACTAAATACACTGCAGTCCCTATCTCCTCACTAACCCTACCAGCAGCCTCTTATACACATTGAACAACAGGAGAGACAAAATAGACCCCTATGTTATCTTACATTCAGAGAAGTAATTGCCCACCCATTCCCCTCTGGCTCCTCTCAGGGAAATCAGAATGGAGTCACCTAGGAGTGATACTGTCCTACCCACGCTGGGGTCCAAAGATGAGTCTATAAAAACATGTGGTCAGTAAAGGCTGCTAACAAAGTTAAAAGGGAGAGCCCGGACACTTGGGACTGGTTTCTTCTCTCTCTTGCACCAGTTTACACCAGTGTAACACAGCTCACGCCAAGAGTTACTCCTGATTAACAGAGGTGTAAGTGTGAGGAGAAACAAGCCCTTTATCATAATAGATGGCCAAGAGGAGATCAATACCTAGTGCCACAAGAGCAGTTTCTACCCCAGACCCAGGACTATAACCTGCTTGACAGGAGTCAAAGAAATCTGTAGACTCAAGAAATTGCCAGAACAGCTCTACTACAACCTTCTCAGTGACATTCCCAATAGAGAAAGGTTGGATTATTGTTTATTGTTTATTCTCATCAAATTCTGGTTTCATGTACAGAGGCTAGATAATAACTTCCTTAAGAATACTCATCATTGTACCCTCTCCCCACCTCCACATGCCTACATGCAAGGTAACTTGGACGATCTCCATGAACAGCTGAGCCAGTACTTCCTTCACCAGCCAGGAAGGACATTGTTCCAATTGCCATTGGACCCATTTAGCTTGGAGCAACTCTAACATGAGGGACCATGAAGGAAAGTAGCAAGAAGAGAAGACTCCCCTCAGAACAGTGCTATATTTCCACTGCAGCAGACAGTTCTGTAAATATCCAAATGATTTTATCTACAAAGTAACATGAAACTTTCTTTTAACCATTCGCCCCCACCCCCAATACTCTATGAGCAAGAGGATACAGCTCAGATTAATCCAGCTATTGAGCAGCTGGAAAAGCTTTGCTGTGTAACACTTTGCAGATGCTATCGTGAAATTAAAGAAACCTTTATTCATCTTCTGCACAGCCATAGCTTCTGAATTGAAAAAATCCACATGTTGCAAATGCTCACATCACCACTTCCTTGGGTCTGACTTATTCCCAGCCTGCAGCAGCATCCTTCAAACCGCTCAACCACCACAAGGTTGTTATTGATAGAAAACAGTTGCTACAGCCAAGAACCCAAGCACAGCTCCCTTGAACAGGCCACAAAACCCATTATCACCAACATATCTCCCCACAACAACCATCGTATCTCAGATCCTTACAGGTCACTGCCTTTCACAGCCGGCTGTGCTAGAAGGGCTCCCATGTAGACGCCACCGTAAATGTAAGATGATCTCTCTTTAAGGCTTAATCCTGTCTTTTGCACACCCTTTGTACCACTGGAGTTGAATCTAAGCCTTAGAGCTGTATGGTTACAGTGTTTTGTGACATTATCGGAAATATTATAAAACCCAGATACTAAAACTCAAAGCCATACACTGTGGTTGATTTTGACACTTGAGACTCAAAGAGAAGCTTGAAAGTTACAATGTAACTTGGGTTATGTGCCTCATAACCCAAAACAATTTTCACTGCAGAGATGCACCTGAACTGCAAACTTCAGATCTGGATCTTGAAACCATCATGTGTAAGTGCTGGGAGGATAGGAACTGAAATTTGGCTCTGCCCATTTTAAGATGGCGAATCAGTTTTAAAATATATATCTGGATTTAGATTTGGAGTTGAGGGACCTAAATTTCAGAGATGGTTCACCTCTTGTATTCTGGGTAAAGCTCATATGTAGTTTGTAAAAATAAATAAATTAAATAAATAAATTAAAAATTCCTGTGAAGTAAAACCACTGACTCTTGCAAATGGCGGGTTACTGTAGGTTAGATTTGTTCTTAGTCTGCTAAAGCAAGTCAAAATCCACAAATTATTCAACCAGCATTGGCCAACAAGGTCAGGTAACATTTGGATATTCTGTGTCAAATAATTAAGTTAGTCTCTGCTGGCAAGTACACTGATCAGATATAAGGTGGTCTGGTCTAGGGCTTTTTTTTTTTTTGTGAGAGTTATGTAATTTACTACATAATATTTAGCAAATATGTATTGGGATATCACCAGAAAACCATACTTGTAAATATCTTGATTTGAGGAGAGTAGCCCCAGCACAAGTGAAAGGAATTGATGCAGAGAATCTTGAACAGAATATTTACCAACATAACAGAAAAAAGATATCATAATAAACAAAAAGGGAAGAAAAGCCTTGTCTTCTTCTAAAGAATAAAATGATCAGGATAAAGATTGTAAATTATAAAAAGATAAGTTTTATCTCCCCATTCCTGCTTTTGCTGATGTATTATATTTTTTATGGATATATACACTCCTGCACCACTTTCTTAATGGGAGGAGATGTGTTGGTGAAAGACTAAGAATTAACTTTCAACTCTGCACAACAATAAACTTCCTGCGGGGGCGGGGAGGGGAGAGGAGAGATATTATGAACTACATTCCTTCCTTACATTTAGTTAGCAAAGCAATTATATTGTCAATAATAAACTAAAAATCCAAAACAGTTCCTGCATCTGTATTGTTTTATCTCTGTCCTTCATGAAAGAAATACACAAATATTTACTACAGGTTTTAAGATATAGCTCAGTTTTCAAACAAGGAGCTTAGGTCACCCAATTCTACATTCTGGCTTTCAAACAATCACTCAGTTGTCTGTAACAAGTGTTTGGAGTCAAGTTTCTGGATGGACATCCAAATATAGAATTAGGCATGCAAATTTTTAAAACTGGCTTTACAACTTGAAAGGTTTCCTTTTTCAGGGTTGGTTTTTTCTGATGGCAAGTTCATGACGGCATAAGTAGTCATGCTTATCACTAAGTGACTTATAGCAGGGATTTATTGGTGAGACCACTAATGAAATACAGTGTCTAGTTCCGGTGTCCACATTTTGACAAAGATTTTGAAAAATTAGAAAGGATGCAGAGAAGAGGCACAACAATGATTTGAGGGCTAGAAAAAAATGTCTTACAGTAAGAGACCTAAGGAGCTCAATCTGTTTAGTTTATCAATAGGAACATAAGAGGTGACCTGATGATGGTATGTAAGTGCCTTTAAGATAAAAAAATACCTGTTACTAAAGTTTTTTTAAAGGTATAAAAAGAACCTAAGGCTGGAAGCTAAAGCCTGAAAAATTCAAATTACAAATAAGGTGCAGATTTTTAACAGTGAAGGCGATTAACCATTGGAACAAACTACAAAGGGAAGTGACACATTCTTGATCTCTTGAAGTCTTCAAGACTGGATGTCTATCTAGAAGATAAGATTTAGCCCAACACAAGTTATTAGGCTCAATACAGAGGTAACTAGATGAAATTCTATGGCCTCTGTTTTACAAGAGGTCAGGCTACATGGTCTAATGTTCCTTTCTGGCCTTAAAATAGAAGAATCTATGAATTTTCAAGGGCAAGTAAGGCAATTAGGTGCTCAAATCCCATTTGAAAATCTCAGTTCAGAGACTAACTTAGGTACCTTAATTGAAAATTTTCAGGCTTTTCTCATAACAATTCCATTATTCAAATAATTATAAAATATTTCAGCATCCCTGCTTTGCTTGAGAGATGTGTATTTACATGGGAAGTGGGTAATTCGCCTTGAGTTTTTTTCTCTTTAAAATTATTTGAAAATTCATAATTTTGCCAATAAAGAGCATTATGGGCTAGAATAATTTATTTTAATTTAACCTCATTTGCTGTGCCCCCATTACACCTGTTAATGCAAACATTACCCAGTTACTAAAGATATACCAGATACACTCAGAAGTAGTTAAGCACTTATAAAGCATTATATACACTTAATTTTGTTTGGTTTATACTAGCTACAGGACACAGACTGTTAAATATTCTCATTACAAGGCATAAAATATTTACTCTTTTCATAGAATCATAGAAATGTAGGACTAGAAAGGACTTTGAGAAGTCATCTAATCTAGCCCTCTGTTCTGAGGCAAGACCAACTATGCATAGACCATCCCTGACAGGTTTTTGTCCAACATATTCTTAAAATCCTCCAGGAATGGGGATTCCACAGCCTCACTTGGTAACCTATTCCAGTTCTAACTATCCTTGAAGTCAGAAAGATTTTCCTAATATCTTACCTAAATCTCACTTGCTGCAGATTAAGCCCATTACCTCTTGTCCTACTTTCAGTGGACATGGAGAACAACTGATCACTGTCCTCTTTGTAATAGCCTTTAACATATTTAAAGATTGTTATCAGGTCTCCCCTCAGTCTTCTCAAGAGTAAACAAGCCCAGTTTTAATACCTAAATCCCATTTTTAGGAGCCACTGCGATCCCCGCTTGGCTGCTTCACACAGTCCCCCAATTTTCAAGATAAAAGTTTGCTAAGTGACAATGTTTCTGCTTCTGGGCATGTGTACTGCTGCCTCACTTTTGGTATCTGGGCACTTATCTCCTGCCTAAGCCTCAGCATGATCATGAACTGGCAGAAAATAGCTTCAAGCGATCAAAAATCATGAGTCAGATACCCAAAAATCATGAGATTAACCCCACAAATCATTAGATTTTAATAACAGCATCCATCAAAACCATGTTTGTTAGGTTGTCTTTTTACCTTTTAATGCCTCTCTACTCTTCTGGCTACGAGTGTGATAATTTCAGTTTCTTTAATGCACACAAAATACACGTCTCTCTGGCTGTTCAGCTGGAGACTCCGCTTTCCTTCTCCTTATCCCTGATATAGGAGAGTTGCTGTTGATTTCCTATTATTGCCTTGACTTTTCCCCTTCTCTTTGCCTTCTCCTTCTCCATCACTCCCACCTCCCCTGCCTTGTTGCCCGCAAAGATTCTCCTCTGCCCAGATCTCAAGTAGAGAAGAAATCCCCAGGCAGTGGGAGGTAGGAAAGTGTTGCTGCAGGGTCCAGGTTGCAACAGCTTTTCCCAGATTCCCCTGCCTACTTCAGCCCCAGGATCCTTTCTCTACTCTAAGACCATACATGAAGGGCAGGTTGTGTCCTTAGCTCACAGACTCTCACACACAGCTCTGCTCATGTGCTCAGCACTGAAAATTGCAGGATCAGAGGAGCTTTTCACATCAATGTATCAGCTCCTCCTGCAGGTGCCAAAATCCCATAAATTCTCAAGAATGAGAAACACTGCCTTCCCCTGGCTGCTGGGAGTGGACTCCCCTAACCTACCACTACCCCCTGCCTGGGGGAGCTGCTATTCTATCCTCCCATCTCCTAGCATCATCACTGTCCTCTTCAACCCCCTCAGCCTGTCTCTGGTTCCTACATCTTTCTCTACCCCCATTCCCCTGTCACTCCAAATTTGCCTTCTGCTCTCCTTACTCTCCCCATCTACCTTTCCCAGTGTCTCTGCTGTTCCTCGCAGCCCCTGTGTCCCACCTAGCCCACTGAACCTTAGAGTGGCAGCCATTTAGCCTGTGGGTCTGGCTTCAATCTCATAGAAAACAGTGTGATGTGGCAGCCAACTTTATTAAGGGCAGCCTCACTTCCACATGGTGGCCATCTCAATGACTTCAGCCCCATTGACAATAATAGGAGAAGATAAGTAAGTAAGCAACTAAAGTCCATTTATTCATGTCTGAACATTGATGACATCATAGCAGAATGTTCTGAAACCTTTGTGATTCATTGCTATTTCACACACTCAGAAGCTGACCTCCCAGTGATCTGCCGCATATTATCTATCCACCTCCTCACTGGTCATCCTCCATTACGAAGACCCGCCGCCATTCCTTTCATTGTGTTTTCATGATACAGGTAAAAATACCCCCAACTCGCTAGAGTAGTGATAAAATTGCAAGAAGTTGCAATACCGACATAGGCACTTCTGTGTGTATCTGCCTGTGTGGGGTGTTCTGGCAGGAGTGCTTAGAGGCCACCTAACTCTCCACAAAATAGTAGCAGCAGCCCTCCCTTATAACTTATCATGGGTGGTGCATGAACCCCCCCATTCAGGGAAGCTAGCCCATGGCTCCATCTCTTCTGTCTGACGCACTGTCCCTTCCCTCGCTGGAGCCCCAAACCCCCTACCATAGCTGGAGGGGTTCCATCTCAGCTGGCCCACTCCAAGCACCCTGAGTTTTTTTAACCTGTCCCCACAGGTCAGGTTTTCTAAACCTTTTATGATTCTTGTTGCTCTCCCCTAGACTCTCGCCAGTTTATCCACAACTTTCTTAAAGTGTGGCACCCAAAACTTGTGCAGCAATCTTGTCAGATGTGCTAACAAGAAGGTACCCACCACAATGAAAAATAGTCTCAAAAGAGCAGTCATTCATTGGCATTTCACCCAGTCAGTTCTGATAATTCACTAATGTGTTTGGAGCAACAAGTGCTCTCAATGGATACTAGATCTTTAAACTCAGAACACTGACATATTTATTTCCATTGGCCACTGAACTCTGGCGATACCTCCAGTCTTCCTCATTTTGTCCTAAGGCATGATCCCAAGCGAATGGACATAGCGACTTTCTTGCATAATGAGGTACACTCAGCTTCTCTTAATTTTTTCCCCAACCAAATCTGTGATTTAGGTTGATGACATTTAGAATAAAAGGACTGGCAATTTCAGGACCACAGCTATAGTAGAAGGGCAGTCAACAAACTGTACCATGCAGCTATTGATACACACTGCTCTCTCAGCTCCATCATCATCCTACTTTTGGAAGAGGCAAAAATGGTAATTCTATGTTTTCCTTAGCTATTTGATTATCCTCTTAAGTGGTTAATTCCCATATAACTAAGATACTGTGGTGGGTATTCTACTCCTCTGTGCCCAGGTAGCTCAAATACAGCTAGGCCTGTGTTGCCCAGGGAGGCCCAAGGCCCATGATCCTGATTTCGCTGTCATTTCTGCAGGGTTAGAGAAATAAACCAGGACTGGTAAAGTTGCTGGGGAAAGAATGCCATGGAGGCACATTATGTTACAGGTCCAAGCTGATATTCACAGAAAGCAGAAGAGGAAATGGATATTTGAAAATGGGGGAGCATGGACTGAACCAGAGAAGAAATTGTGTTGTGCTCCTAATTTTATTTACCTTGAAAAGTAAAAGGTTTGATCTGGACTAGTTTGGACCTTGGAAAGGGAAGGAGAACTTTGCTTTTATTTTTGTTTGGCAATCTAATTTTTCAGCTATCAATGGTGAGCCTTCCCTGTGACAAGTACACATTTTCCAACATAATTGATGAGCCTTGAGTCTTCAGACCAGTACACAAACTTCCACAAATCATCATTCTGAAGAAGTATATATAAACTGGCAATATTACTACAGAATAATAAATATGTAACCCATTTTCCTGTATATTTTATTACAAGAAAACTATACATTAGTAATAGAAGTTCCAGCAACCATGATTTTCTATACATTCATAGGTATATTTTCAGCACAGTATGGAGCATTAGGCATCTCAGTTCCCATTGCTGTCAACAGCTGCCACTGACTTCAGTGGCAATACAGGATCAAGGCTCTAATTTGTGATTTTTTCCCTTTCCTTTGAGATGCACACACATACCAGTTTCCCACCTGGAAACAGAACAGGGAAGCCTATGAAACATAGTCAGACACAAATAGTACATTCTAATCACCTGTCTTGCCCACATAGGGCTTAGACAAGGAAAAAAGAATGTAAAATGCAAGACATGTGTAATCAAGTTTTCAAATCAATCTCATAATTTCATCAGAAATTCATCCCTAGAACTTTAAGTGTACAGCAATGTCAATAAAATGCTTGTGCTGCTTTACAAATCATGTGGCTTTACAGAGTCCTAAATATAAAATAAAATCCTAAACTATGTTTTTCAAACATCTCTCAAAACTTAAGCATTGATCCAAAGATGTCTTTATTCTGGTTCTTTTTTTCCTGCTTTAGCTTAATATTTTTTTAAGATAGTTTCTTATAAACTAAAGCAAAATAAGAAACAGGCAGCAGCTTTCCAGTCAGTGTCTCAACTGCCAGAGCTTTCAGCATTATTAAATTTAAATTAAACCTGCTGGTGAGCCTATGTGCAACTCTGTTTGACTAATCGCCCCAAGGACTCCAGCCCTGCAGCACTAGCTACAGTATTTCTGAATCTTCACAGCTGCTCATATTGTGATGATGTTCTTGTAGCGTTATGCAAAATCCTGGATACTAATCACTTCATTTTGAATAAAATAATTACTACAAAGGGAATAATAATTAGATGCAGATAGGCCTTCCTCTTGCTTGGGGTTGCTGTACAACAGAATAAAAACAAATGCAATATAAATTAAACAAAAACCCTATTAAAATTAGACCAAGTGAGAAAATCCAGCTTCAAAAAAGGCAAGTTTAATTAACAGGGTTTGCCTTGAAACCGTTTGGAGAAAAAAAAAAAAAGTATTCAGGTACTTTTTAAAAGTGCGTGTTGGGATGAAGCGAAAATTAGCACTGGAAAGGACAGTGCTCCTCCTCTATGCTTTTTTTTTGAGGAATCGGAAGTAGCACTAATGAGATAATGACAAGGTTAATCTATCAGTCAGTTGACCAGTTGGCTATTGATCACTCCTTGGTATTTGTGTATTACTATGGGGTTTACACATGTAATTAGATATCTCTCCCTTCTCAAATTAACCAGCTGCTAAAATAGCTACTGTATGTTAATTCGGAATGAACCTATGTGCTTTTGGCTTGTATGAAAGGGCTTGTATTAAGGCTTCTGAGAGCAATATTTACAGGTTTGGTACAATCTTAATTTAGTTGTTAATCAGCATGTACAATCTTTTTCTCACCCTAGGCATTGCAAGAAGACATAGCAGAACAATCTGACTTTGCTGAAATAATGTCCCTCTTAGTAGTAATTGTCATATTTTTGATGGTACATCTAATTCAATATGCTGTTGTAGGCTAGTAGCCTGTAGCAGATGATTCAGTGAGAAGTGCAACCCTCTCTTTCCTTCCTTCCATCCCTTGTCCTGCATTGAACAAACATAGGAAAACCTATCCATATGGAAAGTGTCTTCTTAACCCAGGTTTACATATGCCCTGAAGTATGAGGGTTTACACCTCTTAATTTTAACATAATATGGAGATTTTTAGCCACATAAATGTCAAATCCTTCTAAACTTTTAGCCTCAGAACTGGCTTCCCCAGTTGAGGAAGATGATCAACTGACGGATGGAAAGGACAGAGTTAGATTGGAGGGACGAACTCCCTTAAGTCTTTTCTATATTTCAAAATAGCACCCTTTCAGTAAAAGACTGCATAGAAATTAACAGCCGTGTCAGAGCAAAGAAAGTTTGGAATTGCACAGGTAAATTCCCATCTATATAGTGATACGGAGGACATCATCAGCATAGGTGCTGGAACCAAGAGTGTTGCTGTCTCCCCAGCTTAGAGGAGTTTCCATCATATACGGGATCTACAGTTTGGTTCAATGACTCTCAGCACCCCACTATACAAATTGTTCAAGTGCCTCTGTCATTAGGTGATATTTTGATCAGCATAAAAGAGTCAGTTTCAACACAAGGGTGCTATCAAGGTGACACATTTGATTATTTTGATTTAATCTCATCCCCAGTGTAAGTGGGCAACGTGACGCAAACAGAATTTACCTTTGTGTCACACATGAAGTTGTTCAGGAGGGATTAGATAACTATTCAGCTGCACTCATCTTTTGCCTGGGCGTCTGCCAGTCAGTGACAGTGTAGATGCTGAGGTGATAGGCATCATAGAGAACTCTAGGATAGCTGGATAGCTTCTGTACAGACTGTAAAGATTCTGGTGGAGTCTTTAAGATTAATATAATTGGATGTGTAGCTGTCATGGTAGTGCTGTTCATTGTTAATTTTGCCTGTTAATAAAGCTGTTTTCTTTTCCTGTAATGTTTTTTGAGTTATTCTTTCAATATGGCTGGTAGCAAGGTCAGAGCACTCAATGTATTTCTCCTTCTACAATATTATATTCATGTTGGATGGCTTTTAAGGTTTTTTATATTTTAATGAAGTTATTAAAATGAACGTTCTGACTTGCATAATTAATGAGCATTCACTATCTCTTCAAAAATTCTGACTCTAAACTATTTTTTCTATTCAATGACTTTTTTTAATAAGAGACCCAACAAAGCCTTTTTAAATGTGAATGTGGTGTTGCAAATGGATTTCTAATTACAGGAGTTTTATTTCTGTTGTAACATAAATTGATCCCTTCAGATAGTTTTAGTTTATGATACTTGCTGTGCAGACAAAAAGATGCTGAAAATCTGATTGCATTTTCTATTTCTAATCCATAAATACCGAGATTAACTTCAAAATATAATGGACTGGATTATGAGCCAGCTTCTCTTTTATGCCAAGATTTGCTTGATTTTACACAGGGACAACGATTTGGAAGACTCATCTGAGGGAATGGATCAGAAGGAGACCCTGTTGATCAGAAGGCAAGGGATGCATTGTCCTAGGGATGGGGGTTCCACGACCACCACTCCCAAGAGGAAGAGAAGAGTGATGGTGGTCAGGGACTCCCTCCTAAGGGGGACAGAGTCATCCATCTGCCGTCCGGACCGGGAAACTAGAGAAGTGTGCTGCTTGCCTGGAGCTAGGATTCAGGATGTGATGGAGAGACTGCCAAGACTCATCAAGTCCTCAGACCGCTACCTCTTCCTACTTCTCCATGTGGGCACCAACAACACTGCCAAGAACGATCTTGAGCGGATCACTGTGGACTATGTGGCTCTGGGAAGAAGGATAAAGGAGTTTGAAATGCAAGTGGTGTTCTCATTCATCCTCCCTGTTGAAGGAAAAGGCCCAGGTAGGGACCATCACATTGTGGAAGTAAATGCGTGGTTACGCAGGTGGTGTCGGAGAGAGGGCTTTGGATTCTTCGATCATGGGATGTTGTTCCAGGAAGAAGGATTACTAGGAAGAGATGGGATTCACCTAACGAAGAGAGGGAAGAGTATCTTCGCAGACAGGCTGGCTAACCTAGTGAGGAGGGCTTTAAACTAGGTTCAATGGGGGATGGAGACCTAAGCCTGAAGTAAGTGGAGAAGTGGGACACCACAAGGAAGCAGAAGGAGGAGGGTGCAACTGGGGAGGCCTCCTGATTCATATTGAGAAAGTAAAGCAATCGGCTAGTTGTCTCAAGTGCCTATACACAAATGCAAGAAGCCTGGGAAACAAGCAGGGGGAATTGGAAGTCCTGGCACAGTCAAGAAACTATGACATGATTGGAATAACTGAGACTTGGTGGAGTAACTCACACGACTGGAGCATGGTCATGGATGGGTATAAACTGTTCAGGAAAGATAGGCAGGGGTGAAAGGGTGGAGGAGTTGCACTGTATGTAAGAGAGCACTATGATTGCTCTGAGCTCCAGTATGAAACTGGAGATAAGCCAGTTGAGAGTCTCTGGGTTAAGTTTAGAAGCAAGAACAATAAGGGTGATGTCATGGTGGGTGTCTGTTATAGACCACCAGACCAGGAGGACGAGGTAGATGAGGCTTTCTTCAGTCAACTAGGGAAAGTTTCCAGTTCACAGGACCTGATTCTCATGGGGGACTTCAATCACCCTGACATCTGCTGGAAGAGCAATACAGCAGAGCACAGACAATCAAGGAAGTTTTTGGGGAGTGTTGCAGACAACTTCCTGGTGCAAGTGCTGGAGCAACCAATGAGGGGCCGCGCTTCTCTTGATCTGCTGCTCAGAAACAGGGAAGATTTAGTAGGGGAAGTAGAAGTGGGTGGCAACCTAGGCAGCAGTGACCATGAGATGGTCAAGTTCAGGATCCTGACAAAAGGAAGAAAGGAGAACAGCAGGATACGGACCATGGACTTCAGAAAAGCAGACTTTGACTCCCTCAGGGAGCTGATGGGCAGGATCCCCATGGGAGGCTAATCTGAGGGGGAAAAGAATCCAAGAGAGCTGGCTGTATTTTAAAAGAAACCTTATTGAGGGCACAGGAACAAGCCATCCTGATGTGCAGAAAGAATAGCAAATATGGTAGGCATCCAGCTTGGCTTAACAAAGAAGTCTTTGGTGAACTTAAACACAAAAAAGAAGCTTACAAGAAGTGGAAGCTTGGTTAGATGACTAGGGAGGATTATAAAAATACTGCTCGAACATGCAGGAATGAAATCAGGAAGGCCAAAGCACAATTAGAGTTTTAGCTAGCAAGGGATGTGAAGGGGAACAAGAAGGGTTTCTACAGGTATGTTACCAACATGAGGAAGATTAGGGAAAGTGTGGGCCCCTTACAGAATTGGGGAGGCAACCTTGTGACAGAGGATGTGGAGAAAGCTGAGCTACTCAATGCCTTTTTTGCCTCTGTCTTCACAGACAAAGTCAGCTCCCAGACTACTGCACTGGGCAGCACAGAATGGGAAGGAGGTGAACATCCCGCAGTGCTGAAGGAACGGGTCCAAGAATATTTAGAAAGATTGGACATACACAAGTCCATGGGGACAGATGCAATACACCCGAGGGTGCTGAGGGAGTTGGGTGATGTGATTTCAGAGCCATTGGCTATTATCTTTGAAAGCTCGTGGCAATTGGGGGAGGGGCCTGATGACTGGAAAAAAGCAAATATAGTGCCCATCTTCAAGAAAGGGAGGAAAGAAGATCCAGGGAACTGCAGACCGATCAGCCTCAACTCAATCCCTGGAAAAATCATGGAGCAGGTCCTCAAGGAATCCATTTTAAGACACTTGGAAGAGAGGAAGGTGATCAGGAACAGTCAACATGGATTCACCAAGGGAAAGTCATGCCTGACCAACCTGATTGCTTTCTATGAAGAGGTGACTGGCTCTGTGGATGTGGGGAAAGTGGTGGACATGATATACCTTGACTTTAGCAAAGCTTTTGATACGGTCTCTCACAGTATTCTTATCAGCAAGTTAAGGAAGTATGGGTTGGATGAATGGACTATAAAATGAATAGAGAACTGGCTAGCGCATAGGGCTCAACAAGTAGTGATCAATGGCTCCATGTCTAGCTGGCAGTCGGTCACAAACGGAATGCCCAGGGGTTGGTCCTGGGGCCGGTTTTGTTCAACATCTTCATAATGATCTGGAGGATGGGGTAGATTGCACCCTCAGCAAGTTTGCAGATGACACTAAGCTGGGGGGAGTGGTAGATACCCTGGAAGGTAGGGATAGGATACAGAAGGACCTAAACAAATTGGAGGATTGGGCCAAAAGAAATCTGATGAGGTTCAACAAGGACAAGTGCAGAGTTCTGCACTTAGGACGGAAGAATCCCATGCACAGCTACAGACCGGGGACCAACGAGCTAAGCTGCAGTTCTGCAGAAAAGGACCTGGGGGTAACAATGGATAAGAAGCTGGATATGAGTCAGCAGTATGCTCTGGTTGCCAAGAAGGCTAATAGCATATGGGGCTGCATTAGTAGAAGCATTGCCAGCAGATCGCGGGAAGTGATTATTCCCCTCTATTCGGCATTGGTGAGACCGCATTTGGAGTATTGTGTCTAGTTTTGGGCCCCCCACTACAAAAAGGATGTGGAGAAGTTAGAGGGAGTCCAGCGGAGGGCAACAAAAATGATTAGGGGGCTGGAGTGGTGGCAGATGACAGAACAAGGAGCAACGGTCTCAAATTGCAGTGGGGGAGGTGTAGGTTGGACATTAGGAAAAAGTTTTTCACTAGGAGGGTGGTGAAGCATTGGAATGGGTTACCTAGGGAGGTGGTGGAATCTCCATTTTTAGAGGTTTTTAAGCTGCAGCTTGACAAATCCCTCGCTGGGATTATTTAGCTGAGGTTAGTCCTGCTTTGAGCAGGGGGTTGGACTAGATGATCTCTTGAGGTCCCTTCCAACTCTATGATTCTATGACACTGGACCACCACAGAGCCAATTACTATTCTATTCTCTTCCCAATTCTTCTTTAACCCTGACTCTGTCATAGATTAGAGTAGCCTATGAGCTGCCATAATTTATAAAACCTGGAAATGGTTCTGAAGTTATTGTCCAATGCAGCACAGTGCAGCCATGCCCCTCCTCACCCTTTATGCTTAGGTGTCGTAGAAGCGTGCCACACAGGCTTTGAAATGCAGACTGTTTCTGCAGGGGGGAGGCTATAAATTTAGGTTTCCTTTCTGGGCTGTATGGGGGGGCTGAGTTGCAACCCCTTTTTGAAAACTTTTTAACTTGTCCAAATAATAGAGAGACAATTTTGAACAGTTCCTATGTGACTCAGAAGCCTAGATCCCATTGACATGCAAAGGGACTGAGGCTCTTAAATTACTTAGATGCTTTGAAAATGTTATCTATAAAACCATGTAGCAAGGTCTTACCAAATGGTGGCAATCTTTTCATGGTCAACATTTCTAGATAACACTTTCCAGCTGTTAAAGTGCATTAAAATATTTAAAATGTCCTTTTACAACATACATAGTGGTTTGCCAGAGGTCCTCCTTCAGCAACATTAATAATTTCCACTCTTTCTGGTGAGTTGATATGCTAGGACCAAGCACTTCCCGTTTTCAAGCTAAGCCTTGCTTTAGTTGCTGCCTGATGTTGCAATTAAGTTTAAGACCTAGAGGTTTATTGGTCAGATGGGTGATCTGGGTTTGCTTCAAGGAGTCTAATAAATTTGATGATTAGTCTGTTGTCTTTTATTGTTTATTTCCTAAGTAATTTGAACTTGCCTTTAGATGGCCCATAATTTGTGGAGAAGTACAAAATGCTGGAGTTAAGATTTAGGTTTTTTGCAATACATATACTAACAAGTTTAAAATTTCAGTAGAGTCATCACAGAAATACCATGCCATGTAGTTAGAATGAGTTATTTCACTAAAATGTACCTCTTGCTGTTTTAGGCCCCCCATTCCGGAAAGCACTTAAGCACCTATTTAGGACACCACTTAAATACATGTTTAATTTTAAGTATGTTTTTAAGTCCCAATGAGTGCTTTCCAAATCATGGGCTTAGAACAAGAGTAACAATTTTACAAATTACTAAATTAAGTTTTATGAAGCTATTGGGCTACACTATGGCCATTTCTATGAGGGGGAAGAATGGAGATGGCCGAGAGTATGTCTACACTGAAGCAGGGCGCAAACTTCCCAGCCCAGCTAGACAGACTCATGTTAGTGGGGCTCAAGCTCGCATGCTAAAAATAGCAAAGTGGATGTTACGGCTGAGGGTGGAGTTTGGGCTCTCAACCCTACGGGGTCACGCCGAAGTTCGAGCCCCAGTCATAATGTACTCCCTGCTATTTTTAGAACACTAGTTCGACTCGCTAGTGTGTGCTGTCCAGGAGCATGCCCATGTCAGAATTCAACAGGAGCTGGGATGCTGCTCCTGCTTTACACGTGCAATACATTTAACAAACTTTTCTGTGGGGCACAGAGTTCAGCTGTAACTTAATGCTGTGTCTCTTCCTATTCCCCTTTTCTTATATCCTTTTCAAAACAGGAAGGAATAACAAAGAATAAACAAATAAAATGGTTTTTAACTTGAAAAACAGCAGATTTTTCTCTACACTTTTAAGATTTTTTTCCCATGTGACACCTACATAATTTCCACCTCCTGCTAATGGCCTCCTCAAGGTGACAGTAAGTGCTGTTGAATGTGTGGGCAACGTTCAGTTTGAGATCATGTTTGATTGTTCACTTTGCCCACTTCAGCTGTGATGCACGGCTTTCAGTTTTAGAAAATGAAAAGCAATTTTTGCTTCTGGGGGAAAAGTAAAGCTATGCTGGGAAAGGAGTTCATTTGTTAGGACCAAATCCTGCCATCTTGACTTACACTGAATAACATCTTATTCCAACAGTAGTTCCAATTGCAGAGTAAGATGCTATCTGGTGTGAGGTGGGGTCAGAATCTGGTTCTTGGTTTGGAAAGTTGCTTCTGCATGAATTGCATGAAAGCGAGATTCCCTAGTAAAATCTACGCTCCTACTTTAAACCAACATTATTTCACCTTTAGTTTTTTATATCAGAGACATTGTATTAACTGCTATTTATGATTGTCAGGCAAACCAAACCCTTTTGGAGGAGATCTCAATTCATGTGTTGCAAAATGATGATGGTCAGCAGCTTGAAGGATTGTAATTCGTTGCCATCTGTGATCAATTATCTTGATTATTTTTTATTCAAATTCTTTTCTATTCATTTTGAATACCCACCCTAGCGTAAGTTTAGTATTATGGTTCTGAAAGGCTCCAAATAAACAGGCTACGGCAGAAATTCATATCTCTACAGCTGACCTTTTCAGGTCAGTGACTTTCAAACCCCTCACTTACAACTGTTGGTTCCTGTTGGGTTTGCTTGGTGCTGAGGAGTGGTGGCATCTTTTGGATGGCATGGTCCTAGAGAAGGAGCTCAGAACTGAATTCCCCTGTAGAACTGTCTTCTTGCATCATTTGAGGCATTTCAACACTACTAAACATGATTATTTGCAAATCATCTTTAAGATAATATTTTACATTTATATAGTATTTCCAATCTGAAGTTCACAGAAGGCTTTTAATTCATTAATGTTTGTAAATCTTACAGAACAATTTTGTGTTTTATCTTTTATACAGATGAGAGAGCCAAGGTACATAGAGGTTAGGGCCACACTGTGGTCCCCTTACTCACGTGAGTATTCTCATTGAATCCAATGGGATTACATAGTTGAGTAACTGTTTTCCAACATCCACAAATTTGTAGCAGAGCCTGGAGTAGAGTATACATGTACTGACTCTTAACCCTGTAACTTAGTCACAGACTTTTCCCATGATATGAACCTGATCATAGGTTAGCATATAAAGAAGTAAAAAAAAAAATGTATTGAAAGATTACAATATAAGGCTCAAAGAAGATACTCGTTAACATCTATTTGCAATTAGTTCCATACAGAGCATTGACGAGGCTATTTCTGGAGTACCACGTCCAGCTCTGGTGTCCACATTTCAGAACGGATTGTGAAAAATTAGAAATGATTCAGAAAAAAGTTACAAAAATGACATGAGGTCTGGAAAAGAAATTACAGTGAAAGATTTTAGAAACTTAATGTATTCATTTTACCAAACAGAAGGTTAGGAGGTGACTTGATCACACTATGTAAGTATCTACCAAGGGAAAGAGATTTCTGATAATAGAGGGCTCTTTAAAGTAGCAGACAAACACATAAATAGATCCAATTGCTGGAAGATGAAGCTAGACAAATTGGGAATGGAAAAAAGGTGCAAAAGTTTGAATAAAGGAATTAACAGGGAAATTAACCATTGGAACAATACATCAGAAAATAGGGTGGATTTTCCATCACTTGAAGCTATAAATCAAGACTGGCTATCTTTCTAAAAGATATGCTCTAGCTCAACCAGAAGTTATTGAATTTCATGCAGGAACTAATGGGGAAAATTCTACAAAATGTGTGATGCTGCAGGTCAGACTAGATGGTCATATAATCCCTTTGGGTCTTAAAAACCATGAATCTTCTTTGTGAATGTTCCTTTGTCTGCTATCTTAAAAATACAAGTTTGTCTGTCTTACTCTTATGGTCTGTAATACATTATTGATAGCACATGATAGATAGTTATTTCCCAGGGACTCTCTAATTACTATGCTACACCTTAAGAGTACTACCTGCCTCTGGGCTTATTGCAGAGCCAGATGTGGTGAGAATAGGAGTGTTTCTATCTTCTATTCACCTGTAAGTAGAAGCTAGGGGCTGTGACCCAGACTGGCAGTCCTCGTCTAAAGACAAGAGTAGTGGATATCTGGTGTTGCCAAAGGTAAAGGAAAGAGCAGAAGGGAAAGGAGATCACCTGGTGTCCCTGAAGGCAAAAATGGCAGATAATGGGGGTGGTGTCCCAAAACATGATGGGGAAAAGAAGGGAGCTAGCGACTAGTGAGGAATTCAGATTTTCTCACCTTGTGATCTTTCTCCATTATGTTTTTCAAATTAGGATACATTAGTTCCAAGCTCACTTTGAGCAAGTTTCTGGGTTCTGTATGAATTTTTGATACAACTCTATCTAGTCCTAACATAGATTTGTAGGAATAAACAAACAAACATCTTTGAGACTGTTTAGTCCACCATCTCCTTGCCAACTGGAGATCATTCCCTATGGCATGTTCTCCAGTCCTCTCTCCACAGAAGTGGCAATACTAAAGATTTCTATTTCTAGAACATGACCTAGTTGCTTTTAGAAACAACCCCGTTCCAATAGTGTTTGTATAAATGGATGAGAGATTAAAAATAGTCTCTTTTAAACATGAGGTGAATAAAAACATATTACTTATTGTAAGGTCTCTCCTTGTAAAAAATATATCATTTAACAGCACATAATTTAGTTTCAGCTCCTGTGTAATTCATACATTAGATAGATTCTGTATTTTAGACACAGCCAGGAATGAAGATCAGTGTGGAGCTCCACCACTGCCAAAGGATTTGGGGGATGGTCTGTGATTTACAATCCTGAGCCAAACTTCCTGTGTGAAGATTGCATCATCCCTTAGAATGTCATATTATCCTACCCATAGTGTGCCAGCCTTACTGTGAGCTGTTGCCAAGAGGGAGATGAGGCCCTGTTTTCCTAACCCCTTTGGGGCATTGTGAACCCAATGGTGCGTGGAGGAAGCAACCCCCCTGCGCTCCCACGAGTGCAGGGACTGCAATGGTGACCACCCGTTCACATGCAAACAGGAAAGAGGGAGAAATGCTCTTTGGGTCCCTTCCACCCCTGTGCATGAGCCAGTCACAATCAAGCCCTTGAAATGTAGAAGCAGTCAGTCCCAGAAGCTCAGTCATTAGCCAGTACAGTGACCTGTTGTAAGTATCTGTGTTATGCAGTGTCTGAAACATTGCAGAAAAATGCAGCTCATTCTCAAGGTTTGCTGGGAGATTAGAAAGACAATAGGAAGTATAATCAGATTTTTTCATCCTGAATAATCCATATTTATCTCCATGCAACAAGGAAGGAGGAAATTATAGTGCGGTTGCAGCGTCATCTGACTGTTTAATTGTTCAGATCTAAGTCCTGAATGCAATGCATAATGCAATGGTTTTAGCTATGTTTGGGCTCTCGTGCACACAGCTATCCAGTGAGTACCAGTGACTGCAAAATTCACTTCAGAATATAATCAAGACTCTTCATCTTCTAACGAGAGAAGGCTGCTGTGGAAAAGCAGTTCCTTTGCTTCACAGGGTAGCAGAATATCTGTTACATGCAGACTTCATTACACTTACCTGATAAGCCACCCACGTCCATCTTCTTCAGATTCTTCGCCTCTAGAATGACGACAGTCAGCTTGCCAGCAGTAGGCACATATCGAAGGGAAAAGCAGATATCACCCAACTTCTCTTGCTATGAAAACAAACAAGAAAATGTGCTATTTTTAATCTCTAAGTACTTTTTTTTTTTTTTTTTAAAAACCACAGACTTTTGAAAGCCCACAAAGTAGGTTAATTGGATTGTATTTCAAACACTTGTTTTAAAATAAAATGTGTAATTTTACAATCTGAGAAATCAGCTTCAAACTGTTCCATTTAAAAACTGGAAAACCTGGATCTTGCTTCAGCAACTGTGTTTTAAGCCCATTGGGCCCTATCCTTTGAGGTGTTGAAAGCCCATGAGTTCCATCAGCTTCAATGCAAGTTGCACAAACTCAGCACCCCACAAGATCAGGCCTTCAGAGATTCCACTTGTGCTGCACAATGTAGCAGAATTATAATTTTGGTTCCTCATATTGTGTTTTAGCCTCAGTTGGTCATTTAGCACACGTGCAAATAGTCATTACATTGTTGTCAGTGAAACAGTAAACTGGGATCATTCTTCTCATGCTTTGCTATGCAAACAAAATATTATATGACAAGTTTAGAAAACATGATCTATGAGGAAAAGTTGAGAATTTGGGCATGTTTAGTTTAGAGGATAGAAGTCTGACAGAGGTGCATGATAACAGTCTTCGAATCAGAAGAATCATAGAAGATTAGGTTTGGAAGAGATCTCAGAAGGTCATCTAGTCCAACCCCCTGCTCAAAGCAGGACCAACCCCAACTAAATCAATACATCAAATACATGAATACTGTTATAAAAAGGACAGTGATCAATTGTCTCCAGGCCCACCAACACAAGAGCTTTGGAACAATTTGGAAAGTGGGGGTGCTGAGAGCCATTGAACCAAACTGCAACTGATGTGGAAACCACTTCAAGCCAGGGGGTGCAGTAGCATCCCTGCACCCCTAGTTCTAGCACCTATGACAGTAGGTGGCTAGGGCTAGACAGGGGCCCAGCCCTCCCAAATCTATAAACTCAGCTCACCAACTGCCCCCTGCCCCCACACACATGCCCAGTTTGAGGAGAAGCCCTAATGTGCACCACATAATGCAGTCATGGCCTCCTAGTGCCAAGTGCCAATGGACTGCAGTGAGGAATGGGGCTCTAGTCAGCACCGGGGACCAGGATGGAATTGCTCCTGTCCAGACTGAACACAAAGCCAGCTGAGCTGACTCTGCAAGCCACGGGTCCAGCCTGTGGGACAGGACAGAGCCACTGCTGCCTGGGGTGAGTGTGTGGCTGGATTGGCTTGCTCTCCAAGTGCCCTGAGTGAGTGCAGGGCTGGGCGGGCTCACTCTCCAACCTTGCTCCCCTGATCCCCACACGCCAGGCTAGGACAGAGCTAGGCCCAGCCCTGTGGGACAGGAACCACTGCTGCCAACATGACTTCTCCTTGATCTATGTGTGACAGAATATACCAGTCTCCATGACCCATGCTGTCTTTGGTTTCTCTCTGCTAAGAATGTCACTTTGTGCCCTTGAAATACCCCTTCATTTTTTGTGTTGAGGTGCAGTGTTTGGGAAAAATACTGTAAACATTTGTATAAGGCATGGATATTTGTTCAGCAGGAAAGGAACTGAGACCGCCAAATTGCTTCAGATAGGCCTCCATAACACAGTAATGGGTGCTCTAATCGTGCCATAGATCGATTTGACAGGCCACTGAACGGCCACCCGAGTAGACCCACTATATCATGGGGCACTCATGGCTCCACCCCTGAAACCTGCCCCTGCACTATGACCCCCCCATCTTTTTGGAGTGCTGGTGGAAGGGTTCCCCCCTCCTCTCAGAGAGGCAAGGGCTATGGTATAGTGGCTCCTTGTCCTCCCAGGAATGGGAGCAGGGGCTCCACTCCCGTAAAGAGCAGAAAGGGTCCACTCTCTCCTGCAGAAAGGCAGAAGTGGAAGCACTGAGGGACCTCAGTACATACAGGCCAATAAGTGCAGGGCAGGCTCACGTTCCACATACCCCCGCCCTTCCTGGGTAGCTATTAAGTTTTCCTCAGCCCCAAACAATATTTTCACCCTCTGCCTATGCCCACCAAGGGTAGAACAAGAAGGAATTGCCTTGGAGTGCAGCCAAGGAGATTTAGTTTGGTTATTAGGAAAAACTTGCTAGTTATAAGGATAGCTAAGCACTGGAACAAGTCGCCTAGGGATGCTGTGGAATTCCTGTCCATGGGGATTTTTAAGAACAGGTTAGACAAACATGTCAGGGAGGGTCTAGGTTACTGAGTCCTGCCTCAGATCAGGGAACTGGACTAAATGACCACCCAGGGTCCCTCTCAGCCTTACATTTATGTGATTCTATGATTGCCAGAGGGTTTTGTCTCCTTCATATTGTGCCAGATTGGAAAGGACGGCTGCTCTGGGAAGGGTCACAAAGCTAGCCTCTACACATACTGAGTGGCTGGAGACTTTATGTTTTGCCTTGAGTCTCACAACATATTAGTGGGAAGTCTGCAACCACAATCTGTTGAATGTTGCTGTTTAAATGTATTCCTTATAGTGATGGCACTTCAGGGAAACCTGAATTACTCTCAAAATTATGGAAACTTTGTGTTAAAAATAAGGACAAATACCTCTGAACTTTAAGATGCATGAGAGATATAAATGAAACAAACAAACCACTGCTCAGAAATTATCATTAGGGTGATTAGATCTGCTATCTCCTCTCATGCACAATGGTGCCTCCGGGGAATTATCTATGTTGCCTTAGAGAACAGAAGAATCAGGTTACACTAAACATTTCAATTAGACATTTCAGACATCACTGCTTCTTTCAAACGATAGCACTACTTTTGGCATATAATCTAATTCCACAGTTAATTTTGGGAGCAAAGAAAAGAAATATCTTTAAAGAAATCTCCCCCACACCCACGCATCTTTGCAGTACAATACAAGTCTATTTATCTGACAGATTTTTTGTTTTGTCCAAATTGGCCAATTTTGAAAGTACATCTGGTCCCCAACTTGGAACACGGTGAGGATATAGCACCTGCCAGCTTTCAAGAAACCAAGGGGCCAAATCAGAGCCTCAGCTAAGAAAGGGGAGGAACATTAGTGATATATTTTTTTAAACAGATCCATAAGTATGCCTGGAATTTTATAGACATTTACGTTTTCATGTCCTAAGGAGCCAAATCCTGCAAAGGGAGCTGCATGCACAGACCCTTACTCCTGCACACAGTCCCACCATAGTCAAGGGGTCTCTGTGGGAGTAAAGGCTGGCATGTATGGATCTTTTTGCAGGACTGGGCCTAAATTAGCAGGAGGAGAGATGGAGAGGAAGATATTAGGGAAAGATAAGGGAAGCATAAAATAAAGTAACAATATTATTTGTTTCTATTACATGTGTTTCATGTGAGATTTATTTTTAATGATAAATGGTTGTATTTTAATTGCATGTTTATTTGGCCAGATTGAATTTTTGCTTTTCTAAATAGCGTACACTACATGGAGAGGGAATGAATTCACAATGGCTGTGTCATTATTTGATTTAGAGGGATAAATGTATTATTTTACTCCACTCTGTGCATACCCTACTATCACATCCAGAAAAAGCCTGCCCTATGCTGTAATCATCTTTTCCCACACTGGATGGGATTTTGTTAATTGTTCAGTGATAAAGTTGTTGTCTAGCTCTGCAAATTTGAGTACCACTTTCTAATAACCACAGACTGCTTCATGTCTGCAGGCAGAACTCCCCACAGGAAACGTTGAAGAGTCCTGCATAAAAATCATTGGCAGGTATGGCCCCTAGATAAATATTACACACAAAAAACTATGTTAAAAGAACATTTTAAAGTTTGCAAAAGTCAAGCACTCAAAAGTTAGGAAATGCCAGAGATAAAAATTATCTGAAATAACATCTTCCCTGCTTAGATGCTTTTGAAAATCCACTAGGTACCTGTCTGCATCTTTGAGCAGTCAGGGTAAAAGCTCTGAAAGAAGTTAAATGGCTTAGGAGCAAAACTCACATTTTTAAAAGTGACTTTGGCATTTTGGAGCATAATTTCTATTGACTTTCATTGGCACTTAGGCTCCTAAATAACTTAAATGCTTTTGAACTGGGAATGCTTTTGAAAGGGATGCTTTTGAAAGGGAGGAAAGAGGATCCAGGGAACTACAGACCGATCAGCCTCACCTCAATCCCTGGAAAAATCATGGAGCAGGTCCTCAAGGAATTCATTTTAAGACACTTGGAAGAGAGGAAGGTGATCAGGAATAGTCAACATGGATTCAACAAGGGCAAGTCATGCCTGACCAACCTGATTGCTTTCTATGAAGAGGTGATTGGCTCTGTGGATGTGGGGAAAGTGGTGGACGTGATATACCTTGACTTTAGCAAAGCTTTTGATACAGTCTCCCATAGTATTCTTATCAGCAAGTTAAGGAAGTATGGGTTGGATGAATGGACTATAAAATGGATAGAGAACTGGCTAGATCATTGGGCTCAACAGGTAGTGATCAATGGCTCCATGTCTAGCTGGCAGCTGGTCACAAGCGGAGTGCCCCAGGGGTCGGTCCTGGGGCCGGTTTTGTTCAACATCTTCATTAATGATCTGGAGGATGGGGTAGATTGCACCCTCAGCAAGTTTGCGGGTGACAGTAAGCTAGGGGGAGTGGTAGATACCCTGGAAGGTAGGGATAGGATACAGAGGGACCTAGACAAATTGGAGGATTGGGCCAAAAGAAATCTGATGAGGTTCAACAAGGACAAGTGCAGAGCCTTCCACTTAGGACAGAAGAATCCCATGCACTGCTACAGACTGGGGACCGACGAGCTAGGCAGCAGTTCTGCAGAAAAGGACTTAGGAGTTACAGTGGATAAGAAGCTGGATATGAGTCAGCAGTGTGCTCTGGTTGCCAAGAAGGTTAATAGCATATTGGGCTGCATTAGTAGGAGCATTGTTAGCAGGGCGAGGGAAGTGATTATTCCCCTCTATTCGGCATTGGCGAGGCCACATTTGGAGTACTGTGTCCAGTTTTGGGCCCCCCGTTACAAAAAGGATGTGGACAAGTTGGAGAGAGTCCAGCGGAGGGCAACAAAAATGATTAGGGGGCTGGAGGACAAGACTTATGAGGGGAGGCTGAGGGAACTAGGTTTGTTTATTCTGCAAAAGAGAAGAATGAGGGGGGATTTGATAGCAGTCTTTAACTACCTGAAAGGGGTTTCCAGGGAGGATGGAGCTAGGCGTTCTCAGTGGTGGCAGATGACAGAACAAGGCGCAACGGTCTCAAATTGCTGTGGGGGAGGTCTAGGTTAGGAAAAAGTTTTTCACTAGGAGGGTGGTGAAGCACTGGAATGGGTTACCTGGGGAGGTGGTGGAATCTCCATCTTTAGAGGTTTTTAAGCTGCGGCTTGCCAAACCCTGGCTGGGATTATTTAGCTGAGGTTAGTCCTGCTTTGAGCAGGGGGTCGGACTAGATGACCTCCTGAGGTCCCTTCCAACTCTATTATTCTATGATTCTATCAACATTTCATCCATAGTGATTAGAATATATTTTATATATTTACATTGTAGTTCTCTTTAAACTTCTCTATCAATCTTTCTAATGGGACAGTACCTCCTCTACACCATCATTTCAGAGTCAGCACTGGATAGGAACCAAATCCTGCCCCGTGATTTGAACCCAGAGCCTTCCAGTGCTGAGACATATATGCTATCCACTCAGTTATATTAAAATGTTACACCCCCTTCCTACATTAAGAACTAGATGGCTTGACTCAGAGCTCCATATAGCTGCAGAGGCCTGCCCATATGATTCTCAGTGCAGAATCAGGGGTTTAAGTAGGAAGAATTTTTCTGCATTCTGCAGCCAGTGTTCCTTTAAATTCATTTTTAATTTACAATTAGTTCTAAAATTAAGTATGGAACTCAAGAGAGATCTCCCATTATGACAAGGAATATCACTTTTCCCCAAGTTAAGGGATTTTAATCCTTGATATTCATACAATTCAAAAATGGTTTTAGTTTTTTAAAAATTACAGGTTCTCACATACGAACACACTAAATTAGGCTTTCCTGGACATTTTCATGGGGTGAACTACATCTTAAAGGACAGACTGTCATGTTTGACATGGACCACCTCTCTTCCCAATCATAATTATGTAAGATCTCTGTGGCAACTGCTGTAATTGTTTACATGAAGGAGTAATTTTAGGAAAGCACTGAATGCCTTTTTAGCCTCTTTACATGCAATTTAGCTGCAGGAAACCAAGAGGAGGAGCCAGTACCATGTGAACAGCCAGTTCTCCACAGGTCACCAACAAGAATTACATTGACCACAATTTGGGGAATTGCACTAAAACATGGTCCCATCACAATGAAAACCTGAGAAATAAGCTTAGGTGCCTCTTTAAAAGTTCATAAAGTACCATGTAGCGCACAATTTTTTGATCAAATCTGTGTTGTTCTATAAATGCTTCCTACACTTCAAAGAAATTACCTTGGAGGTAAATTATTGCATCCAATTTTATATTCCTAATGCATACTGTAATTTATTAGATAACATTTTGAAATATTCAGCAGCCGAAATCCTGTGAGTGGCAGCACTGTGGTGAAGCAATAAAAAGCCATCAGTAGAGGTATAGTTTTTGTGAGATAATTGCAACCCCCTACTGGGCTACAGGGTCCAGATGAGTGCCTCTGGTGAGGTGTTTTATTGTCATTCTGAATTTCTTTCAGCTTTCTATATAAATAATTAATTTTAATAAATTGCTTTGATGACTGGCTGGAACCTTCCAGGTACAGTGTTAGAAAAGTCCAACTGTGAGGTTCAGAGACATTAACCTATTCTCTTAGAATGTCCAGCTGCCAATCAGAAGTCTCCTTCCACCTAAGCAGCTTGATAATTTCATTGCGTTTAAAGATGCTGAAACTGAGCATACCAGAAATGACTTTAAAAGACAGCACGGGCACCATTTCCGCTGTACTGCAAAAGGCCATTTTAAGACCTATTGAGATAGAAGCTATCTTGTAGAAGAGGCTCTGAGTGGCTCATGCTTTTCTGATGATTCTCCTCTTGATTTTTCACTTTTGTCTTGGTAAAATAGTTTCCTAATGAGATACTGAAAAAAAAAAAAAAGCTGTATACACAGATTACTCTCATTCATGGTGCTTAATCTCTGAGAATAGGGTCCCTCTCTAGCATTTAATATTCTCCATACTTTTTATAGAATGATATAAAAATCTTGATGTTCCTGACATACTTTAAAGAACAAAAAGCAAACAATAGTAGGCCTGTCTGGTGTGCAGCAAGCAGTGGTGAGAGAAGTAGAATTTTCCCCAAGAATTTTCCTAGAGAATGGCCCCAGAACTGTCAGGAAAAGGAGCATTTAAAGGGGCTGCAATGTGGCTTTTGAAAGTTGTAGTTGCAATTGCAATTCCTTGGGTTTGGTGGTGGGTTTACACGTTAGACTGGGAGGAGGGAGAGAGAAAAGGACTCCTGCATGTATCATTAGCCCACAAGATTTCCAGATGGAATTAATACTGCTCTCAGGAGCATTCATGCCAATCGACACCTTCTAAAACTAGAGTGACCAGCTAGCAAGTGTGAAAAATCCGGACAGGGATTGGGAGGTAATAGGTGTCTATGTAAGAAAAAGCCCTGAATATCGGGGCTGCCCTATAAAAACAGGACGTTTGGTCACCCAAATTAAAACGTTCTGGAAAAACTGGGGATGTCACAGGGATGGATTAGAAACCATAAACATGTCTTTCAAGTGAGGACAGAGACCCATGAGGTGCAGTCTCTCAGCTGCATCAAGTTCTGCCAGGTTGGGCCCCAGGCTTCACATTTCCGGAAGGCCATCTCACTTCCTCTGCCTTCACATGCTTGCAAATGGTTCTTCTTAGCAGTTGGTAGCTAAGAAACTCCACACGTGAAACCACACAGGCTCTCCTTGGTACATTTTCCTCTCTCATGGGGTTTTCTGCAAAAGTGGATGATGGGTCCAGAAAGCGAAAGATATCTCTGTTTCTCTCCTGCACACTGAAATCGGAAAGCAGGTGCACTATCTATTCATAATGGAAAGAGTTCAGAATCAGATGTCAGCCTTAGCATCGAATCTTTTTAGATTTGTCAGTTTGTGGAACAATTTGAACCTTATTCAAGAAACGGTGTGTGTGTGTATTAATTTACTTTTCAAAATAAACTCAGTCACATCAATAGAAATTGCGCTGGCAAAGCTGCACTGAAAAACAGAAATCCACCCGCAGGTACATCAGTATTCACATGACAGACCAGGAAATCTTCAAGAGTGACTTAATAATAACACAAAGATATATTTGCATAGGGGCATATTCTATCACCCTTACTCACTTTGAGTAGTATCTAGCCCATGGTCTCATGAATTCCTCATGGCGAAAGGTGCTAGTCAGTGAAAGTGAGAACACAATTTCCCCCGCCCTTTTCAAAAAGCTGATATGGAAATACATATTTACAGACTTTTGAAATGTAGATCTTAGACTCCCTAAATATACATTTGGTGACCTTCATGGCACAAATTATTAACCTGGCAAGCAGAAACATTCCTTTGCAGTGCTAAGAGTATTTTGCTTCAATGTTATCAAGAAAACAGCTGCCTCAATGCAGGGGCCAAAAATCCCTAAGAAATTATTTTAAATCTTCTTTAGAATTGTACAAACCACATTTCCTGATTACAATATTTTAAATTATTGTTAAATTTAAATAATGTGCATATAGGTGTCCTATCACACACCTTCTTAATCAGGGGAGCAGTCTTTATTCACAGAAGTCCTGGTGATTAACCTCCAAGGTGATCTCATGTACAACAAACAATATATCTCCACATTTGATTTTTCTATCAGTGGGGCTTAGACCCAATACACTAGTCATGTTCTCCCTTCAAACCTCCCAAGACTTTGTAGAACCTTGGTAGAACCGTGACTACCCCTCCAATGCTGGGCTCCGTGCTTCTCCGCCAGCGAGAGCTACCCAGCTGCTCTCACTGGCAGGCAGCTAAGCCCAGCTGCCGCTCCCCTCCCCCAGTTTAAACAGTAACCAGCTGTTTAAAACATTTACACTTTTACATCCCTAAGAGATAGAACAAGCCTGTTCCAAATGACAGGGAAGAAGGTTTTTGCATTACACTGACAAAATTCTGGGAAGGGACAGAAAGAAGGCAAGTGCTTAATGAATAGAGTGAGGGGAGCTGGAATCAAAGAGGCAAAGTCCAGGAGATAGGTTATCAAAACTGGGAGGGCAGTTTTGAACTGGAACCTGAAATGTTGTGCAAATAAGGAGAATTTATTGAAGATCTATAATAGCTATGGCTCATCAGTGAAAAAATGCTAGTTAGTGTTAAAAGGGGAAGTGAAAGACCAAATTGGAAGGTGCTGCACATATTGGTGTAAATTACAAATCTGCTTAATGGAAAGAGTGAAATCATTAATCTCATGTAAATTACATGCTGAGGCAGGAAGTGGAGATCTGGGTGTTGAAATAGGACTGGGTCAGAAAGGAGGAGGAGCTGCTTTATCTTGCACATTCTAGTTGGTTGCTTTTCCTATTACAATCCTGCTCTTATTCCTTTGGCATTTTCTCACATTTGTTACTTACATTCCCCATAAGTTAGAAAGAGCAGAGGGTTCCACAGGTGGTAAGATCTTTTCACAGAGATGGAAGACAGAGTGGTGTTAGCAGATCTATGAAAATGGGTGCTTTGTTTATTTTTAAATCAGACTGCACTAATTTATACCATGTTACTATCATATAGCTTCACGGCCTCGCTCTTGTTGCAATTTCAAAAGCAGTGAAAAGTATGTAGAAAAATAATGGATTCATGTTTTGTTAAATGGCCTAATCATTTAATGCTCACCCGTGTATTGGCAAATCAGAGATGAAGGCGAGTTAGGAAACAACTTGGACCAATCATTTTTATCACAATATTTATGAGTCTTTCTCGGTCAGCCTCCTCCTTTTAGTACTCTTCATTACTTTTAACCTTTTATAGAAAGCACTTTTACTGATGCTTTTTTTAAAAAGCAGAAGAAATAGGAATAAACACTGTCATTATGAGTTGCAAATACCACTTCATGGTCATCAGTTTAAAAGCTATTACAATCAGCTGCCTCTTGTGGAATGAGAATAAGCTGTGGCTCAAGACACTTGAAATCAGAGATTAGCAGGAATGTGCACTTCCTTTCAAAACAGGGAGCCATGCTACCAAACATCTTGAGTTCCTAATTAAACAGAAGAAAAATGTAATTTCTGAATAAATGAGAAGGGAGGAAATGAACTAAAACAAACACCCCAAAAGCATGATGGAATGGCATTTTGTAACTCTTTGCCTACCCCACAAATGCTTGCAGCTGGCTGTTATGCTCTAATGATTGCATCTCATTCTGTTTTGCCACTTGGCTTCTCCTCAGCTCCTGCCTGATCATATTTCTAAATGTCACTCACGTTTATGCAGGCCAATGCACAAAACAAAATTAATTTAACTCAGAATGGCACATTAATATTATTACTTTTGACAGCATGGAAAACGTATTAACTATAACATGTCACAAGGCTCCTCTCTGAGTGAATAGTCTAAGTACAACATTGAGAGGAAATGTAATACATTTGATGGAATTTTTTTTGATTACCAGGCATTGTAAGAAGTCAAATAGCCAAGCTTTTCCATAATTATAGTAAAATTATGTATCTATTGTAGCCACGCTAACGATAATCTTTGTCCTATTGTGAGAGGACAAGGGAAGCTATAGTACAGTGCCCTCGCTTGATTTATAAACATTTTTCATAATAAATATGTGCACATTAAGGCTTAGTTAATGCAGTTCCTACTATCAAAAGATTATTTTGGATTCTGAAAGTGACTGTATCAGAGATTTTAGACTGTAGATTGAAATTACACTGCATATCAGAAAATGTATCAGGCCAGAAGCCATCAGAGGACTGTAATTAAATTTCTTGGATTCTAAAAGCTTAAGAATACACGCAAACTAGCTCCTAGTACATTATTAATATTATTAAACTTTTGTATTACAGTAGCATCTAGAAGTCTCAGTCAGGAATTGATGCTCACTCAGCACTGTGCTAGGTGCTGTACAAACATGTAGCATAAATAGATTTTCTGATGCAATGACCTTACAATCTTGATTAAGGACAAAAGTAAACAGATAGATTGAACAAACTAGTGGGTGGGTATAAAGGGAAGTATGGATGGGGTCATAGTAATGCAATTATTTGTAACTGCTGGTAAATTCTGCAAAATGTTCCAACAGCTCCAGCTACATCCATTCCTCCTGCTGTGAAGATTCCAGAAAAAAGCAATCAAGTGGTTTCAAAATCCACAAATCTTCCAGCCTCAGTATGTCTCTTAGAACAGAACACCATGGCGGTGTCTGCTTCTAGTACAGCAGGTCCTTTCTAGCTGCACACAAGAAAGCTCTGGTTCAATGTTAAATGTTTGAAAGGACAGCAACTGCAACAAAGAAGGTTTGATACCTGGTAATTAAGGGTATCGTCCTGCAGAGAGAGAACATTGATACCTTGAATCCCTTCAATCTCAACAGGCAGCAACTGGAGAGCCAGAAGATGGCCAAGAAAATTCAAGAGGATGAAAAGCAAGAAAACAGCATCAAAGAGGCCAAGAAAACTAAAATGTTGTCAATAGAAAAGAAAGAATATGGAAAAGAGCACAAAGCAAACCGTGGAACTTTCAAAAGTCTTGGAGCAAAGATGGTGATACACAGCCTGAAAAGGACCGGCACTGCTGTGACTGAGAAAATGGGGGAGGGCTTGGCACTGCAAGTGAAGAAACCATTACAGATTTAGTCACAGCTTTCACACAGACATTAGAACATTTTTGAAACTTTATGAATACTGCAGAAGTTATACACATACGTCATTTAAGATCTTATTGATATTATTTGAAGCCCAATAAAGATATCCGACCAACTATATCTCCCATATGACTTACCAAGCACACAGATTTTCCCTCTCCTGAATTTCCAGCTGAGCTGTGTGTGGGAGATGGAGGTAACCAGTCAGAGACTCAATCTATGGAACTCCCTCTGTGACTGTTTTTGACGCTTGGTGCAACGCAGACTTGCTAGTAAGATGGGTAGCATCTTGATCGTTCTGCCCATTCTTTTTCACAACATCTCTTTTGTTGGTCAACTGATTTAAAGGAATGGCTGTTTTTGTGGGAATTAGCTCTAGCTTTCTTTTATTTTATCTAAAGTTTGGACATTTTCTCATTTGCTATTTCTGGAGATGGACACTTTAATAAACTGATGAATAAAATTAATTTACAATTGCATTATTACTTGCTACTTCTCAAAAAGTATTTTCCCATATATACTTCCTCTATTTTATTGCTGCTGTGTCCAATCTAGGAAGGTGGACAGTTCTTCTGTTTGTGCATAATACCTTAATAAATACATTCACTCTTTTCTGCCTTTATGATTATATATTATTAGGGGAAAACTTCCTGACAAAATTGCATGATGGCAGCAGAATAGGATTGCAAGGAAAGTCATGGAACCACCTTCACATGGAACATATACGATTAGACTGGACAGAATATTAGAAAATGTACAATATAAAACAATCCTGCAATGGCAAGGAATTTGACTGGATAATAATGGGTTATTTCTATCACTGCCTTCTATGATTAACTTGCTACTTGAAAATTCAAACCTTAGCCAGGATCCGACATAAAAGCACACGTTGTGCATACTTGTGTGTTCCTGTAGTCATCAGTACCAAATATTAACTCAGTAAAATAATAGATACTGCTTGGATCTCAAAAAAATTCTCGGTAACTATGTCAAATGTCATTGAGATGAAACATCTCCCCGTGTAGAAATGGGGTAAAAGCATTAGCTTTTTTGCATATTTGGATAACACATGCAAAAGGTGAGGTTTCTTTAATTGGGTCCTGACACTATGTATACAGGTTAATATTTAAAAAAGTAACATGAAAAGTAAGAAAAGGCAGAAAAATACATCTAAAATTACAAAAAAAGAAAATAGTGGTTACAAAAGGAAATTTCGGTGTGTGGGCAAATTTACCGCATTTATTTTATGCGGCATAGCACCTATAACAATTGTGTCTACTTTCTTTACAAAAGTACAAACACAAATTAGAATAATCAAAATTGATTCAAATATCCTGCCCCTATAGAAAACTTCATCAGAAGAAATTAATGTTCAGCCTGACTGAATAACATGAAAGCCTAAAAGAACCAAAAACATGTGCAACATAATGTGAAACTAACCAATCTCTGGCTTGTATACTAATAGACAATCAGGAAAAGTAAGTTCAGGATATTAGAGAACTCAGAGGATAACAACCTGTTGCCAATTCAGAAAACTGAATGCCAGACATCAACAACAGAGATTCCTCAATGGATTTTAAAAGTTGTTATGGAAGATAAGGAGAGGCAGAACGTAAATAACTGGGTATCTGACAATGTTGAGCTTTAGAAGACTACTACAAGCACTTTATATTGTACCCACAACAGATTAGGTAGTTAGTGGAGCACATTTAGCTAGCCCAAGATGGGTTGCCATGTTCTGTAGCAACTTTAGCTTCCATAGGTTCATCAAGGTAGTAGCCCTATATACTGCACTTGCACTAACTCTGCTTGGAATAGGTATAGAATTCTGTGACAAGTTATGTGTTGAAGAGGAAAGGATGCAGTATCATGGTCAGCCACAAATCAAAAAAGGCACTCAAAACCACAGCTGCTCTCTGGCACCATTGCTATGTTTGTAAGTGCAGGTGCAATCTTTAAAAGGAATCTCCAGGCCCACCAGTATTATCAAGTTAAATCTCAGCCAGTTCTCTCTCATCCAGATCCAAATCATCACTTAGAACTGAGAAGCGCAGAGACAGCACAATGTAAATTCAGAAGGAGATGAGAACTGCATGTCATCTGCATTTGGAAGACTGAAGCCCAGAGTGCCTTGCCCTCTGTCCCAGCAGCCAGCAGGTGTAATGATATGGAACATTGTGACAATATACATTTTAAAGCCCCAGGGAGGCAGATAACATGCTACACCTTGGCATCTCTGCAGGAAGAAGGAGAGGATCACTTCATCCTCCCTTCTATCCAATCAGAGCACCACAAATGAGTCAACAAAATGTCATGGTCAGTGGTACTAATGGCTGCTAACAGAACTAATAAAATCATCATGGAGGCTTTATTGGTTTCCACCGCTGTGGCTAGATCAGAAAAGATAGATATGCTTTTGTGCCATACCCAGCTCTACATTTTTAACATGTACAATAAGAAGAGCAGAAAAGAAACAATTCATAAAAGTTGGATATCCTGGCCAAGCAGCCATCATGAAAGAGCAATAGCACCTTAAAAGTACACAGGCTAAAAAGTGTATCTAAACTATCAATAACCAAACTGCATATGCAGAATGATGGTATAGTTTAAAAATAGCTGACAAGGATGAGAAGTTAGGAGATCAATCAAACATTTACTATGTTCTCCCTAAGGAGTGGGAGGTTTGTGATTTTAGTGAGAGAGAGAAAGAAAGTCGAGAAGGGTGTTGGTTTGATCTTCACAGAGCAGTCTAGATCTGAGCAGGATTCCAGTGTCAGAAACCCAAATGAAACAGATGGTACTATACAATTCAAATTGTTCTTTAACACCTTTAGAAATGTATGTATGAGACTGATCTACAGAACAGCATTTATAGCAATCTTCTGTTTTCTCAAATAATTTCTCTGTGCACCATGTACATGTTACCTATGAATATCTGAGAATGATAATTATTATTATGAATTTATTATTCACTTTGATCTGTATGGCTGAAGTTAAAGATTCACTATAATCAGTCCTTCAAAAAGAGATTGTGTGTGTATAACATCACAGACTGCAAAGTCTTAAAACCTAGAGATGTCAATCCCCTATTAGCATAGCAGGAAGGAATGCATAAAATCCAGGAACAAAAATTAAGTGAAAGTGGTTTTCCTACACATTATTACTTATATTCTATATAACAGATTAGTGCCTCGTCAGGACCAGGGCCTCACTGTGCTAGGTGCTGTATAAACACATAATAAAAAGTAGTACTTCCCTCAAAGAATTTATATTTTAATTTAAGACATGATGCAGCCAATGGTCTTTCTAGGGGCTATGATAACAACAAGTAGGTGAAAGAAAGAAATAAAGGAAAGGGGAAAGGAGGTGTGAGGGTTACAGCAATAAGGATGCATGATTACATACACTGGTTATGTGCATAATTAGATGGATCTGAAACAGTTTTTAAGATATAAAATAGATATTAGTAATTCCTACAGGCCTTACATCTGTCACAGAAGGTACACAGGCAGGGACCAATGGAAACATGACAATATCATACACTAACTTCCTGTACCCTAAGCTTTAAAAATATTAAAGTAATCTACAGTAAAAGTCCAACATACTATAGTTTACAACCCTGTGCTGTGTTTTAGACTATAGCTGCAATTTGTGCTACCAATACCTATCATAGCTACAGTATACAGTGCTTCAAATGTCAGTTAAGTAAGTTGTTAAACTACACGGAAACACAAAAGCCTCAGAAAAGTGGCTAAATTGTTACTATGGTAATCCATGACGTGGACTAAATTGGTGTTTAAGAACTGTGAGGGGAAAAAATGAAGAAAATGACTAATTTTGCTCTTTCCTGGACTACTACTCCCAAACCTCTGTCTTCAACCTTTTCAAAAATGCTTTTTTTTCTGATTCTTCTGGAAAGCTCTAGTTCTCCAGAGTGGGGAGAGCATGGATAGCAAAAACACAGCAACATCAATGTGCCTCAGTATTTTTTTGAGTGGACCAACTTCTCTAATGTGAGAGCTGGTATTTCCCCATGTCTATTGCAATGCAGATCTCCATGTTGAGAGACTGGACAAGGTTGCCAATTAGTGAGTCTTATGATGGGATATTATACTGTTTAGAGAGAAATAACTTAGCACTTCTCTGGCTCATGAGCTCAGTACATCTAACAGCAATCAGATAGTGGTTTTTGGTTGCTTACTGTCTTGGGGCCAGAGTCTAGTCACAATCTGCATGGGTGTGCAAAGGGTGTGCAAAAGGGGAAATGCACAGAGCTGCCATTTCTTCTTGTTCTCCTATTAACCAGAACCCTGCTGAGGAATGCAGTTTCTGCTTCTGGACAATACATCCACAGATGCTGGCTGTCTAAATAAGGCAATACAAAACAAGGGATACATATCCACTGCCCCTCTGCATCAGCCATCAGATGTAGCAGAGCAGAGAGTGTGCTGCTATCTCCTCCTGCAGCCAGAGCTGCTATTACAATGTGTGCATGCCAGGAGATCCCACGAGAAACTGTAGCTTACTAGACCAGAATTCCCTCTGCGGCTGCACAGCAAGACATCTGTCCAAAGCCTTCTCCAATGCATCTCCAGTATGAAGGGAAGACTCTTCCCTTTGAACTGAATTTCAAACAACATAAATGATTGGCATACTAATCACCTGAACTAAAGACCTGGAGGCAATTGGTTGACAGACCACTGCCCGCCCCTGAGCAATCCAGGCTCTCCATAAACCTTTTAGAAAGAATTAGCTGAGATCATTCTGACCTCTCTCATCATGTTTCTAAGACGCTTATAGAAAAACCTGTATAACATTACTTTCCAAATGCCATAGCATGTTAAACATTCAAGTTTAGTGAACTTGAATTTATGGCGGTAGGCATATCCTAATCTACTTCCTCTATTCTCTCTCCTGTTCTTGAACATGAAAAAACTATTTTTTTTTTTTGGTAAAAAAGCAAAGCTTCTCTCTGCTGTTCCTAGCTTTCTTGTTGTAACTCCATTTTTCTCCACTCACCTTCTGCATGTTTGTCAGGAATGTACTCTGTCTGGTATTATTCTCATTTGTATATTGATTGGTAGAAGATGTCTTAACCCTAGCTGCAAATATATGGACACAGAGAAGCACTTTTTCAGCACATTAACTCAAGATGCATTTCCACATGTGGAAGTCAAATGGGTAATTAACTTGTTTCTGACAAATAAGCAACACAAGATTTTCTGACCTCAGAACACATTCTGTACAGCCTGCTGCCCAGAAACAGCAAGGCCCCAAAGGAGGCAGCTTTCTATACCATCACGGAATATTTGGCTTCTTTTCCACTATATTTGATAGTATGCTTAATGGCTGTATATCCATGTCGGCTGAGGTGAATCAAGACACACAAATTGACTTTTTTTCCCTTTTGATTTCAATGAGCCAATTACATCCCTCATTTATGAAATAAAAATGCCCATGACCACCATATGCATGTTTCTTTCCAGAGAGTGAGTACAGAAAGAGCATGCTACTTCAAGGAAGGTGTGTAATAGGATTACCAAGAGCATGAACGTAAGGGACTCTGAAGGAAATACATGGTTCTGCATGCCCTGAAACAATAGTTCCAAGCAGTGTTCACCTGCTGTTCACCTCAGTGGGGTGTTATCTCCAAAGTTATAACATTTCATGCTGCAAATTTCCAGGTAAACAGCAACTAATTAACTGCTGGGTTTCTTTTTAAACATTCAGCTAAGATGCTTTTCCCACAAACTGAAACTGCCTCCCAGGTTCCAAAAGCCTCAGCTGCCCCCTATCTCTTTGCCAGATCCCTGCTGAGAAATGCTAAGACATAGCATTTTGCATTTATAATACAAAATTCTGCAGTGCCTTGGCAATTTTAAAAGGGTAACATAAATGTAATATATAATTAAACACCACAATGGAAAACACAGAAGTTCATTTTCATATTCAGTAAAATAAAAAACTTCAATTTTTAAAAATTTGTTTGGCACTGTGGTAGCATCTTCTTAGGGATAATGATACTTTTCTTTGTAAAGCACTATGTAAAGCTTTATCCACGGACCTACGTAAGAGCCAGATATTATTATTGGAGATGTAAAAGGCCTATTAGATCATCTGTCCATCTTTTATATAACAGAAAATGACTGGTAAAGTGAATTACTCTTTGTATAAATTTCCTCAACTCTCACTTACAGAGTTCCTGCACTGGGGTTTCAATAAACTAGATGGCTTAATTAGTATGTTCCATCTTTAAGTTTGATGAAGCTTGCTTGAGTGTTAAAATAAGAAGTCCCCATTGAGGCCCAACTCCTATCTCCTCCTCTGCAGGTAAAGATGGTCCCCAACACAGCAGAACGACTGTGTATGGAAAAGGAAGGATGCCAGTATGCCACATAAAAAATCTCCTCAGTGGGTGCTGGCAGGCAGAAAGCCCTTCTCCACATGGAAGGGAATTACTAGGGTTGTGGAATTTACTCCAGGCCTTAATGGTTCTATGCCTGCTCTGCTGTCTAGGAGGAAGATTCTCTCCTTGCCCCCACAGAGATCCCCATCACCTAGTTCAGTTCCTTGTATTGGTCACTGGGGCTGCATCTGGGCCTAAGTGCAAATATTGTCAAAATGTCTGAAGGAAAAAAATAATCACATTCAATAGATGGAGGAGACATTCAAAATGATTCATAAAGCAGTAAGTATTTAAAGAGATATCTCTGGTCCACTTTACTGGAGCAGTAACAGCCATGTGATGCATATAAAGTTGGTGGCAACAACACCTGGTCTATGCCATTGCGGGGCAAACTCCCTTCAGTACCTTTTTTCTACATTCTCTGCTCAAAATTTTACATGCCAGAGTTGGTGCAGGTAAACAGTCCTTCCATCACTTGCACTTTTTCAGTTAAGTGAGCCTGAGGAATTTGTTACATCAGCAGCAATTATGCACAAAGATAACAGCAGTATGGTAAAATGGATCCAGGACATGTAGTTCATGCATAATGGGCTGCCCAGTAACAAGCAATCATTGAGCAGAGTGGCCCTGTTCTTTAAAACTCGAATAGTGCATAACAAAGCCTTACATAAAACCTTTTATCTTCCAAGGGCTTTACCAACATTAACTTATTAATCATCCTTTTCTAAGAGAGATGGGAAAAGATGGCATTCAAATTTGACTGGTCATGAGAATAGAAGGCAGCTTCTAATATCTCATTAAATCCTCACCCTCTGACTTCATCTAAGATGCTTTTAGGAAGAGGCTGAGAAGCATAGAGGAGCTTTGTGGACAAAAAGGAAGCTAACTGCTCATCAGATGCTTTTCTCCTCTGTGATTGTGCCATTCATTAAAATGTATGTGTTATTATGTGCAACAACTGAATTCCATGTAAAGGGCGATAAAACAGGATCTTCATGCTAAAGTTGATTGAGGTCACGTAGGCGACTCTTGCAAAGTGATTGCTCATGACTGCCATTAACACACTTTGGAATACATCTTACTTCAGGGTCATAATTTAAAACATTAAGAGCATTTCAGCATCTGACTTCACATCTATTTAATTGCCAATTTATTTATAATTCCACTTAGTGACAAGTTGTTAGGATCTGAAAAACCTAACTGATGTTGTAAGCAAATAAATTACATGATATTCCTCATATAATGGATAGTATAATTGAACAGACTATATACAGATTTTGTTTTTCAATGATGAATGTTACATTCTGCAGTTATTATATGTGGAATATGCTATAAAATGTCTTTGCAGTAATCTAACATAATTACATTTGTCACACAATTTTGGATGGAAGCCAATTCCTTATGGTTTTATTCTACTTTTCTTGTGTTTTGTTGTAATTAGTAGACCAGGTTGCTCTACCATGCTCATGAGCACTAACAAGACATAAACATGTGTACATTGTTGTACATCTAACCTAGGTAATCTCTGCTTTAGTACTTGTAGTGGCTGTATATTGTTTAGTAAGGAAGGTGCTTGATGAGCACATTTAAAGCTAAAACACTGACTGGGCTCCTAGCTAGTAGTTAATCTGTGCTAGAACCTGAGCTGTAGTAGCTGTAAGGATTTGGAAGACTAGATCCCAGGTCTTCAGGTGATTGACTCTTCCACGCCATCACCCAGCAGCCACGACAGAGCTGTGATCAAAGCACTATAAATACTGGGAAAGTAAACACCATAGAAAATCCTGCCCATGGAAGATCCGACTGACAGCAGGCCCCATGATCTCTCATTGGTCCAAGTGCACTATTCAAGCATAGAATAAGTTTCAGGAAACTGTACAACTTGGCAGTCCTTGACCTGTTGCTTTAACAGACCTTGATTTTGTTAAATGTGTCAACACCTTTATATATTTAGGAAGCACAGTTGCTAACAATAAAACCCCTGATGCAGAAGTTGCGTATCACATTCAGTGAGCCTCCAAAGCATTTGGAGGACTATTGAAACGTCTCTGGTATCAGCACAACATCACCACAGCAACTAAGATAAAGGTCTATCATGCTGTGGTGCTGACTGCATTTCTGTAGTCTATAGAAACAATAGCTCTATAAAGGTGACACATCAAAAAGCTGACAAGCCTGCAACTGAGGCCTCTGCGGCAGCTTCTAGGAATTAAATGGCAAGTTCCAAACACCGAGGTAATGAGAAGAGCTAGCATGCCCAGTGTTGAGGCACGTATAGCAGCTGCGCAGCTGAGATGGACAGGTCATGTTGTCCATATGCCGGATCCTCGGCTCCCAAAGATTCTCCTCTATGGTGAACTCAAGGAAGGGAAACACGACAGAGGAGGGCAAAAGATGTGCTAAAAGGATGTTTCGAAAAGAAATTTGAAGAAAGCAAATATTAACATAGAGAACTGGGAAGAAGTTGCAAGAGATAGATATAAATGGAGATCTGTAGTGTATGATTCTATCCAGCCAGTTGATGTGCACAGAGAGGCAGCATATCAACAGCACCATCTTCAATGGCATAATATCAAGCAGCTTTCCAATTTCTCCTGCCCAAACTGTCACAGAGGCTTTATTTCAAATGCTGGATTCGCTTCTCATCACCGAGCTAACAAATGCTAAATTTCCCTCTTCCACAGTCATCATCAAGTACGACGGACAGTCGAAGAAAATACTTGGCCTGTTGCTACAACAGACCCTGCTTTTTTTCCCCTGCTTTGGACCTGGCTCTGATCTTCAGCTCTGATCCTTGGCTTGATCCCTGGCTCTGGCTACAATCTCTGACTAGACCCCCGACTCGGTGCCAACCTTTGGTTTGACTGTCGGCTCCTAACTCCTGGCTCTACCTGTTAGGCAAGACTCCCCATGTCCTGGTCATGACAGTAGGAAGTTGAAAGGTATTATCTGCATGCTATTAACCTCCTAAACCAGTCTCTCGCTCTCTCTTTTTCCTCAATTACAAAATGTCCAGATTCCTTATATCTTCAGCTAAAGCAGACTACTATTATTTTAAAACGTTTCCTCATCTGTAAGGAGATAACAGTATTTTGGGAATGTCCTAAAATCTGGTATTAATGACGGCAATACAAATCCTGAGGGTACTAGCTTTAATCTTTGGCGAGAACAACAGGGCATCAAACGTGACTTATTCTGTCCTCGGAGCAAGCTCAGACAGAATTCTCCAGAGTCAGGTCTTGCCATTGGATCTGTTTGATATCATCACTGCAGAGTAAGGCAGCAGATTGTTACATGACTGATAGTTAAATACTAAGAAGTAGAAAACATAAAACAAAGACATTTCTTTCAAAATAAATCTCTCCAAACCATTTACAGATTTAGCTCTGTTGTTTTTCTAGGAGAGATTTAGGTTCCAGAAATATCATAAGCAATGAAGCTCTTCTGGATCAGTCTCATCGTATGTAAGACACAAGTAAACATAGGAACCATAATAGGTCAAACATGAATAAAGACACTTTGGATGAAATCCACTGCATCAAACCCAAATAACTGGGTTCTCTGGGCTTGTCTTCTCTGCAGAGTTAACTTGAGTTATAAACCAAATGTTGCCCCAACTTGAGTCCTGTCCACCACAAAAACCTGTAACTCAAGCATGGTGGTACTTTAAATTCAAGTTGGGTAGCTCATTGTGGGTACAGGCTACAACCTGAATTATCACAACTCATCAGCTGCTAATGCAACGACTCTGCCACAATCTAATCACACTGTGCAACTCAAGTATTAATTCTCTCTCAAGCTAGGCTTACTCAAGAGGAATTAATTTGAGTTAACTCTGCAGTGAAGATGTAACCATATATGTAGGTGGAGTGCTATGTGGTCTGAGAAGTGAAATCCAACCTCTATAACATGGGGCCAGAGGAAGGGGGGTAAATACTGATTATCGATATAAGGAAAGAAGTTCAAAATTGCTTTTCCAATAATTGATCTTGAACTGATTTCACCCAAAGGATGGGGTGGGGAAGGATTGTTCCCTCACCACAATTCCATGCATAAAGGAGACACTCTGCATGCTAATTTCCCCTACCAGGTGAAAGGGAACCTTGGCTGCCCGGGAGGCAAGTCTTTTACTGACACAATTAAAAAAGCACCTCTCCCATATTGACTACATCTAGATGCCTCCTGGCTTATTCCTTGAATGCAAACTTACTTCTCGCTTCTTACTACATTTGAAAACATACAGTGCTGTAAGGGAGGTATATTGTGAGACATTTGTTTGCAAAACACAATACAGTATAACGCTAACCTGCATTCTATTGCCCTGCGTGTTGCATAAATAGGTTAGTAAAGAACCCTTAACTGATTTTAGGCTAGTGAATGTTTAAAAAAACCTATTATGCAATCACTAAAGCATTATTATCTTAATCTAAATGGAAAATAACAAAATCCATTCTGAGGAGATAGTATGTGTGCAAGGCTCATTTTTCAGACATCTACTAAGAACAATGCAAAATCCAATATTCTTAAACAAAGAGCTCTTGTCTTTTGGTCTCTGGAGGTTTGTATAAGTTCATCATGGGTGTGGGAAAGCAGAGGGGGTAGCAAGGTAGAAGTAAGGTCTGAGTCTATTGAGTAAAATAGCTTACCTATCAAATGCATCACAGTTTGAAAAACAACCCTCCTCTCATTCAAATCCTACCTTTTTCCATGATGTCCACAAGAAATGACCTTAGAATAATTAACAACAACAAACACACCACAACTGGCATCCGTGCAATCATAGCTTTGCATACTGCTATAGTGAATATTGTCAAAATAACAACGGCTCTAACATTAAGAAAACTAAGCTTAATTTAATTCTTCAGCTAACCTAAACAATGATAATTTTTCACATTTAATGGAAACTCACATGAATAGATGTGACACATAATTAGAGACATAAAAAAGAAATGGAAAACTTACTCCATTTATTTTGGGAATGTATTTAGTGCTGAATTCAATCATTCAAAAAGTAAAACATTTTTATACAGGAGGAAATTTTTCCATGTCAAATTGCCTAATGGTTATAAAGGAAAATAGCTACACTCTAATAGTAGTTGGAAACCAAACCAAACCAAACCAGATTATACAGAAATAGAAATTCTCCTCTGTACATATGATACTTGGAACATAGCCATGAGTGATTAGGCAGCAATAGAAAAGAGAGTTAACTTTAAAATGAATGAGAAATTGGAATTATTTGGTCTTTTGATGTATGTATTTGAGATTAGGGACCTGATTTTCAAAGGGACAGAAGCCCTGAGCTACGCACAGATGCACACCTGATCTGCATGCATAGTAGCTATTATCTTCATTTGTTATTCGTATTGTGATAGCATCCAGAAACACCGATCAGGATCAGTTCAACATTGTGCTTGGGGCCATACAAATTTAGGGTAGCATCAAAGGCCTTGCAATCAATTTTGAAACAAGCTTCAGTGAGTGAATATAATGAACGAAGAGAGAAGAATAGAAAGAGGATCAGGGAAATGATACATTCTCAGGGTTATTTACCCCAACTACATAGGCCTCTAGGGAAAATATGCTTGGGGGGTGGACAACATTGAGTCAACCTTGCATGCACCCTGCAGCAGTGGCTCCTGTCTTGTCAGCTGGGCCTGACTCCCTGCTCCAGCCCATTGGCTCTTGCCATTCCTGGGATCAGAGGAACCTGCCACAACATCACTTGATGTGCATGTTTGTTTGCATGCAGGCAGGGCCCTCTCTCGCTATGCCCTGTCCTGTCCCCTTCTTGGCCTTGGTGCTATTGGACATGGGGCGTCACCAACAATGCTGGACATGTGTGTGTGGCTCAGAAAATGACACGCTGACAAACAGCTACCATGCCATTAAGGGCTTGATTCTGGAATAAGCGGAGCATTCTTGGCCCAGTGATGGGAGGGGAAGACACTCAGCAGTCTTCAGCACCTTGTAAGATCAACCCACAATGGAAGAGGGGAGGGCAATGAGATAAGTGACAAAGTAGCTAATTTGGGAGGGGCAATGTTGTAAGAGGCTTTAAGTGTGAGGGTAAAAACTTAAATGTGAAAGGATCCATTAGTTACACAGTACTCATGCATGTATGTTATCTGCATGTGCAAATGGCTAAGTAGATGTCTAACTTCCATGTCACTGCATATATACAAATACTACATTTGTCAGTGCAATTGTGGTCATTGCATGCACAAATAAAGTGCATTGTTACATGCAACTCTCGGCTTTTGTCCTTTTGAAAATAGGTCCACAATGTACCTGTTAACCTCCAAATTCAGTATCGATGTTTGCTTTTAATTAATTAGCTTCCCCTTTAATGAAAAGCCAGGCTCCAGTCACGTCAGAAGTCTGTTGTGCAAATATTTGGCTGACAGAGGTAGCATGCACTGTAGAACATCTGTCTGAAGCAACTTTAACACCATTTTGTATTAGCAGCATATGAACTTTACCGAAGAACAGAGAGACAAAATCAAATATCACTGTGAAAGTGGAAAGTACATGTCAACAGACTGTTATCTGCCATGTTACCAGCTAAACCTAGCACTAACATGTATTATTTTACTGGCTGTCTGCACATGAAATTTGTTTAAAAGGTTAAGTTTATGTTAAATAGGTAAAGGTTCAAGTACTTTTCATGCATCATTTGGCTGCACTTTATACTTTTTGAGGTGCAGTGCTGTGAGACACTGATATTGTCTGATTATAGTTTTTATTTTGACAAAACAGAAATCAAGAGATAGTGAAGTAAAAATCTGATTCTTTGGAATTCCTGGCACTTAATAAAGATTGGAGGAATCAAATACATACTGGCTTAACAGTTTCTGACTCTCCAGTGTGCACAGACTTTAAAGAAAAGTTACCTGGGATCAGGCCTTCTTGGGGTAATATGATTCAAATATTTCTTTTGACCTTTGCTTTAAAAGCAGGATTGAAATATGGCATATTATAGGACTACCAATGCCACAGACTTTTTTTTAGTAAGAGAAACCCACGAAAGATGTGTTGACCAAGAAAATGCCACAGAAAAAAAATCTAAATTCAGCAGTGACTTTCAAATGAGTATATACCAAAAAATAAAAGAAAACTGTTGGCAGATTCAGTCATCAAAAGCTAACACAGAGAAGGCAGACTGTGAAATACATCATCTTTGAAAATCTGAGAAGACACAGGTGATGAAGATATAAAGAGGGAAGGAAGAAAATTTAAATCAATATATTGTTCACAGAGAGGAATTTGAATCCAGTATTCAGCTTTTCTTCACATTGATTGGGGAAGGATTTTGATCCAGAGGTTGTCTCTCTCATCATAGAAACCAAGGTTGGAATCTAAACCAGTTTATTGGCTAAATTAGACAACAAGGAAGTCAGACTCAGATTCATTCTAGTCTCACCAGAAAACTGAAACATGCTGTGCATTCTGTCTGAGTGGGAAGCTATTTATTATCTGACAATCAAAATGAAAAATAATGTAAAATTTAAGAAAAAATGTTTTCATGATAAGCAAAGGTGGATATCTTGCATGAACAACACTGCAGAATGCACAATTTAGTTATTAAACATTTCTAAAGAGTGCTATATGTGTACATAGCACTTTAGATAGCAAATTATTATAAACTTCCTTCCCAGAAGCTGACTGACAAAACAGATCTTTAGAGACAGCAAAAGGCAAAGGAGAGAATAATGTTATGATATAGTACAGTTCATTTCAAAGTTTGTTTTTTTAATACACCATTTTAATCACTGAATACTGTTTGAACTGCTACACGATAATAACAATCTAGCATGTTAAAGCCACAAATGCTTTTACCCACATTTTGATGCACAGAGATACAAATACTCTGATGTACGTTCAGGAGCAAATCACTTTCACTATTCAACTGCAAATAAAGGTGCAAATGTTGTGGATGTAAACTGCACTCACTCAAGAGAATGGTCACCCTTTTAAAGTCCGTCCCACAACATAGTGCCTAAAGTGTCAGAAATGATTGGAAGGAGGGATAACAAGATATCCCTTGCATCATGAAAATCTTCTGATAGCAATAAATGTTTACCAGATGGTTTTTGTTCCATCAAACTATGGAAAACTCTATCAAGCTAACTTTAGAAATATTGATAGGTTTCTTGCTATAAGTCAATTCCCACTTACTAGTTTGACTGTTTCCCCAGCCGATGATAAAAATATGCTGCCAAAAACATAACAATTGTTTTCCTTACCTCTTCCTTCTCAGCACTTTGCAAATCCCGCCACTCCTCAGTCACATGACCAAAGTCCACTGTATTCATGGCCACCTTATATTCCCCAATTATATCATGTTTGGAGAAACGATCAAAGTCGTATACTGCCATCACTAAAGTTTTTCCACCCAGTTCAGAGTACGGCACCTATAAAGAAGAAAACATGACAAACTCTTTAGCTCAGACAATAAAGATGGGTTCACTGCAATGCAAATCAATTTATTTGGTTTATTTGCTGTCATCCTGGGTAAATTGAACTAGGGGAAAATTATGAGGTATTTATCTTTGTAGTCACCTGATGTACTGTTTCCCCGAGACCAAAATATGGCACTCAATAGAACAATGTGGCAGCTCACTTATCGCTCTCCAGCTTTTGCCCTCTGTCCTCAAAATTATTTTGTGTGTGGTGAAACTGAAACCGGAGGCCAATTATTTGCTCCAAAGATACATGAGCTTTTAATACTGTAGTATGTTCCTGCCAATAAATCATACTGTCAACACTCAGAAAAGGGTAGCCCAGAGACTGATGAGAAACTACAAAACTGACTTACTGCATCTGACACAATGTAATAAGAGACTGGATTGTCTTCTTACAGTGCAACTATTTATTACTTATCCAGGTATATTTTTTCAGCATTATACCTTTCACACTATAGCTTCTATGGTTAATTCTAAGACATTGTGTATGGTTAGAAATTGCGGAGGCAGCAGGCCAAGTCCTGATTAATTCTCCAGCTGTTCTGATAGGTATGGGACAGATGCTTTGGGTTAGGGTGTTTATTAGTCACATTTTTAATATTTGGGGTAAGCGATGCAGTTCAGATAAGCTACACTCGAGTAGCTGGCTAGAAAAGCCTAATTAAAAAAATTGTTTGAACTTGCATTGAAGCCTTGCTCAATCTTAATAAATTCTCTGTTATTTTGCAAGTTTAAATTATTACCATATACTTCAGTAAACATTTTTTTATTAATTGTCTATATAAAAAGGGAAGCTATAGCATGGCACAGTATTTAGCCATATGAACATCCAAATGTTCTTGCCTGTTTAAGCTCTGGGTCTTCAAATATTGTGTGACTATTTGGCTTTCACTTGCTTTTTAAAATATTGACCCTATGGTATTTCACCTTTTTCATAAGGTGTTATATATAGAACAATTCCATAGAATATTTCAAGTTCAAGACCTGATCTTGCATCCTCTAAAGTCTATGATAACTTCAATGGGAATAAAATACATTTTCAAAGAAGATTTGGCAGCAATACCACCCTGTCTGTCCCACCAGCTTCAGAGGCCAGGAGGGTTTGTCTGGACCAGCAGGGCAAAGAAAACCCTTGGTCCCTTTGAGGATTGCTTCTTGTCTTGTTTCCTTCACTCCCTGCAGGCTTCAGGAGGTAAGCTCTATGGCTGATTGGTTGGGTCAGAAGGGTAACAATGTAAGTCTATTGGCTCCTTCACTCATAAGGGGAAGGTTTATAAGTCCTTCCTCTTGCCCAGGGTGCCATTCTGTACCACAAAGAAATGCTCCCCTTTCCTCCACTTGGGATCAGAATAGCACTGGACTTTTGGGCCTTGCTCTGGGCATGGCAGTAGTCACCTTTTGGAAGCTAGGAAGAAATTTTAACCTCACTGCTAGATAGGTTGAAACCTTGCATTCCACAGGCCATTCTCTCAGCAGTCCAGGGACTCAGTGGGTAATTAGGTTGTAAAATTCAAAATGTCGCAACTTGGCAGGTGCCCAGTGCAGGTGCCCATTCAATAAGGGTATAGTTTCCTGATAAACAGGATTTGGAAGTGGATTAGAAGAAGAAGAAGGTGGGGAATGGGGCTGGGGTTTCTAACGTCTGGTGCAGTAAGGAGACTCCCCCCCACCTTAGCCATTGTGCAAGAGGATAACAGTGCTGGAACCAGGTAAATGGTGCATGTGCGGTAGAGGAAGGCTGAGCCAGCCAACAAGTGCGTACAGATCATTGCACTGGACAAATAATTGCCAGATAGTTTCCAGGTGTGTTACTAATTAATAAAGCTGAAACCTAGATAAACCACATTCCTGGTGTCTTGACTTTCTTTCTGTGATTTCCAAGAAAATGGTGGTATCTGACAAGCCCAGCATATTGTCACAAATCTTATTTTCAGATAGTCTTTGCTGTACTGCCTGCTCTCATATTCGCTGACAGCTGGAAGCCCATGCAGCCCTTCTCTATGTACCGGGCTGCATTTAGGGGCTGGTGACCACTTGGGGTGCCAGGCTTGGGGGGTGCCAGACTCTGGGTGCTGTTTTTGTTAGAGGCAAAAGGGGCAATAGAATGTTTGAAGTAAAATGGTTCGGTATGTCATACATGGATTCATTTTTCACTAACCTCCTGCAATCATGCGTGCAAATCATTCATCAAAGTTGTGAAATGGGCTACAAATGCAATAAAAATAAGGTATTCAAATGTTTAACAAATGAAGGGGGGCACCGAAGAAACTCCTCACCAGGGAAGCCATTTAATCTAGGCACTGTCCATGTACAATACAAAGGATGAAATTCTAACCCCAGTGAATACAGTGAGAAAACTTCCATTGACTGAGATATTGAGGTGAGCTTTTCTCTTTGCAAGACACAGGACAGCAGTCCAGAAAACAAAGAAATTGCAGATTTCTCTCTTTTTGAGAAGTTTCACCATCCAACATTACTAAGTAACTCTTTCTGAGGTTTCCCTCTTGAAGGAACCCTTTAATTTCAACTGTACTTTACCTCCAGATGCTAGTGGACTAAACCCAGTTTAAATGGATTCCCATTTTCATGCATTCTGGGCAAGATGTAGCTGCATCGGTTAAATTCTTGGCAATGCCAGTTTTTTTCACCTCTTAATATTTATGATAATAAATGTGTTAATTTAAGAATTTAGAATGTTTTGAACAGCGGGTATCTCAGGGAACAGCTGCTTTATCATTCAAAGCAGTGAAACAAAGATAAAATCATGTTGTGTTGAAGTACTGTTGAAGTGTGTTGAAAGCAATGCATGTATGCAGCCATGCGGACAAACAACTGATGTTGCATAAAGTAAAGCAACTATACCACTGAGCCTGTGCCTATAGTTCTTATTCAGGCAAAACCACCATCAGTTTTGCTTGAATAAAGCCTTCAGGATCCAGCCCACTATCACTACTGTGGTGTGGTGCACCTAAACACCTCAGTCACAGCTTGTTAGGCAAAAGATTTCAGCATACACTTTCTTCTGGGAAGCAAAATGTGACTATTAAGATGTGACTTAAAATAAGTGGACATTATCTGCCTGTGAGTGAGTGTTTTGATTTATTCACCGTGTCTTTCTCTGATATGATAGATTTGTTTGTTGTTTCTTGTATAAACTACACTTGAATCTGTAATTTATAGTTCTGGGTTTTTTTTAAATACTCTCATAGGAAAGCTCAGTAAAGAAATATCCCAAAAAAGGATTATTTTTAGGAACATCTTCAAAGGGAAAAACAGACTTATGTATGCAGTAGTGGCTGTGACCTCTGGGGATATCTTTCTCGTTGAGTGATTGCATAGCCTGAGTCTTTTATTGTTCCTGTTTTCAAACTGTAGCTGTCATTATAAGACTGAGCATATACATGGAAGAGCCTAAAGTAACAGAAGTAAGATCTGCATTAGGAAAATCTCTTTGAAATATGTTCCATAATACTTCTTTATTATAGTTAACTGCACTTTCAGTATGCCTAGAATTTTCTTAAGTCACTATTAGTAGTGCTGCTGAAATTTTACAATCAAACCCTTAACTAAATTTATTTAATAGTTGTCCTATAGGCTGGGGTCAGGATTTCTCATCTTATGTAAAGTAGCATGGTATAGTATTATAACATCAGGACACAGGAAAACCCAGCAAGACTGATTTTTAACTTGTTCCCTTCATCCATTTGCCTTTCCTATGCTTTAATTTAGGATAAAAGAAATAGCAGACCAGAATTCATAAATCATATTGCAACAGATTTATTAAGAAAATGCTGGTTTAGCGAAATTCACACCTACTTTTGTCAAAGTGTCACACTATTTTGTTACTCTACTATAATATAGTTCTGGGGGAATTCTGCACCACTGCACACATAAAATGCATGCCCTCCTACCTGCAGATTTTTTTTTCTCTGCAGAAAATACTTTCTGCCAGAGAGGTGCTGTAGTTACACCTTTGCTCACTAGGGGTTGCTGGGGCACCGGAACATAGGGCACTTGGCTCAAGGGTTGGAGTTGCCAGCTGTGGATAGAGATGGGGAGAGGCTGCGTTCTTCACAGCGCCCTGCCCATGGGGCCAGGTGAGGATGAATGGGATGGGGGGAGGGGGAATAGACAAAGCAGGGCATACAGGGCTGCTCGGGAAGTCACATAGACTGGGGTTCAGAAGGGCTAATGGGAGGAGACCAACTGGCGCATGGGCACAGGAGCTAGTGGGGGGACAGTACTGAGCCAGGGGCTTAATGGGAGTGGAGGTGCAGAACCACATGGGGATGGGGTGGAGAGATGGCTGAATGGGGGTGCAGGGCCACATGAGGATGGGGAAAAAGGGGGCTGAATGGGGGTGCAGGGACACCTGGGGGTACAGGGGCAGATGTGTCTAATTGAATGGGAGAAGCTAGGGGTCAGCCAGAGTCTGCATGAGGGATCCCTACCCAAATCCCTAACGCCCAATTTCCTAACAATATTTTGTAGTCTCCAACTACAAAGTGTGGGCCAGATTCCCAGCTAGAATGATGGGCATAGCTTCACTGACTACAACTGAGCTAAGTCTAATTATACTCTCAGAGGATCTGGCCCAATGTGACTACATTTTTCATCACAAGACTGAATCTCAAAGGTTTCTGCAACAGAAAACTCCACTGTGCCTCAGGACACCAACTAACTAAGACACAAGCAATTCTGTAAATGAGTATGAGATGATCCTTTAGTATATATAATTAACAAAGAAATAAGTTCCACGTAATTATCAAAGGAATACCTTGAATGTAAATTGCTCATTGAAGACAGGGTTAAGAGTCTTTCTGTGGACTTTTGTTTCATATTTCTTCTTCTTATCAGGCAGCAGGAAAACTTTCACATAGGGATCAGATGTTCCACCCATATCTAAAGCAGGCAGCTCAGCTGCCTGAATAATCCCTACCAAAAGCTGAAAGAAGAGAGAGAGAATGGAAAATGAAGAGACATTTATGAAAAGATTTAGGTAGTCAAAAATGGAGATTTTTTCTGTCATGTCTACTTCCTCCTTTTGCTTGTTGCTCTACTTTAAAAGAAAACCAAACAAACGAAAAACCTACTACCCTGTCAAGAACCTCTGCACAGAAGGCAAATGAAGCGAAGCTATAGACTTCACAAAACCAATTATGGCAGAGGGAGACTCTAGGAAATGTGTTTTTAAGCAGAAAAGAGGCTTTTTAAAGGGCAGCTGATTACAGCTAAACATGAAATTCATTTTTTTTAAAAAAGACTGCAATCAAATAACTTCCCAATTGCCATAGCTTCTTGTCCATTAGTTTTCTGTGCAGGGCATTATGATTAGATAACACATTGTTAAACAATCATGAACGTTCAACTTTGATTATGAAATTTGTATTCCAAAACCATCCCCAAACTATCTAAAAAAAGAAACAATAAAGTATAATGCAAATCTTTGATATGGGGTAGAATTTTCATAGAAACAAGTGTCTTGCATTGTTTGTATTTTATGTTTACTTTTCTATACAAACATGGGTCTTAGGTACTAAACAGTAAAAATTTTAAAGGCATGTAAGTGTCTGTAAGTCAATGAAGCTTAGGCTCTACATGTCTAAATCACTTCTGAAAATAGGACTTAGGTGCTGAAGTCACTTTGGCTCAGTTTTTTAAAGGTTTTTTGGCATCGCTGCACTCAACATTGCAACACCTAACCGATTTAGGAGCTCGTCTCATTTTCAAAGAGGTTTAAGCACTTAAGTGCCTAAATCCCTTTTGAAAATGTGACAGGCTCCTAAATCAATTAAATGTTGCTACGCTGAGCACAGCAGTGCCTAAAAACCTTTAAAAATCGGAGTCTAGGCACTTTCGATAATTTTACCCACAGTTTCCTTTTTTTCAGTCACAAAAGGATGGCTATCCTGATCTAAAGCTAATTATTAATTATTATTATTATTTGTATTACAGTAGACCTAAAGTAGCAACTGAGATCAGGGCCCTACTCTGCTAGACACTGTACATAGAGGGAGTAAAAGAAACTCCCTCACACTGAAGCTCTTATAAACTAAATAGACAACCCAGACAAAGGGTAAGAGAAAGGCAGTATTATCAAACTCATTTTACGGGCAGAGAGCTGAAACAAAGAGTCTTTATGGTCCAGATTTTTAAAGGCATTTAGCCTTTTTGCATACTGCATTGCAATGCCTAACTGATTTAGGAGTCTACATTTCACTTTCAAAATGGATTTAGGTGCTTAGGAGCCTAAATCTCATCAAATATCAAAGTGACTAAATCCTTTTTGAAACTGAGATTTAGGCTTCTAAATTAATTAGGCATTGAAACACTAAGTGCAACAATACCTAAATACTTTAAAACTCGGGGCATAAGTGATTTGGCCTAGGTCACACAGGAAATATGAGGTAAAGATGAGAAATACAGCCAGATTCTGGCATGTTCCAATCCAGTGCCTTTACCACAAGATTCTTTGTTCTCATAGACCAGTTGTTTAAAAATTTGAAATAGGAGATCAAAGAATTGGAGCAACTACATTCTTACTTAGGAAAGTAACTATTCTCACAGATTCTTTAAAGTTGGATTTATTTTTGCCTGTTTTAAATTCACAATGTGGCATATGTACTTTCCTATCTGTGTGCTTCTTAAGCTCCAGGAAACATTTTTTGCTTTACCTCTACTAGACACTTTTCCTTTTCTCTCTCATTGCTATTCTAGATGCATAATAGTTCATAAATACATTGACGGACTCAGGATCTACATCAAATCTTTCACATGAAAGAATGAAAAATGAGTCTTTTAGTTAACAGAGTGGAAAAGTAATTCACTTCCATTTTAAAAGCTCTCTCTCTAAACTGAAACATCATGCCCGAGAGAGTATTTTGGTCATCTTGTCCCCATTTTTAACCCAGCTGAATATGCAGAATGGCACTGGGTTTCCTGTTTAAAGCTCCATGCAGCTGTGCTGTGCCATTCCACCACTAACATCTAATCCCAAGGAAGTACCAGAGCTCAGCAGGGAAATTTAACATTAGAGTGAGGGCAGCAGAATAAAATAAGAATCCACAACAAATACAATTTAGCACCTTAATTAAACACAGCATACTATCAAAAACGTAGTGTGGGGGAAATAAATAAATAGTTTTTATCACATTCTATTTGTTTTTGGAAAATTTAGTTCTTAAAATCAACATGGCATTTCCTTTAATAAAATTCACAAAGAAAGTTTATTTTCATCTTCTATGGCCACTCAGATCTATTTATTACAAAAGATTTGCAGCTTTTCTTTTTTCCCCTTTAGATCTTCTGCCCTTTGAAGATTCTAATGTTTTCTATGGATTTCAAGTGATGAAGACTAGCCAGGTAAAGAACTATAGGGCAGATGATTCTTGCTAAAGTCTTTGCTTGGGGAGTTGAGGAAAAAGCTCCTTCATCCATAGGCTGTTGAAAGACTTCAGAATTCTTTTTGGCTCTTGCTTTGAAAAGCAGAAGCAGTGGCAGTTAAAATATAGTTGAAATGATTTGTGGAGTACAGTGTATTGTGTTAGGATATAGCTTTATGCAAATATCCTCCTGTAGATACAGAAAGTTTATTTAATCTCTTCTTGGCATAAAATATATTTGTTTCAGGGGGAAAAAAGTATGGAAAGAAATTAAGTAAACTCCCTGTATGTAGTGTATGTTAGTGGAAATAAATTGCTAACTAACTATGGAAGTTAGTTCAGATGAAGACATTTACAGGAATTTCAACCAATATAATTTCTGTCCCTAAATAGAGAACGATTATCTGTTTTGACTAAATGCCTTAAACACAACAAACCCTTGATTCGTTTTCTCAAATGAAAAGTTCACCCAAAAACAATAACTCAGAGATGAAACATTCTTTGGAGTTTTCTGTCCCAAATAAATGAAACAATGTGTTCAATGTGAGTACTTGCTTGTGGGTATGAACATGCAAATTGTGGAGGCTGAAGAATGCAGATCCCAAACAAGGAAACTTTGCACTCCATGCATGGCAAGAAGCCACGCAGAGGGGAGGAATGTGAGCGAACTCAGGAATTGGTGAAGACCTGAGAAGTAGGTCCATACAAAACAAATCCACTCCCCTGAAATGCCACATTTATGGTGGTCTGCATTGGGTCATGGCTGCTATTCCTGTTTGTAGTCTGGAGAAGCAGCCAAATCTTGGTTGTATCAGTTTCCAAATTTCAGGTGATGGTATTAGTGGAGGGAGGAGATTTTTTTCTGCCCTGCTCTCTGTAGAGTTCTTAGGAGCAGAGCCCTTTTGTTTGGACTTTACTGACAGACTAAAAGGATTGGCTGTTAGCAGGCTGCACTTTTCTGTTAAATCCCAACAGAACTAGATAAAAGAGATTGGAATTCTAGTTCATTAGAGAGACAATGTGGGCTAATGCATAGCCCATTTGACTGGCAGTCAGGAGATTATTCCTTGGTTTACCATTGACCTGCTGTGAGACTTCGGATGAGTCACCACGCCTCTCTGTGCCTCCATTTTCTCTCCCTCACTTTGCCTGTCTTGTCTATTTAGATTATAAACTCCTTAGGGCAATGACTGTTTCTTACGATGTGAATGTAGCACAATGGGCCCAATTCTTGGTTGGAGCTTCTAAGCGATACTATAATACAGACAGTTAATAAATAAACAATAATAATAATAAGAAGAAGAAAAAACTGTGGCATAAAGTTTGATTAAAAGTGTAGTGTACCCTTAAAATATATTGAACACAAATGGAAAAAGGAATAGTTTCATAAAGTTTCAGGCCTGCTTTCTAATTTTCTTCAATGTAAGCTAGAACGCTTTCAAAGTATCTACTCTGCAAGTTTGTATTTTTGCAGTCTCCTTTCACCCGCACAGCCACGTATCACAGATTGTTTGTTCCACACCTGATTGTTCTGGAAGTCATAATCCAAAGAATACTGGATTTTCCCTAGTTTTTCCTCTTCTTTGGGTTCTTCTTTATCTTCCCCGTCAGTCAGCCCAGTCTCAGCATCATCGTCCTTAAGAGCCTGCAAAGAAGAAAAGAAACAATAATAAACATGACTAACTCCTTAACACTAACCTAAATTAGATACACTCTCTCCTCAAATCTATTGTATAGCCATTAAAAGCAAGCAAGATAGCACAAATCCATATATGCTGTTTACATATATTTATAGTATTCTGGTTGTGCAAGAAAACTCTTTTTTAATCAGCAAGCAGCAGGAAGCAATGGAAGTAGGAAGAAAACCTCTTGGGACATGGCCAGTAAAAACTGTTACAAAGCCTGAAAACAGAAAATGTCAAATTGATATTTTAAAAGTCTGCTCTAATCAAATTGCCTCTTAAAGAGGCAACTGTGGACAAACATGCTATTAAATAGACAAAGTCACATTCATTCATCTTAAAGAGATCTCAGCAATGTCAGGTCTAGTTATGCATGCTGTGAATTATTTGCAATAGAGCCATGTGTTTCTGTAGGAGTACGTCTGTTAAAAAGTGTTGTGGTTGAGTTCTTCCTACATTTTACATGTTTTTATTTAGGATGAATATGGAAGCAAAAGGTATCACCATGCCATTAGCAAATGCGTGTTCATACAAAAGGCCACCACACTATTCCCATTTTCCCGTTTAAACATTCTTTAGATAAAGCTAGGCTGAACCAAACTGATTTACAGGTGCACTCATTTTAGTAAAGTTAAAGAGATATAATTTTGTCTATTACACAAAACAGCATTCTTATTGTTAAGATGCAACAGCTATCTTAGATGCTGCACAAGAAAAAATACAGATTTGAAAACATCATTCTGTGCTGTACTAGAAAGCAAAAGTATTCTTGTTGCAAAGGAACTCGTACGTGCATTAAAACATATTAAAAGTGCCCTATATTGCAAACTTTTGTCTGAGTGACAATGAAATGACGACACTCAGGGTAATGAGCCAAATATTTTTAAAAAGTGATTAATATTTCCTTGAAAACATGAAAATAATATCAGGAGCACAAGGGTAAAGAATTAAACACTGAATGCTTACCCGGAATTGATTTGAGAAAATGACATTCAGCGTAGATTTACACTCTCTTGCATGTACCTTTCAGGAAGTGCTCTAAAAACTTCTGAAATTTGTATAACTTGCCAAAAACCAGTGGTGGTGGTGAAAACAATATACACTGATCTTACTTCTGTTGAAGCGAATGAGGGTTTAGTTTTTTACTTCAATGTGAAGAAGATTGGGCCCTTATATCTCAATGCCCCTCATTAGCGAAAGACCTAAAAGCTTTAGTTTAGAAAGTCAAATCGTGAGACCTATTCCAACTATCCTTTTTTTTGTTATTAGTAACCACTTTATTGAACATATTGGATATCTGCCAGTACCTGAACTTTAGAAAGAGGGACTTGTGGGAAGAAAAAATAGGGATGTACCTTTCAACTGCTTTAAAATATTGGACTAAGATTTCTGGAGGAACAGAATGGGTACAATGCTAAATATTTTGTTAAAAATCAGAGCCTATTCTTTTTACCTAGGGATAGTTGGCATGTTTGCTCCAGTAGATTATATGAATATATAATTTTACACACATGAATCTTACCAGCATGAAAGTGGCATTCAGTATAAAACTTTCATTGTTTTCAAAAGGGCTCATATTACTCATTTTTAATAAAATGCGGAGGGTACAGAACAATGTGAGAGCTGCTTGTTTGTTTGTTTTTGTTTTTCCAGTCATGCCATCATATGGTTAGAACTAATTGGCATTATTTGTAAAGAAACAGATTTCAGGTGGATGTATTTACTTGACATCCAGGTACAATGAAGGCAACAAAGGTTAGAAACTGGCTATACCTACAGCTGGCACAAAAATATTGGCTGCAAAAGCCAGACCACTCAAGTGTGACACCTCAATTGAGACACTCATGCCTTGAACCCAGGATCATATATTCACACTTACTTCATAAAACCTCCTGGAGCAGAGCCCAGGACTGGGATCAGACACCCATGTGCTGGGTCACAACGTCACTTAAATTTAGCCCAGCCGCCCTCTGTCATGCCAGCAGGGAAGGAGCCCCACAATTCTGCCACCAAGCCCTGGTTACCACCCCCTCATTGGCGGAGGAGTGCCTTGCCTCCATGCACTGCTGGGATTGGGGAATGAGTGCTGGCCAGATCCAGATTGTTTGGGAGTGAGAACCAACTAGTCAATGTGTAGACAGGAACTCAAGCTTTATGGTGTGTCCGGGGGAGTCATTGATCAGGAAGTAGAGCTGAGTGGAGTGATATAAGGCAGCTTTGCTAAAAGACTGTCCCCCTCAGTTATCTGGCTCAATCTTTTTGGTTTTTTTTTTCCCCTAGGGCTGTGACTCCCATGTCTCTGTGACATCACACCTGTACCCAGAAAAACTCATGCATTACAAGTTCACCAACTTGAGTTCTTTGCAAAAGCATCAACCTCCTTACTCAGTTGTACAAGGAGTAGAAGCTGAGCAACAGCAGAAACTGAAGTAGAAACATTCATTTGTTAAGAATCAGTTGCAAACTAAAGGTCAGAATCAGAATTGTACAGTACTATAATACATTTTTGTAATGTGATGCATTGGGCTAGATTCACTGTTTGTGTAAATTGGCTTACTCTCACTGAAGTCAATGGAGTAACATCAATTTATGCAAAATAAGGATTTGGCCCAGATATTACAGATGCCAATTCTATTAATGAATGATGGATGCTGATTTATGTTTTGAGCGCTCTTATTTGGTATATGAATTACTGGTTACCTTAATGGGGGGGGGGGGGGAAGGTTAAAAATGGATCAAAATCTCCTATGAAGTCAAATCAGTAATTCTGAAAGAGAGATGGTGAAATATTTTTTCAATGAAAATATTTCATTTTGGCTGTGTTAAATTGATTTAAAATGTGAGTAGCTTTTAAATGTCGTAATCCCTGAGCTGCTGGTCTCTACTGAAGCTCCTTTGCTATGGATGAATGGCATTCTTTGAAGAGCAGGCAAAGACGGCACTGCAAAAATTATGTGCCCAGTAACAGAGGATAGCACTGGAGCAGAGCCAGATTAAGGCCCATGTCTTGAGCCCCAGTTTCTGGAGTCATGAGATTACATCAGAATTTCCAATCTCATTTAAAAAATAAAAGTCTATTTCTGGGCCCATTGGTTGTGAAGAAGAAATTGAGGGAGTGACCGTGTGTAATTGACACAGAGACATGTGACAGAGTCTGCAGACTGCCAGAAATAACAGCTCTGAGAGGGGTGAACTGCCCCACACACTTAAACTGTGTTAACACCATGAGCCAATTCTCTGAGGAGCCTTGCCAACATCAAAGCAGAAGATGCTGTGGCAGAAGAAAAATTAAACAGTTTCATCAGGCAGGTATACCCTGGCTGTTGGGGGGAATATTGCCCAGGTGTATAGAGAAGAGGGAACCCGCCTGTTGCTGTCCCTGCTTCTCCTGAAGACCAGGGCATCCTTGCTATCGTTTCTTGGAGAGAAAAGAAGGGCACATACTGTGGTCCTTACCTTTCTGGGAGTGGAAAGAAGACCTCTCTGACTATATTTTTAGGGGTGATGAGGATAGGGTTATATAATCTAGGATACTACCTGCAGAGAACAAGAGTTACAGGCAAGTAATTTCTCTCTCTAGGGAAGAAAAAAATACCTTACACAGATGACAGAGCAACAGAGATCTCACTACCAAACAAATCTTAAAACATGAAAATACAAAATAAAATAGGAAACACAGGAAGTTATAACAACAGTGGACTTCTTGCACATTCTAAATGCACAAAGACCCCACTAAATTATTAGAATCCCTTCCTTCTGCATAACTGGTAGAAAAGAAAGAAAAGGTACCATATAACTTGTCTCTATCAAGAAGCCAGATCACTCTTTCTGACCTTGGACCAGAAATACAGGAGACTTATGAAACTTTGAGAATAGGATCAAGTGCATAGATTTTACCAGGTCAGGAGAAGAGGCAGGACTGGATGTTACCATAGCAAGCTGCATACCATAATTTTTATCTTTAAGGAAGGAATTTGCTTTCAAATCAAAGGCTGGTACTTTAACAGAATTTGAGTCAAAAGAAGTTGGCACAGAAGTTTCTTGTCTGATGCATCTACTCTGTTCCAAAGAGGAAGAAGAACTGGATTGCGTCAAAGTAGTTGAAACACCACCTAGGGATTTTTATTTTATATTGAGGTTCTTTGGAAGGAGAACATTTAAAGGAAATGTACTGAGACCCTGAGGTGTTTTTTTGCCTTTTTTTTTTTAAACTGATCATAGTGTTTTAGTTTTAAGGTCCAATATTTTGTGATGTAACATGCCTATACAGTATTTTAAATTGTTTTTAGAATTATTAAAATAGTTTATAAATATAATATCTCTTTCAATTCAATCCTGTACAATTTATGGGGAGAGAGATGTGAAAAGTTTCTCTGATAATTTTTTAAAGTCCATTAAATATTTGAAAATTTGTTTTTCCTGTAAAATAGCCAGCACAGAAAGAATGCATTATGGTGTGGTTGTGGAGATAGGTTTTATTTGCACTAACTGGGGATGACTTCATAATTCACTCATGAGATTTCACCATTTCTGAGTAACGTACACAAATAAACAATAACTCATGATAGCATATCATCATATGTACATGTCTGTTTTATGTATGAATGTATATACAGAACGTAAACATGCAGAGCAATGCAAAAATCTCCCATGTTAATGCAACGTAAAGGTTGCAAGGTTGCACACTGATATCACAAAAAGTCAGGAAATGCAAAAGTTAAGGTTTCAGCCACAACATAACTCAGCTTCACTATATATCTTGTATGTTTTATGGTACTCTAATGATTACAAGGACTGTTGACAAATATGTAATTTGATCCATCAATTAACATTAACATATGTCACTCTGATTTCACTTTCTGTGCCATGTTTTAGTTAACTCTTTTTAAAGCTCTTCTGCTGTTTAAGTGACTTTTAGAAAACCACATTAGAGCAATTCAAATTAGAAAGTGAGTGACAGTCACAATGTGCTTGTTCTTTCTTTATTTCCATAGCACAGCTAAGGGTGGATTTGTACACTTCTATTTCCTTATGCATTGATATAAACAAGGATTTTTCCTCCTTTTCAGTAGTCTCATCTCTTCTCAGCTCCCTTTAGTGCCAGAAAAACTTGGGGGAGGAGTCAGAATTCTGTAGGGTTCTACTAAGAGGATTTCTTAAATTTTCCCCTGTGGCAGCCATACACCCCCATGGGCCCTTTTCATGGGCAGACAGGAGCTACCCTGCAGGGACAGCTGCTCTTCTACTGGCTCTCCAGTCCCTTGCTCCCTCCCTCCCTTGTACCCTCCCTCCTTCACAGTATAGCTCCCATCAAGGCCACGCTCCCATGGCTGGGTTAACCCTGTAACTTCTCAGCATCAGCCACAATGGGGATTCTGCAGGACTAAATCAGCTCCAGGCTCTATTTACTCCCTCCCAGAATTTCACATGGAAATCCTGAAGATCTACAAGGAACTCAGCACAGAGGGGTCCTTTGTTCCTCCTCAACTTCCTGAAACTCTATCAAGATAGAGCTAAGCCATGAGAGTCACAAAATGGAAAAACACTGCAGCAGAGGTTGTACTCCTCCCCTTCTACACAGAATGGGAGAGGAATCATGCGTGAGGGATCTCCGTGCAAGGATCCAGGAAGAAATATCTAGCCCATTACGCTTCTGGTCGCAGTTATCTTACAGCATTGCATTTGCTAGCTCCTCACTAATTTCACTGTGACCCAGTTAGGGCTGCAAACAGGTTAAATTCTTCCAGTGTCTTTTGGAGAGGAATATCTTCATCACTAGTGCCCCCAGGATTGTTTCCGCCTACTAAGTGGACTATGAATTCATGCTTAAGGAAACAGTTAACAAAAGCAAGCACCATGAAATCACTCCTGGCAGTAAAAACCAAATAAAACAAAATCACATGGAGTACAGTCTGTAAATCTACTTGCCAAAGCAAGATCCACTGCAATCTGAGCTCCATCCAAGGCTATCCCATTAGGGTTGCCAATTTTGATTGGATGTATTCCTGGAAGTTTCATCACATGAAATCTTTAATTAAAGATTAATCTTTAATTCCTGGACTCCAGGATAATCCTGGAGGGTTGGCAACCCTGCATCCCATCAATCACTCTTTTTGGTCACAAGGTGAAAATAGGGTTAATTTTAATGCCTGCATGCTGTCCTGTCCTCAGGATTGTGCAGAGCTTGTTGAGTATGCAGGAGGAAAACAATATTCATGTTATAAAGAGAACATTCTGTGCTATGTCCAATAATGCAGTTTATCACAAGGGCAATTCGCCTCCTCCCCCCATATTTGATGGCCAAGATCCATGTCTCTCTTTTTATTTTAAGCCAAACTCAAGTGCAATCATTCAGACTTGTTTTTACTAATTTCCACAGGTAGATTGACTATCCAAAGAAAACAATGAGGAACTGGTGAAATCCCCACAATGTGAGCACATATCTTATCAGTTCCACACACATTCAAGAACAGCATAACTGTGACCCTCCTGATCTTTTGTCCCACAGGGACAGGGGGACCTTTAAAAGTTACTGGCTCATTTCCCATCACCCACCAAAGCAACAAGCTGGTCTCCTTGCTATTGTAACCACATCCTCTTATCAGAGTCCCTCAGAAGGAGAGGCAAATCTCATTCTTCCAGCATCTGCTTTCTCTCCATGAATTCATTATAAACCCATTTTGTTTCTGTGTTTCCAGGGGCTGAGCCAGGCTTGGTCTCTGTGAAATCTACTTTATCTATTACCGCTGCAAGGCTGTTTTCCTGCATCAGAAGTGGGCCAGATCGAGCTTGCTGTGTTCAGCATGGGACGTTGTGACATCACTTTCTCACTTATTATCCAGGTTTTAAATGGACGACCAGTTACTCAAAATGTTTTGGTTTTGAGGAGTGTTGTGAGGTTAGACAAGGCTTTTGAACTGCTTCATTAGATCTCACTGGCTTGATTGGGTTTTGTTTCTAGCCATATTGCCACCTTTGGTGCAATACAAACCCGGAGTGGATGCTGGAAGACACTGTACTACATGTGGGAGCTATGGCATTATTATCGCCCCACAAGCAACCCCTTTACATGGAGCCAATATTGGTTTGCTGAAATTGATCATGATTACCTAAATTAATCATTATAACCAAAATTGATCACTATATCCAATTTGGACTGTATATATTTTACAGTGCAATTAACATAAGCATAGCTAGCTTTATGTTATGTGAAGCCCCAGGCTGTTCTAAGGGGAAAAATCAGGCAATCGGTTATCTTCCCCTTTGGCACAATTGCTTGAGATAGCAATTGAACCATACTCTGAGCTGCAGAGTGGAACAACCAGAGAGAGCATTTGCTCTGCTTGTGTTTAAAGCTGGTCTCGATAGTAATTTTTTGATTCCTGGTTTTTGTGATTTTAACTGTTTGGTCTTAATATAGTATTGATGAAGGCTTTTGCATTTATTTTCCTAGGTTTTGGGCTTATTTTTAAAGAGAAAATGCCTGTGCTTAACAATGTGAGCATTTAAATAGTCTCAATTATACTCTGAAATTCATACCTCAGGGAAGTGAATTGTGGCTGCTATTGTGCCATTCCAAGTGTTTACTTTGATCTGCAAAGCCCAGTGTAGTATTGGCTCTGGCTCCCCAAGACATCACCAGTCCATAGCAGCAGCTGAGTTTCTTTAGCATTTGGGAACAGGAAGCAATGTGTTCTCTGGCCACGTGAGTACTAAAATTTCACAAGAAGTTTGTACCAGTGCTACAACCACTTCAGCTGCCCTATTGGGGTTTTTTTTCTTAATATTGTCTGTCTCAGACCCTGACTGAGGCAAGACCCTAAAGCTGAGGCATCTCTGAATTCCCCCCCTCCCGCCCCCGCCCCTACATCTCTGCTTTTCTACCATCTGTTCTACTAAGGCAATCTTTCCACTGACTTCCCAGGACTTTGGATCAGGCCAATAAAGGAGGATTTTGCTTTGTATGTTTCAATTAGATGTATCTAATCTGACTCATACTGATAGACCCAGCAGCAGACACTGAACTGGTCAGAGAAAATTGTAATAATGTCCCAATGGGGAAGGGGTTTCAATAAACTCTGCTAAAGTCTTAGGAGATACCACCTGTTATAAGTGTTGTATGTAAAGAATAACATGTTGTACATAAATGTAATTATAAATAAAGATTGCTCTCTAGTTGCATATAATAATAATAATAAAAGCAGCTGTTGTTTTGTACGTAATTTTGTAGGTTCAATAAAATTATTATGGACTGCAAATGTCTTCCTGGGTGCAGCTCTCACTAAACATGCTCAGAAGTCTTATTTCAACAGCTTTTTGGGGGATGGGGAACTGCACCATTCCGGACCACTAGGAAGAATTCTGCTTCAGGGAATGGCAACCTGAACTGCTCCTTAGTGGGTGTTCAGGAAGAACCTGGTGATAGCTACTGCTCCCCTCTGTGGCATGAAGTTATTCCCCTCCCTTCTCTGGCTGGCCAGCTCTGCTGACCAGTTTGTAGTGAGAGGGAAGGATAGAGACATGCCCCTTTGGGGCACACAGCACCGCAAGGGAGTAAGGAGGCAGTAAACCGTTTGTATCAAAGAGTGCAGAGGCTGCAATTCTCCTAGCCTTTCTGTGACCTGTGCAAGAGGAAAGGCTCGTCGCACACTCCCCGAGCACCACTGTGTGCTCATTAAAGGCCAAGTAGAATCGGGTCTTGAATAAGGAGATCAGAGTTTGATCTACTGAGCAGGTGAAAACAGGGTATTATAATGGAAACTACCTTACCTATAGCACCCTTACCTATAGCAGTTACTAGCAGCAACTGCTTTACTACAGAAGGTAACATGCAAGAGAATTTTATGTTAGAGTATAAATTATATCTTAAAATCATTCTAATTGTAAAAGAAGTTCTATAAAATTAATAGAATGAATTAGTTTACCAGTAAAAATGTAAAAGACTTTAAATAAGGGTATTTTAAAAGTTTGCATTAGTGTGAATTAGTGTAGACCAGTAAGTTATAGACAGGTCAGGTGCAGGTCAGAAGACATACAGAGAGGGAAATAGCCTACACCATAGAGTGGGAAATGCCCTACCCCATAAAAGGGAAGGAGAGGTCATTACTGGATAAAGAAACTGTACTCAGAGAAGACCAGTTCAGAAATGGGATTACAGAGGAGAAGGCTAGTGCTAGCTGGACAGCCTTTGTTCCAGAAACTCACTTGTTTGACAGTTGACTTTTTTGCTGGGTGCTATTGGCCCGTGGGTTTAATCTTGGCTCTGTTGAAGTCAATGGGAGTTTTGTGGTTCACTTCTTATTAGGACTAGGATTTCAATTCTTGTGGGCTAATGTACATTATTTGCATTTTTTCCTAAGTACCTTAAGGCATCGAGAATTAAAAAGCTTGCTCCTTCAGCATATTTTATTTCCATGAGAACAAAGGGATTTATAGGCCATGTGAAAAGAATAATCACATATGGAGTTCATTTAACTAATCAGTTATGCACTGAAGGATGGTGAAATGATGTTACCTCTTATTATTTTATAATTAGAAGAGTTTAATAGAGTAAATATGTCATAGCTGCTAAACTTTCATTAAACATAGTGGTAATTCTCTGAAATGCTTCCAATTCCATGCGCAGGGCCAGTAAGATAGGCAGAACTGCAGAATCTCAATGCATGAATGAGATGATGGTCAGAGGGGGGATTTAGATTTATTAGGAAGTGGGGAACTTTTGGGAGAGGAGAAGCCTATATAGAAAGGATTGGCTCCACTTAAACTAAAAGGGAACCAGGTTGCTAGCATGTAAAATTAAAAAGATTGTAGAGGAATTTTTAAACTAAGGGCTGGGGGAAAGCCAACAATTGCAGTGGAGTACATGGTTCAGACAGAGACATCCCTTAGGGGAGGGAATACTTTATATTCTAGTAAAGAGGAGAGGATAAAAGTTGATAAAATACAAGTAAGAACCGAAGAAAAACAGTCAAACGAAAGAGAGTTCCATTTAAGTACATCACATGAAGGCAGACAACTAAATATTGACAAATTTATAAGTGCTTGTATATAAATGCTAGAAGCCTAAATATTAAGATGCGTGAACTTGAGTGCCTGGGATTAAATCAGGATATTGATATAACAGGCATCACGGAAACTTGGTGGAATGATGATAATCAATGGGACATGATAATACCACGGTACAAAATATATAAGAGTAACAGAGTAGGTTGTGCTTGTGGGGGCCAGCATGTTATATATAATAGAAAGCTTAGAGTCAAATATAGGAAAAATCTTGAATGAATCAAACTGTACCATAGAATTTCTATGGATAGAAATTCCATGCTTGAATAACAAGAATATAGCAATAGGAAAATACTACCAACCATCTGACCAGGATGGTGACAGTGACTGTGAAATTCTTAGGATGATTAGAGAGGCTACGAAGACAGAAAACCCAATAATAATGGGGGATTTAGACTAGTTCAATATTGACTGGGTATATGTTGCCTCAGGATGGGGTATGGAAATAAAATTTCTAGATACCATTAATGACTGCTTCTTGGAGCAGCTTGTCCTGAAATCCACAGGGGGAAAGACAATTCTTGATTTAGTCCTAAGCGGAGCATACTGTCTGTTCCAATAGGTGAATATAGCTGAATCTCTCGGAAATACAGACCATAAATTAATTAAATTTAACATCTTTGTACAGGGGAAAATGCCAAAGAAACCCACCATGGTAGCATTTAACTTCAGAAAGTGGAACCACACAAAAATGAGGAAGCTTGTTAAACAGAAATCAAAAGGAACAGTCACATGAATGAAATGTCTGCAAGTTGCATGGAAACTATTTAAAAACTCCATAATAAGGGCTCAAACTAAATGTAGACTCCAAATAAAAAAAAAGCAAGAAGACCCAAAAAGTGCTACCATGGCTAAACAGGAGAATAAAAGAGGTGGCTGGAGGTAAAAGGTATCCTTTAAAAATTGGAAGTCAAATCCTCTGAGGCCTACTCTATACTTACAGGGATATTCGGCAGCAGTCGACAGGAGCGATGCATGTTACGTGGAGTAGCTTGCGTAACTTACATCGACTTCCCAAATACCCTGCTGAGCGCTGTCCCCACTACACTGCACCGATGGGAAATGAATACCCATTGACGCAGCGCTACGCTTTTTGGGGAGGTGATTTTACTGAAGCGACTTCCAGATTGACTGAGTAGGTCTTCACTTCCGCTCAATCGATCTGAACAAATCGATCTGATGGTGGCAAATTTGCCACCGTCAATGTGTACTTACTCTGAGGAAAATAGAAAGGTGCAGAAACTCTGTCAAGTAAACTGTAAAAATATAATTAGGCAGCCAAGAAAGAATTTGAAGGGCAACTAGCAAAAGACACAAAAATTAAACAGCAATTATTTTTTAAGTACATCAGAAGCCTGCCAAACAATCAGAGGGGTCACTGGACAATCAAGCTGCTAAAGGAACACTCAAGGAAGACAAGGCTGTTGCAGAGAAGTTAAATGAATCTTTTGCATCTATCTTTACTGCAGAGGATGTGAGGAAGATTCCTACACCTGCACTATTCATTTTAGGTGATAAATCTGAGGAATTGTCCCAAACTGAGGCATCAGTAGAGGAGGTTTTCGAACAAATTGATAAATTAAACAGTAATAAATCTCCAGGACCAGATGGTATTCACCCAAGAGCTCTGAAGGAACTCAAAATGCAGAACTACTAACTGCGGTATGTAACTTAACGCTTAAATCAGCCTCTATGTCAGATGCCTGGATGGTAGCTAATGTAATGCTGATTTTTAAAAAAGGCTCCAGAGGCAATCCTGGCAATTACAGGCCAATAAGCCTAACTTCAGTACCAGGAAAATTGATTGAAAATATAGTAAAGAATAAACTTATCAGACATAGACATGAACACAATATGTTGGGAAAGAGCCAATATAGCTTTTGTAAAGGGAAATAATCTCTAACTGATCTATGAGAATTCTTTGACGGTGTCAACAAGCATGTGAACAAGGGTGATCCAGTTGATATAGTATACTTGGACTTTCAGAAAGCCTTTGACAAGGTCCCACACGAAAGATTCTTAAGCAAAGTAAGCAGTCATGGGATAAGAGGCAAGGTCCTCTCATGAATCAGTTACTGGTTAAAATATAGGAAACAAAGGGTAGAAGTAAATGATCAGTTTTCACAATGGAAAGAGGTAAATAGTGGGGTCCCACAAGGATCTGTACTGGGAACTGTGCTATTCAACATATTCATAAATGATCTGGAAAAGGGATTAAACACTGACATGGTAAGTTAGCAGATGATACTAAATAACTCAAGATAATTAAGTCCAAAGCTGACTGAAGAGTTACAAAGGGATCTCACAACTTGGGTGACAAAATGGCAGATGAAACTCAATGTTAATAAGTACAAAGTAATGCACATTGGAAAACATAATCCTAACTATACATACAAAATGGTGGGTTCTAAATTAGTTGCTGCCACTCAAGAAAGAGTTCTTGGAATCTCCATGGATAGTTCTCTGAAAACATCTGCTCAATGTGCAGCAGCAATCAAAAAAGCCACCATTAGGAAAAGGATAGCTAATAAGATAGAAAATATCATAATGCCACTATATAAATTCATGGTACATCCACACTTTGAATACTGTGTACGGTTCTGGTCACCTCATCTCTAAAAAGATATACTAGAATTGGAAAAGGTACAGAAAAGGGAAAGAAAAATGATCAGGGTTATGAAACAGCTTCCATATGAAGAGCAATTAAAAAGACTGTGACTGTTCATCTTAGAAAAGAGATGACTAAGGGGAGAGAAAATAGAGGTCTATTAATTTATGAATGGTGTAGAGAAAGTGAATAGGGAACTGTTATTTACTCCTTCATATAACAAAAGAACTAACTGTCACCCAATGAAATTAATCGGCAGCAGGTTTAAAACATATATAAGGAAGTACTTCACACAATGCACAGTCAATCTGTGGAATTCATTGCCAGGGGATGTTGTGAAGGCCAGAAATATACCTGGGTTCAAAAATAATTAGATAAGTTCATTGAGGATAGGTCCATCAATGGCTATTAGCCAAAATGGTCAGGAATGCAACCCAGGTGTCGCTAAATCTCTGAGTGCCAGCAACTGGAAGGGACAACAGGGGACGGATCACTCAATAATTGCCCTGTTCTGTTCATTCCCTCTCAAGCATCTGGCACAGACTACTGTCATAAGACAGGATACTGGGCTAGATGGACCATTCTTATGTCTTAAGTGACTTACCCACGGTCACACAGTCATGCAGGACCAGGGATGGAATCCATATGACCTGACTTCCAAACTCCTGCTTTAACTAATACATAAACTCCCTCCAAAATAAAAATCTCTCACAAATGACAATGTTTCAGCCTGATGCAATTAGAAATGGCTGAGATATTAAATCTCCTTCTCCACACATGCTTTGCAACCTAATAAAAGGTGCAGACTATCACGGCAATTATTCTCCAAGAAACAGGGCTGAATTTTTGATAATTTTTCAGTGCCACTTTTCATCTCAGAAATGATTAAGTCTATTCCTTTCCCAAAGGCTGAGTTGAAGCAAGAAATTTGCTGTACCAATGCATTAAATTTAGACCCATTAAATCAGCAGCTATTACAGTGTCTCTAGAGCTGGATGTTTTTCTACAGATAAAAAAAACTGCTGGAGAAAATTATGGGAGACACAGGAAGATTGGTAGAGACTGATAAACTGCAGCACAGAAAATTGTGATAGGAATATCTTTAAAAAATGCTGGAGTCAATCTTCACCCAGGTATACCAGTTAGTTCTGGAATTACACCACTGAAATCAATCTGTGGCTGTCACCTTAAAGTGTAGCCACTATGTTAAGACTTCAGAATAATGAGAATGAAGTAACAGCATAAAATACTGATTATTTTAGCACCAGCAGAAAGAGACCATTGTTTTGGTGTTTTTAAAAATTTTTCTGTTTCTGTTTAGATTTGATACAGTGAAAATGCATACTAAAAAGAAATAAAAGCAGTACATTTCTTTTTTGTGCACATCAATTTTAAATTTCAGCTTTCTAGTACAGTTTGACTTACTGTATTTTAAGTATGTAGAAAATGACAACCTTTTATCCCACAAAAAAAAAAAATCAATTTAGTTCAGCCTTTTGATGTGTCAAAGCTATGTATAAATCTTAGCAGAGGAGCCACAGCTGTCAGGAGACTAAATATATCAGAGTTTTAGATTAGGCGTGTCCAAATAGCAAAATAAACCTACCGCAAGTGACAATCCAGAACAGTCATGAGACACAACATAGATAAGGAGGACATAGAAGGAAGAAATAAAAATTAAAGCATCCACACACAAACATTAGTAAAAACCATGGATAAATGACCTTTTTCACAGATAATATACTCTTTATTCACCTCCTTTGCACAATAAAAGCCTGATCCTGCTACTTTTACTCATGCGATTGGTCCTGCTGGAGCAGATAACGCTCAAGATCAGGATCCTAATCTGTATTTTAACTATTCTCCCTCTTCACAGCAACAAAATGTATTCATAATCTGCCATTTCATATATAACTTCCCCACTCAAAATATCACATTAAAATTATTTTAAGGAAAAAGAACATGCTGAAATATAACTAATCTATCTGAATACTGGATAGTGCACAATTCAGTGTCTAATCATTACCAGTGATAAGGCTAAAGTTTGCACCCTGCAATCAGATATACTAGCATGGACCCCTGTAACCCTGGAGAGTCTCAATGGTTTCCGAGGGGCTCCTGGTGGGCACAGGGGCCACCAATAGCAGGATGAGGGCCTAGAGTCAGTGGAATATTCTTGGTTTTAATGAATATTTATTGGAAGAAGAAGAAGAAAAAATATTACTTTGAGGGCCCAATCCTTTAACTCTATCAAGCATAATAATTCCCAGTGAAGTTAATGGAACTTTTGCATGCACTATGGCTGCCTATTGCCAACAGAGAAGTATTGAGCACTCTCAACTTCCAGTGAAATCAAAGGAAGCTGAAGGCATTGAGCTGAATCCAGGAGTTAATCAGAATTTTGCAGGTTAGGGCCTAAAGACTACAGTATCAAGCCTCAGATGTCTGGTACCATACATGGCCAATACAATAATTCTTTCCACATGGAATAGAGAAGACCTTTTTTTCTATATATACTTGTTTGTTTTCTTTACAATGTATCTCCTTTGTATCTCGGAAGCATTCTACTTTCTTGCCATTTTATTTGTAACTGAGGGAAACTAAAATGAAATGTCTTACATTAAATTTAGCATTACATTGTCTTCATAAGGAAATGCTAAAACCTGCAGTGCTGATTCAAGAATAAACCATTAACTGATTGTGCTTACGCTGAAAATACTGCACATATGGCCAAGGTTTCCAGACTAGGAATTAAAGTTGATAGGAGCTGCAAGGTGCTCAGGACTTACAAAAATCAGGCCATTGATTTAGATGCCTAAATATGGACCTAAGAGCCTAATTTTAGCAACCTGATTTCTGAAAATGTTGGCAACCGAGGCAGACCCTCAATTGGTGGGAACTGTCATAGCTCCATTGGCCTCAATCTTGGTATGACAATTTCCACTATCTGAGGATCCAACCCCTCTATGTTCAAAGGTGCATGAACTTATCAACAGATTCCTGATTAAATTCTAAATATTTGTACACATATATTTTAAAATAAACATAAAGGTTATTTTGAAGATGGTAAGTTCTATATTATTTGAAACTGTAGCTATTTGTATGCTTTTTGCGAAGTTTTGATTATCTCTGTGACAATGAACAAATGGGAATTGGCCTTTGTTTTCCTCCAAAAAGGGGCTGTGTCAAACTCATCATTAACTATTAAGCACAATTTTATATTTTAAATACATGCTAATGCTGTAGTCCTTGGTCATTTATCCAGGTCATAACAAATATAGTAAACACAATTTATTAATATGCTATAAGTACAAGAACAGTCTTACATGATACAGAACAAAGCCCACATAAATATCTACCAATAACATACATGTTACTTGTCCTACAAAGAAATGTAAGGTTTGTTATCATTAGTATCATTTGATAGTGCACAACAAAGAACACATTGAATTTTATCCCCAAAAATGATCAAACAGTATTTTCAAATTATTTTTGCTTCCACGGTCAAAAGTTTGCTAAAATTGGCCAGAGCTAACTCAGCAATTATTGGACTGCTTTTCAAACAATGTCTGAGTGGGAAATTTCTCACAATTATTTAACATTAGTAAACTAGAACAAATTCTACAGGTCAAACATAGGGAGTCCATAAATGCCACATCAAAGTGCCTGGATCAAAACAGCATAAGAAATTTCTGTTTCACATTTATCATATTAAGTAAACCAAAATCCTTATTAGACTTTTAGTAGGGAGGATCCAAGATTTCTGCTTAGTAATATTTCTGAGCTTCACCTCATTGTTTCCCTGAACTTTGGTATTTAACATATTTTGTGGCACTTCTGATGATATGAAGCTATGTACAGTGGTCACCATTAAAATGTTGATCTATATAGCCTGAAAGTAATGAGCTTTCCCCCAACATATTACTGTATTTAGTATAGGGAATGCCTATAATACCCTGGTAAAGCTAATTGCTTTCAAATGATGTATCAACATTTTAGCGCTAGCCACTGTAAACAAACAATGCATTTTCAGTTATGTGCAAACTGTGCCTCCAAATTGAGTCAATGAGTCTGCAAATGTAAGGAGATATTAAAGAGCTCTCTGGTTGGATACTGCATACCGTTAAGGACCTGATCCTGATCCCACTGAAGTCAGCTGTGGAACTTCCACTGACTTCAGTGGTGCAGAACTAGATCCCGAGTGCACAAAGAGTGCCTTGGGAGTCCAATCATTCCCATGCAAAACCTTAATTATTTGCAGAAGTGAAGCTGAAGCACCTACTCCAGCTGAACAGGTTTTGTGCTACAGTTTCTTAATTCTCCTGAATATGCATTATTTGAAAAAACATACTCCTGTGTGTCCTTAGCCGCTGAAATACTTCAAGATAGCATATCTACATAGGAATGTGATTTTTCTCCCACTCATCAAACATAGCACTAATTAGATAACCAATGATGATGGTTTCATTTGTATTTTACCACTCCAGTATTAACCATACATCTGAACTCTTTACCACTCCAACCCATAAGAGAATCAACACTGTCCTCTGGTCAGAAGTGTAGACAAACAGTCTGCTTCCAAATCAATGTTAATCTAGTCTGTGGCTGCAAGGTAACATTGGATTAGATGCAGGGTCCTGCAATTTTCCAGTTAGTGCCCAAGTATAGCACCTCTCTCTCATGCATCAGGTCTGAGGCAAGGGTTTCTCTGCTGTTCTCAAATTAATGTTGCTCAAACAGCAGCATGATGATCTGTCCCCAAGACATTCACTGGCTCTCAGCTAAAACCTTTTATCTGCTTCTTCCTCCCACATATATAACTCTACCTTCACCTCTTTGTTCAATTTTCTTATATTCTTTCCTTTTCTCTTCCCTTTCCCTTGTTCCTTTGCCTCTCTTCCAAAATTCTTCAGCTGCACTTTGCTTTTTGTCTCTCTCTAGGTAAGCTTCTGTGTTTGTGTAGGAAGAACTTTAGCAGCCCAGATCCACTCTTGCATGTCATTTAGTCTCACACGAACTTGGTTAGTACCCCAGTCATCTGAACGTAGGTTCTCTCTATGTCACTCTTGCACCTGGTCCTAGTCGAAGTCCTATATAGATATGGCCATAAAAATCGCCCACAGCTATATTTTTGAGAACACCATTTTCTCAAAAACCCTCTCCTGTATATGGACCAGTTGTAGTGTTCCACTTCCCATTAGGAGAGAAGTTAATTGACTGCCTTGAAAGCATTTACCAGTGCTGCCACCCATGCACGTGTGGTCGGCATCCTCCACGGGCCACTAGCAGGATACAAGCAAGAACTCCAATACAAAGCACTGACAGCTGGTCTCCCCTACACAGCACCACTGTCCAACCACTGAGCAGTAGCAGAAATAGATATTTGCTAGAAGACTTAACTCTTTAAATATAAATGGTGTCCGAGAACAGGATGGCTACTTTACCTGGTCTTTCATGGTCTTCCCTAAATCTTTAACATCTTTCATGTTAATAGCATTCTTCCCTCCCTTTTCCTTTCCCTTCTTCTTGTTCTTCTTTTTGAACAAGCATTTCTTACAGAGACAAAAGCAGCAGGTAAGGATTAATAGGACTGCAACTATGGCTATGGCTATTAAGGCCCAAGGTGGCACTGGAAGAGAAAAAGAAACACACACAAAATGGCACACTGTTAGTAAATTTAAATATAAAAACGAACAGATTTCTTTTGCAGCTAAATCTTTATCAATCCTTTGAGAAAGTATCTAAAAATATTCTGTTGTATATTTTCCTGAATTGAACATTTACACAGAAAACATTAATGTAAAAAGCATGCATTATCTATCTACATACTTGGCAATAAACAACAAAGAATGTAACTTGCAATTATTTAGATTAATCAGCAGGAATAATTTGATTTGTCTAATGTACTCACAAGGTGCGCATCTAGCAAAAAAACCAAAACCAAACCAAAAAACCCTTTAAAATGTTAATCATGTTTAGGAAATCGTTTACTTCTCTCCGTATAATCATTCTTGTAACCCACCTGGCATTATGGCCTGGTAAACCAACCTAGCTTCAAGTCATGTGGAGCTGACTGGGGACTTGCTTCCAACAGAGTTTAGGGAAAGAAGTGCATCCGATCCATACAGTCAGTTTTAATGAGCAGCATTTCTCTGCTGCTTTATTTGACAGACTAGTGGGCTACTCATTATAGATGCAGGTCAAGGTCATCAATAAACAATGATCAAGGTCAGACCAGCCCAGTCTGGCATCTATGCTGATAGCCATCAAGTCTTCCTGATATTGGCAATGTTTCAGTGTACATCTATGTTTTCATTAAATTATTATCAAGAAAAACATATCTATTTAGTTTATTCATTCATTCCAGGCTTCTGGACATGGCTGTAATACAAACAAATAAAACACAATAATAATGATGATAAACTGGTTTTGCAAAAATCAAGAAGAGAATTATCTTCAAAGAAATAAACTTTTATATGACTTTTCTGATTACCATACTTTTCATTGACATACATGACAAAAATATATACAACATGGTAAACAACAGGGTTTTAAAGAAGAGAGTAATTTTTGTGTCTTGAAATGTACTTTCCCTATCAGATCTGCAAGATATTCTCTCAACTCAATACATACAAATCTCTAAAATTACACGGAACACAACAGAAGTGTGAATCAAATTTGGCAAATTTACATCACTGAATCCCAAAAGGAAAGTGGACAGTGAAAACACAGGAAAATTAATTGCTTAAAGTAGCCAAGTAGAGGGGAAAGCATGATTACTGGAAATTATACTAGAGATTGACACTTCAAAACGAAATGAAAGTGTTAGTGAGCAGGTTCCTTATTTGTACACTTTATTTTTCAAACTCCGTTAGTGATAGCTACAAAAAGGCTATAGGAGACATTTTGGGAATAGTTAAATAATAAATTCCATGACACTTTATGGGCCTCCAGATGTTCATTTAATTTAGTTGCCATAAAAGAGATATACCATATGTAGAATAAACGTGAACCGATTATCAAAGAAATGATGTTAACAGATACAATGAGCAGATTAGCAGCAGTTTAAGAGAAATATTTAATGGAGGTGACAGTAGCAATTCCATAGTTAAGGCTGCATTGAGATCTGCACTTATTGCAAGACTAAAATCTCCATTTCGTGCTTTAACGATTGAATTTTGTTTTCAACTTCAGCATACTTTAGAAAGCAATTGACTTTTCTATGTCATTTATTTTTTGTCAAGTATTTACTAACGTTTCCAGAAGAAATCATCTAAAACTGCTGCCTTTTGGAAATTTTACCTTATTTTCCTCTTGTTTCTTTGGGTTCCTCTGTTATTTAAAAAAAGCCCAAACCCACAGTCCTCTTAAATTCCAAACGTTACATGCACTCACAGTCTATAACAACAGAGGTGTAGGCCACATTTCACATCCGAAATTAAACACATAAGATGTTAGTCTCCTTAGAGTTATGCCAAGATTGGCCAAAGGAACTAATCTCAGATCCATGAGCTATTCTAGTGCTGCCAACATGCTTCACTAGCTGTGTTTTGCACTTACTCCCGAAGATCTGGGGAGGCAGGCTGGCAACTGGAGGTATGAAGATGGACTCCAGAAGAAAGAGGGTACTTGGTGAGGGGAGGGGCAATGGGAGGAAAGGGAAAATGTGGAAAGGCAAACAGAATATACTGATGGTGGGGAACACAAGGGATTAAGTGAGATTTGAGATTGGCAGGATGGGGGTTAGCATGGATGTGCACATTGCCTGGAAAGAAAGATAATATGAGAGGTGATTGTCTGGGGGAGTCAGGTGCCTCCATGTTGAGACCATGTTGAATGAAGGGTCCTCTGGCACTGCTGCCTTGTTCCCCAGGGTGATAAGGCAGCAGCAGTGAGGGGAGTCTTCAAGCACTGCTGCCTTGACACAGAGCCCCTCAGCTCCTTTGTTAAACTGCACTATTTGTTTTAATCCATTTGTAATTAATTGCACACAATAACTCGTGGTATAATTAAATAAAGATCAAATGACAGCAATGCTCAAAGTGATACAGAATTTTAAATTTATCTCTTCAAAGACTACACTGTCCAATTCTTTCTGTTAAAGCAAATACAGGTATAAAGGAAGGAAGCTTTTAAGGCAGTCCAAGCTCTGGAGACTTTCAAAAAGGCTTCAACAGCCAAATATTCTGGAAAAGAAAGAAAAAACCCCAAACCAGACAGACTGTAGAGAATATTTTCTTCAATACGAGTGCACAATCTCTGTCAAGAAGATGGCTCATCGCAATGCTGCTGCTGGCAGAGAGCACTCAGCTTCACATTACTGGCACTGCATGTACAAATGAGATTTAAAACAAGTAATATTTCAGGTGCATAGGCTTTGAAACAGAATAAGGTGTTTTGTTTGCTTGTTTGTTTGCAAAACTTTTCATAGAAATTTTATTTAAATCTTTCTGAATAGAATTAATCAGGCTATCGAATAAAACCAAGATTTTCAAAAGAGACTAGTGATTTTGAGTGCTTCATTTTTTTGGGTGCCCCAACTTTTGAGACTTTAAAGGGGCTTGATTTTCAGAAAGAGCTGAGCCTCTGATAATCAGGCCTCATTAAGATTTCTCAAGTCAGGCATCCCAGAACTGAGGCACTCTAAATCACTAGTCACTTTTGTAAATGTATGCCGATAGCCTTTAATTTTCTGACATACTGACTATGAAGAAAGAAGGAGATTTCTGTATTAATTTTATGAACATTTATAATCTGGATTTGGGGGTTATTGTGGGGTGGCTGGCTGTATGGAACCCTAAGGGTTATCTCCAGCTGGATCTTTTCCCATGTATCCAAGAACCTGGCAATAACTCTAATTCAATGGACAATACATTGCTGGAAAACAATCTGCCTAAAACCAGTGTGACAAGGTTTAGGAGCACTGCTCAAACCCCCAAGAGATCTAGAGCTAGGGACTTTTGAAAAAAGGACCATTGAAATGGATTGAAGACAGCCAGAGACCTGAAGAAGACACACTAACTAGTGCATCAGTCCATCAGAAAGGCAGGAACAATAGGGGTACAGCCTGTCTCATCCAGCCCCAATGCTGGGGGATATGTGCCTGAAACAAGCGTGAATAACATATAGTGGCGAGGAAAGGCTATGGTTTAAGTAAGATAGCATGAATGTAGGCTTTTTGTTGTTGTCTTCCCTGTCTGATATATTCTTGTGGACAAATACATAATATATGTCTTTGAGTCACTGCAATTTCATACTGGTTACATGCTTTTGGAAAGAAGTCTATAACGAGGCCAAATCCAGATGGACCTCCTGGAGGTATCTGCTGGCTTGTCAGCCTGGATACCGTAGCCTGGTGATCCAGTCTGAAGTGGGGTGAATCATGGGATTTAATGCAGAGAAGTTCAGGCATAGGCTTGTCACTTGGAAAGGGTACCCAAAGTGGAACAGAGAGCTCAAAGAAGAGACCGCTCCCCACCGAACAAGAACAGTGAACCAAAGAGATAAGCATCAGGACTGTATCATTAACCAAGATATTTTAGGGATCATTTCTGTAGCCTTCACTCATGTTGAGCAGCAGTGACTTATGTGAATAGCCCCCCTAAATCCACCAAATTCAAAAGACAACTTATGTGAGTGAGCTGCAAAATTGGAAGTCTTGCAAAATTGTGTCCTTTGTATAACACCTCCCATGAGCTTTACAAAACAGAGCCTAGAGAATTTCAATGCTGACATTCCAACTAGACAATCTCAAACTATTACATGCCAGGGAGCACAATTGATTCCAAAGAAAGAGGCAACATGAGGGAAGAAGCAAGCTGCAGATCAGCATCAATGTGCTAATATCAGTGTCGATTGCACAGAAAGAGTCCCTACTACTAAACAACCCCAAAATGCCTTATGAATAGCTATAAAACCCACTAAGAGGTGTCAAAGATAGCCCTGGCTTGGAAAGCTGGAACACTGATTTTGACAGGTTCTAATTCAGGCCATGTATTATTGGCTTTCAACGCTCCCCGGTCAAATGAATCTGTATTTTTATAAGGACTCTTGCAATAACTCTTGCATCAGGCGTATCATAATTCTCAGACATGTATCACCCTCCCTTTGTTGGCTAATTTACAGACAACTCCCAGGTTACCAGAAGTCTAATAAGTTTTATGTTTTGAACAGTATCATGGACTAACATGGACATACGTATGAATATGCATATAATAGCAGAATTTGACAACAAGCCGCTCCAGCTATAATGGATTATTGGAACAATCAAAAGCAAAATAGTACTTAATTTAGCCCATCAGTTGCTGCTACCTCAGTAGAGCAGAAGTTTATGCATGGGTTCAGTTTGTGAAATACTCATATTTTCCAGTTTGCTTTCCTGAGTATTATTGACTTATGTCTTTTTATAGCCTGGAAACGCACACACAGAATAGGTCAGGGGAGGAAGAGATAATTACCAATGGACACAAAATTACCAAATTTGCCAACATTTACGATTGATCAGAAGGGACAACTTTGTTAAGATTTTTTGTTTGATTTAAACTGAAACCTTGGAATCTCCCTTTGGAAATGGATTTGAAAATACCAGAGGAAATTTCCTGAGTTTTAGATTATTATAAAAATATTTTAAAAACTAAATGATAAAAAATGTAATCCTACCTGGTATGGAGATGGAATTCTGTAGCAGAACAACCTAACATTGCTAAATTTTATTCTAATTAAATTTAATGCACACCAAATCCTGGGCCCCCAGATTCCCTTACTCATAGGCATTGAACAGGATCACACCCTTCAAATCCTGAGTTTCCAGACAGGTTGGTATGTTCATTCAATGACAGGAGCAAAATCTTCCTCCTTTGGAGGGAGCTTGGATGTTTGGAAGGACAAAGGCAAGGAAACAAAGATGGAGAGACTGGAGTACGGAAGTATCAGGGAATAAGGAAAACAGACAGCAGAAAAAAGGGAAACATTTTATAAAGGACTAGTGCTTTGAAAGCACCCGAGGACATAAGAAGGCAGACCCAGTTAAGTCTGGGATAAAAGTCAGGCCACAGTAAAGAGAGAATGAAGTGGGAGAGGGAAAGAAAAAGAAAGGAACAAAGAGAGAAAAAGCAAAAACCAGCACATGTAACATTAATATTACTAAAGTCAGCTCATTTATGTGGACTTTAGGCACTGAACATTCATTATAAGACAATACATGAAAAAGCGGGGTGATGGAGGAAGACAGAAAAAACACCAAACCAAAACCACCACCATCCATCGAACACCTATACAAATAAGTGTCTTCCCTTCCTCAAGTCTATAACATCAGGGAAAAGCCCAGCACCCTGAAGCTTAAAAAAAAAAGGATGAGGGAAAGAAAGACGGGTGCTCTTTGGACCAAGACGGTGAACTAAATTCCAAAATTAAGGATCCCTTATCAAGAAGGCCCTGCCACTATCCCACTCCTATTTAAGCTAGGGGAATGATAGCTAAAGCCCCATAGCTGACGGCAACGGCCACACTATACCACAGGGAAACAGGTGATCTCTAAGGTAGTCAGAAACCAAACCATTTAGAGATGTATTGATCAAAATAATCATTTTAGCCAGAAACCATGCACTCTGTGAGACATACTACTTAGTAAGCAGGCAGGTGCAATTTCAATTTGGTTAGAAGTTGTAATCTCATGAGAAGCACATTGAAGCATTCCAACTGTGGTGGCAAAAGCACGGATAACTCTGGAAAGTACTTTCACATATGAAAAAAAAAAAAAAAGATTGCAAGCTTCTTGACGAGTTCTGGTGTTGGAAAGTTGCTTTGAAAACTGCTGCTATCTGTGCATCCATCCAGAAAAAGTTGGAGATCAAAAACCTACAGATTGCACATCTGAAAAACAAGCCCCAGTTTTGGTATTAGGAAATATTGTGTAGTCTTTTCTTATAACATGCTCTAGACTTACCCCTGCTATTTGCTTTTGATGGTGGCAAAGCAGAAAAGAAAAGCAAGATTTGCAGTTGCCCAATAATATCTTTACAGCTCAGGAGGTATTAAAAAAATCTCTCAATCTCCCAAAATCCGCTTCCACCAAACCAGCCTGCAACACAGGTAAAAGAAGATGAGACTGAGGCTGGCTGAAGCACATATGCCCTGGGAACCCACCCTGGAATGTAGTGAGAGCGGATATCACTGCTGACTGAGGAAGCAGTATGCAGGTTACCAGGAAACACAAATATAAGTACTGGTGTGCTCTAGATAGAATGCCAGAATGCACTGGTAAGAGGCTTGTCTATCACATCAACATTTAAACATGAACACTCACTTCTTGCACATGTGTTTTTCCCCAGACACAGTTACATATGCCACGTGGCTCTGTGAGCACACTTTGCATATAGATTTCATTCCTGTTTTCACTTCCTTATATCTGTCTCAATTTCTCTGTGTGGCTCTGCTTAGTGCTTACCACAATGTGTTTATCTCCTACCTACCACTAGAGGGAACCATGACAAAGCATCATAAAGAAATGGAATAATGCTAACATTTCCCCCCTTCTGTCTATTGTTTGAGCATTCAATATGCTACTGCAGAAGGCTGTCTCTATGAATAGATTCTGGAAATTACTGAAGCTGTAACTGAGCTAAGAGATGTGTGTTATGACAGCAAAACTTCCCTACATGCAAAACAGTGTGACATGAAAGTGTGCTGATCAGATGGGTTTCACTTGTTGAATATGCTCCTGCCTAAACTGCTTGTTAGCTGTTATCATGCAAAATCATTCACACTTTGTATTGCTGAATGTTTCAAACTTGGCAAATGAACTGACCTGCAGTCTAGCAGGCAGAGAGGAGCTACAGCATGGTTTCTGGCAGTTCTAGATAGGATTATAAACCTAGCCAAGTCATTTAGGATGCTGGTTCAGCAGACCTGCCCACCTTGCCCTTCAAATGCCTGAGGCCAAATTTGCATAAAGTGGATGAAAATTTATATAAATATGCTTTCCAAACTATTAGAAATGTAGTTAGAAAACTATTGGAAAATGCAAGGTTTTTTTTTTTTTTGGTTTTTTTTTTTAATTAATTCATCTTTGGGGCAGATGGCAGGCTTCTCCCACCTAGAGAAATGTCAGGCCAGCACCTCATCTTTCTCTTTATGGCTGAGTCTTTTTTCTTTTTAGTCGCCAATTTCTCTGCTTTTCCCACATTTATTTACCCTCCCTCCCTAGATCTCTCTGGCTCGCCCCTCTCGCCTGTTCCGTTTCTCTGTCCCATCCTCCCACCTTTTGACCCTCTTTTTTTGAGAGACTCCACAGAATCAAGAAAGTGGGGCAGAGGGGTTTCCAAATCTCTTGCTTCCCAACAGGCCTCTAGCACATTCACTGCACCCATAGCAATTGGGCCAGGGAAGAGGGTGAGTCTCTGAGCCTGATGCTTCCTGCCTGTCTAGCAGTTAGTGCGGAATTCATTGTAGCTGTGGCCATAAAAGCTTTTAGAATAATATAAAATAAAATGAAAAGCTCTGGATCACTTCCAGGAAAGCCAAAGGCAGAAGGGGCATGCAGCACAGCTGGAGAAGAGTGCAGAAAACTGGAGCCTCCAGCCAAAAGCTGGACACAAGGCAGCTCTGCTGCAGGCATTCAGGAAAGGTGTGTTTGCAAACATAAGGTGATGCCAGCTAACTTGCCAGTGGAAGACAAGGCAATTCAAGGAGCTAAAATATTCAGCACTGAAACTGTAGAAGCTTGAGACAGCATTTTCAATCATGTTGTGGACAATGGTATTTTGTGGTTAAAGAGCATTTCACTTTTCCTTTGACATTTACTGTATGTTGCACTTCAAGCTTTGATTGATAGTCTCAAGGAAAAGAAAATGGTGGAAAACTCAGACATCTGCCTAAGATTTTAGACTGTGATTTTCAAAGGCAGCTAAGGAAGTTCAATAATACAATCCTCCCAGCATCCAAAAATCCTGAGTCAGACCTCAATAATTCATTAAATTGGCTTAAAAATCATGAGATATTTAAAAATAATACATTTTGCCTTCTGAGTTATTGATTCTTTGGGTGGTACATTTGGGTCACATTTTCAAGGTTTGTCCTGCAGCCACAAGGACTAGAAACATACTTTATGTTTCAAATAAAAGCTGAGATTCTAATTTACAACAAGAGTCCAGAAATTGGGGCGTTAAGGAAAACATATAACATTGTGAGAATTGGCAGTCATAGGAATTAGATGCCCAATTTCCAGGAAAGTCGTTCCTTTGATTTATTGACACATTAATTTAGAAGATCTCAAAATAAGAATGACGACTTAGTGTTAATTTCATTAAGTAGTGTACAGAGGAATATTGTTTTGTTGCTTAGATCACAAACACTTTACAAAGGTGGTCAATATCATTAGTCCCATTTTACAGGTGGGGAACTGAGGCACAGCGAGTTGAAAGTGAATTGTCTAAGGTCATCCAAAAAGCCAGTGGCAGAGCTGGGAATACAACCCAGGTCTCCTGAGTCCCATGCCAGTGCTCTATCCCCTCAGAGCACAATATCAGTTGGCAGTTTATTAACTTATAAAAACTGTACGTAAATTTAGTGCTCATAATAGATGTCAGGGTTGCAGCTCTGAGAATGATATTCTCTGTTTATCCACCACATAGATACAGCAGTACAAGTTTATTCACCATAATGAGTCAGTTCTACCATGGATGAGCTACTTCAAAAAGTGAGATCATTCAGTCTATATTGACAATACCATAAGGGTGCCATTTGTGAGAATAGCAGACAGCGATGACTTTCAGTCATTTGGCTGATCTGACCCTTTCCCCCTCCCCCCAGTGGTTCTCTTATGGTAAATTATCCAAAAAATCATCGCCTAGATAGATGTCGGGGGAAAAGACACAAGTCGTGAATTTATAATAAAAATAATGCTAAAATCCTGATGGTTTATATTATACTAATCAAATTAGCACTGAAACACTGTAGGGACCTGCCTGGAATCCTTTACACAGCTCCCAGTGGGAAACCACTTACCCTCATATTGGACAGTTCCTACTGCCGTTAAGGTTGTCAGTGTGATTGCAATTGTTTACTACCTACCCATATGACGTAAGACCAGCATGTTAAAGAGCCAAGCCAAAGATTTTTATTTTTTAAATGACGAACCTCATGGAATCCATAAGAGCTATGACAAAAATGGGCCCTGATCGTGCACTGGGATCCACCAGAGTGCTCATATGACTTTGGATAGATTCTAAGCAGGCACTGAAGCAGCATTGGGTCTTTACCCATAATTTATCTGCAGAACAATGATCCAGGACTCTGGTATCTTTTGCTGTTAAAATCAGGGAAACAACTGACTGTGAAAAATGGTTAACATTTTCAGTCATAAAAGCCTTTGTAATTTTTCAAAAGGAAACCCCTGTTCTTATCACTTTAATAGGAAAGCCATGCTTAAGTGTGGTTAAGAGCTGGAATGGCTTCATTCCCAAGTAGGGACAGGAGCTCTTCCCTGTTTGTCAGTGATTTTTTTTCTCATTAAATTCCTAAATAATACACCTGAAGTATTGAAAATTCAGCTAGCAAATCAATCAAATAACAAACCAAAAAACCCAATTACTCTAAGAGTTGGATTCAGATTTTTTAATATACTGAATGTCAGGTCAATTGTGTTATGTGTGGAGTAATTGTTGATAAGAAGGGCTGTGTCTTTCCTGTGACAGGAAGGTATCTAATGATTCTGAATAATGGGCAAATATGCATATTTATTTTGCTGTACAGCAACCCCAATAAATCAATTCAACTTCTGCATTTCCTCATATTTTAGCTGCACATATTTAGCTTTGAATTAACAGAGATTCTTTTATAAGCAATACTACCATTATTAATATTACGTTATTTGTATTGTGGTAATGCCTAAAGGCCGTTATCAAAGCTCAAGGCCCAAGTGCAGCTGGCAATGTACACAAATGAAAACAAAAGGACAGTTCCTTCTCAAAGGGCTTCATTACAATCTAAGAGTATGTCTACACAGCAAAAAAAACAAAAAAAAAACAAAAAAACCAGTGGCAGAGAGTCTCAGAGACAGGGGCAACAGATTTGGGCATGGGCTGTGGCACTAAAAATAGCCATATAGACATTCAGGCACGGGTTGGAGGTCAGGCTTTGAAGGCCAGGAACTGGGGTGAGTTTCAGAGGCTGAGCTCCAGCCCAAGACTGAGCATCTACACAGCCATTTTTAGTGTCATAGCGTGAGCCCAAGGCTGTAAACCTGGTCTCCAAGACCCTTTGCCGTGGGTTTTTTTTTTTTTTTTTGCTATGTCAACATATTCTCAGGCTTTAAGTCTGTAATGTCTTGTGTGTGGGTGCACCAGTTCACTCCTGCTGATAACAATGCAGGATTTGAGGGAGGGACTTTAGTATGTGACAAGAGACAATAGGTAGGTAAAATGAACAAATGAGGGTGAGGAAAAGAAACAATTATGTTTGGCATTTTATGTAGCAGAGTCAATTCCTCAACCGCCTGGCCATTGCTGAGTGCTTTGTGCAGGCATTACTACAGAGGTGAGTTGTTGGCAGGAGACCGGGGGCTGATTTTAATAAATCTTTTCATGGAAATTGGAAGCTATTAACCATTTACAATGCTGAGACAAAAATCCCAGAAATCCCATTTGATTATCCCTGGTCTGCATGAAATTTGTCTCTTATTTAAGAAATTGGTGCTTTCACCTATTATTCTAACCAGTCTTTAGGGAAATAAAACAATAAACCCTAAAGTTTAAAAAAACCAAAACCCATACATTTTTATTGTTAAAGATATAACAAGCCATCTAAATGGGGGTTCTCCTATTGGCTAATGTTTCCACCTCCTTTATGTTGCAAGGAACTCTCACCTCCTATGCTGTAACCCAGATTTCTGAGATGGCCTATGTACAAAGAAAGCAATTTCTAAGATGCATTTGAGGTTAATAGCCAAGTTGCTTTTCTTTCCTTTTTAGAGGCCCATTTAACATGCTATTATGATGAGGATGATGATGATTGATTACAGGCTTCTGCTTTTCTGCACAAAAAGCATGATTTCTGATTGGCTAAGTAGCAGAGCAGTAATGGTCATTAACTTCCTTGTAGAAACCACTGCCAAGGTGATAAATAGATTTGGTTTACATTAGCTACTAGACTAAAGCATTATTTGACCTCATTAATGGCTTCTAATCAAATCCAAAGATACATTTACCTAAAGAGAAGGACAATTATTTTAGGAGAGTAGACTGAGACTCTTTTTGCCAGTCCCAATAAATTCAAAGGGTGAAATCTTGCCCTACTGAACTTCAGATGGGGCCAGGATTTCACCCAAAATGTTTTAAAGCAAATGCTATTGTCTCGTTCTTTCCTTTCTCTCTCTCTCTCTTTTTTTTTTTTTTTGTTTGGCTTTGGATAACATTGATTTTCACAAAGTCAATTAAACATATTTAAGATTCAATTAAACAACAACAAAAAATAATCACCATCTTTTATTCTGTACAAGGCCAGAGAAGATTGTGTATCTTGGCAAATTGCTCAGCTTTCAAAAGCCATTTTTGTTAGTACTGAAGCTCTGAGTACCTTTAACTTGGGAATGGAGAATATGCATTTGCTACTGGGTCCCTAATGTTCTTCATAACTATTCCAGCAGTCTATACATAGAAGGCCAGATGCTGATCTTGATCTGTATCTGCAAGTCATATTGGTCTCTATGGGAGGGGGATGTTTGGATTGAAGAAGTGCTATGTATGGTACAAAAAATTTAGCCATGAATGAATGTGTATTCTGAATGCTTTTTAAAATACCGCCCGGTGAGATTTAGAGGAGGGGACCCATGTGGGGTGGCTGTGTTGAATACTTAAACTCCATAACTATCGAAGATCGAAAATATCAGGAAAAACCTTTGTGAATATAGAATTTCTGTAGCCAAACAAGAATGTGAGAGAATATTCTTTGATGAATTAGCCCCTTGTATTTAATTCAAGGGAGAAAATATCTGCAGGGTGGATTTTCCAGCATTTGCTAGGAATTAGGAATGCATGCTCTATTAAATCATTATATTATATGAATTTCTTACAAACTTACTAAAAAATCTACATGGAAAGGCTGGATTGTATTGTGGATAATTTGACTTCCCCATGACTGTGAAATGACAAGGTTGCAGTCTGCCTTTTGGCCTTCTAATCTAGATTTCCTACAGTCCAACTGCAAATTGTTTCTCTTATCCTTCATCTATTGTTCTGGAGGGTGCCAGTGCGAGACAATCATTATCTCTGCTATGCTTTTCACTTCCCCTACCTAGCAGGTGAGGATGGTGTAAGTAGCTATTCGTTTTGCATTCCAGGAATACGTTTTACCTCATGTTGTGTTTTAGACTTTAGCTAATTATAGAATGAATAATTAATTCACATATGCTCTAGGCTGGCCCTCAGCGCTGTTAAACCCATTTACTGTGTGTTACAGCCACAGCACAAGGTTCATATTTGTCTGAAAGACTTTTAGGGCTAAACTGCAGTCTTTAGCCAAAACCTTGAGTAGGGGTGTTATGGAATTGTCCCATCCTGAGGGAGCTCTGGGAGGTGCTTGTCTCACTGAGTGCACATCCTACAGGACAATGCACCCTTCTCTTGCCCAGAGTAGCTGGCTACTCTCTGGATTAGTGCAGAGGCGAGTGGAGTCATTGGGGTAACTTGAGCACCCAGGAGAATAGAGAGGGAGTTTTTCATTTTATAAAATAATACATTTTTAGCTCTCGTGGCTGCTAAAAAAACCCAAACCCTTTCCAAATGGGAACTGAGGGTAAACCACCGCTGTGTTACCTTCCGGAGTTTGCAGATAGCTTGAAATGATGGCTCAGAGAGATACAAACATGCCTGTGCCATGTTAAACTCATTGGCGCGTCAGCTAAAAGGATGACACTTTAATGTCCACATTAACTATTGCATTGTCAATTATATCAGTGGATGCACGGGGGGAGGTGAAAGGAAGAGAAGTCCAGGGTGGGTGGGAATTGCGTATTGCTGCAGGGAAGGAAACACAAAGGGAAGAACACAGGACATGTAAAGACCAAGAAGAAAATGAGAAACAGAGAAAAGAGGGTGAGGAAAGAAAAGATATGAAGGGAAGACATAAAAAGTGGCCCAGTCAGGGGAGGGGAAATAGCCCACTGAGTAATACTGATTGTGACAAAGTACTTAATAAATAATAGTAACTAGACGTTTAGTGACTAGATAAAGGCCAGATCTTACCCTTGATCTGTGTGCAGCCTCCCATTGATATTAGTGCGTGTCCTGCCAAGAATGGACGGGGCAATGACCATGGACTCTTAAAATTATGTCCTGGTCAAGCCTTCTTCACCAAATGAATTTGACTGATCTGCTATAGGCAGAGTAAAATCCCATCCTCTGCAATGTCCCCAACCTCTACAATTCCAGAGGAAAGAGATATTTAGAACTGTATATTCTGAACTCCTAACAACCCCCTGCCCCACTCTGTTAAACAATAATTAAACACTTTGTAAAGCCTTACTCTATTAAATGGCCATTTGGATCTGTTCCATATCTCCATAAAAAGACTCGGATCTACAATCCAGGGGATTCAAAAATGCTTACTTTCCCTAATGTCCATGTAGTAATATTAATGCTTGGCTTCTAAATATTGCTTTTCATCTTCAAAGCACTTTATGAACATTAAGTCATTAGTCTTCATAATACTCCTGAGCAGAGAAGTCTTATTCCCTTTTTACAGAGGAGAAACTGAGGCAAGGAGAATAAATTAATTGTCTAAAGCCACATAGGAAGTCTGTGTTAAAAAAGAGATTTAAGCTTGACTGCCTTCAACTCCCCACTCTTATACTCAGACCTCATCTTTCTTGTTAGAATAGCATCTCATCAGCGTTTTCACAAGAGCATAGTTTTGTTTTCCAGAATTTGTGAATTACCTCCAGAAGCTGCAGCATACAGACTAGTCTTTTTGCTGTTTAATCAAAATAAAAGTGCCATGTGGGATCCGCTGCCTTGTGCTTTTAATTCTTTTTTTGTGTGGCAAAAGCCAGAAAAACCAATTTGCCTGTGGATCCACTTCATCGTTATAGATCAGGTTTTCTGTTAAGCTGAAAATCACATTGTAAAGCAAAAATCATACAGTGGGGTTCTTGCTGCAGTCCTTATATAGATGCAAATATAGTGCAAGTGGTAAAGCCTTATATTGGTCAAAATGTAGAAATAAAACCATTAAAAATGAAGATGTTAAGAAAAACAATTAAGACATAGGGAAAATAATCATTGCTGGAACTGGAATCCAAGAGTGAAATCCTTACTCCAGTGAAGTCAATGGCAAAACTCTCATTGACTTCCAGGGAACCAGCATTTCACCTCAGGTCTTCATTTTCCCAAGCAAGCATTTTGCCATTAACTAAAGGAGCAGCTGTGCTCTCTCATGCTAATAGAAACTTTGTTATAGTTAATTGACAATTCTTTCAAACCTGTAGAATCACCAGCACTGAACAATTAATTATTTGTCTCTGAGTAAGTTAGCTGCAGGAGAGATAGACACTAAGCAAAAGAAAATGGTGTCTATGAAGCATGAAGAAAAAAACAAAGAAAATATAACTTTCAGAAGAATGTGAATATTAGGGGTAAAACATCAATCAAAGTCCAAGCAAAAACTGTCTTTGAAAATAAGTGTTCTTAAAGGTATTTGGATAAGTATTAATGAGTTTTCAGTAAGATTTAACAATGCATTTATTCTCCAATGCAATTTCCTTCCCTCTTCCATTGAACATCCTCTCTTTTAGGCCTGTTTTCTTTCCTCATAAGGTGCTGCTTGATAATAACTACACATCAACCTCTGTGTTATATATATTCTTTGCACAGCACTTAATCCAGCAAATAAAAGGTTAATTATTTTAAAACCAATGCAAATGAGCTGCTGGTTTGTTATTGGATGAAAGCACTAAGTGATCCACAGATGCAACTTTGCGTTTGTAATCTAATTAAGCCTAGTCTAATTAAATATGGGATGGATTTGCAAAGCAGTTTGAGAGCTACATTGAGCTCATTTGCACTGAGAATGCCACCTGAGCTTGTAAAGAGCTTCCTGGAAGCTGGTCAGGCTGTTGTTTAGCTCCCTCATTCTTTGGAATGGCCTTTTAACAAAATAACTTCTATTAAATGTTAAAATCCTTCATTGCACAACACTGCTCTTAGAGGAGAAAAGCAGCACTGGACACTAATAAACTCAGGCCTTGATCTTGCAAACACTCAAGCACATGTGTAACTTTACTCATGCGAGTAGTTGAGTTCAACACAACTACTCAAGTGTGTAAAATTAGGCATGGGCATAAATGTTTGCAGATCAGGGCCTTAGCTTGTGAAGTAATTGGATGTGGGTTTTTTGTTTGTTTGTTTGTTTTTTAAATAAATATTCTCTCCCTTAGTAAATAATCATTTCACAGACACTCTTTTTGGCAAGGAAACTCGTTGCTCAAGCGCAAAATCCTGACCTAGCAGCTACCAGTGCTGAGATTCAAAATGTTCCACGAGAGAATAAAATAACATCTAGAAGTTAGTTCCCATATCCCTCTCCTCAGCACATACCCAGATACGGTGTGAAACCACATCTACAAGGAATTTTAAAAGAATAAACCCCAGGGTCTTCATCATTCTCTCTAGACAAAGTAAGATAGAAACCAAATAAGAGAAGCTTCAATTTGGAAATTTCTATATTAAAAGTAAAATAATAATGAATTTAAACAAGAACATGTAATGTTAGTAGAACTAATGATGCAGGCCTTGGTTCTCTTCCACGCTGTGGTCACTTCACTCTGCTCAGATAGTGGGGAAAGGGGACGGACCCTGGGAAAGACTACAGCATAAAGAAGCTTCCCTGATGATCTAGAGTTGGCAGAACTGCTCTGTGCCACCCCATCTTGGGGAAGGACAAGGTGGTACCAGATTGTGCAGCTCTATGGCTATTCTGGGCTGTTGGAGGAGCCCAGAGATGGATGTGGAAAGCCTTGGCAGGGACTGCTAAAACAAACAAGCTCCTGGCAGGGAGCTTGTGAATCACAAACAGGGTTTAAAATCACTTTCCTCACTGCCCATTGCCTCTGGACAGGATCCAGCTCCAAACTGGATCTTCTGTAAGGATAAAACAAAGTTTCATCATTGAAATGAGAGTCATGTTGTAACATATTTAGGAATGCTAGTGTGCTTAAGGATAGGATAATTGATTGCTGTGTGCTATATTTATTCTATTGTTTTCTTTTATTTTAATATTTTGTTCTGCGTACAATGAACCTATTTACACTTAACTGTGTTTCAGTAAAACAGTGATTAGAGTGAAAGCCCATTCATTTTTTATTTTATTTATTTTAAATGACAGAAGGGCCCACTCTGCAAACACTTGTTACCAGGTGAAGTGTCTTCTACTGAGAGGACTCCCATTAATGGCAGAAAGCACCATGCTCACTAGGGTGTGCAGGACTAGGAATTATTAACACAGGTAAGGAAATGTTCGTGTTTGATTTTTTTTTTTCATTTGACAGTGTCACTTTAACCTGCCAGGGACCATGGGTTGTTATCAGCAGAAAAAGGTGTCTTTTATTAAGTCATAGTTAATTTTCAAATCAAATGTCAGACTGAATTCATTGATCAAATATTAATTCTCATGATATTTTAAAAAAATCTTATGTTACATTCACTGCAGTGTAGAGGCCATGCTAAGGAGCATTGCATAATTTAAGACCTACATTAAGGTGAGGTTTAAGTGTTGCATGGACTCTTGTACAGACCTCTGCACTGGGATGAATGTCATGAATAGGTACACTCAGGATTAATGGTGTTGGGAATTACAGTAAAAAAGCATAGGCCAATTGGGCCCTCTTAGCGGGCACTTACTGTTTTCTAAGTTTATAAATTGAAGAGCGGTATGAGCAAAAACACTTTAGGGAACTTAAATAAATAGACAGAGAGGTTTAAAAATCAAAATCCAAAGTAAAGTTTCCGTGGTGCAAAGTTCTCCAAATACCATAATTTTATGGCAGAAGGTGGAGGAAAATTTAAAAGAAATAGTTATTTGTTAAAGTTCTTATTTTGATCTCACTGTATTTTGTACCATGGATTTTAAAATGCTATAAACAACTGGGTGAACATTCAGCACTTCAGACATAGTGCAGTTACTTGTATTGCTCTGGCCTTGATCACTTTGTTTTTCTAGGTTAGCTTGAAATATCATACACACAGAGCAAAGTGCTTTTATAACATATGTATGCTCTGTAGGCTTAATAACCTGTGAAGTGCCTATATCTCAATCGCAAAGGGATTGCTGTTTGCCTGAGGCTGGAAATGGCCGATGGGATGGATGACTTGATGATTACCTGTTCTGTTCATTCCCTCTGAAGCCTCTGGTGTTGGTCACTGTCAGAAGACAGGATACTGGGCTAGATGGACCATTGGTCTGACCCAATATGGCCATTCTGATGTTCTAAGAATGCAAGCCCAGGAGCCTTCTATGTTATATGTAAAATGGTAATGTAAAATAAAAATATTTTATAAATAAGACAGTATTTTTTTTTAAAATAGCCATATACAAACTATTTAAAAATATTCTACACTGGGACTGAAAGATCAAGGGAAATCAGATTCTAAGGCTCTGACTACAAAGACATTTTTATTGTGCCAATAACTGGTGAGCATACTATTAACAGATGAATCTTAACCACATGGACTGCTGCTGGGGAAAATATAAAGTTCACGCATGGCCAATATTCAAGGACTCAAATGAGGTCTCAAGCAACTGGCAAACAACCTGTTTCATTTTTGAGGAGATGGACTGGGTGCTCATAACCAGACCTATCACAGAACCCATGAATCTTGTGCACAGTGGTGAGCCTCATCCCAAGTTGCAAGTGGAGTGTGAGAAGGAAGAAGACACTGATAAACTGTTTTATGGAACATGCTAGAAACACAAAACAGTTATTGAACCACAGCTGCTGCTACATACAGAATGCAGTCTGGGACATGGTCAGTGCAGCTGGTGAGGGTTGGAATAGAGCCATGACAGTTTTTATTGTTATGGTGAAACTGTCCTACAGTAAGGGTAGAAGCTCTCTCTCTAATTCCTCCAGTCTGCAGTAAGCCCAGAAGATAGAATTGTTTTCCTGCTGTGACTAATATTCAACCAATCCACAATCAATAATCACCAACGTTAGTAATGTTGCCTCAAACCCTTCCATGGAAGCTCTCTGGGTTACAAAACAGAATATAGAACTGCCACATTTCCTTGAGCATGTCATAGTGCATGCAGCATTTGTTAAAAGCATAAGCAGTACTATGTAAGTCCAGAAGTTAAATGACATGCCCTTCAATGCTGACAGCTCAGTGATCCAGCATCCTTGTAATGGATTCCATAAGCAGAACATCCAAACAATTTTAAAATAAACTGTTAAACTGTTATGTAGGCCGACAATTTATTTTAGTTATCAGATCAGGGTGCCATCAGTGAGGATTTTTTTGCTAGACATCCCCATGGGGGTGCACAGATTGTAGCCAATTTCTGCCAGATAACCCCTTTGCGGGTGGCCAGTAACTATATTATGGTCTTTGGTTGCTTTTAAGTAAGCCAGTTCGTTCCAGATAAACCTTACTGCTTTCTGGGAGCCAGCGTTGTAGTTTTTGATGGATAGCTGTTCTTTTCAGTGCTCAGTGATGTAGCCAATGAAGAAGTTTATCCTAGTATGTGTCTTTCCCTGACCTTTATCTGAGGTCTCATAGAACTTTTCTGACAGCCACTGATGCCCAATGGTCACAGGCAGTACACATTTACCTTCTGACCCTTCTTCCAAATACTCTTCTTGTCCAACCATGGCATATCAGTTTTGAGAAACCTGAGCAGAGAGATTTGGCTTCCAGTTCACGGGTCACTAGAAGAATGTTCAATAGAGTCACAATGGATAATGGGCAATCAATGGCAGAAGCATTCAAAAAGGAAAGCGTGAGTCCTTCTAGTTCTGCTATTGTGTTACTGAATTCTATATGTTTTGCAGTATATTAGACTTGACGTTATTTTTTAAAAAATCACTATCCAATGATCTGGTTTGCTATAAGGCCAACTGGATGTTTTTCAGCCCTCCTTTGTCACTTCTAAGGAAAGAAATTAGCACAGTTGACTTGAAGTGTAGTGAATAGTTTAAAAAAAGATTACACCAAGGTCACAGTTCTAACCTGGGATACAATGGTCAGTAGTGAAAGGGTAGCTCACATTCAGAGGTTGATGAAATTATATTCACAAAGTGAACTGCTTCACATTTTTACTGATGGAATCCCAGCCCCCCCAAATGCAACCTGTCCCTGCACGACCTATATGTCAAAAGTGGCTTATGGGGGTTTCAGAGGATCTTAATAATTTATGGCAGACGAGGAAGGAGAATCAAGAGGTGATTGTAGACTCCATTTGAGTCTTCATGGATCATGAGGGTGCCAGAATGCTGGTTTTTCTAGAGAAGGAGAAGGCCATAAATGAAAGTAGAAGGAAGAGAGACCAAGAATGAGATTAAAGAAAAACAGAAATGGAGGCTCTTGAGAAGAGTTGCAGTCAACAGATAGAGGTAAGGGCTTATAGGGTACAAATGATGATGGGTGCTTCATAGCAATGATTCTTATTTCCTCTACTCCTAAAATGAAGGGCCTATCCATTTCAAAACAGAGGATCTACTTCCTGTAGGTACTGTGAAGACAAGAACTATCATTGTGATCCATCCGTTGCAATTAAGTGGACTAGCTGCACTTCAATGTATCTTTTTGATCAGCTTACAGACTCCGCATAGTTTGAAATGTTTTAAAAAGTATTCTTCATTATTGTTTAATAAAAATATTAGCATACTTCCTGTGTGACCACGTAAAAATAACAGAGGCATAAAACTAATGTCTTCAGCACATCTTCCTGGCAGTAAGGCCCTAGTCCTGCAATGACCTCTGTGCCTGCCTGGATATCATGGTAGGATTAAGGCCTAACTGACAGCTGCTGCCTGAGGCTTGGTCTACACTTAAAAGTTAGGTTGACATAGCTATGTTGCTCAGGGGTGTGAAAAAAACCACACCCCAACTGACACAGCTATACTGACCTAGTTTCCAGTGTAGATGCAAGAGTGCTTCCGTCAACATAGCTAACTTTGTTTGAGGAGCTGTTCCCATACCATGGAACAACTCCATCCATCAGTGTAGGCTGTCTACACTATGGGGTTTTGGCAGCATAGCTACATAGTGTAAACATACCCTCAGTAAAAGGGGCTGTAGCAGGTTTTAGGGTATTGCAGGCCTCTAAGGGTATGTGCACACTGCAGCTGTCCATGCTTCCTCCCAATGCAGCTAGATAGACATGCATTAGTTCTGCTCAAGCTAGCATGCTAAGAATAGCACTGTAGCCAGCGGTAACATGGGCTGCAGCTTGGACTAGCTGCTTGAGTAAAAACCAGTCCAAACCCCCTGGGTGTGTACTCAGGTGGCTAGCCTGAGCTACAGCTCATGCTACCCCCTAGCTACACTGCTAAATTTGTGTGCCAGCCTCCTATTTTGTCTGTGCTTTCCTATAGCATGTGTATTTATATGAAGAGGTTGATGTGGCTAAATAGTTCCATGCAACACAATTGTTAAATATATGCATGGCTGCCTCAGAATTGCTATCAGTCAAGTTTTCATGACATTTTATAGTGCTAAATGCTATGCCTGAGTTAAGATTACATTAGGTATTTCATTTGTTTACTAATCTTTTTTTAAAAAACCCTATTTTTCTGTGAATTGGGACATCTGGTCAGTCCTAGTCCTTAAAACCCATCAACAAATGTTTCACAAGGCAAGACAGTTTAGGAATTGGTATTCTGGAGCAGTTTCATATGAAGTGATTACCATCACAGAGGTATAATCTAAAAGGATATGCTAGACTGAAAGTTATGAATAGTAAACCTGCCTTATCTTCCACTGTCTTCTTTCCATTGCCCATGCTGCAAGTAAATTTGCCAGTGGAATATTCCAAACAAACAGCTGGTTCCTGGACAGAGACCTAAAATACTACATTTCAGCACAGAGCAAGTGGGTTGGTGTGAGCTGAGCAAGGTTGATATAAAAACTCTGGACTTGGAGGAAGAGCAAAGAGATTTTTAACCAAAACAACAAACAAGTCTCAATGTTGTCATTGCCCTGCTTAGGCCAAATCTTCTTACGTGACTTTGGCTAATAGGGAAATATTAATAAATGCATAAATGAAAAAACATGTTGAGGAAATGGAGAAGTCTTCGATGGTGAAGAGTGATTGAAAACTGTGTAATAATCATTCATAAACATAAATATCGTCACCACCTAAGAGAGGACAGCTTTGTCCCTGCACATCCCCACTTGTTGATGTTAAACACCAACAACATGTTGCCTTCCTGGACTACAAATTCAAGACAGGAAAAGTAAACTTCACACCTTTAGTAAATGATGTGTTCCACTCAGTGGGAACTCAGATAATATATTGAATGACAAAGTCTTGCTTACAAAATACTATCCAGACCACAAGTCATGAAGACCAGGAGATGGAGGAAGTTTTTTGCTCAAAGGTCACAGTACGTCTGTGCCATTTTCAATATCCTTCCCCCTATTTTTTATTTGGACAATCCTTTCCTGAGTTTGGGAAACGATGCCTGCTAGAGTACTAAACATATCCCCAGATGATATAGGGGCAGTGAGCAAATTAGGGAGCTTTTGCTGAATCTGATCATTAAGAATAGATTCAGATTGAGAAGCCTCCACAGGATTTAGCACATGGATTGCTCAGTTGTCAGCTGGAACTGAGTCTTCACAAACCCATTATTCAAACAGGCTGTGTGTTATAGTCTCTTTCTGTACAGTAAGAGCCTCACTTACCCACACCAGAACACTTATGAAGACTTGAGGCCAGGTCCTCTGCTGGACCCCAGGTCTACAGGCAAAAGGGAGACCTGAAGTCCACACAGATTGGAATCCCATTTGTACTTTCTGTCCTCTCTGCAGGGGGAAAGGTGGGAAGATTCTGCAGAAGAAGCTGAATTTCTGGAGTAAGCAGTGGCCAGTCTACACTGAGTTATGGGCTATATGATAGATGGCCAGTAAACACTGCTCTGGATCCACCTAAATGCCTGGTATAGGGAGATGGGCAAAAAACTACCCTCCTCTGATGTTCCATTGTAACAAAGTTGTGGCCATTCACTTGCATGTCCTGATCAATGCACACAATTTCTTACAGATCATGTATATTTAGACATAGTATTAGTTTTAGCCGTGGAAGGCTTTTGTGAATAAAAAACAGAGGAAAGTGAAGAAAGCTACATACAATATACTTTAGATACAATTAGGGGGTTAGAAATTTGAAAGGATCCATCAATTTTGGTGTGCCTGACATGAGAGACTTTGGCAAGATTGTCAAAAGTGTTGAGCAAGCCTTCCAAGATATAGCAATGATTTTTTTAAATTAATAAAACAAGATAGTTAACTTACATAAACCTAAATTAATGTTGTAGAATGCATCAGGGAAGTCTTATATATTTTGAATCTTTTACAGAGCCAAGCACATTCAGTCAAACCTTAGAGTTTAACAAACAATAATAGCAAAGACTGACAGTCTATTCTTTGTACCCCTGTGCCAACATATTGCAGGTTTTTTATAACAATGTGTGATAATGTATTAGCAATGCTACAATACCTAGGCACAAATAGATGAGTTAAGGAAGCAATGTCAGCCTTAAATTTGAATTTCCTTGATTTTGTTATACCTTTACCACAGATTTTTAAGTGACTGTTTTAAACTTAATATTGAATGTCATGTTTCTTTCACATAGTATATTGCTGAAAAAAACCCACTCATCTTAAATATATTGCTAATCGGGAGTTCATAACTGTCCAATGAACCCTTTCTTCAATTTTTAGAACAATATGCAAAATTATTATATAATATATGTAAATAATATTTCAAAACATATTTTTATTGCCTTAGTCTAATATAAAGAATTTAAAAAGAAATTCCCAGTGCTGAAAATAAACTTGTGAACAACATGTTCACAGTTTTCTGGTTGCAAATTGAATTCTCTACTCAGTTTAATAGGAACTGCCACAACTTGACGTATCCATAATACAATAAAATACCTACACAGTCACTGTAATGAATATAAAGTAATAACCACAATGACGTGCTGTAGGGGACAGTTGGGGCTTCTTAGGAGTCCCTTCTTAAAATCCTGTCATCAAATGAATGGCATGTGCTCAACCCCCTCTCTACCATAGATTACTTTTCTCCCTATGGTAGAGAAAATCTGATTGTTTTCAAAAACATTCATAAGAGGTCTCTCATGAGGTCTTAACTCTCTTCCCCTCACTTCAAATTGCACAATTAAAAAACTATAATATATGAGCACTTTACTTAGTATCCTTTTTCAGGAACAAAATATAAGTTGCCAGCAAATGTAATTGTGTTATCATTCTCTTTGGCTGGTAGGTTTTGCTTTTTCAGGAGTTCTGGATAAGAGAAAGCATTTTTTTATACTTTGAACAACAAACTGATGGATTGCCTTATCCCTCCCTCCACCGTTGAGTGGGTGTGTGTTACAGCTTCTCCTCTGTGGCCAAGTCACAAGTGGTAGCAACTCACACTTTTGATTGCGATCTCTGGTTCAGTTCTCAGTGTATCAGCCAACATGGTGGTCATCCCATAATTTGGGGTTTGCCCTGGGTTAGAACTGTCATAGACCTCCGAAGTCTGTGGCGCACTTTCTTTTATTAGAGGAAGGATGTAACCGGCTGGTGAGTGTGTGTTATAGTCCCCCTCTATGCCTGATCTGCAGAGAATATGAGTCTGCTATAGGTCCTTTAGCTGAAGCTTATATTTTTAAATTCTGTAGGTCCCCAGTCCCTAGTCTGAGAGTCAAAATGCTGCCTGTTAGACATGCACCCTAATACATGATGTATAGAACATTTAAAGAGGTTATATCAATCGACATTTTACTAGGATAACACAAGGTTTATCATTATTTCCTTAAGGGAAGCTTTTTAGTATGAGTCAGTTGTTCAAATATCAGCAGCACATCACCAAATAATCAAATAGTATCTCAGCATCTGAGATTTTCTGTACAAATGCTTCCTTTCAGTCATGCTCTGCATAATGACTTTTTAGTTTGCATTTCCCACTCACTCATAGCTACATAGAAAATAATGGATTCTGGAGCCAGATTTTCAGCAATGCCAAACATGAGCTTTCAAAAATTAAGAGTCAGGCTCCCAAAAACTGACATGGCTTCAAAAGTGACATTTCTAAAAAATAATAAATGTGGCTCTTTTTATTTGCGTGGTGGTTTCTGAATCTTTGGGGGACATTTGTACCATGTTTTCAAGCTTTTCTCCACAACCATGTGGGATAGAAACTTTCTTATTTTAAAATGAATGAAAGCTGAGGTTCTATGTAATCACAGGACTCTAGGAGCTGGACTTTTAATGACAAGAACAAATATTGTGAGATTTGCAATAAAATTGCATTGGTTCAGATTTTTGCATTGTTCTGCTACTGCACTGTCACATTTTCTCCCCATTTGTATTGTATATCAGAAATAAGGCACTATTCTTAATTGCTCATGTTTTCCGTCATGTAGAACAATAAATGTCTTTGAATGACGTGAGCCAATGGAACATGGGTTGAAAGGTGGGGGTGATACAGGAGCAAGTGAGCCTATGACCTTTGTGCTTTCTCCCATGCGGACCCTCATGCTCGGAGGAGTTCCCCATAAATATCCACAAAACTAACTTATTTATCCTCTTTCAAATTCATCCTTAAAATTTTTCCTCTGCCATGAAGCCTACAAAATACTTGCCAATTGCTAGACTGCTGGAGTACTGAGATCGTTGACTAATACAGTCTCATTGTTTCCTTGTACTCCCTTGTCCACCTGCCTCCATCTATTGCCTCTTGTCTTATACATATTTAGATTGTAAGTTCTTTGAGGCATGGACAACTTTTTGTTTGGTGTTTGTACAGCACCTCACACAATGGGGTTCTGTTCCATAGCAGGGGCTCCTAGGTGCTATTATAATACAAATATTTAATAATAAGTTCACTCTGATATTTCTATATGCCTATATATTCCTATATGTTGTCTCTGTGTATTAGAACAGTTTTGGAACCTGATAGATCTTCATCAGCACCACATGCATGACTGGGTCAGATCTATCCATCCTTAATCATGCTGAATAGAACCTTATGAGTGTCACATTGACCTCAGTGGAGCGGCAGCTATGGAGAAAGCTGTGGGCTGAACAAAGCCCTAAGTTATTTTCTACATACAGTCAAAATGGCAAGCCCATAAAAGTTAGATTTCAGAAATACCATGTGAGAGAGTGTGTAAAGTCCCAAAATGTGATTAGAAAGTATAATTCAAAGTAACAGCTCAGAATCCGGTGTCAAGGAAGTGAGAAAATTAAGAAACGAGTTTAATGTCTCATAGAGGGGGTAATAAGAACACTTAGTGCAATTTAAACTGGTCAATCAAGGAGGAACAGAATGGATAGAAAAAGAGAGGCAGGGAGGGAGAAACATTCATCAAGCTGTGGAAGTTATGATAGCTGAATTCTAGTATAGTTATTACTAAGGGTACAGGAAGCACTCATATTTATTATTCTTAGGGGAACTCCAGTAGGTTTAGTTGGTGTGGCTTACTAATGTATTGTTACACTTATGTTACTGCCAGACTGTTATCTGTGGGTAAATGCAGGAATCTGTTTATGTATGAACATATTTTTAAGAGTTTGTCAAGGCCATCTAGCATTTGAGATGTGTGCTCATTTATGCAGTGTAGTATAAATATAAACAAATGTTTATTATATGTAACTATCATCATCATCATCATCATCAAAGTTTTAAACTAAATGTTTAAACTTCAAATTAAGGGGAAAAACACCTCAGTAAAAATCCCAAGGGGACTGTCAAGATGCTTAAAGGGATTTTTCTTTTTAAAAAAGGGTTAAAATCCCCTTTGCCCTTTCTACTTCCCTCTCCTCCGCTTCTATGACTTATCCTTTTCCCTCTCACCCTCTTCCTCCCTGATCTCTCCTTCCTTCAGTTCTGCAAGGCCCCTTTCCCCTGAACCTCTGCAATATACTTTTGTTTACATAGTATTCAATACAGAATTTAGGAGTGAGTGGGATTCTCTTAATGTAAAGAAAATGAACACTAATATACATCAGTTACTGCAAGAACAAGAGCTCTGCTGGCCTGTAGGGACAGAAAGTGATGAGAGAAAGGAAAGAAATTAATAAAAAGAGGTCTGAAAAACCTTTTAAAGCAATTTCCCTTTCAGCAGTTTGACAGTGCCATTTGCTTTCCTTTTGGTTTGTTCTTCCTTCTCTTTCATTTAAATGTTGGGATTTTTCTGTTTAAAATGAAGGAAGTAAAAAGCTGACATGGAGTCTTTGTTGCTTGTAAATAGCTTGAAATTTCTGCATACAGGAGACAATTCAAAGCAGAAGGATTACAGTGGCCAGTCAATATGGAGAGATTTACATACAGTACAGTTATTCAGACACAACTGTTCTGGGTGATTATGCAAATCAGACACTCACAACCAGAGTGCAGGGATTTGTATTACTGAGAAAAAAATCTCTACAGTTGTGTCTCAGTAACCTTATAGCATCTCTGCACTTTAATTGTATGAGTCACTGTAATAAAATGACTCCAATCATTTGATCCACAGTAAAATGAACAATGAGACATCTTCCTGAACATTCTGCATGTCCTCAGATGCTCAGTCTCTTCCTACACAACATGGAGGACAGCACACTATTCTTTTTTAGGGGAATAAATATCAGTCAGAGGCCAGAATTTGAGCCTCTATTGGTAGGAATTTTAACAACATTTGAAAATTTTGTATCAAATAAGCTTATAACAGCAATAGTGTAATTGGCCCCTTCCTTTTCCTTGGCAATAATTTAATTCCCTCGTTGTGGGAAGTTCTTTGGCCTTTCATAGGAATGGAATTTTTTGCATTATAAAACACATTAACAATGATGAATGTTAAGTAAATCCAACACACCCCACGTTGAAGTTTTGTAAAGAGTAAGGTGAAATTTAACATTTGGGACTGGATTTTTGGCTGGTTAGTTAAGAACCAGCAAATATTTAAATTTCTGCTTTAAAATATGTCTACTGTCTTTGTACTGATTTAGGCCTGCACAATACATTAAGCATGTGACCTTAAATGTCCTACAAAATGCACTATTTTTAAAGATTTTCTATTCACTTTTAATCCACATTAAAATAAACCATGCAGTTTTTACTGAAAAATACAGGAAGAGGAGGAATTTTTCAGGGGTGTTTCACTGATTATTAACGGTGAGCTACATTTTTGTGACTGCCATCATGGAAGCCACAAATTTAATGTTTTTTTTACAAAATATCCATGACTTGACATTTTAGGACTTATGTGTGTAGGTAGGGAGATGTGACTGTAAACAATTAATACACATAAACAGTTTTTGTACTGGGGTACAGGTGCAATGTTTACTGATATAGTTATACCGGAACAGCCCAATGCCCTAACAGTGAACACACTGTCTCTCACTCTGTGTCTCCTGCTCACATTCAGTACCACTCTCACCGACACCTTACATTGCCCTGTGCCTCCATCTGTCTTTTATTTGGGTGCTGTGCTGCCCCCCACCATAGGTGGCCTGCTTCTAACCCTCCTACTCCAGGGTCTGACAGGTCTCAGGTGTGTTCAGAGCAGGCCTACAGGTTGGGCCCAGATGGCAAGATAGATGTTCCCTTTCCTAGTTTAAAAATCCTGCTTCAAAGCCTCTGGAGCTTCAGCTTGACGGATCACTCTGAGCAGCATTTTGGCTGGTTTGAAAACGTCACCCTATGAAAACACAGGCACCTAGAGGCAGCACCTGAGCTGAGGCTTTGAAAATGTCAGTGGTGCTTACATGATAGCCTCAGACATATATCGGTTTGTTTGAGTGCCTAAATCCTTTAAAAAATTTAGCCATTAGCCTCCCTGTGCCTTAGCTGCCCAACTATAAAATGGAGACAATAGTGCTTCTCTCCCTCACAGGGGTGATGGAAGGATAAATTCATTAAAGATTGAGGCACTCAGACTATCGCGATGGGGGTCCTTATAAAATACATAAGATAGCTAGGTTGCATTAAGTTTCTTGTGGAACCCCTCTGCACTATGCAACCCTCTTATGGGGAGGGCCAGCAGGGATATATTGGGAGCAGCTGCTACCAGGAAACCCTACCGAGCTCACTGATGCTGTGCTGATGGAGGGTGAAAGCTGGAGAATGCCAGGAGAAAGTGTGGGAGACAACAAAGGTCCTAACTTTTTAAGGATCAGTGGTTTCTGTTCCAAAAGAATGATCTGGTGGAAACTTCATGGAACATTGTGGTTTTTTCTGTCCCCAGGCACAGATGTTTCCAGGTAAGGGAATAATCTAAAGGGTAGGTAATACAGATGAAAATGACCAAAATGGCCATCTAATCCAGCAGCATTCAGGAATATAGATAGTTAGTTGGCTTAACTGAATTAATTTGAGGCTTGGCGACATACTGATACTCTGCACCCAATACAGTCCTTTTTTCCTCCATTTTAAAAATTGTAATACATAACAGTATTTCTCTAAGAGTTAACACAACTAGCAAGAACAATTCATACTGAAACGGTCAAGGTACAGACTCACATTACTGTCACAAGGTATTTCATAATATACTGAAACATGTAGGATTTTAAAACTTTTCCCAGCAGGTAGTTTCGGTGACTAACAGTAGGCTATCCTCCTTTATCCATAACTCTGTGCACCTTGGGGGCTTTTTATTCAAATAAAAGGGCAGATTCTCAATATTAGGCTTTCCACTTGTTTTCACTGTTATTTTAAAAAGGAAAGATACACTGCATTTCAAATTAATCTCTGTCTACAGACTCTATTCCCAGACCTGCAAACTACGGAATTCTGCATAGTACAAACCATTCATGCCCTCAGTCATCTTAACAGCAAAGCTGAAAAATAAAGGTATATCCTATATAAAATTGTAGTCTGCCTCATTTAGATAACACCCTGCACTATAAATTAAGCAATAAAGATGTTCCAATGTTACCATTTGCCTTAATATTTTTTTCCTTTTTCTTATTGTGTCTAGTAGTTTTGTTTTCCCTACGATATTATCAGGCAATTCTGTCTGAATGTGGTCTATGCTGGACTGTGCAGATTACCAGACTAATGACATGCAGCCTTCTTGCCATTGTAACACCTCTATTCTTGCAAGTGGGAATTTGGAGTGACAGACCAAAGCTGTTTGCTATCAGTTTAGCAAAAATTGCATCTGCCAGATTGCCAAGATCCATTTCAGAGACAAAAATCGATTAATATTCTGATTTGTTACCTGTCATTATTGGTCACACAATATTATACCTTTCCACAAATTATAACCTTTAAGAAAATAAAAACTATTTTGTTAAATGTAATATTTTCCCAAATATATTTTTAATTTGCTTGTACAGCCTACTTGCTAAATTTTGAAGAGCATGGACATTTTTAGGGTAGCTGCTATTTAAAAAACTCCTTACGCTCATTCTGGAGTTTAGTAAAATATCAGTATTTAGTAAAGTATTAGTATTTGTGTCGTTGTGTGGAATTTTTAAAACAAAAAGGAATTTTATAATTATATGTAATATCACTTCAGAAATGGTTCTAATAATATTTTATTAATTGTACTTTATTTTCAGTTTTCAGAATCTAAGTATTATTAATTATTATTTTCATTATTTATATATGTAGTAAAGAGGGTTGGTCATATAATACTATATAGTTAATGTTTTGAAAACCAAAAATAAAATTAACCCACTGTCAGTGTTCCTGGTACATCAGCCTGATTTACTGAAAGGCCCACAAATATGGTTTTAATATTTTCTAGTTAAATTGTAGAAATAATGTCCAGAATAGATCTAGACTATTAGCAGTACCTTTTTACCACTAGAGTGTCTATCCAACCACATTTTACTTACATGGAATTTTATTCAGTTCATTCATAAACTTCTCCTTTAACTTTGAAAATGCATCTTCTTTTCCACCTTCTCCTCCAGGACTGGCTGGTTCTGTGACGTTAATTGGCAGTGAAGCGGCAATGGTGGTGGCTGGTGGTGCAGCTAGAGCCTCGTGACGACTTTCACTCACCATTTTTGTTCCCAGGGAAACAGCTACTGGAAAAATAGAAACAAAAGAACATATTTAAATGGTTAAAATGGTTCTCATGTCAGTCTCATAAAGAAACAGGACATCCATTGATGCTCTAGCTTACTGGGTAAATATCACATCATTAGCATATTGCTTCTTGTTGGTTCATACAATATTTATTAGACTACAGGGAAGAGTCTTTTTCAGAGGTAATATCAGCTGTAGTTATTACCTTATAATCCTTCTCCAACACTGCTGAGTTTTGAACTGTTGAAACTGTTAGATACTGCATAGTTGCCATAAATCTGTTGCATAGATTTAACTTTTTTGCCCTTTAATTTTGAAAGGGCAAGTAAACTAGCTGACAGCAGTTCCAGATAAACAAACACTATTCTGTATTTACAGAAGTGTGTGTGTGTGTGTGTGTGTGTGTGTGTGTGTGTGTGTGTGTTGGGGGTGAGAAGAGTGGGAGCCAAGATGTTTAGGTAAAATAAATCGAGAAATGATAATGATATAAGAAAAACAGCTCCAAGCTTTCTTGCAAAACCATTAATCTGCTGTTGTACCCCAGCTAAGCAGAATTGTACATTATGCAGAAGTTGGTTTGCATCCATTCTTGATCCTTACTTTCTGAAGGTAACTTTCCTTTTAGTCATTTCCCATGACATTTGCTGCAGACAATATTCTCTTAAATTATTCCTTTGTCTCACTGGTGTATTCATGAGCCAGGTCTATGAGGTAGTTAACTGAAGCCAGATTGAAGCACCCACAATGTTGACACACATATACTCTCACATTAACATACTTTTAATGTAATGTTTATTTTATGTGCATTTTACAAAACCTTTGCATGAGCTATAGGATAAAGCAAAGAATTGTTATGGGTCCCATGTGGCACGATTTCAGTGTCACCTGAGGATTGGTTGAAATGTTTGCCTTGGTTTTGAACACATTGTTCTGATGTTCCACTGTGTCCTAAATATCATTGATTTGACTAATCATCTTTCATTTTTTATTTCAGAAAGCCAGAGGGAAAAGGGATTTGAGAGATAACAATCATTCATTATTGCTCTGAGTGTACAATTGTTCTCAGAGTCCCAGAAGGAACTTGGCCTACAGAAATTTAAATAACCACCAAATGAACAAAATGAGACACATGAAAATGAAATGAGCAAAAAACTTCTGACTATATAGAAACTTCATGAATCAAGAACCAAACCTTTCTCACCTTATGTCATGGACATCACTGGGCCTATTCTAAATACTCAAGCAATGAAGATTGTCTCTTTGTTTCTTTAGCTTTACTTTTGTAAGCCCTAATTCAGGAAGTCACTTCAGTACTAGTCTAACTTTAAGCATGAGTTATTCCTTGAAATTGCCGAGACTACTCACATATTTAAAACATAGACTTGTATTTAAATGCCTTCCTAAATCGAGGCCACAATCTAGCATTTCCAGTCCATGAAAAAGACAGGGCCAAAATATGGAATTGGTCTGGCTGTGCAGAAGTAACTTAGACCTGGGGGCAAAAAAGGAGTTAGGCATCACTGTGCCTAACTTCTGGATACCTAGAAAATTCACTGGGATTCACAAAGCCAGAGTTAGGCACCTAAGCTTCTGTACAATACATGGGCAGAGATAGGTGCCTTAGACGGTGATCTACAAAAGTCAGCACTATGCAGGATGCTGTCTAAGCTAGCCAATGCGAAATGCTGATCAGAGGGATGCGTGCTAAGCCCCACCCTTCTCACAGAGCTAAGTGCTTAATTCCAAGCTCTGCTAGTGATTCTCAGCTGTAAAACTTCTCCTGGTGCCATTTTTGCAAAAGATTGAGAAGGATGAGGACTTTCCCTCATAACTTTTAGCCCAGTGCTTAAAGTTCTCACCTGGGATGTTGGAGACCCTCCACTTCAATTCCCCCCTCTGCTTGAGGGGCAGAAGGGAGTTGCCCACAGATCTGCCACCTCTTGGATGAGTGCTCAAACCATTGAGCTATGGAATATCCTGATGTGGGGCTCCCTCAACATTTCCTGCTGAAGCTGTTGCACTCTGGGTAAATAATTAGAGTCATTGGAATAGAAAGACAGAATCCCAGGTCTCCCACATCCTGGGTGGTTGCTCCAACCACCGGTCTATAAAGTCATGTGTGCTTATGTTTGTTGTGTTTGTTCTCCTTCTCACTCTTCCCTCTCCCTTCTCCCCTGAGTATGAGGATGTGATTGTTACGTGCTGTGTTCACTAGCTGACTTCTGATACCGTTTTTTGTTTTGTTACTTGCTGTGTCTTTGTTTTAGGAACATTGTTGGTTCTCCCATTTTTCTTAGGTGGGGGTTCTCCCTGGGGTCCACTTCAGATGGATTTAGTGATTAGACCTGCCAGCATGGGGTTTGGAGTGTGTCTACTGTCTTCTGCACTGGGGAGGATGTGTTGCTGAGCATGGGTAAGGTTATTGGCTGTGCTAATATAAAATCTGCCTCTCGAATGAGCAAATCTATAGTGATTTTCCTGGCTCAGGAGCAGTTTGTGAATTGTTTGGTACTGTGGGTCAAGGAGTCTTTTGTTCAAGTTTTCCTCTTGTTTGCTCTTGCTGCTAAAAGTAGTTTTTTTCCAAAGTCCCAAAAGTCCTTCACAGTGAGATGCTAGTGTCTGCTCTCTCCCATTATGGGAAGGTCATTTCTGCTGTTCGGATGATTCTGTTAGGTTGCAAGAACCCAAATATGAGACACGTTATGACATTCTGGCACCAGGTTTATGAGGCTGTAGCCATTGAACCTGTTTTAAAGAACCATATAGATGGGGCGGATTGTACAGTATTTGCTACCTCTGAAAACATGAAATGTTTCTTGTGTGGTGACCCTGATCATCTGAAGGGTTCCAGCCCACTGCTGGTTTGGGGGCCCCTGATAAGAATGTGAGATCCCAGGATAGTGGGGAAGGAGCTGGGACATCAAGGGACCAGCAAAAAACAGAGTTTGCATCTGTACTGCCACATTCCATCTCCCCCTTTGCCGTCTGTGGTCTGCTGTTGTTCAGGAAGCAGCTCCTCCCTTTCCCCAAAGACACCTCTGTTGTGACTCCATCACTTGTGCCTGGACAGAAGTGAGTTCTGGAGGCTGAGGAACACCTCTCTGTGGGGGAAGCAGAGATAGGTTCTAGAGATGGGGGTGAAAAACAGAGCAACGAGACAGATTTATGCAAAATTATTTCTAAAAGGGCTAAGCCTTTGGAGGCCCCTGAGCTGCTGGCAGTGGCTGGGGATGGAGCTGTGTGCCCTGAGAAGGAGCACAGTCTTGCGTTGGGTGGTAGCTCCATGCTTGGAGCTCCCAGTGGTGTACTACCTTCCCCTGGCACGGTGAGTCCTCAAGCCCCCTATTCTGCATGCTGCAGAGATGATGCTGGGGCTACACTGGCTACCACTCTTGGGAAAACAGATATGCCAGCTACTCCCACTGAATTGCTTCCTTCATGAAGAATGAGAATGTTACGACGGAAGCTCAATGTTCTTCTGAACTGATGGTGTCTGAAGGACAAGAAGAGGATGACGAGGATCTCTCTGACTCTTTACTGGTTCCTGATATCCCAGCTAGTCAGCTGTATAGAAAGGGTAGATATAGTGTGAAGGAGATTAGTAACTTTTTGGATAACACTAAAGGGATTGGGGGGAGTGGAAGCCGAGGCCTATTTCCCTGATTTATAGCGCTTTGTTCATTCAGCACTGTCGGGAGGTTTGCATCCGAGTCTGACAGTATGACCCAGCGAGGAGAGTCTATAACTGAGAGCCTGTGGCCATGTTGCCCACTGGTGAGAGTCTAGGCCAACAATAGGGGAAGCTGAGCCCTCCTGCTCCACCAGGTTGCAACACAGGGCCCTGTGTCCAGCAGTTTGGGAATGTGGCCTGGAGGGCGGATGCCACAAAGCCTATTCTCTGGGTTGCTTCCTATCGCAGCCTCTGCCCCTCCAAAGTCACAGTGGAATTGGTGTCTGGACTCACCAAAGAGTTTTTTTTCCCTGACCATGATCCAAAGGCTCCTCTCCATTAGTCATGGCCTGCCATTCTGGTCTCCATGGGGGCTTCAGCAGGGTCTGGTCCAGGTGGTGAGGAGCTCCTGCATCCGCTCTTACTGCTCCCTTGCTCTGTCTGCCCTGACTAAGTTGGGCTGCTCCCTTTTGAGCCCTGTCTCCATTGTGAGCATGCCCAGCAGGTGCAGCTAGGTGGGGCCTTCTCAGCCCAGAGCTGCTCATTAACCCTTTATTCCCTACAACAAGCACAAAGAGGGATACCTTGGTTGATTGCAGGAGACATTTCCATCTCAGAAAGTTGTTGAGGAAGCCTGTGGGGATTGCTCAAGATATATAGGCCTATCCATGGCTCATTTTGTTCAAAGTACTTCCACTTTCCACTGTTTCTCTTTGCTGCTTGGCTCCGTCCTTCTAGTGTCTATCGTGCCACTCAGCTTTAGCTCTCTAAATATTAATGGATGGTGAGATGGTCATAAAAGGGCACAACTCTTTGAATTTCTCAGACAAAAATGGGCTGCTGATGTCCTTTTGCAAGAGATTCACTCAGTCCCTGATAAACAGGGGAACTGGTTGAAGAAATGGGAAGGGAAAGCTTTCTTGAGCCATGGTTCCAATGTCACTGTTGGGGTGGCTGTTCTCTTCTCCCTGGGTGCAGTGGCACAGATCATCTCTGTGAAGGAGATTGTGCAGGGCCAGCTCTTCGAGGTCCGAATGTATACTGGTGCTTTTGTTTTTAATCTTTTTACTGTGCATACCCCTACTCTGAGGAGACATAGAATCATAGAATATTAGAGTTGGAAGGGACCTCAGGAGGTCATCTAGTCCAACCCCCTGCTCAAAGCAGGACTAACCTCAGCATGTCCCCTTTCTGCAGACACTTGTCTATGCTGTGTTTGACTGAGACCCTGATATTATTATTGTCCTGGGAGGAAATTTCAATTGCACTGTAGATTATGTTTTAGATCGGAACCATGAGCAGCAACACCGTCAGTCAACCAGGGAACGGTATTATCTCCTGCAGACCTTTGGGCTATTAGATATTTGGCGGTTCTCTCACCCCACTGTTAGGCAGTATTCTGGGCTGAAGGCTGCTCACAAAAGGCTTCAGGGGGCCAGGTGGGATCACTTTTATACCATGAAGGCCAACGTGCTTCCCACTGGTGCTTTATTACTAAATCACTACAGGACTTGAATTTCACCCAGATGTTTGCTGTGTTTTGGGAGTGTTGGGGACAGCGTAAGGCTCTGTATGAGTCCCTGAGACATTGGTGGGATGTCAGAAAGGTCCAGATTCAGCTGTCCTGCCAACCGTATACCCAGGCTGCCACATAGGCTTTGCATCAAGCCATGAGTGCCCTGGAATGGGACATCTTTGGCTTTCAGGGCAACCTTGATATGGGAAACATGTTGCAGATTCACCAAATCTTAATTGAGAGGTACCAGCTCCTGAGGTGCTTGTTAGAAGAGAAGGTGCAAAGGAGCCCTAGTCCAGGCCCATTTTACTCAGCTTCTTGACACTGATGCTCCCGCAATGTTCTTTTTCGCATTAGAGAACAAGTCTACAGGCTGTCAGCAGATTTTTGTCTACACCTGCTGGATGGTCATCTGATGACTGACCCTGATAAGCTCTAGAAAAGTAGCTGTTTCTTTTTACAGTACTCTGTAATCACCTGAAGCCTGTGATATGCTGGCAATGGAGGACTAGACCAGGGTTACCCTGTCTGACTGGTGAGGAATAGCACTGCCTGGACACCCGGCTATCACTGCAGAAGCTCTCTGTTGCAGTCCAGCTGCTCTCTACAGGTAAGGCCCCAGATATTGATGGGTTGTGATCTAAATTTTACAAGCATTTCTAGCATCTTATTAGTCCTGACTTTTTTCTAGAGGTGTGGGAGTGTATGCAGGAGCAAGAATTGTCCTCAGGTGCTGCAAGGCAGTGATCACAAAAAAGGGGTACCTCTGTGACTTATGGAACTGGAGGTCTATTTCTCTTCTCTGATTTTAAGATTTTATCCAGGGCCTTAGCTAACTGACTGAAGGACTATCTGGACTCTTTGGTATACCCTGATTAAACATATTGTATTCCTAAACACTGTATTTTCGATAATTTGTTTTTAATGATTGATGTATTACTGCCACCAAACTTTGTATTCTGGATGTGGGGCTTACTTTAATGGACCAAGAGAAGCCCTTTGACAGAATTAACCAGAGCTTTCTTTTCTAAATGTTAGACACTTTTGAGATTGGTCCAGAGTTCTCTTCATATATTTCTTTATTGTACCGTAATGTTTTTATTGTCCAAAAGATTAATGGGGTCTTAGCCACAGCTTCCCAGTTCACAGAGGCATTTGTCAGTGAAGTCCTCTGGGGTGCTGTATGCTCTTAGTTTGGAGCCATTCCTGCACCTCCTCATAAGCTGTCTGACTGGCCGTTCCCTGCCAGTTTTCCTCATGTCTGACAGTGACGTGCAGGCACTTTTCAGTTGTTTACAAGTGTATGAACAGGCATCATCTGGCAGCATTACTGGACTAAAATCAACTCAGTCTGACTGGGCTCTTGGCAGTGTAATGGGCCCCCCTTTTGTTGCCCCAACAATTGCCACGGGATACCTCTGGGGCTAAGGTGTTGGGGGTCTTTTTCAGATTTGAATAATATATACTAAGGAACTGGGAGGGCGTGGGGAGAAGGTGCAAGATCACCTGCAGAAATGGCATTGGCTTCTTCCAGGATTCTCTTCTCAGGGATGGGTTTTGATTTCCAACAACCTTGTGGTCTTAATGTTGTGGCACCGGCTAATGTGCCTGAACCCTCCCCCAAGCCTTTGGGACAGGATTCAGAGGCATATTAACAATTTTTTTAAATGGTTCCCACTGGTCGTGCCCTGCTTTGCTGTTCCTGCTATTAGATTAAAGGGGCCTGAGGCTCATTTATTTAGTCAGCAGGGTGGCAACTTTTTGCCTCCAGTCTGTTTAGCATTTGCTGTACTCTGATTCCCTGCTTGCCTGGAAGTCCCTTGTTTTTTCTCTCCTCCATTGTTCTGGGTGGATGGACTTTGACTCTAGACAAAGCACCTACTCAATTACAGAATCTAGATTTGCTTCCATTCTGTAATGATCTCTAATGACTGGTGACTTCTGCGAAGTGCGCAACCTGACCAGATGTTTTCCAGTTTATGGCCCTTGGAAGAGCTGCTGTTTTTTAACCCACTTTTTCCTGATGAAGTGGTCTCCTCCAGGAGCCTGTCTGCCTTTATGCAGACTGGGTTGACCAAGCTGTCCTACCTGATTATTCCTAGTTGGTCAAGCTGGAAGTTGGCAACAACTCTTTCTGTTCAGACCAGAATCCTTTTTGTGCGCTTTTTGGACAAGGTCCTTGCTGAATTCCAGGTGGTACTCCAGCAATTGGCTGCTCAGTATTTGCAGAAAGTTTTTGCAGAGATTGTTCTTCCAGGGGGAATTCTGTGTTCCCCTCACTAGCTGTCTCACTTTTGGCTGATGCGATCCTTGAACTACCAGGCAGATTTTTGGTACTGGAAGGTTTTGGTGAATATTCATTTTGCAACCATGACCAAGAAGCAGCTCTGTGGTATGTGTGTCAAAGTGTGCCATTATGCCACCCTCTATGATCTCCTGATACAGCCTGTAGGATGTCTCTGTCCCTGGGTGACTCTATGTCCCTGGCTTTGAGTACATTGTACAAACCTCCTATTTCTAAATGCTCCAGTGACTTGTAGTGGAGAATCCTGCATAACATCATAGCAGACAATCATATTTTGCACCATATTACCGCTAAGGTGTTTGCACAAGATTCCTTGTGCTCGGATTCAGATACCGCCATTTGATTCCTCTTTTTGTTTTTTTTTTGCAGCAGCTTTTTAGTGGCTTGTGTTGAGTTTTCTCCAAACCTGTTTGTTCTGGGAGTGTGATACAGTGCTTTCATTTGGTTCGTTTCCTGCCTGGCTACCTTTTTGCTAGGTCAGGCAAAACTAGCCATTTTGAAATCTCACCAAAACATAGTGGCTTGGGTAGTAGAGTGTGACCTGCTAGGGCTGTTCTGTGTGCACCGATTGTGGTCCAGCTATGGACTGATTATAAATTTTATAAATTGACATGTAACCTGGCACTTTCAGTTGACTTGCTATTAGCAATATTTTGAGTGAACTTGGTGATGATGCTTTAGTAATTCACGTTTAATGTTCACTTAAGATAGGTTTTGCTTTATTTTATTAATATCCTTTGGGTGCATGTATTGCAATTTTATAATATTTTAAAATAGTTTTCAATGTGATTTTATGTGAATAAAGTTGTTTTTCAAGTCATCCCTCTCTCATCTCCTGCTCCCATCCTCCAGAGAGCACTGACCCAGTATGTGGGAGACCCAGAATCCAATCCCCCTGCTCAAATGACTCTGTTTATCCACAATGCAATAACTTCACCAGAAGAGATTGAGGGAGCCCCACATCAGACTATCCCATTTCCCACTGTTAGAGCACTCACCTAAGAGTTGGCAGATACTTGTTCAAATCCTTTCTTCCCACTCAGACAGAGCAGGGACTTGAACTGGGGGTCTCCCATATCCCAGGTAATTACACTAACCACTGGGCTAAAAGTTACAAGGCAAATCTCTCTCGTCCATCTCCTCCTCCCTCTCCCAGCTGTTGGTGTGTGAATTTTCCTGAGGGGCCCAATCTAGTAGGCATTTTCCAGAAGATGCCTACCAGATCAAGTCCCACATGGTAGTTTGATGGCTGAATGCTTGTTTTCCCCTGGTTTATGAATGACTCTGGGGCTTAGACAAGAGATAGGCATCTGGATGCCTAGAGGGAGGCAGCAGTGCACATGACCAGTGCACATGACCATATGCTTCTATGGAATATTTACCGCATTAAAAAAAAACAAAAAATAAACAAACCATAGGTGCCAAATGAGTTTAGGCACCTACAGGTTTCAGTGGGAGTTTTGTGCATTGCACATTGCAGTGGGGCCTAAAAGTGACACTGATGTGTCTAACTCCTTTTGTGCAAACAGGCCTCAGTGTTATCTGCAGCAGCAGTGTCACTAATGTAGGACTGAGTGCCCCTGTGTTCCCTGTCCTGCTCTTTGCTTTTTACCTTACTCTCTACATTCTGCATCTGCCCTGTGCAGTTTCCAGCCTAACAGAAAATGATGAAGGTGATGCACCAGGAAATATATGATATAGCTTTGTCTAATATTTCATTGCTCATGTTATTTCTAAACATGACAGTCTATTTACCTACTGCCTATAACGGTGTGGCGGCAGTTCAATATTCAATATTGGCTTCATCCAAAGCACGTTTAAGTCAACGGAAAAATTCACGTTGATATCAGTGTACTTTGGATCAGGTCTTTTGACTAACTCTCCCCAGTCATTGCCCACAATTACATTAGAGCAAAATGCAAATTACAGCATTTGTGCCCACTGCTAAAAAACATGCCAGCTATTTCAGACTAGAAGGATCTGTCTCCATATGCTCTGATGAATGCCAAATACTATGAAACAAAACACGCAGAGCTGTTAGCTGTATATTTTAGTGTTATTTTATGTTATAGCATTTTGTCAATGAATGTCAGTTAAATCAGAAACAGAGTCTATGATATATCATAATTAAATTAAAATTACACTGCTTAATTGTAATATATTGCTTAATTATTTCAGGCCTGGCGGTTGAATATTCTGTTTTGTAATGGAAGACACAATTTACAGTGATGACTTTCAGCTAATTAAAAATTAAGGCAAATGTAATTTATTTACTTACAATTTTGGAGTTACATATTAAAAATGTATTGGAAGACCAAATCTGAAGTGTTTCTTTTAAAAAAAATCCTCTGATTTCTAGGAACAGTCCTCTCTCGACTCATCTAATGAGGCATGCACAAATACTCTGAGACTTGCCATAAAGCCTTCCACCTTTACATGCCAAAGAGTCATATTTCTAAAAGATGTGTACAGGCCTAAAAGAAAAAAAAACCTTGACCCAGAAAAGCTCTCTGCAATAAATTTCAAGTTTCTGAAGAGCACGTATGTGCACATACACAGAGATGGCACCCACCAGGCTGTCATTATCATAATACCATTCCCTTCCACGGTGATAGTATAAACATTGCAATGGCATTATTATATACCATAGGGGCTGAATGATAGTGCACTGTTCTTTTTTAAAATAAAGGTCACTTTAATGCTACAGTGTGTTTGCGAAGGTAAAGCTCCATCCAATAATAGAATATTTGCCATTTATGAAGTGATTACAATAGGGATAAGCACAAAAAAAAAAAAAATACATTTAGGCTAAGAAACAAGTTGCCATGGAATTCAGTTATGATTCCCATTGCACCACAATACAATTTTATTATATGATTATTCTGATCTATATGGAATATTACATGTTGTGATGTTCCCCTCTGCAATCTGAACTGGTGTATAGCTGTGTCATTGCAGTCCCTCACTCCTGGGCACCATCTTGCACTTGCCCCCACTGTGTGAACCCCCCACTCCTGAGGCAGCCCACCACAGCCTCCTGCAAGCAAGCGCTCCCTGATTTAGTGAATGAGCATTTCTGGCCAGCCACTCATCGGATTATGCAACAGAATAACCCAGCAAACACTCCCAGTTCTAGATGCAACCCTAGCAACTGCCATTTTACAGAGTTCAGTGCTTCACACTGCACTCTGCAAACTCATATATGTCCGTCAATTTATAAAAGAAATTGATATGCACCAGCTCAGTCACTCTAAACGAAGTCTCTACACACACCCAAGCCACATGCACCGCTTTAGATAAAACAAACAATTAAGTTTATTAAGTTCAGAAAGATTTTAAGTGATTATAAGACAGAGGAATATAAATCGAATTTGATTAAAAGTAAATAAAAGGCAAATCGCATTCTAAACTAAATTAACACTTCAGTGGCCTTACAGTCTTTAGATGGTTCTCACCACAGGCTAGCTGACTTCTCCTCAGCCAGGCCCTCCCCCTGTGGGCATTCTTTCAATTGCTTAGTGTTGTCTTGTAGATGGATTGCAAGAAACAGCTCCAGTGACCAAAATGTCTCCTCTTTTAACATGTTTCTCCGCAACTCCTGGGGTCAGGCGACCAACAATATCCGGCATGGTTTCCTCCACTGGAGTCAAATATACCTCACTTTATTAGATGGTTAGGCATGACCATTGTTCCTGAAAGAACTGGGTTGTTTTATGCATGTGTGAGCGAGGTGTGAACTACCTTCTCTGCCTTAAGCGTTTACCTGTATCTGCCTCAAGCAATGTGAGGCACATATTTGGGAATATTACATAGTAGAGCTTCATAACCATACATATGACATTGCAAAAAACATGCTTCCATAACAATAATGATCAGCATGCCAAAAACACCTTACATGACATACTTTGCATCAAACAATCTATAGTTACGCTATAAGGGTGAACATGAATGATACACAAATCACACCATTAGGGTGTACATGGGGTGCAGTGTGTCAGACATGTGGATTTATGGATATAAGAAAAAGTGCAATTGCTCTGTTACATTATAATGCATTTGCCTAATGTAAATACTGTCAATAGCTGTGTGATTCTGTGAAATATCCCACAGACAATTGTTATCGTTATGCATAATGATTCCTTTGTGTATCGCTATTGCTATCCAGACATGTTAGTGGTGAGTTTATTAGAAGTCATATTTAAAACCCAGATGTAAAACAAAGCACCAAACAAGCCAACAGAGAATGTAAAAGTGATATCGGGAACTCTTATTAAGGAAAATGGTTCCCGTCTATATAGAAATTTGCAGGAGTTGGAAAATAATTCTGGGAGAGATGATAATCTAAACCACTGAGAATGATGGAATTTATGGTTCATTTTCCAATAATCACTGCAGAGAATGGACATTCCATTAGTGTAAATTCAGATTCTTCTTAGCTCTTCCTTTGAGGAAGGAGCAGAGTTGCCCTTTTTAGGGCAGGTTTGACACTGTTCGTTCTTTAGTATCTGAACAGTGTACAGCCACACAAATTGGAAAATATTGGCAATTCATCAGAGGCAATGGGTTTCCTTATGAAGGCATCTGCCTCTGCCCAGATGTCCCTGTGTAGGGTTTCCTCCAGAAGTCCTGCTGCTAGGAGATCTCCTGGAACCCACCTCTAAGAGACACAGTCAGAAGGAGGAGGCAGTGGAAGTTTTTATAGATAGAGCTGATATAACCTATGGCAGGGGCTAAACCCATGATTTAACCCTGCATCCTCCCCATCCATAGTGCTAGAGAGTTGGAGAAGAGGGAATACGCTGCAGAGACAGCACTTCGCCCCTTTCAAACACATGCACACCAAAGCTGAAATCTGGACACCACATAGGAAAATGGAAGAAGCATGGGGTCATTTGGAAGGAGGCTGATCTCGTTAGAATTCTGCTTGACCTGCTCTAAAGTGTTCTTGAAAAGAAACTTGACCCACTTCTAATAGTTAAGCACAACCTTTGTTATCTTTTCAAGACATGCCAATTAGAGATGTGTGAAATGCTCAGAGTGAAACCCCCGCAAAAAGGTGAAACTTGTCAGTTTCAGGTTTCATTATGAGAGGGAAACTCACCAAAGTGCATCACCTTTTGACATTCCTTTAGGACATACAGGCTAGATTTTAAACCAGTCAAGTTCCTATGGTTTTCTGCACTATACATTATGAGGCATATCAGGTTCCAGAATAGGGTACAGTATGGGTCCAGCATAGCAGCAGCACAGGGACCCCGTGGAGCATCTCCATCCTTGTTGACAAAGAATTGGCGCCATCTCTTCATGGCAGATATTTTGGGGAAAGTGAGCCTACCTTATCTTTGTTTGCCCCTTCACATCCAGTCTGAACTCAGAAAGGGTGAGGAGTGCAGACATGCTGAGCATGGCAGATGGTGCAGCTTGACCAGTGAGAGACTTGCTGGAAAATGTCTGTTATATCTTTCCTCCTATTATTAATATAAAGATTTTTACAGAAGTTTGAGACTTTGGACATTTCAAAATATTGCACTGTGGACTAACTCTGAAATCATCAATGCCACTTAAAAAGTATTATCAATTTAAAGAAGTAAGGAAAATTATCTGCAAAGTACCAACTGTATTTATTTACCATCCTCTTACAAATTAAAATGGCTAAAACTAATTTTTTAAAAAAATCTTGTGATGGCAAGTTTCAGACCAGAATAGTTTTTTGATAGGCAGTTATAAAATCCTTGGAAATAGTTATGAATATTATTTCAGTGATTGTGGTGCTACTACAGTGAAAGCTACAGTACTTCAATCAACATCAAATGTTGGAAGTTTGCTTTCAGATTATGCCTAGCATATACAGTGCAGTAGATCTATTCAGCACCCCAAACATGTTCACCACAATAATTACATTCAACTCTGAACATAATTACAAAACACATTCTAGGAAAAAAAACCCACTCTGATAAAACTAAACACTTGGCAAGTAAAAATTACTTCAGTTGCTCTATTATTTTCTGTTTACAGCTATATCCTATGGCACAATGAAGGTGAGAGACAACACTATTAACCTTCAGTGACAGTAGGGCCTGGATAAGTATATACTGGGACTGGAGAAAGGTTTCATACCACATTGAAAATTTACCAGATTCCATTAGATTTTTTTTTAAAATGAAGTGAATTCATCATTAACAAAATGGAAGCATTAGCAGAGTGTCTAAAGATATCTGAAATAAATGATCTCTTCCCAGGTTTAAATATTCTGGTGTTAATAATACATTTTTTCCTCATTTATCTGCCCATTAATGAAATAGCCTATCTTTCTAGCATCAGTAACTGACATTTATTTTAAAAAGACAAGCTCCAAAAAGAGCTTTTCTAAGCTTTTTGTAAAGATAGGCTTGTAACTATGTTTTCAGACGAATGGAAGGTCATGATAAAGATGTTATATCAAAACAGCCATTCCGACACTACCACAAAGCCTTCAAATACAAACTGTATTTAGCACAGGTTTAAAGAAGGTACAGGAAAGGGCCAATGTTTCTTGTGAAAAAGGCAACACATGTTGGAGATGGAATTTAAGTCTCCTTAAAATCTACGCTGCCCTTTTGTGGGCATTATCTGTCTATATAACAGATCCTGTTGAACTAACTTGGTATCTTTTCTGATGAGATTACAAGTTTGGCTGATAAAGGTGATAGTGTGGATGTAATAGACTTAGACTTGTAGACATCAGACGTTTGACTCAGTACCGCATAACATTTTGATTAAAAAACTAGAATATGAAATTAACATGGCATACATTAAAAGGATTAAAGGTTGGCTAATGGCTGGATCTCAAAATGTAACTGTAAACAGGGAATTGTCATTGAATGAGTCTGTTTTCCAGTGTGGTCCTGAAGGAATCAGTTCTTGGTCTTGTGCCATTTAATGTCTTTATCAAAAACATAAAATCATCACTGATAAAGTTTGCAGACAACACAAAAATTAGGGGATTGGTAAATAACGAAGAGGACAGGTCACTGATTCAGAGTGATTTAGATCGCTTGTGTCACACTGCCTGGTATGGGACACAGCTAAGAATGCCTGTCTCAGGTCAGACTGCTGGAATGCAGGGCATATACCCCAGCCTAGTGGTGTATGCTATCATTAGACTTTACCAAGCAAGTAACAAATGTGTGCTTCCAAAATACTATAGTACTTATTATGAAGCCACAGACAGTCTCCTGCAGGTCCTCTAGCCCCTCATGCACCCCCCAGAAGAACCAGACTTCTGTGATAACCAGACTTCTCCCCCACCATGAAACACAGACCTTGCTGGTGCCGTTCCACTCCTGCCCGAGACTTGCAGTTTGGGGGCGCAACACTGCCTCCTGCCCCCCCAAACTACACCCATGTTAAAAAGTTGGAGGGCTATGGTCCCCTGGTCTATCCCGGTTCCAGCGCCATTGGGGTCTGTAAGGTAAGCCTTAGCCTTGGTCCAGCACTCACCACAGCAGCTTGTTAGCTCACACTTCAGTTACACACTGGCTTTCAGCAGCCTTGTTACTACTTGCATGGTGACCTCAACTCACTCATAGTCCTGAATTTCCCTGAAAAAACACTTGCTTTGCACGTTCCAGCCTGTCCTGGACAGTTCAGGTATTTTAGGTTTTTTGCCCCTGTGAGGGAACAATATACAGCAGTTTGCTACCTTAAATGGAGTTTCCCAAACAATTCAAAATGCTGGATTGATTTTGATTAAAGAAAAAAATCAATTTATTTAACTACAAAAAGAGAGGTTTTAAGTGAATACAAGTATAAGGCATTAAAGTCAGAAATAATTACAAGAGAAATAAAGATAAAATGCTTCCTAATACTAAAACTTAACAAACTAGCCTTGGTTCAAGGTGAAATCCCTTAACACAGTAACATTGCTGACCAAATTCTCAGGCTAGGATGTGCTCCCAAAGTCCAATGGCTATTTTTTTTTTTTTTTTTTTTTTTTTTTTTTTTTGTCTTCTTAGGTGAAAAAGAGAAATATGGATAGGGAGAGAACTTGGGGTGTTTTTGCCCCTCACTTTTATAGTTCAGTCACTCTTTGCAAATGCATTTTCCTGAGAGTTACCCCTAGATAAAGTGCATTCCTGCTGAGGATGAAGACAAGGAGTCTGGTGGTAAAATTGGTTCCATGACGTTGTTCAATGATCTGTTTGTTCCTGCCCTGCTTCCTTGCCAAAAATGGCCACTTGGTAGGTGATTGACTATCAACTTTGATGACACCTGCCTAAAGGCGTCAGCTTGTCCTCTGTCTTTGAGAAACTGGTTTACCCTGACTTATCTGGTAAAGACATTTTGGACATAATTTCAGTTTATGTTTATAATTTTATTATTTAATGTTACAAACATTTCAGCATGATATTACTTACCAGTGAGTGATTAGTTTTCAAATGATACCTAACAAGGTATATTTTGTACAGAGATTATTATAGTGGTGTGCAGGGTCCATTCAGTCACAGGGGCTCTGGTGAATAATCAGTTGTACATGGGATCCCAATGTGATATTGTGGCCAAGAGAGCTAATAAGATTCTGGGATGCATAAACAGAGGACTCTCGAGTAGAAGTAGAGAGGTTAGTTTACCTCTATATTTGGCATTGGTATGATCACTGCTGGAATACTGCATCCAGTTCTGGTACCCACAATTCAAGAAGAATGTTGATAAATTGGTGAAGGCTCAGGGAGGAGCCATGAGAATGATTAAAGGAGCAGAAAACATGCAGTATAGTGATAAACTAAATAGATTGAGCTCCTGAAGTCTAACAAAGAGAAGATTAAGAGGTGACTTGATTATAGTCTGTAAGTACTACATGGGGAATAAATAATTGATAATGAGCTCTTCATCTAGCAGAGGAAAGTATAGTATGAATCAATGGCTGGAAGTTGAAGCTAGACAAATTCAGACTGGAAATAAAGGTGTACATTTTTAGTAATGAGCGTAATTAACCATTGGAACAAATAACCAAGGGTTATGGTGAATTTCCATCACTGGCAATCTTTAAATCAAGACTGGATATTTTTCTAAAATATTTGCTCTAGGATTTATTTTGGGGATGTTCTATGGCCTGTGTTATACAGGGGGCCAAACCAGATGATCACAATGGTCCCCATGGCCTGGGAATCTATGAATCTGTATATTAAGAATAGACCTCTCTAGTAGCTCTTCAAGCTTATTGGACCTACCAGGCCAATTGACATCTGTAAATAATCAATATTAAAACTGCTTTCTTATGCTTGCCAGTATATCATACTGAGAATCTAATTGTGTCTGTCATAGGAATAATGTAGCTGAGAGTTGAACTCAGAATTTCAGCTTCAATTTAATGGGCCAGATGGCCTCATAAAATGGTCACCAGCCACAGGCACACGTTTAAGCTATAAAGGCCTGGAAACACTAAAGAAGTTATGTGTTTAAATCTCTGCTTTAGGCATCAAAATCCCAGTTTTGGCACCACTAGGGTACACAAAACTCATGCTGAACCCTGTAGGCACCTAGGTTTTTGCAGTAAAAGTTCTTATAGGTTCCTATCTTTCTGCCTCTGGGCATGTGCACCGCTGCCTCCCATGAGGTGTCCAGGTGCGTATCTCCTACCAAAACCCCAGAGCAATTCACAAACCAGAGGAAGATTGGCATTGGGTGCCTAAGTCTTGTGCAGGTCCCGATCTGGTAGATACCCTCTGAGCACACTACCAGATTGAGTCCCTCAGGCATGTTCACAGAAAACAGCTCTTGGGATGGGGTGAGAGGAGGAACTCCATAACTTCTGGCCCAGGGATTAGGGTACTCATCTTGGATGCAGGAGACCCTCACTTCAAGTCCCTCAGGGGGAAGAAAGGATTTGAGTAGAGCTTTGACACCTGTCAGAACTAACCACTGACCTATGAGATATTCTGATGTTGGGTTCCTTCAACATCTCCTGTTGAAGTTGTTGCCTAACTTCAAAAAGGGTTCCTGGCTATGAATTTGTAGCAGAAATAGGCACCTCCCTGTGGCCCAGACTTAGACACCTATTTCTGCAAAAGGGTCACAGATCCCTCTGGTTCAGCACCTCCCATTGGCTAACTTCAGTGGCTCCCTACCTAGAATGCTGGCTTTTGTGCAGGCACTTGTATAGAGAGCCTAGGTGCCTAACTCAGGCTTTGCGAATCCCAGGGATTTTCTAGGTGCCTAAAAGTTAGGTGCTGTGATGCTTAGCAACGTAACACCTACCTCCTTTTGTATATCCAGGCCAAAGTTACTATTTTGCAGCTCAAAACATTTCTCCAGGGCTGTAGTACAGTCATCCGTCTCTTGTCAAACGGTCATACACAAAATTGAAAAACAGTCACTCAGAAAGCATATGGTACTACTGAGCCCTGTTACCAATACATGACAATTTCAAAGCTCTAGGACTGCCAACTTTGTTGGTTAGTCAGATAACACATGTGATCATCAACTCCTTGTTCAAAACAGTTATGAACTTTCTTCCAAAGAACACTGTTTCTGGGCAAAAAGTGGATCTGCAGTAACTGTATAAATGGCATATAGAATATGTATAGAATATCTATCTTAGTCTCTACATTGCGTGTGCTTCCATTAATTTTCATTTTGCGACATGCCAAGCCAGTACATCAGCCCAGTGTAATGATAAGTAATATCAATGAATGTTCAGTATTCATTTCTGGGTGAGATTTTCAAAAGCACTAGTGTACCTCTGCTTCCACTGAAGTCGTCAACAAACCTCCCATTGATTTCAATGAGAGCAAAGTTAGGTCAACATACGCTTTTGAAGTGAGTACTTTTGAAAATTCCAGCCTTAATGACTTGATTGCAAAGAGGGTGTTAGAGTAGCCATAGAGGGTATAGCAGCTGTAAGGCAGACATAACAGTCTAAAAATGGCAGTCTGGGCTAGAGTGAAGATACCATCATCCTGACACAAATCCCCTACAAACATCCTCAACACATACATTAAAGGAAACTGTACTGGAGATAAAGTTGTGTTTCTAGATGTTGGCATTGTTGCTGTGTATCAAGATCGGTAAGACTACTGAGCCTGCCAAAATGTCTTAATGCATATAATTTAACCCCACTATCTTCCACTATTATCTAAGAATGCTGCAGTAAAATGACTGAGGTCCTTGCTCTTAACCATAATTGTGAATAGGAATGAAGGAGAGAAAAAAGCTACAGCTATTTCCTCCCACATGATCATTCTGTCATCTTTCACACTTACATCTTGTTTCCTGAAGCTTTAATCTGCATTTGTATTCCCCTGATATTTACTTTCAACAGACTTCTTTTATACTGCAGCACAAAACAAAGAAGTCACATAAAAATTAATGTTCAACTGCATTTAGGCATGAAATTCTAATACAGTCCAGAGAGAGTTCTTGCTGTTCCAAAACAATTTTAGTGTAATTCTACAAATAATGAAGCTCTTTATATCAATAAAATTCTTGTTGTGTGTATGCATAAAATCAATTTATATTCACATATTTGGCTACTGTCAAATATCTGTCTTTAACAAAGCCTAGAAACTAATAAAAAGCCATACTGAAGTGATAAAATTCATAAGGAATAATACAACAGAAATTGTAAAATTAATGAAAGATTAGATGTTATTAACATACTTTCTTTAGTATCTGTAGACCACAGTTCTGAATTCACTTTTTTTCCCCTTTGAATTTTCCTTCAATTGATATTTTTTACTTGCCCAAATTTCTGCACTCAGTAACCATGGGATTAGTAAAGTTAATTAGGAACATGCAGATGATGCATGCATTGAAGTATTAAATATGGGGAGCCGAGAAGTGCAATTTAGTGTTACCTCACTGTAGTTAATCCTTAGAATTAGGTTGTGAAATAACTGGTACTTTAAAGTGTGGTTCTACTCTGACAAGTGACTATACATAATGGCATCTTCTTTCTGAAAAGATTTGCTCCCTGTCTACATTCAGAGTCAGATCTGCGGACTTTAATGACTAAAGTATCTTGAATTTAGTATTGACTATTTTTTCTTCCTGTTACAACTGTAGTGCCAAACAACTAAGAGAACGTGGGCTGAAATCTATTTCTCCTGTGCATCATCATCATCAACAGAATTATGTACTGAATTCCAAGGGCCAGTCAGGTCCATTTGTGATTGCCTATTGTAGACAGTGTGGTCACTGAAGGCATAATTTAAATACTGGGGTTACACATGGTTGTGTACTAAAAGTCATAAAATTTGGCCTCCATTACTGGTTGTATGTGGGAGAAGGAAAGAACTTAGTCTTTCAGATCCTATGATGAGTTTATATAGCTGGCATTTAGAAAAACATTTTACTTGAAAATAGTTGATATTTGGTATTAAAGCTTCAATATTGGTGACCCAAGCATTCTAATGGGAAGAATACTTGCGTTTGACTAAATCATGAAGATCAGCTCCAAAGCTTTGCAAATATGTGTGTAATAAAGGATTCAAATGTTGAGGCACTCAAAAGGTGCATGATCAATGTAATTTATAAAATGACTGTGAGTTTATCACATGAATATCAACTTCATATATGTAGTGTACATACACACACATAAGTTACATGAAAAATCTCAGACCCATCACATATATTGATTAGTGATACATTATTATTCTGTAAGGACGAGAATGAATTAGATGAACTTGTGAGCATTATGTCTTGATCCTTGAAATTTGTCATGGTTTCTGTTCCAAGAATGTTCTCAAAAAGTAGGTGTACTTATGTTTGGGGGTTATTTTTGGGTTGCTGATGTTAGTGGTGAAATAAGGGGTTTGTCAGTGATGCACAATCTACATTAATTAACAATGGCAATGTCGACATTTTCAAGAACATTTCATATCATGTCAAAGCTGCAATCATGAGCAGCCTTGAAAAGCCACAAATGCAAGCTGACTTGGTCATGACAGCCTCTATTAATTGCTGACAAACTGTAATTGTTATTTCATTAATGTCACCTTGCTAAGAAACAACGGCTTCAGGAAGCATTTGCCTCCAGGTTTGATTTTTAAGTTTAAAAGTAAGTTATATGTTGTCTATGGTTAATCACTGTTTTTACACTTTTAAAGCAATCTTATCAGCACATGCAAAAAAGTAGTAGAAATTGGAACTAATTGTCTCATAATTGACTGATACTTTCTCCCCCTGTTGTGAGTAGAATGCTTGCCATCTAGTAGCTTCCCACAAACAATGGGAGGGAAAATTATCAATCGATCATGGGACAATTAGTTCCTAATTTGTAACATTTTTCTGCTGAAAATAAAAGGAAGCTAATTTATGATTAAAAGGATTGGAGTCCCTATGGTGAATTGGAGAATGATCTTTATAAATGGTCCATCTAAGTGATATTTACATTTTCAATTATTTTAGCAAAGAATGATTATACTAAGGTGAGTTAGGATATTAAAATTTTATCATGATCATTATTTTTGTTGTTATTATTTCTATGAATCCAGAGAAGAGCAAGGCACTCAAGCCAAAGACACTGTTTTACAATTGAATATATACATAGAACACATGTGAAGACAACATCAGCATGAGGATGATGAGGTTGCAAAACAAAGGGAGATGAAGAAAGTGCTCAGAGAATTATGTGTTTAATGACATTTAGGTCTTATACATGGATTTCCATGAATAAATCTCAAACTTTAGAATTTTTTCCCTGTGAAACTCAGGATTATGACAATTTGAGTTTGAACTGAACTTGGGCAGAAGTACTGTATCTATGGTAGATGTGTAATCTATGAACTAATAGTTCCTAAACTGTGCTCATGTGACACTGGAAGCCATGGAGCAGCTCCTGGTGGTCCAGAGAACTGACTTGTTGCACAATTCTAACTTTCCAACTGCTAAACCACATTTTCCTACTATTACTATTCTATGTAACATGTAGTTGCCAAAGGGATGTTGGAACTCAGTTGCTGCATAATGACTACAGAACTGGTTACTCTCACAGATCACAGAGCTCTCCAGAGGCTGAGATTAAACTACTTTATAAAAAGGGAGCACAGAGGATTTAACATGAATAATGAATGGTTTGCTTTATGTTTAGATGAACCTAATAAATAAGCTGGTATTCTTTCAAAGCTGTGCGAGGAGAAAGGGTGGCTATCAGGGACAGAGCACATGGACACATTGTTTTGTAGTGATGTTGTTTAAGTAGCTACAGAAATCCCTTTGGAAGAGAAAGGATGTATTGTGGTGTGTGAAAGAAAGACTCTTCACTAGCAGTCTGTTATCTAGTTGCCTGGGGCATGTCCTTGATGAAAACAGAGCAGCAAAGGATGGATAGTGTAGGGACTGTGCAGTACAAGTAGAAAGTTGGTTTTCATAACAGAGGCGAGAGTTACACTGGAATCAAAATGGATGCTAGAATATACAGGGAATGCTACAAAGAAGACAAAGAGCATTAGAAAACCAGAGAGACTATAATCCAAGTTCTAGATTGACCTCTAGTGGTGCAGCCCCAACAAAGACAATGATTTAAGTCAGACCAGAATTTAGCACTTTGTTGGGAGACACATGAGCAAAGAACATTATAGCCAGAAAAGAAGGTAATACCGGAGAAAAAGATCACTTAACAGGTCAGAGCCATTTTAGACAAATACAGTAAATGTCAAATACTGTGGTTATCATTTTCAAACTAGGGTAACTAGTATTTTTTGGTGTTTTTAAATCATGGTGCATTACATGAGGCAATCCAGTCTTCATTTTATTTACGTTATTACTTCTAAAGGAAGTCAAACAGAATAGCTTAAGATCATTTTAAAAAAATAAAAAGCTATTTTTGCTCAAATAGATCCATCTTTTACTTACTCACTTAGTTCTCTAACATACACTAAGTAGCATATTTTCTTAGCATGCTTACAATATAAACAAATATTCATGAATAATTTTACAAAGTGGCTCAATACTAATACATTACTCCAACTCTCTCCTCTCCATCCCCCAAAATTAAAAAGAACCTCACATCTCTCCTCTCATACAAAAGCCTACGTAATGTGATAGACCTTGAAGAGGTCAACAAATGTGTGGTCTGTATAAGCAGCACTGGAGGAAGTTTTAGTGCCAATAGACCCTCTCTGAAAGCCCTTTCCTATTTAACTCATGGAGTTAGCTCCATGTGTATTTCAGCTATCTCAGCTGCCACAGTTTCACACAGGGTAAAAGGCAGCATCTGTGGTAGCCAGTGATATTTAAATTTAATGTGGAAGCTCAACCCAGTGAGTGGAATTCTAATCATTTCCCCAGCCATTTAAACAACAATTCAGAGTTCTACTAAATGCCTCCTTTTCTAAACCAATATGCTCCACATCCAAATTGTAGTCACAACTGTAAAAGAAATCTACTGCCAAAATACTCCACTGGGAGAGAAAGAATATAGTGGCAGCTGGCTGTCTCCAAAGAAGGAGGGGGTGAAATACTCTGAGGTCTTGCAGAAGAAAAATGCTAAAGAGGTAGGAATTGTGCTACTACCAACCAAACTAAAGGTTGTCATTTTAGTAGAACAAGAAGTCTAGATACAGTGCAATCAGCACATTAATTGGGAAATCTCATGCCTGTGTGCGAAGTAAAATTTAACAAAAGTAGTGTAGTGTAATGATGCTGCTTTAGTGAGTTTTAGATTCAACAAATTCATTCTTTCTTCCTCCCACTCAAACATTCCTTTCTAACATTTGTGGATGGAGAACCACGATTAAATTTTGGTGGTTGCTTCACTAATTATTTGTTTATCATATGTACCAATCCCAGGAGTCCAAAATCAGTAGGGGACTCTTTAAGGAACACAACTGAAGGCTTTCATTCTTTCCGTACAATTTACCAATCTACTGTAACAATCCATGGTGGTATAACATTCCATCAGCTGCATACTGTGCACATGACACTGTAAGTAGTTGAAGATTGCGCCCTTTTAATCCCTACTGAACTGGGCTCAATTCAAACTGATGACCTACCTGGCTAGGCACAGTCCTCCAATAAGTGCTAACTTGTAAGGAGGTCCTGTCCATATATCTATCTTTTTTATGCATTCCTACCATACAAAAAGGCTGTTTTAAAAGAACTTTAAGGTTGCAAAGTTTAGAATTGAAAAGTTAGGAATTATTACATAGAGCTTACTTGTGCAATTTTAATTTTATCCTTTCTGTGCTCACACATTATGATCTCATAGTATTTTTTCTGACCTAGGCTATCAACATGGTTTGAATCCATGATCTTTAGATCCACAACAGACAATTTCCATTTGAGCTAAAGGAGTAACTGGTAACAGAAATAGTCTGTTATCCTCTGAGTGGAGAATACACACACACTTTGCCAGTGGGTTACACAACTATGAGACCACTGTGGAGTGTTGGGTATCAGAATTCCTGTATCTTGCTTTAGGAGGAGAGTGTTGCCTAGAGCAACGGTAACAGGCAGCATATTCAGGCACATATATTTGTCAGATTCTTTGTGAAAGCCAGTATGGTAAAGCAGATGAGGCTTGGCTCTGTATATCAGATGGGGTTCTATTCTCAGCTGTGCTTGAAGTCACCAACCACTTACTTTCCTTATTTGTAAAATGGGTGACAGTTGCCTGCTCACACGGCATGGATATGAGGATGTGGTCAGTAATACGGCTTGTGAACTGCCTGGAATATTAATTCCAGTCAGAAAGGGAGACCCCTGAACTCATGGTCCCTACCTCAGTGTGCTTTCCCCTAGCACAAAGGGTTAGGGTGACCAGCTGACATGAGTCCAATTTCAGGACAGCATGATCTCATTTGTGGGACCTGGCAAAATTAAAATAAATAAACCCCTTTAATGTAACCGAGAGCACAATTTCACCCTGTAGCAAAATAGCCCATTTCAGGAAGATGTAGACAGTTAAAACAACACATTTAACTAAATTCTGCATTCTGTAGCTAGATGCTAGCTATCAATATAGCTAGCTTGCTAGCAAGGTAAACAATCTTGCCCCGCGGCTGGCCCCAGCCCCTTCTGCCCGAGACTCCTTCCATGCCTCCCTGCGCTTGCCCGCCAGCCAGCCTTGAGCTCCCCGAATCCTCCATAGCCTGACACGGAATGGAGCAGCCTAGCCGGGTAGCCCCCCAGACTCCGAGTCTGGAGTGGAGAAGAGCAGCCCGGCTAGACAGCCCCACCCAACTCCATATTTTGTGGGACATTGTGTAGACATTGCGGGATGCGGAATAATGGATCCAATTGTGGGACTGTCCCACGATTTATAAAGGGTATGTCATGGGCCTGCACAATCACCTATAGCCCAATGCCCACCTCCCCACATGTGGGTATTATGCAGGTCTGTTTCTTTCTACATAGACTCAGACTCCCTGACATCCTTTCAAAGATCCTGTTTCCGCCTCCATCTCAGTTATTATCTCCAGCTGCTTTTCACCTCAGCCCTGCACTTGTTCCAGGTTTCTTACCTTTTTACTTTATTTCTCTCCTCCAGTTCTCACCTTTGTGTGTTATCCATACTGCTCTCCCATCCCTGGACCAACATCCCTCTTCCTGGGCATCAGCACCTTATATCCTATTGCTCAAAACCCTCTCCTCCCCTGGTCTTTCCTGCTTTGTTCTCTACTCCTCCTACTTGCCTTACTTCATTCTCTATGGGGAGATTTTCAAAGCCATGAAGGGAACATACATGAATGTATTTGTGTCTTTGTATTTGTGCCCCCTATATCTCTAAACTCTCCTGTTATAGAATAGATTTATTTTTATTTCTTTTTCCCTTTGTCTCCTTTTTCCTCTCTTCCTTTGTGTACTATCTTTTCTTTTCTTTGCTTGTCTAATTTAAATTGTGTAAGCTCTTTGGGGCAGGGACTGTCCTTTTAAATTCCCTAGAAAGTACATGTAAAGTTGATAATGGGGCTATATAAATGTTTAATAAGTTATAGAATTCCTGATATTTGTCTAAAGATAATAATACAGGAATCTATGCAATAGGTTAAAGCAGTAGCATCATTAGTTCAACTAGTAGAGAGAACACAGGTTTGATATTTGAGCAGTTTTGATATTCTCCATCTAAGAGAGAGTACAGGTGTGGATGAATGCATCCAATTAGTATAGCTGGAATACCGTATGAATAATAAGCAGGCCTCTTTTAATGTTGCTCATACTTGTGATGTTAGTAAATCACAACTGTGTCGGGGTGAAAGAAATTTGAATCTAAAATGAAGGGACTATCCCATTATGTGTAAGACTGCTGAAAGATTTCTTTGTGCTAGAAAAATCATTATAATAACATAGGAAACAAAAGCTCTTCACCCAGCCCTGAGTGTCCTGCTGAGTCCTGCACCCTGATGATGCTGTGTAGAATTTAAACAGCTATATTTCTAAGATCATCACTTCCACTAGTAATGGAAAGTAGCACTGCATAAGCACAGGGAATTCATAACTTTGGGCTCTTTCATCTGAAATAATTTGTGTTTTTTATGTCAAGATAAGCCTGCAATCAACATATATATATATATATATATCTAGAGAGAGAGAGAAAGAAAGAGAGAGAGAGAGAGATTCTTCTTTGATGCTCTCCTAGGACAAAAACACCAAAAACAGATATCTAACAGCCTGAGAAACTGCCCCCCATCACACACAAAAATAAGGAAAAGTAAGAAGTAAGCCTTCTACTAAGCATGCTCACATCAGATGTGTCCATGTGGAGGGGAAACGGAATGTGACATAAACAGTGACACCCCTCCACCTACCAAATTTCATTTCTCCAATACCTTCCCCCTCTCCCCATATATACACCTCCAGTGTATTGAAAGGATATCAGCTCATTCTTTTGGGCATGAGTCAGCCTCCAGCTGACAGAGGTTTATATAGATGCTCTCCTCATGGGCAGGTTATTCTATAACAACCCACTTTGGGGAATCTTGCACCTTTCTCTGAAGCATCTGTCACTGTCAGATGGACCATAGGTTTGATCAGATGTAGTAAATTCCTATATTCCTACATATGTATACATGTGGAGCAGCTGCATTTGGCCAAATTCCAGCTGTGATTTTGCTGCATAATTCACACAAGATATGAATCATGATTAAGCTCTGTAAATATGAGAATTTAGGTGATAATTATCCAACACTACTACATTTAATTATAATAAAAGAGTTACAAACATTTAAGAAATCTAAACATTTAAACATAGTTTCAGTCAGGCTGTTGAATGTACTAGCAATAACCACTTTTACTGTTGCCCTTTTGTAGTGCAATATATCGTAGAGAATTCTGAACATATTTTAGTGGGTGCCTTGCAGTGCCTTCTATGATCAAAGTTAACTTCAGAGGCTTTCAGTTAAAATTCCCTGTTTCCGTATGTTCTTGACTATCAAAAATTTCCTCTCTGAAATTTTCCTTGCAGTACATTAGTGTGGTTTGAAGAAAATAAGCTGTAAGGATTTAAAAACTCAACTCTGCCTATGTGCAGTGGTAACTTTTGCTTTGGGAGGAATTATGCTGCTAAGTAAATACTATAACTAATGGGCCAAATCCTCAGCCAGCATACATGAGAAAAGCTATGCCTAAACGGGCATACTTACTGAAGATCTAGCTCAATATATATAAAGTTTTAAATGTGGAAGATTTTCTCTGGAGACAGATTTCACTGTGGAAACAGATTCTGTTTTGAAATCTTTATTCTGCTACACAGCTTGTAAACTACACAGCAGGGATCTTTTCTTGGGCTTAGCTTGAGAACTCCACAGGAGAGACACTTTCTTTGGCACAATATATAATCACTGGAAGAGCAAACTGATGAAGCAATTTCAAATGGTGAAGCTTGTGTATTCCAAAAGCTGGAGGCCTTGGACAAAGTTCAAAGATATTACAAGCTTCACAAACGCAAGTGCTCAATTTTTCCTTTTTTTATTCCCTTGCAAAGAAACACAGAAATTAAAATATAACTTATGTTATCAAAGAAACGTTACAAATTTAAATGTTCAGTAGACAGGAAATGCTACTCGATTCAATAGACAGGAGACCATCACCGCTGGGCTAAAGAGTCAGTCTCACTCGCTCTATGACTTACCTACTTACTTTTGGATGGTCACTCAGGAATCATAAAATTTCTTTTTCTTCCCCCCCCCCAGAGATATAACACCACATTTTTAAATTGTGTATACTATAGTAGTTTCACATCTTTTAAATCCTAAAATATCTGATCATAAAGTTTGATTTCTAATTCATCTTTGAAGTTTGGATGCATTTTTCATAAGTTCTAAAAATAGAGAGTTCTGTCTTCTGCAGTGGCGTGTCAGGTATATGTATGAAAGGCACCATGACAAAATTCCAAGGTATTTTGAGAAGCATAAATGTAAGGGAAAATACACTCAAACTATGATGCAGCATTTTGGTCTTTTGAAAATCTGTAGTCTCTGAATACGTCTGAATAATCAAGTAAAAGTAGGTGGTGCAAATACAAATATAGTACAATGATAGTTCAAATAGTGCATGGGGCTACATGCAGCTTGTGGTAGAGTCACATGTGATTAACAATTTTAAACCTTTTTATGTAATGTTTCTACAATACAAGTGTGCTCTAAAAGGAAATATGCATGTTTTGAACCTGACAACTCATTGAAATGTGTGGACAAAACCAGACACCACAGGTGATCCCAATGATACAAATGCCCAGGAAAGAGAAACTCCACAGCTGGACTGATAGTTTCACAGTATCAGTGCTTGCTGAAAGAGGTGCTGTGTGTGTGTGTGTGTGTGTGTAAAGGAGGGTTATCATGTAGGGTGACGTGCCCTCCTCCCCCACCAGATTTCCGCCTTCCATTTAGCAACAGCTAAAGTAGCTAAATGTTCCGAGGGGCTCTGTCCAGGGAAAACGGCTGCCCTTGCATTGCAGCGGGGCTTGCCCTGCCTTCCATTTAGCAAAAGCTTCAAAGGTGAGTTAGGGGGTGGAGGCGGCACTCCCTCCCTAAGCCCTGCTGCGCGGGGTTGGCCCGAGCTACTTGGTGTTGCTGGCCTGAGCTGCCTGGCATTGCTGCTCACCCCCTGAATGTTCCTCCGTGGCCCCCTAGTGGGGGACTCCCCACAGTTTGGAAACCTCTGTTCTAGATCCAGAGGCAACATGTGAGGTGGTCACATGCTGCCCAGAACCTTTAAATTACACTTCCCTACTATCCACAGTTACACAGCACCTCTGCCTGCTGATATACGTGAAAGCTGATTCCTTTATATCACAGTATATCATAGGAGTCATGTGCTAAGAACCAGCTAAAATGTGCTTTCCTTCCTGCAGGCTGTTGAATCTCATCATATGTAAACTGACCCCAACTGATTAGAGGAAGTGTCTTCCTAATTACCCAGAAGACAAACTGCAGTGGATGTGAAAGTAGTTTGTGAGGAGGAGGAACAGGGCTCAACACACCCTTTTATGAAGGCTTTTATAATGCTCCCTAACAGATGTGGAGAAGGAATACATGAATGTGTAATGGAACCCTGTAACAAATCTTTAGGAATGTGTTCCCTGCTAAAATGCACAAAAATTACAAAATCTCCTTAAATGCACCATAAATCCCAGGTGTGTGCCAGCTGCTGCCTCTCTTTGGGAGCAGCATTTCCAACACACTGTCTTTGATCATTCAGGGGGAAATCCACTGTTATTGCCAGGAGATTGATGGACAAGCATAGCATCTTGAGAGAAAGAAGAGGCACTGAGAACATCTTGGCTGGCACTGACAATGACAACTATAGGATAGTAATTACTGCAGAATATAGATGCCCCATGTGCAGTTTCTACTTATGATCAGCACTGTCTCCTCTCTGTTACGAACATTGCATTTTCTTCTAGGCCCTGCTTCCTGGACACGTTCCTAATATCTGTTAGCAACACTAAAGGAGCCTGGCTTTGTGATACAAGTCAGATGACATTTATAAAGGCACTGAAGAGTCCTCATACTGGATGAAGCATGGACTTAAAAAATCTTAAAAGAAGACTGACTAGATCATTTTTTTAAAATTAATTGCAGCAGGGAACTGCATAGTGGGTTGCTTAGGAAATGTAAACACTAAATAATTTGTTCATATATTATTTACATGTTTAGTCAGATGCAGCATATAAAAACAATCTTTTAAAACTGAAAACGCTCAAGATTTTTCTTATATTAAGTAATTTGCTGAACTGATTAATGCTTACTGCATTCTTATAATCTTCTTCAGAAAGCAAAGTGTGGGATCAACTGAGAATGATTAACTCTTTAATAATGGATCTTCATGTGAATATTTACATATTCGGTACATTGACTAACAGCATATGGAAATGACATTCACAATTTAGCCCTTTCCTGGGGAATATGCAAATCTGCACTGTTAGCTTCTGTATGCTGCTCTGCGAAGGTCATTGACCCTGATGTGAGCAAACAATTTTTACTCACTCTCCCTCCATCCTTCAGAGGATGCAGTACACAAAAGTTCAATTTATGTGACAGTATAATCCAGGCTTGACTAAACAATAGCAAGACAGTTGAGTCTAGGGTAATATTTTCAAAATGTAACACCCAAAACCTGAAGCACAAGTTTTGCACCCAACTCCACCTATTATGTAGTGAATGTTGACTGTAGGGGGTAGATTTCAGTAGCAGATATTGGTTGTGGAGATTGTGTACTGTAATGATCTACCATCAGGTACAGCAAAAGGATACCTTCACTTATGGTAAAAGTTGATAAATTTGTTTTGGATTCAGACCTCTATGATTATATAAATCCCCCATCCTGTATCTGACAAAAGTTTAATATTAACATCTACACTGTGTGAGCAAATAAATGAACTAAAGGTGTTTTCCTCTTTGACCTGAAATGATGTTTCAAACTAGCATTTCAGCCTGCTGAAGTCCACTACCTTTCCTGGCACCAACTCTGCAATCAGGAGCAAGAAAGGATGGACTGAATTCAGATGCGATACTTCTTCTCCCTTACAGGTGTATTGTACAAGAGAGGAGAAGTACTGGCACACTGTTCTCACTGCAGAACCAGCTAGAGAAAGACTGCAACTAGGGACCTGGGAGAGGAGAGAAAGATGGGAAGGATAGGAAATTCTAGGGGCAGAAAAGAAGACCTTGTTAGGGGAAGAGAAAATACAGAAAATAAAAACAGGGGTGGAGGGATGTAAGAAAGAGAGAACATGTGGGAAGAGGGTAAGGGGACAGAGAGATTTACGTGTCAAGAGCCAATGGGCAGAGAGAACAGAAGAGGAGCAAGAGGGAAGAGAAAACATAAAAATGGGAGACTGCAATGAGAGAATGGGATAAATATGGAGGAGAAAGGAGAGAAAGAGAAATGATACAAGGAGAGGCAGACTGTATCACAGGAGGAAGAAGAAAAGAAGGGAATAAAAATGGAAGGATTGACTAAACAAAAACAAGATAAATTTCAAGCTAATTAATTAAATTATATATTCTACTGTATATACCTTGCAGATATCCTACATCTCTTTTAGTTTAAAGCAATGTGTATTTGTGATTTTGACCATTCATGTTACAATAATATTGGTGGACGTTCTGAAATCTACATTTAAATAACAAAATAAAAAATGTTTTTGTTTGTTTGGTTGTTTTTTAACTATCTTGTTGGTCACAGACCTTCATGCCCCCAAAAGTGAGAATTGTGGTACTAAGAAATACACAATGGTCATCATTAAAAAGATAGCATTTGTAGTTACCACATGCTGGTATCCAAGTTACTATACTTTTCCCTATGTCAAATTATAGGGCAGTACTGTTACTCATTTGCCAAGTGGCAGCAGATGTTGGAGCTAGCAAGTTGGCTTCCCATTGAAGGAGAAAGCAGTGACGCAGAGTCTGAATTCATATTCTAAGTGAAACTTCTTTTATTTACACAGATATACCAGTCCTGGGACAAAATTGGTCACAAAAAGCATGTAGGCAATATCCCCTCTTTCAGTGTTCTCATTAGTCGCTAGTTCCCATGGAGGAATTCTGCCTTAAGGATTCATCGTAGTTAGAAAGATTAAGGCAGAGAGCAAACTCCCTTGCTGCTTGCCACAGGTCCTCCAAACTGCCTCTCTCCCCCAACACCACAGCATTCCTCCAAGACTAAAAACTTGTTTGCACTCTAGGAAACAAACAAACAAAAACTTATAACACTATGTGTAATAGCACCATCTGATGACCAATGCCATAATAATATCTAACATGAAGTGGCCTGTCAACTTTTTAAACAGGGATCATTGTATATTCTTGAATCCTCTGGTTCTAAACATAACCGAGCATAACTCCATAGGAGAACTGTTTGGCAATTTTTTTTTTTGATGAAAGAAGCTGGTACTCCTGCATGGGAAGCCATGTGGTAGATGGGGAAACAGGGTGCTCCAGCGTGAGTGGCATGCAGGAAGCATGCAGGGGTGGGGTGGCAACATCAGCAGAAGCAGTGAGGGTAGGAAGATTGTGTGCTGTTCTTTTCTTCCCCTCTGCAGGCTCCAGCTGGATAATAAAGACTGGGGGATTTTGTTGCTTTTCCCCCCTTAGCTGGTGCAGCGTGTGACCTTTGTGACCCACTTCTGGTTCGTGTTTTAGACTGACTGAGCAGTGCTGATCTATATCCAGGCCTCTCTATGAAAGCCAAAAGGATCCGTTCATGTAGTACAAAGGTTATTTTAAAGCCATCATACTTTATGAGGGAATTTATAATATGTTTTTACATAATACAACTTATTTTAGTAAGGCTACTTGTATAATCCTCATCTTTCACAGCTAACCATGGTCATTAAATATTAAATATAAGTTTTTCTGAAGTTCATAAAATATCAGTTAATAAAATTGCCATGCCTATATACTCTGGATATGTTATAATATACTTGTTTAAAAATCACTAGATGCACCTAAGGGTAGAGCCATGGGTTCCCTATTTGCTGCATAAATTGCTGTCATGGGATCCTCAATGATCACTGCTACATGATATTTCTGTAGTGTCAATACAAGGACATGCTCAAAAGAAATATCCTGAATAGAGAAACTAAATGTTAAGAACCCCCTCCTAACACGACCTTTAACTACGAAATATGATTTGGGACAAACAAAAACCTAATATTAACCAGACAAAGCATTGGATGGCACTGCAGCTTCACACCAAAGCAAATAAAAGACCATCTCTTTGTCTTCAAAAACTCCTAGTCTCAAGGAAATGCTCAAAAACTAAAGTGTTCTGGTAAAACTCTGTTTCTCTGACAGGCTCTGACGTAATTATAATACCAGTCTCTAATGGAAAAGTGCTATTAAATTTAACAGGAATGAATCCAACAATAATTACTACAGAAATTACGCTGAAAACCTATGGAATTATTACCTCTCTACAGGATTTTCAAATCCCAAAACAATTTAATACAGAATTATACCCATACAACTGAATTCTACAGATTGGTTTAAATATTCTACACAAAGTTCATCATTCCCTTTTCTTTGCCACAGGACTTTTCCTACAAGAGATATTACTGTTAAAAGGATATTCCTACTCAGTTTTAGAAAAGTCTTACTTCTTCTGTAATCCATGAACTCCAAAAAGGGTTCAAATCCAAACCAAATCTTTGTCTTTGTTCAAAAGTAACAAATGTTGACTTCTTGAAGCCGAGTGAAAACCAGTAAAAGCCTGGTGTGAGTGGCTGTCACACTAACCACCTCTGAAATAGCATAATCCAATTACATTTTGCAAAGGAAAACTGATACATCTGCACACAGCAACAGGAGGTAGGATTGAAAGTTGTAAAAAGCAAACTAGAAATGATTGCTAGGATTCTATTAATCAGTATGTCTACTATCTACAGAGATTGTCCATACCAAGAACATTTCGAAAGGCCTTGGAAGTCTAAATCCTTAAAGGTGATGAATCCCTTCATACTAATAGAAAAATTTTAGGTACAACATATGCATCCATTTAATTTGTCCTAATCTCTGGCGATTATCTAGACCACTTATTCAGTAAAAATGACCAAAAAGATTTTACAAATATCGTGTAATGAAGAAATATGTCTATTTCTAAAAAAGCTATCAGTAATGCCAGGATACTTTAAATATTTCATTCTCAATGCACTTGAGAGCTAATGACATAAAAGTGAAGGAGGAATTGTTTAAAGTGTTAAACAAGGGGTAATATCTTGAAACTAAGAGAGAATATTTAAATTAGATATTAGGAAAGAAACCACATGTAAGGACAATGGAATATTTTTCGTGGAGCATAGAATAATTCTGATTATGTTGCACTATTATTTAGCATTACTGGATACAATGAATGCTGTACAGCTTTAATTGACTAAAATAGAGGTGATGATGGTCTAATGAATTAAGATGAATATGAAGCTGCAGTCTGCACAGATGACAGTGTTAATTATATGAAGTATATGTTTTGTGATAGTGCCTAGGTAATGACTACGATCGGGGCCCCATTGTGCACTGTACAAACACAGAGTGGTTGACAATCCATCACCTGAACATTTTATGCTTTAATCATTCCTGTATGTTGGTCTCGGCACCTTAGAGCTACACCTCTATATTATATATAATAGTGGGTCTACATGCTCCTTTTTAATGAAATTAGCTATAGCTCTGGGTTTCCTGGTAAATCACCAACAGTGCTGTTAATTAGGCAAAGTTTTGGGCACCCTTGAAATTGCATCTGTAAAAACTTAACTTTCTATGGGTTAAATCCTCTGGATCAAGTAAGGAGCCTTCAGGGCAGCATAAATGGTACAATTCCACTATGGAAGAAAGGACAAGTCATTTAGGGCCTGCAAAAACCCCCAGTAGTTAGCTTGGGAGGAAGGATTGGGTAAATGTAAGGAGAGGCCAAGGATACGGCAGGTGTCTGTGGATCTTTGACTAGGTGAATTAACTGGCTTAAGCCCTCAGGGTTGAGCAGTGGGTGGAGGAGGGCGAGCATGCATGCTCCATATCCCACGCCTAAGCTGCAGTAGCATCCCACCCCATGAAGCTCTCATGCACCCATACTTTAGAGAAGAAGCAGGATTTTGCCACATGCAAAAAACACAGAGGCGTGGCCCCTGTTACATCACTTCAAAACAGATTGAAGCACCTCCTCTCCTTTAATGAGACTTTGATTTATAATTTAATTGTCTAAGAAAGAGCTGAGCACACTGGTTCGCTTTACTGGAAAGGTGATTACTCATTATTAGAGAGTGTTCTCCATTATTAACCTCGAGGCTGTTTGTATTGTAGCTGTGATCCAAGTTGCTGAGTGAATGATTATTATCAGAAAATATGGTTCTTATTACAAAGATGCACTCCCTGTGTATATTACAGAAAGCTATCAAAATAAAATGTGGAATCTGTTTGTTTAAATAAGCAAAACTAGTTTAAAGTTGTCACTCTTCTATTTGCCTCTAAGAAAAAGAAGAGACATATTTAATACTGATTAATGGAAGTCTTCAGTGCATAGTGAGTTATAAAATACCAAATGCCCCTAACTCACCTGAGAAGAGAATGTTCAGATCTTCAGCACAGTAGGGAGTAACTTATTACATTGATAAAACGGAAAGGAGGAACTTTGATTTTTTTATCTGTTAGTACAACATATACAATATTTTCAAGTTAAGAAAATAAAAAACTTCAAGGGCTGATTCTCAGAGGTATGGCACAGTCAAAAATCCTCAAAGTCAATGGGAGGGGAAGGTACTCAACACCTTTGAAATTCAGTCATTAAAATCAGTATACTATACAAAGGATTTTCTAAGACCAGATCTACACTAAAAATGCTGCACTGCTGTAGCACTTAAGTGACGATGCTCCTACACCTATAGGAGAGAGCTCTTCTCTTGGTGTAGCTAATCCACCTCCCTGAGAGGTGGTAATTCTGTCGACAGGAGAAACTTAACACGAGGTGTTAAGATCAGTATAACTACGGTGCTCAGAGGTGTGGATTTTTCACACTCCTGAGCAATATAGTTATACCGACACAGGTCTGTAGCGTCGACCTGGCCTAAGAAACTTCTCAGCCACCAACCTCTTGCTGCTGCAGATCCGGTTCAACAGAGCTGTTTTCATAGGTAATAATTTGAGAAGTTAAGCTGATCAAGCTAATTTTATATTTAAACCAAAAAATGAAAGAGGTCCTTAAGGGGCTGGTTTTGGTAGTGCTGCCCTGTGGGCTCCCTCCAAAGCTTTCTGCCATCTTGGCAATCGCATTAATCAGTAGATGACATTATCCAGCTCCGGGTCATTTCTGTTATATGCTTTACAAGGAAGGGGGCCAACAACAGCCTGTGGCTGGGTGTATGCTCGCAGCAGACGGAGAAGAAAGAGCAGGGTGTTTTTTTAATTTTTAAAAATGCTCTTGCCATATTTTAATGGTTCATTATCTGACACCAAAGAAGGGATCCAACAGTGAGCGGAAACCTCAAAACTAAGGCTCTGTTCCTACAAGCAGGTATGCTAATATAGACATTTGTGCTCATGCAGGACTCCAGACTTCCATAGTTATCCAAAGAGTCGCAGGGTATGGCAGAGTTCACCTCCATGCTGCCCTCCCTTGTGGCCCCATATGACACAACTCACCTTGCCATAGGGTCTCTGCTAGTTGGTTGACACCTCTCTCTGCGTGAAGGGGAACACAAGAAGGGGCCATATACCATGTCTTCGGCAGGACCCTGCCCATCTCCCAATGTCAGTTCGGTCTCCCAGTCCCTGGGGAAGCCCACCTAGCTGCCAGGCAGACTCAGGTTTGGCAGCAATGAAATGTCACACAAATGCAGCTCTGTCTCCAAAAACTCCTAGTTTCAGGAAAAATGCTCATAAACTAAAGGCAGAGAGGGCGAAGCAAAGGTCTGCTCTCCATTCTGGTCAGCCCTCCACTGACCTAAGCCCTCTCTTTTTCACTCCCATCTCCACTCCTGACACTGACTGCGAGTGTTGGTTGGACCTACAAGGCCCTCATTGACCCCCTCCTACACCGTGTGGGGTTTGTACAGCCCATCACACGGTGGTCTGCACTACTTCAGTTATTTACAGGATCAGGGCAGAAAATGGCAACATTGAAAGATATCAAGGTAACCAATGGAAGTTGTTTATATCCATAAGTGGGTCGGCAGACCTAATACACACATCCCGCCTGCTCCCATCCTCCTCTGGTGATGAGCAGGGAGGCCCAATCAGAGCATATTTGTAATGTTAGATGAAAATTGGTACAGTGTGATTTAATTTAGGGACTTTCACTTCTAAGTGTCTCGAAGGGATACCAAGTTAAATTTGCCCTAAAATTTGGATTTGTAAAAAATAAAAATGTAGGTTTCATAACCATAGACAAACTAAAATTACTCTCTGGGTTTAATTTCTAAAAATCCCAATGGAAACCATTTTTGTTTGGATGTAAACATTTCTCTGGTGTGCCTGCAATCCAAACATGGCAGCACTGTGCAAAAGAATGAGAAACGGATTGTGAAACTGACTATAAAGCCATCCATGTTATTGCCAAAGCTGACAGAAATGCTGTAAGTTAGCAAACAGAATAGAGAGAAGTACATCAGATGGTGAAAAACCCTTTCCATTTTAATGACTGTAGGTTTTGGTTTTGGGGGTTGTGTTTTGTTTATTTACACAAATAAGGAACTTTGTTTTTAAAAACATGATTTTTGCCTTGACATCATCCCAACTACATTATAGAAGACACTGTGAAAACCTACTCAGGCTCTTTTTCTTGGCTCCTCCATGTTGTTGGCTGATTAAGGTACAAATCATCCTTGATTTTGCTCACTATTCTACTGTCCTTTAGTGAGACAAAGAAGGTGTGGGGAAAGTAGTTGATGGGGGAGGGAGGTTCCTGGTGAGTTGCAGAGTGTTGTAGGTAATAGATACTGTAGGCAATAGGTATTTCTTTTATATAGTCACCGTCAATATTTCTGCTTAGCACTTCCCAAATCTATTTTCACTATATAGCTATCTGACATATGGCAAATTTGCCAGGGCAGGTAGAATGGATTCTTGGAATAATGTGCACTTAATCCCACTTTCAAAAAGCGTATTTTATATTTACTGCACTGATATTTTTCATTGCAAAATACTGCCGAGTACTCTAACTCTCACAGATCCAGGTAAAGCTATAGAGTGTTTAATGCCAAATTCAAAATGGTTTAAAAAGTGGTATTGTGTACAAATACAACCTTCCTAGACATAAACAAATTAGCCCATGCTACCCTTTGTGAAGTTCTGAAAGTTATGCACTATATTCTAACATGGCTCTCACCCATGGGCATGCAACACTGCACATACAAACACTGGCACCTGAACTTTCCACACTCTCACCTGCAAACCTAGGTGATTATGGATCACCTGTGCACTTTGCTGTTTGCAAGTGCACAGACGGAGGCTATAGAGGCCATTTAGAAAATTTGCCACTACATATCCAGTTATATTCACATAAATGCCATTCACACAATGGCACAGCAACGTGCATATTAAACAGAACATTTCCTTTAATCAGTCACTTGTGTAAAACATATGACCTCCAAGATGTGGATGTAAATAACGGGTAAAATCCTGGCTCCTTTAAAATCAATGGGAGTTTTGCCATTGATTTCAATGGGTCCAGGATTTAGCCCCAGGAGAATGAAATAGATAATTTTGGTTTGGGGATATTTGCATTTGTTGAAAATTATAGTCTTACTGATCAGCAAGAAACTACACCTTAATAACTTCATTTTGCTCAGGGTCTTTAGTCCCATATAATAGACACCAATTATCTTACCTTTTGTAAAGGAAAGTGCTGTATAAAATGTCTAGGGATAGATTTTTGACATGATATGGCCCTTCACATTACACCAGTACTACAAAGAGCGTTGTAATAACCAGACAGCTGAGGACTCCCTCAGCATGGGGTTATCCCTGGGCAGTGTAGAAGTATTATCTTCATACTTTACAAGCAGGGAACTGAGACACAGAAAAATTAAGAGACTTGCCCAAGGTCATATAGGAGGTTTGTGATGGAACTTAAAACAGAACCCAGGTCTCCCAGCACCCATTCCAGTGCCTTTACCATAAGAGCATCATACATGCTATAATAGAGTAAAGCCCAAATGTGTTACAATAGTATGATAAAAAATAGAGCATGGACACAAACATTCAACAATAGAGTGGCAGATATCCTGTAGTCAATAGGTAGACTGCAGGCCAAATCCGGACTACCAGATGTTTTCGAACGGACCCCTACATCTTTTTATTTACTTATTATCATTATTGTTATTTTTACCCTTTCATTTTCTCACCGTGTGATCTCCAGTACATTGCACTGGGAATTAATGATTGACTGGTTCTCGTTAATTCCTTATTTGCTTCATTTGAGCTATCATCTTTCTTGAGGTTATTTTTAGGTTTGATTTTATTTTTCATTTCATGCACTAAAAATATAAGCAATGGGGTATAATACTAATGTACAACATTGTATGTGTTTGTGAAACAGAGGCACTCGTGATGTGAAAAATATTTCTCTGGAATCTGGACCTTCACTATACCTTAATCAAGAAATTTAGACCTTGACAAAAAATAATTGACTACCCCTGTCCTACAACATCTGCTTTCAGATACAAGATCTATGATGTCTTAATTTACAACAAATATACAGAGAGACAAGGTGGGTGAGGTAATATCTTGTATTGGGCCAACTTCTGTTGTCAAGAGAGACAATCTTTCGAGCTTACACAGAACTCTTCTTTAGATCTGGAAAGCTAACTCAAAGTGTCACTGCTCTTTAGCATAAGTAGTTAACACATATTTCAAAGGACCATTCAAGGAAAAGCATCCCATTAACACATCTCCAGTCATAGTGAGACAAAGAAGGTGTGCGGGAAGTAGTTGATGAGGGAGGGAGGTTCCTGGTGAGTTACAGAGTGTTGTAATAAGTCATTAATCCAGTGTCTCTATTCAGTCCATGATTTTTAGTATCTAGCAAAGTTATGAATTTAAGCTTCCAGGCTCATCTTTTGAAAGTGTGGCACAGGTTTCCTTTGAAGATGAGGGCTGATAGGTAAGACATAGAGGGTTCACTTTGTGAGAAGTGTTCACTCACAGGTGACATGGCATTTTTCTCTTTTATCATTTTCCTGTGTGAGTTCATTCGAGAGCGTAGTGATTGTCTGGTTTCACCCACATAGTTGTTACTGGGGCATTTAGTGCCCTGGCTAAGGCACACCACATGTTGTGATACGCTTATGTAGGACACATGGATTTTGAAAAGTGTGCTGTGGGGGGGTCTTGATCATTGTAGCAGCAGAGATACGGCTGCAGGTTTTGCCTCTGTTATTCTGGCAGGGTGTGGTACAGCTTTGAGTTTGAGCGATATTAACGGTCCACTTCACGTTGAGTGGTCCCTTGAAATATGTGTTAAGTACGTACGCTAAACAATCTGTTCAAATCTTGTGTTTAGCAGTGTCACTTTTTAAGATAGTTCCCACTCCTGAAGAAGAGCTCTATGTAAGCGTGAAATTTTGTCTCTCTCGCCAACAGAATTTGGACCAATAAAAGATATTACTTTACCTGCCTTGTCTCTCTAATGTCCTGAGACCAACATGGCTACAATACCACTTCATACAACAAACAAACAATGAAGTAACACCAGGTCTTCAAAGCACAGAGGTAAATTTGAATTTAAAGTTAGTCAGATACCCCGTAATGAGCTACAATCATGCTGCCTTTTGTATGTCATGTAGGCAGCCCTCCAGAATGTGGTGCAAAGAGAAAAAGGAGGCAGAAAGCTCCAAAAACTACAGGAGCAGGGGAAGCCACCATGACATGCTGCCTTCTTGTCTGTGGACACTATGGAAGTCCCCTCCAACAAAGACCTTGGAGGTCTAAAAGAGGCATCTGGAAAGGGGAGCTCCCCAGGCACACAACATTCTCCCCTTCCCTGAGCACAGAATTATCAGAGGAAAATCATGCAGGAGTTATTGCTGAAGTAAACCAAAGGGGGGGGGAGGGGAAAGAGCAGGATTCTTACACATTTCAATGCACCTTCTTCCCAGAAAAATGATGCAACAGCCAGTTGTAAACTATGCAAGAAGGATTTTTTCTTAAAGGACTTTAGCCTGTCAGCTTTGACAGTGTCTCTTTCATTAATAATTAGAACAATAAAATAATTGTATTCACACAGAATGACCTAGGCAAAACACTTGAGCTGTCAAACAACAGAATAAAAACAAATGCAATATAATAAAAACCTAATAAAACAACACAACCTGAAAATCCAAACATAAAACAAGGGAGGAGATCCAATCTTAAAGGAAAGAAATACATTAGAGGGCCATTCTAAAAACACTTTTGGGGATTTAAAAAAGTATTTGAAGGGTTTTTTTAAAGTAAGAAGGGATGTAATTTCAGGCATAGGGGATTCAACAAAATCTCAACACAACAAAAGAGATCTGATCACTTGTTGACTTCAGATAAAATGATGTAAAACCCAAACAGCTGATGATCTGTGTCTTCTTCTAAACATCTCAAACAACACAATACATTTGAAAAGTGAGAGTTTTCATTCCTGTCTACATGTTTATCACTTATACAGCGGTTACGATTAAAAAGTCAACATTTACCCTCAGTTATCGCCTATTCTAAGTCCAGGGAAATACTGAGGTTTCAGATACCAGTATGTATTCAGATTAAGAGAGATAGGAATACTCTTTCTTCCCTTCAAACACTGGACAAAACTATGGTAGAGAAATGTCAAAAAACTCCCATAAACACAGGACAATAAAAGATTTAAGATTAATAAAACAAATACTGACCAATTATAAAGTCTTTTTAGAAGAGAAAACAAAACAACTCTTCCAAAAGCAAATGCCTGTCAATAAAAATTCTTCAGCTATTGTAATGATAAATAACTGTCCCCAAATTGCAATGGTCAATCACAGATCATTTAAGCATCTGTTTGAATACAAGTAGATTGTAACATATTGTAGTTGTACACTGTACATTTTGTACACTGTATATAAAAGCAGTAGCCTGTGATGATAATTAATATAAACTATTATTAATAATAATTGCAGTGGTAACCAAAATGAGCTAAGTGCTTTGCAAACACAGAGAAAGACATAATCAATCACTGCTCTGTAAAGCTTATTTGTTTTGTTTTCTCATGAGGCAAGAAAGGAAACAAAGTAACTATCAGTCCATCTCCCCACCCTTTTTTTTAAATCCCCAGTTCTGTAGCTTTTATGCTCACAAAATTCTCAGTGAACTAAAATTTGCAAAGATTGAGACGTGAAATTCAAACCTGTGTGGGGCCAAGACATGGAGCTTGAGGATCATCTGCAAAAAGCTCCTCCCAACACATGGGATCATGTGTGAGGGCCACTTATCTGTGTAAAACCTCTGCCCTTCCAGATCATCTCCCCAACAGAAACTCATTTGGGACCAATGTGAGGGGCAAATGAAGAGGGTCTGGCACAGCCCTTCCATGCCTGGATAAATTTCAACCCATGTTAGCAGAGTTTGCCCTGATGGCAGAAGACTTGGCTTGTGTTGCACAGATTAACATAACAAATACTGACTCATATTTGGCATTTAAGAACTGCACAATGTGATTTATATGGAGTTTGTAATCCTGGAACAACCTTTCACTACTAGAATCTTCGTCTGCAAGCAAGACAGGGGAAACCCAGTTCAATGTAAATGTCTCAATATTTAATCATTGTAATTTTTAATCGCTCTTGCTGCAGGTACTCTCCCCAAACATTAGAGAGCCCAAAATTACCCTAAAACTTAGCTATTTAAAGAAGAGGAGATTTTTCAGCAGATAATAACGGTTTACACTGATTATTTAGCTGCCTGGCATACCCTATTGCAGAAACACTGAAATAGTACTTCTAGGAAGACAGCACTTGGACTCAGAAGGCCTGAATCTGAACTCCCTTAGGTTTTGCACCACTGTAAATACCAGTAAAGTAACTCCTGATTTACACCACCATAAGTGAGAACAGAAGAAGTGTGGCCCAGTTGCTAAGATGCTACCCTGGGACTTAGGAGACATGAGTTCCATTCTCTGTCACACCACAGAAATCTGGTGTGACCTTGGGCAAGTCACTCAGGAACAGATTTTCAAAGGTATTTAGCCAACTAAAGACTCAAATAGGCACCTAATAGGATTTTCAAAAGTGCCTAAATGAGAATCTCTGCAGCATTATGTGCTGAGGCTCATCCTCTGGTACACCCCGTATGCATGGCTGTTTTGTTCAGTTCCTGTACTGGGAAAATTCTCCCCTAACCAGAACTAGGGCATTTAGAATCGCTTTACATTGCTCCAGCCCTTTTACCTGGCAGAAAGGGTAATCTCACCCAGTGTTCCTCAGTTCCCCATCTGTACAATGGGGAGAATCACACTTCCTTACCTCAGAGTAGAGTTGTGAGGATATATTTATTAACTACTGTGAGGAGCCATGTAAGTACCCAACACAGACATATAAAGTGTGTACATATTCATTAATGATTTATAAGGAGAAACAATCAGATCAAACCATATCATACACAAAAAATTTAGTGACATCATAAGTTTTCCATGAACAGTAAAAGGATTGTTTTTGAGATGTACATTTTGTCTAGGATTGTCCCCCCTCCCCCCATCCTTTTTTGGACAAGAAGTAAAATATCTGATGAACATTACAAATAAGTCATACTTTAAAGTACACATTCATGCCCAATTTTTCCCAAAAGAATCAAGCCCACAAACTATATTGCATTACAACTAAACAAATTATTATAACCATAAAAAAGATAATCAGTCAATACTGTAAAGCATGTTCTGAAAAGTGATGATTGGGGACTCACAGATCCAGAAGGGATCATTAGATTATCAAGTCTGACCTCCTCAGCTTAAGGGATAGACAAATGATTAAAGCCCTATTCAGTGATAAAGGTGAAACTGTCCAGAGTCTTTGTCAATTCAAGGACAGCAGCATGGAAGAAACACAAATCTGCTAGACTTATTCAAATCTGGGTGGCACAAGACTGGTGTCAACAAAGCCCTAATCCTACTAACAGTTACATGCATGTTTAACTCTGCTGCCATGAGTTGTCTCATTGAAATCAATGTGACTTCTATGTATAGCAATAAGGCTCAGCACAAATCTAAGTACAGCAACGTATTGAAGCATACACCTACACACAGGGCCGGCAGTAGACTCGCTGGGGCGCAGGGCCGAAACTAAGGATTGGGCCCCCACACCACGGTCTGGGGCTGACGCCTGAGCCACCTGGCATTGCCGCTCGCCCTCTTGGCCGGGACTGAAGCCCAAGCCACCTGGCATCACTAGTCACCCCCATGAACATTCCTCCGTGCCCCCTGAGGGGGGGGAGGGGCGTGCCCCACAGTTTGAAAATCTCTGCTTTAGTGTGCTTTATTTAACTTTTCAAGATTAAATTACTGTTTACACATTACATTTATCCACAGTGACTCTGTAGATATGATGTAACTTAGCTTCATGGGACCCCTGGCAATTGCCCTGCTTGCTACCCCCTACCACTGGTCCTGCCTACACAACTGTGACTTCAGTGAGACCACTCATTTGCTTAAATACCTTGATGAATCTGGGCCTAAGACTGTGTCTATTACTGTGGGCTGCCAAAAAGCTAGATCACCAAGCAAGCACTGAAAAAGATAAATAAATAAAGAAATCACTGAGAGGCTTACATAAATGTCATGACCCCAGAACTGTTGCATAGATAAAGACCTTCCAATAGATTGTCAGAGAGGTGACTGCATCTCATTCACTACAGTAAATATTAAGGAACACAGGAAACTTAGTATAGATATATGCAAACAAAAGAGGAAATTATTATTTTCTGCTAAAGAGCAAATAAAAATACAGGAATCATATATTTCACATAAGGAAGATAGTTTTAACCTGTAACAATGTATCTTTCCCAGACATACTTTAAGCCACAAATTTTAAAAACATTTTCTGAATCTAGGACAACTCTAAATTATTAATAGCTCTCTACAAACCACAGGCATTAAGTCAGCCTTATAAGTTTGACAAAAAATAACTATGGTTAATTTTTTTTAAAACAAGTTATCAGTTCCAATTGACAGCTTCTATGTCAATGCCCATTGGGCAAATACTATATTTTAAATTAAAAATATATTTTAATACTTCTCACTTTGCTTAAAATAAATGATTATGAAACAATCATGCAATTATATAAGAGAAATGGAAAACAGCTAATATTTCAAACTTAGTGCTGTAGAGTTCTTAATAGCTTTTTATTTCTAAAATTACCTGTATCTGGCACAGGCACAAATTTAGAGGTTAACATAAAATGTGAAATTCCTAGATTACAGTGGTTCATAGCTCAATAGGGTTCATTCATCTCTTCGTCCTTCATAGGTTGATTACCATGTTTACTGTGGAGATGGGCTGGGGGCTGAGTCTTAAAGATGATAACTTAAAAAACACTGGTCCCAGTTTTTAACTTGGCTGCCAAAAGAAAGGTACTTAACATCATAGGCACATAAATGAGCAATCAGATATTTACATCTGCTGTGTACATGAAACGATCTTTGAAGCACCTCTGAAAACCTAAATATAGATTTAGATGCCTAACTTAGAGCACCTACATTTGAAAAGTTTGGCTGGAGGTTCTCTCTGATCTGTGGACTTTGTAGATTTGATGGCTCTTTTAGAAAAAGCAGGCATTAGAACTGGCTTTCTTAACTGAACTTACCCTTCCACTATTGCTGTGAAATATGTTGCACTCGCCTCCCCGGAGGTGGCTACATTTAACTAGTGTGCTCTTTTGTGTGTGTGTGGAGAGTTGGATGGGTGTGAGTGCAGGTGTGTAAACATACACAAGACTGCAGTCCTCATACAGGCAAAACTCCCACGATGCTCAGGGCGAGTCCGTCCCCTCTAACATGCTTTGGAATCTTTTGGAGTGGAAAGCTGTTTAAAATATAAATGATAATTATAGGACATATTCATTTTAATCTAGTGATTTTCATAAGGTATGACACACAAGTGAGTAATTCCAGTTCTTCAGTGTCTTATCAATGTAGTTTGCACTTAAGCAGGCTTTATTACTATTGTTATTTATTGTGTGTGGTTTCAAAGGGAAGGGAATTAAGTGTTTATATGAAATGATGTCAACATAATAAAAAAAGCTTGCTATCGTTTAATTTTCAGTACATTTGAATCTAAGCTGTTAATATAAATTTATGGGGGCAGGGACATTTTTCTATTCTAAATGTGTAAACTATGTAGCTCAGGTATCAGTTTATGGGTTATTTTATTGGAAAGCATAACAGATATACTTTTTGTCAAATTACAAATTGGATGAACAATATTGATCATTTGCTCCTCTGCCATTAGCATTGACACATACTCATGCTTGGGGCCTACTACAAGAAACCTGCACGTAGAAGGACAGTTGGAACTAAATGCCAGACTCTTTATTCAGAGGCCATGTTGAAGAAATGGGAAAATGGAGTTTAAAGGATATAATTAGAGTAACTGATCAAGAAAAGGGCTGGCACAAGGGGTAGGGGAAGACAGAAAAGTATCAACTTCCTTTTTTTTCATTCCAAAAATTGTTTTATAAATCACTATTAGCCGTTGTATGTCCAGATCATCAACGTCTCTTTCATAATATTTCAATTTATATGCAACAAATAATGTGCCTGATTTAATATGCTTATCAGTCCTTGTACTAATTAATGCATACTATTTTCCATCAGCAGTTGAGCTTAATCACAGTCATTTAAAAGATATGAACTGCATGTCAAAGTAATCACTGAGCCATCATAAACGTAAGCTAACTTTTAATGCATTCCAATATCCAGATCTCTGCAAGATGTCCTTAAGACACAATTCAGTGGTTTCAACCTACCTATTTTAATCTTGCTGCATTTGACTGGGAAAATGAAGTTTAATTATTACAGATATTGGCCATTTTAGGACTCAACTATAATAGAGTATAGCAGATACAAGCTTCTTTGGAATCATTTTCCACAGGGGTAAATACAAGACAGCAGACATTTATGGAGGAAGTCTGCTTAAGCTGTGATAAAAAGGTTCCAAAATGTCAGGGATATGAACAGACACCTTTGTCTGCCAACAGGTGGTCAAAGAGAAGAGTAGATTTAATCAGTTGGAAAAGCCCCCACATAAATTAACCCGCTTTGTGCAAGCTCTTCATCTTATTTTATCCTTTACTGTAATGAGAAACTTCCTGGGTCAAACACAGCAGCTCTACCACTGAGCCACAAGCAAGCTTCCGCTTGGTTATGCCACTAGAAGCTTTGTTAAAATGCATCTTGGGGAGTAGATTTTGGAATACTGATTAGATATGGAGTTCCACAAGCAGCCGCATTTGATTTCATTGTGGATCCTAGTGACAGCTCAAATGCCGTAATAATAAAATAAGTTCTACTCCTCCTCCCTTTAGCTGAGACATAGGAGTTTTATTGAAATACTTTGGGAGCTTTGCATTGCTTTTCTAACCAATCTGGTCATCTCTGTTCCAGGTGTAAGTGAGGCTGTCACAGAATCCAGATAAGCTAAACTGTCACAGTGCAGCTAAAACACACGACACCAAAGTAATTTAAAAGTCACCAGTAGTCAGCAAGCTGTAACTTCTATGGAGAGTAATCAGCACTAGGTAATGGATTCCTTTTCATGAAAGAATAATAGTTTGTAAAGAGATGAGTTTTCCTAAGTAACTTTAACAATTTTGCCTGTATTCTACCTTGTCCTCCTAGGAGCCACCAAATTCCTGGTGGTCTAGTGGCAAGTTTCTAAAGGTTACAGGCAGCACTTGTGCCTGCAGGAAGGTGCAATGCATTGCTCTACAATTCTGTTCTAGGAAGACAGCAAGCTGGAAAAGTTACTGCAACAGGGAGTTGAAACTTACAAGAAAACATAGGAGGGAAAGGGAAGAGGTAGTGCTCATAAAGATGAACCCACTCCTCCATAGAGAAATTAAAATAAAAAACATACGGGCCTGTGACTTTCAAGGATTTTCATTTCTACTTAGTGTAGAAGGTGAGAACCATGGGCAAAAGGGCCAGGATTTTAGTTTGACAGTGACATTTCAGGCACAGTGTTAAAAATGTTTCACACAAAGCAGAACTAGCAAATTTCACTTTGAATTAAAAGAATATTTGCAGAGCTCTTGTGGTGACTATGGGAAAGAGACAGGGAAATAATAGAGAAATAGGGGAAAGATGAATAACATAATTTAATATTGTTTTCTTTGTTACCACGTTGATAACATCTAGCATTTATTGAAAAAAGTTTGGGATCCGTGACCTAGTTTGAAAGAGAGTGGCAGAGGTAAGATTGTCTCCACATTGTTGGCCTTTGAGAGAATTTATTGTAATCAATCCAGTGTGGAAAGGGATCAGGTTGCTATTTACAAATTTCATTTATATGAAAATGACCACCTGAAAGAATAATGAAAAAGTCAATATGTTAAAATCTGAGAAATATCTTTTTATGAACTATTCTTTCAATATCCTTACAAATTTTACTGAACAACAACTTTCCATATTATTTGTTTGAAGTTTGAAAATAAGATGGGAATCCTTACTATAAAACAATCCTTTATAGCCCCAATCTCAGTTTTGATGGAGAGAAAAGACTGAAAGACAGAATTTCTCACACATATTAAAAAAACATCAAAAAGAGTTAATGGTGATTGTGTGTTTCTATGGATTCCAGAGAATGCCCCAAATAAAGTAACCGCAAATATTAAAAAGACTGGAAATGAACAGTTATCAGATCCAGCCTATTTTCTATTGCCATATAATCCTATTCTAAATATAGAGACTTCCTACTTGAAGCAATAATGCCTTTGTTACCTGCTTGTTACATTTAAATACCTTTTCACTATATCTGCTGTATACTGTGATCTGAGATGCAGATGGATATCTATTAGGGCCTAACGTGCTCGAGTTCTAGGGGGAATGTGTTATACCTGACACCCCACTCTTCTCCTTGTGCCAAACGTCTGCATAGTTGTGCTCAACAGAGGTGCTCAAACTTAAGTTCTCTACATGAGAGGTGGTATTGGTAAGGCGTTTTCCATGAATGCCTCTACACTCTGGAATGCATTTCCCTGCCATGATCTGCCAAAGGTCTGATTTGCCAACTTTTTGGACACACTATAAAACTCATTTATTTTGGTGCACTTGGGAATGAGACAGTGAGAGATTTTCAGGATTTTTTTGCAGAGTGTTTCTATGATTACTGTGTTTATTGGTGGATCTTATAAATTGAAATAAATAAATGAAATAAATATGCATTGTACCATTCTCCAATGATAAAACATGGACCAATATGGGAAGTATTAGAGAAGACAGCTGATTCCCAGTTACTTATTCTTCCAGTCCAGCAATGCTCTTAAACATGGAGAGAGATCTCAATGATGGAACTTAAATGCTTTTGCAGATTAGCAATTGAGGCTGGATGAAGTTACAGTTAGTTTCTTGGCTAAATGACACTGGCATGTATACTACACATTATCACACAACCAGAGGATTGAATAATCTTAAAACTAAGAAAACAACATGTGGATGCCAAAAAAGTGAAGAAAAGTGGAGATGATGAAATTAAAGCTATCAGCTCAGGGCTTCATGATACACTGTTCCTACAGTATAATTTCTTGCAAAGCAGGGCCACTGGCAAATCTTGTGCTAAATTGATAAAGACCATTTAAGTTTCTTTATAGTTCAGTGGCTCAATATTAAAAAAAAAAAAAAACCTGTATAATTTAAGCTCTAAATCAAAGCTTTGCTTTTAACTTTTCCTGTGAGAACTTGGGAATTTACAATATCATTTTGGCCCAGAGTTCATAATATCTTTTATTGGACCAATTTCTGTTGGTGAGAGAGACAAGCTTTTGAGCTTACACAGGGCTCAAAGAGCTGTAAGTGTTAAGGCGTCTCTGTCACCAACAGAAGTTGGTCCAATAAAAGAGATTATCTCACCCACCTTGTCTCTCTAGTATCCTTGGACCAATAAGGCTACATCAACACTGCATACAACTCTGCAGATGGTCATCCAAGCAATTCACTTCTGAGCCATTAGGAGGCAGATACTTAATTAAAAAACTGGACACCTCAGGCGTCCTTCACAAACCAATATTTATTCCTAAGTCAGCCTCTTACAGGGCCCCCAGCTCCAGATGTTCCAACAGCAGCTACCAGCCACCAACAGCAGCAAGAAGCAGAGAAGGAAATATTCAATACCAAGAAGCCCCAGGCATGAGCTGAACTTTCAGAAATGAACTCTGTATTGAGTGTGGTATCTCAGGTTTCTAACATCCTGCAACCTCCAGGATTTATGAGCTGAACCAGCACTTGTTGAAACAAACAGGAAGATTCCCAATGATTTCAGTGAGCCTTGGATAAGGCTTCTGCTCACCAGCTTCAACTCACATGCCCCCAATGCATCTCATTCTTCTGATCTACCTCTGCCTCCATCTACGCACCCCTATTGTTTTCCTTCTCTCTTATTCTTACTCCTCATTGTGTCCATCTCTTCCTCTTCCCTCACCTTTTACTCCTGCAAAAGACCTCCTCTACCCCCCCTCTCAAATGCTCACTGCCTCATATCAATCCCAATCTCTTTAGGCTAGTCCCACCTATACAATTACTAATATTGTTAGTTATTGCTCTATAAAAAATGAGAAGAAAATGTAAACATTCAAATGTGGAATCTTTAAGAAGCGCAACAATATGCTCTCATCATATCGCTTTTGTTCCCCTCTTCCCTTGCCCCAGGCACTACTATCTGTTGTCTTCCTTGTTGTGCTTTGTCTAATTTTAGATTATAAATACTTCAGGGCATGAAACTGCATCTTTTATTTGCTTGTAAAGTGAATAGCAACCTTTGGGAGCAATATAGATGATTATTAATAATAATAATATCAGCAACAAGAGTGTAAGTTGCAGATCTATCTCCATGCAACAAAACAGTAAGAAAACCCAGAAGTTTCGTATGTCACTTATAGTCCAGAAAACGTTTTAAATGTATTTATATTGTTTTCCCTCCTAGCTTTGGTTGAAATATCTGGCCACTATTTTCACCCTTAATAATGCTACAAAAAAGCTGTAGATCCTGAATTTCACAGATCTAAAGCAAACTGGCACTTTTTTTAGAGCAACATCTTCGTAGAATAGAAAGGTTCTCTAATTCAAAAGGTCAAATAGAAATGTTAATGAAAACAGAACCCAGTCAAGTCAAATAAAATAAGAAAATAAACAGAGATTTTGCTTCAGGCAGCCTGAATCTGATTTAAGCAGCAGTCTCAGAAGAATCCAGCTGTTGTTTACTGAAACGTAAAATAATGTGCTTATTCTTTTTATATGACAGCATCCCTGCTCCTTGAAATCAGGATGTAACATTTTCCCTTCCATAGACAACAATCTGCTGCCATTTTATGTACAGTAACTAATCTGACCAATTACCTGAAAGCTAATTACTCTGATTTTACAAAATGGGTCAGCTAGCTCAGTGTATGTTGAACCCATTAATTACTGGTACTTAATAAAGAACACCAAAGAGTACATCCATACATTAATGGTTACAACAGAATTACAGATATTTTAATACTGGATTGAACAAGCCTCTGATCTTTATTGTTTATAGCCTCAGAGCTTAATCCAATTTTAACTAATACAGAGTTGGACTGTGCAGGCCTTGGCAATTACAGTATTTTATTCATGTTAACAATTTACTTCCTTACTCCAAACATGCTCTGCATTTACTTATTTATTGTATTTTTCAAAGGCCATCATCATTCATTCGAGATAGTAGGATGACCCAGAAGATTCAAAACTTTACTTGATTAAGGAGTATAAAGATGGAAGATTTGTCTTGGCTAGAGAAAGATAACCAGCCCAACTCAAATCAGCCTTCAGACAGTAAATCTGCAAATACTAACTGCAGTTTTAACACCTCACTAACAATATTATCCAATGCTTTTCAAATCAGTAGTTCTTGATTATTGACAGAACATCAGTGAGTAGGTCAATGGTACTATGAAAAATATGGTCTCTTTTCCATATCAGAATCTGAAAACAATTTAAATGTGTAGTGCAATTTTATACTGTTTATAAAAGCTAAAAAAAGGTCAGAGAGATATGCCTCCACAATCTGTACTTAAACATTTATTTCTGTCTCATGGTCTCCAGGCTTTCACAAGTGCTTTAAGAGGAGATTGGAAAGAATTTGCTGCCCACTCATGATGATGCCTCATAAAAGGTTCTTCAAAAATGGATCAAAGGCTGTAATTTCCATGCCATTTCTGTCCAATTTCCTTTTCTCTTACTGTTTTCATTTTTTGAAATGGCTATGATTGCAGTCCAATTTTACCCACATAGCACTGTATGCCTAAATGAACCATTTATCACAACCTTTTTGTCTTTTTGGTACTTGTGGTTTTATTTGCTTGGCAATTTTTTAAATCCCCCACCCCACTCATGCTGCATTGCAATTATCTTCAGTAATTATACCTGCAGCGGTTTACATTAATCTGTTCTCCAGATGCAGCATTAAAATTTCTAGTTCAGTCCAATTACACCTTCACATTGGTGTTCATTTTTCCCCCTCCTCCATCACCAACCCAAAAAGGTTTTCCTACACATCCTCCTAAAGAGAGATCTTTACTCTTTAGCTTTAGCACAGCAGGCATAAAAACCACAAGTCTCAAATTCTTATTGCTCATATTCCATATTGTTTTCTCCTAAGTAGTTCTGCCTACTTCACATATTAGCCAGTTCTCATTATTTTCTCCGTCATCTCTGTGTCATATATTTAATGGACTTTCAGGTGGGAAAATTTAGCACAGATTTTACTGGCTCCTAGTACCATGCCCAGTAAAACACTGCCTGCAGACAAAATGTCATGTTTTGAGTCATGGATGCTGTGTCACATATGGTAAAAACAAACTCTCAGCCATGAGTACAGGTTCACCATTGACTGCCTAAATACACTTAAATTGTCTGGTCAATGCTTGGCAGAGACATTAAATCCAAGCTCTCCAAATGCAGTTTAACCTGCACAAGCCAACAAATTATACTTCATCCTCACAAAAGGGATTAAAAAAATCTTCCGTCTTATACAAATAATAATTTATTGTAATGAAGTTTCAGAATCTAATTCTCCAGCCTGCTATTAAGTGCCCAGTGCATCAACATAGCACAGCAGTGCATTTTTCTATTTCCTACTCAGTCTTCTATCCACTTCTACACTTCACCATTAATAAATGGGTTTTTTACGTAGTTTATGGCAAACTTCATGAGTTGAATATTGTATCACAGATACATTTTATTCTCAACATTTTCATGAATTAAATATGTAAATGAGTTCATAAACCACTGGAGACTGGTTTTTATTTAAAGATAAATCTGACATTATTAAATGCAAAATAGACTTGTTTCAAGAAAACATTTAACACCTAGTCTTCAAAGTATGAATCTTTAGTTTTAAAAGGTTTGTTGATTTTAGAATGCTGACCAGTTTAGTGACAGATAAATTCTTTCAGATGATATATCGCAACTGATACTCATGATATGATGTAGATTGATAACATCCAGTAATGATATATAAGTGAAACATATACAGATTTTTTTGTGCTTGTTGAATTGCTTGAGCTATGGCAAACAAATTCACTCATTCTCTTCTCTGAAGTTACTCATTCATCATATTTCTGCTGCATATGCGATTTTTGTGAATGCTGCATGAGCTCATGCGTAGAACCTCTTTATTTGAAGGCAAGGAGCTAAATTCTGTTTTCTTTTACACCAGAGTAAATCCACCAAAGTCAATATGTCTACTGAAGGTACTGGTACAACTGAGAGCAGAGTTTACCTGAAAAGTTCCATGCATTCTGTGTAGTTTAGAACCAAAGTGGTAAGCAAATTCTAATATATGAACAAGCTAAGTATAGAGTTCTTGGAAAACAATAAAATCTTCTAGATGTGTTTCTTTTATTATACACTTTTCCTCATAAAAAGGGCAGATATATTTATTATCCTTTGTGATGCATTGTCACCATATCTGTACAACTTAAGAATGCTGACTGATATAGTGAAGTTGTATTATGAAAAACGGTTGTCTCATGAGTATCTATCTATCTATCTATCTATCTACCTACCTACCTGCCTACCACTGCTGACAAGTCCTCTAGCATATACACACCAGACAGAAAAACAATGAGGTGGGACTCAATGACCCTATTCAGGTGCAAACACCTGAACAATGGATGAACTGCATCCTTAGAAAACCAGTTTTAGCTTAACTCCTCCAAACTGAGGGAGAAAAGCAAAATCAGTGGAAAGTCCCCAAAAAGACAGAACTAAGGATGCTAAATGGGTTTAAATAGTGAAACACAGGGCAAGGGGGTGAGGTGTGGGGCAGACAGAAGGAGGAAGCATGGGGCAGGAGACAGCAAGGTCACAGAAACTGGACCCCTCACCCATGAGGCAGAGAAACCAGCTAGCATGCAACAGCCTTCATGGGCAAGGAACACCTTACATGCCTGCCTTCTTGGACAATGATATTTCTTCAAGGACTCGCAAGAGAGGGGCAAGCTAGAAAATGAGGGATATTGCAGTTTCAGATGTTTGTTTTGTAGGGTCTGTACTCTCCTGTGCTTTATATGATTCAGCATAAAGGTATTGGACTGTGCAAAGTGTTTGTGTGTGGACTGCTCCACAACTGCTGTGGATCCCTGAGAGAATTAAACAGAAGCTTCAGACCTTTTGGGTGGACTTCAGGGAGAGGGGTGTGTTTAAGTACTGGGGAGTCCAAAGGATCAGAGCTATGCCCAGAAGGGCTAGGCAACTAGATGTCAAGTTCCAACATTTGCGGGGGGGAGAGGGAGAAATGTCAGATAGGAAGTCTGCACCCTGAAAGCATGCCTAGTGACTTTGATATTGGGTACTGGGACAATGGCTGGACTCCAGGGGCTATAAATGGTCTGGAAAGCCAGATCAGCAGCAGCTTGGATTCCGCTCACAGAAATGCTAGTGGGTGGCCAGGGTGGGATGCATACTAGATGAGTGATTCCTGCCAGTAATGGAAATTTGTAGGGTTGATTTGGAGGGTGGAAAAGAGGCAATTATAACCTGGTGCAGAATAGGAAATTCAGTGAAAGGCTTTTGCTTGTTATTAAGCAAATAAAAAATGACACGTATGACAGGGTCAACAATAATAAAGAATGCAAATGACAGAAATGTTCTTTAATTAAAGAATAGTAGAAGAAAGTAAATAGGAGAAAGTGAATAAGGAAGTGTTATTTACTCCTCATAATGCAAGAATGAGGGGTCACCCAATGAAATTAATAGTCAGCAGGTTTAAAATGAACAAAAGGAAGTATTTCTTCACACAACACACAGTCAACCTGTGGAACTCCTTGTCAGAGGATGTTGTGAAGGCCAAGACTGTAACAGGGTTCAAAACGGAACTATTTAAGTTCGCAGAGGATAGGTCTATCAATGGCTATTAGTCAGGATGGGCTGGGATTGCTCTTTTCCAGACGATGGGAATGGGCGATGGGATGGGTCACTAGGTGATTACCTGTTCTGTTCATTCCCTCTGAAGTACCTGACATAGGCCACTCTCGGAAGTCAGGGTACTGGGCTAAATGGACCATTGGTCTGACCCAGTATGGCCGTTCTTATGTTATTAAAGAAAGATCTAAACAATGTCAGTGCTTATAAAACTAGTTTAACTAAGATGGACAGATATTTAAAAGGACATGATACACTAATTAATAGTTTCCTTTTTTTAATTTAGCCGGATAAAGATTATGGTGGCGTCAAAACTAAATAATCCATTTTACAGAGTGAGCTTTTACATTTTTTATCTAAATTTAGCAGGTCAAATTCTGCTCTCTCTTAGATTAATATAAACCTGGAGTAACTCCACTGACTTCAACAGAGCTGCAGCATATTTCAGCTGATGTAAATGAGAATAGAATTTAGCCCAATTAATTTAATGTTATCTGACAGAGATCTGGAACATCTACTGAATATCAATGGCATATTGTAAAATTTATATTTCTAAGTGGTACTTAAAAAAATGACTATGCAATGTTTTATAGGATTTGTGTTGGGTCAGATGCTGCTCCCATTTTCACCAAAGAAAAATCTAGGAGTTAACACTGGTGGATTCAATAGGCCGCAGCAGAGTAATTCCAGTGTAAATGAGAGCAGAATCTGTCCCACAGAGAAGTGTCATAATCTCTTTTATTGAAAATGTGTTTCTTGCTCCAGAGATTGTACGTTTCATCATCTCTATGGGGCTTTAGCATCCAAAAAAATCCTTCACTTTCGGCCTCACTGCTTCTAGTTTGCTCCTTTTTCTCTAAGCCAAGATATGTTTACTGGCCATAGCTGTAGCTGCAGCACTACTACAATATGCAGCAATGACAACAGCTTCTCTTTGATTGTGTTGAGCCCTCCATGGCTTTCAGCAGCAATTTTCATCCACAATGGCAGAGAGTTTGTTTTTTTCATGAAGAAAAATAAACGTAAGAGCACTGAACATGTTCCATTTTACAGTAAAGTAAAAAAATAAAACAAAATGAGAGGAAATGTGCAGGTAAAGAATGACATTTTATTGAAAGCTAGACTTGTCTACACTGAGAAGTTAATTCAGATTAAATTTGGGTGTGAATTTCAAGCAAAATAGCTATTCCAAATTAACTCCCGATGTGGATGCTCTGATTCCAAATTAGTTTGCTATGAATTGCCTTAATTCACTTCCAAAATAGATTAAGATAATTTGGAATAAACACACTCTTATTAGGGAATAAGAATGTCTACATGGGGAATAGCTATTCCTGAATAACTCCCCATATAGATGAGATCTTAATGCCAAGGGTGTATATGTTCTTTAACAGGAAAGGAACATCTAGTAACTAAACCTATGACAACATAACACACACACTCATGCACAGTGTACTACATAACTTAAACTTATGGGAATTAAACATATGGGAAAGCCAATGCGTTCATGTACATTACTTACTAATGGTGATGTTCCTATGATTACTGAAAGATCTCCTACTAAGGATGTAATTTATATTTAGCATTATCGCTACATATCGTACATACCTGCATACACAAATGTATCTCTACAATCCTGCATAGCAATAATATATATTTTTTAATATTACAAAAACAGCATTACAATAAAATACTCCAGAGTCTGCTGTATATCCTCACTTCTCACATGTACTGGTAGCATTTGGATTTTCCTTTTACATAAAAAGGTATGTGTGGACATAGGCCGGAATTAATCACAATTTGCAGCCTGTTGTCTGATATTGCCTAACTGAAAGACTAATATTTTCCCAGATTTCTGTGGCTGACATGATTACCATAAATAAATGCACTGAAGCACTGTATACTATAGGCATGCACAGACATTTTCAGTTTTAAATGAGGAAGGAAGTACAGAATAATTCCTTCAAGCAGTACGTCCATACACATTTAATTCTCACAGTACAAGTTTTGATTAAAAGTCTGAAAATAAAAAAAATACTTAAATCTTACATTTCTGTACATAAAATAAATGATTGTTAATAGGAGACAGTTACACAGTACGTTCCTAGTGTTATTTTTTCTCCTGATTTAGTAAGGTTGCTGCATTTGATTGATTGCAATTTTCTCCATTTCTTAGCATTATGCCAAATGGAAACATTTTGTTCCATCTATCTTAGCAAGTGACACAATGTTCCCTGGCATGTGACATTAATAAAAAGTCATGTTGGCTGTCTCTCTTGGCTGGTCACATCAAGGTTGATCTTTGGTAGCTTTTTATGTTCAGTAAAATTTGTCAATCATGCCTCTATTTAAATCTTAAACACATTTCAGAAAAATCCACACATTTTAAAAATCTTTCTTAAAAATTTACATGAGGGGATTTTTCATGTGGTAGCAATGGAAAGGCCTTAGCACTGCTTATCATTTTCTCAGCAATATCTTCAGAGCATTAGAAGTGAGGATTAGATTCTTACCTGGTACCCAATATAGTCCCTTTCTGCAGCTCTACACAAGTGTGCTGTAAAGTGGCCTAGCACTGATTCCCCAGCTGCAACACTATTCCAGCACTGGCTGTTCGTTAATCACTGAACAGTGATCCTGACATTTCTGAAGAGCTTTCCTGAGATATAAAAGTAGACACAGTCACACAGGATTAATACACAGTGCCAGAAACAAAATTTCCACTCTTTCTTTCAGCAATGCCGCTCATGTCTTGCACAAGACAGCTACTCAAGCACATTCAAGGGCATTCCCCGAGAAACAATATGCTAATTCCATATCTCAAGCTGCTGCCAGCTAAACTGGGTCCTGGTGCACATCAGAGTACTCTGTAGCAAGATACCAGGGTCAATGATAGACTGATTAACCTAATGAATAATGCTTCAAAATGTAATGTTTTATTACCGTCTCATAATATCATATACACACGTGATCCATAAATTATTAAAAGTCATGACAGAAAATGCAATGAATATTACAGAGTCTAGTCCTAATTTAAACACATAACATGTTTTTTGTGGAACAGTCTAGACTTTGATTAAAGAAAAATATATTTGATTACAGACACTGAGACAATGATGTAAAATTATAAAGTTTTATTGTAAACTTTGAACATTTTCATCACCTCTCAACAGTTGTTTCAGGGGAAATCATCAATATGTCACATCTCTTAGCTGCTACATTGAGCTATCTCCCAGTTTTTATGCTTCATTTCTAAGCACATGTATGCTTTTTTATTATCACTTTATTGAGTTATATAACACTGCTGCAGCTGTATCAATGTGCGTAAAGAAAATGAACAACAAACACTAGCCAAACAATCCACAATATAAGAATTCCCATAGTAACACAAGTCATGGATATGGATATTACAATTATGTTCCTTACAGAGTTAAAGCACTTATGCAGAGAAAAAGCCTATGCAGCATAAACACTATTTGGAATAGCTAAAAGCAATTTATTTAATGGGAGGTGGGCGGTGCAGTACTGAGGAGAAGGGAGAATAATATAGAAAAGTCTAAGAATCTGTGCGAATCCAGCCTGTCCTTTAGTGAGACCGCATATAGCCTGTTAGCAAGTGAGACCCTGATTGCATGATCAAAGCAAAAAAGTGTACTGCATAAGTGTTGATCTCCCAGCTGACACTGGAGCAATGAATTATCTCAAGTGAATGATCATTCACAATAATTATTTTTGTCAAGTAACAATTACTGCAACATATTCTTAAGAATTCTCTTGGTTTCCAAATATCTTATTATAAATGTTATGTAACAAAAATAATTAAGGATGGGAGTAGAATATATTTAATTTTTTTTTTTTTTTTTTTTTTAAGTATTCTGTGATACCCATTGCATCTAGTGTTTTTAAAGATAAAAGTTTGTGCAAATGTACATAAGTTAGAAATTAATTAAATGAATGTCCATGTGAATTAGGCACTAATTTTCACATTGAACAATGAGAGTATGTTGTTTTACAAGGTCATCCTACAGTTGGGGGGGAGGCAACATTTTTGACACTACTGTGGTTCTATAGATTTTGACGGGTTCTTGTGATAAAATGCAGGCAACTCAGGAATGTTGCCACAACTCCTTTTCACAACCATTTCCCTTTTTGACCACTAGAGACAGCTGCCTCCAGCACCAGACACCTCTGTGTGCTCCGAGGGAGCTGAGTCCAAGAGATGTCCAGTACAGCACAGCTGGCCCCCACTCTGTGCCTAGCAGTAGTGCCCTCTCCCCTTCCACCACCACAATGTAGTCAGGGGGAGTTAATGGAGGGACCCATCTCCCTGCCCAGCCTAGTCTCCCACATTAAATGGCATGCTGTAGCCCCTGCTCTCCTATGTCTTAAGTCAGAGATACCTGGCTTGTGGCTCATGTGCCTCATACTCAGTGGTTGTTTTTATGTGATTCTTACGGACTCCACCAGTCTGATTAGAGGCCCCTAATGAAAAGAGATCAGAAATTGGGGCACCATCACAAATCTAAGATGAGCTGCTGGGATCTCTCTCTTCCTCTCTGGCAGTCAGAAGGATAGATGGAGAAAAAAGGAGAGGAGATATTGTGTTGAATGGAGGCATTCATTCCTGGCATTGGGTTGACATACTTGCATTGTAGTAAGTTAATATGTGATGACACTGCATTGTGACATACTGCATATTAGTAAAGTGTTACAAACCAAACATGGCAACATAGCATCAGGGCAGCATGTTGCAGTCATATTATGGCTGTCTATAATTCTGTTCCAAGGGGAAGGAAGCAGCTTATTCATACCCCCAGCTGTGTTTTATCACTACTTCTTTCACACCATTTTTGCACTTCTAAATTAATACAAATAGGTCCCAATTCTGCTCAGATCACTCAGGCAAGACTCCCACAGATGTAAATCAGTGTTTTCCATGAGTAAGGAACCTAGGATTGGGCCTGTTGTGTTTTTAAGCTTTGTTTATAACTTTGTATTTCCTTTTCTGTGTTAATTAAGTTAAATTCTCTATTCTGTTTGTCTATCTTCAGTTATTATCACAGTTAAAGCGAAGATCCTATTTCAAATTATATTTATATCGGTGAGCAATCCAGTAAGATAAATAATTTTAAATTCAATTAATACAATACAGTGCAATAATTAATAAGTATCACCTAGATGTCCTAAACAAATGTAGGACCCCCTCGTATTAGGGGCCGTACAAAACTCAGAAACAATCCCTGCACCGAAGAGCTTACAGACAAGACACACAAAGGGTGGGAGAAAGTAAATGTTATAGTCCTTTTACAGGTGGGGAAAAAGAGGCACTGAGAAATAAAGGGTTTACCCAAGGTCACCCAAGAAGTCTGTGGGAAAAACCAGGAACTGAAGAGTTCTACTTCCTCCATCACCTCACCCCTCTCTGGAAGAACTGGTCAAAAAAATTGATTAAATATTTTTCCCATCAAAAATGCTATTCTGTTAAAAGCAAAAAGTGTTTCATGGAACTATTTTGGTTTCAACAAAAATGTTGTTCAGAAAGAGTGACAGAATAGTCAACAGCTACCCAGAATAGTCAATAGCCACCCAGAATAGTCAATAGCCCAATCGTTAGGTCACTCAGAGGGGATGTAGGCAATCCAAGTTCAAATATCTATTCTTTTGATTTGAAGCGGGGAGTTCAACTTTGGTCTTCCACATCCCAGATGAATGCCCTGATCACCAGACTAACGTCTATGCTGAGGGAACGGGGTCTGTCTTTCTCTGACATTTTTAAAAATTCTGTGAAAGTGGTTTTTTTTTGCTTCATGTTGGAATGACAACAAATTTCAAAACCTCAACATTTTTCATGAAACAGACTTTTTTTCTGGCCTGCTCTGCCCTCCATGTCATTGATGGTGGGAACCTGGTTCTGAATCTGCCCACAAAATACAGTAAAATAGTAAGTTTGGAGGAGAGATCTTCTCCTAGTGCTGACATATCTCTGGCTGGCTGCTGTTGGAACATTGTGTGCTTTTCTTTCTGCTGTGCTTTGGGCTGCACATCTATTACAACAGCCTAGCATCACTGCATTGTCTAGGCATAATGGGCAAAGGTTTTATTTTGTTATATCAAAATCTATCAAGAGAAGCTTGAAACTAATTTTTCTCACAATTTCTTTTTCTGTCTTTTATATTTCTAAGATGTCTTATCCCCTTAGTCCTGGGTCACAGGCTACTTGTTCGGAAAAACCTCACTTGAGACTCAGAGATAATGAAAAAAGCCAAATAACAAAAGAGAACATTTAAGGCCACTACAATGAGTCCTACCTCTATAGGTTCTGTAATATATCAACCAAGGCATCAGTTATCATGCTGTAAAAAGTTCCTGTACTACTACTGCAGTTGTGACCAGCAAGGGTAAAGTCCAGCAAAGGTACAACAAATGGAATCAGTGCTGAATCTAGGCTTAAAAAACCAGGGATATCAGTGAATACCTTCAAGATCTCACTTTTCCGACATCCTTTTCCTTCATAGGAGCTCATCAACACCATGGTGCAGCACTGTGCAATATGATTAGGGAAAAAAAAATCTATTCCCCATCTGTTGAGAATCTGGCAGCTACCTAGGCGTGGAAAGGGAAGTTTGAGTAATGGAATTGATTCAGCATGAAGCCTGTTATGGTGCAGATTATGGGCCAGTGTCTTTGTTTTTCTCCCAATCAATATCTTTGTGCCAGATATGCACAACTGTGTATATGCCTCTTCTACAGAACCATATATGGACACTTTATGTGGGGGGATTAGACAGAACTGAGGAGAGAGGATATGGTAATGGTAAAGTCCACAACGTTACACTTATTTTTTTCTCATTGTTTACCTTTTATCTTCTCTTTTTCTCTCTGGTTTCTATTTTTCTTGGAATCCTACCTTCCCTTTTCCACTGATCCTTTCACTTTAATTATGCTCTCCCTAGGTCCACAAATTTTATTTTAATTTACAGAGCTGGTAGAAACATAGATTGCTGCTGCATGGTCTCAGGCATGATCATAAGTATTTCAATAATAGGGCCAGAGAGCAAACAGGAACATGGTCATTTGAGCCACCTGAGCCGCATGAAAGACTGGAAAAGCAACTAGATTTGGCCAAAATGAGAATTTTCCGGGCTTGAGGGAAGCTCTCAGTAGGCATAAAACCAGCATAGCTCTCTGCTGCCCTGCATCCCCACTTGTTTCCAGCATAGGAATTGGAGCACACTCAGCTGGTGCATGTTCCCTTAGGCACCAGAGCCAGATGGCATAAAATTAGAGCAGCCCCCATGCTGCTCAAATGTACACCAGAGTTCAGGGTGGCCTCGCTCTATCCTGACAATCTGGGAGCTTTGACTAAAACAATTACTTCAATGTGGCTTACAGCTCACTGCAGAATCTGAGCATTAGCAAAGTTTTTTTTTTTTTTTAGATTACTACATAAAATACATAAGAGTAAAATAAAATTAACAATAATAATCAAGCTTGCTCACCAGGTGGGTTTTCTCAGGCTGTAATTAGAAAGCCTGCAATCTTATGCAAAATGCTCACATACCTTTTTAATTACCATGGCACATTACTCTAATGTTATAAGTCATTAAACTACCCTTTCTTATTTAACAGTCAATGCAGGAAGTGAAAATGAATAAATAAATAAATATTACAAAGAGATCTGAAACATTCCTGGATATTTTCTCATTAGCACATTTATCTTCTACCGTATTTTCAGGTTCATCCTCAGCATTAAAATTGAAGAATTCCTACACTAAACTCTAAAGCAAAAGAAGCCAAATGAAACTTCTTAAGAATGCTCATAGATATCTTAGAAAATACTGTGAATTCATTTACAAAATACTTACTGCAAGTAAAAGAATAGCAGTCAGAAGGCAATTAATTAAAAATATATTTTGTTACATGGAAAATTTCACAAAATGAGCTTAAACTCCGTGGAAGGTGGTTTCCTTTATAAAGGGATGAGAAGCAAGATGACAACATAATAAATCCATTAATTTTTTTGGAACCATTTACAATTGAAAAAGAAGGAAATTGCACCAATATTAAAAATTATATTATTTGTTCTATTCATAAACTCCCAAGTTACATGGTGGACAGCTTCCTCAACCATTCAGTTAAGAGATACATACCTTTTTGTTAAAGTAACACAGAATGTTTAGTAGCAGCAGCAATTTAACATTACTTTGCAAAGAAAAATCTTTATAAGTCCATGAAAAATAGGCTAATAGAGATTTATGAAGTCATTGTGAAAAATATACAAGCTTATACACAAAAAATCCACATGCTCATTCTGACAATGGTATGGTGATATTTTATCTACCCATCAAAAACATTATTCACCTCCTCCAGGCAGATGAGTAGAATTTTGAAAGGTTGGTCTAATATGAAATCAGCTCTGTAAAAAGCTGATTTTGAATGATAATTACAGGTTTAGCTATAGCTCTACAATGCATGAAACATTAACTAATGACAACTCATAACTGATGTAGTGCAAGTGATGTACACAATTTTAATTGAAAATGATGTATTCTAATGCAACACTCTGATAATCACGTAGCCTTCAATGCGGACTTACATCAAATGGTCTTGTAACATGACAAGGTAATTCTGGTAACAGTAAATGAAATGAATTGATATCATGGCTACATTTTAGAGATGTGTATACCAAAATCCCAGCAACGACAGGATTAGATATCTGAAAAGTAGTAATACCTATACTAGTAAAACCTGTTTAAGAAGTCCTTTTCCTATTGCTATTCAACTCATTTCTTAGTTTACAGGTTCAAAGATTCTGAAAATCCAATTCTGTTTTACTTGGAATCTGTATTTATTAACAATGTTACAATGGTATCATTGTGCATTAATACCCTTTGCCTTGTACTGGAATCAATTAAGTATATTGAATATAATTAAGGGCACATCTAGCAAGGTGCTGAGTGTGCTAAGGCCCCGTTTCAGCAAAATATTAACTTCAATTGGACTTAAGCATGTGCTTGGTTGCTTTGTTGAATGAGGATCACAGTTTCTACTGATGATAATGAAAGTTAACAGTAGTCAGCATCTTCCAGAACTGGGACCAAAGGGGATTAAGTTCAGCAAAATGTGAATCAGTGAATAGAGCATTGCCAAGGAGAAATCACGTTTAAAGATATTGCTAAGGGAGAAGGGATGCTCTGCTTTCAGCTCTCTGAATTTTACTGCATTTGCTGCAGGGCTGTGCTGTATTCTGAAATGAGGAACAAGAGAACAATTTGAAAAACATTCCGATTCAGTATCAGGATTTGTTCTTCCAGTTAAAGAAACGGGATGTTTTAAACTGATATACAGTTGACCTTGGGGAGAGTAGGTCTCTTGAAAGCCACCTCAATGGCTAACTATTTACAAAAAATAAAAGGCTTGATAGAACATTAAGCAGCAACAATAACTGAGCCTTCCACATTGTGGGCACCACTGGAAACACAATTTCAATAGCTGCAATTAGGATAGCAGATTCTGCGGCACGACAATAACAGCAGAATAGCAAATGTTAAATTTGTAAATGATACTGTAGGGAGGCTCTGTGGCCTTCCTCGGAGTCTGGGCCCGAGGAAGCGTTGCCACGCCCTGGCAGGACAGATCCAGGCCCGCCAGGCCAATCTGCCAGGCAACAGAGGGGCGGAGCTAACCCAGGAAAGGGAGGTATAAAAGGCTGGCCTAGGAGCTCATTCGGGTGGAAGCTGCCGCTGGAGGCAGACGTGCCCTCCTGCAGGCTGCGGTCTAGATCTGACCTCAACCGAGCACCCGCTCGGAGCCACCACCCCACGGAGCAGAGGTCCTAGAACCTACCCGGCTTGCCAGGCCCCGGTGACTGGACCGGGCCACCGAGCCCTAGCACCTGGACCGGGCCACCAAGCCCTAGCACCTGGACCGGGCCGCCAAGCCCTAGCACCTGGACCGGGCCGCCAAGCCCTAGCACCTGGACCGGGCCGCCAAGCCCTAGCACCTGGAGCAAGCCCGTCGAGGCTCCAGGGAAGGAACTACTCCCCTAGGCCGGCACTGACCTGGAGGAGCTGCCTGATGCCGGGAAACCCTGGGAGCCCTGTGACCTAGAGGAGCTGCCCTCCGCTGAGGAGTTCCCAGACTTGCTGCCAATTGACGAGGAGGGACTGGTGGGCCTGCTGCATGTCGAGTACCCCAGTGACCCTGAGGAAGCAGAGGACACTCAGGTACCCGGGGACCAGGGGGAGGAAGTGGCTCAGGGACAGCCCTAGCAAGTGGCTGAGTCAAGGGCGAACCCCTCCCCCCCCCCCCGTCAGTGTGTTGCAGCGGGAGCCCCGCTGACTCAGTGGCAAACACCTTTGCCACTGATAGGACCCTGGGCTGGGATGCAGTGGAGAAGGGTAGGCCTGTGTTCCCCTCCCCCCTTCCCTAACTGCCCCAGGAGGAAGTGCTATCCTCGACTGCAATAGACTGCCTACCTGCCTCACTCTGCCTGAGTGTCTGAGGCAAAAGACTGCTTCCCTGCCTCACCCTGCCTGAGGGTTGGAGACAGTAGACTGCTTGCCTGCCTCGCCCGCCTCATGAAAAGGCTCTGATTATTCCCCCCGTAGGGAGGCGCTGTGGCCTTCCTCAGAGCCTGGACCTGAGGAAGGGTCGCCACGCCCTGGCTGGACCGTGCCACCGGCCTACAGATATCCACTGTAAGGAAAAGCCTGGCAGCACAGATTCTGTAGATACTACAAATTACTAAAGACTAGATTTTGCATTTCCTTACTCAGAGTAACAGGGTCTTCTCTAGACAAGACAAAAAGAGAACATAGCAGGAGACAACAGGCCACAGATACGAAGGAAGAGGTCTGCATTTCCACAGCATTCACCTTACAACAGTGCAGAAGTCCCTCTAGGAGTTCTGTAGATGGGCCTGGAAAAGGACTAGGGTTCAGAGGTAAGATGGGCTAATGATAGTTTATCCATCCTACCACTGTGCTCTAAGACTGAGACTCAAGAAATCTGGATTCAATTCCCAGATCAGCCACACCGCTTCCAGTACAAGTCACTTATTGTATCCTGTGCCACAGTTCCCCAAATGGGGATAGCACGGCCTACCTCACAGGGGTATTGTGAAGATAAAAATCCATTAATGACTGTGAAATAACACTGTAATGAGATCCACACTAGCATCTAGATAGAAAGCTAATACTAGCATTAATATTACAGGAACTATCCTGTCATAGGAGTGGGAGAGAGCTCAGTTGGGAAGACCCATGGTGAAAAAACTGGATTCAACAAGTTCTTTTCAGCAGTCCTCAAGTTTTACTAGTTGTGCTCCCAGTATTTCCATATCTAGAATATTATAAACTCATCCCAAGAGAAGGTGTCATCTAACTCCTTTGAGCCTAAGCTTTATCCACTTGTTTGCTTCTCCATGGAAGTCAAAGGGAGTTTTGCATAAGTAAATACTGTCGGAGGGTTTAACCCTAACAAAATTAATTTTCATCTATTCCTTTAAAGCCACTCAGCTGGTATCTGGATTCCATTGCAGGTTAAAATAGTTTACCACACCATACTTTTTGTAACTGGGATTCCATAAGAAGAAGGGCTTCCAAAAGGCCTGGAAAAGATTGTTTTACAGCAAGCTGTGGTAGTTTAAAGTAATAGGATAAGCCACATGGAGATGCTTCAGGACCAAAAAGAACACATGGTGAGAGTCAATCAAAATTGATTCCTCCTAGATTATTGTGTCAGGAATACAAGATGCCTTAAATGGGAATCCCCGCCATGGAAGCTCCATGCTGCCTGGGAGTGAGTGGAGATGGTGTACATCCCTTGGCCTGAACTCTGCCCAATATGGAGTTATCCTCTTCCTGCTACCAAGCCTGCCTTATCCATGTTCTCTCTCTTTTGCAGATCCCAACTCCATGGACAGCCTTCTATAGAATTTTAGGAAGGGGAGATAGTGCCTGCTTCTGAAAGTAATTGGCTCTTACCCATCTATGCAGAAGTGTGAAATATATGGCTGGTGGGATGTTTACTATGCAGGTCTTGGGAACATGATCTGGCCCAGGGTCTTTTGATGTGTCAAAAAGTACAACCCCCTTGTATTATTTTATAAAGTGAGATTGATACAAAATGCAAAGGCGTTTACCAACAAATAGTTAAAATAAGCAAACAATTCTCACTCAGAAGCAAGCTGGCAGGATCCCAGGAGATGATCATATAGACAAGCCCTCGGGGTGCTTTCTACAAGATTCGGTAATCCCTCAGCTCCCAATAACACCGGTGGGTGTTGTGGATGCTCAACAACTTGCTGGATGGCAGCCACATATGGCAAGCAAGAGGTGTGATAGGCTATTGTCTCTCGCACAGAGGGCCCATTTGCAATAATATGGGGATTATTTACAACATTTAATTTCAAGCAGCTTTCCTTCATATTCCATGGTAATCAATAGAGACAGGCCATATATAGGAACTATGCCATAACATAAATAAAGATTACTAGGATCATTTTCTGATCTTGTCTGAGTTCACTCCTTTCTCTTCTTAAGAGAAATTAACTCATATCTTGAATCCTTGGAAATCGTGACAATACTAAAGCATTATTTTATATGCCCTTTATGATTGATGTGACAAAATCTATTTTAGCAATTCACTATTTTACATTGCAAAGTTACTAATGTAACCACTGATAGTGGAAATGTGCAGATTTAGGGATTTCCTACATTGATTGTTGGTCTTCCAAAATCAAAGCTTTTATTTTATACTGATGAGGCTCCCAGTCCTTCTCCTTGTGAGTGAAACAATGGTCTGTCATCTTGCCTAGTCTGTAACATAACAGGTTGGCACAAGAGCTCCAAGAAAAGTATGAATTTCCCCATTCATCTGATTGTAATGTTAACTTTGAAGCTTCAATTGTTAAATGTTTAATCTCAAAATGTAAATGTCAATGGTGTCAACCTCTTCACTGTTAATAATATAACAGATACATCCAATGAATGCACTTTTCTAAGGGCACATGAAAAGTCCCCAGCACAAACTGACATTCCATTTATTTGAAGGGATGTTCTACAAAAAACTGTTGCCAACACATGGGCACTTTCAAAGCAGACACAACTAAGGCAGTTAAACAACAAAGTGGGACAACTGGGTTAATTTTTCATTTCAGCTCAGACTATATGAAAAAAAGTTACAAAAACAACTAAAAGAGATCACAACTTGCCTTTTTTTAACCTTTTAATCCAAGTTAAATGGATACAGTACGCTACTAACATGGAAAAATGTGCAAACTAGATTAACTCTTTGACTACTGAAATTTGTTTGTTTTTATACAAGAAAAAGGAGAGGTTATAAAGATTGTTCATCTTCTCTACAAAATCCTGAAAGACATCTCCATAAAATGATGTCCTTTTTCAATCATATCATCTGAAGCTAGTTTAAGCAAAAGAGGTCACCTCTCACTAATGAAACAATAATAAAAAAGAGTGACTTTAAAGTTTATGCATTATACCATAGTTTCTTAAAACACTTCAGAGTGCAATTAGATTTAACCAGTGAATTTTGCACACGCATTGTCAAGCTTGAAAATATGTATACTGTGTTGTGTAGCCTTCTTGATCCCAGGATATTAGAGAGACAAGGTGGCTGAGGTAATATCTTGTATTGGACCAATTTCTGTTGGTGACAGACACAAACTTTTGAGCTACACAGAACTCTGAAGAAGCTCAAAAGATATTACCTCACCCACCTTGTCACTTGAAAATATGTCTCTTCCCCCCTACTTTTATGAACCTGAAATTGTTAGAATGGAAAGGGCAGGGTTATTCCAGGAGAGACAAGAACAGGATGGGGGGCAGAGTTGTGTAGCAGCATAATGGCTTTCACAAGACTCGAACTTAATGTGGTGGAGAAGAGGGATGCAAAGACAAGATGTGGTCAGAATGACGAACAGAAAATAAGATCTCTGCAGGTAATATTATATGGACTGTTGGGAGGAGCACACAGCAATGCAGTTGTTGGGCATGTCAGTGAGGAAGAAGCTGTTCTAAGAAAGATGGGAGAGATAATGAGAACCTGGATGAGAGATTTAGGTCTTCAGACCTAAACTGAACTCTAGAAATATTGTTTAACACTGTTTGAATAATCTTTTAGTTCTTATTGAATAAGAAAAATGAACCATTTCATTACTTATCATTACCCACTTGTAGATTTGGTGCAACTGGCCATTATGGTTTGTTCTTGTCTTTGAGAAATAAAATTGCAGTAGGAAATCCATGAAGATTCAGACTCCTAAGCCTGCACTCAGCATGTATTATTTAATTTGCTGAAACCGTTTTCATCCGGGCCCACAAGTATAGATTGTCAAGTCAGGTACTTGCTCACCTGAACTAAGTAGCATTTGTCCTTTCATATGCTTATGTTGTGCTTAGATTTATTTTAAAAACACCATCTTTATATTACTTATGCTACTGATATGCATGAGTGCTAGCTATTGGAAGCACAGAGCAAGCACATAAATAAAAAAAGGCTACCTAGGATGCACAAGAAATTGGTGAATAAGCAATGTTTTTCATACTGATAAGAAAGACAATGGAATCCATATGAGAATTTTATTTATATATTAAAACATCTACATATTCCACCAAACCTCTACACATATTCCCTTAAATTAAATACCCACTATAGGTGAAATCCTGACTCCACTGAAGTTAATCACAAAATTCCTATTGATTTCAATGGGATCACAATTTTACCCATTGGCTCTAAACGTTGAACTAGTTCTAAATAATGTTATTATACAATATATCCCATTTAATATTAAATAAGTCCCTATTATATTTTATATGCTATGTGATATTTCCTGGATTATACCAACTGAAATAAACCACTGAGTTTCTTCTAAGAATCGTGATTTTTTTTTTCCCTCCTCAACATATTTTTACATATGATTCATTTAGAGACTGCTTGTTGCTAGATGAGTTGCTGTAGATAAGAGAAGTAATAATTAGTGCAAGAATCTTTATATGGGGTGAGTACTGAGAGGAGATTTCAAACAGAGAATAATGAAGAAAAATATAAAACAGTAAAAATGCTAGGGAAAGAAAACTTAAGAATGAGATGATTCTGCATTTACCTTTTCTTTGTAACTTCTACACTTACTTGCAGTGTAATGAGTCAAACTGCAATCAGCTAAAATATTTAATTTGCTTTTGCCCACACAAAAGATTCATTAGTAGATTCTTTTACAATGTTTCCTATGTCAACTCTCTATCAAGTTTCGGGAAATGCATCCTACAATTCTCCCCATATCATAGAGTGTGAGTATATTTCTTAAGTAATAACACACAAGTTGAATACATATAAATACATATTAACTCAGGTGCACTGAATGGCTGAGTGCTTTGAACTAGACTAGAAATGAAAGATATGATATTACTACCCATATATTACCCCATAAAAATCATGCAGTACTTTCATTTAAATAGCTGGTACATTTGCACCTCTTGCCTTCTTTTAATTCTGGGGTGAGGAGATCTCTGGACTACCCCCAAAATGAAAACAATAGTAGCCCACTGTGCTTAATTTGTAATGAAAGAAGGGCCAGGGCTCAGCCTCAGCACCAATTAAGCACTAGCTGGGTGGCCAGGGGCTGATGGTCAGGCACCCAGCTCTGAAACCGTGCTACGGTATTGTCACCCAAACTTCCGTGCTGCTGCTGGTGGCAGTGCTGACTTCTGAGCTGCGTGGCTGAAGAGCTGCGGCTGCTGGCCTGGAGCCCAGGGGTGTTGGGACTATGAAATGCCATGCCCATAGGCGGTGAGTTATATGGGCCCATGGTGCCCAGGCTCCACCAACATTGGGGATGGTGGGCCCTGTTCCACCAATATTCCTGTGGTGCTGGGGGCCGGCCGTGGAGGTGCAGAGAGCAGCAGTGCCCATGGCAGCCTGGCTGTCCTGCCTCCCTCCCCTGACACAGTTAGGGGCTGGCCAGGACAGGAACCACACTGCCGGCGGCCTCAGCCCCAAGATGCATGGTGGCAGCTGTTCCCCCCGCCCCGCCCTACCCCTCTCTCACATGGGCCCAGTGCCATGGCCAGAGCCGCTCTCAGCCCCAAGCAGCGCCATACAGCGGCCGTTCCCGCCTCCTGGCTCCAGCCCTTCCCCCCACCCCTCTCCCAGACCCAGCACCCTGGCAAGGGCACCACCAAAAATTATATGACCCTGGTGCCCATGGCTATGCCTAGTGGTGCTGGGGCTGAGCCCTGGCAAACTGGAACAAATTAAGTACTGAGTAGCCAGCATTATAAAAATAAAATATTAAGAATGCCTTAGTCTCTGACCTCATTATAATCATCAGGGCCTGCAAAATGATCCCACTCTGAACAGAATGGAATGGTTATAGCCATAGGTTCTGGGTCACATGTCTCTAAATACCACAAGTGAGCTCAGCTTTAAGTTAGAGAGCAGTGTTATTTAATCTCTTAATGAAATCATGTCCAACAAGTGGAGATCTCTTTCCCATAAAGTAATATTTATGGCTTTTTCCCAACTCTTCCACTTGCTCATCAGCTCTTTCAAGGTGCAGATCATAACATGACTTCAAAAAAAGTTGCAAGTCCTCAGCACCACTCAGAAAGATTTGAGCCTTGTGTGACTGTGGAAAAATCACTTGGGCTGAGATTTTCAAATTGGGTGCCTGAAATTACCGTTCTAATTCCATATTTTGGCATCTAAATTAGTGGCCTAAGTAATGAGCATGCACAACTCAGTGAAGTCAGTGTGAACTGGTGGATGCTCAGTACTTTGGAAAAATCAGGCTACATACTTAGATGCCTAAATAAGGACTTAAGAGCCTAACTTTAAATCACCCATTTTTGAAAACCTTTGCATTAATTTTTCTGAACCACAGATTCCCCATCTGTCACATGGAGATAATAATGCTTTCCCACATTTACAAAGCACTTTGAAATCCCTGGATGAAACGTGCTATGCAAGTATTATCATGATACCATTTTAGGAATAGGACTACTTGTATTTACTTGCAAATCAGTTCAAACAGAGTGGACTCAAAAGTTCACCCTGAACATCACTGGGTTCACTTTCTGTTTAGGAGATGGAAATGAAGGGGCAGAGAGAAAAATCCAATGGGTGGAAGAAGGAAGAGTAGAAAATGGAACAGAGCTTGGATAGGGACAAACAAATATAAAGAGTGTGTAAAACAAATAGCAGAGAAGGTGAGAGAGAAAAATTTAATTAAAAATGTTGTTTGTTTACTTTATATAGGACACTGAATTAATGTTAGCCTAGCTTTTGGGGGATTCTTCTCTCCCTATTACAGTACCTAACACATAATACAGACTTTGTATGAGTTCTTGTTTTTCTTTTTAAACCAAATCTCTCTTGACTAAAATCCACAGCTATAAACTAAAGGAAAAAATGGTCCACAAACTAGCTAAGATTTGTGAACCCTGTGAGCCTCCAAAATAATTTGAAAAGTAAATTTAAAATCTGTCAAACTCCACAAAGTTCTTTTCCTCTAATTGTGATGTCAATCTTTAATAGGGAGTACTGTGCATACATGTGGAAATATAAAACCATCCCATTATACTTAGCTTTGCAGTAAGCAGCAGGATTAGTCATAGTTAATTACAAGATTAAAGTGGTGCCACCTACACCATTTGGAGTCAGTTCCTCAGCTGGTGTACATCGGTAAAGTCAAGATTTTCAAAAGCAGGCAGTGATTTTGGGTGCTTCAGTTTTGGGGTGCCCAACTCAAGACATCATAAGGGATCTGATTTTAGGAAGTGCAGTGCACTCCTTGAAGGGATCAGAAGATGGGAACCCAAAAATAGAGGAACTCCAAATCACTAGTTGCATTTTTAAAAATCTTGGCCCTGCCCCCCATTGTTTCTTCACATGTGTATCATCACCACCGAGTTTAACAAGAAAGAAGCAGTGAGTTAAACTCTATTAGAAAAGGATGTCCCATGTGTGTCGGTGTCAAGTGATGCCATTTTCCCACTGCTCAGATATATTCTCATCTCCTTTTTTCAGAAACACCATAGCATTCATACTGCAAACATACCAAACCATTTCACTGAACCATCTGCCTAACTCTGTGTCAGACATGGCACTAATTGTTTCGAAATCACTGAGTGTGTCTCCACAGCAATTAAACATTCACAGACAGCATGTGTCAGCTGACTTGGGCTCAGGGGCTGTCTAACTGTGATGTAGACATTCGGGCTTGGGCTGGAGCCTGGGCTCTGGGACCCTGCAAGGGGGAGGGTCCCAGAACCCAGGCTCCAACCTGAGCCTGAATGTTACATCACAGTTAGACAGCCCCTTAGCCTGTGCCCCACGAGCTCACGTTAGTTGACATGGGCCAGCCATAGATGTTGAATTGCAGTGCAGACATAACCACTAATTAATTGGAAGAAAATTATCTTGAATACTTATGGATCAATGTCTTAACAGATAAAGCACAAAATGGGGTATTAGTTGGTGTCTGCTATAAATCATCAAATCACAATGGAGAACAAGATGACCAGCTCCACGTACCTGTCTAAATTGTGTAGGGAAAAAAAGCTGTGTGATCGTGGGGGACTTCAATTTGAGTTACATATGCTGGAAGTCTCATACTGCCAGTACCAAAACATCTTTAGAATTTCTAAATATTATAAATGACAAATTTCCTAACTCAAAAGTTCTGCATCTAACAAAGGAGAATTTTATATTAGACCTTATCTTGATAGATAGGGGAACTGATCATAACTAATTGTAATTTAGGTACAACTGATCATGACTTGATCACATTTATAATGTGCAAACAAAGCAGAATCCAGACCAGTGAGATATAAGTGGTGCTTTTAAAGGACCAATTTCACAAAGTTGAAGACACATTATGAGCCAAATCAATTGGGATGAAGAATTTAAATCAGAAAAATGTGAATGATAATTGGGAATCATTTAAGAACACCTTACTAGATGCCCCAAAACCCACAATCCCACAACTGAGGAAGAAGGTCGTATTGGTTAAAACTCAAATTGATTTAGAGGGGAAGTGAAGGCAGCTATAAAAATAATATTTAACAAATGGATGGAATGAGAAGTTTATCATAATGAGTATATAATGAGAACTATAGAAAACTATAGAAAACTAATAAAGGAAGCCAAAGAACACAAGGCGAAATCTATGGTCAGCAAGTTAAGGACAACAAAGTGTTTTTAAAGTATATTAGGAACAAAAAGAATCCTGACAATAGTATTGATCCATTACTAGATGGAAATGGTAGAATTTTCAATAATAATGCAGAAAAAGCAGTAGAGTTCAATAAATATTTCTGTTCTGCATTTGGGAAAGAAAAAGATTATGTAATCATATGATAACACTCTTCCCATTCCACTAATATCTCAGGAGGATGTAATACTGCAGCTACCAAAGCTAGACAATTTAAAATCAGATGGTCTGTATAATGTGCATCCAAGAGCTGTAGAAGAACTGGCTGAGGAACTTGATGAACCATTAATATTGATTTTCAATAAATCTTGGAGCACTGGGAAAGTTCCAGAAGACTGGAAAAAAACTAATATTTCAGTATTTAAAATGTGTAATTATAGGCCTATCAGTCTGATATTGATCCCAGGCAAGATAATGGACAGGCAGATATGGGACTCCATTAATAAAGAATTAAAGGAGGGTAATATAATTAAAGCAAACCAACATGGTTTTATGGAAAATAGATCCTGTCAAGTTAACTTGATGAGGTTACAAAATTTAGCATTGACATAAGGTACATACACTTCTGTAAGACATTTGACTTGGCACAGTGTGACATTTATATTAAAAACCAGAAAGATATAAAATTAACATGACATATTAAATGGATTAAAAGCTGGCTAAGTGATAGTTCTCACAATGTAACTGAAAAACAAATCACTGAACGGGTGTGTTTCTAGTGGGATCTTGAAGGAATTGGTTCTTGGCCTTATTCTATTTAATATTATTTATCAATGACCAGAAAGAAAACATAACATCATCACTGATAAAGTTTGCAGATGAGACAAAAATTGGGGAAGTGGTAAATAATGAAGAGGTCATTGAGTGATCCGGATCATTTGGTAAGCTGGGCACAAGCAAACAATTTTTATATGACTAAATGTAAATATATTCATATAGGAACAAAGAATGTAGGCCACACTTGCATGATGGGGGACTCTATCCTATGAAGTGGTTGCTCCAAACAAGATTTGGTGGTCATGATGAATAATCAGCTGAACATTAGCTCCCAGTAAAATGCTGTGGCCAAAAGAGCTAATGTAATCCTTGGAAGCATAAACATGGGAATATGTGTAGGAGTACAGAGGTTATTTTACCTCTGTATTTAGCACTGATTTTACCACGGCTGGAATACTGTGTCCAGTTCTGGTGTCCACATTTCTAGAAGGATATTGATAAATTGGAGAGGGTCGAGAGAAGAACCACAAGAATGATTAAGGATTACAAAACATGCCTGTGATGGGACACTCACCTCCTGAGTGCCTCCTAGCAGCTGAGCTGAGTGTGATGCGGCAATTTTTCCCTCCCCACTCCTGGTACCCCCTGTAGTTTGGTGACCTCACTGGGTGGGTCATCTGTGGCCCAGACCTCTAGCAAAGGCATCCAATCAAAACAGATGAACCCCTTCCAGGATAGCAAAAAGTCCACCAAAACTATATACCCTCACCATGGTCTTCAGCCCCATCTCTGGGCCCTTTAATTACTGACTTTCACTCGGGCTTCTAAGTGAGTCTTACCTTCTTGGTGTTTAGTCCACTTCACTAGTGGCAAGTGGGGGAATCTGGGCCTGCCCACCACTCCATGTTCCAACCCAGGGACTCTATAACAGTAACCATATACAGCTGCTTCCAGTTTGCTACTGTAATTCCCTGGGCCTTTTCCCACATATCCCCTTTCTCTTCACCCTTACCTCAGGGCTGAAGTTCTCAAATCCTCTTACCCCTTGCTGAATGCAAACGACATCAGAACACATCTTCTGGTTCCCTTGAGCTTCTGTGACCAGCCAGGGTACCCTTCCTTGCTCCTCTGGTCCCACCCAGGAAGTGACCTGTTCAGGCCCTGCGACTCCTTTTATGAGATCCAGTTTGGTTCTGATTGGCTCTTCTCTACAGCATCTCTAGGCAGGCCTGGAGGACCCGCCTTTGCTGCATGTTTCCTAGACTGAGTCCAGGAGCAGGTCTTGAAGAGCCAGCCACATCCCGTCACAATGCCTTATAGTGATAGGCTCAAAGAGTTCAATCTATTTAGCTCAATCTCAAGCAAAGAGAAGACCAAGGGATGACTTGATTACAGTCTATAAGTATGCACATGGGAAACAAATATTTAATAATGGACTCTTCAATCTAGAAGAGAAAGATATAATACTATCTAATGGCCAGAAGATGAAGCCAGACAAATTCAGACTGGAAATAAGCATAAATTTAAGAGTAATTAACTACTGTAACAACTTACCAAGGTTGCAGTGGATTTTCCATCAATTACAATTTTGAATCAAGATAGGATGTTTTTCTAAAGGATATACACTAGGAATGATTTTGGGGAAGTTCTATGGCCTGTGTCAGACAGGAGGTCAGACTAGATGATCACAATGGTCCCGTCTGGCCTTGGAGTCTGTTAATCTATAACAGGGTAAAGCAAAGTGCAAGTATGTCTCTAATATTTTTTCTCTTACCTTAAGTAAAACACATTTTGATGCTGGAGAGAAAGGTTTATCCCAGATAAAGAAAATTGTTTTACTCCAAACACTACCTTAAGGGTCCAACCTACCACTGGTAAAAGCAAGCAAAACTCCTTTGAATCATGTGAAATTTAACCCTCTTACACCAATTGTGAATTTTGGCCTTTATAACAGAGTTAAATAAGAGTTGCATATAAACAGGGTTTAAATTCAGCCAGAGCTGTCCAGAGTGGAACTCCGGTAAATATTTTTAAACCGCTTGGAGTTTTTATAGCATGTTGTGGGGGAAGGCCTCCCTGAAACACTCTATAAGAATTTAAGCCCTGCATATAAGATAGCAGAAACAGTCACCAAATCACTAAACCCATCAAGAGACATAAATATGGCTTTATAAGTGCTCATTTCAAAGTTTCCCCTGTGGTGACCTGTCAACTCTACCTTATCTATTTTTTCCAATTTAAGCAACAGCAACCATCTGTTTGGTAGATGTTTTTGACTGGGCTTCTGCCCCTTCATGCTTCAAAAGCCAGAGAATTTCTGCTGCTGACAGCTAACTGATCACATCCATGCTTGAATGTGAGCTTGCTCCTGAAGCATGATGGGGTGGAAATATAGTCAAACTTCATGATAGTAGTATCTCTGGAACTGGCTGCTTCCAGTTAAGGTTGAAAATAACTGGTTGAGGGACATGTGGAACAGCTGTTGGCAAAAGTTTACCAGAGTGCACCATAGAAGTATGTTGAACATGTTACAAAATGGAGAAGGGGAAGGGATAGAAGTCTTCATAACAGACTATGTTTAAAATATATATTCAAGCAGTGTCAGATATAAGCATAAAACATAAATGGCAGTAACCTGGCAATTACAAGCCGGTAAACCTAATTTCAACACCAGGCAAATTGGCTGAAACTATAGTAAAAAATAGAATTATCGGACACATAGATAAATATAATATGTTGGGGAGAGTCAACATGGCTTTTGTAAAAAGAAATCACATCTCACCAATCTAATAAAATTCTTTGAAGGAGTCAACAAGCATGTGGACAAGACTTGGACTTTCAGAAAGCCATAGACAAGGTCTCACATCAAAGGCTCTTAAGCAAAGTAAGCTGACATGTGATAAGAGGAAAGGTCCTGTTGTGCATCAGTAACTGGTGAAAAGATAGAAAACAAAAGGAATCAATAGCAGGGTCCTTCAAGGATCTGTACGGGGACCTGTGTTGTCCACATAATCATAAATTATCTGGGAAAGGGGGTGGCAAAATTTGTGAGGTGAGGTGGCAAAATTTGAAAATGAGAGAGGTGAGGTGGCAAAATTTGCAAATGATACAAAATTACTCAAAATAATTAAATCCAAAGCTGACTGCAAAGAATTACAAAGGGAGCTCACAAAACTGGGTGAGCTAGCAACAAAATGGCAAATGAAATTCAATGTTGATCAGTACAAAGTAATGCACACCGGAAAAAATAATCCCAAGCACGTAAACAAAATGATGGGGTGTAAATTAGCTGTTACCACTTAAGAAAGATCTTGGTGTCATCATGGATAGTTCTCCAAAAACATCTGCTTCAACATGCAGCAGCACTCAAAAAAACTAAGAGAATGTTAGGAACCATGAGGAAAGGAATAGATTAAAAAAACCCAGTAAATGCCACTATACAAATCCATGTACACCTACGCTTGGAATATGGCATACAGTTCTGGTTGCCCCATCTCAAAAAGTTTTGAAAAAACACAGAAAACAGCAGCAAAAATTAGTAGTGTGTGAAACAGCCTCCATAAGAGGAGAAAGAAAAAAAGACAGGGACATCTTAGAACAAGTGACAACTAAAGGGGGATCTGACAGAGGTCTATAAAATTATGAATGGTGTGGAGAACGTGAAAAAGGAAGTATTATTTATCTTTCATACAGCAAAAGAACAAGGGGTTACCCAATGAAATTAAGAGTCAGCAGATTTAAAACAAACATAAGGAAGTACTTCACACAATACACAGTCAATCTGTGAAATTCATTGCCCATGGATGTTGGATAGGTCAAAAGTATAACTGAATTCAAAAAAGAATTTGATAAGTTCCTGGAGGATAGGTCCAATAGTGGCTATTAACCAAGATGCTCAGGGACACAACCCCACGGTCTGGATGTCTCTAAATTTCTGACTGCCAGAAGCTGAGACTAGAGGACAGAGAATAGATCACTCAATAAATTACTCTGTTATGTTCATTCCCACTGAAACATCTGGCATTGGCCAGTGTAAGAAGAAAGGATACTGGGCAAGACCGACCATTGGTCTGGCCCTATATGGCCATTCTTATATTTTTATTATAGCAATATTTTCATTTAATGCCAGAAACTCTCGTTCACCCATGTTAGAATTTAGAGTTCTAGCATTTATATATAAGCACTTGTACATTTTGTCAATATTCAGTTGCTTGCCTTCGTGTGTTATACTTAAATAGGACTCTTTTACATATGACTGTTCCTCACTAGCTCCTACTTGGACTTAACAACTTCTTTCCTATCCTCTTTACTAGGATACAGAGTTCCCCCTTTAATAAATTCATCTTTAGCAGATGTCTCCACTCAGGTCATGTGCTCCTCCATACCTTTCAGCTTTATTCCAGCTGTTAGTTTAAAAACGTACTCTACAATCCTTTTAAATTTACATGCCAACAATCTGATTTTTTGGTTTAGGTGGAGCCCATCCATCCTGTATAGGCTCCTGCTTTCCCAAAAGATTCTCCAGTTTGTAATAAACTGAAATCCCTCCCTCCTTCCTTCTTCATCATCTCATCCATGCATTGAGACCCTGTAGTTCTGCCTGTCTTCCTGGCCCTGTGCGTGAAACAGGAAGTATTTCACAGAATGCTACCATGGAGGTCTTGGACTTTAATCTCTTACCTAACAGCTCAAATTTCAAAGGCCTTCAGGACTTCTCTCCTTCCTGTCTTTCCCTATGTCATTGATACCTACATATACCATGACCACTGGCTCCTCCCCAGCACTGCACGTAAATCTGTTTAGATGTCCCTTGAGAGCTGAAACCTTCACACCCTGCAGGCAATTCACAGTGCAGTTCTCCCGGCCATTACAAACTCAACTATCAATATTTCTAATAATCAAATCCCACCTTATTATTATCAGGCTATTCCTAGTAACTTGGGTTCCCTACTCCGAAGGGATATCCTCAGTGTGAGATGATACCATGACATCATCTGAAAAGAGGGTCTGAACTATGGGATTGTTTACCTCCACTCCAGCCTGATGGTCTCCTACCCTGAAAGACTTTAATCTTCCTCAACAGCACACAGCCTGTCAGACGGGGATGGGAAAGCTCTATTGTGTGTCTGAAAATCTCCTCTTTGTACCATTCTGTCTCCCTTAGCTCCTCCAGTTCAGCCATTCTGGCCTGAAGACTCCATACTGCAGCCCATAAGACAGGTAACCATGTATGTTGCATTCAAAGCAATAAACTAGATAGCCCCTACTTTGCTGACAGACTTCTTCCTGCATCATTCATTCTTGCAGAGTTTTTTGGGGGTGGAGAGTTATTGGGCTAACTTTAGAGTGTTAGATGTTAGGTATATCTGCCTTTCACACTCCCTCTCTAAACTCCATCACAAAATTCCCCTGTTTGCTGCTTGTGGCTACTTAGGAGTTGGCTTTTTAAACCCCCTGTGTTAGGCCCACCCCCTTTTCAAGGAGTCCTTAATTTTACTGGAATATTGAAATGCAATTGTAACTTGAAATATTAACAGTATATCTTGTTAATCATCAAATGGTGAGACCATATATTCCTGAGAAAAGATCATTGGTTAACAAATAAATGATGGGATTTAATTTGATTTGAGATTCTTAATATTTATAATTGGACTGTTTCAAGACAGCTGCTTAAATAACTTCTTCTAAGTAACTGATTTAAATATTTTCTTTAATTTCATAGGATTAATATTGCTTATTTCATCCAATTATCAACTGTCTGGTTATAAATAACCAGCATGATCCATCTTTCCTTAATCAAAATTCTTTTGACCATAAACCTTCTCAGTTATTTAAGGATATACTAAGACTGACCACACAATAATTTTGGGAAAATAATGCCTTGGCCTCAATTTACCAAAGAGAAAAGTGCCCACCAAAGACGGATCCACTCTCAAAGTGTAATCTCTGCTAAAGCTCTGCTCAAAGAAGCATACAGAAGAAGAGTCAGTAAAGGAAGTAAGCAATTTATCATTCGTGTTCTGTCATTTGTGCTGTTTTGTTTAAATCATAGTTTCATAGATTCCAAGGCCAGAAGGAACCATTGTGGTTATCTAGTCTGACCTCCTGTCTAACAGGCCATAGAAGATCCAAAAATAATTCCTAATGTTTTCTTCTGCTTTCTTTAATAATAAAATAGCATGGGTAATAATTGTAATTATTTTGCTAGGCCTCAATCCTTGTGTCCCCTAAGGGATGTAAGAGAACCTCTGTGACTAAAATGGTAGGAGTCACTCCATTGAGTCACAGCAAGCAAAATAATTAGAACAAGATGATCTAACATTTCTTGTTTCTCTGCACTAAATATTTTTGGTAAGTTACTTGGCCTCCAACAATTTAAAATTACTCCTTACTACCTCACAAACTTCAGTTGAGGTTGGTTGTAAATCTGATCTCACCTCCATCAGGTTGGACTGTGGCAGTGGAGTCACTCTGTGGCCATTTCACCCCTCCTCTCCACAGGTGGAGGTGGCAGGTGTATCTGCTTAGCTGTATATCCCACAACCCTGCTGTGACCAGTCCGTGCCTAGGGTAGCCCACCTGAAAATGCCAAGGTCAGGGCAGGCTGCACAAGGACAGCAGATTCTCCCCAACTGGTGGCTAACACTGCAGTTAGATTATCCAGCCAGTTACAAACAGTGCTTCTGATTCCCCAAACTGGTTATCAAGAAACTAAAACAAACAAACAAAATTTTTCACAGCCCCCTTTATTGTATTTCAGTCTCTGGCTGCCAGTCAGCTACTAGGTCCAATAAAGAGATAGTTTATTAAAACTTTATTTCCTTTACCAAAAATGCTCTCCTGATCCCCCAAGGGTCAGTCACATTGCTAAAACATTGTAAGTTTGGATCTTACCCAAAATACCATGCCTCCAGCCAATCTTTTAGTGACTAAAACTAAAGGTTTATTATAAAAGGAAAAAAAAATGAGAAAAGAAATGTTAAACGGTCAAAGCAATCAGATACATACAAATAACTTTAAAGTCCATATATATTAGATTCTCAGCAGAATTGCTGAGTTTGCAGGCTTATATACTTCCTGTGGTGTACATCCAGTACCTGGATGGGACTCAGTCCTTTGTTTCACAGCTGCAGTTGCAGATGAGTTGATCCAGAGGTAGGAAGCAGGAAGGAAGACAAGATAGGGATGGTGCAGCTGCCTTTTATGTTCTTTTGTCATGTGGCTTGTCCCAAGCACAGCCACACAGCACATTGCATGGAAAAGCCATAGAGTCCCCTGTCCATAGCCATGTTCTTACATGCTCTCGTGACACATAAGGTGTAGCCTGAGTTCTTTCATTAGATTCATTGTACCTGTGAGGTCCCTTGATGAGCCATTAAGCAGGCTAAGTGCTGCTGCCATCCTGTCTGGGGTGTCACCCGAAACACAGCACAAGTTGAAATAGAAATATGCCATACATATTTAGAACTTATAATACAAAATTGACACATACATATAAACGTGCTCATCAATCTTAGTGAATTATAACCTTTCCAAACCTGACATAACATATATCTTATGAATTATTGTAATTTTGCAATATTGATATAATATTATCAATGGTCATCCCAATCCAGACAGTGTCACACTTGCCTGTATTTTTCTCATAATTTTCCCCTTCCCCCAACAAAAATCCCTGTGGCCTGGAGCAAAGAGGTGTACTCCATAGCACATAAAAGTTGTAGACTGCCTGCAGGGACTACCCAGAATTCTGGCCCCCTTCTGAATATTTAAAGAAAAGAAAAAGTACCATCATTTTACAGAAAAAAAGAGAAACCCAACCATGATAAATCTGATGCATGGGTTTTGTGTAATAGGGGCTAGGTATCTAGACCTGTATTCAAATTTCATAGCTTTAAAATGTGGAGTACTTGCAGTTAAAATAGCATCATTTTCAAGCAATAGAAGAAAGTGATGTATGACATTTCATCTTCTATTTGGAAAAAATTCATATTTAAAGAAAAGAAAAAGTACCATCATTTACAGAAAAAGAGAAATATTTTAACCCTGTAACAATTTGTTTCTTGCAAATATAGATTTGATAGCTGGGAACATTTATTTTCCTCCTGACTCTTTCTCTGTATGTTAGTCTCTCAAGTGAAAGGCCTGTGTTTTTCTACTTTCACTTATACAGTTTTGATGCTCCTGAAAATGAAAGATTAGTAGAAGCTCTCAGTAGCCTTCAGTCTGACAATCTTAAGGGACCGTTGTCTTTATGCAGCCAACCAAGAATGCACTGCTCTGTGGGGTTATTACAGCTGATGGAGCCAATGGTAAGTTTCTAGCAAGACAGAGAAAGGACAATTGGGGTAGAGATGCCTTTGCCTGTGTAGCTTCTCACCACTGAAGATCAATATGAACCCATGTCTCACCTCTAATAAGGGTGGCTAAGAAAGCAACAAGAAACAAAAGGGAAAAAGGTTCTCTCTTCCCTTAACTACCTTAACCCCAGCACAGGACACAAGAAAATCTGTCATCTGAGGGAAGAGTAGATAAATTGTTCATTTTGCATACAGGTGAGGATTTTAAATTGCACTATTGTATTTAACACTTCAGAGTTTGCACTACAAATGCCTTCCATCAGATAAGATTAGTTAGAATAACAAGAATACAGTAGCTCTGGTTAATACTTGAATTAATCTTCATACAGCTTTATCAATAGTCCTCACTTGTCGTAATCAAATGCCCCCTACCAGATTTTGTGGCTGTATTGCAATGAGAGAAGATGTTCACAGGAATTAGCTTTTAAGCACTATGCACATGCTACTTGCGACCTACTGTTATTGAATCTTCATTTCATACAATAAAAATCTGAAGAAAGCGTACAGTCTTTTAAAAAGTCCATGGAACAGAAAGATACAATCCTTTGAAAATGTTTGTCCTTGAAGAGATCATTAATGACCTAGATTTTTAAATGCTTTAAAAAATGATAGGACATTGTATTATGCTCACCATTCTCTGAAGTAGGACAAGTTAGTCCAGATTCTGCTTAAGTATCACACTTGTTTTTTGACTCACTGCACAATGAAAGGCCACAGCTACTTTTCTTTCCTCTAGATATTTTTTTCATTGAAAGAAATCTAAGAAGACATGATGATTTTATTCACTCACATATCCCACTGAAGTTCATTTCTTTCTATCTATATGTCTGCTGGTGATTTCGAATGAGTCTAAAGAAACTTTTATTTGTCTAATTTATATGCCTTTCCTATGCCTGCATACTGCCAGTTTAGATATGTCATCTGTAATAACTATGAAAAATTGCTGTGTGCCTCATGCTCTATTTTTTTCCATCTGCTCTAGAAGCCCACTCCAACTACCAAAGGGAGTTCAGTTGCAAGCAGTAACAAATCTAATTTAACCCCACTGAGTCACAATTCTCTGGTCTTAATAGCCATTTTGTATAGCCTGAAAAACTCATCAAATGGGGAGATTCAAGTCAAGTCGTTCTCTTTTATTGGAATGAACTAGAAGAATGCACTTCTTAAAGATACACAGATAATGCAAAGACATCCTCAAGTACAATCGTAAGTATTGTAAAGTATTGACATTAACACCTCTTCACACTGGCTTCATGTAGTTTCCTCTGTTTTTAAACAGTAAGAGCAACCTAGGGAAGGAAATGATTTTCTATATTTGTAGAACTAAATCATGAGGATTTGAGAGGCTTAAAACAAGGAGAAAGCAGGTAGCTTTGGTTGTAGAGGTGACCTGTAGTTCAGTTACTGCAGCAGTAAAGCTACATATTTATTTACTAATTTTCATTTTGTGATTTTAGCTAGACATTTAAATGTCATAAGAAAATCCAGCTTCTCACCATTTCAATTAAATCTTTTCACCAGTCAACTAAAATGTTAATAATGCAATGAAAATCACACTCCTTCCAATTAAAAAAAAATCTTTTACTATCATAACCAGTAGGGCTACTCTTGGTAGATGTTATCTGATTTCTGTTTAAAAGGCCAACAGGTACTTCACCCATCATTTCAAGATAAAGTTGTGAAGTCCCATGTCCTAAAGCCTTTAAAATGTCCAAGAAATCTTCTTAGGGAGCTGGGGATGTGGGAAAAGGTAAGAGATCTCCAGCAGACGCACATTACTTCCCAGAAGTAAAAGCAGTGGGGAGCATCCTCTTGCCTTCCCAAAGGAAGAAAGAGGAGATCCCGTTAGTATCACCCCCAAAAGAAGTGAAGGGAAGATGTCCCCTGAAGCTGCTGGAGAAGGAAACAAGCTTGCCATCCTCTCCCAGAATACACGGGAAGGATATCACTCGCACATTTCTTGAGTGCAGACATCTCTGGGGTGGTAGGGAAGCAGCATTTTAAAAGCATACAGCACTATGCAACAGTTACAAACAGAGCATAGTGTATCCCTTATCCAAAGGAAACCTCAGGACAATTTGAGGAAAGCAGGAAGTAATTGCTCAACTGGAATTCAGTTAAGGGTTTTAATCTATGAGTGGTTAAAATATCAATGACATTTTCTAATAAATGTAAACTACATGCCATTCTTTACACTTAATACATTTGGGATTTTCAAAGAAGCCTAAGGGGCTTAGGTGCCCAATTCCTATTGAAATTCAATAGCAGTCAAGCACCTGAGTCTCGTAGACCTCTTTGAAAATTCCAGACTAACTTCTACTTTTCAGAGCTTCTACTCCTATGGGGATGAGTAAATCAGGTCAGACCTACTACGAGCCAACAAAACTTTCAATGAAAACTATCCAAATGAAACTTAAGGAGTTTGAAAATGTTTTAACACTTTTGACCCCATAAGTTTTCACTTATAAGTTTCTCTGCAATTCCAGTTCTGACAAGGTTAAAAGCAGCAATTCCATAAAAAAGGCTGCTCTGACTTTCTGGCCAAATGCAAATCCCGAAGCAAAGCCTGAATGTGTGAAATTAACCTGTTTATTTTGGGGTGCATATTGTAACAGAGGTGAACAGATCCTCCAAGCCTTTAAAGGTTTGTCCATCACTAATATGCTTGCACTTTTGTTACATAACTGTGAGGTGGAAGAATGTCTTACTAGTAGCAGCGGTAGCTTATGAATTAGCACCAATCAGCACTCTTTTGCTTTAAATATGGATATTTGCATTCTGGTACACAGAAAACTCTCCCAGCTCACTGGGGATGCAGGGAAACTGGTAACAGAATGAATGGTTTGGACACTGACTCCCCACCTATACAGAATGTACTTTGCAAGTGAAAGTGATAGAGAGTGGTCTGCAAATTCATCCTCTATGACTTTACTAAGAATGTATTTGGAAATGTACCCAGTTTTATCTAAGACAGATTGCTATTCTTTATGGAGGAATTCTAATAGGATGAATATACATATCTGGGCTCATGTTCTGTCCTCAGTAAGCCCTGCTCAAGAGTCAAAATATACAACACAAAACAGGAGGCTGTTACACTCTGGAAAGCTCTTGATGAGTTTATTGCCTACAAGTACCCAAAATATCCTTCTGACGTCTATATACATTATACAGCTTGAATTTTAACAGGAACTATAGCACCATAGTCAGAGACTGATCTGATGCATCCCTCCCCATCAAAATACTTGATTGAGTTACTCTTTCTTGTTAGCAGAAATAGTTTATGCACAATGATTTCAGATCTCAGTGTCACATAGTTGCCTTGTGATGTTGCTCAGGATGTGGAAAATGATTGTCCAGTTAAAAAGTAACAAACAACAAACCCTAAAAAACCCAGAACTTCATGGGACAAGAAGAAAGACAGAATAAGGAAAAATGCCTCTCTAAACGCATTAGACAAATATATGCTAGCAAATTATGTCTTACTTATTTTTATTAAATTATACTACTGTGTATTTTAATAAAAAGAAGGTACCATTGATGCTGAAATTCATGTTTGTACAGTAAGTTTTAAATGAAGAAAATTACATTAATTCTATTTCACTCTGACAACCTGATGTGTAATATGCCTTCTTCATAATAAGTAGGAACTTTGCCTTTACAATTTTAATCCAAGGGAACTAAATAATTCAGGTGATTGATGCATAGACACATACAAATTCTTCCACATCTTGGTTACTGGTCATAATGTTTGTACGTCTTGGTCACTGGTCATCATGTTTCCACTAACCAAAAGAAACCATCATTTAGTGGCCTATGCAAAAAGAGTGGATGATATTGATTTAGCCTGTAATGAACCGATGTCCATAACTTGCTTGACCTACATATCTGTTGGTACTCACCGTACAGAGAACAGAAAATAAATCACTAAATAGAATCTAACCTATTTTAATGGCAAAAGGCAGGCTCACTGAACAAGGTTGAAGTGCATTCAAGGGCAGTCTCGAGAAGCTTTCACTGTTCAGACTACATCTATTCCGTACATGATAAAGGTAGGATTTCAGTTGCTATCAATGCAGAACCTTTCATAAATACTAAATTCACCTCAGAATTGCAATGTGGGACAATACGTTTTGCTACAAATCTCTGTAATATTTTGGACACAATTCTTTCAGTATGCCAGCATCCAAAATGTGCTTCCTGCTCAGAGATATCAAAGAAATACAGAATGATTTATACTAAACTAGGTAAAAAGCTAATTGTGACACAAATTTTATGCTGAAAACGCTCAAACAAAAACAATCTGCCTTCTTCCTCCTTCAATCTCAACTCCTTCCTCAAACTCCAACTCCCCTCTGTTTCTATTTCTTCCTCCACTCTCTCTCCAGCTAAACCACTTATTCTTACTCGGAATCCTCTTTCATTCACAACTCCCTCAACCTTAGTTTCCAGACAAACCAAATGTATCTTAGAAACAAAAATGAATTTTAGCTACAATTCTAAATTTTTTTTGAATTCAGACAACCATAACTTAAACACAACTTAAATAAATCCATAAATTGAATGCATTCATAAAAATACATATACAAAGGGGTATAAATATGGCTGAAATGTGCATGAGTCCACAAAGTGAGCATCTTTTCCCTCATTAATGTTCTGAAGTTATATGCATTATAAAGTCAATTTACGCCAGGAAGTTCAGATCCAGTTCCAGTGTCTGTTTTTGCCAGTAACTTCCTGGATCACAGACAACACATTTGCTTGTTGATTCTTCTGTTTTATTTACCCTTCTCACCAAGAAGAAAAAAGATGACTAACATTAAGCAGTGGCATAGTGCTCATCTATAAAATGTTCTGTCGCACGTCTTTATCTCCAGGCTATCACAATCTGGAAAGATGACCAAGGAAGACTCCAGTCAATTTTCCAGCCTATCAGTTCAGGTAAATAATTGCTAAAAGCAATAGTATCCTGTTGTTTTTTCTGCTCATGCCCTTATAAAAATAAAAGGCTGATTTCATTAAGGTGTTAATGGTGCATAGCAACAGTTGTCAACATCACTTCCTTACAGATGAAGTACTACAAAAAGAAACAATAGCTTTAAGCATCTATTTGATTTCTAAAAGTACAATGGGCATAAAGATACAGCAGCTATAAAGGAACAACTCTCTTCTCTCATTACTTACCTGGGGCTAGATCATGGCATTCTGATCTATAATGGCTCTGCATATGCGCATGAACTTGCCAGCACAGCTAGGCTAGTGGATGGTGGACCTATTGAGAGAGCAGAGCCAAGGCTCCACCCATTCCCTGCTGCTCCTGCACCCAGAAGGGATGTAGCATCTCTGTAGAGCCTTTGCCAACACAGAGGTGTAAAGGGGGTGCCTTAAACTCCCTTACTCCGTGTGCTAGTCAGGCCATGATACGGCCAATATGGTATAATTTTGCTGAAAAGATGTATATTACGCTAGGTTCAGCATCTAAAAATAAATACTACAAAAAAAAGAGTTCATCACAGAAATGTGCATGTTGTCATCTCACCACCCCAAATCATCCATTTGAAGTAAATGTCAATGAAGAATAAAAGGATTATCCATTAGATCCTCTTCTTGTTGGTGGGAAGACACATCCATATTGTTCAAAAAGCTAAGTGACCGTAGCATCCCTAAAAATGCTTGTTGCCAGCCCTGGAACTTGGAGTCTCATTTATCCACAGACCAAAATACAAGTGCCCACCATACCATGGTAACACTAAAAAAACAAACAAACAAAAACCCAACAAGAAGAGTTCTGTGGCACTTTAAAGACTCTCACGAAAGCTTATGCCTACAAAAATTAAATGTGTTAGTCTTTAAAGTGCCACAGAACTCTCATTGTTTTTGCTGTATACAGACTAATACGGCTACCCCTCTGGAACTGTTCTACATGGTAACACTGTTCTTCAACGACCACTTACAAAATATTAGAGGACTTTTGTCTCCTGTTTTATTCAATACTTGTCCTCTTTGCTTTGCTTTTTTTTGTTTTGTTTTGTTTTGTTTCTTCTTCGTTAAAATTGTAATAAGTCATCATAATGGCAAACCTAACTCAAAAGGTGGATTTTTCATTCTGCCTTGAATACAGAGCTAGAATTTCAGTTCTTTAGGAGGGAACTTCATAAGAGGGGATGAGCTACCAGGAAAGTTTTGTCCCAACTCCTGCTAATTTCACTCTAGTTGTCGACAACTCCAGTATCCTCAATTAATGAGGCTGTCTTTCATCTGAGAATGACAGGTGATCTTTGAGGTTTCTTGGGCCAGGTCTATGCTCGGAGCATTTTGCCAGTATAAGAGTATACTAAACAACTAAATTGCTCCTTGCTTAGACACTGTTTAGATCAACAAAGCTGTGCTTTTGCTGATACAATTTATTCTAGCCCCTGTGCAAAACAAGTTATACCAACAGTAGCACAGTTTTGACTGTACAGCAGTCAACACTAGGAGCTTTTGCCCACAGTCATGTTGGTCAGGGATCACAATGTGTCATGCACCTGACTGACATAGCTATGCTGACAAAAGTCAGTAATATAGACCCTGCTTTGGAGTGTATCACTCAAGGGTTTCGAAAATTAGGAGCACAACTGAATTTGATCCAGTATTTCAGTGGGGAGCAAATGGAATGTCTAAGGCAAGGACTGATACATTCTCAGTGTTTTGTGGTGATGAGTAGGTGTGCTGCTGCGTACTGAACCAGCAGGAATTGTTTCAGGGACCTTGTTTTAATGCCCAGCTGTTATGAGTTGCAATAGTCATACCTGGAAGAACAAAATAAATAGATCGCCATGGCCTGGTTCTCATCTATGGGAAGAGGTTGTAGACTCCTGTGCAATCGGAGTTGGAAAGCATTATTTTTAGTAGCTGGGGCCATCAGTGAATCTAGTTCCTCAAAATATGTGTCTTTCTCCACCATCATTTTAGCTTCAGAAAGTTTCTCTTGGTCAAGGCACGCGATAACCGGCAGATGGTGCAGTATGTATTGGATGCAAAGCTGCCATACAGCTGAATGTTATCTGCACAGCACTGGCAAATGAATTCATGTTTTTTCAAGATCTCTTCCAGGGGTTTTACATGGAGGCTGACTAATAGCACACAGCCATAGGGAAAAGCATCAGGTCCCAAGAATATGACCTGATCAGAGACTTCATTATGGGAATCTGTACTAGTAACAGTACCCCCAAACAGATGTTCTCCAGGAAATGAATTCAGGACTCCCAAATCTAAAAATGTGACCTTCTACTGCTTAAGCCATGTACATTAGCTCAAATGCAGTAGAAGACTCATACATTTCTATACATGTTCTAGCTGCTAGACAGGGACAAAGAGCCACACAGTCTCAGCATGGGTTACAACAGCGTGGGAACCAATGGCAGCATTGTAACCAGGCCACCTGCTTGGGACTTGAAAGGAGGAAAAGACACTTCACATTGTCTGCAACAGATCTGTGGGGATAGACCTTTTGCCTACTATTGATCCTTTCACTCACTTCTGAGCACATGGGTGAAATGCAACTTCACACCAACCACAGCACAGAGCCATGCCACATTTTATATTCCTGCCACAACCTACACTGAGTAGATCAGCACCCAACAGTCAGTCTAGGTGATTAATAACTATTTACTTTGTCTATGCAGATTGAGCTGCAACATATGTCCATCGAAATGCCCATGGGTTGGTTTTCCCAAACTCTATTTTGTATTATTATGGTAGCTATTATTTGTGAAACACAGTAGCTATTATTTGTGAAACACTCTCTGCTCCAGTAAAAAGGGTAAGTTGTACAAATCTCCCTATATATAAACTATTAAATGCATTGAACAGGAGTACAGGCATCATTTTGTGGTCTTGGAATAACTAAAGATGTTGTTAATGGATGATTAGACAGTTCTCTCAGGCACAAAGTAACACAACTGGTTAACTGTAGATAAAGGGATATTACTGTGATATTGGTAAAATGAAACATTGTCTGGAAGTATACATGCTACAACAATTTTTGGAAATTGCTTAAGTTCACCTAACTCTTATAACTTCCAAGCAAAACTATATTAAGGATCTGGGCTTCCAATTTCCCTATGTTGTAATGATACTACAGTATTAAAGAATTCTGGAGAAAGCCGTATGTTTGAAATGGCTGCGGATTCACTAGTGCCTCATTTCTGCAAACAATGTATTTGTTTTGAAGTTGACATTCTATATCCTTTGCTTCACCAGAAATAGTCTGCACTCCTTTGTTCACCTTCTTCTATTTTTCTAACTTAGAATGTATCACATATCATGGCATCCAATGTCATTTATCATGTCATGGAGCACATAAAAACACAAAAGGATATGCAGTGGGCAGATAAAGCCAAAGCAATTTTATAGGCTTTAATTTAGAATTAGTACTGACTGTTCCATATGGCTGTCCCAAAGTGTCCTTTACCAATTACTATCTAGTGTTAGCTTTATAACCATATGGACAGCTCCCTTTGTGAGGGATATTTACAGCATAAGCGAAGGAATATTTATGTTAAATTTGATGGAATACCTCACTGTACATAAATGATGCCTAAATGAGTTAATCAAGAATAGGCTTATTCTAAGAAATGTTAGTGTATTAATAATGATTTAGGAGTTATAAAATGCTGTGATTTGTTGTTCAGACAGGTTTGAGGATTTAAATATTTTTAAATGACTTATTAATTAATTGAGCATTTTATGAGTCAATTTGCCCTTAGTCTCTTTACAATTCCTCCTACTATCCATACAGTAAAACCTCAACAGTCTGTGGGGCTAATTTTTTTTCCTTCTGCTGAATTTTTTCAAGACTTTTATAATTAAAGTCAAATATTTAAGTAAGTAACATGATATACGATACACAGAGTTTCCAAAAGCACCAGAAGAAGTGAGTTCAACTCTGATAGCATTTAATTGCTGCTCTCATTGAATTTCCTCATTCTTTGTCCACTTAGGTCCCTCCTGAGTTCAACACAGATTAAATACAACTCTGTGAGAAGAGAGGAAAAGATAAAGAATACAATCCTCTGCCAAAGTTGCAGAGCAGCTTTGCAAGCTACTACTTCAGCCCTGGTGATCACTGTGTCTGTTGGATGTTTTAAAGGAGGTACATAGAACTTCAGAAGCAAGGGCAATTGGATTATCTCTAAGCCTCTAAATATAATGAAATATAATCATTTGAAAGAGGATCTCCACCCACAGTCCACTGTTTCTCAAAGCATTGCTTGGCTTTGGCATTACAATGAGCTCCATGTAGGTACCACCCAGGGGCCTCAAAGAGTCACAGAACCTCACTCACTGGATTTATCATTGAATCTCTTGAAAAGTAAAATCCCTTTGTGAGGAAACTTACATAATTTTTCAACACATTCCATATTTTCTATTATCTGTGTATGTAAACTATTCCCGGGAGAGTACATGCCATTAAGCTAAAGTTACAATCTCATTTGTCTTAATATAGTTATATTTTATATCAAGATAATGTGTACACAGATAAATAAGTATAATCTTGTCTGATTCATGTACAAATAGAAACAAAGGCTTGAATACAGACAAAATACCGTAGGTCAAACTCATCTCTGTTGTAACTCCATTGATGTCAAGCATTAAAATTTAACAGAGTTACAAAAGGGATAAGTTTTGCCCAATGTCTTTAGTCTAAATCATTTTAAAAACTAATTAGGCAGACTCATTCTTTTCAAATGTGTTTTTCCTTTCTCAAGGCATGCATTCTTCCTAAAACCCCAGTGAAAATTAAGACTAAAATGAAACGAACTCAAGACAAAATAGTGCATTTTACTGAAAAAATAAACCATTTAATTCTCTCTCTTTGGTCACAGGAGTGACTTAGTATTTGAAAAATAAAATGTACACTTTCAAAATGCATTTAAGGCAATGATTACATTCTTGTGCACTTAAAAAGGGCACTTTGACCAAAACAGCAGCCTTCTAGAACTAGCAGTCTTAAATTTTTAATTTTTATTCCTATGTGAGGAGTAACCATTAACAATGTATCCGTTTACTCCAGATTACCTTGCTTTAAAGTTCTACTTGCAATGAATAAATAATGACCATCAGAAAGGAACATTTATTGGACTTGGTCTTCTTTTCTGCAACCAGGCTTTAGTGTTTGGTTTAAAAAATCCTTTTTGAATGCTAGGTAAATTGCTATATTTGAATAGAATAACTTTAGCTGTTTCCTAGGTCAGACATAATGATGTGCAAATAATTGTCATTGTAATATGGAAATCCTGTCTAGCAGGGACAGTAAAGATACCACATCCTCCTGGATGGAATCCTATCTACTCTTTTGGTTAAGTCTTCATTGCTGTCTTGGCACCAGCCAAGGTGTTGAGCAGAAACAGGACTACTGAGTATTGAGCATATTAAAACGATACCTTCTCTTCTGGTTGTGCTCACAATGTAGAAAATTGCTATTGGGTTGTGCCTTCTGCAGTTATTTCTCCATTTACCCTAGCGTAACTATGGTAAAGCTCCAAAAGACAAAATCAATACTCATATAGTAGACCAATTCAAGCTGCTTTTCAAACAACCTATTTAGTGTGCTGTTCACAAGCTTTGAAATAACATGTGGAGAGGCAACAATTCTAGGATCATGAAAGTTATGTTCTTCTTAAATTAGACCTGTCTCAGAAGATGCCTATTAGTTCACAAAGGAACTCAATACATCAACAGATAATGAAAGGGGTCTCCACTGGCAAGTAGCTGCTCATGTATATGACCACTTCAGAAATGCAATAGCCAAGATTTTCAATAGTGATTTTGAGTGCCCAACTTGAGACACCTTGCATGCACATTGATTTTCAGAGAGTGTATGCTCAGCACTTACTTAAATCAGGCTCCTTTAAAGTGTCTCAGATTGGACACCTACAATTACTAGATTCTTTTGTATGCAGTGTTGTTGTAGCTGTGTCGGTCCCAGGATATTAGAGAGACAAGTTGGGTGAGGTAATATCTTTTATTGGACTTCTGTTGGTGAGAGAGACAAGGAGTGAGCTTGTTCCACCATGTCTCTCTAGTTTCTTTTAAAAATTTTGGCCATTATGTTCAAGCTTGAAACAGCCAGAAGACAAGGAAGAGGAATATTTCATCTAGCTATGCCCAGCCACAAAATTAAGAGTTCATGTTTGGGGAAGAAGTTTAAAATCAGATGAAGCCCTGAATCTTCTGTTCACCAAAAACAATATGATTTGCATATTGATAATATGAGCAACATTCTCTGTGATAGATGGTTTTCTGCATGACCATTTATAGGAACTGTGCCTTATAGAAATAGGCTATTTGGTCTGGTTTCTGGAAGTCTTAAATTTCACCTGCCCTACAGGAAAATGGTGTATTTTTAACAAGAATTCAGCATTATTCAGTGAAATTCATCCAGCATGAGAGGTAAAATTTTCAGACTTCAGCAAGTTTACGTTAACATAATGAAAAAATGCATCCCGCCTTCCAAAAAAAAAAAAAAAAAAAAGTCATCTATGACCTTTTTACTATGTTGACAGATTTTAAGAAAGTTTTAAATATAAACCCACCAGGACTCTATACACATTTGAGAAGTCTGTAGTTTCCATTGGCAAAAAGTCTCTAGAAGTCATGATTCTCAGCTCAAATGAATTAAAAACAGCAATCCTGGAAACAAACTTTTTCTAGAAATACTGTCTCCTGAATATATGAACACACTGCACAGCAGTTTAAATAAATGTTAAACATAGAATCTACAGAAAATGAAATAAATGGTACCATATTATTGTTTGTATGTGCTGCTTTTGAACAAAATTGAACCATGCTATTACACCTGACATTACCATAACTGAAAAAGGTTAGAGGAGAAATATGTCTCGTTACCGCTCTCCAGTTTATTCTATTCATTTGATAGCTAAACATGTGAGAATAATTAATTTTTGGTTTAGTGGCCCAAACAAAAAATCTGGAAAAAAAATTTTCAAGGTGATGCGAAACATCAATTTCTCATTTTTTTCTTGCTGAAACAGGCTTTCTTCAACCTGATTTATTTTATTTGCAGCTTTTTAACATCCTTTTTGTGCTTTAAATAAATCTAGCTAAATTTCTTCATGAAATATTATTTTGAAATGAAAATTTAAAATGTTTCATTTTGAAAATGTCAAAATGAAACATTTTGACTTTAAAATTTTTTTGTCTGTTCCTTTTTTTCTGGCCAAAACTATTCACCAAATTCTGTGTTTATACAGAACCTGGCACAATTGAGTCCTTGTCCATTACTGCGTCTCTTAGGTACTATGAAAATAATAGTGATTGTAATAATTTGTCTGGAAAAATTTTTACTTAGCTCTACTTACATCACACTGTGTCTAGTTAATTTCACAGTTTCGGTTATGGAGGCAGTTTCCTCATTTTTGTGTGGGTGTTTCATACACTAAGGTGAGGAGAAAAATATTGAAAAAATAGAAAAATGTCACAGTAAAAGTCACAAATTAGTAGGGAGGCTGGACTCCATCTGAAACTTTTAAAATACATTTTTTAAAATGATAAGATGTTACATTGATGGTGTCCCTTTACATTCTGATCACCAACATAAAATAATACAATTAAGTACCATCAGGTTGAGTAAAGAGGTAAGAAACTCACTAAGCCTGAGGTAGCTTTATATTCTGTCCCAAAACATTTTATTTTTGCCATCTTATTTTTGTTTTATTTTTATTCATTTTATTCTTACCACCTAAACTTTCTGACTCATTAAATAATCCACCGTGTTTTTTCTTTCCAATTTGATGCTAGAAGAATTTTTTTTTAAATAGATTATTATCTGAGTTAAAACTTAATGCTTTGATTTGTCTTATCAAGATAAGGACAGAATGCACAAGCTTTAATAACACTGTGCCTCAAACCTTTCAAAAAAGTTTTAATAGGATCACTTGAATATGATAAGAAAAACTGTCTTTTCATAAGAAAGAATCTACTATGTCTAAAAAATACATCTGCAGCTAGCAGCAGGGAGGAAGTATGGAGAATAAAATCTTACTGAAAAGACAAGCCTAGAGCAAAGTAGCAGTGAGGTTTTGGCCATTTGTCCTTCACAATAGGGAGTTATCCCACACAAGACTAGGCAGGGAGATCATTTTCACCCCAAAGTTGTTACACAGTCATTACTGGGATAGTCCCTGCAGGGAGCAATCAATGAAACACTAATGTTTCAGTACCGATTGGCAGGTGTTTTTCTTCTCAGCCTCAAGTGAGTTGGGGTACAGAAAATAAAACAGCATGGAGAAAAAAATAAGATTCACCTTTATTAGTCAGTCTGTACTAGCCAGAATTCAACTAAAAAAATACACATTCAGTTTTTTACACAAGCTATCTTCATTCACTGCCTGTATCCAATATTAATTCCAATCATTAACTATGTTTATTGGTCCATGAAAAGATTTTGTGCAAAAAGAGAAGCACATATTTGTTAGTGTGTTAGGTTTATATATGTTGGGCATCAAAGGTAATTAGGATCTGAAGAACTATTTTCATCACTTCCAAAATGAATATTAATAAAGGTTTGCTGAAAACAAGCATTTATTTTTCTGTAGCTGACACACAATTTAAAAAAAAATGTTTACTACTAAAGCACATTTTTAAATAATGTTATTTTAGAAATACTTTGACATTTCCCCTCATGTTTCAGGGTAGAGCTTATTACTTAATGCACTTGATTTGTATTTGCAATGATACTAGAGACAAATAATAACGCTTATGTTCTCTCATCATTCTAAAACCAATTCATTGCTTTATATAAACAAATATTCACAGTTTTGAAAAGCATTATTCAAAAGAATAATGCTGAAGAACCCCACAGTACCCTTTATAAGCTCCTAATTTACTGATTTTAGGCCTGCTATTTACTACTTATTAAAGACATCTTATTTGTGACTGCTGTATGTCATCACTATTGTGTGTATTCATGCTTGCTCATATAAGCTTCTTTAGGAATGATACTATGCTCCAAAATGATTATTCAGTTGGAGAACAAGATAAACTTGGGAAAAAATGGTACTTTACGAATTCACGCAAAGCAGGCTCAGGCATTATAATCAAGACTCCTATATATATATATATATATTATATGATATATCCACAGATGTGTAGGGTTTCTGCTTATAATGCCTCAGCCTGCTTTGCATGAATTTGTAAAATTCCATTTTTCTTCTAATTAATCTTGTTCTATTTATAACTGATTTAACTTAGAGTCTGCTCTACACAGCAGGCTATGGCCTTGGGAAAGAACCATGTCAAATGCCATTTGATGCTGCTCAGCCAGGCACATATAAAGGCACATTGCACCAATAATATTTGACAACACTGGCTGTGCTTTTTCTGCTTCAATGGCCAGCTTGTCCAAATTTCAGGCAAAGCAACACACAAATAGTTTATGAAGAGCTACCTTGTCAGCATCATCGTTTCAAAGCAGCAACCGTAGTACTTTCTTAATGAACATACAGTATTTCATTTTCCAAGTCCTGAATTGAGGAACTATCAAGAAAAGGAGGTACAGAAATCCAATAGCCTGGGGTCACTAAAAAGAAATCTCTTGACAATAAAATTACCTTTAGTTAGCTTGACATTCAACTGTGATTCACAATAAGCAACTATTTCTCTTCCACAGTGCTCAAAGGTTACTTTTGATTGTTTCCCCAGTAGCCATTAGTACAGTTTCCACATCTGTATGGAAGCTTGAATAAAAATGTCTGATATTTGAAATTCCAGGATAGATTTCTTGGCTATAGCTGTTGCACCAGGGACCTTTCCAACAGCTGTTGCGGAAACTCCCTACCTAGGCAACCAACATCAAAGAGGTAGTTTCAAACACAAAAATACGTTCATTCCCTTGGGGGAATGAATGGGTTTTCCAAGGGTGACCTGTGCTGTGGTTAAAGAGGAGAGAATTCTTCCATCTAATTAGAAAGCACTTGAGCCTCCACTCAGCAGATGCTACTTCAGCCCTTGGGCAGGAGCAGCAGTAATAGCCAGGTTTTAGGCCAGCAGTTCATGCACCAATGGCTCCCAACCCACTTATCATATTTCTTCCCTCTGGATTTTCATGGGCAACTGAGGCCAGAGAGCACCCAAGACACAGAGGGTCTTCCTTGTGAATTCTCCTGAACCTGCCCCTTTTTCCTGTTCAGAAGAAGTCAGTGTGTGTGGTGGGGAGACTCATGAGAGTAACTGCTCAGCAGCAGGAGTAAGAGGATCACAATCTGGTCCAGTGTCAGGAGTTATTCATTAGTACTGGACTAGTAGCTTATAATTAAATGTTGCTGATATTCACAGAGTATTTTGGGGTCTGACTATTCAGAAAACGTTCACACCTCATATGGGAATGACATACAAACCCATTCATTCTTCTTTCCCACTCTCCACAGGTCCTCTTTCTCCAATAAGACTCTCAGGTGAGAGAGATGGGATGTCTGCTCATGGTAAACTTCCTACCAATGTTTTCAGTGACAAACCATTGCCTTGATACCCTCTCCTGGTTTCTGTTTTCCCCATGATGAGCATCAGGGAGCCAGCAAGGTAGGTCTGATTCAGAACCCAAACATTTTTTTGAAGTACTGGAAAACAATGGGTCAGGAAACAATTCTGCTGCTTCTATGCTGGCCTTTAAATCTGGGGCTCCAAGACACCGCAGATTGCCCTGAATCTAAGGAAAACCTCTGCTCTTCTGATAGATCTTAATAAAATGTGCTGAGTCAAAGTATTACCCAGCTGGATGTCATTAACATTCATGCTGTTTGTCAAATTTCATATTCGATTTGCCCATTCCCTACTGCTCATCTTCTCTCATTCACACACAACAAGCACCAACTTTTCCATCCTCTTTTGGAAACTATCCATTTATCCATGTTATTACTCAAACCAAAGAACAAGGCAACTGACACCCAGGGGAACTAATAGGAAGTTTTGCTTTGTCTCCCTTGCTGTTATACAGTGCTAAGCCTCTTCAAACCTGTGGCCTAATAGCTAATAATTAAAACTATTTGCATTTAACTACTGAGCTGTTTCCTTTCAAATTGCTCCCAGCAATTTAATATTAATTACTATATTTACTTATTAACAAAATGGCATCAGATGTTTAATATTATTATAAAATCATTAGAATGCAACATTCAATCAGAAAGTATCATTTTCATGCAAGTGAGGGTTTCATTTCAATAAGGGTGCATCCTGCACCATGAAACAGAGTTACAGAAATTTCTGCCTTACATTTTTTGGGCTCTAACCATCTGTAAGGATTAGTGGCTGTTTGCATGGACCAGTCTTGGCTTTCTGCTGACTTAATTGGCCTACTGCAGAGATATGTGGCTCACAAAAGCTGGGGGAGGAGAGCCTTTTGACAAATTCATCTAGTCATTTAAGTCACAGCTAGGTTCTCAATTTTTTAGCCCAAGGTAAGACTATTTCTATTATACAATCTACCCCAATCCAAAGGAGGTGAAGAAGAAGGGAAGGTTAGGGAAGAAATATAGTTGGTGTCTAGAAATCAAAATCATGTAAGATTTAGAAAAAAGGATAACTGACGTCCTGTCCAAGTGATTTTGCTCTCTGACTACTTTCTTCCCTCTATCACTTCTTAAAATCATCTTGCCTCTAACTTAAAATTCTATCTTGACTGACTGCTCAGCCTCATTCTGTCTGTTAACTGAGGACAGTCCATACTTGTAGACAGACAAGGTGTGGACTCTTTCAAACAGCTCTCCCTCCCCACAACTTCATTGTCACATATGAAGAATGGTCTGTAAGACTCAAGTTAGAAGACTAAGTTAAAATGAAGTCACCAGTTAGATAAAGTATTTAGCTTTTTAGATATTTTCTATGATGTTCTTTTGCTTTCACAGTTAACAGGCCAACATTCAAAGATATTCTAAGATTACAATACCAAATTGCTACACTTAACTGACTTGCGGGTTTCCATTTCTAAAGTGATTCTTTCAGCAACATAGGCAGCTCAAAACACTTTTTAAAAAAAACCAAAAAAACCCAGGAATCAGAGTATAATAGAAAGTTGGATGGGCTAAGACAAAGATCAAATGGTCCTTTGGCAGCTCTGTTTCAAGTATGATATTGAGCTTGCTTTTTATCCTTCTACAATCCTGTAAACTTTTATCCTTCTACAATCCTGTAACATGGATCCGCATTCAAATCACTGCCCCACACTTCCCACAGGGTCTTTGAATAGTTTTATGGACTTTAATAATTTGCTCCATTCAAAAAAGGATTTCTGCTGGATTAATACTAGCCTTGTGTCTAAGTTAAATTTACGTATTTACTGGCTCTTCCATGGTACTACCCAAGCCTTGACTAGTTTCACTTCTAGGGTATTTTCTTCCCATTAAAATTATGGTTTTATTTTTTATTGTTGCAAATGAAAGCTGTTTGGCACATCCTTAGAATCATGGTTAGAGCTGAGTGAGAAACAGTCTTCTCATCCCATGAAAAGTTTTGACTTGTTTCCCATCCCACATTGTGACAAACACAAGACGTTTTGGCATTTCTCATGAAAAACAAGAGACTCTTCTCACACCACCCCAGAATAGCCAGGTGGTCAGGACAGGACATTGACCTAGTATGTAGAAGATGTAGGTTCAGCGCTCTGCTCTGAATCAGGCAGAACAGAAACTTGAACCTGTCTCTTCTCCCCAGTAAGTAAGCACCCTAACCACGGGACTATTAGCTGTTCTAATGGAGGGTGTGTGCTCTCTTCTTCTCCTCATCCGCGCTCCCTTCCTGGACCTGAGACCCCTTTCCCAATGAAAGGTCACTGAAATCAGTGTATGTTCCCACAAAAAGTTTCAGTTCTGAGGAATCTGCATTTTCCAAAGGAAAAACATTTTGTTGAAAAATTCCCAACCAGCTCTACCCATGTTTTCCAATTTCTATAAAAGTCACAGAATAACAGGAACACTTTGAGACCAAAAGTACTACTCATTATGTAATTATTTATGTATTTAGATGTGCAAATAAGAGAACTCTGCATTAACTGCATTAACATGAAAGATGTTCTTACTAGCACTTACATGATATTAATAGTGCTGTGACCTATATAGACATGTATGTTATGAATCCATAAAGGTTGAAATTATCCCAGTGTAGGGGGCCTGCACAAAACTTGTGGAACATTTAAGTATATTCATTTCTGCAGAAGGGTGAATTTCATGCTAAGAAATCTAGAAAATAAAGTGAAAAAATTATTTTTGTTCTCTATTTAAGGCAGACAAAAATGTTAGCTCCAATATCCACTATAAAAATCAACCATTTTTTCTTGTAACAATGGACACCTGCCTATTCAGTAGCATTACCTTTGTTTTCTATGTTGCTCACCTTAAAATAAAATTTAAAAAAAAAACATACTATGCTGTTTCGCAAGAGTGTCATTCTCTGTTCAAGACAGCCAGGACTAGATTAGCAGTTTTTTTTCAGGTCAGGACTGAATTACATTGGCAGAGTTCCCTGGGAAAATCTTGCACAGCACTGCCTGCATTGTGCCTGTCTTAAACCAGTGACACTAAGCCATCAATTTCAGCTGATAAAAGTATAGAATAATGAGCAAATTTAAAGATTTTTTAAAAAATACATCCTGTGTAAAAATAGTGGTATTTGACTAAAATAACTTCTACTGGTATGTTAATTATATTTTTTCCATTCATTTGCAAGTTTATATTTGACCTTGATATTTTACAAAGTTTTGACATTCAAAACTGCAAAATAATTTACTGAAAACATGTAGCAACTAGCTTCCTGAAGAAAGGAAGATACTCCAATGTTTAATGGTTTTAATGAAAATAAGCTTACAGCCTTGAATGGAAATAATTTGTCAAGAAATAAAAGTCTAAAGCACTTCATTCATCCTTTCATGGGACTCATTTAAATCACAACACAATGCAGTATTAGATCCTATAATTGAATTTTTTCTTGCTTTGTCCCCCAGCTTAATGAGTTAGTTAATGAGTTTATGCATCCATTCACTTCATAAAAAATAATTTAGAAACTATCAAAGTTTTTCCGCTCCACACCAAGGTTACTGATGTTGTCTTTACATATAAATTATATAAAGATTTGAAAGGGGGTAAAAAAGAAATTCTTTAAAATATTATATTATAAGCAGGGTAGATAGCACCATCTACACTTAATTTGCTCAACACTTCACATTATGGGACCCTGTTTTCAGTTGCTTTGCCAATTTCAAATTGAAATTTTCCTCACTGGGAGTATGCCTCATACTGAATGTTTCAAGAGTATTTCATCAAAAACAGTTTAGCAATTTCTCAGAAAGAGGTTAGATAAAAATATGTTGTTTTACCCCTACTAAAAAAATCCTTACAGCCTTGTCACTGAATGATTCTAGCACCCTCATGGTCTTGAGTAGAGGCTTGAAATTTGACAAAAGGTTTGCTCTGGTGTCAGAGATGTGTTGATTCCTGTGAAAAACCATCTACACATGACTAAGTGATGAGCCTTTGAAAAAGTCTCCCTTTATAGATGCTCAAAATAGACTGGTTAGTGTTTGGCAGTTAAATTTTCCAAAGATTCCATCTTTACTAAGCATGCTCCTTCCCAGGATAGCAGGGGCTAAACGTGACTTTCCCTATAATTGCTCCTCCAGCTTGCCAGGGACTGCTGTGGTGCTAGACACAGAAACTGAGAGCAGGGAGCTTTTCTTCAGTAGTCTGGTCACTATATGTTTGCTGCTAATTATTTTGACATTTTTTTCATGTCAAACTTTTGGAAAACATCAAGGTAGAACTCTCATGGAGCCCTCTTTCATTAACTTGTATCAATCTTCCTTCAGCTACAATTTTACATGAATAAATCTCAGCTGGAATAACAAGACATATGGTTAATTTGTGCTAAAGCAAACTCCAGCTCTACTCCTTTTAGAAGAATGAGTATTTTTTGACAGAAAACTCTCTTCAAAGGACTGAAGGTATCAGTATCTTCAAATCTTTTCTTTTGCATGAGTTTTCCTTAGCTATTTGTCGTGGAAACTTGTTAGATACACAGAGAATGAATTAAAAAACTAAAGATAATAATTTCAACAATGTACAGAACTGCATTTGATGCAACGGTCTATTAAGATATTCAAGCTAAACTACATGCTGGACTTCCAGCTGCTAACACCATTGCAGATAGTACTATCAATGTTTAAAAATATCCCTTCAGGAAGAGTATGATGCAAAAATGTGTCTCTTACCTACTCTGCTGACCTTTTTCGAAGTTTTTCTTATTCACTGACTTTCCATTCTAATTGTTGTTAATAATTTGTAAAGAATAATACTAATTCATACTTCAAGAAGATATGAAAGCACAGAATTCACTAGCATTATTTGTAGAAAGTGCTGAAAACCATATTCAGAAGGCTGCTTCACTTGTTTGCCATAACTGGAACATTCGCTACATTAGACTATTTTAGTTACTCAGATGTATGAATAATGGACTAGGTATTTTCAAGCCAAACCTTTTAAAACACACTTACTGCTACTTGCTAGGGCATGCTTTATATGTTATTTGTCCAGAAATAAACTTGAATCCAAATATGATACTCAAATCAGCTAGAAAGGCCAATGCTGTATGTCTCTTCCTCAAGAACAAGCTGTTGACCTGATCTGACCTGGCCTTAGAAATCCTGGGTTCGATGACTGATGTGTCACACTTGAGGCTGAAAAGGAGAAATGACCTCCTGCCTCAGTTTTCTTGTAAATACCAGTGTACTACAATTGTGCCCCATAGAAAAACTTAGAGGAGAGCAAATACATAGTTAGCCATGTACATTCTTTCTCAGGTACAGTAAGGAAACTATAGCTTACTGAACAGGGCCAGAAGAAGAATTTTTAGCAGCTGGCAAGCTAAACAAGTCATACACTTCTGTCATTCAGTGGCATATACAAGGAAACTGAGGTGGAAGGTCCCTTCTCATTTCAGCCTCAGGTTTGACATGTGTCACTCAATCTATGTACTCAGGATTTTAAAATACAGGTTAGCTGATTATTTGTGGGACAGCATGTAATTACATTTCATTTGTCCAAACTGGTTTTTCATTGTTCTAGTCTTCCAGACAACAAGATTTTTCCCAACCAGCTACATGCCTGGCAGTCAGCTCAGTCACATTTGGAGGGATACACAAGCAAATGTACCCGTTATTGGCAGATGTAGGGGCAGGACCTGTGCTCCAGCCCTCATCCAATAAGGACTTGGGGAGAGGAATAAATGTTGGGAAGAGGTTGGGACAGAGATAGGAAAGAGAGAAAATACTCAGGATAAAAGTTGAGGGAGAAAGGCATTTATCAAAAAAGAAGAGTGTCTGAAAATTAACTGAAACATTTGAAAAATGACTGTAATGGAAAATATGGATATTGGAAAGGACTGAGAAGGTGCACCCAGATATAGGAAAACAGAGGGGAGAATAGGAGGAGAAAAAGGGATTTTAATTTTATAGGAAGTTTTCTTTATATGACATTTTTAATTTATGATTTACTAGTAATTTGGTTAGTTCTAGTAACAACAGCAATATGAGAGAAGGCCACTGGTCTTAGACCTCATATGGATGCTATGTTTATCCTTATTTTTATATTGAAAAGTTGACTTGATGTTCAGATTTTCAATCTCCTTTCAACTTTATTAACAGAACTAGATTGGAAACATTTTTTATTGCTACTTGATGTGTTGTTTCAGAATTGGACAGTCTCAGGATGGTAGAGTGGACTTGTAACCTCTCCTCTGGAACTGCTGCTGATTTGCAAATATATCCTGCATACTCAGATCCTGGCTTGTGACAGAGGAGCACTCTGTGCAGCTCTGAAAAAAAAAAGGGATTGGTGCAAAGGTGGTTTTAAGTAGAGCTAGTCGATGTTTTCTGACAGAAAATGTTGTTTCATCTAAACTGAAGTTTCTGCAAAAAATCATAGAGAGTGAATAAAACGTCCTGCAAAACCAAATATTTTGAAAACAAAAATGTATTTTGGAAATTTTTGTTCTGGAAACATTTTGAAATTTTCAAAACAAAAGTTTCATTTTGAAATGAATGTTTTTCATTTTTATGTTTTATTATTTTCATATTTTATGACATATCAGTCGTCATAAGGCATACTATGACATAATATAGCAATTAAAATAAAATGGAACATTTCTTTAATGTTATTATACACATTAAGGGCAGCTGCTACTTTGTACTGCTTGAAACATACCTTTTTTTAGAACAGAGTCTCTCCTGTTTGTGTTGTTATGAAACAGTGTGACACTTTGTACAAGAAAATAAGATAAGCACTAAGTGTACTATTAGAGCAGCAGGTGTTTTCAATATTTTTGTATTATCCTGTAATAATTTTTCTCTAATTAGTACATTTTGTACTTACCTGAAAATATAAAATAAATTAATAGAATATTTTGAATATTAGGTCATATGACATCAGCAATTTATAGCGATAGTATATGTCATATTATGCTCCTTACCAATGACGTCATGAAATAGTTTAATAATAATAAACAAAGAAACAATACAATAAATTATGAATTGAAAGTTCAAAATTTTCTGAAACATATTTGTCAAGTTCATTTTCTTAAAAAAAAAGGAACTCCATTTTGCAGGAAATTCCAAAAATATTTGGTTTTGTTCGGATTCATAATGAAAACCAAATTTTGGAGTGTCAGAATTCCCTACATTCCTAGTTTGGATCAGCTCTAGTTTTCAGCCATCTTTTGTGGTCATTAATCTATATCTTCCATGGACTAGAGGACTGGCACAAGCCTCTACTAACACAGCCCAGGACCTAGGCCATATAGCTTGAAACTATTTATTTTCCATATATTTTAATATGTTAGCATTTAAACCAAAAATTAATTTAAATAATTAGCAAAAGCAAAAAAGAACAGTGCTCTCTCAGGAGCAATCTGATCCTAATTATTTATTAATTAATGCTATAGTTAGGTGATCATGCTGTATTTCATCACAACTCTTTCCATGAAATGAGTGAGTTCAATAAAATAAGGCAGCTAGTCAAAAATGCCCTAAAAAAGTCAAAAGTGAAAGAAGTAAAATTCTTAGATATGGCACAGATGCTACGTAAGAACACAATAATAGCTTCTCAGAAGACATTCATACTCTGAATGAAGAGAGAGACAATAAGGAAAGAAGTAAACCAATATGATTAAATAACAAGATTTCAGAGGCTAGTCTTTAAATTAGAATCTTTAAATTTTTAAATCTTTAAATTAGAAAATCTAACTAGTGAAGCCAGTAAACAAGACCATGCATTACAGCAGGCATTGTGTAAAAGAGAAAGTAGGAAGGCTAAAATGGATTTCAAGAGCAAATCTGATCATTTAAGTGTTATATACATAATGATAATAAATTGCTGGACATTTATCTATCCAGCAATAATGATTTCAAAGTCTTTCATGTTCTTTATAGATGCATATTTATTTGGAACTAAGTATATGAGTTGGCAGTAACCAAAAACATAGTTTATAATGTTGCTTTCCATGAGAAACTCAAAAACTTAGGGGTGCCCAGCTCTGATACCCAATATTAATTCAGGTAGCATAGAATGAATATAATACTATGGAATGGAAAGCAACAGTGTAGGCAAAAATCATGTATCTTGGTTCACATCTGCTAGTTATTCACATTGAAATGTGGATAATTATGCACATTGCAGAAAACAACTCTATTATACAATGACTTTGGACATAGGGCTATTACATACTACTTCAGCTACATTAAAGGCCATTATCAACTTCCCTTTTATGACCTGGAGTATCACTAGACCATGAACATTCCCTGAGGTAAATAGCCTTTTTCAGATGTAGTAATAAAAAACAACAATAACATCATGTTTGCTGCTATTGTTTTGGGAAGGACATTGTTTACACACTGCAGCATTCAGCATGTCAACTTATTGTTTTTCATATATTTCAGTACACAAAATGATATCTGAGAGCAATTTTTCTGAGTCTCTAAAACCAGATATCCTGTTTGTTAATTAGTCAATGGTGCTATGTTGCAGTTAGTCAACATTTTTATTTAAATTGCAACATGGCTTGGAGAATCTATGATTATTTCATAAAGAAAACTATGGAATTCAACCAGTTTATTTTTTTCCCAGAAAGTTGTGCTACCCCATGTACATCCCTCACTTAAAGAAATAAAAATATGTAGTATCCAAATGTTTCCATACCAGATATAAATTATAGCATAGGGCATCTGAACAAGCTCATTATGGGAATTCCCTGTGTTAGGCTATCGTACATCAGATGTATGTTTAATTCAAAAACTGAACAATCTACCTGCTGTCTTGACAGCTCCATTGGCATAAGCAGGTGATATTTTTGTATTTAAATTTCAAACTCATCACAGAATGGTTTGGATGTGACAAGCTCAGTCTCTGGGGAAATGCCCCATATTGTGCTTCCCTCAAGTGAGCCTTAGAAGCTTAAGAAGCAGCAATGATGTGACTGAAGGGTGGCTGAATGCTTTCCCTGATAATGAGTGTTACATACTGGGGGACCATTAAAAACTCTGTGTTTCCATAAATTGGCATAAAGAGAAGTTTAAAAGGGGTAGGTTGTACAGGAAAGCGCGTGCATGCACGTGCGTGCGCACACACGCACACACACTTGGACTCATGCAATCTGTCTGAGTCCCTGCCATGGAGGCAAATGTCTATCTTACAATGATGGCTGAGTAATGAGTGATGATGGGAAAGCCAATATTTTAATGCTTAGAGCCTTCTATTACACACAAAGGGCCAACTTTTCATTGGAAAATTTCTAAAAGCTTTTTGTTTCTGGGCATCAACTACATTTTTGCTAAGTATCAGGATAGTGTGTACAAATGAAAATTAGTGAAAGGATATCTTTCCTGCATGAAACATGCTAATGCCCAGAGTTAATCAGACATTTGCTAGGCCAGGTAATATGGACATGGTTATATTGTGTCTTGGCATCTAAGGTACAGTTAATAAAACCGGTGTGAAACAGTATGTGAAAATCACAAATACATAGTAAGATGTACAGTGCTGAGAATCGCACATTATGCATAACTAATTAGCAATAAACAGATTACTTTAAACAAGGAAGATATTAACTTGGTGACCTCCCTGTAAAATTGACTCAACTAGTCCTCTGTTAGCAAGATTTACCTTGCTGGAAATCATATCCACTTAGCTACAACTTCTAGTGGGGATGTCATTTTTTTTTCCCCCATTGAAGGAGAGATGCAGCCTTCCCCTGGCTAATTCAGAGTAAATGGGTTTTGCACAAGGCATCCAAAAAGGATAGAGAAGAAGGAATATTTACCCCCCCAGATCAGTTTCTTAGCAGGGAATAGCTACATAGTTTCTTCTGCTGTCATTTCTACAGCTCATGAGCTGTAGCAGCTGCTGGGTTCCTGATGGGGTAGGTGAGATTTGACTTGTAGATCCACATAGTGGCAGAACAACTGGCCACTCTCTTGATGAATGCCTCCCACCTACATTATTGATAAGGCACTCATCAGGTCCCTTAGGGCCCTTTGCACCCACAGAGGTGCACCTGAGCACCAATGTAGGCATTAGCTTGAGCAAATACTTGCTATACCATGTCCCAATTAATTTTGCCTTGGATTATTTTAAAGAATTCTTGATGTTACAAATTGTCTTCTTACTAAGTAGTTTAAAAAGGTCCTAGATAAAGTAGTTTAAATACTGCACAGTATTTAGCTATGGTTGTATCACAGGATGATAGCATAATTAGTAGAGTTATCAAATTAACCTGCATGCAAAAGCAAAATAAGAAACCACATTCACAGGTTTCTCCTAAAGAAAATCTTGTATTGAGGTTCACTGTTCCAGAGAAGCAGAGTAATGTCCCTGTAAATTTCACCCAACAGAAAAAGCATCACTGTATCAGTAGCACCAGAAAATGACAAGGCAACCAAACTTTGGAAGAGCTACTGTCAAAAGCCTTTAAAAATGCTCAAAGACTGTGCATACTGGGGGCAAGATATTTATATAAAATAAATTAAGTTCCATTCACATACGCACAAATAAATACACCCATACTCTTGCTCTTGTGTAAAGAAGCCACTTCAGTAAGCATACTTTAAATTAACCAAAATTAAGTGCTGCATATGTTATGCCATCCATTTTCTAATGTCCTAGATGAATTAGGATTGCATGTATTAATTTTAACCTTTGTATGCCCAAATAATAATGCAGAGAAGTGTTTTGATGCAAAGTTGCACTTGCACAGAAGCCATATTTGGAATATTTAGCCTTATAGACTATATATATATATATAACATCATAGTCAGAAGTTTTCACCGAAATGTTTTCACATAATTTCAGAATATACACAGTGCTCTCAGATCACTCTCTCAATGGCAAATATTTTTGGGGTAAATAGCTTTAATAAGTATAACAAATCTCAAACCACCCTTGAAATCAGCACACTGTAAATGTTCCACCAAGGAGTCTTAAGTAGCAGGGATTTTTCTAACAAAAACTGTACCTTCCTTCTTTAAGTGTTCTGTTCCATATTACTGCTGTTCTTGCTTTATAGTTTAGATAACATCTATGTGGATCAACAATCTTCTCCACAGAAGAAGATATCTTTCAGTAGAATAGAATATCTTTTCTATTAGGATGTTTCCAGAGTTCAGTCTTGGTCCTCTACTTACATTATAGTACTTTCCTTAGATAACTCCTTAGAGAAACTCATCCCATCCCATCCGTGTGTTTGACCATCACTTTTACACTAACAGCTCTCAGTTCTATCTGCCCATTTTAGACCTATTTCCTGCACTTCAGCCTCTTACAGGGTCTCTGACATCTCATTCTGGATGGCTCACAATCATTTCAAGCTCAACATGGCTGATAAGCCCATGATCGTTCCTCCCACATCCAATCAGCTGCCTCAGTTATCTGTTAACAGTGGATAACACCATCCTGCACAACACAAAGGCCCGTACCACCATAACTTTTCCCTTGCCTTCTCTTTTCATGACGACATGGTGGGCAGATCCTGTTGCTTTTTGATTTGCAACATTTAAAAGCCTACTATTTATTTTCTGTTCATAAATCCAAGACCATTCATTCACACACTCATCATCTTTATTTTTTATGCCAATCTCCTCTCCAACACATCCAAATTCATGCTATTAAAATTAGCAGTTTTCTAGATTGCCTAAACCACATTACTCTCACTGAGTCACTTCACCGGCCTATACACTTGTCACTCACCTTCAAGAGTCTCATAGACTTTAAGGTTCGAAGGGACCATCATGTTCATTTACTCTGACCTTATCCACATTGCAGGCCACAGAACCTCATCCACTCACTCCTGTAATAGACCCCTAACCTCTGGTTGAGTCACTGAAGTCCTCAAATTATGATTTAAAGACTTAAAATTACAGAGAATCCACTATTTACATTAGTTTAAACCTGCAAGTGTCCTGTGCCCATGCTGCAGAGGAAGGCAAAAAACCAAAACCCCAAGTCTCTGCCAAGCTGACCCAGGGGAAAATTCCAAACATTATTTGTTTGCCACTCCTCTAAAACATCTTTCTCCCACGATAGGCTAGATTGAGTTTATCTAGAGGCTAATGTAACACAAATAAAATGATGCCAATATCTCATGGAAAACTTCAGAGCACATTCTATAACAGAAACTATTCTGGATCTCCTATTTCTTTTCTCCAGCTTTTTATTACTTATGACACTTAAAATTACAAGAGAAACCCTGTTTCTTCAGGGTTCACCTGCTCCTCCTGTTAATTCCTTGTAGAAGAACAGTACTTATAAAACATTTGATTAAATTTAAAAACCCTTACAAGTGAAAATTATTCAAGTCTCTCTTGCAACGAATTCTTTAAAATCTAATTTGAGATGATTCTCATAAAGCTGTTAGCACAATATGATCACCCCAACAGGTTTTATCTGAGATAACTCAATAAAGCAAGAATTCACTATAAATCTATTGGGTGGGGGAAGGAACTGCCTCTTTATTCCAGGATCAACCAGCAGAGGAGACCCTGTTTTTATGGTCCTCTCTTGCTACATGTGGAATGGGAAGTAGGGGCAGCCCTTATATGATACTTGTCCTTCATTCCCAAGGCCAACTAATCAATGGAGCAACTTTTGTGGCATTTGGATTGCATATCTGAGAAGGGGATAGGCTGTGGTGGTATAGGTGTGCTACAGGCATCTTCACTCCTGGTCCTCAGACTCCATATTAACTTTAGCATAGCTATTCTCAGTACTACAGACATCCCTTTATTGGGGTGTCTCAGGGCATCTGTGAGATGGGTAGTCATTGGAAATAGTGTTCCAATGGACTCACAGAGCCAGGGAACTAGAAGCTTTTCAGGAAGTCAACAGACAGTGCAGAGGCACAGGGCTTGTGCCCAGACAGCTTTATGTTTCCAGCGTATCCCTTAAAATGTGCTTGACCCCCTTGTAAGCCCCACCTCCTACAAAAAGAATTCAGAGAAAGATGCAAAGGGAACAAAATGAAGCCTTCCTTCATGCTTGGGATCCTCTTATGGATATTTCCTTAGGAGAGTGTGATCTCCATCTCCAGCACCTCAGGAAAAAAAATGAGAAAAATCAAGTTGGAAGATTTGCAGAAAAGGATACTCCTGATTGGGTTTGAGATTTTTATGCAGCTATGATTCACCACTGTCACATAGTTCTTACTCTTGAATATTAACTGATTTTTTTGTATCTCATAACTCCTGGAAATCTATAACTCATAATCTGTCATTCCCATTCTCCTTCTTCAGACCAACACACTAACTCACAACACTGGTTTAACAAGTCAATAAAGACACATTATTAACAGTTATACATTTATTGAATGCTGTATACTGTATCTTTTTTATCTGTTGTTGGTGTTGCATGAATAAGAAGGATGTTGTGATCTATGTACTGCTAATGTCTTCTTGCCTAACCATCCATATTTATTTCCTGTGTTGTGTCAATCTTTAGTTGATTGATTGCTACAGATTAGCTTTCTTACCTCCAGGAAACTAATGTTAATGAGAAGTTGCACCATGGAGGGTTACGCCTGATGTAATATATTGCAACAAATGAAAGGACACTTAGGATTAAGGAGTGAGAGCTTTGTTTTGGACCCAAAGAAGTAGCTTATAAAAATATTGCATTCCATAATCTCTGTGTCACAGCATTTGTATTTTTATGTACTGTATCTCAGTGATCCTTTCATGGACATAGCAGGGTTTTTAAAAAATAATGTTTGTGTTTTAAAATTCAGTTTTATTGTATAAATGAGCCACTTTCCAGTGCTTCTGCTTAATTTATTTCAACTGAGTATTGAAACTTCAGCTGACAAAAGCTATTTGACAACCGAGGACATAATGTTCCAGCAACAAACCACAAAACCCCCCATAAACATAGGGTTTCATGGAGCTCTCATTAAAATACCTAATCACAGTAGCAAACAAACTCTTCAAACAGATCAGAGACAATGCATGTTATAGCCAGATAATTTAGGTACAGTTCCATTTGCTAATGTTAACAATTAAACTACCAACAAGGAGCTGAGGTGCGGGGACGGGGGAGGGAAGGTGTTCTTGTAGCATTTACTGCCTAATTTAAACAGTGCTCCATTTGGGTCAATTTAAAGCCTACACTGTGTCTTCTGCAGAGACTAGAGATGGGGAGGAGGTGGTAGCAGTGAAGCAGCAGGAGTCAGTTTACTGGTGGGGCAAACTAAGCCCTCCAGTGTCCAAAGAGCTACTCTTGAAGCTCAGGTCAGGGAATGAAAAAAAAAAAAAAAAAAGCAGTAGAGAAAATAAGCTGCTCCAAAGTGCCTACCCCAGCACCATGCCACCTGTTGTAGCATGCTTCAAGAACTGTCAGCAGCCAGATGATGAGAGGTGGATGTGAAGGCAACTGTTTTCATTCTTCTCAATTATTTCACTCAGAACTCAAATGACAATTGTGCTGTGCACCGCCAGCTGGAGGTCACCTCCACCTCTTTCACAGATCCATGGCCAGCCACAAAACTGAGTAATCAATCCCCATTTCTTCTTACTCATGACTTGTTGAAACCACTGTTACGTGAAGAAACAGGAAATGGGGAAGAAACTAGTGAGTGGGAAGCAGATGTTGGGTGGCAGTGGAAGATACGTTAGACCCAGGAGGACAATTTGTCTCACAGGGGATCACGGACATTTTCTGGGGATTGGAGAGAGCGAGAGAGGATAAAGAGGGAAAGGGAATGGGGTGGAGCTGGGACGGGGAAGAGAGACAAAGAGATCTGGAGAAATGGATGAAAATGTGAGAGATACAGAGGAAGATGAGTAAACTAAAAGGAGAGATGATGGCAAGAAAAAATGGGGGAGGGGAAGGGCTAAATGGTAGGCTGAAAAAAAAAAAAAAAAGGAGGCAGCAGATCAAGATGGTAATATATCAGAACATTCCCCTTCTTTGCCCTCTCTCAAACCCCCAGCTCAAATTTTGACATTATGGAAACAAAAACAAAGATAATGATGGCTAAAAGCACATAATGGAACTGAATTCTGAGTGTTCATAGGACTTGTTCATGGCCAGATATTTTCAAACCACAAGAAGTCAAGCAAAACAAACAGGAATTTAAAGGTTTCTCTATTTAACAACAATTTAAATAAAAATGGTCTCAACATAATTAGATGCAGAGAAAATTCATTAACCTAATATTCCATCATAATAGCTTCTTCTATGTAGTTATAGTCTATCTGGCAAATAGATATCTATGGAACTTTCAATGTTTGAATGAATAAATAAATAAATAAACATTTAGCACATATGTAGCTTTAATATATTCAAAGTGCTGTGTAAACATTAACTAATTAAAGGCCCAGTCCCATTTCCATTTAAATCAATGACAGAAGTCCCACTGAATTCAGTGCAGGATTATCCTCACAAAATCCCTGGCAAGCATGCAATTGCAATCATCCCTGTTTCAAAAGTCAGGAGACTGACTTAGAGACAGTTTAAGTAGGTTGCCCACAGGCACACAGCAAGTTATTGGAAGATCTGGCATTAACAATCAGGATTTCCCGACTCTGCAGCCTATGTTTGTTCCTCTAAACCACACCCCTACAGTATTACTGAGGCTAGCATAAAGAAGTCTCTGTTGTGGGCACATTTCTCCCACGCCTTAAAATATATACAAATAAAATAAATCCATGGTGTCCACAATCTATAGTTTAGAGGAAGAGAATGTAACAAACGTGGGGACAACAGTGTTCATATTAAAAATCATACTTAAGAAAAAAATGTCTTAATGTGTTTCTTCAAAGAGTAAAGACCTGGAGACAAACAAGTGGAGAAGGGAACATCCCAAAGTATGATTCCCTTTCCTTAATTTAAAATGAATAAATAAAAAAAACATGGTGAGGTCCCCAGGAAGCAGGTGGTATCTGAGTGCACCACTCAAATGGTACTTATGGGCTATAAAAACAAGGAAAGTACCAACTTACTGCTACTCTGTGACTTGTTATTGTGCAGATGTGCAACTGGGAAAAGTACAAGGAAATTCTCCCTTTGTAACTCCACAAAGGGGTGAATAGCGTGACCAGATAGCAAGTGTGAAAAATCAGGACAGGGGTGGAGGGGCAATAGGCCCCCATATAAGAAAAACCCCAGAATATCAGGACTGTCTCTATAAAATCGAGACATCAGGTCACCCTGAGTGCAAGAAAAATAAAAGGTCAACAGAATGATGGTAATTATAGGCCTGTCAGTCTAACATATATCCCAGGTAAGATAATGGAGTGACTGATAAGGGAATTGATTAATAAAGAATTAAAGGAGGATAAAATAGTTAATGCCAATCAACATGGGATTATGGAAAATAGATCCTGTCAAATTAACTATAATATCTTTTCTAATGAGATTATAAATTTGGTGATAAAGGTAATAGTATTGATGTAATGTACTTATACTTCTGTCAGGCACTGATTTGGTACCACACAACATCTTGATTAAAAAACTACAAAGATATAAAATTAACATGGCACACATTAAATTATTAAAAGCTGGCTACCTAATGGGTCTCAAAATGTTATTGTAAACAGGGAATCATCATAGAAAGGGTCTGTTTCTAGTGGGGTCCCACACAGATCTATTCTTAGCTCTTATTTAACATTTTTATCAATGACCTAGAAGAAAACATAAAATCACTGATAAAGTTTGCAGATGACACAAAATTGAGGGAGTGGTAAATAACGAAGAGGACTAGCCACTGATATAAAGCTAACTGCCTCCTTTAGTAAACTGAGTGCAAGCAAACAATATGTGTTTTGATATGGCTAAATGTTGATGTAAACATCTAGGAACAAAGGCCATTCTTACATGATGGGGGACTCTATTGTGGCAAGCAGTGATTCTAAGTGGTTGTTAATCAATTAAACCTAACACTCCCAAGGTTATGCTGTGTGGAAAAGGGCTAATGCAACCTTGGATTCCTTATTTTACCTCTGTATTTTGCTTTGATCTGACTCCTGCTGTAATACCATGTCAGTTCTGGTGTCCACTATCTAGGAAGAATGCTGATAATTTGGAGAGGGTTGAGAGAAGAAATCAAGAGAATGATTAAAGATTTGAAAACTTGCCTTAGAGTGATAAACTAAAGGAGGTCAACCTATTTAGCATAACAAAGAGAAGGTTACTGATGACTTGATCACCTACCTGGGGAACAAATATGTAACAATGAGCTCTTCAGTTTAGCAGAGAAAGGTATAACATGATCTAATGGTTGGAAGTTGAAGTTAGACAAATTCCGATTGAAAATAAGACATATTTTTAAACAGTGAGAGTAGTTACCTATACCATTGGAACAATTTACCAATGGATTCTCCATCACAGACAAATTTTACATCAAGATTGGGATTTTTTCTAAAAAAAATGCTCTAAGAGTTATTTTGGGGGAATTCTATGGCCCATTTTATAGAGGAGGTCAGACTAGATGATCACAAAGACCCCTTCTGGCCGTGGAATCTATGAATCTACCATCACCAGTCACCCACTCCAAAGGGAAAGAGACAGGGCCTTTGTCTTGCCTCCTTAGCCCTGGCTGGGCCACAGAGGGAAGCCCAGTGGAGCACTAATCCTGCATGCAAGGCAGCTTCAAAAGGTGTTGTGCCAGGGCCTTTACCAGGGTTGTTCAGCATTGCATAGCATTCAGCGCAGGGGCAATCTACAACTTCATAGACAGACAATGTAAAGAATTCTGGGTGGGGTGAATATGATTATAATCCCCCAAAGCAGTATTTCTGTATTATGTATTATGACATGTATTATGTATGAACATTAATTATCTTTATTACTTCTACAGGAAACAGGTTTCATATTTCAAAATATGGGTGAAAAATTACCTCAGCCAGAGGGCTTGCTCATGGCCCCTGTGAACCAGCTAAGTCCCTAAGTCCTTACACAAGTAAGTATATAATAGCTTGACTAATTATTTTTAAATAGAAGTAGATTTTCAGACTATTTCAGTGTTTTAGCCATCTTGTTACAAGCAAATCGATAAGGAACTAGCTGCTAATCCAAAAACCATTAGAGTTAAACAGGAGTCTTTCCACTGACTTCAGTTCAGGTACTTTCTCTAGATTGTGAAGTAACAAACTGTTAAATTTCACTTAAAATGTTAAAGTGACAAAGATACTGCAACTGAGATGTAAATCCTGCAGATTTACTACTATATTTACAATTTAGAACATAAACAGACACTCCTTGTATAAATACCAGTGCATTAATACTTTTTTTGAAAGGTCTAAATACATAATTATATAGTCTAGCAAGTAATTCACATGTTAAAAGCTCCCTAAATATATATTTGTCCAACAGGCCATAACTCCCCAGAAAGAATCATTGTAGTCTATGGAATAAATTCATAATTGCATAGATAATAGTTTTAACCTGCACTTTAATAGACCTTTTGGGGTTCCTAAATTATTGCTAAAAAGCTACGCAAAACCTTTGAACACCTTATTTGTGTTAAGGGTCCAATTCCAATTAAAGGGTCCAATTCTGTGTCATGTGCCATCAAGATCACAATTCCATTAAAAAAAATTAATAGTTAAGGCTGTACATCCCAAATGACATGTTATCCTTTTCCCCCTCTTTCTCTAATGTATATGTTCTCAGCTGGAGTCATCATGAACCTGCAGACATGTGAATAAGTGCCAAGTGGTCAAGACCACTTGACCCTTCCTATAGTGCTAAATGTCAGGGGAGGGTCTCTGCTACATGTGAGAATGATTGTGGGCAAAGTCACGGTATGGAAAAGATTGCGAGCCACTGCTCTATGGTATTAACAACGACCTCTATACAGTGAGGGATCTTACCCAGTGTTGTCAACTCTCACAATGGTATCATGGGTCTCATAATATTTTTTATTCCTAAAAGCCCCAGCTCCTGGATTCATGCAATTCAGACAAAAAAGTAGTAAGTTTTTGTGGAGAAAGTTTGAAAACATGACACAAGTGCAGTGTCAGGACTCAGAAGGCAAATAAAGACAACCCTTCTTGTTTTTAAAATGTTCATGATTTTTAAGCCAATCTTAAGATTTTCAGCAGCCTGATTTACGATGTTTGAAAGTTTCGGGTTAGCAGTACTGCTTATATATCATTTGGATAGCAATGCTAGGCATAAACAATTGTATTAAAGATGTAGCTTTAGACTGGGTTTGCAGCCACCTGTTGTCTTGCCTTTTTTTAAATATAAATTAGACCATGTTGTGTACCTGCAATTAAAAAGTTTTTTTTACCTTCAGCTCAAATCAGTGCAGTGTTACACTTGACTTGTTGGAGTAGTTTGTTAACTCTCCAAGAAATTCAAGTGAGATGTGATTTTCTTGTCCCTGAAAGAGTTCACTCACATTCTGGATGTTACTAAATCATCTCAGTTCCCCTATTCAGAGGAAACAGAAACATATGTCTCCAATGCAAAACTATTTGTCTTTAAAATGCACTTGGCAGCACCAAGTAACAGGTATTTTAAAAATAATTCCTAGGGGAGGAAATTCTAACACCCTTAAAAGGTCTTCATCCCCTCACTCCACTTCAAATATCAAAATGAACACAGTGCTATATCATCAGGATTGCAATATATTTTTAAGAAATCAAGTACAAACTTCTCTAGCAATGTGTATTTAATACAATATGCCAGGCAGTTGTATCCTTCGTTGGTTATTGTTCTGAAAAATAGTTTGTTTAATAACAAAATAAATGACTAGATTTCTCAACCCTCTCTTCCTCCTCTCTGCAAGAAGCTCAGTGTTAAAATATTGGCAGCATATCATTGACTCAAAATAGATGAAGGTCAAGTTTGATGTAAATATGTACCAGACATACCCTTTTCCACTCTGGATGAACCCATTTAAATAAGTTTGATCTTCAGCCAATTGAACAAAATGTCTCTAATTTAAGGTACAAAAGCAATGTGTACAGGCTGAAAATTTGATTAAAAACCTCTCTTAGAATGTGATATTTACGGTGGTTATGAAAGTTTACATTGGAAATCTTTGGAAGCAAAAGAAGGAAGACAAGAAAAGTAGCACTGAAGAATAAGTCTTTACACAGAGATTACCAAAAACTATCAAATTATTTTTAGAAGAAAATAAAGACAACATCATGAGCTAGCATCATCTCCGCACTGGAGAGCCATCTCAGTCAGGCAAGATTAAATTATACATGCAGTTATTTGTAACTTACCACTGAGAAATCAAAGTTAAACCTCATGTGCCATAAATGTCAAATATCTGGATCGACAGAAAAGAGAATTTTGATAGTGTCATGAGACAGAGTCAGTAAGGTATGTCAAGAAGTATAAAAGAATTGTGAAATTGGTTATCTTTAGCATTTTAATGAAATATGGTCTGGAGATTACTGACCAGTAATTAATAAATACAGATCTGAAACTAATGTGATTTTTCCGTGAATGAGGGAGGCTGAAGTGACAGTGTCTGATCCAATGAAAGAAAAACAACCAAGATCACACTGTCTTTGACATGTGCATGCCAGGTTGTTGACTTCATCATGTAGAGGTGCAAGTCCTACTTATTTGTTCTTTTAAAGGCAGGAATAGTTGTAACTATGCTGAGATAGGTAGTAAAAAAATACTAATAATCTTTTACTTGAACTGCTTTTCTGAACAGAGATTTTTTCCACAAAATTGTATGTACAATCCCCAACCAGAAACCCCCCCCTACAGATAAGTTACAGCTTCCACTTTACAGAAGAAGTGGGACTGATAAACACTATGGAGGGGGTGGAGATTAAAGATAATCTAGGCATCTCAGTTTTTAATAAGGATAATGAAGATTTTAGGGGTTGTGACAGGGTGGCTAATGGAAATGAGGATATGGAAATAGAAATTACCACAGCAAAGGTAGAAGTCAAACTCAAACAGCTTAATGGGACCAAATCGGGGCCTAGATATTCTCCATCCAAGAATACTAAAGGAACTGGCCCTGAAATTGCAAGTCCAATAGCAAGGACTTTTAATGAATCTGTAAACTCTGGAGTTTTACCCTATGACTGGAGAATAGCCTATTTTTAAGAAAGTGATCCAGGAAACTACAGACCTGTTAGTTTGATCTCAAGGTCTTGGAAGACATTTTGAAAGAGAAAGTACATAAGGACCGTTGTGAGAATTGACAATAATGAGTAAGACCCTCACTGTTCAGAGGTCTCTGTTAATACCTTAGAGATAATGGTAATTGGGATAAAATACTACATAGTTCCACAAAAGGCAGATTATGCCAGACCAACCTGACCTCTTTCTTTGAGAAGATAAGTGATTTTTTAGACAAAGGAAATGCAGTAGATCTAATCTACCTGGATTTCAGTAAGGCATGTGATACAGTTCCACATGGGAAATTATTGGGGAATTGGAGAAGATGGGGATCAACACAAGAATTGAAAGATGGGTAAGGAACTGGTTAAAGGGGAGACTACAATGGGCCATACTGAAAGGTGAACCTCAAGCTGGTGGGAGGTTACTGGTGGAGTTCCTCAGGGATCAGTCTTGGGTCCAATCTTATTTAACATTTTCATTAATGTTTCATTTCATTCATTCAAAAAGTGGGACTGTGCTAATAAAATTTGTGGATGACACAAAGTTGGGAGTTATTGCCAATATGGAGGAGGACCAGAATATCATACAAGAAGATCTGGATGACTTTGAAAACTGGAGTAAAAGAAACGGGATGAAATTTAATAGTGTAAAGTGCAAGGTCATGTACTAACAATATTTTTTTGCTATAAGCTGTGGATGTAGCAGTTTCAAGCAACAGAGGAAGAGAAAGACCTCAGGATGACTATGGGCTGCCAATGTGATGTGACCATGAAAAAAGTTAATACAATCCTAGGATGCATAAGGTATCATATTTCCAGTAGAGATAGGAAGGTGTTAGTACCATCATACAAAGCACTAGTGAGACCTCATTTGGAATACTGGGCACAATTCTGATCTCCCATGTTTAAAAAAGATTAATTCAAACTGGTACAGGGGCAGAGAAGAGTTACTTGGATGATCAGAGGAATGAAGAACTTACCTTGCAAGAGGAGACTTAAGGATCTTGGCTTGTTTAGCCTAACAAAACAAGTGCTGAGGGGAGATGTTTGTTCTCTGTAAATACATTGAAGGGTTAAACACCAAGGAGGGAAAGGAGTTATTTAAGTTAAGTGCCAATGTTGGCCCTAGATAAATGGATAATGGCCATCAAGAAATTTAGGCTTGAAATCAGAAGACATCTAACCATCAGAGGACTGAAGTTCTAGGACAGCCTCCCAAGAGGGGACAGTGGAGGTAAATAACCTAAATAGTTTCAAGACTGAGCCTGATTATGTAGGGGATCCTGTGATGAGATTGTGTACAATGGCATGTGGCTCATCTGCAACTGATAATAGCAAATATATCCAAGGGCTGGAGCTGGGACACTAGATGGCTCTGAGTTACTACAGAGAATTCATTTCCAGGTGTCTGGCTGATGGGTCTAACTGATTGCCATATTTGGGGTCAGGAAGGAATCTTTCCCCATGTTATGTCGGCAGAGACCCTGGGTTTGTTTTTTCTTGCCTTCCCCTGCAGTGTGGGACATGGGTCACTTGTTGGTTTAAAATAAAGTAAATGGTGGATTCTTTGTAACTTGATGTCTTTATATCATGATTTGAGGACTGAAATAACTCAACCAGAGGTTATACCTATATTTAAGGAATGAGTGGATGAGGTTCCGTGGCCTGTGATGTGCAGATCAGACCAGGTAATCACGAGGTTCCCTTCTGGCCTTAAGGTCTATAAGCTGCAACACAAAACAAGGAAAGCAAAGAAATTCAAAAGTTAAAGCTTTCTTGATTCATGGATCACATATCCAATAAACTCCTGTAGTTCCCTTGGGATTTTTATGGTAAGTCATTGTTAGGGTCAATCCTGCTGCCACATGTACATACACACTAAGTCTTTATGCAAAATACCTTTGAATTTTTTTTAAATGTAAAAATGTTCCTAGGAGTGTGTAGTTACCTAGTTTAAAGTCACAACAGTGTGTTGGTTATTTAATATTTCAAAATGTCAAAAGTTAATAAACCTAACACTATATGTGCTTAATTTCCTATTTTAAAGTGAAAATATTCCGTGAATTAAAATGAAGCATATTGCACCAGTAAATTTGCAGTTATAGGGTATAAAGTCTTTAAATCATGATTTGAGGACTTCAGTAACTCAGCCAGAGGTGAAGGGGTATATTAAAGGAGTGGGTGGGTGCGCACACACGCACACACAGTTTCAGGGCTGCGTCCTCATGTCAGAATTAATTTATACCATGGAGTTGAAAACCCTGTGAAAATTGGGTTTATAATGGAAAATTTGACATAGCCACTAATTTCAGATTTAGAGCCCATGGACAATAGACAAAATATTATCAGCCCGTCATTTGTTTTAATGGCTACATTCTCAACAAAGAAAAATGTGACTTCTGGGGCACTTGGCAAGCACTGCATTTGAAAATGTGTCTAGAAAAGTATGTTTGCCAACTGAAGAAAAAGCTAAGAAGCAGAAGATAAATTAAATAGCAGAGAATAATCAATCAAGGTGCTAAAATGATAGACGACAACTAAACAGAAGCCCCAGGGAAGTATGTAGACAGCCATTTTGCAAAATTAGGTTGCATAACTAGTATATCTCAAAGCACTACAGAATCTAAATCTATGTCTGAGGTTTCTCAGCTGAAAATGTAATGCTGTATCTGTAATATCATATACAGAAAGGTGATGAGGGAAGGAAAACAGAGTTTTTGTGCAGAAGATTTCATGAGCAGGCAAGTCATGAGGAATGTACTGCTTTCACCAGTTCTAATAAGACAACAAAATGAGGGGGAAAATAAATAAATCATATTATTCTATGTAAATGCTATATCCTGCACTAACAAAACATTTGTACTTTTGTAGAAATTATGTAAAACCAATTTATGTGAGAACACTATGGAGTAAGTCAGGTAGTGTGAGTATTAGAATGAATTATTTTATCCCTAGATGTAGTATACGCACACAAGTCTTGATGGGCAATCAGAAAACTAAGAGCATAGGGAATGAGTCTGACTGCATGCTGCTTCTAGATTTTAAATCATGTATATTATTTTAATGAAACATAACATTATCATGATTGTCTTGAATGATTCAGAAAGCACTGATGCATTTTTTTCAAATCTTTATAAATTCATCTTATACAAAATTGATCATTCCAAAATCAAAACATTGGCTTCTCATGGGATCTGTTCATTTGGATATTTGTTTCTTGGACCAATATATGAATGTTCTATAATATGGTAGCTTTCAGAACAGATGTTAGAGTAAACACCACACTGTAATTCTGGGTGTTCCTGAGCTAATAAGTAAAACACGAATTCAATTCCTCTAGAAGTAATGGAGTGAAACTGCCCGTGCAATTATTTTCAGTAGGATAAGTCCACTTTGATCTCATTGTAGCAGATGATAGTTCCACCAAGCTCCTCATGCACGGATTGTTGAATTGAGCAGTCTCCTAATTTATATTATATTACATAAATTTGTCTTTATTATGCATGAATAATGGAAAAAACCCTGTCATTAAACAGACAGCCATTAAAAACCATCAAAGCTGTCAATTACATGATAAACCAAAATATGTGTAATGACAGATGAAATCTGATTGCAGTTAAATGTGTAAGGATGATGAACACCTCTTGTGGTACACATATTGCAACATTCTTTTCTTGCTCCACAGCCAGACAATTTTGAACTTTTTAAATACCAAAGCCAAATGACAAAGGCTGTTGCATTTTAAATGAAGATGGTAAAAGTTAAAAATCACAAAATAGTTTATATTTCACTTTTATTTTACTTCTCTTATTTATAACTGGGGGATCTTAAAATTAAGTACTCTGCTTTCCCTAGGGCTTTCTCTCTTCCCCTTTTGGCAAATCATTCCCTCTCCCCCCTTACTTTGGTTGCTAAGCTTTTTAAGCAAAGACTAAAATGGCTGCCCTTTCCAAGATCTTTTTCTGTCTTTGCATGAACTCTCATTAAAATAAACAGAAATGAGCAGAGCTCTAGGAAGAGCATTAGAGCCTGATCCAGCTCCCACTGAAGTCAGTGGAGTCACTGAAGTGAAGATGGGAAATTAATCAGCCCCTTAGATATCACTAGTTCTATTGCAAGCAATCAAAGATGTAACAATGATATGGTTGTGATCTTTTAAACTCTAGGCAACACAATGGTCATACATAGGGATTTTAAAAAAATAATATGTTAACTTCAATGTTAATAGGATAATTAGCTTTAATGGGACTTAAGCACATGCTTAATTTAAGTACTTGCTTAAGTGCTGTCTTGAATACAGATGCTCTTCTTAAGCAGAGCTTTATAGATTTGGAGGACATTATTCCTATATTACAAATCTACTGAACAAGACTACATCATAATCTTACCTGAGACACTCCTAAAAATACACTTCTGCTTACACTTTTAACAACAACAAAAACCCATTGGAGACACATAGATTAGACATACGCCTGCCTAAACAAAGAAGTGCATAATTGTACATTCATAACCTGTGATTTTCCTTGCTCATCTACCTTGCTAGCGTGTATTATATCTTCAATGGTCTGTCATCAAGCCCCTAATCTTGCAATCATATGTACACTGGTAGAACAGGCACAGGTGTGCAGCTGCATTGAAGTCAACAGGGCTACATGCAAACACAGGGATATGCTCATGCAGATCCATTTGTAAGTTTAGGACCTGATCCAAAGCCCACTGAAGTCAATGGGAGTTAGGAAAGCATCCAGATTCAGGACAGCACTTCAGCAAATCCTTAACTTTGGGATGTAAATATTTGCCAGAAATTAAGCACATCTTTAAGGGTTTTCCTGAACTAAGGCCTTAGGCTATATAACTGAAGAAGTGTGTCTTCTGTGCATTTTCTGGGCACCTACAAGTGCACTGTTAGCTGACATCAACATAATTTAAAATTATGTCACATTTTGTAACTAAGCAAGTTGAGCATTTAATGCAATATTCATTGTATTCCTCCATTTTTGAGATAAGGTCTGTGGTTTTGCACCTTAACTCTAGAAGTTTCAAGATCTATTTTGAATTTTGAGAAATCGGTGAGAAATAAAAAAATACTTTAAAATGGTAATATATAATTTATTATCGCAGGTCAAATGAATAACAATGTACTAGTGTATAAGGAATGTACAATTCATGTGAAAAACATTAAGCTGAATGGTGCAAAGCTAATGTGAGTTGAATTTATTCTATATGGCTGCATATATAGCCTGATCAAGTTAGTAATGTGGCTTATTACAGATGATGGGTGAGAGAGAAAAATAATTTCATTACTACGTTTTGTTTAATTTCTAATATATACTCAGAAGCGGGTGTTAAATAATCACTGTATTTTTCCATGTCTGTAATTATATATTCATGGATAGGGCATTTGTATTCTATAACCATAATATCACATCTGATAAATTAACTAATGGATACTCTGAAAAGATTCCATCACCCTATTCGGCCGGCAGGAGGGAAGGAATTTGTATGTGATGGAGCACCAGTAAAATTTGATTAATTTATTCTCCATGTACACAAATAAATCCAGACTCTTTTGAAATAGCAGTTTTATTTAAAAAGTTCTGGCCAGTTGGCAGAGGAAGGCAGGTAAGGAGGACTTGTGTGAATATGTGCATTTGTAGGGAGGATAGAGAAATTCACCTTCTATACACAGAAATATAGTGGCTCAGGAAATTTCTTGTTATGCATAAACCATTTATGTAATACAAAATACTAGGGAGTAGCTAAAATCCATGTTCACCTTTATCAATGATCTGCTGCTAGAACCTAAGCGCTTGAGGCAAAATTATAATTGATTTATCTGCACCTTTTCCAATGTCAAAAAACGATCGTTTTGCAGGTCAAACTTCAAATACAAATTGCAGCAGCTCATCCATATTTCATGTTTTGCAATCCTCCTCAACTTCCTTAGATATAGGTGTGAGAACTTACTCACTGCATTATCTGGTTTCTTTGACACATAACCTCTATCTCACATCACACTGGAAACTCAACATTTTGTCTAGTTTAGGACACTAGTACAGCTTGTAATTTCAATTTTACCCATAGTGGTTGATTTGTATTCTATAATATTTTAACCTGAAACATATTAAGAGCCAACTCTGTGAGGAGGAAGATAGGATGATTTTTGGGTGGGAGTGTGTGGTGAGAAGCTAGGAAGTGAGGTTATGGGTTGTTGTGTGGCTATATGGTGGGAGGGGGAATTGCTAGGGGTTTTGATCAATAGAAAATAGGGAAAAATGATTGCAAGAAAGAGTAAAATTTGGGGTGAATTGACTAAAGTTGCAGGGAATGAACAAAGTGTAAAAAAATTAATATATTTTGAAAGAATAATAAAAATATATTTAGTACAGTTAAAAATGGAAAATAAGACAAGAGCTAAAGGTTGGGTGCAATTATAATAGTGGTTGATAGATAAACGTTTACCAACACACAGTGAAAGCATGTCTATGCCTCAGGGAGCTTATCTTTTAAACAGAAAACAACATTTTTTTAAAGTGCCTACTGGTGCCTACTGGTATACTTTTGGGTGCTATCTGAACAACAGGAAAGATAGAACTTAAGGTTTTCAAAGATGTATTACACTTGACTCAGCATTAACAAAATGTCACACACTTCCTTTCATGGTGTCAGTGATTAACTGAATCTTAAAACCATTTCCTGAACCTGGGTACATCCAGAGATCAAGGGCTGTATTATGGCTTTTAAAAATTACATATAACTTCCCCCCATGCCTCCTAAGGATCTTCTGTGTAGTCAACGTATATTGGCCACACAGTGTTGCTGAAGTCTTCACAATACACAATACAATGATTCTATTATATTCTATATAGGATTATACAACAAACTAGTTATCTGAATAGTGATTTCAAATATGACAATGAAATCTCTCATTTCTATAATACAGCATACAAAGTGTAGTATAGAACAGTATGTGCCTTATGTACAATACATACTGTACACAATATTCTGCCCCAAAGAGGTGGCCTCTACTATTGCATAATGCACAGTAGCTGTTTGGATTGAACTGTAAATAGAAATGTTTTAAACACATTTTTTATGCTCTCAGAGAGTTGTCTTCTCTGATACCGAAAGATACAGGACCACTATACCTTTTGCTACTTCCTGAAAAGAACACTATTGAGGATTGGAAATGAAAGCACTGTCTGCATTTTTTTCATGTCACAATTTGTACTTCATCACCAACTTGAAAAAGTCTTTTAAAAGAAGATACCAATAATATCCACAGACACCATGGTTCATTGTTGGATCCCTGCAGACATTTTAATTTCCTAATGCATTTTGAAGCAGTAGAAATCAAAGACTAATCTTTACAGAACAGCTGTACATTTTAAGCTTGTAGGTGACTATGTCAGCATTTTGTGGTTCTGAATTAATGACTAAATAGCTAACATGAGCCCACAGAACTCTCTCCTCACCCTGTCCACAATGAATGAACTGTTTATAATAAACCCAAAAGCCAACTATTGTTTTATCACTAAACTACATGGAATCCCAGATTTGACCAGTAATTGACCAATTATTATTACTTTGCTAACTTTCAGTGTTACAACAATGCAGTTTTGTTAAAAAAAAAAAAAACCAGCAACACCAATATTTTCATTATGTGCTGACATAAAGATACATTGCCTGGATTATCATAATCTTATCTAAGAAGATTATATGATAAATAAATAAAAATCCACTCTAGTGAAATGAAATTGAAATTGCTTACTACACTAATTTCTTACACAGGTAGAAGAAAGGCAAACGTGGAAAGTTACCTACAGTAAGGTTAAAAAACAATATTCAGCTTTATAGTGTGTAATCAAACTACTTACTGTTCACAATACAGATTCTGCAATCAACAATTTTCTTTGTTCATTCAGGATTCCAAGTTTCTGTAAGAAAAACATTAATTTGATTTCTCATATACATAAAACAAATTGTTTAGTTTATTTCATGTCACAGGTTCACCCTTTTTAATTTAACTTGTGTACGCACTAAGGATATGTCTACACCACAAATGCAGGTGTCATTGCAACCTGGTTGGCATACCCAACATTAGCTTAGATTTAGATAGTACTAATTTTGCTAGCTTTAACAACAGCAGTGAAGGTAAGACAGTACAGACCTTGGTGTGGACCAGCAACCCGAGAACATACACAGTGTCTCTAGTGGGCTTGGGTGACTAGGTCGTGTCACCACATCTTTACTATCACTGTTACCCATGCCAGCTAAATCAAAGCTACCATGGTATTTGTACCCATGCTCCAAACACAGCTTCATTTACAGCGTAGACATACCTGAAGATTTATTGCCCAGGTTTCCCATGGGATGGGACAGAGTGGGAGGAAAATCTTCAGGGATCCCTTTTCAAAGATTCCTTTGAATCCAGTGGTCACAACTCTTTTATCCTGCAGTAGAAGCAGGGAGTTCGGCCCCCAGAACCCATGGATTGTCCAATATCTTCTGAAATCTGGGCTTCTGAGGCACTCCTGAGGCTTTCCCCAACTCTTATTTTGACAGGCCTTCATCTAGAGGCAATGGCCTCTGGAATTCCATTTAAAATTCACACCTGGACTGTATTAACTCTTGAACAGGGTCCCCATGAAAGTGAAGAGGCGAGAGGAAACAGTGTATGTCCCCAGTTACTGCCACAGTCTTCTCTCTTCCTTACCAGAGGAAGAGTGGGGAAAATGCTGTAGGGATGCCTCATGCCTCACCCCACCTCGTCATGCAATCAGTTATCATGATAAGCAGTGATCACAGCATACCAGCTGCCCGACCACTGTTGAGTGTTTTATAGGCATCGCAACAGAGATGAATCTGGAGGAACATGACATAGTGGCTTTACAGTTTGTTACAAGAAGCAATCCTCATTCATAACAGCAGCATGGTGAAAATGTGACGGTGTCTGAGGGAAAATTGGAGTGATAGGTAAAGGCAGGCATCATTGGCAGAACTCGATGGTGGCTAGCATAAGAGACAAAATGTAGGGCAGGGCCAAGCTGTAAAGGAACTTAAAAGTCAAGAGGTGAAATTTGTTTGATGCAGTGGAGAAGGGGAAGCCAAGTGGAGGGTTACAAAGAGGTAAATATAGTTTTACTTTTATGTCAGCGTTTCTACACCGGCAGTACATAGGGCTGGACTCTTCGAAAACTTCTAAACTGTATTGTACCAATCCTTAGCATATTTAAAAAAATATATAAATTGTGATTCCCTCCACCATCCCACTCCAAATTAGTTAACCCTGCAAATATGTTTTATGACGCAATTAGCAAGGGACTCAGTACGTAAATTATTCTAAATCTGCTTTTCACCCTTTTTTTATTAAAATATTAATTTTAGCTCCTGTGCTTTTCTTCCAGTCATTGTGGTGCCCCAGAAACCATTTTTTCACACGTCATAGCTAGAGAGACTGGTTGGACAATGGAGCTGGATGGTTGACTTACGTATTGAAAAAGAAATTGTAGGCTTTGGGATAAAACATTAAAAAAAAATTCAAAACAATATATTTTAGCTGCTCCATCTAGCAGAGTCTCTGGTATCTATGATATGACAAAATGATGGGAAGTTCTGCAGCAATAAAGCAATAGAGAATTGACTGGGAGGCTTATAGGAGACCATAATTTCAAAAAGAAGAGGTTATGTTTACAATAATATAGGTGCTGATGAAACACATAGCTGTGGGATTAACTAATTTCCTCCCCAGATTTTTTAATTCATCCGTGAATAATCTCATGCAGGCATACAGAACAATCACTTTGGTCATCCTTAGATACAATATAAATTCTGTTGATTCTGCCATTGCAGGGCCTAATCCAGATTCCTAACCTCAGCTTCTTATTTCTGCAGTGGGCTGAACCAAACCTCTAGATCAATCTTTAGTTCAAACCCTCCAAAATTTGAGGATTTGAAATTCAGACCCAAATCTGAACCTTCCCAAATTGTAGAACATTCACATTTGGCTCATTTTAAAGGTATGCTTCAGCTAGGAATTCTGATCCAAAACAGCTCTGGTGTTCAGATCCAGGGTTTTCGTCCAGGTCCATCTGTACATTTAGTATTAGAATAGCAATAATGACAGAGCCTCAAAGAAATTAACACACACAGTCACACCTGTTCTTTTGTATACTGTCTTAGGTCTTACTCTGTTTATATAAGCTGTCTGTGTCAAGCTGTGTCATATTATTACTAAGTGTCTCAGATGAAAACTATTTCTCTGACATTCTCTGTCTTTATGGTAAAAAGAAAGTTATAAAAATATAGATCCCTACTTCAGTATTAATTGAAAAGGACTAAATAAAAATATAGGCCATGCCCAGACAACAGAAAAAAAGTGAAACAAAATTATGCAGCATCATGATCAAGTCATGTAGTTTATTAAGTGAAAAATAAATAGAGCCTGCCTACCTTCTTTGGTGTTGGCAGAGGGAGTTTCCCTGAAAGTAGTAAAGGTACACAGACGAGGCTACAGTTTTTGACATATTAACCTACTTGAATAAATAATTAAAAAAAAAATCAGACACAATGACCAGAAATCTGTGCCTAGACTAAATACTGAATTTTTTTCTCAAAGTCACTATCAGGGTTCAGAAATACAATAGAGATACAAAATAAATAAAATACATAATTGTAAAAGAAAGCTAAAAAATGACTTTACAATGGGAGCTCCTCTGTGCTTCTATTGATTACTATTAAACAGAATATTTTTGATGAGATGTGCTGGAAGATTAATTTAGTGAGCTTTAGTTATGGGCTCCTGGGGGTCTTCAGTGCGAAAGATCTCCTGCAGTGACAACTACATTTCCAAAGCTACAGATGTAGCATCTGTCACACTAGTCTTTTGCGCGACTTGGTTCCATTTCAAAGGCATTTGAAAGGACACAATTTCTAATGAAAGCTCTTAGAAACACCAGCAGAATAAATACATTTAGATATGTTTGGCTGCATTTTACAATATCTCTTTGAAGCATAATCTATATTGTACATATGGTGTCTACAAAAAACTTCAGGGTACTAAATAGTCACGTAAATAACCTGCAACTTCTATTTCACTTACTCATGATTACTCACCCAACAAAATAAAGTCATTTTGGATCTCATTCTAACTCCTCCATCTCCAGTTACATGGAGTAGTACCCTACTATGAGAACAGTTTCATTAAGTAAGGGGATCAAAATTGGACCACAAAAATAAACCTTGTCCAATATACCAATTATGTCGATATAGAGTGAAATCCTAACCCATTGGCAAGGGGAGTTCAATTGAGCCAGAATGTCACCTATAATTTTTTTGATGAGCAGGATTTTGTTTTGTTTTAAATAATTTAAATAGACTGGAACTTGTTACTGGAGACATGGAACCCTCTACATTATAAAAACATTAGTAAACTAGCCCCCTTCTATTTTATACTTCATTCTTCATGGGAGACCTGCTTTCAAAACAGTAGCTGTGTAGTAATTAAACATTTTTTGAGACTTGTTGGACCATCTGTGACTATTTTATTTCATTACTGTTTTGTACATACAACTCCCTAGAGATGAATGGGGAAGTCTGTTCTGTATGGAGAGAACAATTTGGATCTCCTTAAATTTTTGCATCAATATGCACAGGTTCTGCTTAGTTTATTGTGTATTTACATATCTATTCTTTTGAACATTCGGAATATTTTCCAAACTGGACTTTTTTTATTTTGGGATAATAAAGTAATGGCAGCATATGACAGATTTGGCTATAATTTGAGCTGCATGTAACTTTTCTTATAAAAAACAGAAGCTACACGAATGTGTATTACCCACTGGAACAACTTACCAAATATTGTGGTGGATTCTCCAACACTGACAATTTTTAAATCAGGACTGGATGTTTTTCTAAAAGATCTGCTCTAGGAATTATTTTAGGGAAGTTCTATGGCCTTTGCTATGTAAAAGGTCAGACTAAATGGTCACAGTGGTTCTTTCTGGCCTTGGTATCCATGAATGCTTCACTTTGGTTTTGTAGTAAATTTGAAACTCAGCTCAGGTTCACTGAGAAGCCTAGGAATTTTTCATTGAACCTGGGCAGATTTATGGTGTTATGTAGATACCAGGTGATTTCAAATTAGTTTCATTTTGAATTTTGGGATTGAAAAACCATGCAAATTGAAACCAAAGTGTGAAATAAAACTGCTTGGCTTTATGAAGCTGGATTTAAAACCTCAAATGCAAATAGTAACTTTAGTTTAATGTCAGCAAAGCAGATGAGAATTTAAAATTATTTTCTCAGTCTGAGAACCTTGGCTACCATCACTGAGAGAGAAAAACAGATTATTTGAAGACTGAAGTTATATTGTATGTTGATTATCTTGTTGATGTTCTTAAGACATAAAACTGGTACCTAGGAAAGCCAAATTAATATTCTGATATATAATATTATGTAGAAAGCTTGTCTGTATCTTAAATCAAAACACATAACCTACATAATTTCCAGTTTCCTGATCTGCAACAAAGTTGTTAAGTGCCTCACATATTTAAATAAAAGTTGCAGTATAGTGCAATTTCAAACTCTTTTCCAATATTCATATTAAAATATTTAAGAAGCTTAATTTGCTTACTATATCTGTAACATTAACTGTAAGTAACACTGATTTTGATGAAGCCTCAAATAAGTCACAGCACAGATCTAAGGATTAGTTTAGCATGGGATTTAAAGCACACACTGTGAATCCCTATACAACCACCACTTAAAACACTATCCATTCAGGCCCAGATGAATTACTATAGCAACAGAATCCCAAATATCAGGTTTGTAAATTACAAAAAATGTAAATTATTGATGAACTCAGAGCTGTCTCTCTTGGACATCCTCCTATTCAGACACCAAACCTTATGGTTAGATTGCAGAGAAAAGGTTGATATGCAATTTCCTCAACACAGTGAGCACTAATCCCAAGGGATTTCATTAAATCTTTGGGCTTAAATTTTTATTCTTGGAACAGCAGTCAGCAAGCAGAGATTACATTAAAACAGGCACTATTCAGGTCATTACTGTCTGAACTCAGGCCTTTAATGTAACTGTTTTTAAATACACACAGGAAAAACAAAGAGACTACATAACACTCATTTAAATTAGTAAATTTTAAATGACAGCATTCACCACCATATAAACAAATGGTAGTCAGTATACAGTAGAAAATAATATCCATGTTACTTTACAAATATGTCAGTACTGCATGGTTGTGGGTGATGACTCAAACAATTTGGTGAGAAAATAATGAAGGGAAGAGAAGTTCAATAGTCATTGCTATGTTGTATACCAAAAATGTGTAGCAAAAAGTGCTTTCCTGCCAGCCTTTCCTTTTCCATCCAGGTTCACCTCTTTACTCCCCTCCTCTCTCAATTGACATGCTGTTCCTCTGCTGTGCATAGCTGGCAGACAGCTACAGCTCCTTCAATAATCTGGTTGGCACACGACTTGTTGCTAGCCACTCCTAAGTGCCAGCCTGCCTCTCTGCCTCCATCCCCACCATTCCAACTTCTCCACTACATGTACTACCCAGAACTCACTCCGCTACCTACCCTTGTGATCTCATTTCTTAAGGTGTTGCTACTGCTGTGTCATACATTTAAAAATGAAATTCCAGACTGAAGGGCTTAGCTTCCTTTTCCTTCATTGTCTTAAAATTATTGGTGCCCCTTAAAATTGTGGCCTGAGCCCAGGCCTCACAGGCAATTTGGTTAATAAGGCCCAACCTCTAAAGCACAACTTAAATATCTTTGTTAATTTCTTTCTGCAGTGGGTAGACTCATTGAACTGGAGCAGCACAGTAGGGACAGAAACCTAGAATGATTCAACGCCCCCATTGCCATCGTAATGGATTTTAATAATGTAGTTTTCTACAACTTCTGATTCATTCTCAGCTTGATCCCAAGTCAAAAGAGCACATCACTGGACAACATACTACTCTGATAACTGAACCATGATAATGCTCGACTCGATACCAGAGCTCCGTGATCAATAAACAATCATAGGAATCAGTGGGCATTACAGTGCTCTCTTTTCATGAGAAAAAAAACCTGTTAATTACTTCACTGACACACCTTTATTTACCCACAAAATCATTCTCATTTTAAGCACTTAAAGTGAAAGCAAAGCTGTGTAGTCAATGATACCGCAGTCACAGATCAGTATTTGAATCCACCACTTAGAATCCCATTCATATGAGGACCCATGTTTATATCTGGGGGTCCTGAAGAGACACCTGAGTTCTGAAACTTTACTATGGCTTTCCCCTTGTATTCAATCTACATCTAGCTTCACTTGCTAGGAGATACCCCAGATACGCACAGATAAAACCATTAGAATGTGCATATTAATGCCAGTAAGTCCTGAGGAGCTTAGGCATCAGAAGTTAACTTCAGTTTTCTTGGTAAAGCTCCCTATGACATCAGTGGAAACGACCAACATTAGTGACAGTACTTTATCAAATCTGAATCCAAACATTTTCTGACATTCTTAGACAAAAAGTCAAAAAGGTGCCACTATCTATTGAATCATTTCCCCATGGAGAATCGTAGAAATAAATCAACTACTTTTCCCTCCACTGCTTCTAAACATAAACTAGGAATAAAAATGGAATCTGACAGGTTTTCTTTGAGTATCTTAGATCTAAAAGAAAATAGTTTTTATCATGAAGTGGATTTCAGAACTCACATTTGGGTTGCTCACCACAATTCTAAATCAAAGCTTTATCAGTATTAAATGAAGGATATTAATCAGTCTTCCAAGTTCTTTCCAGCCAGATAGCATAGATCTTACATTTACTGCTGGTGTATGTTATGCAACTAACTCTAGTTTATCTAACTGCAATCACTTATAAGAACCTCAGTATCTTCGATACTCACTTGGCCGTCTTTCAGTGTTAAGAGGTTCAATATCTAATTGCTTTTATCACAGGACAAAAGAACCAACAACATGCTATGCAATCCACTGTGTGATGTGATTACAAGTTACAAAATGCTGCTGATCTTTTTGTTCAGAAAGTCTGATTTTTTTTATATATATATATATATATATATATATATATATATATATATATATATATATAAAATGTCTACTTTACAACAAAGCATTAATGTAAGACAGCAATTCACCCATAAAAGTCTCTAAAGAGTAGCACCTCAGCAGATCAAGGAATATAATTATATGGGTGAATTGTTTTCATAGCCATATTACACAAAGGGTGACTAAAGACAGCAGCAACTTCAGTCTTCACTGGCAGTTTAGATACATCAGTTCAAATAAAACTATTAAGAGTGAACCAAACAGCTAAGCAGCCACAGTATTACTCTGATGTACACCAGAACAAATGCACTAAAACTAGTGTGGGCTGTTGAAGAGTGACTGGGGTTAAAGTGGCACCCTAAATGTTCTCTCATATATAGCTCCTTTTAATTTTTGCTATTGTTTTAATACTGATGATAGGATTCCTCTTAAAGTGATGATTATGATGATTATGGGTATTTGGCTTAATGGCAAATACATTACAAGTTACTGTAAAACAAAAGGTTGAAAAGAAAAAGAAAAGAAAAGAAAAAGAAAAAAGCTTTAGTAAAGCTATGCCCTTTGCACCAGAAGATGATTTGACCTGTTGTCTCTTCCTGTGTCTGTAGTCATAGTCACCCAGGGGCCATTTATTTAAGACGCTGTGAAAGTCTGCTACCCAATTCATAAACACTAATAGTTTTAAATGGGAGCATATTGAAATTGTTGATAAAACCATTACTTGTAAGTTTCAAAGTGGGCATTCCTATTTTATTTTCAAGCTAAAATAGACAGGGGGTTATTAATCAAATTTACCAAACAAATGATTACTAGCCCTGTATTATTAAATGGACTTAATAGCACCAAAATAGCAAATGGACAGTAATAACAGCATCAGTGAAAGTATTTTAGATCATAATGACCAGACATTTAGAATGATAAATTAATCAGTAATCCTAGTATAGTATTGAAAGATGTTAGCAGTAGTTTTATTGTGTTAGAACTGACTGTAATATTTCCAACCTTGTAAGATTTGTCACCAAAAAAAAAAAAAAAAAAAGGGTCTCTTTGTATTCTCATTATAATTTTTTTTTCAAAAGAACATGAATTCTTATTATGCCAACTTCATTCTTCTTCATTGGAATAAGACATTAGAATATTAATATTCTGCATAATTAGAGGAAAAAGCTATACGGTTTTTTTTACTGGTTTTGCATTTTGATTGGTTGATGGTTCTGCAACTCACAGAAGTTGTAAAACAAGAAAAGAAAAGAACTGACAAGCAGTTAAGAAGACAGGACTTTAAAGAGGTGCCACTGAGGCTTGACAACCTAGTTTTTGTAAAACTGTTACATTTGTTTTGCAAGTCTACTAATGCCACTACCACCTGTTTTCCCCACCTGGCTGGCAGCATGCAAACTTTTATCAGCCATCATCATGGTAATAGGTAAGGCTGAAATTAGCATATAGCACCACTAGAGAAGTAGAGGCTGAGATCAATGTGATTGGTGCTCCACTACTTCTGCTTGAGCACCAGTCACTCGATTTCTGTGCCCGTGCAAAGCTTTTGCCTAGACTTAGATGAGGAGTGCATGAATGGCAGCTCCTGGAAGGCAAAAACGGGCAGGGAAGGAGCAGGGAGAGGGGGAAGAGACAAAGTTTGTAATTGTGTGAAAAACCCATGTAATTTGAGAGCTATGAATAATTAATATAAGTTCAAACTAATGGTGAACTTTTTGGTCAGAGAACAAGTTGCTGAAGCAGATCTAATCTGAACCAGTGAGAGGAGACCTTACATGCCCATGGCCTCCGAAAGTGATTGGATGATATGGCATGTAACCATAGGAGCTTTGGCAGTCTCATTGCTTAAGAAACTGCAGCTGCAGAGTGGCAGCACAGCTGTTCCACAGGTATTTATCTCTTTCCTATGGAGCTACCCCATATACAACCTGACTGGAATTCAGGTTGTGTCCTGGGAAGGAGGGTTGGGCCTAAATGAGTAAAGTTATCAGATCATACAGCTATGGTACTTGATTGTCCTATTGCTGGCAGAAAATAATGTCTTTTGATAAGGCATTTAGACACTGCAGTGCACTACTTTGTCCTACTTAACATTATAATAATTTACAAATAAACACAATTCTTGTAATGCAGATTTTGGGGTGCTAAGGATAAAAATTCCAAATACCATGGACTTCTTTTGTCTTAAAACTAGAGGCAAACACTATGGAGACTAGAGCGTTCAGTCCTAACTTCTTTTATGCAGTTATTACTCTGGACTCTATCCAAAGCGTAGTAGAGAAGCAGCCCATGCAGGCTAAATACAAGCAATTTGTGACAGGATACAACTATACAACAAGCTCTGATTTTGCAAATCCACATGAAAGGACAGTTCAGGAACCATCAAAAACATCTTCAGAAAGTTTGACAGTCCAATCAGAAAGCAACACATCATGCATTGCAATGCATCTAGGTACAGGTGTCTGGAAACAGCAAAAAAGGCAGTTAAGGTTATTGCTCCTTACATAGTTGAGTGAAGAAGAGACATTTTGATAGTGCATTAGGCTACAAAATCATCAGTCTCAACCAGATATTGCCAGAAGACATCTGATAGGGATAGCTGATTTATTCAGCTAAAATAAAATGTGCCGTATTCCATGTTGATATCTCTGTATCAAGGAAAATTCAGACCAGGTCCATTTGAAACTCTAAAAGACATATGGCAAATATTTTAATTGGGCCACTTTCACTAATGATGCTAAAAAATATAGCAAATATAGAAATATTTTGTAAATCTTTGTGGAACTACACATTTGACCTAAACCTCCATTTAATTTATTGTTTCTATTTGTTGTGGGGAAACATTTAATTTAGGTTCTTTACAGTATAGCTACTGACTTTAGCCATTTTATAACTACTGATTTTCACTCAAGTGGCACACTACAGAAGGAGAAAAATCATTGTACTGTCTCCACTGATGTATGGGGTAATTTTCTGAGATTCTTTCTTTGTAATTTGGAAACACATTAACAAAAGCTATAAAACAAAAACAATCTGTACTATCCATAGCACAGAACAGCAAGAAACAAAGATAGAAAATATAACAGATGACTGTATTGTCCAGAGGCAGGTATGTACTCTAGACCAATGCAGAATCACCCTTCAAAATGGGTCTTGTTCATTTCTCCCACTGACAAAGTGATGTTTGGCCATTGTGCACATAGTACTGTAATATGTTCACAAATTAAGTTTCGTTAGCCATTTTAAAAAGGGCTCTTTCTCATACCCCTTTCAGGATGGAAAGGCTACTATTTCTAGAACAGCGAGTGGACAAACTCAAGGGAGCAACCCCTGCAATAATTTCACATAAATAACTTCTACCAGCCTCTTTGTCCAGTTCTTCAGTGGCATCCCTAATATTAAAATCAGTCCAACATGGAGTGAAGATTTTTTTCCCCCTTCTCTCTCCATCTGAGCTTCCAAACTGCTGCTGCTGCCCTCACACCAACTCCAAAAACACCCTCTGCTGGATGTCCCAGAACAGCACAGGGTGGGTGGTGGTGAGGAAAACAAGCCTATAAATGATAGGTAGGCACAAGGGAAAACGGTGTGGTGTGGATGAATGAGTGAGTGAATGAATGAATATGTGGGTGCATGTGAGGGGGAGATTGCATACAGGACTTCACTAAGCAGAGCTGTCATTCCAGCCCCTTTAAAAGCATTTAAAATTGATTTTTGTGTGGGAAAAAATCCCACCATGCAGCATGAGAAGTTTGTGTTTAAAATTACATTTCAGCATCCAGCAAAGAGGAAACATCTGATAAAGATAATCCAGAGAGGGGAAGCCTTTAGTATTTATTTTTTGTAAAAAGGAAATTTGAAGCTGAAGTCAGCAAATCAGTAGATACACTTGCTGAAGTTGGCTGGCATATTTGGTGTTCATATGACTACCATAAATTTCCTTGCAGAGAACACAATTAACTGTTTTAATCAATTTCTACCATCTTCTCTGAAATATGCAGACGGTTTTCTAATCTCAGCTTTCCAGTGATATTAAATATACAGTCATCAAACTAAATGTCTGCTTCTTTTTCCTTTGACAAAGTCAGCTCTCTCTAGGGAAACAGAAATGTGGCTCATGAGGTAAATTTCACCCTACAGAATTCTACAATGCAGTCTGCATATCTTTCACAAAAGTTGTGACACATGGAGATTTTGGGATCCAACAAGAAAAATTCCTTCTTGATCAGAACAATTTGGCAAGAAGGGTTAATAATTAATAATAACTAAACATCTTTGTTCAATTGACTAAGTTTGACAGCACATATCAGTAATTTAAGGCAAAATTACCTCACATTGTACGTATTAAAACAACAATAGAAACCCAAGAAATTCAGAGACAAGATGCTACTGAAAAGAAACAAAAAATCCACTCTATCTCCTTGACTCACCCCCTCCTCTGTCTTATTTCCTCTCTACTCCCCACCTTCTCCATCTTCTCCGCACCTGAGGCTTGGTCTACACCTAAAACTTAGGTCAACCTAGCTACATCACTCAGGGTTGTTCAACATTGTGCCTGTTGATGCAGCTATGTGAACAGAAGAATTTTTCTGTCACCTATCTACCACCTCTTGAGGGGGTAGATTTACTACAACAATGGAAAAACCCCTTCCATTGTTGTAGCAAGTGTCTTATACTATAACACTACAGCAGCATATTTCCAGTGCCACAGCTGTGCCATTGTATTACTTGTAGTGTAGACATACCCCTAGAGTGGGACTTAATAGAATGCTAGACTTGCCTTTAAATGTACAGGAACATCTCCATCAGGGTTCTTTGCACCTCAATGGCTCCTATGGGAAAACACTTTACAAATTATACCTCACAACATCCCTGAGAATAGAATAAATATTTTACAAGAGGGTAAACTGAAGCAGAGAGAAGATAAATGACTTGCCCCAAAATCACTCAGTGGTCTCTGGAATTGGAGCCCAGGTCTGTAGTCCTGTCATTTAACCAATGCACTGCCCTAAGATGTGAGTTTACAATGTGATATAGCAACTTAAAAAAAAAAAAAAAAGAAAAGGCCAATGTGACTTTGGGCTTCACACACACAAGCTTCAGTGCCTGTGACAGGGATAGTTCTCCTTGATATGGGTCTCAAGAGATGACATTTGGAATACTGCGTTCAGTTCTGGGCTCATTGATATCATGAAAAGACTATCTCTGTATTTCCTCCAATTTGTCAAAAGTGATTAGGCACCTGGAAAGATTGATTTATGAGGAAATGTATATAAATGTGGTGGGTAAAAACCAAGGGCAGACACTACAACAGTAAGAATTTGAAGGACAAAACCACCCAAGGATTGAACAGGAATTATTTGAAGTGTCACCTGCAGGTGTAAGTAGGCATAACAGAATGAAATCAGGAAAAAGAAAGTGTAGGTTCAATATCAGAAAAAGCTTCCTTAAGACTAGTAGGCTCTGGAATAGTCTGCCAAGAAAAGTGGTGAAAGCCCTATTGCTTGGGACATTTAAAACTAGACTAAGAAAATCATTAGAAAATGTATTATAGGAACCATTCTTACACTGGAAGTAAGAGGGACTAGCTGACAAATACATTTTTCACTGTTTCAAAAATTTTTCAGTGAGCACTGAGTTGTTATTATGGAGGCGGCATGGTCTGGAAGAATGAGCACAGGGTCGGAAGTCAAGAACCCTGAGCTCTAATCCTGCACTGGCCACTGACTCACTGTGTGACCTTAGTTATGTTACAGCTCACTAAGGAGTTGGGAGGATTAATTAGTTAATGTCTGTACAGTAGTTTGAACATACAAGATCAAGTTTTTAAATATAGCCTTTTAAGCCTTACTAGGTGCCTGGATGGATCAGACTGCAGGACTAGAGATTTAGTTGGTACCAAAAAACTGTTGACTTCAACAGGAACAGAGTTAGATTGACACTGAGACTTTAGAATTCCACCTCTGAATTCTATCATTTGTTTGCAACTGGTTTTGCCTGTGATTCTCAGGCACTTGACTTTGGGAACAAAATTAGAGGCCAGTGAACAATAATTGTGTGTTACCCTAGACCCTCCTCTATCCCTTCGAGTTTTACATCAATTTTTGTCATGTCTTAATTTTGATTGCGAACTCGTATTATATGTTTGTACACAATTTATTGCAATTGGCCTCTAAGCACTATTGTAATGCAAGGTATACAATATTAGTATACATTTATCACTGTCCATTTCTTCACTAGAACCAGCAGAAGCATCTCTTTGCCAATTGTACAATAAAGAAAGAAGGCATTACCAACCTAAAAGTAAATATATTCATGTTAAGGGCAGAGTTTTACACAGTAATATGGGGGAAAGCAGGGTTAAAGAACTGCAGAAGTCTTTAAGCCCGTGGTGCCCAACCTTTTTGGCTCGAGGGCCACAGATATCTTTTTTACAACCCTGAAGGACAACCAGTTCCCGTCAGCAGCCCTCTTCCTTCTCCCCCACTGCAGCCAGATGGAAGGAGTTCAGCAAAGAGGCTACCTCCTGGCTGATTTCTCCTCCCTTTGGCTCGAGCAGGAACCCCAGCACCTAGGGACTCAGGCAGAACGCTTTGCTCTCTGCTGGAGCTGGTGGAGAGAAGCGCTGACCTCCCGTCCCTCTGGCTCCAGCAGAGACTCCAGCGCCTAAGGTCCCAGGTGGAGCGCTTTGCCGTGCTCCCTGCTACAGCCAGGGAAAGGGGAGCGCTCCCATCCCCTTGGCTGCAGCAAGGAGTATGCAACGGTCTTGTAGCTCCTCAGCAACACACTCCACCTGGGTCCTTAGGCAGTGGCTCCCTTCTGCAGCCAGCAGGAAGGGAGTGGCGAGCCACTTTGAAAGACCCTGCGAGCCACTTTTGGCCTATGGGCCAGGGATTGGGAACCATTGCTTTAAGCAATACATGGTTTAACACACCATACTTGCTGAAATGCTTATGCATAATAAAGTGAGCTTGTTACCCACTCTGAATTTCTGTACTTCCTGCATTTAAGTCAGACCCTGTACATTTAAGCTTTCTGCTATGTCATTTCTTGGTAATTTATCAAACAAATTATCTTATATTTTACCCTATTAGAGAATTTACTTTTTGGCTTATTTTAAATGTAATACAGCTAATCTTCTTTAAATGATTACAAATATTGAGAGAGAGAAAAATGTTCACTTTAGATAATATTAAGTGAAATCATTCCAATATTTATACTCACCCCTTCTGATGATGCTCTGTGCAACCCTAAACGTGTTGCTAGCAGGTTGTACTTAGAGGGTTTGTTTTTGTTTTTGAACTAGTCTGCACCAAACAAGGACTGGACAAGTTCCATACATATGTTTTGTTTATGACAAACAAATTACATTTTCACAACTTTGATCTTGAAAATTAATTATCACTATTTAGGATTATAAAGACAGGCACAGTACAGGAGATACACATTAAGTGCCACTTAACATGACAAAAGATGTAGCTGAAATGTTGCCTGTGGGCCACAAAATTTTATGTTGCAACCTATGGCCACTTAACTATTTACATAAGGGTGTAGTCTTTGAAGGCCCTAGATTCCAAAATGTAAGGCTCTATGGATGTGGGGAAAGCAGTGGACGTGATATACCTTGACTTTAGCAAAGCTTTTGATACAGTCTCCCACAGTATTCTTATCAGCAAGTTAAAGAAGTATAGGTTGGATGAATGGACTATAAAATGGAGAGAGAGCTGGCTAGATTATCAGGCTCAATAGGTAGTGATCAATGGCTCTTTGTCTAGCTGGCAGCTGGTCACAAGCGGAGTGCCCTAGGGGTCGGTCTTGGGGCTGGTTTTGTTCAACATCTTCAATAGTGATCTGGAGGATGGGGTAGATTGCACCCTCAGCAAGTTTGCAGATGACACTAAGCTAGGGGGAGTGGTAGATACCCTGGAAGGTAGGGATAGGATACAGAGTGACCTAGAGAAATTGGAGGATTGGGCCAAAAGAAATCTGATGAGGTTCAACAAGGACAAGTGCAGAGTCCTCTACTTACGATGGAAGAATCCAATGCACAGCTACAGACTGGGGACCGACGAGCTAGGCAGCAGTGCTGCAGAAAAGGACCTGGGGTTTACAGTGGATAAGAAGCTGGATATGAGTCGGCAGTGTGCCCTGGTTGCCAAGAAGGCTAATAGCATATTAGGCTGTATTAGTAGGAGTATTGCCAGCAGATCAAGGGAAGTGATTATTCCCCTCTATTTGGCATTGGTGAGGCTGCATTTGGAGTATTGTGTGCAGTTTTGGGCCCTCCATTACAAAAATAATGTGGACAAGTTGGAGAGAGTCCAGCAGAGGGCAACAAAAATGATTAGGGGGCTGGAGCACAAGACTTATGAGGCAGCTGAGGGAACTAGGCTTGTTTAGTCTGCAAAAGACAAGAATGAGGGGGGATTTGATAGCAGCCTTTAACTACCTGAAAGGGGTTCCAGGGAGGATGGAGCTAGGCTATCCTCAGTGGTGGCAGACGACAGGAGCAATGGTCTCAAGTTGCAGTGGGGGAGGTCTAGGTTGGATACTAGGAAAATGTTTTTCACTAAGAGGGTGGTGAAGCACTGGAATGGGTTACCTAGGCGGTGGTGGAATCTCCATCTTTAGAGATTTTTAAGCTGCATCTTGACAAAGCCCTGGCTGGGATGATTTAGCTGAGGTTAGTCCTGCTGTGAGCAAGAGGTTGGACTACATGACTTCCTGAGGTCCCTTCCAACTCTATCATTCTATGATTCTATGGCAGCAGCAGCAGTTTGGTCCCATTTTGTACAAAATAGGTGCAGCCCTTGGGTTCCCAATAAGCATGGAGAGCTATAGAATGGTAGAATTTGGCCAGCCCTGAGTGGTAAAATAGTGCACTCTTCAGATGCCGTGCCACTGATGGCATCAGAATCACAAACAAGTCTTTCAAGCAAATATTTGACATGCAGAGGCTGAGTGACAGTGTGTACCTAATAGGGGTGGGGCTTTTGTCCATCTGGTTTCCCTCCAAAGCATCAAAGAAGGAAAACAAAGAGTGAAGCAAACTACATTTGGCAGTGGCAAGTACTTTATGAGGTGGCAAAGTGCACTCAATTAGCATTTTCTTCAGGAACATGCTAAATTACAGTGTATCTAAATATCTTATTTTGTATAATTAGTATTATCTATATTAGTTGCCACTATATAAGGTGAGGTTTTCCCCTTTATAGTGGTGATTTACATTGTCATTTTGTTTGAAAAAAATAATCATTAACACATTAACAGTCAAGTATATAAACAACAGATAGCATTATGGTATCTACAATGCATTTTGATTACCCATAAGTAGGAAGAATAGTAATACTTTTCTCTATTCTAAAAGTTCCCCAGTGTGCGTTAATGTAGTCCCATTTCAAATAGTACTACATTAATACAAGCTAGAGAACGTAGTACATACCAGCAGGGTCCACACAGGCCAATTAACGAACAACACACTAGTGTGTACTAGAATTTACACCCCACTAGTGCAGACTACCACACCATGTAGACAAGCCCCCAGATGCTAGTGCTATTATGAAATGGTAAAGAATTACAGACGGTGTTACTTTCTTCTGAACAAAGAACCATATTAGAATAAGGATAACAACTATTTTTTCTCTGTACTTCACTGCAAAGCTTCTGCCTAGAATCTTCCCCATCCCCTACCTTCCTGTTACAGGTTTAAATAGGTCATACACATATCGTCCTAACTACTATACGCTTTGAGTTTAGTAGTTGACTAATGTTTTAAAGCATCTAAAATTTCTAAACTACACCTAATTTGTGGCAACAGAAGTAATCATTAAGTAGTGTTTGGAAGGCATTTGAGTTACGTGGCATCTGTACAGGGATGTGTAGATTCATATGAGAGAATTGGAATTTATGAATAATCATATGAATGTAGGTAAGCATAGTGCAGTGAGTGTCAGTAGAGTTTATATTAATTCTATCTAGAAATAGTAGGTTTGATATTTGGACTACACAGGGTTTTTGGGGTTTCTTTTTTTTTTTTTTTTTGATATCCTTGAAGAGTTGGTGGAAGTGTTCTTGAAAATGAGAGACTAAGAAGAATGGCTACAGCAATACATAGTGTATGCAGACACTGGACTAGTTTTCCCAGATTGCTCCTCTGATACATTTTATCCTTTACTTTCAATGCCTGTTATGCTACTAGCCCTCTATTAACAATCTGCCCAATTATTTTTTTGGATTATAAAGTGCTGCTGTTCAAATAATAATCACAGAGTGGCTAGCATAGATCTTGAGAATTTGTATTGTGGTAAAGTCAAGCCAGATGGCCACAGAAGGGCATACCAGGGCCGGGATGTGAGTCCAAGAATGCTAAAAGCCCTTTTCCCTGCAGGCAGAGGAGAGATTGCTGCAGGGCAATTAGAGACATCTGGATCCAATGAAGGGATACTCCAGGTTTACTTAAACCCTGCCTTCCCTAAAAAAAAGCTGGGGGGGAGAAGGAGGCAGCTTGTGGCAGCTGGAGGAGGAACTTCCCCCTAGGTAGGAGACAGGGCTTCTCTGCAGCCAGAGGAGCAGAGAAGGGGAAAACCCTTAGCCCTAGCCCCAGCTGGCAGGAGGGAGCCAGAGTAAGGTACCTCCCTGGGGAGACGGGGTAACCGTTGACTCCCTGGCCCACTACAAGGGGCGGAAGCGTGAGACCCACTAGGGTGAAGCTGGCTGTTTGCCACAGTATATAATGAAATGGGAAGCTGAAGCGTATAACTCATGCCACCAGATTTTAACGCCACATACAGTTTTTGGGATACCCACAGAGGACAACAGCATCTCCACATATGCCTCTATACTGCACCTGGGGCTCCCTCTCCCACAAATCATGTGGTCTCTGCCTCTGGTTGACTCCAACCCCACCTGCTGGGAGAAAACAATAGTGTCTTCCCAGCAGTAACTTCCAAACTTATTTTCACTCAGAAAGAAGGGAAAAATGCTACATTACAGGAAGTGTTCCCATCTCTACCACAGAGTCACGGGGCTTCTGAAAAAAGTAGTGTCAGCGAGGCCTCTCACATGGTTAGGGCCAAAGAAGGGCATGCCATAGAGTCACTGCTCTTCTGGCTCTGCAGGTCAAACTAGACCCTATTCTGCCACAGTTTGCTACCCTTTACATTGGATAGTGGAGGGTAACATGTGGCTCTTAGAAAAATCAGAGAAGGAAGAGACCAGGGGACAGGGCAAAGCATGATTCTGGCTCTGGTACTCAAGACTTGTTACTAAAAAATAATCAGATTAATTTTAGTTCCACAAATATACAAAAAGTCTCACTAAAGCATTCTTCTGAGATACATTGCAGATGTGCTGGTACACATGCATTCCTCACTAGAGAAAATACTACAAAAACACCATAATTAGACCAATTCGTATTTTTGGACAGTAATTAGGTCCACGTTTCTCAAACTTCCTTCATGTCTTTTTTTTTGATTGATTGGATTTATATTTCCCAAATTACAGGGCCATTAGAATGCCGTATTTTCTAGAGTTGCATCCTGCTTCTGTATAAAATGAAAGGCTGCTGCTAGAGTGTATATATAAATGCATTTCATGATTTTATATCAAACTTTTGCCCAGCCAAAATAAACTTCTTAGTGGGGTCAGCTCTGGGAAGCAATCAGAAGTGTCCAACAGGGGAGTTATGGAGGAAGTTTGGAGGAGTGTGTGATGGAATAAACCCCTGTATTCACACCCTTCACATTATTGTAATAATCTTTGTACAAGGTATGCCTTGTGAGATATCATTTGAAAACTCATAACATGCTTATCAGTAATATCATGGTAAAATGTGTGTAGCAGTTTTATGCGTAAAGTTATAGCTTTCCCCAGTATGATGTTAAAATACATGTTCATCATGTTTCACCAAATTGGTCAAACGGGTCTGTCTTGAACAAAGGAGTATATACTTGTCTTATTTTGCATTTAAGCAGTAAACAGAATCATCTAGCAGGAAGGGTTCTCAGCTGGTTCTCAGCTGAAAGTGTTTCTCAAGAGAGGCACTGAAACTATAAAAAGGAAGGGCAACTATCCCAAGGCACTCCTCCTCTTTCCCCCTGCCCATCATGTTGTCTGCACCTGAGAAGACAAAGGGAAACAGCTATTGGACTTGGTGGGAGGGTGGTCCTGGCCTGAAGAGTTTGATCAGTAATCTTGCTGGAAGCATGTTGTGAGTTTTGCTTGAATCTAATATAGTTTATTAAGTAAGGCACTATTTTATTTTTCCTGTAACCATTTCTATCTTTTATTCCTCATTCCTTGTACTCACTTAAAATCTCTCTGTTTGAAGTTAATAAGTTTATTTTATTGTTTTATCTAACCCACTGTGTTTAAGCTGAAGTATCTGGGTAGCTGTTTAAAATAACAAGCCTGTGTATATTATTGCCTTAAAGGAATAATAGACTTAATATATTTGGACTGTCTAGGAGAGGGCTGAGCAGCACAAAACATATCTTTCTGAGGGGAGTCCAGGACTGGGAGTGTGTTGGGATCACCCTGAAGTATAACCAAGTCTGGTGAGAACCAGGGTGTGACTAGCAGGCTGCGGTTACACAAACACATATGGGAATGACCTGCATGCTGCTGGCTGGTTGTGAGCAGGCCAGGTTGAAGGCTACAACAGCAAAGCATTACAAGGTACCCCAGGTTACAGGGCAGAAGTGACACAGCCCTCAACTGGTGTGGATTGTACCCGGGTATGTCACAGAATGTATGAGGCTTTCTTTCTAGGTACAACTCAAAACTCAAAAACATAATGGCCAGCAATGAATCAGAGCTTATGACCTTCAATGTATGTGCTGTGGTTTTTTTTCCTGCCATAAGGGATTTCTGGTGTGCAAGTTGGTGGCCATGAGGGAAGAAAAGATTCATACTTTGTATGTACAGACACTAAGGAGAGGAGTGCTTTTATAAAAGATTCAGGAAAACTCATAACATGCTGATCAATTCATATTCAAGAAAGAAAGGAACTGGACATCAAGGAACCAGAGAGAGAATTAATCAGAGGGTGCTTGGCAGTTCATAAGCACCAGAAGAAACTGGACCAGGCAGCATTCTACATAGGTGGAGGAAGACCAGGATGGGCAAACTGCCCTAAGTAAAAAGAAGAGGTCCAGAAGGAATTGCAGACAGCTAGAAATATTCAATAATTATCAGGTTCTCAGCATGGACACTACAGAAAATACCTCTGAAGATCCAATTGCTCAAATGGAACAGACCATTGTACATTGTACATTGAACACTTGGTTGTCTTGCAGGTTCTGCAGCGCAGCCGAATGTGAATGGCAGCGCAGCCAAACCTGCAAGACAACCAAGTGTTCCCACAAAATCTCCAATCATCCAAAGAAGACAAAAGATCCTTGTTTGGGGTGGGGAGGGAGGCAGTTCTACATTAATAAGAATAGAAAGAATGTTCTGCAAGGGACAACAGACAATAGGGTGGTGTGCTATCTTCCTGGAGCCAAAACATGAGATGAGACTCTAAAATTGGCTATACTTCTGAAGTTGGAACACAAGGAACCACTGGTGATGGTGCATATTGGCACCAGCTACTCTACTTCACATAATGCCTCACAAATGACTTCTGGGAACTGAAGGAAAAGAAAGTCCAAATGATTCTCTTGGTGATCCTCCCTGTCCCACAAGTGAATGGAGACAGAAGTCAGAAGATTCTAGATGCAAAGCATTGGCTAGGTAAGAGGTATAAAATAGAGGATTTTGGTTCTGTGGAATACTGGTTCACCTTCTATGGGGCAAGAGGGCTGTACATGTTTGATGGCCTCCATTTCAGTAGAAAGGGAACAAATCTTCTAGGAGACTTGCTGGCTAGATTAGGAGGTCATTAAACTAATGGCAAAAGGGGAGGGTGAAGAGGGGAAACAAATGAACACTCAATTAGCACAATATTAAGATGTTAAGAACAAAAATTAATCAAGACACCAAGACACAATCAAGACAAGGGCCATAGATAAGAACATTTTTAATGGCCTGTACACCAATGCTAGGAGCATGGGTAACAAACAAGAGGAATTGGAACTTCTCTACTATGAGCATAAATTTGACCTACTTGGTATTACTGAAAGCTGGTGGGAAGATATGCATTATTGGAATGTTAAAGTCAATAGTTACAAATCTATTTTGGTAGGATAAAGAAGGCAAAAGGGGAAGGAGATATGTCAAATATCTGTTTCAGGGTCATTAACAACTCAGAAGCAAGTGATCTCAAATGCTTATGGATCAACACTCTAATAGATAAAACACACAAGATGGAATACTAATTGGTGACTGATAAAGACACTAAATGACACTAGAACGCAGGTTGAAGATTTATAATATGTAGGGGGGAAAAGTTGCACTATCATGGGGGAGGAGATTTCATATGCTGGAGGTCTCATACTGCCAGTACTAAAAGGTCCTCTGAATTTCTAAAATTATAGATGACAATTTCCTAACTAAAAAAGTTGCATTTGACATGGGGGAAGTCTATTAGACCCCATCTTAACAGGTAAAGAGGAATTCAACACAGAACTAAGCATGAGTGGTTGCTTAGTTGCAAGTGATCATGACTGGATTACATTTGCTATGTGCAAACAAACAGACACATTATCTTGGATTATCAGGAATGTTTTTCACACAGAAAATATGCACAAATCTCTGCATGTTTTTATCTCCGTTTGAAATGACCCTATTCCACATGATTCAAAGAAAAAGAGACACTTGGCTTCAATGAGAACAGACTGATGTCCTTAAAAAGGTACAGAGAATACCCTATTGTTGACCTTACCTATTATGTTCCTTTTAAGGCCATACACTTCTGTTCAGAATTTTGTCATGGTCCAATTTGTTGCTTGGTGGTCTCAGGCTAAATAGATTTTCAGACATGTCATCTCAAAGGATTACACAGATAATACAGGCTGCCTTGCTCGCATCGGAAAAGTGTATGTGAACTCTTTGTAGGCTCTCTAGCTCTGAGCTCTGGTGTTAAGGTTGTAACCAGGTTTCCCATTCTCAGGAATATTGTCCTATCCCCACTAACTCCAAAAATAGCACATTCTCAACATTTTAAGGTTGAATTCTCAATAGGCAGAGGAACTTTTCCAAGAGTTTCTGAGAAATTGAGTAATAGCTTTTGAAATTAAAAGCTTTAAAATCTCTTCTTTTGAAGAGTTTTGCAAATTGTCTGTTTGTCTCCCTCTCTCAGTCCAAGTACATTAAAATAGACCACAACATTTTATACAAGCAGATTTATTTTACTTCCTTTAACAATAAAATAGCCCTGGTCAATAATGATGCCAATTTTGCTTGGTCCTGATCCTAGTGCCCCTAAAGTTGTCAAAGAACCCCTGTGATTCAGTAGCAGGGGACACACCCCTGAGTCAGCAGTAAGAGAAACAATTTGTAAGAACTAACTTACCATTTCTTGTTTCTCTCAACTAAATAATTGTAGTAATTTTTAAAACAAAATGATTTGGTGTCCAACAATTTAAAACTACCCCTTTCAATTCCACATTATTTTGAAGTGTTGGCAGCCATGATTCAGTCCCCTTTGATTGAAGGTTCACACCCACCATTGGTCAAATCAGTCTGTAGTCTAGGATTATGCTTGGAGTCATCGTGGACACTGAGCTCTCACATCACAATGACCATGAGTAAAACTTTTACTAACTCCCATTGGCTAGGAGATTCCATCCCATCCTGGCAGATGAAAACCTGGTCTCAGTTATTTATGTCTGTCACCTTTCGGCTGGACTAAAGCAATGCAACGTACCTGTGCATGAAACCCTCAGCACTTAACTCCACCTACTACAAAAGCTGCCACACATCTCCTCGGCAACATAGGCTACTGTGAACACATTACCTTTCTGTGCTTTCTACACTGGCTTCCCATGGAATTTTGAATCCAGTTCTCAAGGTCTTAGTCTTTAACTTGAAAGCAATCCTGGCCCAGGCCATGGAGACCTAAGAGATTGTTTAAAGCTCCAGGACAAAGATTGTGGTTGATAGCTTTGCTGATTTGCCACAATGGAACTCTCAACAATAAGAGTGGAGCTTATCTGTGTGAGAGATAGAACCTTCTCTGGCAATGGCCTGAGACTGTGGAAAGAACTACTGCAGGAATTAAGGACCATCACAAACCTTACCACTTTCCACTCCAAGTGCAAGCACATTTTTTGATCTTGCCTTTTTCTATACAAAAGGCATATTTAGCAATAACCAATAACAAAAACCACACCTTACCAAAACAAGACACTCCACACACTTCTCCCTCTGGGAACAGGATAAGAGAACAAACGTGATAGATGTGTAGTCACATTGCTTTCCATACTACTGGAAGGCACTCAGGTACTATGGTGACACGCATGATATTAAAAACCCAATTAGAATAAAGATAGAGTAAGTGAATAAGTAAGTATGTTTTTACATAGCAACCTTAACTGGTTTTTGAAAGGAAGCTTTTTGTTTTTAGGATTTCTACTTTGGTTTCCACTAAAATTGAATGGTTCAAGGTAAGTTTGATAGATATAATGACATTGCTCAGATATTGAAAGGACATCACATCTCCTGCAAATAATTAAACTGGCTTCTAGTTTCAGAGGTCAGTTCTTACAAGAATTTAAGTTTAGAGTTCAGGAATCAAATTGATTAATGTAACGAAATATGGGATTTTTAAATAATGTAGAACTAAATTTGACACAATGAACAAGGGTTCTTCTTCCCACCTCTACCCTCTGTGTCCCATTCCATATTTCTGTTTAGTCTGAATGCATTTAAAGAATGCTGGGGACCAAGTGGATTTCTTCCACTACAAGTCTGCTCTCTCCTCGTTCAGCTTTGCTACTGTTAAACAGCAACTTCTCCACTCTAAATGAATACCACCCTTTCTACCTATTTACAGTCTTTGACTCCCTTCTAAAGCTTCACCTGCTTGAGATCAATGGGCTTCTTCAAACAGCTCAACATGATGCATCCTGACCTCTTTCTCCTCCCATCTGTCTGTTACTCACTTCCTCCCCACTTTTCCACTTATAACATCCTTTCCCCCTCTTCTTCTTTCATAAACTTCAACTCCTCCTGACCTTCAATTCCTCACCTTGACTCCATACCTCCTTGCTTCTAATCTCCATTCCTTCAAACTACAAGCCTTCCATTTGCTCCCCGCCTTAACGCAATCCTTTCCTGACTGTTTTCACTTGATCCTATTCTCCCCCTTCTCCCTCCTGCTCTTTGACCTTTCTCTTCTCTTCTGACTCATTCTTCTCAAATTATATATATACTGTGAGATACTCCCAAGGTCCTGTACAATAATAATTATATTTTTCCTATTTCTGTACTGTTGAAGTTAGTTGAATTACTGTAATGTAAGATATTAATGCCCAACCATCCTAATACATTACATGATAGAAATCTGTAATTGCAGTCTGTTTAACAAATGTTGTCATGTACACATTTGTTATTCATACCTCTTTGCTTTTATTATAATTGTACTATATTTCTACATAGAGTGTCTAAGATTTTCCAAAGTGACAAGTAATTTTGGATGCCCAGTGCGAGATGCCTTAAAAAGGCCTGATTTTCAAGTGTGGCACAGCCACTCTGAAAAAGTAAGCCATTTTAAGGTGTCTAAATTTGGACAACCATGGACAGGCATTCAAAATCATAGACTCTTCTGAAAATCTTGTCCTGCACATGTAAAAGTGTGCATATGGACACATTATGTTTTTTTCTAATAAAAAATAGACAAGTCAAGTGATTAAAACTAAAAAGCATGTCACTAGTATAGCATTATATCATAAAAGAAGAATTTCCTCTAGCAGAGATGGCACTTCCAGAATGTTGTTGTTTGTTTACCCAGCATCTAGTTCTCAGTGAAAGGATCAAACCAAACAGATGGAATAAATGGAGCAAACCAGCAGATTTTGTACATTCACTACATAAGAACGACACATACAAGTCTCTGGGTGAAGATAAAAGGGTCAAGAGAAAGGGGTGATGTCATGGTCAAGTGACTACTATAGACCATGAAATCAGGAGAAGGAGGCAGAACAGGAGGCATTTCTAGAACAAATATCCAAATCACAAGACCTGGTAGTAATGGGAGGGACTTTACTTGGATACATATTGGAAACAATTTGGCAAAACCCAAAATCTTCAGTACGTTTTTGGAATGTACTGGGGACAACTTGTTGTTCCAGAAGATGGAGGAAGTAACCATCGGGGCAGCTATCTGAGACTTGATTCTAACTCACAAGAAGGAATTGGCTGCAAATTTCAAAGTAGAAGGCAATTTGCGTGAAAGTGATAATGAAATGATAGTGATCATGATTCTAAGGAAAGAAAGGAGTGAGAATAAAGAGGATGGACTTTTTTTTTAAACAGACTCTAATGAACTCAGATAATTATTAGGTGGGGTTCCCTGGGAAGAAAATTAAGGGATAAAGGAGTTCAGGAGAGCTGTCATTTTCTCAGAGTCAATATAAAAGGCTTAACAGCAAACTATCCCAATGTAAAGAAAAGATCGGAAGAATAATAAGTGGCCAACAAGACTCCATCAGGGGCTCTTTAATGACTTGACAATCAAAAAGGAATCCTGCAAAAAATGGACATGGACAAGTTGCTGAGGTTGAATACAAAAGAACAACTCAAGCTTGCAGAGATAAAATCAGAAAGGCTAAGGCACAAATAAACAAAAACAAACAAACAAGATAAGTTACAATGTTCTAGCAAGGGACATAAAAGGCAATAAGAGGTTCTTTGAATGCATTAGGAGGAAGAGATATATGAAAGAAAGTGTAGGTTCACTACTTAGTGGGGAAAAGAGCTGATGTTGGATGCTGAGGTGTTTAATGCTTATTTTGATTCAATTTTCATTAAAAAAGTCAATGATTACAAGATACTCAACATAACATTACCAACAAGGAAGAAGGAACACAAGCCAGAATAGGGAAATAACAGGTTAAAGAATATTTAGATAAGTTAGAGGTATTTAAGACAGCAGGACCTGATGAAATTCACCTTAGGTACTTAAGGAAAGAGCAGAAACAATCTCTGAACTATTAGGGATTATTTTCAAGAACTCATGGAGGACAGGTGAGGTCCTAAAGGAATGAGAAGGACAAACATAGTACCTATCTTTCAAAAGGGAAACAAAGAGGATCCATAGAATTATAAACCAGTCAGCCCAACTTCGATATCTAGAAAGATACTGGATACTGTAAGCTTCTAGAGAATAATAGGGTAATAAGTAATAACCAATATGGATTTGTCAAGAATACATCATGAGAGACCAGCCTATTTCCTTTTTTGACAGGTTTATTGGCCTAGTGGATGCGGGGGGTGGGGGAGGAATCTGTAGATATGATATATCTTGATTTTAATAAGGCTTTTGACACAGTCCCACATGATCTCATAAGCAGAAAAGGGGCATGTGATCTAGATGAAGTTACAATGAGGTGGGTGCACAACTGGTTGAAAAAACATACTCAAAGAGTGGTTATCAATGGTTCATTATGAAACTGAAATATCTAGTGTGTTCTCAAAGGGGTCTCTACAGGGTCTGGTACTATTCAATATTTTCATTAAACAACTTGGATAATGGAATGGAGAGTATGCTTATAAAATTTGCAGAGGACACCAAGCAGGGAGTGGTTGCAAGCGTTTGAGGGCAAGATCAGAATTCAAAGTGACCTTGGTAAACTGGAAAATTGATCTGAAACCATCAAAATGAAATTCAGTAAAGATAAGTGCAATGTAATACACACTTTGGAAGGAAAACTCAAAAATACAACTACAAAATGGGGAATAACTGGCTAGAAAATAGTACTGCAGAAAACATTCCAGGGCTATAGTGAATCACAAATTGAACAGGAGTCAATGATACAGTTGCAAAAGAGACTAATATCATTTTGGGATGTATTAACAGAAGTGTCATATCAAAGACCATGAAAGATAATTGTCCGGCTCGGGTGAGGTCTCAGCTACAGTACTGTGTCAAAATCTCAGAATGACACTTTAAGAAATACGTTTACAAATTGGAGAGTGTCCAGAGGAAAGCAACAAATATGATAAAAGGTTTAGAGACCCTGATCTATGAGGAAGACTAAAATACTGAATATGTTTAGTTTTGAGAAAAGAAGACAGAGGGGAACTGATAACCGTCTTCAATTACGTTAAGGGTTTTACAAAGAGGACTGTGATTAATTGTTTTCCATGTTCACTACAAGTAGGACAAGAACTAATCTGCAGCAAGGGAGATTAAGACCCTGTCTACACTTACCTCTGGGATTCTGCGGCAGTCGATGGGAGTTATGCAAGTTTTTTGCATAGCTTGTCTAACTCTCATCGACTTCTGGGCTTCTCTTCTGCGTGCCATCTTCACTGCACTGTGCCGACAGGAACTTGTTCCTGTCGATGCAGCGCTACACCACTTGCAAAGGTGGTCTTAGTATTTTGATTTCTGGATCGACTGAGCAGGTCTTCACTGACCGCTCAGTCGATCCAGAGAAGTTGATCTGACGGAGCCAACTTTGCTGCCTTCAGTGTAGCTGTAACCTTAGATTAGATATTAGGAAAAACTTTATAACTATAAGGTTAGTTAAGTACTGGAATAGTTTACTAAAGGAGGTTCTGGAATCCCTATCATTTCGAGTTTTTAAGAACAGATTAGACAAATACCTGTCAGCAGTAGTCTAGGTATACTTGGTCCTGTATCAGGGGAGGTGGAATGGACTAGGTGATCTCTCAAAGTCCTGTACAGCCCCACATTTCTATGAATCTATATGGAAGTAGTGGGCAGAATTTACAGCTGGGAACTTTTTATCTTGAGAATGTGCATATCTAGTAAAAGGGCATGTTCATATTAAATTAGATCTGAGCAAGGATAACATTAAAAATATTTCCCCTGTTTTCTAACTACTTTTTTTCTTTATGTATTGGGCGTTAGTGGAGAACAAAGTGAAAAATCCAAGTGGATTTTGCCTCTGTGATTGGGTCTTCCACAAAAGAGGAAATCAACCCCAAACTGATTTTGTACATTAGCCAACCATCTGCTGAGTATTTTGCTGGGGTGCAAAAATCAAGATGCTTCATATTTCATATTATTCACATCACTTCATCTCAAGCCAGCTTTTAGTATTACTAATTTTTTTCCCTCGAGTCTTCTTTCGTATGGCTTGGATAGGTAGCAATGATTACAAATTTATATCTAGGTTTGATAGCCAGCACATTGCTGTAGCAGTGAGCTGGTGAATGTCCTTCAGACTCCTGGTGAAAGAATGAAGGGGACACTCACTCAGATATGATGTGCTCCATCATTTGTGACTGGTAACCACAGTCGCATACGGGTGTTTGCTCATTTTCCATTTAAAGCGGGTTTGTCTACAACTCCCATGAGATATCCTGATGTAATTCAATCTGCATCACTCCTTCCATCATAAATCAAAACCCCGTGGTTCCTTGGCAGGGTCAACAATGAGCTGTTTTTTTTGAGTGGTCGAAACGCTCCATGAGGCTCTCCGGTGAACCTCGGCGTTGAACTTGAGTGTAAGGGTCTTGATACAGTTTCATAGAATATTGCAGGATTTCAACCTTTCTCGGGTTCTGCAGGTCATCATGCAATGGAATCATTGTGTTTGCACTGACATGGTTAATAAAGTGAGATATTGGGTAACTCTTCTAATTTGTGGAGCCTGGGTGTGTGATAGGATCAGGATCAGTCAACTCAGGTTGATTTGAGCATCCCTGACACTTTGTGCATGGTGCTATTGAGTTGAGTATCAATGAGTTTAGTGTGACTATTGTGAGACCACACTGGCCACAAAGTATTTAGCCACAGAGCGTACCAAGGCAATTGTTCTGCTTCGTAGGATCCATGAACTAGAGTCCCATGATATTCTGGACAGTTTCCTAATAATTGCGATCCCTCAAATATAAAAGGGGTTTTGCTTATGTTTACTTTCTTGTCTCCTACAAATACTTTGTGATTCAGTTTTATCATTTTTTAAAATCTGTTTAATAAAAATGGACATTTATCAAAAATATATTCCAAAAAGAATAATTTTAATAATATTCTAGTGTGTACTTCCAGATATTGGTTTGTTGATTTGATTTTCAAAACTCAAAAGTACTGCAGATTTTGCTACATTGATAGTAGCTACAATAAGAAAGTGTTTACTTAAATAAAGAGCAAAGATTCTGTAATAAATTAAAAAAAACATTAACTCTAATTTTGGAAATATCAGGTTTTGAGCTAACTAGTGTAGAAAAATAAACCCAATTCATTAGTTAATCATTTTAAACACCTGATTCTGTCTTTCCGCCATTGCTTTATACAGATCTCCACTTGTATCCATTTGTTCAGCATCTGTGCCTAGAATTTTCATATGAATTAAGTAAACAAGCACATTTCTTGACACAGTTGGAAGTAAAGAGGGCTTAAGTGTAGCGACTACTATTTTCAAAACATTTCCCTTAAAAGACCTCAGTCCTGCAAATGTTTATGGATATGCTTATGGATATTAACTTTATATGTGTGAACAGTCTCATTGAAGAAAGTAGGCATCAAATGAAGCACATGGGTCAATATTTAGAGAATTAGGGCATAAGAAAAGGGTAAATTGGGGTTTCATAGGTGCAACTGAAGGAAAAAATATGCCAGAAGTGTGCACAGAAACAAGAAGTCGCACGCTTCAAACCTTAGCTAGTATTTTGCTGTTGCTTTTATTTTTTTCCTACTGCTTTCATCATTAGGATGGTTTGATTAATAATGCTAACACCTGAAGTACTCACTCATTGTTTTCTCAGTTAAACTCCAATTGACTTCCCTGGATCCTTTGCCTTAGCGAGGACCTGGTCCAATAGAAGCGCTGACTGCCTCTTGGGAAGAGCTCAGCACTTTGCCAAACCCCGTTCAAGATGCTTTCATCACCTTGTAGGACTGAGCAGAGAGCAGGAACTTCAGGATTTGACCCATTAAATAACCACATTTTCAATGACTGCAAATTCTTTGCATTTCTTATCCTATTGACACGTGAAGCATACCTCTTTACATGTCCCTCAGTGAGTGACATTACTCATTTTTAGCACCAAAATTACCTCCATCCACACAAATTTGGTGTTGCCTCATTTTTGAGGTGGGTATTTATGTCACCAAGAAGGATGGTGAAACTGAGTTTATAGAAAGAGTTTACACTAAAAGAATGAATCTGAGAGTAGTTTTACATGAATTTGTTTGTTATCCTCATTTGTGGTCTTTGTCACACTCTGCATTCCACATTTGGGCTTTAGCATATTTGGGAAGATGCTGAGAACTCTTTTAATTGGAAATAGACAGGAAAGTTCACAAATCTGTCAGGGCTTCTTGTTTAACAGTGTAATGCTAACCACTAGCACAAAGCAAACGAGTCACATCCTAGCGTTGTTCCTGGTTAAATTGATTTAGGTAGATGGAAATTGCTTTTTGAAAATAAACAGGTAATCACAGATATATAAATTAAAAAGCTGTTAATTTTCTTTGATGGACAATGTCCTTGGTAAGGTGCCTCATTTACATTCTGGGGGCACAAATATTATTAATACCAAGGTCAATGAAGAAGAGATTAGGCCTTCCAAATAATTTATTTTAGTTTTGAAATGTCAGATCCTATATGAGCTAAGAATATAGTATTCATTCTCTTGCCACAAAGTGACACTAGTTTTGTTTCTCAAAATGAGGTTTTTCATCAGCTCAGTGTGCGAGTGTCATTACATGCTGCAGTGTATCATTCAACAGCAATTTGTAACATTATGGATAGAAAAGATTAATCTATTTTGCTTGATAAGGAATACCTACAGGTTAGATGAATTATGAAAAAGGAAAATATTTTAATACAAATAAAGAGACAATTAGTCCTCATAATCTTTCCCCCAGTTATTCTGTATCTGCTACATTGCAGAAAAATAAAATAGGTTGAGGTATGCTACTGGAGTCAGACTTAAGTGACAATGCTTCAGCATTATTCTACTATCCATCAGGTCATTTAGTACAAATAGTGTCTGTCGACAGTTGTAACATCCTTTCATTTTTAATGTTCGTGTTAGTGAGCTATGCTGCTGAAAGATCTGATAACTCTTGTACCAATCTTACTGTGATGGGGTACGCTTGCCCTGCACTGGTTCACCAAGGATTAAGTCTACCTTATGGACCATAGAGGCCAAGCCCCTCAGCCCTGCTGGGCATACTCTGGTTGGAAACCAACTATAAAAGGAAGCATGTCAGCTCATTTGGGGCTGACTGCTGAAAGCGGATGCAGACTTTCTGCTCCAGCCAGGGAGCCGCTGATCCCCACCAGCCATGGAAACCTGGAAACCCCGGTGGATGACAGGATGGTGAAGGACGCCCTGGACTGGCTGGAGCTATCAGAGGCCACTTCAGCTGAGGAAACCTGAGACCCCGAAGATGCACAGACTGCTGTCAAGGGGACAGGGTAGGAAGTGGCCTGGGGCGCTAGCCACAGAGCTAGGTGGCATCAGCATGTTGTGACCGGATCCCTGCTGACCCAGTGATGGAACACTCTGCCACTGTCAGGGTCCTGGGTTAGGACCGAGTGGAGCACGGAGAGCCCAGGTTATCCTACCCTGACCACCACCCAGCCTAGGTGATGGCCCAACTTCCCTTTCCCTGACTAGCCATTAGTTATCGAAGCTCTGAAGTCATGGGTTGCCATATTGACTAAAACCAAGGGTAGCCTTGCAGCCCTGAGACTGAGGACATCCTTATTAACTCTAGCCATTATGCTTTGCATCCCTGAAGCCAAGGGCAGCCATACTAACTTTACCCTTAGGCCTTGCTGCCCTGAAGCCAAGGCTGACCATATCGACTCTAACCCTTAGGCCCCGTAGCCCTGAGGCTGGGATTGACCATATTGACTTTAGTCATTAATCCTTACGACCCTGCAGCCAAGGGCAGCTATATTGACTCTAATCCTTAGGCCCTGCAGCCCTGAGGCCAAAGGCAACCATATTGACCATAGTCATTAGCCCTTACAGCCCTGAGGACAAGGGTAGCATCTCGGTCCTGAGCGTTGGGCCACACATCCCAAAAGAGAGAGAGGGCTACCAGATTGATTTGGCCTTTACATTGTGAACCCTCTGGAGGGGCCGAGAGACCTGGCCATGAGATTCTATCGACTCTTATGCACCCCAAAAAGGGAACGGGGTATGCTTGCCCTGCGACACTTATTAATGATCTATTGGATTCATGTCCGCTATTCTGAACTGTTGAACAATCATAAAAATAAACATAAAAGATAAGTATATTAGAAACTCACTGGAAAGAAGAGTTAATAGTTAATTACTTAAGTTACTCTAACATATTTTAAAACCATATTATTATGTCCAAGCAGATGCATATTAAATAAAAAAAGTCTGATAAAAATGTTGTTTAGATTGCAAAGTCAAGCACTTAAGAGTCAGGAAAGGCCATGTCACAAGGCAGGACTTCTCCACAGCTCCCAAAGACACATTGCCAGTCTCATGCTGTTTTAGGGTACGTCTATGCTGATGGCGGCAAAGTCACTGCCGTTAGATTGACTTATCTGGATCGAGTGAGCAGTCAGTGTAGACCCGCTCAGTCGATCAGGAAGTCGACACTGGTAATCCAACTCCTCAAGTGGCGTAGTGCTGCGTCGATGGGAACACAGTTCCTGTCAGCGCAGTGCAGTGAAGACGGCGCGCAGAAGGGAAGCACAGTAGTCGATGGGAGTTATGCAAGCTACTCTGTGTAGCTTGCGTAACTCCCGTCGACTGCTGCCAAATTTCCAGGTAAGTGTAGACCAGGGCTGAGTGTCCAAAACTTAAGCAAAAACAAAAATAATAATTATTATAAAATAAAATATAATAAAATAATAATAATCATAAACCAGTTATTCAGCTTTCCTTTGCCTCTCAGGGTGTCACTAATTTCCCTGGCAGGCCTCCTTCCTAGCTCTGACTCGCTGGGTTTCTCTCATTCCCAGGCGCCTTTTTTTAAAGCCTACTCTGGACTAGCCGATGCAGCACAGATCCACTGGCCCTGCTCCCTTTTTAGAGGGCCCATGTCACCCTGTAACATTCCTCCCAGTTCAGGCTTTGCCAACTCCTCAGATAAGCCTTTTAAAACCCATCCTTAGTTCATTCCCCCCCCCCAAAAAAGTGAACACAAATTTTCCCCACAGATGTTTTACCCTAATTATTCCTACTCATCCTTCAGAAGCTTAACCTGGAACTTCAACTCTCATTTCTCTTTCAGCAACTCATCCTTCTCTTTTTGGGCTTGCTTCCAGGACTCTTCAAAGCAGTAAGCTCCACCCTTTGCTTTTCCATCAAGAAGAGCCTCTCCTCTCCTCCCCATGCTGTGCTCACGCATTTAGTGTGGCACTCCATTTTTTATGCCGCCTCCATCCTTGTGCCCTTCTCACAGACATTGTTCTTCTCAGGCCCTCTGGGTCCCTGCTGCATACTGAGCAGCCCAAGGTCCCTCTGGGTCCCACCTATACAGTGTTTTGCCTCCACCATGAACTTCCACTTCCCCGTACACGTCTGCCTTCATGCCTTTTCCTGGGGAATTATTGCCCTCAACCTGCAGGGCTCTCCAGTGTATCCCAACAACCCTCACCATGCCCTGGCTTCAGTGCAGTCCTCTCCTGATCCCAGCCAGTCCTTGCAGCTGGAGTGCAACCCCGCTCTTCCCAGTGGGAACCTCCACAGCATCTCTACTGGGAGCATCCCTCACTCCCCCAGACCCGCTCAAGGTTCCTTGGGGTCCAGCTCTCTAGCTTGGAGAGGTCAGCAGGTAAGCTCCTCCTGCCTTCAGCCCTGAATCTCTGGCTTGAAGATGCTAGCCAGCAAACCCCTCTTACTGCTTTTCTGCCTTAAGACTCTCCCAGGTACCACCTTCTACTTCCTTTTGGGACTCCTCCAATCCCCTGGTCTCTGGCAGCTGGTCTCTGGCCCTTTCTGATTGAACCAGTCTGTTCTGAGTCACTAGAACTCTCCTGCTTCTTCTGTGCTCTGAACAACTGAGCCAGTCTTAAAAGCACAGTTCAAATAGGGACAAATGCTTCTTATACGTCCTACTAGTAGAGCCCTGCAAATCTGTGGATATCTGCTTTATATCCACTGCTGATCATTTTTTTAAAGATGATGGATAGGATGCGACTCTCAAAGGCGGGGAAGCAGCAGTCTGCGTCTCAGCCTTTGAGGCTGCTTCCCCGCCTTTGAGATGGGAATGGGGTTTGCCCACCAATCAGCTATTCCATGGGGCTCCCCTTCAGGCTGCCAATCAGCTGTTCAGCTGGACTCCCCTGCCAGGCAGCAGGGGAGCTCCAAGAAACAGCTGATCGGTGACTGGCAGGGGATCCCCACGGAACAGCTGATCAGCGGCCGGCTGGGGAGCCCCCCAAAAGCTGTTCCATGGGGCTCCCCTGCAGGCTGCCAGTCAGCTGTTCCATGGGGCTCCCCTGCCGGCCATCTATCTGCTGTTGGGCAGCTTCCTGGAGGGGCTGGCCCCTGAACAGCTGATCAGTGGCAAAGGCTGTAGCTGGGCTGACCTCCAAACAGCTGATTGGGGGCCCAGAATTATGGTTGCTGCAGATGCGGATTACTACACTGCGGATGGCGGTCAGAGGCAAGCTGTTTGGGGCGGATGTGGCTCAGATGCGGATCCACATTTGTGCATCCGCGCAGGGCTCTACCTACTTGCTCTCAGGCAAAACGTTCCCTTCTTTGGGCCTCATGTTGCATGATTCTCAAATGCCTCTTTACTGCTTTATACCTATGCCCACCAATCTTTTCCCACTGCAGGATCTCCAAGAGGTATTGTTGCTGCTCCTTGAGCATGGATACTCATTTTTGTGAATCCAGCTGCATCTCCTGTTGCTCTAGTCTGGCCACCTGCAGAAACTGGAGCAGGAACTCCTGCAATTGTTGCCATCCCTCCATGCACCAACTTGGAAGATGGATCTTCTTTCAGCAAAGCAGGCTTCCACATACTTTATCTCCATCAATTCCTGGTCAGCCGAACTGGGGTGGGTGTATCACTCGAACCCAAGTGTCAATTTCCCCTCAGTTCCAGGGATTGATTGCCTGCCCACGTTCTCCACCATGAATAATAAGGCAGGGCTCCTCCCTAGCTTCCAAAGACACACTGCCACACCCACAGTCTTTTGAGGCAGATTTACTGTCCCAAATTTAATCTGTTTGTTTTCGGCTCACCCCAGGGAAGTTTTCACGTCTACAGCACAGATTGTGACTGCATCCCCACCCAGGGAACTCTGGCAGTCCTGAGCCCGCTGCTTCCAGCTCTTCTGCTCTGTTCTCTGAGCACCACTACCCAGGGCCTTCCTCCCTGGATGCCCCTTTTCATAACAGATCCTCTTAGGTTTTCACAGCCTATCCTCTCATGGGACTCTGGCCATCCTGCAGCTTCCTAGCTCTGGATTGGTCTACACTTACCCCAGCGATTTGGCCGCAGTCGACAGGAGTTACGCAAACTATGCAGAAAATTTGCGTAACTCCCGTCAACTGTTGTGCTTCTCTTCTGCGCGCTATCTTCACTGCACTGCACCGATGGGAATCGCGTTCCCGTCGACGCAGTGCTACGCCACTTGCGGGGGTGGATTAACAGCGTCGACTTCTGGATCGACTGAGGGGATCTTCACTGATCGCTCAGTCGATCCAGATAAATCGATCTGACGGCGGCGACTTTGCCGCTGTCAGTGTAGACATAGCCTCTGACTCATCAGCTGTCCTTTTCCCTAGGCCCAGGCGCCCTTTTTTAAAACTGAAATCTGGCCAGCTGATGTGGCATAGGTCCACGGGCCCTGCTTCCTCTTTGAGGGCCAGTATTGCCCTCTGACAGGCCAATTTAAGGTTGCCTGTGTGACCTTAATTCTGCTCATTTGTGCCTCTATTCTTTGAGGCACATTAGTACATTGAGTGAGTACTACAAGATTGTACTATAATGCATGTTCACCAGGGAGAAAATTAAGATTCAGGGGCAACCTAAATACTGGGAATCCCTAAACGTTTGAGTGCTTGACTTTGCAACATAAATAATGTTCTTTTAACACATTTTTAATGCCATTTCCTAACCTTAAAAAAAAAAAAAAAAAATCAAATTACATGCAACTGTACCAATGTATACTATGAAGAGGGTTTCAATCCTGAATCTTTCACCCTGTGGTATAGAGCTCAACCACCTGAACTACAGGACAAACTACTTTTGCCGTCTGTAGGTGAAGGTTGTCATACCAGATGTTAAAGGTGGAAGGATAGGCCTTGATGTTGAGGTGTTTGATGTAGAAGATGAGCGAGGGAGAAGGCAGCCTGGGCAACTCTCTCTTCTCCCACCCCATGAAGGTCTTACTGGGGACATGTGCTGGATTTAGGGGCAGGTGGCTTTCTCTCACCCCCAACTATAGCTGCCTCAGCAACTTTAAGGTATTCCCAGTAGTGTGTGTGCACTACATTCCCAAACCAGGCTGAACTTTTTCAGATTGGATCATTTTACTGAAATGTTTCAAGGATGAAACCATGAACACACAGCATACAAAAGCCCATTGCTTGAGTGGCTGCCAGGAACTCACACTCTGGGGTGCTAACCCTTTAAAAAACAACAACAGGACACTGAAAAATATAGCCATGTGCTGCTGCTTTGGTGGCAGTTTGAGCCTGGCCCCAGAACGTACAATGATACTGAAAGGCTGCCAACATTTTCCTGCACAAAACACACAACAGAAGGGAAATGGTCATTTTAATAGTGTATAATTCAGCCAAACTTGAATGGTATTTCAGAAGGACAAAGAAAAGGCATTTCTCTAAGGTTTGAAGATTAATTTGGGGGAGTAAAAGGGGCAAAATCCAAATTACAGGGGAACATATGAAAGAAGAACAAGAGAGTAAAGGAAACCACACAATGGGTTTGGAAACCGGGGAGAAAATTAGACCAGGTTTTTTTTTTCCGTCTTAAGGAAAACAAAGGTGTGTTGCAAAGTGGATGGAAAGAAACGAAGATGGGTAGAGACAGAGATTAAAAAGTGAATAAGTAACATTTATAAGAAAGTAAAGGACTATTTTAATTGACTTTTTTCCCCAATGGATTTAGTAAAAGAATGCTTTGTTGCAAATTTAGGAATATTTTACAATTATTGACTATGCTGCCATACGCTAGCAAAGGTGCCAGATTTAACCTGTGGCTAATGACTTTTAAAATCCCGAACATGTGCAGAAATATAAAAAGCTAACACTGTGAAGCATTTTCAATAGTTGCAATCAAAGAAAGTGACTCATTAAGTAAAAGACAAAATTTTACACTTTTCTTCAGGAAACAGTACAGTATTTCCAATTCAAAAATTAAGTCACACTAATAAAGCGTAATGCATCTTCTCAAGTATTCATGAATTTTATTGTATTTTTTATTTTAAATACATGAATCTTCCACAGTCCCATGTTTCCATCACTGCTGTTGTTAGTTAATATTTAAATTGATTCTGATTTTGAAAAACCTGTCTCTATTTACTTTTAAAGTAACTCATTATGGCAGGCTTTAAATTAAAATAGAACCGCTATTTTGTACAGCACTGCAGTTATAACTAGCACAAAAGAAACTCAGCTGAACACACAACAGCTGTTTAAATATGAACAATGTTATTTAAAAGACAGACATAATACTTATTGAAGTATTTCATAACACTTATGAAAAAATGGAGATTTAATTCCAGTTACCAGGAGTGGAATCATTATAGATCACGAATGTATATGTCTATTATTGCATATTTTAATCTAGAACTTGTACAGTGGTTATTCGTATGGCTGATATTACTACAGACCAAATTTATCCAATCTGCAACAACAGCTGCAGTATTTGATGGAGTAACTAACCAGATAAAGGGAGATCGTCTGACTTAATTTATCTCGATTTTAGCTGAGTGTTTGATAAAGTATCTCACGAGAAGCCAGTATAAAAAGGTCAAAGATGCTGCTGTTCATATTGGACTGGAGAAATGGAATAACAAGTGGCTCGCTTAAAATAAACCACCAAACAGTCATCAGCTGATAATGACTTTCAGCCATTACAGGCTTGGGCTAAATTTGAACTGTTAACATATAGGCCATTTGTATTTAACATTCATATTAATGATTTAGAAATGGATTTGAAATGAACGATGATAAAATTTTTGGATGAAACAAATTTGGGAGTGTTTAGCAGGAGAGACATTGCCAGAGCAGGAGAAGATTTAAATAGGCTAAGAATAGGGGCCAAATATAAAATCATGAAATTGAAGGTTAAGTGGTACGCCCCTGTGGAAAGCAAACCAAAAAGCAACATGAGCCCATATCCTACATTTCAGGTAACACTGTTGAAAACAGTGTGTGATAATTTGAAGATAGAAGACCAGTGCATGACAACTGTTAAAGAAAAAGGCTAGGTTATTAGGGTGAATAAGTAAAGGGATATGTTATAAATTAAGAGAAATAATGGTTACATTAAACAAAATCCTCACGTTGCAGGCTATACTGAGCCTCTCCAATTTAATACATATGATTTTAAGAGTTTAGATCTCTACTGTTCTGTGAGCTTGAGTCTTCCTTACATACAGAAGATAAAATTGACAATTATTTACCTTTGTAATGGCAGAAATAATGCTCCTGCCAATCTTCAGATAGGCAACTTGAAGAGATAATTAAACTTTACACAATAATTTTATTTACTCTTAAACATAGGATGACTCTATTTGAACTTGAATAATGTAAGGAAGATATAACAGTGCATATTAAAGGAAAATCAGTGATAATTTAAGAGGAAGGAAGGAAGTTAGTAGGAAGTTATGTACTCTCAACTTCACATGGGCAAGTGTCTGCAACAAAAGTTGATATATTTTTATAAGATATCACAAAGGAAACCTATCTTTTGGCAAACTGAGTTCTCAGGAACCACCTATTCCATGTGAGCTAGATTTCCCATGGCTCAACACATTGCTTTCTCTGAAGACACACCATTCCTTGATGAGTGATGTCTCTGACAGGTAAATATACAAACAAAGAAATCTTAAATTCTTCTTCCATAACTCATTCTTGTCATGCTAGCTTTTACATTCTTCCAGTAGGGAATCCATGCTCGAGAGCACAAATTTTAGTTAGCTTTGGTTTGCTGTTTTCTCTGTGCTCTGTTAGCTGCCAATAAATACTACTCTTTTGTTTAATCTGAATTGAATTGAGTGTTGATGGTGAAGTAGTCATAAAGTTCCACTAAGGCAAAGAAAGGTAAAAAGTGACTGAGTCCAGAGTCCAGTACAGAAAGGCTGAAATCTTCCCTCCAGAGCAGGGCCAGTTGGCACTGGAAGACTAAACAACCCACAGATGCAAGGTACAAATATTATCTTGTATGCCACATGTGGAATGTCATGTCCAGTCCTGGACTCCAAGTTTAAGAACATTCAGATTCTTGAAAGGACGCAAAGGAGAGCTGGAGGGCTTATCTGGAGATTTAAAGAAGTTATTTTATGCTGAAAGGTTTCAAGAGCTCTGAATATGTTCAGAATTTAAAGGAAGAGTAAAATGGGGCTTGATCATGGCATGTACTGGTGACCTTGAGAAAGAGCTACTCAGATTATAGAAAATGGCCGAATTGGAAGCTGGAAAAAGGAGTAATATGACATGTCTGAGAGAAGGGAGAAGATACATTTCTATGCTGTCAGAGGAAAAAGAATGATAAGAAGAGGATTGACATGTACTTACATTTTCAATAATATTACGGGGTCTGCATGCTGATAAGTAGGGTGTTCCATCCCAGTGCGTGCTGGATGGGCTAGGTGGATCAGTACTTATCTCCATCCTTAACATATAATGTAGCATTTTAATTGAAGTAAATGGGACTATTTGCTTGAACAGGATTTAGCCTGCAGTGTATTTTCATTACAGTCCTAAGTATGAATTGATAACACAGGTTGCATTTTAAAACAGTTAATCTTTTAATTGCTGAACATTTAAAAGACTAAGCTATTGCTGGGAATCTATGGGTTAGAAGTGTTATTCCTACCTGTACTATTTGTCCCTTTTTGTATGATATGTACCATCATACTTAGGATTATAATGAAAATATCCTATGGACCAAACCTTAGGTGTCTCGCTCATATGAACTGTGAGTTTAGTTTGACTTCAATTTGTCCTCCCACTCTTCAGCACAGATATTCTCTTTGCCAAATGGCTGTTTCTCATGCTTCATTGAGTACAATGAGAATAACTGCAATGCCCGTTTGCCACCTTTGACTCTGCCCTTGAGTTATTTCAGACTTCTCTAAAGAGAAGACTGATAAGATCTGGCATGAGTTTATTTCCTACTCCTCCTTCCCCTGGTGTTTTCCTTTTTTCTCCTGGCTGCTGACTGAAGTGTCTCACATTCTGCCTGCAACCTTTTTATGACCTTACCTTGACCCTGTTCTTGACTATTTCACCCTTGCTCCTACTGATATCCTCTCCCTTCCTTATCTCCTTCTCTTCTGACTCCTTTCTTTCAAAGTACAAGCATGCTACAATAGTCCCCATTCTATAAAAAAAAAAAAAAAGCAGATTCTACCTTTGTCTCTTTATCTACCATCCAATTTGTCACCTTCACCTTAGAGCTTCTTACAACCACTTTGTTTCCTGTGACTCTGTCCTGGATGGTCTCCAGTCTGGGCACTATCCTCCCCCACTCCACTGAAAAACTGTTTTCCCCAAGGGTTCCAATGATTTCTTCCTGGCCAACTCTTAGACCCTCTATTTCTCATCCTCCTTGACTGCTCTGCAGCCTTTGATATTACTGTCCATTCCCTGTTCATTGACATGCTTTGGATTTTGTGACCCTTTCTTTTCTTGGTTTTCACCTTTCCAGCAACTCCTCCAGTGTCACGTTTTCTGGTTCCTCTTTCCCCTTCCCCACAGCATTGTTCACCTCCTCTTTAACTTTATCCCTGGGGGAACTCATGTGGGTTCAACTATCATGTCTATGCCTATGACTCACATCTATTTCTCCACAACTGTCCAGTCTCCTATTCTATATATGACTGTCTTTCCAATGTATCATCCTGGGTGACTGCTACCAGCTCAAATTTAACATAGCAAACCTGAAGTTCTGAAGTTGGTGCCTTCAAGTATCAAGTTAAAAATTAACTGCCACCACTAAACTGAAAGGAGAGGAAAAAAACCCAAACACACACAAGAGTCTTGATATAGAGAAAACAAAACATCCTGAGGCTATGTACACACTGACAGCAGCAAATTCACCACCGTCAGATCGATTTTTCCGGTTTGATTGAGCAGCAGTGAAGACACGCTCAATCGATCCAGTTGTCAATCTAATAAAATCACCTCCCCAAAAAGCATAGCACTGTGAACGGGAACACATTTCCCCTCCGTGCAGCGCAGTGGAGACAGCACACTAAAGGGAAGTTATGAAGTCAAAGAGAGTTACGCAAGCTACTCTGTGTAGCATGCATAACTCCCCTCGACTGCCGCAGAATTTTGCCGGCAGTGTAGAGCTGCCTAAATCAGCTCAGGAGCAGCAAGTAATATTTTTATAGGTCAAGTGAAGATCTAAAAATTTGAATAAAAGGAGAAAAATAAATAGGATTAGAAATGATTTTCTGTAGGAAGCACAGTTATTAAAAACTCCTAGTACATCTAAAAGTGAAAATGATGTAAAACGTCCTAAACCTTAGGGAATCTGTTGCTATTTGTGCATCAGTTAACCCTCCCAGTACTCTATCTCCAATAAACCGTGTCATGCATTTTAATAGTCTGCTATTGCTGTTCTCATTCCATGTTATCCATAGATAGCTGTGTCATAAACATTAAAATGGACAGAGTGCCCCAGCACGATGTGAAAAAATGTGCCAACTGTAATAGAATTTCTTTAAAAAGTCATAATTATCTAAAAGCATAAGGCAATATTGATTCCTTCCTGCTGCCACACCCAGTCATGCAGCACTGAAAGTATTATTGCTCAGTCTGATCAATCAGTGTACCACTAATTCAAACTCCATAGCACACAAAAGTGGATGTTAAAAGAAATTAGGTTTTTATTTTATAGAGGTCTTAATTAACTGCTGCTCTTTTCTACCCTTAAATATATTGCTTTCTAATGAGCTGAAAGTAAAGTGAATGACTATTTTACAGCTACACTGTAAAGAGTCATGCCATTTTGGATAAATTGTCATGGAAAGTGTAAAAAGTAGCTTTAATGTTTACATGATCTGAAAGCTAGAAGTACGCTAATTTTTAGCACCAAGTTCTGCCCGTAGATTTGATCCAATGAAGCCAAACCAAAAGAAAATTAGGCCCTTACATTTCCAATTCAAAGTATTTTTATGCCTATTCTAATATTGCAGAGCCTTCTAAAAGTCATTTTTGTGCTAACATAGGACTTTCTGAAAAGGAGACTCTGGATAATGCTGAATTTCTCTAGGTGTACTCGTTCTCAACATAGGTCCTGATTTAACAAAGCTGCTAAACATGCACCTAAGCCCTATTAACATTTGTCAATGAGACAGGTGTTATTTAAATGTTAATCAAGTAGGAAATATACATGGCCAGATCCTAGCTCCTATTGCATGCGCTTTGTTCCAGTCCAGCCCTGGGCGATGTAGGGAGTGCGTCAGAGAATGTGGCCAGAGCAGTGCTATGCTCCAGTCATCTTCAACCTCTGGGACAGACCCTTGGAGACTGCTGTAGCCAGACAAGTTAGAGCAGCGCTCGAGGTGCTTTAATATTCACTGGGTGCTGAACTAGGGACTTAAATTGTGAGTAGAGGTCTGCAAAGTAAACCACTTGTGCCCTTTCCACGTGGTTCTGCACTGACTAGAGCTAGGCCAGACCCAAAGAACACGGCCACAAGATTTAAGGGTCTAGCTTTCTACCACCGCAAAGAAAGGCAGAACCACAAATCAACAAACAAACAAAAACCCCAAAGGAAACAAAAGACCCCACCCCAAATTTGAGTTCTTTGAGTGAAAAAAAAGACCAATGCCAATTTTTTAAAGACTAGCGATATGAGGTGCCTCTATTTTTGGATATCCAGTCTGAGACAACTTAAGGAGACCCCATCCAGGTTTCTGAAGTTGGGTACTCAAAAGGTGAGCCACTCTGCAAGAGTTGACACTTTTGAAAATTTTGGCCCAAGCTTTGATTCACAAAGTCTCCTTGACTTCAGCCTCTCACACACTGTACTGTTTTCTAAAAACATACCGAGTTCATAGCTAAGGCAGTTTCAATGAACAGATGTCTTAAGAGTCTGTCATAATTAAATTAAAAGTGGAATGGGGAAATAATCTATTTACAGAGACATAATTCAAATCTTGCCTTGTAATATGCAGAATCAATCAGGCTTCAAAAAGATTACAATGTTTTTACTAAAAGGCCGAAACAAGAACATAGAGCCTGATAATGTAAGGTGCTGATCACCCTCAACTAGGTGAATTTGACCAATAATTAAGATCCACTGCAATAGAATTTGACCAGTAATTAAGATGTACTGTTTTATAGCCTTGTAAAAGCAGGCTTCCAGGTTGCATCCTACACAACAGTGGTATAAAGATTCAATCTTTTTCTCTATGAAAACAAAATAAATAAATTAAATTAAGTTCAGATTTATTGTACCATCCATACATAGTTGTACCAAATTTCTATAAAGCACTTTTCATCACTAGATCTTAAAATGCTTAACAAAGGTGGTCAGAATTGTTATGCCCATTTTACAGATGAGGAAACTGAGGCAGAAAAAGGCAAAGTGACTTGCCTATGGTCACCCAGCAGCCAGGCCAGGAATAGAGCCCAGGTCTCCTGAGTCCCTGGTTTGTGCACTATATGCTAGGGCATTAGGCCTCAAAGTAAAAAAAGCTGTACATAATGTTAAAAACTGAAGTGAATCCTTCTGTAATTAGTGGAAATGAATAATAATTACACATCCTCCCATCACACCAGTGTGAATCAGGAATAATTTTATTAAAGTCAAAGGTGAGGGAGATCAGGCCTAGTATGTTCTGCTAAGAAATTATTCCTTTGTTACTACAGAATATCACTACAGGGTACGCACATGCTTCTCAAGTACATTTCCCCTCTTGCATTTAAAATCAACTTTAGTTCATTATCTGCAGTCAGAAATCAAACTAAGCAAAGTCAGGGCTAGACAGCTTCTGGATCAAAGAGAGCAAACGATGTAACACACACACATACAACTAACTTATACTGATATAGCTATCTTGGTATAAAACCCTAATGAGGACAAGCACAGGTGGGTTTCAGGTCAGTGTAGCTAGTAGAGGTCAATGTTCTACTACCCACCTGCAGTTAATTTCAGCAAGCTACACTAAAGTAAACTCTACAGTGCCTTGTCTCCACTAGGATTATACATCAAGGCAGTTCTTTTCAGTCAGCTATCTTCCTAAACACACACATCTTTTTTGCGGTGAAGATACAGCCTTCTCTAGCAGGTACTTCCTCAATAGCCCTCTAGCATGGTATTAAGAGGGGCATCATGTTGTTGGAGGCACTATCTTTCAGATGAAGTGCAAGTCCTGGCAAATGTAATTCAAATTCTGATCAAATATGACTTTTTAAGAGCTCTCACACATTCTGCAAGAAAAGGATGTTAGCCCTGGTCTCTAAGATCACTTACCTGAAATTCCTAATGCTTAAAATGTACATTGTCTCCTAAATTGTGATGTTCCTGTGCAATATTGAGAAACTACTCTGTTCCATTCTAGAGGCTGTGTATTCTGTATAATTACGCATATTACTGTAGGGGAAATTTTAAGCATAGGTGGACAATATAATAATCTAAATTAGTGTCTTTACAAAAGGAGCTCTTACAAAGAGTGCTTTTGGCTCATTAATGACCCTAAGTGATCAGAACCTCAGTTTTTAAATTAATCTGAATGGTGGATACTTTTTAAAAAGCACAAATGGTGCTAAACTCCCTTTGACTTGTGTGTCTAACTGTCATCTGTACTTTTCAAAAACAGATACTAAAACTATATACACATTTGTTAATACCACATATATGGTCAAGATAAGCATGGATTAAATTCCACTACTACTATAACCATGGAATAACCAATAGAACCATGAAATAAACGGTTGTTCTGCACCTTTGAAATCACTTTCATTCTTATCACTATTGATACTTGGTATATGCTAACATGCCTTGCAGCTGAAGATGTCAAAATTGCTTCTCTCTCTTCTATTATTTCCAACATATCATATTTCTGATATGTAAGAAACAGTTATTTAGAATCTTTCAAAATTACTCATTCTCTTTTCCCTGCCACCTGGAAGTGTGGATCAGATGAAAACAGAGAAGCAAGTCACTCTGATTCAAGACCCAGGACTGGAATTATTCATGTTTAGACCTGTGACAGTTTATGGTCTGATATTGTAACTTGCTTTGCCTACAAATACATTCTGTTCACTGGCAAGTTAAGATTTCAGACTTACCAGTGAGAAACAACATACATTTTGATTCATGAAAGGTTGCAAGATCTCAGACCTTAAAATAATGAATTCATGATTTATAAAATAGTCACTGAAATTCATTTGAAGAGGTTTTAAAAATGCAATAGCATTTCCCCCCTCTGTATATGAGAACTAAAGCAAACTGACTTATTTTTCATATCTCCTTAACTGCAAACTTGAAACTCAACAAATCTTCTAATATAACACCTCTAAAATATATGGTATAAACACAATACATGGTGTGCTGCAGAATAAAAAGATTTTAATGCACACTCAGCTGGAATGACCTCCATAACTCACTTGTGTCTTTGACACTAATTAGCAAATTTGATCACCCCAAATTTATGCCTATAAAATCATTATACTGCTACATATTACCATGTCTGTTTCTTCATACCCACATATGTGTCAGAGAGAAAGAGACCATAATTTGTTATTCACTCAGAATTTTTTTTTAAATCAGTGATTCCTTTACTCAGCCTAAGTAGCAATGGGCAAATGATACAGGAATTGTTAACAATTTAGCTGCAAAGACAATATGATCATTAAATGAATGTAGCTTTAAGTGAAGCTAGCTGCACAGCCAGAGTTGACATGGAATATAAATTTAATAAGCTGGAGGCAAGCATTCAGGACAACTAAATAAATACAGCATCAGACTGTTTATAGTATTGACACCATGATACTGAAATGCATGTTCAAGAGGCAACCCATTTCAGATGAATCAACCAGGAGACTATTTATATTTTCAAAGCATTTTTTTAAAAGTAGAAATCAAAAACATTTGGTCGGGGAGCATTAGATGCAACATGTTGAATCTTTCATATTGAAGCTAGAAATATATTATTATTCCTTCTCCCAAAATCACAGTTATCAATTAATATAAATTATAAAGAATGAATAGCAAACACATGCCATGACGACTTTTAACTTACTATTCTCTCCAACGCAGTGGGAGTTTGAACTGGCATTCTTTATTCCCCTATTAAATTTACCTTTTCCATACAATTGCTCCTAAAGTTTGCATCTAGTGTTGAAAATCTTTATTGTAAAGTGATTTTAATTAGGCATTTTTGTAACATTACTACATTACAATATATACTAGACTTGTTCAATAATGATTTGGAAACTCTGATGTGCCCTGTAGTTCTTGATCTTAAATATTTGAATTATTTCATCATGCAAATAATTAAAGCAGATGATGCACTTAAAATAGAATTACAAAACCTTAAAATTACCTAAAGCAAATCTCTCAGTTAATCTAATCATTCACACTAATCTATGCAAATTAAATATTCCCAGGGTTTCTGAATTGGAGGGAGAGACTGCCAAAAAATTTAACATTTACTGAAATAAAGAAAAAGTGAAAGCTGAAAGAAACATCTAGATGATGAACCGAGAGTCACAAGGAACCAAATACATTCTTTTGTTGCCTTAATGTACAATACAAATATTTTCCACTCCCTTTGATTAATATTACAAAAATATTCTCCACCGAAGATAATGGCACGCACTTCACAATCATTGCATTGTTCTTCTTCATGGTTCTTTGTCACTACCCTTAGAGGAGTCTAGAATTTGGATGTACAGAGAGCGGTGACTGGTTGTAGAGGCACTGCTCAGTCTGTGGTGAGTGAGGGGTTAATCTCAGCTCAGCTTCCTGCTCCATTTCCAGCTAAATTCAAGGGAATGACTACAATGTGGTTATTTTGGAGATAGAGAGCTCATTCCTTGTGTCCTTACTCCAGCTGAATAGTACTGACTCATATAAGTAAACCTATTAACACTGAATCTACCTGTGACCTTAATTGTGCCAACTGGCAAAGGGCACAGGATACATCGGTGTTACTGTAATTTTATGGGTCTGGTGGTCTGTATCCCAGTCTCCCAAATAACATCATATAAGGTCTCTAATGAAAGTCTGTGTCATACTGGTCATAATCATTGCGAGATGCATGTGTGAATGCTGTGTAAGAAGATATATATTGGAAATTATGTTCTTTAGGCCTTGTAGTTAAAGGGAGCATGTTTTCCTTAATACAAACTTCTCCAGACAGAATGTAGGAGACACTTATCTCCTTATTTGACCATTGTGTACAGTGTGTCTTACAACAGAAGTCTATTACCATACTAAGACAAATGCTAATGAAGAGCTTGTGGGGACTTCAAAAGAAAATTAACAGGTGGGGGGAAAGGGGAGGACGGACCCTGTCTACTTCAGGCAAAGATCAAAACGTCTGGTCTATCTGGGATGCAGATGAACCCCCCAGGTATTCTTCAGTCTGGGAAAATAAGTTACCAGCAGGTTTGATCTTAAAAAAGAAAGATATCAGCCATCCTGGCCGAAAATGGTGGGGAAAAGATCTGGGGTAAGCTGTCCCATAGTAGACAAGGGAATGTCTTGTGAGTAAAGTTTAGGCTCTAGTAAGCATGCTATGATTTTGTTTTATATGTATCCATTTATTGCCAACATTCCCACATACTATCATTTGAATCTCTGTTCTTCGATAATAAAATTATTCTTGTTTTCACTTTAAATATATTTGAGTTCTGTGTGTTAAGTGGAATGGTGATCTTGGGTTAAAACTAGTAAGCTGGTATGTACTATTCCTTTGGGAGTAGAGAATTTGAGAGTGTTCAGTGGACCAGGGGCTGGGCACTCCAAAGGGACACTCAAGGATTTGGGGGTTGATGTGTGCCTACCGTTAGCCTGCAGAGGCCTGGAAGGTAATGCTTGTATTGCCAAAGCTGATGAAGACGGGGGAACTGATCAACAACAAGTACAGACAAGACTTCCTCATGCTAAGGACAGGTAATAGCAAGGCGCCTCACAACCCAGGGTACTCCTGGGAAAGGTCTCATTATCCCAGAGTGAAGAATGCCTGTGAGAAGACATAGCTGTACAGCCAGTATAAATAGCACTGTGAGGAAGCCCAGAGAGGTGGAATCATCCATTATTTTTACTTGGGTTATCTTGCTTTGATTTCTGGTTAGAAACTTATCCTTTGAGGAAAAGCCTAACTGACTGCATCTGAGCTTTGTTTCTGCTCGTTCATTCACACTAGCTCCCAAGTGTCCTTCATACTAACAGTAATCAAAACACTACAAAGAATAGAAATTGGTTGTGTGATGACTACATAGCTTATAATGGGATGCCAGATTTCCCTAACAGCTATCTTTGGACATCTGAACAGGTTTTATAAAGAGGACATACTGAACAGGACAGTAATACTATTCTGTGTGAAATGTGCCAGGAGATCTTTAACTACCAACTACATAGCCTGGGAAAAGGGGTCTTGATATTCCTGGCCCATCTAGTATAATGCAAAACTTACACAGACACAATGGAACTGATTTTTCACTGTCATGTGTCTTGACCAAGTAAAAGTGACTATTCTAAACAGGTATAAATACTAGCAAATCCAAATGGGAGTGTTTCACTCTGTCTTTGCACAGGTGCAAACAACCAGGCATGGTTTAAGGCAGTGGAGTGTCACACCCAGTCTGACTAAATGAACACACAGTATTAGTGAAAGGTGAAGCTCAAACATGTCAGTGGTTCTGTTTGGATGAGCATTAAAAATTGAGATGCTGAATAAAGCTACAGAATATGAACCTTTAAGTGAAGTGGACTGGAAATTTCCTAAGAACAGATTTTCTAAGAATATTTTGACACCAACTTTAATTCTTAACCAAAACCAATAATCAAGTAAAGTGGCTAGGATTGAAACAGCAGAGCTTTACTGATATGAACTGAACTCAAAATTGGCAGTATGGTGTGAGAAAATTCATATAGCAGTTAGCTACATGATTCCTGCCTTAGCCCATGCTAATGAGATTAGACATTTTATGACAAAAAGTATACTCTACTGTGCTGTATCTTGCTTTGTCCAGTTTATTGGTTTTACAAGAAAATCCATTTAAAGAGTGAAAAGAAAAACTATGTGTTGTAATAGAATAAGAGGCAGCAACAAACATTGTACTTCCTATTTCCTATTTTAATTCCTATTTAAGCCCCACAAGATAGCAATTTTTCAGGACTTCAGTCTTTTCTTTCTCAACAGATAGGTTGTTACATTGCTTGGTTCTTGGTCAGTTTTGCATAGAATAGTAAAAGGTCTGCAATGGTGCTACAGTATACAGAGATGAAGAATGCAATAGTAGACTGTTATTATGCTACTTTTGATGAATACAATCAGAGTCTGCAAGAGCAGCCAACATGATGTTTGACTGTTAGTATGGCTATCCATTACTCTGTGTATAGAATTCCAAGAGTCTTGTGTCTTTCTGCAGGGCAAGTTTGTGGCATGGTAGACAGTTACACACTGCTGTTTTAAAGCCATATAAATCATGCAAAGAATGGAGAGAGACTTTGGCTGTGGTTTTGTTGGTGGGATTTATTAAGCTTTTGTTATATTTATGTTGCTGCTCGGTACTATTATCTGTAGGTGCTTGTCACACTCTGTTTATGTTTTTTTAAGAGTTTGTGAAGGGTGGTCAGTGCTTGGCCTGGGGACTCTTATGGAGCGTAGTATACATTTGAGTAACTATATAAATCTCTCTCTCTCTCTCTCTCCCCCTCTCTCTCTATCTCTCTCACACACACACGCACGCACGCACCACCTTTGAACTTCAAGATTCACATGTCCTGCAGAGGATGTTCTGCAAGACATTGAACACTGAAGTCCCTTAAAATAAATATATAACCCTTCCCTCCACTCAAAAATATAGAAACTACTTTCCTACTGGAAAAATGTAACTGTGAAGCTCTAGTACTATGTTTGTGTGCTCTCTCTCTATCCACAGGGATATACCTGTACCTATTTATGTCATATGCACAGTTTATGGTAAGTATTATGATTCACAGAATGAACTAACTAGTAGAGGCAGTGAAATTTAGCATAAAGCTTGTCAATAGCTTCACTGTCACTTTTAATTACCTAAAATCATTAAAAAACCAAACTATTTAAACAGTAGCAGCAGGATAATGTATGTAGAGCTTGGTAGCTCTAGGGAAGGAGCTCTCTGCTGCCTTCTATTGGTGAATGACAGGATTAGCTAGAATGAGCAAGCCTTATTTGCATGCCTGTTACCCTCCCTCTCAGTGGGAGCATTTTGGTTAAAATTCATTAAAATGGGGGTCCCAATCCACACCTGGGGATCATAGGTACTACGATCATACCAATAATAAATAATATCAACCTTATGTGACAAAAAGGCAATACAACTGTGCTCTAACTAAAACCTCCATCTGGCACTGCTGGGTAATGGAAATTAGAAAGACAGACTCCTCCCTTGTAGGCAGGACTAAATCCCTAGTAACAAGGACTCTACTCAGTGGTCCCATATGCTACCGAACCCCCTCTGAGTGCAATGACAGACCTGAATGAACACTGGTAGGGCCCTGGATCCAGCACCCTAACAGATGAGAGAGGAACTGGAAGACCCAAATCTGGAATTGTGACGAGAGATCAGAAATGGTGGAGCAGTGCAGTAACAGTAACACAGAGGTGGTTAGGGGGTGACAACATTGAGACAGCTGCACAGGTAGAGGAGCAGCACAGTGCAGAGATTGCATCATGGCTACTGGTAGAGATAATGTCTCTTCTTGGAAGTCAGGCAGCTCTTCTCCCCCCAGGGCTTTAGATGGACCTGTTACAAGGGAGGACTGTGTCTTTCTAATTTCCATTACCCGGTGGTGCCAGATGAAGGTTTTGGTTAGAGCATATCTTCACTCAGGTCATATCAAGTACAGCTGTATGGACCTTTTGTCACATAATAAAGGATATTGTTGGACCTGTCCAAGTGCACTCCTGGGATCTGGGACTGACAACAAGCCAGGACTGGGGTGTTAGGGGACATTTGTCACACACAGAGTACTTGTGAGAACGGAAGCAGTGCTTGTTAAGGGTGACCAGGGAAGGTATTTAGTTTCTCCCAGTTTTCTGGGCTGGGACTTGTGCCAGTGGGGTCTGTAAATTCCAAGAGGAACCTCTAGATATTTGAACTCAGCCCTTGTTGCTGCTGACAACCCCTGGAAGAAGTGTTACATATTTTTAATCTATATCTAATCTCAAGGCTAGCACTGACACTGCAGTGTTGCTATGTGATAGTAGGTGTTCCAGGAAAGATGTGTTAAATCTAGCAGTCACCTCTTAACTGGTGATAGCCGGCCATAGCCATGTAATCGATTAACATCAGCACTGTCCTGGTTGAATAGATACTTGTTAAAATGAAGTCAGTGCATCAGCAGAAATACAGTTAGTATCTAGGAGGAATTTCAATGTGATGGGCAAGACCAAAGAAAAGGATAAGCATGAAAAAGCCTGAGTTAAAATGATAATTGTAGGGAAAGAGACATACAGGAAAACACTGAAGTAAAAAGGAAAAAAAACCCTCCCCTATTTCATCACCATCGTATCCTCTTTTTAAGCTTAGTTCTATCAGCAAACCAGCAGTTTTCAGTGAAGCAGTCAAGATCTCTGGCTACATAAATACCAAGTGACAGAAGAAAAAAGGAAGTCTAATTCTCCTGTCAATACATATTGAAAAGTCCCATTAGCATCAATGGGAATGGAACATATGAATGCAGGGGGAGAGCAGACCCTAAATGAGTTAGGGCCAGATTCTTCCCTCAGCATGAGTGACATGACCACTAATGTCAATGGGGGTTTGCCAGTAGCCTGAGAGCAGTGCCTTTCTGAACCTGCTCTATAATTAAGTCTGCACATTGGATAGAAAAAAAATCCTTCTTTGAATCTGGATTTATTAACAGAAAAACTGAACTAAAACAAAGTTCAACACAAGATTTCTTCCCATGCTTGAATGGTCCAAGAGAGGGCAATCCCAACACTGCAGATCGATCATCTCTCTCAAGAGTTACTCCCACTTCTTATACCCAGTTAGGGTAACAATTCACCTGCCCGAGAAATTCAGAGCCAATTTAACTCTTCCTCCCAGGGCATCAACATCTGTTTGGAGAGTGGAGTATTTCAGGCCAACACTGCCAGCCTGTTACAAGTCCTTACTTTATGATGTTCTGCAATAAGACAGAAATCAAAGCTAAAAATATCAATATATCCCCAGCAGAATGTCACAGATAAGCTTGATGCACTTTGCCAAGTGGCAGCAGTTAAACACAGCAAGAGTTGAAGCTTTTTCTTGAGCGTTTGCTGCAGAGGGCCAGAAGGGGCAGAAATTGCATCAAAAGGAATTCCTCCTGGTCATGTGCCTGGAAGAAGCCCAATCTCCCCTGGCAATGGTAGTAGTATGTTGCAGGAAAGTACAGTGGTAACATTACATGTCAAGCCCTTTCCATTAAACTTTAGTTACACAGTCTGCATGATTTACGGAATCTTTGCTCTCATGTTAACTGGTTGTCAGGGCATGGCTTGCGAAAGTCACTAACTGAATAAAATGCTCCTGCAAGAGATCATATTACAGGTGGTGGGAACACATAACATATATTAGAGGTGGACTAACCTTAGGTTGTTTGGATAAGCACCTGACATTACAGATGTTTATTCAAAATCTATCTCAACTGTTCTAACCTGACTTTAGGCTCCCAACATCACCCTCCCACTAGCCCAGAACCTGCCAGATGAAGGCAGGTTCCCTTTAGCTGAAAAGAGTGCCCCAGCTGGTCCACACTATCCTGTCAGGAAGCAGGTTTCCCCTTTAGAAGACAGCCAGGTAGGGGGCTTTCCCCATTCCCACCTTAATGCAGTAGGTAGGCACCATATGGAACTCAATTCTATTGAACTATATTTCAAAATGGAAAGGCACTCTGGGAAAGCACTGATGGATAGTAAAATTCCAGAGCACATTAGATACCTCCCTCCCTTCCTGCTAACAGCTGCTCACCTTGAGAACGGGATTCATACTTGTTCTGGGGATTTTACAAATGCAGAGGACACAATGGGGGACAAGTTATACAGAAGACTGGTGATAACGTATTTTTAAATGTAAAATGTACTGTATCCAAGGCCCAGAAGGATTGTTGGGTCTCGCTGACACCTACTCCAGGAGGAAGGAAGTATACCTCTTCAGGGATAGGAGAAAGCCTCCCCACCCTAAAAGACCCACTGCAATAGGCAAGTAATTGAGGTTCAGAACTTTTCCAAACCTTCCAAGTGTTTGCTTCACATTTTGGTTTAGGGATGGGTGACTGTTTGGAACAGTGCTTATTTTATTCAAACCAGTCTGTCCATCACTCTTACACTTCTCCATTCACTACTCCCCCATTCATTTTTGGTCCTAGTAAGGTTTTGGTTCTTGAAGGCTGTAAGTATTTTTATTCCAGGGAACCAGCATTAAGCAAACAATAACAATAGAAATGACCAAGTGATGATGTCTAACACCAGACGGTTCAGTACTCAACTAGTAAGTGAACTGTGAGATAGGCAGGTTGAAGAAGAGGGTGGAAATGATGATTCAAAAAAACTCCCTGGTTAAATACTGGCTGCCTCACGTTATTCACAATTAATGAAAAAGAAACCTATTGGTTTGTAATTGGAGTAGCTGAATCACAGAAACCGAGCAGAGGAAAGTGTCTGGGAATTTAAAATCATCTAGCCAACGTTTAAAGATAGAACACGCCTGAGTGGCCACACGGATGAGCCTGCATTCTAAACAGAGAATTGCATATATGAATATACATCTCTCACTTTCATTATATGATATTTTCAATGCAGGACTTCATGACAACTTTAAAGCTAGGTAGTGTCCTATGCAGCTTACAAATAGACAAAGTGAATGTTTTAAAACATTGAGTGTAGAAAGATCAGAATGTATTTTGCTTACAGCAGTAAACAGGGAAAAAGTATTAACACAGAAGGAGCCATTTTGTTGCTGGTGAAAAAGGGAAAGCAGAATGAAGAGCGCCCAGAAATATACTGGAAAAAAGTCTGTAAGTTACAGTGTGCTGTACACAACTATTCACTTGTAAATATTTCTGAGCTTACAAAAAGTATCAAACATCCTCCATGTACATAAATCCTGTACAATTTTGCTGCAGTTGACTGAAATTTCACACACTGTGCTTTATTTATAAGCGAAAGCCAATTTGTCCATTAGATTTAGGTGTCTTATATCCTTCAATACACAGGCATCTTAACTGATGTGGATGAGAGTTGTACCATGAAATACAAATTGTAACAACAGCTGTCTTTTAGCAAACACTGTAAGAGGACCTACACCTCTTCTGCCAAAACCAATAACATACACTAAGGATGCCAACCTGCTGTCTTTCATCTATTCTCCAGCCCCTGAAAGGTAGACCTCTGTTTTTTACCTGTGTTAATACCTCAATATACAAAGTACTATTTTACTTTATACTGTACAGAAGTTCATAAAATAGAAAGGAATCCCAGTTCATCGCAGCCATCTGTTCCTAATACAGAAGGCTCTGGGATGATGTTAAGAGATGTAAGCTCTGTCCTGTCTCCACCTGCTCCCTTCTTTTTATTTATTTATTATTTTATTGCTGTTCCGGTACATTTTAAAGCTTGCTTACAACAGCCAGAATACCAGATGTGCCTGATTGTCCCACCTGCTGGCGAGGCTCACTTAATAAAGAAAGTTCCCCCACCCCCACGCTCTGTCTCTACACAGAGACCCCCACCCTGCACTGCTCAGTGCATGTTACATATCCCCTGCCACTATACACAACTCAGGGAGAATATATATGTGTGTGTTACAGCTAGCAATTTTGGAGTTTGGCTCCTTAGTTCAGGTTGTAGAGACTCATGTTTTTAAGTCAGGAAGTTCCTGTTTAATCCCAGTTATTGACAAGATGGAGGCCAGCATGTAAATGGGTAGCTACATCAATACAAATAATTATTTTTTTACTTAGTGGGCAGTTCCAAAAAAGTGAAAAATAATATCGGTTCTACCCAACCACAAAATGTTTCAGGATTTTCAGCAAATTGAAAGAGTTGGAAATTTTTTACTTTGAGTGTAACAAAGTGTTTTGGTTTGGGCATTACAAAAGCAAAAGAAATAAAGGGGTAGAGTCACAAAAACCAACATAGAAGCACTAGTAGCCTGCATGTATCCAATAGCCCATTGGTTAGGGCACCCACTTAGGATGTGGAAGACCCAGGTTTGAATCCTCACACTGGAGTAGGTCCTTAAAGGCAGGTCTCCTACATTCCCGGTGAATGCCACAACCCCCAGGCTTATGGGTATACAGTGGGGTGGGTTTCTCCCATTGAAGCTGTACAACTAATTAACTAGTCCCTAAAGCAGAGGCTGGACTCCGGGTTGCCCACATTCCAGGGAATTGCCCTAAACACCATCCTATTGAGTCTGGTCCTATTCAAGTGTCTCACACAAAGTGGAACAGCTTCAAAGAGGAGAGACTGAGACAAAAACTGAAAGCCAGACAATGAAGGAGTGGGGAAGACCTAGGTTTGAGACCCAATCCAAGAACAGGCATTTGCATCTGGGTCTCTCACACCCCAGGAGGGTGCCTCAGCTGTTGGGTATAAGGGGGACAAGCAGCAATGCCATTACTGTCATTTTCTGAATGGTGCCTAAATCCCCTTGTGAATGTAGCCTATAAAATCAAAACACTGCTTATTAGAAATGTCTAAAAGGTTTATTTTGACACTTCAGATTTTTTGTTTCTTTGTTTGGACTGAAACAATTCCCTGGAACTGACATGAATTTGATTAATGTTTTGCTTGACCCAAGGCTGCCTTTCTCAGGAAAAAGAATAGTTGGGGACAAAAAGTTTTACGCAGCTCTAACAGAAGCTTGTCTAGGATTTTCAACTACTCAGAATTTGCTTCTTCTGCCTCGAGGAAGTTTATAACATACACTGCCTGTGGGTATTATGAGTCTCCCCCCCATACCCAATCCACAGAGTATATGTGGATCTCTCTCAGCTTGTAAGCTCAAGCTGTAGCGATTCATCTATTTAACTTGAGATCCCTGTGTCAATCCCAGCTGTTGGCTGAGATGGAAGCCATGTCACACAGCCACTTAACGAAACGCAGTAGGTCTTAAACTCTGCCACTGCTTATGAAGAACAGTGTCCCCCCATTTGAGGGCTACTTTGAACAGTTAAATATGCATAAAAAGGAGCAGATCGCTACTGCTCTCATCTTTAATACCAGTCTCTGCCTGTATCATTCCCTCTTAAATCTGGAGGCTCAGATCAAAATGGGGCACCCCATGCTGGGCCCCGAACATCCATATTAAAGATGAGAGGGTCCATATTATAGAATTCTTAGGCTGTAAGTAGGCCGCTGCTGACATAAAATAACGTAAAAGTCAGAAGAGCAAAAACATCCTCTTTCGGCGTATTTCTAGTCTGACCAAAAGCAGAAAGTACTGGAGATTTCAGGAAGGCATATCTCCTTGGGAGATTTCCAGCATAATTTTGCAATCCTCCCCATCAGTTCATTCACACTTTTGTGTGCTTGTCTCAATTAAGTCCAAACTCTAAATGCTCTGAGGTTTGTTCTTCACCAAATCAAGTTTTATAATGATGCCTGTGAAGATCCTTGGGCCTGGAACCCAAGTGACTGCTGAATCTAGCCCACCACCCAAAAGCTCTGGCAAATCACCAGTTGACATCTGTGAGCCTTATGGAGTCAAGCACCACAGGATGTCCTGCCCACAGTGGGCCGAATTGACAGTGCTCCTGGGGTCCCTAATTGGTCCAGGTGCACTACTTAAGCCTAAAGGAGACATCAGAAAATTGTTCAACAAGGGAGATCCCCAATCATCTGCTATAACACAGACTACTCCTTTGCCTTGCTTTGGTTCCTGGCTCCCGATTTCAGTTCTGATCCGTAGCTCTGACTCCACCCAGTAGACATGACCATCCATGGCCCAGCCATGACGATGCCATTAGAGATAGCAATAATCCCTAGCAGGCTCAAAGCCTGGCTTTTCAAGAGACTAATAACTTAGAACATTTCAATTTTTGGGTGCCATACTTGTAAAACTTAAGTTGGGGATACTGCATTTTCTGTAAATTAGTCTGCTGAGAAGTCTCAAGTTAGGTACAAAACAAGTGAGGCACCCAAAATCACTACTAATTTTTGAAAAATTAGGCCTGAATCCTTTGGCCAATCTTCCCAATCCATAAGTGATTTTAGAATCATAGGATCACAGAAGATTAGGGATGGAAAGGACTTCAGGTTATCTAGTCCAACCCCCTGCTCAAATCAGGATCAACCCCAACTAAATCATCCAGCCGGGGCTTTGTGAAGCCAGGCCTTAAAAACCTCTAAAAATGGAGATTCCATCACCTCCCTAGGTAACCCATTCCAATGCTACCAGCCTCCTAGTGAAACATTTTTTTCTAATATCCAACCTACACCTCCCCCACTGAAACTTCAGATCATTGCTCCTTGTTCTGTCATCCAGCACCACAGCCTAGCTTCATCCTCTTTGGAACTCTCCTTCAGATAACTGAAAGCTGCTATCAAATCCCCCCTCACACTTCTCTTCTGCAGACTAAACGAACCTAATTCCCTAAGTGTCTCCTCACAAGTCATGTGCTCCAACCCCCTAACCATTTTTGTTGCCCTCTGCTGAACTTTCTCCAATTTGTACACCTCCTTCCAGTAGTGGGGGGCCCAAAACTGGACATAATTCTCAAAATATGGCCTCACCAGTGCCAAATAGGAGGAAACAATCATTTCCCTTGATCTGCTGGCAATGCTCCTATTAATCCAGCCCAATATACCATAGCCTTCCTGGCAACAAGGGCACACTGTTGAATCATATCCAGCTTCCTGTCCACTGTTATCCCCAAGACTTTTTATGCAGAACTGCTGCTTAGTCAGTAGGTCCCCAGTCTGCAGCAGTGCATGGGATTCTTTCTTCCTAAGTGAAGGACTCTGCACCTGTCCTTGTTGAGCCTTGACTTTGCCAAGTTCTGACTTTACTTTCCATCATTATGAACACAAAACACTGAGGAGCTTTTCAACTTTCCAGAAGCTGAGAACAGATGAGGAAAAATTCTACTATCCTATAATAAGAGATATATATATATATATATGTTTATGGTTATCCCATAATCATACGTAAAACTATTATATTACTCTGGTGGGGTTTTTTTTGGTTTTTTTTTTAATTAAGAGAGACATTTTAATGTGTGGTCTCTGCCGTGATCCAACTATTGTCTCATTCTCTTATAAACACTTCCATTTTTTTGGTGGCTGAACGTAGAAGAGCACAAGCTAGGTTTTCAAAAGTGACTACTGCATTTTGGATGCTCAAGTTGAAACACCTTGATTTTCAGAAGGCAGTGGTTTAGTACTTTCTGAAAATTAATGCCTCGAAATGGGCAGCCAAAATAAGTTATTCAGAATATTTAGGCCAACAGAGCCAAGAAGCCTTGCATGTTCAGGGGAGAACTGAGATATTGCACCATATAGTATATCAAGAATATTTTGCTTTGCCCAAAATAGTATCCTAAGTGACAGCTATAAAAATAGAATTAATATTATTTTTAAGACTAAACCTTTGTGTAAATTGCAAAATGAAAAATACCAGCATTTCATATTTCTAGAGGCAATGTTTGATTTTTGTCCCCAAATTGTCAACTAAACCCCACCATAATGTATTTATTATTGGATTACACACACATCAAGAATATCTTATAGACACAAGTCATGTTTTATATTATGTTTCAGTGTACAGGTGTTCAAATGTTTCCACTCGTTTAAAAGGGAACACAATATAAAACATGACCTGTATCTATAAATCATCATGCTTCCTTAATTTTATGACTTCCTTTACAGATGAATTCAAGTTCACCCATATTTTCAATTCTGCTTCCATTTTACCAACTGCTCATTATTTAGAGAGTGTATTTTATTGTTCAACCAAAAAATACAGGGTTTCTCCTTTCACAATTTTCTTTTACTTGACCGGCCACTCTGACTGGTTCATGTTACACTGAAAAACTAACAATGGCTTCTTTTCTCATCTCTGCTGTGTTTGGGGAACAAACCCAAACATCAAGTACACCAAAGAGTCAAAAAACTATAGCTACCAAGCAAGATAAACATGATAATTAACATGTCAGAAAGCTATCAGGAAAATATAACAAAGAATCCCACAAGACCAATCACTCCTTGTTTGGCTGATGATTTGTTTTGCTTTGTGGGCATGTTTGCCATGCCAAAGCTGTTCCTTGCAATCTCTGTTTCCTTGAGATATCTGAAAAACTAAGCTTCAACATGCATATTGTATTTTTCCAAATATTAGCGTGATAAAAAGCCTTGATGGTTGCCTGCTTAACTAGTGCATTCAGCTATTACTTTGTATTTTTCTTCTTTATTACATTTTCAGAATCAAAAGGAGATAAGCACTAACAGAAACCACTGTTATCAATATTAAGGGTGCACACACAGAGACACACACACAAGATATTTGAGCAAATTGAAATTCTACATGGCAGTAGTAAGGCTGCTGTTGAAAAGTGCTAGATAATTAAAATTAAAGAAAACTGCAAATTTTAGATCTCTCATAATGATGTGATGTGATGTCAGGGATAGTTAAGCAGTTGTACTTCAAAAATACAAAGATTTCACTTCACTATCTTTTAAAAATATGATAGAAGAAAAGAAATCAATTGTTTGGACAAAAATTTCAGACCAGTTCATCATGTTGTAAAAGTTAACCAAGTGTTCTGCTTGGTTCAACTTCTCTCTCAGAATGTCAGGAACAAACAGTAGTAGTAATGCTGATAATGCTGATTATAAATGTCCATAAGATATAGGTATACACAAATATAAATACCAATCATTACATGCAATGGTTGCTGTTAGAAATTTGACCATTAATGTGGTGTTTGTGGTATTGTTAACACAATCAAAAGACCTCATTAAAGCTTATGGATGTGTGAGGCCATATAGAAGAAGCAGTTAAGATCATTTGTGTGGAAAAAGATATGTGAAACAGAAGCCACTGCCCATGGCACTGGACCACAGGGGAAGGCCTGAGCAAGAACTAACTCAGGTAGAATAAAATAAGAAAATAGCAGGTGTTGATATAGAAACACCTTACAGCTACACCTTACTTTTGGTGTCCAGAGAATTTGGTAAGTCTATTGGCAAGGAAAAAACGTTCGGAAAAGAGGGGAAAAAAGTTGGAATTAGTTAGGAAAACCTGTAATTTTTCTCAACCCACTTAAAGAACACTCAGGAAGCAACACTGGCATTATATATACTGAATACTAACTGCATAAAAACATGCAGACATTTATATGTGTTAATAAGATTAATAAATACATTGTATTGAAGATACAATGTCTGTGAGCTAAATCCTCCATTTGTTCTATTGGCCAACTCCACGGACTATAATGAAATTTTGCCTGGAATCCCTGCACTCCATTATAGTCACCAGAGTTGCTTGCATGAGAACTGAATAAGGATTCCAGATTTTGTTCTTGTGTTTCTGAATCTTGTGTTACAGAATACTGTTAAAAAGAAAGAGCAAGAGTTGCCAAACAGGGACATATTCAGTTCTGGCAGAAGCAGGCATGATTCGCTGAATTCAAGGGGCCAGATTCTCAAGACCGATTTAACTTTGGGCTCTTTGATCTTGGGGCCAAAAGCACCAAATTTACCAAAGCACAATTACAGCAGCCTGAAGGTTGCTCTAAGTTGTAGCAATTGTTACTAGTCCCCAAGGGTGCATTCCAGGAGCTGGGGAATCACTGGGGCATAGTGACCCACTGACTATACTGCCTTCTCTTCGGTATGCCACCTATGATGGGGCAAAGTCAGTAGGCTGGAGTAGAGCTGCTTTGACAGCTTTATGCCATTTGAGAATAACTCTTTGAGTATGAAAATCCTCAAGGGCTCTGATAAGGTGGTTTTACATTTCTGATGGGTCACTTTGCATTTCTGGAGAGGCCAAGGGAATTGCTATGGGGCCGAGTTTGGCCCAATGGTTGATTTTATCCAAAATTTCCAAAGTTACTTGATATAAAACATTTAGATCTGTAATTTAAAAGACACATATCCTGATCATGCAATGGCATTCATTGTTGAGATCCCACTGAAATCCAATGGACTCTGCCAGTATAATTGTCCATCTTCATGGATCCCACTATGCAATTGAGATCTTAGTAGGAAATTCCCATTAATCAAAATTTACCGATAACTCCTACAGTAACACATTGTGTAATCATCAATATTGCAAGCTGCTATTAAAAAAAACAATGCAGGAATGCTCAGGTAAGTATGAAAGGGGTGGTGATTGCAACCCAGCAGACATCTGGAGTTCATTTCTAAAGTACCTAACATGGACTTGTGCAGCACATTCAGTCCCAACATGCCCTTTATAGATTTTCTGAAATATGCCTAGACATAGTTTTGTTCTGTTTTTGCTTTCCACTTTATATTCACCTCATATTAATCTATCCCATGTCCTTAGTTACCAATCTTATTGTCACTCCCGGGTATATGTGGATAAGATGTTTAGTAGCAGTCCAGGCTTCAAACACAGTTAGATGTGCGTGCAAGTCCTGGAAGCTACAGTTCAAATGGGAACTTCAGTTCTCAGATCCCAAAACGTTTGGGTGTCTTCATTTAAATTAGAATGAGTTATCTACGAGACCAGATTTAAACATTGGTGGTTTATTTAACTCCCAGTCACATTCATGAGAAATATTTCATATTCCTAGAAGAAGAAGCCACACATGACTGAGACACACAATTGCAAAGAGAGATGGAAATTAATATTTATCATCCTAATAAATACTGCAACCAAAATTCATTTTCGACAGCATCTGTGGGAGAAAGTGTTGGGGGGAAAAAGATTTTGTTTTCCTCCAACTTCTATCTCTCCTCCCCTTTCTCACACATTGCAAAAAGCTGTATTGAATTTTTGTGCTGAAAATAAAACAGGCTTTAGGCAAAACAAGAGCAACAGCTAAGGTCACACATGGGCAGAAAAAATTAGCTTAACTGGAACCCTCCTCTACAAATATAAAAGATTAGTATTATTTTTCTAAGTGTATTAATTTCCTCAGGGACAGAATATTTGTGATGAGGACATATTGCTTTTCATTCACATTTAGCCATTCACTTGTTTTGTGAACTCTAATTGGGTATTTTCCTGGCAGTTCCTTGGCTTTATAGGTTTTTGCCTGTCATTTGACCTCAAATTCTAGACGCGCGCGTGGTGCGCGCACGCACGCACACACGCACGCACACACAGCAAGATCTATCTGAATGAAGCCCTTCCAATGTAAGCAAGAAAAAGTGGTATGAATAATGTGTGACATGCATCAAAAATCTTGCAAATAACTTCAGACTTTATGAAAATACCTTTCGACTGTGAGAAGGAATGGTACATACGGTGTTATTTTAAACAAAAGATGTATCAAGCTTGTAACAATATGGGGAATCTTATGTTCCTCTTGTGCTATGACTTCCTGAGGGAAATATAAGAGAGGAACTCAATGTCACCTGAGTGTCTCTGAATCTCTGGGCTGTAGTAGGCAGTGGTACCTGTGTATAGTGTACTAAGAATACAGTTGGATACATGAAGCCAGTTATTTCAGTTCATATTATTTCAACATTTACTAATGCAAGGAGCTTTGAAACAAAGCTAAAAGGATTAATTGTGAATGGTCACTACTGAAGCATTTCTTTTCAGACAAAATAAGTTAGAAGTAATAAATGCATTTTTAATAGTAAGTTAACTTCTAATTAAAATATTATCCCAGCAGAGAAGTAAATAGAGAAATTTTAATCTCCAAAACATCCCTAATCAAAGGCATTCAGCATGTGAATTGTAGGATACAAAAGAGTATGAACTAGCATTTTATTTACCATTATTTAAGTACATGATAAGTTTTCACAAAAAAAAAAAAATTAAAAAAAATTAATACTAGTAACCCTTGAATCTTTATGGTAATTCAATTAGTTAAACATAATTCTGAGTGTCTGGACATAATTAACTTTTATGAATATAATCATTATTAATAACAAAGTGTCAGGATTGTAGAATTCATTTATGGTTTCTAAAATCTGAATATTCAGAAAACATGGGGCTGAATAAAAAGATAATTATTTATAATTCAATTACAACTAACTTCAAAACACTGTCTTACATTTAGTACATGAACTCAAAATGACAGGCTGAGGGAGCAATTTGAATGGCTAACGAAGATTCTGAGCTGTGTAATAATTGAATTGGATAGAACTCATTAACTAAAACAATAAAGCAGACATTTTATAAACACAACTATGCTGTTCATAACAATGGTATATATACACAGTTTCCATGGATTGAGACATGCATATGTGAAAACAATGATACACGCTGCTGTGCCTATCAATACTGTATATTAAACAGAGGTTAAACGAAAGATAGATAACCTTCCTAGAAGTGATCTGTACAGTGGTGCACAAAAGCACAAAGGCAGATGCCATAGCATATTTTTTTTATGATACGTGACTGCTCAAGATCATCTATGGATAATGAACCATGACAACTTTGAATTTAAGTTGATAGTGAAAGAAGGCAAAGAATTTAAGAAGTATTTAACAGTCAGCAAATGCACAGATTGTTTTCTGCTTATCCTTACAAACTGACATAGCAACATAATAGTCATAAAAATATGCCACCACTAATTCAACACGTCCTTGAAGTCAGAAAAAGCCATTTTTAGAAATAATTTAATTTTCTCTATAGAAAAGTATTTTGCACTAAAACATTTTACAAAGTATACAAATCCACAAGCCATTCCAGTGCTGTTACACAAATGAGATACTTGTGTGCCAGCTGATAAACACGTGGTTGAATGATTCAATAGTTTTAACTTCTTGATCATTCATTCATCTTTATGCCAGTTTGAGACTAAAGGCCATAATACATAACCAAAATTATGTGAATGTTTGTCACTATCACCACAACTCTTTGCTGATATGGACTTTAGAAAAGTCAGCGGAAACTTGTGAGGACTGAAGACAGAAAACCCAGGTTTCCTTACTTTAGTCAGTGTTGAATGAAGTCTTTACAGTAAATGGTGAAGCATTCTTCCCCAAATCACTACTGCATAAAGAAGGGGAGACAGCTTCTTGAATAAATAGGTATTACTAATATTAAGTCACACCCTAATGGATTGCTAGTGATTTCTCTGTGCAGGAATTACACTTTGCTTTGGGCCACAACCTGCAGGTCTTACTCAGCTAATCTACACAATGAATTTAGTTGATTACCATGGGAGTTTTGCCTGTGTAAAGATTATGGGGACTGATCTATAATCTACTGAAATAAATCAAAAGACTCCTATTGATTTTAATAGGTTTTGGATCAGTCTTTATAGTATTTGGCCCTCTGAGCAGGTGGCCTTCCCAATCTGCTTTACAAACACAGTCCACAAAATATGGAAAGTCTTCCTTTGGTTTGGCTTTATCAACAAAGAAAACAAAGAACAACATGATGTTATGCTGGAAGGTGTTAGTGACTGAGAGCAAGCAGGTTTTTGAGCCACAGACAATCATGGACTTCATCTCAAAGCTTATGGATGTGTGAGGCCATATGGATGGAGCAGTTAAGATCATTTATGGAAAAAGATACCTGAAACAACAGAAGATACTGCCCACGGCACTAGGCCACAGGGGAAGGCTTGAACAAGAACTAACTCAAGGAAAATGAGAGCTTTCCTTGGGACTGATTGCGAACACGAGGGCTGGGGAGTTGATTGGTTGCAGCTGTTTTTTTCTGTGTGGGTGGCAAAGGCAGAAAAGCAAGGATAAAGCTAGGAAGAGTGAGCAGAAAGCCAGAAAAGAAGGCCTGAATGAGGCCCTGAGAAACAGCAGAGAATGGGTGGAAAGGCAGACTTGGAAGTTCTGAGCAAGGAAGTTCCCTACTGTTTATTCCTATTGGGATCAGGGAAAACAGGACTTTGTCTACATTCGTTTACTCATCATCAATTTCTCCTCCTAATGAAACAACCCGTCAAAGCTCTGAATATTGGCTAACCACTGGGACAAAAGGTGCAGCAGTAACAAAGATAAATTCAAATTTTCACCACAGGCTTGGCTGCTCTTAAATTTCCACGCTCAAGACTGCTCAGCTCACACCTTACATCCTATCTCAGGTGGGATAAATGAGTCCCCCTCACTTACTGATTTAGTAGAATATAATTAACCTTTTCCCACGATCAATACTTACGAAAGATGCTGGGGTGTGTCAGGCAAAACTTCTGTCACAGGTCCTTTGATACAAGTCCACATTAGGGTGCTACATCCAAACAGCTAAATAGCTATTGCTACATATTATTAACAGAGTTGTGACTATAGGCTCTACCCAAGACTGGGCGTCCATTGCGCTAGTGATGTACAAACACAATGATAGACAGTCACTGACTTAAAAAAATGTTACAAAGCTAAATAGACAAGGCAGACAAAGGAGATGAGAAATGACGTGTCCTACTTCATCATTTTGCAGATAAAGAACTGAGGCATAGAAAAGTAAGTGACTTTTTCACATTATTATGAAGTTCAGGCTTTTTTCTTATTTGCAAGGTCTTGGAAACAGTTATAGCAGAAGACATTAACTAAACATTTTCTTAAAAATCACTAAAGCATGATATTAAATTTAAAATGGAAGGAAAACAAAAGATTATGCTTAGAAATGTTGCTAAATATTTTCAATAGCTTTAGACTCTATTTTCTTCAACTCCTCTATTTGACACTAGAAAATATCCTCTTTTCCTCCTGTACCAGCAGGAATTTCAAAAGAACTCTTTAGTATTTTTAAAAAAGTTAAAAAAATAACAAAACAGAATTATGTATGAATCCAACATTTTTCAAGATTCCCCATGATGCATGTGAATCTTCAAAGAAAATTCTACGTTGGGAAATAATTACTTTCAAACCAAGCTTTTCAATGTTGAGCAGAGCCATCCTTCAATCTGGCATTTCCTAACTTCCAAGTACTTGACTTTGTTACCTTAATAATGTTTTAGCATTATTTTCTGTGCAATTTCTGAAATTCAAAGAAATAAATGGAAAAAAATAGAATGTGGCATCATATTGACATCCCCTCATCAACAGGATTGAAACTTTTAAATCTACTGCACAGACCTCCGCCACTTGAGCTAATGAGTAACTGATAGCATGTAGTAGCTTATTATGCGGCCCAGCACAGTGGGTTTCACAGATATTTGCTAGAATGCTGAGACTCAGGGGTCTTGGGTTTCATTCCAGGCTCTGGAGGGGATTGTTCTATAGTGCAATGGGTCTCAAACTTTCCAGGTTACTGTACCTCTTTCAGGAGTCTGATTTATCTTGCGTACACTCAAGTTGCACCTCACTTAAAAACTACTTCCTTATAAAATCAGACATAAAAATACAAGTCACAGCACACTATTACTGAAAAATTGATTACTTTCTCATTTTACCATATAATTATAAAATTAATACATAGGAATATAAATATTGTACTTATATTTCAGTGTATAGTATATAGAGTAGTATAAATAAGTCATTGTCTTTATGAAATTTTAGTTTGTATTGATTTCGCTAGTGCTTTTTATGTAGCCTGTTATAAAACTAGGCAAATATCTAGATGAGTTGATGTATCCCCTGGAAGACCTCTGCCTTCCCCAGGGGCCATTATCTTTGAAAACTCATGGCAATTGTGGGAGGTCCCGGATGATTGGAAGGAGACAAATATAGTGTCCATCTTCAAAAAAGAGAAGAAGGAAGGAAGATTTGGTGAACTACAGACCAGTTAACTTCACCTCAGTCCCCGGAAAACTCATGGAGCAGTTCCTCAAGGAATCCATTTTGAGACACTTGGAAGAGAGGAAGGTGATCAGGAACAGTAAGCATGAATTCACCAAGGGCAATTCATGCCTGAACAACCTGATTGCCTTCTATGATGTGATGATTGGCTCTATGGATGTGGAAAAGGTGGTGGATGCGATATATCTTGACTTTAGAAAAGCTTTTGATATGGTCTCCCACAGTATTCTTGCCAGCAAGTTAAAGAAGTATGGGTTTGATTAATGGACTATAAGGTGGACAGAAAGTTGGCTAGATCATCAGGCTCAATGGGTAGCGATCAATGGCTCAATGTCTAATTGACACCTAGTAACAGGCAGCTTGTCCCAGGGTTCGGTCCTGGGGCCAGTTTTGTTCAACATCTTAATTAATGATCTGGAGGATGGAGTAGATTGCACCCTCAGCAAGTCTGCAGATGACACTAAGCTAGTGTGAGTGGTAGATATGCTGGAGGGTAGGTATATGATACAGAGTGACCTAAACAAATTGGAGGATTAGGCCAAAAGAAATCTGGTGAGGTTCAACAAGGACAAGTGCAGAGTTCTGCACTTAGGACGGAAGAATCCCATGCATTGTTACAGTCTGGGGACCGACTGTGTAGGCAGCAGTTCTGCAGAAAAGGACCCGAGGGTTACAATCGCCAAGAAGCTGGATATGAGTCAGCAGTGTCTCCTTATTGCCAAGAAGGCTAACCGCATATTGGGCTTCATTAATAGGAGCATTGCCAGCAGATCAAGGGAAGTGATTATTCCCCTCTATTCGGCATTGCTGAGGCCACATTTGGAGTACTGTGTCCAGTTTTGGGTCCCCCACTACAGGAAGGATGCGGACAAATTAGAGAGTATAGCAGAGTACAACAAAAATTAGTAGGGAGTTGGAGCACATGACTCATGAGGAGAGGCTGCAGGATCTAGGCTTGTTTAGTTTGCAGAAGAGAAGAGTGGGGGGGATTTGATAGTGGCCTTCAACTATCTGAAGGGGAGTTCCAGGGAGGATGGAGCTAGGCTGTTCTCAGTGGCAGTAGATGACAGAACGAGGCACAATGATCTCAAGTTGCAGTGGGGGAGGTCTAGGTTGGATATTAGGAAAAACCTTTTCACTAGGAGAGTGGTAGCATTGGAATGGGTTACTTAGGGAGGTGGTGGAATCTCCATCCTTACAGGTTTCTAAGGCCTGGCTTGACAAAGCCCTGGATAGGATGATTTAGTTGGGGTTGGACTAGATGAACTCCTGAGGTCCTGTCCATCCCTAATCTTCTATGATTCTATGATCTAGGCCCCAGCCTCACTGCCTCCCAACACTTCTTTCTAGTCTGTTTGTCCAGCCAGTCCTAGCTCCCCGCCCCACCTGCTCCTCATCTGATTTGTCTCTCCCCATTTCTCTTCCCACCCTCACTTCCATTCTCCCTCCCCAGAGTCCTCATTTCATCTCTCATCCCCACCGCATCCACTCCTTGGAACAAGAACCCAGTCTCTGCCCAGACAGTCCCAGTTCTCTTTCTGAGTCACAACTTCTTGTCAGATGTCACTTTCCTCCACACTACTCCTGTCTTCCCCATCTTCTCCCAGTTTCCTTGTCCAACCAGTCACAGTCTGCCCCCTCCAACTCCCAGTCCCAGTTTATCCCCTCTTCCCCCACCTTCCCAGTCACAGGCTTCTCATCCCAATTTACTCCTTTGCTTCCCACAGCCCCATAATCTGGCTTTTCTCTCCTCTGCATTCAAGTCAGATACCTTCCTCCTCCCCACTCCCTGGGTGCCAGTAAGTTGTGTATGGGGGCACTGAACACAAGAAGACAGGCTCCCTACTCTCACTTCTAGTGCCCACCCTACTCCAGCCCAGAGCATTTCGCAACAGCCATTACAGGGAAAGCCTTTGTAGCCCTTGCCTGGAGCATGCTCAGTTGCTCTGTGGGGATGGTGCATGCAGACTGTGGTGAACACTAGGAGCTGTGAGACTCAGACATGTTCCCTTAGGACAGAATCTTCAGAGATTTTAGTGGTTAAGCTCTAGTAAGTCTCTATTGAGTATGTGCACACTGCAATTTTCCCAGGGCTTATCTCTTGACCAAATATGGGTGGATTTTCACAGGGATGGCAAAAGGAATACTCTTGACACAAAAGATATCCCTCTTCCAAATTTCAAGTCTCTGCTAATTTTCCCTACTCTCGTTCTTGGAAACAGCTGCATCATTTTGTCTGAAATAATAATAATAATATTATTATTTTTTATTTTAAGTTCAGCTTCAGGCAGACACCGCTCATGGAAAATTTCAGCCCAGATGGTTACATTTACTGACGTTATAAGCAACTGAAAACAGGGTCTTTAATGGAAAGTGTTGGGCAACCAACCACACTTATGATTCTTTTTAAGATGACTACTATTTGTTTAATTTATTTAATTTGCGTGAAAACCTTACTTAAAGCAGTATTTCAATGCCAAAAGGAGTTAGCTTTTGGGAGTTAGGAAGAAATAGATGACTCAGTCAATAAGGTACGTTTTTGAGTATTAATAGAAGTGATATTGAAACATGATCCATTTGCAGGTGTTCTTGAAGATCTAAAACATCTCTTTGCAAGGCCCTTGAGTTTCAAAACGTCTCACTTATTGGACAAACAAACAATGAATAATACTCTGCATAACGAAATAAAGAAGCCTAAATATATGCAAACATGGCTAATGAGACAAAATGCATCAGGAAAACCAAGCAGATGTTTTTGGTATCCTAATACATTATGAAACACAGCAGCAATGGAAGATTTTAAATGCTTTGTTCTCATAATACTTCTCACTCTCAGTACTCATTTATTTGCATGATGCACATAGAAAACCTGAGTGTAGTCCTTAAATTTCTATACAATACTGCATCTGTCAGCACTTTGATGGGCTGTGTATCAAACTGGCAGCTGCTGCTGCTGGATACAAATGGTTCTATATGGAAAAGTTCTTACATATCCTTTGTATAAATACAAATCAAATGCAGAAGTCTCTGCCATTTGCATTTTGTATCCACATTTTCAGATTCCCTAATATCTGTTCAAGCTAGTGGCTTAAGTAGCCCATTTTAAAAAGTGAACTAGTCTTTCTTCATTGAGATCCTGGTTCTCAGATAGCCTTCCATCACAGGGGTAGGGGTAGAAAGAGAGAGAGCAATCATTACAGATGGGCAGGAAAAGGCTCTCTCATCTAGAAGGTCTGTGATCAATTTGTGCAGGATGGTATAAGCAGCAGTGGAAGATACTGGAAACATCTAAACTTTGTCTAGAAAAAAAATCAGTCCTTAAAAAAATTGACTGGCCATTTACAGAGTTTGAAACAAAATGTTTATCACCAGTTGATTGCAGTACACTTCATTATCCAGCATCAAGAAGTGCAGTTTAGTACTTACTGCCTCCTAGAAGGACACAGAGGTCAGTGCATTCTCTTGTTTTGCTTGCATATTAAAAACTGCAGCATTTATTTCACTCTGAAGATGTCTGAGAATTTTTTGAAGATCATACTTTGAGTTGCATTCTAAAGATTAGAATAAATAGGTGGGTATTAGTCTGAGTAGCTTCCCAACATCTCTGTCATAATCAATGTAATTTGAGGGACATATTTTACAAAATTTGAAATTTTTCTGTAACAGGAAAATATTCTCTGTAGACTTCCAGAAAAAGAAGTCTTGTGAGCCACAAGATGAGTTCATGACATAATTCTAGCCAAACTAACTCATCAGAATGCTTACAAATTTATGTTTATGCTACTGTAGTATCCAAAGGAAAATTTGGTGCAGCAGAGGATTTGGTATCTGCCAAATGGTACTGAGACACTTAATGAGACATTCCTACTTTGCTCAACAACAGGACTGGCTGAAAAACAAGAATTCTATTTCTAAAAAAAAAAAAAAAATCCACAAAAAGCTTTAGTTTCGATGAATCAGTGTTTTCCAGCCAAAACACATTCAGACCAGTTTCATTCAATGGCTAGTGGTTGAACTCATGTGTATCCTATATATTTCCTCAGTAGACATGCAAAAACAAAATTTTTGTAGGTCAAAGGCAACAGTTCCATCAAATGAGGCAGCAAAGTTGGTCTATTGTTTATTTCTATGGTGCCGTAAGTGCATGGTGCTTTATAGAAAATGCAAAGCACATAAACTCTAACCTTCTTGGAACAGGTAAGACAAAAAAGTCTAACAAGTGATCATGATAAATACTGGCGGTGATAAAAAAAATGGGAGGACAAGGGCTAGAGCAATGATTGTGCAGCCAGCTATTGAAGTTGATGTACATATCTTGAGAGTTAGAAAGTTTTGAGGTTTTTTATAGCTTTTTTATTTCTAAACATACACATAAGGGAAAAATTGGATTTCAATACCTCAAAGACTGTTTTGAGGAGACTTGAAGGAGGAAAGGGTAGAACTGGACAGGTGTGGTCAGGAAAGGGGATCCAGATACAGAGAGTCTGTAAAAGAGGTTGCATAGCCAAGCATGGAAGGAGACAAGGGAGGTGGTTAGTTGGTTGAACAACTTGAGCAGAGCAAAGGAGATAAAATAGGAAAGGAAGAGAGACTAGTACCAAGAGAGAGGAAAGGGAAGTTTTGAAGGTGCTTGAAAGCAAGTACAAAGGGCATGAAGTTTGTAAGGAATGCTAGGAGAAGACTGCAAAGGGATATATAGAGAAGCTGGACTGGTTCAGAGCAGAGAGCAAGGTAAACCAGTTTTGCAGCTGCATTTTTGATTGATTGGTTGATTAGTTTGAGTGAAGTAAGCATCAGGGAGACTGGAGTGGAGGAAGTTACCATAGCGAAGGTAAAAAAACGGATCAAGGCCTAGAGAAAGGGTTTGGGGTTTGGACTCAGGATGAAAGGACAGATTTCTGGTGAGACTGTTGTGGGAAAAACATCAACAACATAAAGATTTAATGACAGCGATAATGTTGAAGGAGAAGTGAGAGAGGTCAAAAATGGAAATGAGGTTGTGAGCTGAAATGACAGACAGCATGCAGGAACTGCCAGTGGTGATGGAGAATGTAGGGTGACAGACAATTTTGCAAGGGAGAGAGAGTGTAAGCAGCAAGTGTGTCTTCACTGCACACCTGGAATCTCTGAGCAGAATTCTCTTTCTTAGAATAAGAATTCTTTCTCTGCATCACCCTCTATTACGTGTGTGTGCAGTTTGCACAATCTAGTCCAGAGCAAAGAGCTTGTGATTTGACCCACTATTCATACTTCCTTTAAACTTTTCAACCCTTTTTCAAATCAGATTTTAATCCTATACAACGTATTATAGTGTTCCTTTTTTAGTTCAAAATGTTAGAACCATACTAAGAGACTGAATAGTTTCAAGAAGCATAACTGAGCTAAGAGTAAAATGCAAATGCTCTTATAATTCTGGAAGATATTAAGTCCGATTGCCTACTGTACATCTATCTCCTGCATCATAATAGCATTTATTTTAGTCTGAGGAAGGTTAAAACTTATCTCTGTTCAGTGACGGGAGTAAGATTCCCTAAGAAGCCTGGCATCTGTTCCTATACAGTAAGATCTTTCAGTCAGTCTTGACTTAAATGCAGTAAGATCTTTCAGTCAGTCTTGACTTAAATGCAACTATTTGGATGATCACTTTATGTTTTGTTATGATGATTCAGTTACACTACAATTTTTAAACTTCATCATACTAAATTTGGGGAAATATGAGGTTTGTTACATGATTCTCCAGTCTAAATGAAAATCACAAAACATATACCATTCTAACCTGTCCTATTTATAAACAGATCCTCCTTGCCCGTCTATTTGATGCTTTGGAAAACTGCCCAGGTTTCAACAAAATCTGGTTTATGTCACCATACACTTTTTCCATAGCATTTCTACACAGCTTGTACAATAATAGCTAGGATAGTAACAAACTTTTAGATGCTACAAAACTTGATATGGACTCTATAGTCAAATGTTGAGTCTCCACATTTTTCCTTTGCAATTAATTGTACTAACTGTTAATGGGATGTTGCATAGCATTAATAGATACCATGACACAATGCACCCAGCAAATAATGTAGTGGGAAAAAATTGTCAGTATTGTAATTTCTGCCCTAGAACTGCATAGTTAGAAATTATATTCTCTCATTGTAAACACTATCAATGGAAAAATTCTAGATTAGTCTTTGTATTCCTGTGACTAAGTGTTTTGCAATAACTTGCGCTGAAACAAAGAGCCAATCCTGTATTTTTATAAAATTTGAAGGCTCGGTAGAGTACTATGCATCTGAAAGATCCTATACACTGAGTGGCAAATCTTGATACTATGCTACATTTTATATTTGAACAAATATATGTAAATTGATTCAAATTGATCAAGGGATTGAGCAAGACTGTGTAAGCATGGGGAAAAGAACGCACTATGCATTTTGCACCACGCACCAATCTTGAGCTGAAAATAAGGGAGAAATGTGCACATTCATTTGTGCCAAGTTACTTTTTATGGCTTTAACTTGGGATGCTTGGAAGAATTCCTTTCCATTTCTTGGCAAGGATTATTGCAGCTACAGGATACTAGAGTGCCAGTACCAGGAGTACTTTGTTCCCCTGCCAATATGAAAGATCAGAAAGAATTGCATAAGCACAATTAGTCCTATTCAGGAGATGAAATGACACTGGACCAGCCAAATAACTGTGCAATAACCAGCTAGGGATTACATTCAGCACAATATTTCCTCCAACCCACCCACTTTTCCTATTACTAAACATGTAGCTGATAAGAGACAATAAATACAAAATCATTTTTACAGACAGATGTTGCATCTGCTTATATAGAGACAACCTTAATACAGATCCTGCCAGCTAGGTGGTGTGGCTAACTCCATTTAGGTTTATTTAGTGAAGCCAGTGCTGCACACAAATGGCTGTGGTAATGAGTCAGATCCATGCAATAAGGCAGATCCTGTTCTGTTTGGCAGCTGCAACAGAGTATGTGTTGTTCATATAAATTGTTAGGTATCGTTTATAAGAACATCTATAAGAACCATGACCTGCAAATTCTCTTGCTGACATCTTTGTGTACCACCTTTCAGCACTAATTAACTGATCCACACAGGTTATTCTAGGCTATTGTCTTTTCTGTAACTATTGTTCTCTACTCAATAGAATACTTGTGCAATACTTTATGTATTAAGGCCATGGAAGAGTATGAGCCAACCTTGTTTCCAAGAAAATATTTTAATTCTTAACTTCCAGGACTACATGTAAAAGGAGTTTTTGTAGAAAATTCTTAACTCACTTGCATGCTATGAATTTAATTGGATTATTTTTCAAGATTTATACATAACAGAGTTTGAGCCTCTTTATTTCCTTCACAAGCGTCATAGGACAATAAAGTGTATATTGTTTTTTAGAAAAGCGTCAGTGTTATGCAAGCGAACTATAAAGTTGTATTGGCATGGGTCCCTTAATCTATTCCCAGTTATACATTCTTTCAATATCATTACATAAATTATAACACTTCTAGAAAATCTGCATTCACCATCAAATTCTGAAGAGACTTGTTGGCCACAACGGACACAAAACTATTCGTCAGCTGTTAACCAGAATCAGATGGAATCCCCTAATTGGGATCCGCTCTATCCCTTAGAATATTTTTGGTTTTAACTTTAATTCATGTTATTATCTTTGATTTTCTTCTATAACTAGTTTAGAATGTGACAGAAAGCTTTTAGTTTAGATGTCCCATAAGCTTTATCCCCATGCACTAATGCTGGAATACACAGTAATAAATAAATCAGTAGGTCACTACACAATGAGCACATGAATTTTACACCATTTCTTTATACTGCAGCAGGTCCTGTCCTTAAGTCTGCATTCTGACCTCCCTCGCCAACCCAATTCCATACCGATCAAATCATTTACTTGCTGCTAAAGTACAATATCTCAAGCTTAAACTGTGAGTGTGACCTTCAAGTTATGAAAGACTTCAGAAACATGATCAATCTGCTGGTATAAGACCCCAGTGCAGATGGAGGGAGGGAAAAAACTTGCAATTTTTTAATGCTACAAGAAGAAAAAACTTGCACACATAAAACTAACAAGCTGTCAGGGAAAGGGCATTTTTTTTGGAGCTTCTCTTCCTGATTGGTGCGAATGCTCAATCAGAAAATATTAAAGTCAATTGACGTAACCAGTTCACAGTCTATAATGTCACCATAAGAGTTTAGTACTCTTTGCTGATGTCCAACTGATCTAGAGTATTACTCTGTATCTAAAGAGCAGTGAGCCTTTTTCCAGAGCTTTGGCTATTGATTTAGCAAATTACCAATGTATCACACTGAGCACTATACACTGTACCCTCTGTTGGACAGAGTTTAAGACAACAGCTCATTATCTAGTAAGGATGGAGATGAAGCGTCTCTCTTCCCCGCCCCCATGAGCCATGGTGAACCGAAATAAACATTATTCTCACACACCTTTCATTTTTAAATGTTTGTTTCTTAGCAACAGCATTTATAGAAGAGGTTGCTGTTTGCTCCAACATGTCTATGATAATTTAAAAAAAAAAAAAAAAAAAAAAAAAAAATCTACTTCCAGTCATGAAAACTCAAAATCATACAATAAAAAATAAATTCCAAAGGCTATGAACTTATCACGTGCAACCAGGCAGAGCTTTCTCACAGCTAAGGATCAGATAAAGATTTTAATTAGCTCCCTTGAAAATTGGTGTTCACACTAAAAAGGAAGGAAAAAAAAGTTCACCACCACTTCATTTTCACATACTGTAGTCATATATTGTAATACTTCAGTAGTGCCATAACTTAGTTGCAACCTGTGGACTGTTTACTATGTGAGTCGTTTCCTTTTAAACTAGATTTATGAGATTCTGTTGCCTAAAAAGCAACAATTCAGCTTAGTCAATATAGTTTTTACATTTTTCTTTTGTTTTCTTATTATAGGGGGGGGGGGGGGGAGGGGGAAACGGGGGTGGTGGTAAAGACCTATTTCCGTAGGGTAATATCAAAGATCACTTCTCCAAGAGTGAAAGTAATCTCCCAAAAGATACGGTGGAAGACAAAAAACACTTGTGATATTTAAAACTAATTTGTGCAAATACCACAAAATATACTGTAAAGTACAATTCTGCCTTAGCAGAGGGAAGACTACACAACCTGCTGAGTCTTTCCTATCAACACCTTCTATTAATATATATTAGATATATAGTACATACACCAACATCCATTTTATCATACTAGAACACCAGATAGAATGATGGAAATGTCATTTTAAGTTACTTTTATTTACCCTAGAAGCAATGGCTCTCTTATACCGTGAGAGAATTCTTGTATAGCACTTAATGGGGAAGGAAAATAGCACATGTCGCCTTTGTGTGGGTGGCAGTGGCATGCAATTTTATACATCTAATTATACACTTCACCTTAACTAGACATTTTGAAAGATGAAATGATCTAATTGCAGATTAATGCTTTCATTTCTCTAAGGCCTCGAAATGAAATGTGCAGAAAATAACCAGATACAATTTTAGTATTGCTTGATGGTTTGTGAGTAGAACGAGTAAGTTCTTACTTATTATATGTCCCTAACTGACTAGCAAAGCAGCAGGAAACGGACCCCCATGGTTCCATTAGTTCCTCAGATATCACTCACAAAAAACCCTGCATCACAGTAAAAAGGGAGAGGTTACTTATCTTACAGTAACTTCAGTTCTTTTAGATTTTTTGTCCTCATGGGTGTTTCACCCTAAAATGAGCACACACCAGTGCGCTTTCAACCAGAGAATGAAAGGCAGTGTCTGCAGGCCTACACCTGCACATAGCAGCACCTTGTGACTCCAAATGAGGGCACATAAAGTAGGTGCAGTCCTGCCACCACTCAGTTCCTTCTTGAAAGTAAAGCAGAGCCTCCACAACTGAGGGGAAGAAGGACAGGAGGTAGAGCACTCATAGGGCTAAAACACCTCAAAGAACTCAAGTTACTGTAAGCTAAGTAATTTCTCCTTCTTCTTCGAGTATATGTCCCTCGGATGCTCCATCATAGGAGACATCCAAGAAGTAACTCCATGAGGAGGTGGCCGCTAAGGAGGGAAGTCCAAGATGGTTCAGAGGACTGTGTTGCCAAGAGTATCATCAGCCTTGGAAGCAGGGAAGATACTTGGCAAAAGGTATGAATGGAAGATCAAGTTGAAGCCCTACACATTTCTTGTATGGGAATGTCCTTGCATAGAGCCATAGATGTGGACTGAGCTCTACAGGAATGTGCTGTCACTCTATGAGGGGCTTCCATCCCAGTGAATTCATAGCAGATTAAGATGTAACCCGAAACCCACTTGGACGGTCTTTGAGTGGAAATAGGTTGACCCTCATCCTCTCTGCAAATGATAGCTCAGGAGAGTCCTGGAAGGTCTTAATCCTGTGAATATAGAAGGTCAGGGCCCTTCTGACATCCAGCATGTGGGATCGGGTCCCAATAAGGAGCCACGTTTTGTATGGGGGGCGGGAGGGGTTACAAGTTGTATAAGCCTTTGAGTAATCTAGCTGTAGTAGAGTGGGCAAACACTGTGAAGTCTTCAATTGGTGAGTGGAAAGCTGTTATAGTGGCCAAATGTACCTTGACTGAGCTCATTGATAGACCTTGCATCTTTAAACCCAACAAGTAATCCAGGATTTTTGAGAGCGGAATCTCTGAGGCATGGGAAGAGTGACAGGAACACCAGGATTGGAAGGGTTTTCACTTTTCAAGGTAAGTTTTGCAAAGTCTATGTTTCCTGCTAGATATGAGAATTGACTGGGCCTCATCAAAACAAGTTAGTTCCATGCCTGAGAATCACATAAGAGCCATGTTCTCAGGTTCAAAGAGAAGTGGTTGGGTGGACATGAGATCCTTCCTGAAAGGTAGTAAAAGAGGCATTGCCACAGAAAGGTGAAGGAAAGTTCAAGTACTACACTTGCCTTGGCTGGGATGATGCTACTAGGATAACTCTTGCTCTTTCCTGATGTGGTGTGAGTAAATTCTTGAGGATTAGAGGTAGAGGTGGGTAAGCATATGGTAGGGTAAGGGGCCACAGTGTTATGAGGCTATCTTCCTATGAGTTGCAGCCGTATCCTCCCTGGGAGCAGAAAAGTTTGTATTTTGCATTGTTCAGGGTGGCAAAGAGCTCTGCTTCTGGGGAGCCCCAAGTCTGGCAGATGCTATGGAAGACAGAATCATTACGCTTCCATTTGTATTTCTCAAGGAAGTGTCTGCTCAGGGAGTCTGCCATTGTATTCTGGAGGCCTGAAAGATAGAAATCTCAGCCGTCTGATAGGAAATGCACCAGTTCCACAACCTGCACGTAAGGACTGGGATCTTGCTCTTCCCTGTTGGTTGATATAGTACATTTGTTGCCATGTTGCCTAGCATTGCCCTGATGGAGTGGATTGTATGGTGTGAAGGAAGTGTTGGCAAGCACAACAAATTGCTCTCAGTGTCAGAATGTTCATGGGGAGCATTACCTCTTGTATGGACCACTTGTCCTGGACTGTGGCCCCTTACAGGTGAGCCCCCACATCCCTGAAGAGAAGCATCTGTTGTGAGGATCCTTGAGGATGTGGGATGTGAGAATGAGGTTCCCCACACAGACCTTCAATGAGTCTTTCCACCACCTGCAAGAGTCCAGAACTTTCTGAGGTGCTGTGATACGTTTGGAGAGATTATCTGTTTAAGGTGTACATCAATCTTAGCCACATTTGAAGGCATCTGAGATTCAGTCTTGCATGAAGCGTGATGAATGTGGAGGTTGACATGTGGTTGATGAGTTGTAGGCAGGTGCTTGAAGTTGTTTGTGGGCTGTGTTGAGTTATTGAGATTAGACTGGACAGAGTGGAGAATCTTTCTGTGGGGAAATAGGCTCTGGCAGTTATAGAGTCTGGAGTGTCTCAGGTGAAAAGTCCAATTTTTGGACTGGGATCAATGCAGACTTTTTGATTGATGCAAAAAGTCCAGAGACTGAAATAGGGCTAGAATCCTGGAGGTTGCTTACTGGACCTAGAGAGCTGATTGACCCCTGAGGAGCTAATCATCCAGGTAAGGGAATACTGCTATTCCTCATTGATGTAGATGGGCCACCACTGCTGAAAGGAGTTTGTAAAAACTGAGCTGTGGAGTACACGAAGGGGAGGACTTGGTACTGGTAGTGTTCTGAGCTTAATTTGAAGCATAGAAAACCTTTGTGGAATGAGTGGATAGCTACATGAAAGAAGGCTTCCTGGAGGTTTAGGGCAATGAACCAGTCTGTCAGGAATGGGATTATATTGGCTAACATCACCATCCTGTAGTGCTGGGAAAGAATATAGATATTCAGGTTTCTTAGGTCAAGGGTTGGTCTTCCTCCTCCACACCTCTTGAGAAGTAGAAAATAGTTGCAACAGAACTATCTTCCAACTCTGAAGCAACTGGCTCAATCACCCCTAAGGATAGGAAATATTGGACCTCTTTTTTCAAGAGATCTTCATGAGAGGGGTTCCTGAAGAAGGAAGGGGAAGGGTGGAGATAGTGTGGAAGAGGAGAGAGTATTCCATACTGATCACTTCCAAAATCCGTCTGTCTGAGGTAATTTTGCCTAGGCAGGGAGGAAGTGGGATAGCCAATCTCCAAAGGGGGTTTGGAGGGAATCGTTTAGCACAGGTCCAGGAAGTCAGGTTGCTTTTAACATCTCGGTAGAGTTTCAACTGCTTCATAGAAGTAAGTGCAGATGATGTTGCTGTAGTAAATGGCAATCCCCTTTTCTGAGGGCTAGATCTACCCTTCTGAAAGTCCAAAGGTCTTGGAAAAGCTTGTTGTGGGTTATAGTAGAATGGCCTAATCACTATAATGTTTGAGATGAATGAGGAGTTCGGATCTTCAAAAGGAAGATCTTCAGCCATATTCTGCATTTCTCTCAGAAGACCGGAGCCAGGATATTCTCTGCATAACCATGGCTGTGGGTAGGGATCTAGAAACTGTGTCCGGGGCACCTAAGACAGCTTGGAAGGAGGTTTTGGCTATCAATTGACCCTCTGAAATGAGGGCCTGAAATTGTTCCCCTTATGGTCCTGTGGCAGATAATGAGTGAATTTAGAATATGTGTTGAAGTCATATTTCCCCAACAGGCCTTGGTAGTTTACCATGTGAAATCAGAGAGCTCCTGAGAAGTATCTTTTCCTACCCAGGAAATCTAAAAGTTTGGACTCTGTATCGTAAGGAGAGGGCCTGTCTATTCCTTTCGTTAGCCATATCAAACACTGAGAAATTGGGAATGGGGTGGGAAAAGAAATGCTCCAATCCTTGGCTGGAAGACAGTACTTTTTATCTGCCCACTTACAGGTGTGCTGGATAGTGGCAGGTGTTTGGCAGATTGTGCGAGCAGGAGATAACAGATCCTCATTTATTGGGAGGGTGGATTTTTCCCTGAGGGATGATATTTAAAATGTGCACTAATGAGTGTTGAGACTCTTTGACCTCCTCTAACACTTGGTCTACACTTACCTCCGAGATTCGGCAGCAGTTGACAGGAGGTACGCAAAAGTACGCAAAGAACTTGCTGTGCTTCTCTTCTGCACGCTGTCTTCACTGCACTGCGCCGACAGGAACTGCATTCCTGTCGACGCAGCTCTACGCCACTTATGGTGGTGGATTAATAACATCGACTTCTGGATCGACTGAGTGGGTCTACACTGTCTGACTGTGGCAACTTTGCCGCCATCAGTGTAGACATAGTCTAACAGGATCTGGAGGAGTTCCACCAGACATTTCAGAAGATCTTGGAAAACCCAAAAGTTATAGGCATAAGAAGGTGCTGCCGCATCCAGGGATGAAGAGGATTTAGCTGATGGAGATAAATTTTCCTCAATCTAGAGGTCTTGGTGCTCCTGGGTGTCTCCTGGTGCTGAGGAGATATAAGGTACCTGAAAATAATTGTGCAATACCGAATGGTGATCCTGTGGTACTGAAGTCTGGTCAGTCATTGCCAGTGAACGATACAGTACCAGTAGGTACTGTGGTCTCTCTTGCTGAAATCCTTTAAAATTGTTTACTTAGGTGAGACCTCAGGGATTCCAGTAAACCCACTGAGTGGATGGATAAGAGAAGGGTCCTCACGGATTGCCATAACCCCTGGTTTTAGGACATCAGGTGGGGTCTGAATACAAAATACTGGCTCAGTGGCATGTGGTGGTAAGGTGCCAGAAAAGAGCCCTGTACTGAGACCTCAGAGTCTGAAGAGAAATCATCCCCTGGACTGAAGTGGGAAGCCTCAGACATAGATGCCGGTACCAAAGGCTAGAGGTCTGACCAGGGTTCAATCTGTCAGGAAAGGGTCCTGGTAGAGGACCCTAACAAGAAGCCTCTGGTACTTCCAGTAAAGACAGTTCCTCCGTGGAAAGAAATCTGGAGGGCTATGGTATCCAGAAGACTGATTTAGCATTGGGACCTCACATTTCTGAGATGGTGAGTGCAGCACCAGTGAGGCTTGTAGAGCAGCTTCTCCTTCTCCCATCTCAGCGCTCTGGCGAAAGCCCTGATAGTGACAGTACTGGGACATGTATAAGAGGCCTATGTATATCTTCATGCCAGGAAGAGTCAGTCGGTACTGAGGTAGACTGTTCCCAGTGCTGTCTGTTAGAAGACTTCCACATGTTGCTTCTTTTGCAGTACTGGGCTCAGATGGAGCCTCAGCTGTACCCCTTTGAGGTATGAGAGGTCTCCTTACAGTGGGACTTATGGGGTGACTTACCCCTCTTCTTAGGTTCTATGGAGGAAGAAACAGGCTGCTTCTTCTTAGAATACTTAGCCTATGAAGATGCTGCTGCCACTGAGGTGGCCTGGGCTGATGAGGCCAATGTACGGTGGTGGGGGAGAAAGGCAGGCTTCACTGGGACTCCATTAGAAGATGCTTTAGTCTAGCCTTTCTTTCCAAGACCTGCCTTTAAATCCTGAACGGACCTTACACTTACATGGGGCATGGGTGTCTCTCAGGCAGCAGAGACAGCTTTAATGCCTTTCACTGTCGACAAAAGACTTGTGGCATGTCTGGAAGGCTGAAATCCGGGGTCCTTGGCATAAGCCAGAGTGACAGTGGACTGAAGAAGGGGATGGGGCTGTATACACAGCTGTATAAAACTAAAAAAAAAAAAGAAAATAAAGGAAAAATTTAAAAAATAAATAGTGTACAAAGAAAGGCAGGCAGCTGAGACTCAAAGACATGCAATCTTGAGCTGCTGGTGGTTGAGAAGGAGCGGTAATGGCGAGTCCACGCCCCCTTATATACCCTGGAGGCACAGGGTGCTGCTCTGCAGAGGCATAACTTTAAACATAGGAATAGTTCTAATGACAACAAGGACCTATTACATGTCTCAGCTAAAAAAATTCTTTTACCATTTGTTGTGATTAAGTATTTTTGGTTTTAATTACAGATAATTTTACTAAGGTTACTTAGATTGTAAGCATTTTGGGGCAGGGAACATCTTTGTTCTCTTTGTACAGCTCCTAGTGCAATGGGGCTTTAGTCCATGACTGGGGCTCCTAAGTGCTTGCACAATATGAATAATAAAAAGTATCAACTATAGGTAAAATATAACAAAGCTTTTTGCTTAGTTGTTTCATAAATGTCATCACCATGCGCAAACACAGGTGTATACACACAAAAGCAATAAGTCTCTAGAAGGCCAGATGATAATTTTGGATTTAAAAAAAAAAATGATTTAATGAAAATAAATTGCTGGTTTTTGACCAGGTTGCAGAGTCATCAATTAAAGAAAAAAACAACACTGATACAAATTCTTCATTGAAATCTTACTTTGAAAAAAACCTCAAAACAACCAACTCTAGTCACTATCTATGTCCCTTGGCATACCCATCTTTGTCTCTCCAACTCTGTTTAAATTAAGGATTACATGTAAAAATAATCAGAGTGGCAAAGTTTATGCTATTGTCACTAACTCCCAGAGGACCTCTCCCTCTTCACTTAATCTCTCATCTCTATCCTCAAACAGTAATTCAAGGTCAAAGTGAAAAGTACCCATTTCTCTCAACTCCAAACTGTACCCCATCACCACCAAAGGCAATTTCACCTCCCATCTCTCAGGCTCACAATTACATTGCCATTTTTGACTCCTCTCATAGAAACTATCATCAAAATCTGCTTCCTCACCCTTTCCACAGCTGCTCCAACTCTATCTTTTAATCTCAATTCCAACTGCCAAAAGTCTTGTGCAGCTCTTGATCGGCTCATACTTTGACTATTACAATTTACCTAACCTCCCTGCCATTCTCCATATTCCATCCAACCCAACCAAAAAGCAGCTGTGAAAGCTTCTTATCTTGCCTTATTCTGACCAGCAAGGAACTATTCTGGAGAAGCAGGTAAAATAGGATTAAAACTTTGGAATTCAAATGCATTGCTGATATGCAGATTATAGAGACAGGACCTAAACAGCAGTCCATATTGGCAAAGGCACAATTTTCAATAGAATTTGATACCACAGCACATAAAAGGAAGGGAAAACGGCAGGAAAAGAATGAATATCAAATTTCTGATTTGCATAAATTTCTAGTATTTCTTCAACCACACTAAAGAATAGTCTAAGAATATTCCAATGTTACCAAGAAATTATTGGTGGTAAAGTTTGATTTTCTGTGTAGATATTGCAGAGTATTCACAGATAGAGAAGGATGAGTCACTGCAATGTTGACAGTCTATACTGAATCTGAAACAAATTGGAGCTATAATTTACAGAACAATAGCATTCCTGGCAGTGGCACATGTAGTCCAGGCTTTTTAAATATTCTGTAAATAATCGCTTAGAAAGACAAAACTGACAATGAGCAAGGACTGGATGATGAATCATCAGGTAGTTTAAGTAAAATTTTGCCTGATTAAATGCTTTGTTTTTAAGCCACCTGCACTGTGCTGTCTGATGTACCAGGACAGATCAAATTGTTCTCAGTCTTTCTAAAAAAGAGACAAGCTTACAAATAAGTTTTATTATATTATGAAATTGATGCCAAACTGAAGTGCTCTGTATTGTGTGATTCCCATTATCTATCTTCTGGCCAGGGATTTAATATCACCTATTGTTAAAGATGCAACTAACCCAGATTTATCAAACTTCTAATGTCTTTGTGTCAGATGGATGTAATTTTTTTTTTGTCTTCCTGTCTTCAGAATGCATTTTTCTGCATCTCTATTAGTGTTTCCTCCGCCTACTGGTAATCAGAGACATTGAGCCCAATCCTGAACTCACACTGGTTAAAACCAGAGTAACTCAATTGGCTTCTGTGGAGTTACACTGATGTAAATCAGGGGCAAGTGTGATCAGCATGAGTTCCTCTGTAGAGGCCAGATTTACAAAGGTAGTCAAATGTCTAAAGATGCAGATAGGCTCCTAGTGGGATTAACAAGTGCACCTAAGTAAATTAAGCCCCTTTGAAAGCCAATGGGAGTTAGGAACCTAATGGAAATCTTCTAAGCAGGTTAGACATCTGTTTAGGCACTTAACTTACCAAGATGCATTTGTAAATTGCACCAGGTGCCTATCTGCATCTTTAGGCATCTAAAAACCTTTAAATCTGGCCCTAGGTCAATTAGCAGAGGCTCTTCTCCCATGATTAATTTCCAGTGCACAATATTCAAAGCAGCACAGCAAACCTTAAACTGGTGAATGTGACCTGCAGGCAGTGGTTCACCAGGTGTGCTAAAGGGAATAAAACTCTAAGGTGGCTGAGTAAAGTAGATAAGCCAATTACAGCCACCATCTCTAAATTTTGTGATTCTCCACCATCTAGCCCAATAAGAAGAATGTTGAAATATTTTAAGAAACAGCTTATATCCTGAGTGGCACTACTTATCCTTACTTAATTTTTTAACATTTTAACAAACAGGGTTGTCAGCCAGAAATAGTCTTGTGAAGGCTATATTTACAATTTTGACAGTTTAACAGAATAATTTAAATATTTTAATCATTTAAGTTTGTATTTTGTACTCTAAAAACACCAGTACTGAGCCAAAGCAAGTTGTTTTAAATTAAATATCCTATAGATATTAAGAATAGTTATAGGCAGCATTAACTATGTCAACACTAAAAATCAAGACTATTCAGAGCTGTGGATCAAATGATGTACCTGAACTACGTCTCTCAAAGCATATTTTAAATGCATATATTCTAGCATTACAAATGTATGAACATTCTAGAAGAAATAGATACATGTTTTATTGTTTTATTCCTATTTTAGCTAGTCTCCTGTGGAGAGCTGAGATGTCAGGTATGAAGATCATATAAATGCTTTATGTTTTGCAAGATCACAAATGATTAATTACAGCCTACATTCGTATTCGAGAAGAAACTCAGTGGTAAGACCCAATAAGGCTTGTGAACAGCAATTAATTTCAGGTGAAATACTGAAGTGATCTTATGGAATGTGATTAAATAAAGAGATCTGCTCCCACAACCACCATCATTCAGGCACAGAAAAACAGAGCAGTAACATTTTAACCCATTCGCAGTGCTATATTGGCTAGATAATATTGAAAGTTCCAATAAATCTAGAAAGATTGATCCCATGTAGATTTGCATATGAGATTATATGGCAAATGTATGTTTAACTCACACAAAATAGGTATTAATCAACAAGGTCACTCTGGGTCTCCACCTGGAAACACTTACGTACATAGGTAACTTTACCCAAGTGCATGTTACCACTGAAATTAATATGAGACACTAAAATAACATTTCTGATTTTTGGATACCATAGGCTGAATGCTCCCCACCCTTAATGATGGTGGAAGGAGGTGAATGTACAACCAAATAAAATGGAGCAAGTTGTGTGGCAATATATCACTTTTGCCCCGAGCTGTGACAGCCCCTCCATATAAATCACACATGGTGGCCTCTATGGGTAAAGAAGCAGACAACAAGCCAGAGTGGAGTTAGAGCTTGGGAGTGGCTACTTCATGGTACATGCTACCTTGAAAAAGAAGCTGAAAGTCTGTATTAAACTGGAGCGGACTTGATAATGGAATTAAACAAAATAATGTCAGTAATGAAAAATGTTGTGTGCAGTGTAGTTGTAGCCATGTCAATTCCTGGATGTTAGAAAGACAAGGTGGCTGAGGTAATATCTGTCATTGGAACAATTTCTGTTGGTGAGATAGACAGGCTTTCAAGCCACACAGAGCTCTTCTTCATGTCTGGGAAATGTATTCTGAGCGTCATATGCTAAACTCTCTGTTCCACCTTGTATTTAGCTAAGTTGTTAGCACATATTCTAAGGGACCATTCAAGGTAGAGTGGCTCATTAACACCTATGCAGTCTTAGGAGAAAAAGAGGGAGTTTGTGGGTTACAGATTGCTGTAATAAATTATAAATCCAGTGTCTCTGTTCAGTTCATGATTTTTATGAATAACAGAGTTATGAATTGAAGCTCCTGGGCTTGTCTTTTAAAAGAAGTGTTGTGTAGGTTTCCTTTGAGGATGTGGACTGATCAGTCATCTATAGATGACTGGTTTGTGAAAAATGTTCACCCACAGGTGACAGTGTACTTTTTTCTTTTATCATTTTCTTCTGTGAGTTCATTCAAGAGCATAGTGATTGTCTGGTTTTATCCACATAGTTTTTGGGGCATTTAGTGCACTGGATGAATTACACCACATGTTGTGATAGGCATTAGTAGGACCCATGGATCTTGAAAGATATGTTGTGGAGGGTGTTGATCATTGTAGCAGTGGAGATATGTCTGCAGATTTTGCAATTGTTCTGGCAGTCTGGTGCTGCTTTGAGTTGGTGTGTCCTGGTCTGTGGAAAGCTTGCTTCCGATGGTGAGCATGGAGAGGTTGAGGGGTGGGGGTTATTTGAAGGCCAGAAAAGGGGGTTCAAAAGAGTGTTTTTTCAGGATGTGGTCCCCATTGAGTATGGGTTGTAGTTTGGTGATACCCCATATGGTTTCCAGTATGGGGTGGTAGGTGACAACTAGAGGTGTGTGTTCAGAGGGGTTTTATTTCTGTATCAAAGCAGGTTCTCTCAGGGTACTGGGATCGGCGGGGAGGACGGGGGGCGGGGAGAGTCATTCCATGTTGTGATCTATTTCTATGGTGGAATGGCCTTGTATGGTGAAGGCAGTTTTAAGTGTGTTAAGGTGTATATCCTGGACTTTCTCCTTGGAGCATATTCTGTGATATCTGAGTTCCTGACTGTAGATAACAGATTTCTTGGTGCGTTTGGGGTAGTTACTCGATCTATGAAGGTGGGTGTGGTGATCTGTGGTTTTCTTATAAATGGTTGTCTGTAGGGTTCCAGTGTTGAAGCGGATTGTGGTGTCCAGGAAGTTGATACTAGTGTTTCAGAGAGAGTTTAATGGAATAGCAGTGGTTTTGAAGTTGTGGTGGAAATCTGTGATGAAGTTTAAGACATCTATCCAGAGGATAAAACATTGATGTATCTCAGGTATATTATTGGTATTATGCAGAAGAATTTCTGCATTTGTCCAGAAATTCTTCTCCAAGGTTGCCCATGAAGAGGTTGGCATATTGGGGAGCCATTCTAGTACCCAGGGCTGTTCCCATGGTTTGGACAAAGTATTTGTTGTTGAATGTAAAATTGTTATGGGTGAGGATGAAATGGGTGTGTTTGGCAACGTGTTGGAGTGGATATCTGAAGGTTGCCCATTATCTTGTAACTATTTGAGGCAGGCAGCTATGCAATCATTGTGAGGGATGTTGGTGTATAGGGAAGTGACATCCATGGTGGCAAGGATGGTGTTGTGAGGGAGGTTGTTAATATTGCAGAGTTTGTGAGGAAGTCAGTTGTGTCCTAGAGAAAGCTGGCCCTCTATACAGTGAGTAGTTTGAGGGTGGTGTCTATCAGTTCCAGTATTCCTTCAATAAGAGTGTCATGGCCAGATATGATGGGTTTGCCTGGGTTCCCTTGTTTGCATGTGTTGAGAAGCACCCCCTGGGTGGGGTCATGGGGGATGAGTTTGTAAGAGTTCCTTTCGGAGTTGTTTGGTGAAGGGATTTGATGATATCCTTAAATTCCTGAGTAAATTGTGGTGTGGGAGTCTTCTTTGAGTTCTTTATAGTAGGTGATGTCAGTGAGTTGCTGGTTGGCCTTGTTAACTTAGGCATCATGGTTCAGGACTATGATGTCTGTTGGTTTGATTGCTATCTGGTGGTTATATTTCAGGTAATGTATGACTATCCTATATGGCAGTGGAGAGATTATGGTGGGTGTTATGTCTGTTAGTGATTTCACCATCAACTTTTTCCTGAAGAAATCAATTTAATGATCAAGAGTGTGGTTTTGTCTGCTCTGTGGTATCCAGTCAGATGATTCTTTTTTCTTATGATTGTTGATGGGGACATGGTAATTGTGAGTGGAGTTGTCATTATGGTTTATTACAACATTCTGTAACCCTCTAATACCCTCTTTTTGTCCTATGACTACAGAAGTGTTAATGGCCACTCTACCTTGAATGGTCCCTTAGAATATGTGCTAACCACTTATGCTAAACAATCTGTTCCTCCTTGCATTTGGCTGTGATGCTCAGAGTACCTTTCTTGAAGAAGTGCTCTATGTGACTCAAAAGTCTGTCTAACTCACCAAAAGAAGTTGGTTCAATAAAAGATATTACCTCACCCACCTTTTCTCTTTAGAATGTAAAAAAAAATTATTAATGGGAATAATTATTTTCTAAAACTGCATATTTATTAGTAGAAAAGATAGCAAGAAAACTAAATGTCGTATTAGTGACAAAGAATAAAATAGGATGCATTCCACCAGCAATAATACAGATCCCACACCCACACTCTCCTTCTCATATTAGAACATTTACCCCTACCCTGGATCTCTTTCTATCCCCACTCTCTCTGTTTCTCATGCTTTTCTCAGGCTATTATTCTTAACCTCATGCCCATCCCACCTTCATCTTCTCTTGAACACCCATCCACCTCTAAAACATTTACAATCATCCATGACCATTTCATAGTTCTCTCTCACAAGCTTCTGGCTTTCACAGAGAACTGTCACTTCATCTGACAGTGCCTCTACAGCTACCCTCTTATAGAGGCATCTCCTTCCCCCACACTCCCTGCCCTGGATCAGACCATGCTAGGCTTCTGCCCTGTTCCTGCTACTTCCTACCCCTCTCTCTCCCCCCTTCCCACTCTCTCTTCTTTTGAGCAGCACTGCATCAGACTCTTCTATCATCTACCATCCACCTAACTCCTCCCCATCAGCCTTCTTCTCTAATTTCAACTCCTATCGCTCTCTTTCTCTTCCTTTCCTCACAGTCTTCCATGTTGACCCCTTAGCTGCACATTTTTCATTTGACCTGCATACCTGGTTCAATTCTCCCATTCACCAAAAGCACCACTCACTTGACTTGGTCTTCATGGAGCACTGATCTCTCTCTAATCTCTGTTGCTGAGTTCTCCCTCTCCCATCATCATTTGGTCTCTTTCAGCATTGGCCATCCAACCCTACCCCTCTCATGACATGTTACTTGGCCTTTCTGTGACTTCCAGTCCATCCAGTGTTGATGGCTTCTCATCAGTTCCCTGCCTTCGCCTCCCTGCCCTCTGTGACCTCTCTTCCATTGATATGGTTGTCAATTCTCTCCAGGCTTCTTTCTCCTCCACCACTGACTCTTTTCCCCCTCCCTCCCTGTCAACACCAACCCTGGCTCACCCCTTACACCTGTTTCCCCCACTCATGCTCTCACACTGGAGAGTGTCTTTGATGGAAATCTTGTGACCAAACCAACTTCCTTCATTACAAATTCATTCTCACCTCTTTAAGTTCTGCTATCTTCCTTGCTAAACTACTCTTTTTCTCCAGCTTAATAGAATTCCAGGCCCGAAATCCCAGCCATCTTTTCACCACCTTTGACTCACTCCTCAAATCTTAATATCCTCCTGCTTCCACTTCTTTCTCTCCACAGAAGATCTCACTCATTTCTTCCAAAAATAATATTGGCAAGATATGATGCGACCATTCCCCTTACCTCAGCTCACCTTCCCCTCTTTCTTCCCCCCTTCACACGTGCAGAAGTTTCTAGTCTGTTTTCTTCCTCAAACTCTCCAGTTGCCATAGTGAACCTATCCCCCAATCTTCCTCACAGCCACTATTATCCACCCCCTTACTCTTCTCTGTAACCTCCCATTATCCTCTGTCTCTTTCCCCTCACAATATCATCATGCATTAATCTCTGACATATATATTAAAAACAAAAAACCACCCACACCTTTATCTCACTTGCCTCTCAGCTACCACACCCATCTCCCTTTCCTCCTGCTGGCACATAGTCTACAATTCCCTTCTCTAGTACATCAGATAAAAGTTGCTTGTCTTCATTTTTAAGGCCTTCCCTACCTACCATCTCTCATTTGCTATCAGGATGCAGACTCTTGCCTCTGATCAGACCACGATGTCAACCTCCATCACCAACTTGCTAAATTTTCAGACAGACAAGCACCTTTGTGCTTTCTCCGATGCTGCCCCTCAAGCTTGGGAGGAGCTCCCCACAAACATCCACAAAACTCACTCATTACCCTCTTTCAAATACCTCGTCAACATTCTCCTTTTCCATTATCCCTACAAAAAAATTGACAACAGTTAAAGTGCTGATTTGCTGAGACCACTGCCTATCATGCTGACCTATATTGTCTCATTGTTCCCTGGTACTCCCCCATTAGCCTGTATCCATCTGTTGTCTCTTGTCTTATGATAAGGCTGTAAGGTCTCTGGAGTAGGGACTGTCATTTGTTCATTACTGGTACAGTACAGAGCACAATGTGGTCCTGGCCCATAACTAGGGCTCCTGGAGGCTATGATAATACAAATAAACTGATGCCAATATCGTCAGACTGAAAATGTTTTATAAAGCAAGTCATCATGTTGTTCTTTGACAACAATATAGAATATAATTCAAGAAAAATATTATTGATGGTCTTCTTAATTAAATGGTTAAAAACAGCTGAAGAGAATTCATTATCTTACCTGCAGTTTGTTCATGACTTCTCCTTATATTAATCATTGAAATATTAAGCTACTGAGGGGTAAGGTGGTGTTTTCATAAAATATTAGTCCTCTAAATCACTTATAATTCCTTTAATAAATCCTCGATGCTGACATTTGTAAGTGGCAATGCAGCTTTAAAAAACAAACAAAAAAAAAAAAAAAAAAACTTGATCTATAGAGTATTTTCCTTCTTTTCAGCAAAATCAGATATCACTAATGATTTATTAGAGAATAATTGCATGCAAGGCTTGCATTACCATAAGCCTTTCAATTAGGAACATGAATCAGGTTCAACACCTTTTGTTATTTTCCTTGGGAAACTCCTCCTGTTGCACGAGGTATTTTGTTCACACCAGTGGAAGGCCTTCACCCAAAGAAGATAATGATATGAAAGGTTTCTCATGTCAATGTGTAAGCCATTTTTTGCCATATGGCAAGAACAATTAAACATCACTTGCTAATTTTCCATTGAGAATTAAAGTGAAGTTTGACAGGCAGAGAGTCATGCTGGCTGACTCCTTACTGCAGGATAAAGGCCACTAAAATTTGGCTAAACAAAAAACAGAAGTGTAGTTCATGACTGCTAATATAGGGTCCAATTCTCTAGTCTTTACATGGTGTGGTACTTACTAAGTTAATGGTAGTACCCACGAGTAAATCCTACTCATTCTAAAGGCTGCAGAACTGGGAATTTAATTCAGATGAAAAGTGGAAAAAATACCACCACATAAATTGAAATACATAATTATGTAGCCTGTAAAAGCTGTCCATTTGGGAATTAGAACCAAGGATCTCAAACTGTAGGTACTTTGCCAGACAGTTAGTGTGCTGTGACTGCAGCTGGGCAAAGAACAGATTTTGGGGTTTGGTGACAGTTAAAAAAAAGTAATTTTGGATTGAATGGTGCTGTGTATTTTGTGTCTTGCCTAATTGCCCAGGTTGCTTTAGCAAAAGAGTTTAGCTCATTGCCATAGCAATAGAGTTAGACTATTAGGGGATAGCTCAGCCAGTCCTGGCTGGTTTTTTTACTGTTAGTTCAATAAAGACGCTCCCTGTGTTGCATCTCTCTGTGATCCTGTGCTGATTTCTCTCTCTGAATACAAGTAATTAAAAGAAATTCAGCATAACAAACAGAATTAACATTTTGCTAAACTGAAACAGTTCATTTTGGATTGAACTAAATGTTACATTCAAGCCAAAACATTCTGTTTCTGAACATTTTTAAAGGGCTACATTCACCAAATGGCTGGAGAGGATAGTATTACCAACCCACACACACTTCTAATTTTTAGTCTAGTAGTTAGAGCACTCACCTGGATGTGGGATATGCAAGTGTGAATACCTGCTATGGAACAGGGATTTGAGGTCAGATTCCTTCCCTCCCTGGGAAGTGCCTAATCCCCAGGCTAGTCAGGGGGGTATGGATGTATGCTTACTTTCTCTCTTAAAGCTGTTTCACTGTGTATAAATAATGAACTGTTAATTAGAGGAGGACTAGAACCTGGGTCTGCTACATCCCAGGTGAATGCACTAATCATTGTGTTAAAGGTTATGGGGGGAGGTGTGAAGGGAAAGGGAGGCAGCCAGCACAGATGCACTACCCACCAGCTCTTCCATTTCCTCCTCTTTTACAAATGGCTCCTCAGTCACCTTTTTTTTTTTTTTTTTTTTTGGACTGAAGGTATTTGGCAAATTTGTGTCAAATTCATTAATAGTTTTGGTAAACCAAAACTGCATTTTTGGGAGAATTATCTATTTGCCTGAAAAGTTTCACCCACTTCTAGCTGTGACCTCCATTTACTACACTTAACTTGGTCTCCTCCTTGCTCTATTGTATCCACCTATTGACTCTTAACTTGTATTTAGATTGTAAACTCTTTGGGGGACTATCTTGGGACCTTTTGGTACAACCACAATGCAAGCAGCAGCAACAACTTGAGCTGCAACAAATTAATTATTCCATCCATTACAAGGGATAGCATTGAGTCTCAAAGTGCTGACCTCAGTCTGGTTTTTATATATGATGTTCAGAACCATGAAATTGATTAGGCCATTACAGAGAGATATATACAAGAAATTTGTCTCATTTTTTACTAAAAAATTCTGACAAACGTCACTATCCTGGATTAAGATAAGCATTCAAGGAGGAGAGGAAAGGCACATTCATCTAGCTATATACCTGGTATTAGTCTGTCCATCAAATATAGAGGCAGAGCTCCCTAGTCACAGCTGAGGAGAGTGAAGTGCTGTCGAAGATGAAGTGCAAATATGGAGTGCTGAGCCTGATGCTTGGCAGATGAATCCTCAAGTGCTATTTTGAGCCATCTAAACTTTACTGTAAGTTATGCTAGTGCCAAACAGAGTCAGGAATCAGCAGTGTGTAGTGAAACCTTGGCTACATTTCATGTAAAATCAAGACACACATCCCAGCAGATATTATTTAAACGGGACTTGGGGGAAAAAAACAAACAATCTTTGATATTCTTGTGTTCCCTCTCCTGGCTGTGCAGCAGCAATAAACCAACATTGCTTCCCCGAGTTGGGCACAGTGTTGCTAGCATCATCAGCACTGTTGGCTCATGTGCCAGGAAGCAAACAAAATGAAGCCATGTTAATTTATATGCAGGTTAAAACAATGGGATGGGGGAAATCTAAATTACAAATAAACAAACAAATAAATGACTAAGAAGAAGTCATGACAGAAAGCCCTGTGAGCTTCCTGGAATATGAATCTTCAGAAGACACTGCTCTGTATTAATACATTATTATACAGAAGAGCTCGAACAGAGAATGATTTGCATGGGTTTTGAGAATAGATAATGTAAAGTAGAACTTATTTTTCTCAGTATTGAATTCTATCAGCAATTAAACTAGTGTTTTAGAGACATTCAGCTAAAATATACAGTGCCCCAGCATTTGGCAGGTAAGAGAAAATTTAATTAACTTCTAATGCACCACATTACAATGTGCTTGCATTATTCATAAGCATGCAAAATATTTTGTCTGCTCTTTCCAAAGGCAAAAATATTTCTTTTCATTAATAGCCATATTACCTGGGTGAATGAGGTCAAGAAAGTTGGCATAAGGTTCCAGAATGTTTCTTCATAGCTAAGCAAAAAAGCCACACTAAACTCAGATTAAATCCCAGAGTTTCTATATCTCCTTTTAACCTTTGTCACTTCACCCAAACATGGCTAGACCCACTTCTCATTTTTGTCCCACAGCCATAAATCTGTAACCTTTCTCTATTAACCCTATTACTGCAGACTTCTATGATCATCCGCCCTTCATCAACCAGCCTCGAAACTTTAGTGTCCTCTTTGATAATTCTCTCATCTTCTCTTCTCACAGCTAGTCAGCTGGTAAATCCTGTCACTACTGTATTTATAACATACAAAATTCAGCTTCTCTATCTTATACATAGGGTAGTTAGCTCTCATCTTTCCTATGTCATGTCCTGGGTCTTGAACCTAGGCTTGGGAGTCCCCAGCAAGCTACTGCTGTTGCACCCCAGCCTCCACTTAGCGTCTGTTGAAAGCTGGTGTGCCAAGTAGCTACTAGGACTATAGCCTCAGCCAAGGTTCCATCCACAGAAGCCCTGATGGGAGGGTCACCTGACTCCACTGATTGGTCCAATGAGGGTATTTAAGCCAGAAGGAGGCACAAGAAGTTTGTCTGGGCAATGAGGTGATCTCCTGGTACGGTGGCGTTGGACCCTGCTTGTGCCTGCCTCCTGCACTTGATTCTGTTTCTGTGCTACTCTTGCTTCACCCGTGCCTTTGCCCCTGTCCCTGCCATGCTCCTGCTCCAGGCCTGATCCTGGCCTCTCCTCAAGTTTGTGCCCTTACACCTTGCCTCCAGTTACCAGTCCTGGCTCCGATCCAGGCCTCCGAATTCTAATCCTAACTCTGACTTGACCCTTGATATCTGACCTCAGCTCTGACTAACAGCTTTGACTGATGGTTCCAGCTCTGGTTTGACCCCTGGAAGTTGAGGCTAATCCTGGGCTTCATTCCCCAACCTGGATGCCTGCTCTGCCCACTGTACTGGACTCCTGCTCTGACTACCTGCCAAGGCTGCCTACATCCCAGTTCATAACAACCAACTGCAATCCCTGCCTCTCTGATTTTGTCCTCTCCCATCTCTTTGATCCACTCTATAAAAAATTCAACTGTGAAGATCATATTCTTGTCCTGCCAATCAAACCATATCTCCTCTCTTTTTTTAAATATCTGCACCAGTTTCCCCTTTCTTCCATAAAAAGCTTGAGCTTCACCTTCAGAACAAATTCATAATTCTGATCCTGCTCATCTCCTGACTCCATCCTGCTGTCTGTGTTTCGCTCAAACCTCCTTCCTTGAAAGTCCAAATGCTGTTTCTCAGTACACAGCAAGCAGCCTATTTAAATAGCTTGGTATAAAATGGTAGTTTAAAAGTTCTGCTTCTATGCTCCTACATTCAACAAAAGAGTATAAAGATACATTTAGAAATATGGGAGCTCTATGAAATCAGAGCCTCACAACAGAACTTAATTTTTAAAAAAACTGTTGAGTTCACAAACAGTCATAATGACTTTACAAAATAGGACATCCTGGCCTTTAGACCAGATCCTCACCTATGGCCAAGGACACACACAGGACAGCTCAGCAATAGAGCTGGGAGCAACTTTCTGAATGAAACTTTTTTTGGGGAAAAAATGCAGATTTGGCAATACAGAAATATTGTGTGAGTTCATGTTGATTTCACTGAATTGTTTTGGTCCAAATATTCTAAAAAGATTCTGAAAGCGGTCAAAAGCTTTAATTCAAAAAGACTATTTCAAGATTTCCTTTAATTTAAAAAAGAAACCATAAAAATGTTTGAAGTCAAACTGACACATTTTGTTTCAGATCAAGTAAAACATTGTTTGCCCTGAAAAGTTTTTTTTTTTTTTCTCCCAGCGAACAAAAAAATCCATTTATTTGTCCAGCAGGAGATGATTTGTGCAAAAGTAGTGCTCCCACGTCCCTAATCAGGCCTGGCTGTGTTCCCACCCCATTCTTGCTTTAAGTTCCAAGAGCTGACACTGTAACCTTAATTCTCCAGGGCATAAGGAAGCCTGTGAAACAGCAATAAGGATGAGGCATAGGAGGCACCAGGTGATCCTACCATGGCTGGCTATACCAATTTTAGGCTTGCTTTATGCCAGTGGTCCTATGCCGCACAGGACCTGGGATTATATATTTTGATCTGAAATTGGCATATGGTAGAGTCAAGGAATTTTCAACTTTTGTATACAATACGAAACCTCACTCATTGCTTAGGCGAAAATGACATATATGTTTAGTTATAGGCTTCTCTGTGGCTCATCAGCACAGTATACAAGACCCTCAGCTGTATGTTAATGCAGTACCAGAAACAGAACCTGGGTCTCCCAAGTTCCACATCTGTGCCTTATCCACAAACTCACCCTTCCTCTCTCAATAAACACATGCTTTTGTTTATCATACTTAGAGGCCAATGGCTGAAAAACCTGACTGGTATGCCATTTTTTAAAACTTTTTTGAACATAGTACAAAATGTGCTTAGTTGAATGAATACAGGAAAACTGGTTACAATACATATCTGCTGAGCTGTTTCAATTAGCCACAGTTTCACATGATAGTTATGGATGTGCCTTCAGTTCTGACCTCTTTAGAAATAAGTGTCTTTGGATTACTATTTTATAAAGGAACAAGCTAATCTAACTAGACACATGACTTTAGGGATTTTGAATTATTCTAGACAGTTACAAAGGGATATTTAGAGAGCATTGCCCTTGTCATGTGTTGAAATAAGAATGACTAAGGATGAGACTGTGCTCCCCTGTGGTGGGGCACGACAGGTTAGTTACCTCTGCAGTGCTGCAGTATTGTTACTCCTTTCCGTCGAGCCAAGCACAGGATTCTCTCTGATGCTGAAAGAACAGGCACTATCTGATCAGGCTGGGGAAAGCTCACTTTAGGGGATGGTTAAGATCTAATTTTCAAGACATGGTTATTATGGAGTAATGTAGAACTGGTGGCTAAGTTAAATCCTGGCTGGCAACATCCTGATAAGTATAATGTGGTCTGCCATTGTGGGGTAGTTTTATACTTTATTCTTAGGCCTGGAAGAATTAGATTTTAATCGGTGAATGTCAATTCCACCATATGCACACAAACAAACTGACAAAATGTTTCCATCAATAATAATCAAAGTTGACAGATAGGCAAAGTAAGAAAAATGCTCCTTGAGAACTTAAGAGTTTGATTTAAGGATATTTACTCTTATTTTGATGTGATGTTGATAACTGGTGTTTTAACAATTATAAAGCTTTAACTTTCTGAAATCTCAAAATCTACCATCAAATAATTATTGTCTGACATCTCCCCTCAGCCCCTACATAATTTTCTGCACCTCTAAAATTTTAAATCAATACAAACAAAAAATGCTCAAAATTAAACATTGATATTATCTGTTGAAACTATAAAAATAAAAATTGAATTCTGCCAAGCCTGTTTATTCTGAATGTTTTTCAGTGTCCAATTGTTGGTGCTGGTGGTTATTGGTTCATTGAGCCTTCCTAACACCTGACTCGCAGAAGCATACACCGTTCAAAAAATTAGTTTGTGAAGTTCCTTATTACTAGAATGACTTTAAAGAGAAATGCAATTGTTCAATTCCCACTTACAGACCATGGATCTGTCTATTAAAATGACAGCTCCTTTACATTCCTTTAAAAATGTTAACAATAACCCATAATAAAAATCACCTATATCAGAACAAATGGTTACAAATAGACAGATGGTAGGAAAGACAAATGCATCATTGCATACAGGAATAGCCATAACAACTCTTCATTTCTACCCTAGTTTACTGCATATGGGAAAAGTTGATACAAATAATAAAAATAGATTTCTTATACATTCCAACAGAAGAGAGAAAGAAAAGAAGTACATCCCTGACTGAATTTTGTTCACAATTATGACCAACCACTCATATGTATGGCCCTTCCTCCTACGTCTCGCTTACAGCATATGGCTTTTGGACATTACTTCTCTATATTATTAGTAAGATAGCTCTTTTCTGATGAGTCTTGACTCCAGTGAAGTCACTGTGGATTTACACCAATGTAACTGATAACAGAATTTGGTCTCTACTGCCTTCAATTTAATCTTTCCTGAACAACTTTTGTTCATCTTCTTTTATTCCCAGGAGCTCACAAAATTTTTTCAATTTACCTCACATACAGGTTATGTAGGTGCATACAGAGTTGCCCTGTAATACTTCAGTCATGGTAAAATTGTGTGCTTTGGGGTCAGTGTAGAGACACACTGCCCTGAAATGGATTCCAGGAGGCACTATACCTAATGAAGATAATGCTTCCTAGAGCACCGGCAGGGCTGCAGTTCCTGGTGTCCCCTTCAAAGTAAGTGACATTGGCACTTACCACTACACTTGATTGGCTTCACCTACCCATCTCAAGGCATGGTCTCTTCCACATCCATCCATGCCCCCTTTACACAAGCTAGTTTTAGACGTGCTGCCAAGTTCTTGCACTGCCAGAGAGCAAGAACTACCATCATGTTCAGCTCCTCCCACTGTGTTTCCTTTCTGTAACTGCCCAGGCAGAATCTGGATTTTAATGTCTGTGAACTCACTTGAGAGTGTAGTTGAAAATGCTATATAGGTAGAAAGTATTATTTATATTATGAAGCCCTCTAGAATCTCTCTACTGTTAATTCAGTTTTATTATGTTTGCTGCAAAAGTTACATAAGAACTCTATCTTCAATGAAATTCATACCGTACCACTAGCCACCTCAAACAGTTGCTTTGCAAGTCCAATAAGTGACTTTGATCCCAGATATTTAGAAATATAGGCCTATAAAAAGCCATGTCTGCTTTGATAACTGAACCCCAAATTTACATTTAAATGAGATACAGATATTCTTTGAAAAATAACTCTCCCATGTTACTTTAAAACTATTAAAATGTTCAGTTTTGGAGTTTATTCTATGTAGCCCTTGAATATTAGCTTTGATCAGTTCTCTGTTGTTCCATTTTAAAAGAATGCTATTTCAGCTGCAGAATGTATACTTATTTAATACTGCAGTTTCATCAAAATCTCTGTTAAAATAAGCAAAATAAAAAGTTGGACAAATACGACCTTTAAAACCATATATTGCTGAATGATTTCTTCTACAATCGTTAGATCAACAGTTCTTAGCAACACTACTGAAGAAATGCATTTTGACTTCTGCTGCTGATTAAATGCTCTCTCTTTTATTTCTGGCAATTCCTAATCTGTTAATTGGTTTTGTCCTCTTTATGGTCTGCAAAAACAGCCTCTATAGCGAGCTACACAAAGACAGCAGCTATTCGCTTAATGTTATTGTTCATAGATAGCGTCACTGCCTGGTGACAGACTAGATCTATGTCTCTGGTCCAATCTATCATTTTATTTTGATTTTTTTCCAGGGTAGGCGGGATTGTGGGGAACGAGCTTGTTTCTTAAATGCATCTATTTGAAAAGGTGCAGGAATTATCTCAGGTGATATGTCAACAGAAAGCTGAAGTGCAGTAAAGGCCTTACAATATTAATAAAATGCTCCAGAGGCAAGTCTGGTACACTGCCACTAATTCCAACCTTATGGTAGGTTTCCTTATCAGTAAAGCCACATTTCCCAATTTCTCTTTTCACTACTTGCTTTATCCATATTAAGCCCAGAGGAATAAGCAAGCTTTCAGACATGGCTTACTGAGTACTGGAATGATTAGTACTTACTCCCTGATGGCTGTCTGTAGTGAGGTGTTCCATCAACGTAAGCATCCTGTCCTGTTCTCATAGCGAGGCCTGGCTTTTGAAGAGGGATTTTCTATAATATGGGGGTGAAGATGGATATAAATATAAATCCATCTTCTGCTCTGGCTATAGTACAGTCACTGGTTTCATGGAGAATTTCAAAGATTCCCTCTTTCACCTGTTGACAGTTAAATCAAGTCTCCAGCCATCTAAGAACAGTCACCGGTGGGAAATATCATACCGGGTTTTCAATAATTACCATAATTTCTGATGACTGAGGTAGCTAAAACATATTTTGTCGCCATATGCTGATCCAGGCTCTGTATTTTGGGGTGGGTCTGCAAAACCTCTTTTCACACCCGCTCCACTCAGTACCAAATGTAACTGAAAACATTATGTGCAGGCAGGGCCAGAATTAGGGCACTTGGAAGTCTGGAGTCAGTGAGAAACTCAATTAACAACAAATGTAAATAATTCAATGTACATACAGAGGGAGGAAGCATGGAGACCAGCTGATGTCCTTGGTGTCATCCATGATTGCCAACAATTAAAAATATTTCAAGGAAAAAAAATCTCTCCAATTAGCTCAGGCACCTGTGGTCTGCTAAGCCTCTGTCACTGGAGGGTGTGTGTGTGCGCATACTGGTGAGCTTTCTTTCACAATCATCATAACATCTTTGTGGCAGAGGTATATTTTGCACGTGAGGAGAATAGGAAGGGTAAGTGTCATGACTAAGGCCTCAGACTATATATCAGAGCTAGATTAGAAAAGAGGAATCCTCTGCTCTCAGTCCCATGCTTTGCCCATTAAAACAGGCTGTATCTCAGGCTGCTCCTCCATCCTCCTCTGTGGCCAGAAAACATGACATGACATTTTTCTTCTGTGCTTATAAGATATGCTCTCTCTCTCTTTCAGAATTTCATTTATGGGCCCATTGTGATTAGGGGTCATGGTATAAATTTTCAAAAGTGGATAGTGATTTTGGGTGTCCAATTTAACACACTTTAAAAGGACTTGATTTTCAGAGGGGAAGTGCTTGGCACTTCTGAAAAAAATGGCACCTTTGAAGAGTCTCAGGCTGGACACCCAAAACACTGAGGTCCCTAAAATCAGCAATTTCTTTGGAAAAATTAGCCCCATGTTCCTTTCTGACACATCTACTGTCTCTCCTCACTGTATGTATACTGCACACACTTTATGCATCCCAGAATTGTCTTGATGCCTCTAAACAGGGGTATCTCGAGTAAAGGTAGAGAGGTTATTTTCCCTCTCTATTTGGCACTGGAGAAATTGCTGCTGGAATCCTGTGTCCAGTTCTGGTGCCCACAATTCAAGAAGGATGTTGAAAAATTGGAAAGGGTTCAGAGAAGAGCCACAAGAATGATTAAAGGATTAGAAAACATGCCTTATAGTGATAGACTCAAAGAGCCCAATCTTAACAAAGAGAAGGTTAAGGGGGGGACTTGATTATGGCCTATAGGTATCTTCATGGGAAACAAATATTTAATAATGGGCTCTTCTATCTAACAGAGAAAGGTATATCATAATCCAATGGCTGGAAGTTGAAGATAGACAAATTCAGACTGGAAAAAGGTGTACATTTTTAATAGTGAGAGTAATTAACCATTAGAACAATCTACCAAAGGTTTGGATTCTCTAACAAACAGTGACTGTTTTTAAATCGAGATCGGCTTTTCTCAAAGATATGATCTAGGAATAATTTTGGGGAAGCTCTATGGCCTGTGATATACAGGAGACCAGACTAGATGATCACAGTGGTCCCTTCTGGCCTTGGAATCTATGAAAGGTACCTACCTTCCTGTTTTGTGCTGAGTAGCACTTCCCTCCATCCACTCCCCAATTTCTAATCAGCCAGTTTTTTAAGGGAATTGTGAAAGTGCTCAAAGAAAGCAGCTGTACTCCTGATGTTGCAGTAATATATGCAGCCTTCTTCTGTAAATGCTCTTCCAGGAATTAATCAAGAATGCTGAATGGTACACCCTGCACTCCTAACGCTCCTCCACTCCCTAGGCTAAATGAATCACTTCTCAGGGCATGCTTACGCAGCAGTTAAAAACCCGCAGCTGGCCCATGCTAGCTGACTCAGCTCACTGGGCTCAGACTAAGGGGCTGTTTAATTGCACTGTAGATGTTTGGGCTCAGCCTGGAACCTCCTCCCTTCATGGGGTCCCAGAGCCTGAACCTGAATGTCTACACTGCAATTAAACAGCCCTTTAGCCCAAGCCCCTTAGCCCAAGTCAGCTGGCAGGGGCCAGATATGGGTGTTTAATTCCAGTGTAGACATACCCATAAATAGCCTTCATCTAATGAGGTGGGGAACAAGAGTCCCAACATCATTTTTAAAATACCTATTTAATTAGATGTTTTTAAATCAATTTAAGGCAAAAGTTGTTTCATTTTTTTAACCATGTGAAAATCAAGTAAATTGTTCCTAAAATATTACTTTAATCTGAGAGAGAAAGATTCATATGCACAGAGCTCATCACAGCATATCTTGAAAACAATCTATTACTATGCATCTGAGGTTAGAGGTTGGGCAAAAGTGTATCAAGAAATTTGGTACTAGACTATGAAGGTCATCTAGTAGAAGACTAATGAAATGAAAACTAGTATCTTCAGATAAAATAATCAACAGAGCAAAAATTCTGTTTTCAAAAACACAAGTTACATATCCATGACATTTAAAGCAAACAGATTAATTAAAATCAATGTAAAATATTTGAAAGATTCATAGAAGCAGGAAAACGCAAAGTGGAAAGTTTAGGCTGATATTCTCTCTAATTCATCCCAATGTGTCTTGGTATATTAGCAGTTAGACCATTCCAGGAAGTCACATCCGTGCACTACAGGAGTTCTGAGATGGTAGAGTGTCCATCCTGGGATTATCTTAAATCTGATTTTCTTCCTATACTAAATTTTGTAAGGAAGAGGCAGCAAAAATCAGATTTAAAAGAGGATGTTCAAACAAACATTGCTTTGTAGTATAGTCTAAAGGGCGGCATGGAGGGAATTGCCATGATCTCCCTTTATGTGTCATAGCATTCTAAACTAAGACAGATCTCTGAATCTATTCAGTAATTAGTCAATGTAAATTATTATTGTCTATTGCATAGTTCTAGTCATCTCACAGTGTCTTGGGGGCTTTCCAAATAAAGATTGTGATCTCTTTAGGGCAGGAATTGTGCCACTATAAGGCTCCAATCCTGCAATTTACTCTGTTCCTGTGAGGAGATCACTGATGATGCAAGGGATCTGCCCACATGGAGTAACTTGCAGGATCTGGGTCCAAAACATCAGATGCCTTGTAATTACATATCTATTTTCAATTTATTAAAAAAAGGATCCATTACAAGATGTCTCCAAGTACCTTTACAATAATTTCATATAAACCAACAAATCCCAAATGTGATTTTTTAATCAACAAACTGTGACAATCAGGGTGTAGACACCCCAAGAGAAGAACAGGGTCTGAGTCCCAAAGAATAAGCAATTGAGTCAAATGGTTGTACACATTGTTACTGTGTATCAAAATATGTCAGGGTCTTTTACGAAAGCTTGTAATGTTCTGAACTGGGTCACAATGAGATCTGTATACAGACTATGAACCACCTCCCCAACCATATGTTCCAAGCACCTAGCATTGTACAACCAAGGAAAAGACAAATGATTGGCCTTTAGGGTTAATGAGAAAATACTGAGACATCACAGCTACAATTTCCCTTCCCTAAGTGACCATGACTCGCCATGCCAGGAAAAAAAATAAAAATAAATAAAAAAAATAAAAAGAAAGAAGAAGCAGAAGAAAGAAAGAAAACAAAAGGAAAAGAAACCTTTTAAAAAGGGGGCTTGAAACTGAAGTCTTGATCCAGAACCAAGGGACAGACTCAAAGACAACAGAGTTGTGCGGGGGGTTGTTGTCTGCAAACACCTTAGGGTTGGGGCATACTGGGAAACTATTCAAAGGCAATAGGTAAGTTGTATAAGAAAAGGAATTTACATAATATAGATATGTAAAGCCTGAAGTTGTGTCTTTAGGTTTATTTTCTGTGTTTCCTTTTCCTTATTATTTCATCTTTGAATCTGTTATTTTTCTGTTAAATAAACTTTTTGTTTATTTTTATCCCAAGCAGGGCTCTGGTGTGCAAACTGTATGGCGTGTGGGTGCCAAAGTGAACTGATAATGGAGTGCAGATTTTACACCTTCAGGTGTCATGAACAAGAAGGGAAAAGTCCAAGTGTTAGTTAAGAATTCAGGGTAGATGGATCTGGGGAGACTCAGGACTGTTGGTGTCATCCTGCAATAGGGTGACCAGATAGCATGAGTGAAAAATCAGGACAGGGGGCGGGGAGTAGTAGGCTCCCATATAAGAAAAAGCTCCGAATATCGGAACTGGCCTTATAAAATTGGGACATCTGGTCACCCTATCCTGCAAGGAGTAATTAGGCTGATGGAAGCCAGGGTGAGAACTTTATGCTTGTGCACTGGATATTGGTACCAGGGCTCTGAGTCATAGCAGCACAGTGTTAAGACACCCAAAGTTACAAGGTAGGTGGTGATAGAACCCCTTACTGGTCCAGATGATCCCCAAAACATCACACAAAGCACCATAAACAAAACAAAAAATACCTCCATATCAGAAACAAATCAGTACAGATAGCTACTCTCTTGTTAAGGGAAAAAATTCCCCTCAGTATTGTAAGAGCTAACACATGACAGAGAAGAGTAGCTGAAAGTACATGTTTTGTCAAAGAGGAACTAATTTCTGTCTTGCTTTTCTGCTTCCATACTTCTATGCAATTTTCAAATAAATGCTAGCTCTTACACTAGTTTTGATAGCAAAAAAGAACATTTATATGCAGTACCTTCTATAGTGATGCATCTGTATAACAGGAAGTACATAATCAATATGGCCACTCTGAAAGCTAAGATGTTATCTAATTATGTTTGCTAGCAACAGAATATGTCATGGGAAAAATGATAATAGAAACAGGAATAGATGATAGAATTTAATGGTAGTAACTAGAAAGTTTTGTTTTATTTCCATAGTATTTTTACCTGGAGTTTGTATGTTATCACTACATAACTGAAAATTATTAAAGTGACAATTTCTAGAAATATACCTGGTTCTTACTTTTTCCCAGGTTTAGTTTCTCTGACTGCATTAGACACCTCAAATATACGTAAATTCTGAGAAATTAAATTTATATAAAAGGAGAAGACAGTAAATATGAAGTGCATGTACTTATTCAATAAGTACATTTGAAATGTGTAATCGTAGCACAATGCAAGTGCATTGTGAGATTTGGAGCTGGGTGCATTTTGACTTTTTATTTAATGGAGTAACCATATTTCATCATTTCTGTAATTAAGGATAACAACAATTGCAGTGAATTTTAAATTGAGCAAACCTGTGATGCTATGAAAATGTAGACTTGACATTGTTAAAAGTAATACTTCATACCCAACAAATCCATCCAATAAACTGGGATAATTATGTACCTACAGATATCACAAAATTATAACAATTATGTAAAATTGCTGGTATGTATGGTTACATGTAACAATCCTGTACTGAAGTATCTATTTATAGAGTACTCCCTGAGAACACTGTAATTGGAAACACTTAATATGAAGTGGTCAGATGTCACTGATGTTAATCTAATTTTGAATTCATGTAATGTTGTTGAGAAAGGTCTGGGACTCAATTCTTCACTCAGGTATACCAGTTTAACACCAACTTTCCCTAGTTGATGTAATGGAATGGAGAATCAAGCCTGTAATGCAGGTGTTATAACATCATCTTTAGCCAAGAGAAATGGGGTTCAGATCATATGAAAATACAGGAAAGGGTTCTAAAATTTTATTTGAGTGAATGTACAAATAAAATGAAGGTAGTACCGGTGACATAATGTAATCTTCTAGTGTAATTTCCAAGAGGGGGTTTAGTACGTCATGACCTCTAGGATAAGGTCAAAGCTGGGGTGAAAAAGCCTAGATGTATTCAGAGATTGTGGCCAGTTCCAATTCCCTGTCTTGAGGTTAGTGAGCTCCTGTAACATCTGCTCCTGGCATTGTCGGTGGTGTTTCTGCTGAGCTGTAGTCTGGGCTTGCTGTCATTTTTACTTTGTCATCCATTTCAATCTCTTCCGTTTTTCCTTTGTATGCCTTTCTTGCAGAGGGTTTAAAAAAAAAAATCCTTCACATTTTCAAGCACCCTGTTTAAACAGACACATTCCCCAAATTGCTCTTAGAATCACTGTTCATACTCATTCCCTTGACTTGATTAACAAAGACAACAAGATAATAAACATTAGCTCAAATGTTCTCTCCAGGCCTCGGTGATCCAACGATTCTCCCTCACGGCTGCTCAGTCCACATCTTAGACCCCGTTTTCTCCAAGAGGGCCACTCACAGCTCCTTTATATATCAGTAAGTTAGTAACTCACCTGAGTGTGAATCAGCAGAGCCCTATTAAATCTTCTCCAAGCAGGATCAACACATGCTAACACGGGGGAGGCAAGTGTTCCAGACAATCACAGCTAGCTTATTACAGTACCATTGTCAAAGTGGGTCAAGTAGTTATCCTCCTTGAGGAGTTGCAGCAGAATCATTCTAACTTCACATCTCCTATTCCATCCAAGTGAAATAATCACAAAAATTAAATTAAATATTTAAAGTGATTTAAACATTTATGCACTTTCATGATTATGTAACATGGGAAGTGCCTGGCCCGGGAGGCATGACTTTGAATCTGATGGAATTCATACAGTAAGTCACCCACAATATACAAAACTTGTATGTTAACTATTGACTATTTTTGGTTATTCTGACCTACTCCTAAATATAAATAGAGAGGGTATCAGAATATTCATGAACTAGAGTATTTCAGCAAGACATAAAATAATAATCATACTGTTAAATTATAGTGGCTTCAGTAGTTTAGGCCCAAAATTGAGGGGGTTGTTGTTTTTTGTAAAGAGGATTTTACCGATTGAATAGAATGTAAAAAAAAAAAAAAAAAAAGAATGAAAATAAATACAAAATAAATAAAACACAGCTTACTGTAAACCAATGCTATTTAAATTTGTAGGTACCACAGACAACTTTAATATCTGGCAGAAAAGCTGAGGATCTCAATAATTTTATACAATATTATAAATACATACACACTTTTATACTGTTCTGTGTAAGAAACAAAGGCAGTGCGACAAATTTCATTATAGTGTTGCAAATTAGCCTCCTAGCAGCAGTCATTTGGCAGAGTAGTTTGGTTTTCCATTAACTTCACTAATCATATTCCAACTCCCAGCTCTGACTGAATACTTAGCGTTCATCTACAATTTTGTTGCTGGCATTTTTTAGTTGCCTTTTTCTCTTCTCCAACCTTTAATCATCAGTGCACATTCTGTACAAGGGGATGGTCAGAGGTATATCACTCACAGGCACACGTCTCATTTCTCTCCCACACAGTGAACTAGAGATCAGGGGATTGGTGCTGGACTAAGTTTGCGTAGATTTAAGCAGAATTAAAGCTCATCTACCTGAGTAGTGAGAGTCAGTCAAGTACTGATCTTCACTCTCTTTCCTCTAACTTCAGCTCCATCCTTAGCTTCCCTAGTCACGTCATTTATCTCAGTCTTATCCTTGGCTATTGACAACATACCCTTGGCTATTGACAACATCTCGTCTATGCTGACCAATCCCTGGTTGTATCTGAAAACATTCTCCATCATGTTTCCCCTCAGAAAGTTATCCTGTCTCACTAATCTCTCAAGAACATCTATAACACACTATGTTATGTCCTACCCGTCTAGCCAACTCGCTACTATAAAAAAAATGCACTACTGTATACATAACAAGTTCTCTTTGGTATATAGATCTTCAAGTGTATAGGCTAGCATTTTAAAACACAGTAGGGAATGTCCCATCACCATATCTAGAAATCTCATCAAATAGCCTAGAAGGACCTCTACCAAGCTCCAATTTCGCCCTAATTTCCAATTCCACCCTAATTTTTAAATATGCTGTCAGTCCTCATTCACACTTCAGCATAATTAATTCTCTTCTCTATCTTCCCAGCTCACTCTTGCCTCCCAGCTTGTTCTATACCAGGTGAGATGAACTCACTTTTTTCTTTCACTCTCAGAGTGCATGGATTCATGACCTCAGACACCTTCCCTACCTCCCATTATCATCTCCTTCCTTCCTTTTCTCACCCATGGATATTTCTAACATAATTTATTCTATTGACTCTCTTCTCTCTCCATTGCTTATTTTCTCCCATCTCTGCACTCGTTCTGTCACTGCCATTGTCATAATTAGAACTGTTCATAACTAATGTGTCTGATGATTTTAACCATCTTGTTTATTTGTGATCTATCTAACAACCGATCATGCTTTTTTACCTGAATTGGTTCATTATTTCCCAGAGTTTGTCAAACCAGAGGTGGGAGAGAACTGAAGTGTGAAAGACCTTGCTTTTGCAATGCACCTGATCTTATTAACCAATGATTAATGAAGACCTTTGGGGAGGGAACAGCGTTTAGAAATATTTCTAAAAGTTCCCCTATTTCACCATTCGCATTGGTCAGATAACTGTAAAATCACATTCAAGAAAGTTTTTGTTGTTTAAAAATTAAGAGCAAATCTTCCTGTTGCTAGAAATGGTGTTTTTGCAGCTATGATGTTGGTGCGGGTCAGGATGCTTAAAGAGGCCAGAGGGAACGTGTTCTGGAGCACACATTACTGCTGCTCCCCAAAGGAGAGGAATGTGATTGTGTGCACCTTGCCCATGCTGCATACTGCAGCATACATACTGTGGGGTCAATAGCCTCTCCCACTGGGCCTGTGGAACATCAGTGTACAAGTTAGCCAAGCTTAGAGCAAGAGCTCCAGACAACTGATCCTGATCTACTACTAAATAGATGCCCAGTGGGATGACGAGGACAAGTGGTTCAGTGTACCTTCTATCTCTGTCCTTCCCACCTTCTCCCTCTCTCCCCTCACAGAGTGCACCTGCTCACAAAAGGATAGGATTTTGCTCCCAAATATGCCAGATTCTTACTGGAAAAAGTTATCCACTTGTTAAATATATTTTTTGTTTTTTCTAAAAACCTGGCAGCCTATCAGATTAATCCTTTCAACTAAACATGGTTAACCATCAATTGTTTGCATCACAGGTCTTAGTATTCATGAAGAATCTAGAGAACTAAATCCCCGAAAAAGGGTACCTCAGAGGTTTTCCTGTCTGAAATGCCTAAATCCCAGGATATTAGAATTATTTTGCATCATTACACACTTGCTCTCGCTGAAAGACTACTCCGAGGATGGATAAGTTAAAGCTCCTTTTTCTGCAGTTCTCAGTCAGGTGAATTCATTTCCTCAGTTGCTCCATAATGGTGATGTGATAAGTGATCTTTACTTAGCACTGTCAAAAACAGTGGGAAACAGCTAGTCAAGCTTTCTGGATCCTGGGGCACCTTTTTATAGTGACTACAGGACTGGAATAATAGGGAGCTAATGAGCCACCTAACAAACTGCAGAGCTTTTTAGTAGTAGTAGTTGTTTTTAGCAGCACCAGGGAAAAAGGCCATAGTGTTCATTAGCAAGTCATTGGCTTCTAAAGTAGGCAAGAGGAGTGCTCCATAGAGGAGTTTTCCCTGGAGAAGAAAGAAAGAAAGAAAAACAAGGCATAGGGGGAAGAGGAAGGTGGGGGGAGGGGAGGGAGGAGAGAGAGATTTGGGAGTAGCACATGCCAGAGTAGGCAGCTTTAATGTGTTGCTATTATAAAGAAGCTGGCAGTAGACTTGCATACAGCCATATTCAGCATGTATTTCAGGAGAGAGTGATGTAGGGACTAAAAAAAAAGTATTGAAAAAGGCACAAATACAAGGTGCACTGGAGGTGCCTCACAAACATATCTGCATCAAAGTAAAACATGGAAAGTTCTGAAAAGGCAGAGTTTCAACAGATGACATTCCTTAGAAGAAATTAACCGTTAACGAAGCAATTAAAAGCCCCAGTTTGAATGAATACTATCACACAAATGTATCGTCATGGAGGGAATTAAAAAGCATTTTGATTGCTTAACAATGGGCAGAGCCCATCCAGCTCACCCCTAATCAAAGTGCAGTTCTGCTCATTTTAAAGGTAACTGTAAAGAAAAGCACAGAAGCTAAAGCAAACTGACTTTGTTGCTGAATGATAACTGCAATTTTGGTAAAATCCACCCAGGTGTACAGGGCTCACACCCAGGCCCACCGACAGCAATTCCAGGCCCCAGGGCAGACCAGTCCATGGCCCCCCTAAAAAGGGATGGCTGAGGTTCAAGTGGGCTTCCACTGAAAGTTTTTATTTATTTAATACTTGCCATGCAGGGTCCCGGGCGGCTGAGGAGGCGATATCTGCTACTCAGCTTCCCGGGTCCCTTGGACTCCCCAGGTAAATTACTGATGAACCCGGGAATCTGAGTAGCAGATACCACCTCCTCAGCTGCCCGGGACCCTTCACGGTGCACAGTAAATAAGCTAGGCTCGGGGGAGGGGCGGAGAGCATGAGTGTAGGGGGCCTTGGAGGAACGGGGAGGTTAGGAGGAGAGGAGGATACGTATCTATCCTCCCATCGGCCCGGACCCTTTCAAATCACTGGGCCCCTGGTCAATTGCCCCCCTTATCCTCCTCTCTCCCCCACTCCACCGTTGGTGGGCCTGCTCACACGGGCCTTCTCTGCAGCCTGAGCGTAGTTGCATGCTGCAGCAGAGGTGTGAAAGGAACAGTATGCCCCCACACCTCCTAAATGGCATGGAAGTTATTCCATGCTGTTCCAAAGAGGTGGTTATTTCCGAGCGGAGTGTAACTGAGGGGCGGACTCACACTTGTATAATTCTAATCTCCTAAATAGTCCCAAACACCCACAGCAGCTACTATTTCAGCCCACAGGCTGCAGCGATGATCACAAAGAGACTAGGCTGCAGCCACGAGGCCTGCCAACAGGTTGGGGCGTATGTTTCAATAATCCATCTTCTACCCACTTAAGGCTTGATCCAGCTCCCACTGATGTCAATGGGCCTTTTGCCACTGACTTAAATGGAAGCAATTTTGGACACTTTAATCCCCTGCACAAATCTTAGTGACGTGAGACTTGTGCAGGAAGGGGATTAATTTAACACCATAGGAGTAAGATACTAAAACATAAATGCTCGCTCGTTAATGGTGGGAGTGTAGAAAGGAAGAACGAAATAGAAGATACATAAGAAAGCAGCAGCCTGCCACTCTGATTGTAATTTAAAAGTGTATTGGTCCTGACTTACCACTGTCTTTCTCCATTTTCATGGCAGAGTAACTTCTCTGATTTCTATAGCATTTCAATGGTGTAACATTGGAGTAACAGTGCTAAATCAATCCTGAATATTTTTTTTTAGAAATGCCTACACTATACATTCTATAATAAAATGCAGGAATGCAAGCTTTGCTTCATAGCTGTATTATCTGTTATAATAAATAACACCTAGCTCTTACACTACGCTTTTCATCAAGAGATCTCAAAACACTTTAAAAAGAAGTCAGTATCACTACTCCATTTTTACAGATGCGGAAAACCATAGCACAGAGAAGTGAAGTGACTTGTCCAAAGTCACCCAGCAGGACATTGGCAGACCTGGGAATTCTCCTGAGTCTCAGTCCAGTGCTCTGTCCACTAGGTGACATACCTGGAAGTGCATAAATGTCAGGTTTTATTTTTTAATTTGAATTATAATCTAATGCCAAGTGTACATGAACCATGTATGGCTTGAATACACATGGTAGATCACCTTCTAGCACCCAAGAAATGCAATATAGCAATCTAAATGGGCTACCTGGCATGTTGCTGCTATTATAGCCTGGCTTTTAAGAAATGAATATATATTCTTATTTGAAAATTAATTCATAGAAGCATCTGTGGAAAGAGAAATTCTTGAGCATTTAGTTACCGTTCATTGAATAGGCAGACAAGTTAGACAGCCAATTAGTGTACATAATTCACCCTAAAAACCCAGCACACCTGATTTCAGTTTTCTATTACTGGCCATCCGAGGTCCCTTGGGGGCTACAGAATTCAACTTCACTCCTTTAGCAAAGTCAAACCATTATTTCAGAAAGTTTGGAAACCCGAACACTACTGGGCCAGATTCTGATCTCAGCTACATTCTTATAGTCTGAAATAATGCTACTGTTCATAATTGGAGTGTGTTGCTTACGAGCTGTTGAATTACTGTTCTACTGATACTTGGTATGTTGCTTTGTCTCATCTGATTAGTCTTATTGTACCAAAGAAAAGGGAAATATACCACGGGGGGTGAGGGGAAGTATCCACTGCAACAAATATGGTTCTGATTACTGAAAAAAGAGTCTTATATATTGAATGTATTGCCATGCATGTGCTGAGAAACGCAAACAAACATCTTTTAAAATTCTTCAGGCAGGGGGATGAAAATAAAGTTAGTAAAATAAACACATTTAGTTATTTACAACAAGAGTCTTCATTTACAAATAGCTTACGTGCACATTTAAGATTAGCTTTCCAAAACTGCTTTGATTCACCACGGACTGCAGATCCCTCACCCTAGCCAGAGGCAAAGCTACAGCATTTAACAGCACTTCAGTTGTGGACAAAATTGCACTTTTTATTCAAAAGGAGAAGTCAAGAGATATTTGTTTCTCCCACTCTATAATTTTACATAGTAGGCTCTGGAGCTGCTTAGCAAATTATTTTATACTTGGAATAAGGGAAATAATAAAAAAATGTGTTTTTGCTTTTTCCTGCTTTTCACCTTTATCTCTGCCTAGCTTCACAAAAATGAAATCCTGACCCATCCCCCTCCACTGTGGAAAGGTCAGACAACAAGAGACTCATCTCAGTCTTACAAGTAACAGGGTGATGTGGTGCAGGGAGGCAGGTGGAAGAGCAGACCCGTAGCAGGAGTCCACAAAGACCCACAGGAGAATTTGTAGGTGGACTGAGCTTGCAGTAGGGATACGGCCAGCAGGTCTGTGAACTGTGAGATCTTTCTACTTGTAGGATCTGCCCTGATGGTGTTTTGCATTTTCCCCCTGCCAGTGCAAAATCCATTCACTCAGGATTTGCACTGGAGTTGAGAATTTCACCCTAAGGAAATAAAATAGTGAAGTGGATGATCTTCTGCATTAAACATTAGCGATAAGCACCTTGATAGCTGGAAAAAAAAATCCCCTGTATTTCCTCACATTTTAAAAATTAAAGCTTGCTTTTTTTAAATGGATTTGCGAGCCATAGAGCTCCATAGCAACTATCATCAATGACAACTGCTTTTAACCAGTAGCCTTAATTTAAGGGCAAATTAAGTTTTAGGATTCTAGTAATATCACCATTCACTCTTCCAGTTTTTTTCTGTGTTCTGTAAAGTCATCAAACCCCCCAATCCATCAACTTTTGTAATTAGTTTCCTTTTTATTCAGTTGTCTATCACATTGTTTGTATTTGTTTAAATGGATGCACCAACATCATCCAAACGCCCCTTCTTTTCATTATAAAAAAGTCACAGTAACCAAGAATTACCACATACTGGTATTTGAGTTTACCACAGTTCCCACTTATACTTACGATAGGAGGTATCTGTGGTGACAATGTGGAGACTATAGGGCTATGTACATGCCACAGCTTATGTTGGTATAAGTTATGTTGCTCAGGGGTGTGAATAAGCCAACTCACTGAGCGACATAAGTTACACTGACCTAAGCACCAGTGTGCACAGCACTATGTCAGCAGGAGAGCGTCTCCCACTGACATAGCTACTGCCACTCACGGGGGGCTGGAGTAATTAAATCAATAGGAGAGCTCTCTCCTGTTGGCTTAGAGCATCTGTACTAGCAGTGCTACAGCGGTGTGGGTCCAGCTGTACACTCTGTAGGGTAGCCATAGCCTAAGCAATAGCGGCTGCTAATGTTATGGTGCCTTTTGTAAAAGATTGCAAGGTGCTTCTTATTAAAGCATATAAGTAGCAAACTAGAATTTTGCCAAGTGTTCTGAAAAAAGGCATTCTGGGAGAGTTCTGAAATATTTCCTTTTATGAGAATATTCTTACTAAGAACTTAGTAACTAAACTTTAAAAATCTAAATAATCCTGTTTCCTAAATACTTTAGATTTCTCACCACGACATACTGTTTTTGTTATATTGTGTTCCATTTGAATTCAAGCTAGACTCAACTGCCTCCTACATAATAACTATCCCAGAATAAAAAGGACCTTTTCTTTTTAATTCAAACATAAAATGTAGAAATGATAGAAGCAGGCAACATGTCTCTAGTGTAGCATTTTGGCTCTATTAGTCGAAGTGTTGTATTCCTTAAGTATACATTAGAGGATAGATGTGCACATAAAGTAGCATATGTCAGTTTCAAAGCTATAATTTACATAGTTATTTAAACTTATGCAAATGAGGACATTAAAGTTGAGATACATACCAATAAAAAGGAAATTATAAGTTAAAACTGCCACATCATCCTCAAATCACTACTCGTGACTAGGTATAGCAGAACATATGGTTTGTGATCTCTCCCCCTCTTCTTAGAACTCCTGATAGAGCACCATATGTGCTGTAATACCTAGACAAACAGGGCAAGTTATGGTACACATGGTAGCATTACCCCCTCCCCCCCACTTAACTCTAAAAAACCTCATGCTAATTGTTTTGCATCTAATCCTTACATTACCCTTTTCTCCATATAATTCTTCCTGTTCTTATTAACAATGTACAGTGGAGTAAAAAATGGTAGTAACTTTCAATCCATTGTATAACAAAATCTGAATAGTTTATATTAGGGAAGTGTTGCTTCGGTCTGGAGATACAAGACTTGGAGGCAACATTGCTAGAATTTTCAACTCTGAACTCTGTCATGGACTCATTGCATGGCCAGGCATAAGCCATGGAGGCTTCTCACCTATAAGTGTCTATGCCTATATTTACTTCAGTGGGACCCCTCACAGACACAACTGCCAGCACAGACAATTAGTTCTTCTCACAGGAGTGATGTCCATCAATCTACCATCGTTTTCACACATGTAAAATAAGGGAAATAATGTTTAGTCAACTCAAAGGAGTTCTCTGATGTTTAATAATGGTTATGAAGTACTGTAAGATCCTCAGATGAAAGTCAACTGTGGAGTCCAAATTACTAGAGCTGTGGAAAAACACAAGGAGTTTTGAAAAAAACCTTATACTGGGGTTTTGTTTTGCAAACTAGGAGTAATTCAAATGTTTGTCCAATTTTAGACAAACCTATGAGTTTGGGAGGAGCAGCATGGCTAGGTAATCCAATCTGTGGCAATATCTTTGAGTGACTTTGGTTATGCAAGCTTTTACCAGTCCGGGTTTATTTTGTTAAATGAATAAAAAGGGTGGTTGGAATCTAGATGCCATTTTATAGATGTTATTATAGCAATAATATACATTTATATAACAAGAATATATAATTCAAGAATCTCAAAATGCTTTCACAAAAAGCTGTTAGAGATAAACCTAGATTTTACAAAGTCTCAGGAGACAGCCAACTTTTGTAAAATCGGAGGAAAATACAATAAGCCATTATTAGGTTAGGGAGCTCCAGGCATCTCAGATAAATCCAAATTTGATGACATTTAATCTTATCTATACTATCCCTATTATCCAGAAGGAGGAAAAATGCACAAAGAGGTTAAATGACTTGCTTGAGGTCAAAAAGTGAGACTGTGGTAGAGACAGGATTAGGACACAGATCTGAGTTCCTCTGATCTGCTCTAACTGCTGAAACTGTAACCTTGCTCCCCAAAGGTTAGTGGAATTTGTACAACTGGTTCAGCTTTTAGCCTATCCCTTAATAAAATAATTCAGCTGTCAGTTACTGAAATTGTCTACGAGGTATACTCAATAGCTAGTTTTCAAAACCTCATTATCTCAAATGTTTACAAGAAGTGTGAATTCATATACCAATTGTATCTGGTGATCTCTGAGAACTAATTACCTGCCAAATGCTATTCGTTACAGTTGAACAATGTTTGTTATTTTGTCTATTGCTTGAGAGGGAAGAAAATCTGAAACTAGATCTAAATTATTGTAAATCTGTAGAATTTTAAGAAAGCTAAAAAGAATGAGAACATTTGAAAAACTGAAAATAGCCTGGAATAACTGAGATAGAAATGGCAGCTTATAAATGAAAAGTCAATGTAATCTTTGCTAATATAGCTCCACCTATGCTCCTATTATATCAGACATTTAAGAATAGCTAGATGCATGCCTTGTGGACCAGCATCTTACATTACACTGAACAAATGTTCACAGGCACACATGCAGGACAACTGCACACACTGAAACCAACCTTCTGTTCACTTTGCATGGTCTAACCTTTTTGACACTGCTGGCTTTCTAGACGTAACCTTGCTATGTATCATGGAAAGGGCAGTTAAGAAGCTCTGTGTATGCTAAACAAATCCAAGACTACCATTATTTTAAGCTGATGGGCCCTCAGGGATGCCAGAGTTTCATTTGTCATTTTTTGTGGAACTGTCTAGGAGGATAACTGGGACCTTGCATAGAGTCAGCTTTTTCACTCTACTTCCTCGTTAGATGTTGCTCTGAACTGGCACTTCTTGATATAAAAAAGAATGCAATTACATTAATGTCTTGAATATGTACTACTCTAGGGATTCTTCCCCAAGACTGCACTATTGCTGATTTACAAACAGGCAGAGTTCAACGCGCATAATACAGAAGTGATGCAGGTTAATCTTGTACACCTCCAAAGATTTTATATGATTGCACTGAAGATCTCAAAATAGGCTACAGATGCCAGAGTGAGCCATTACCCCCCAATTCAAATAATGGTTCACAGATGCAGTAACTCATCAGAATTCACAAAATCTCTCTCACTGGATCTTGCAAAAGGAATAAAGTAACTCTTTTACCACTATACCTTGTTCCAGTAGCAGCCTGTCTGAGCTGTATCTTTCCAGTATATATGGCATATTGATTACATTTGACGTTGGCCCGAAATGGCCCAGTTATTAATTGGAGAGCATTTCAATGTTATAATGCATAATAAGTTTATAGTGGATTAGAATAATGTACATCATGTCCAGATTATAAATCTCTGTCTCAGAGGATATATAGTAAAGTCGCTACATTCCACTACTCAATTTTACGAGGAATACGAGGAACAACTAGATAGCCAGAAAAAGCACCTAGCAAACTCTGGAACCCAAATTTTGTAGGACATAACAGTCAGCATAAAGAGAGCGATAACTGTAGATAAATTTTCTGTGTAGTATCAGATACTATTTGAAGAATATTTAGTGAATTCTTTAAACTATGTTCTCTATGCTATATTATTTTAAAGAGTAAGAAAGACTGAACTATTGTAATCTTTTGAAAGAGTTGTTGATAGGTTTGTTTTTAAATAGATGCAACAATTTTTAGCAAAAGAACAACATTTTCTCTCGTTGCCAACTAGTCACCAAGTTCTCTCTTCTTGCTACCTAGCAGTGGCAGCTGGTCCCCAAAATAAGAGCTTTGGCTGCAGGAACCACCTCCTACAGGTTGCCTTTGAAAATGAAGATCTGGGCCACCTGTGAGGGTTGTCACAAGGAAGGGTTTTGGTGGGGGACGGAATAGGCTGGTGGGAAAGTGGGACCACAGACAGCCCCTGAAAAACTAGGACACATTACAGCAAAGGGTAGGTAGAAACAACAGTGTTTATCCTTCTGTGACCCTTTTACCATTCCGTCCCTTCCCTATTGTCAAAATTAGTCCCTCAGAAGAAAGAATCATAATCTGTTGGGAAGTGAAAGTTTTCCCTTCTCCCTCAGATGTGTAACTTCTTAGCTGAGCAACACTTAAACGTCAAAACAAATGTGTTCTGCTATAAGAAAAAGAAAACATTATTATTAGAAATTACATCTGTTCTTACATTTCATAGTTAGGTGAAATATCTGATCAATATATAATTTTGTATAATAGCTCCTTGAGGCTCCAGCTCTGACAATTTAGCACCATTAATCAATTTCACCTGATGTACTAATAATAGTCAGGGTCTCAAGGACTGAATTTCTGATCTGGATCTGAACTTTCCCAAAATTCAGAAGTGTTCAGATCTGGAGTTTTGGTTTGGGGCTCATTTTCATTATTAAATTTTGCACAATTTGATCATGTCCATTAAAGGCCTGATCCAAAGCCCACTGAAATCAAGGGAAGTTGTCACTGTTATGGGGCTGCTTGCCACTCTGTCCCCTTTCTTACTCTCTGAGTACAGCCCCTAGGTGGTAGGCCTCATACCTGTCTTGGGGTGGAATTCCACATTTCTCCCACTCTTAGACGGGATCTGGGCACAACCACTATTCCAACCAATTATTACCCTGCAGGTCCCACTGGACACCTGCATCTGTGACCAGTGATGCAGCCAACAGCCTTCTTAAAAATAAAAATATTTTTTATTTATCAGTTAGAACAAAGCTTTAGAGAAAAAGGATGTTAAAACAATGAATAGTCTGCATGCATGTCTATTTTACCTAAAGTCCTAACATCCTATGATGGCCATCTAAGTAGGCCTAGCTTCTCTAGACACCTCCTACGCCCACCCCCCCAATTGGGTTCCTGTGTCTGCATCTGGTTTCAGTTTGGCACTCTACTTTTTGCTTTCCCTCCCCCTGACACAGTTCCTTTTTAAACACTCAGAGTTGTTTGTTCTGCCATGTTTTTCAGGTCTTGGTCTTCCCTGGTCAAACCGGTTTCATAGGCTGGCTGGAGACTAGGCTAATAGAACTGGTATTATCCCCTAACAACTCCTAAGTGTTTGCTGACAGGTAATCTTTTCCTTCCTGCCTGTATTTCAGATAAAGAAACAAAGCGGATGAGATAATTTCTTTTATTGGACCAACACGTATTCCTCATAGACACCTATTGAATTAAAGCAATATATTCATACAGTAAATGTCATCCCAATAGTCACACGAACATAAAGTATTCACAAATTATTACAGGGCAGCTCTGTATTAATCACAGGAGTCTTTCCATTCACTTTAACAGACTTTGGAACGGACTCTGAACATTAAATGTTGAAACTAATTTACTAATATTTGATCAATAATCAGGTTTATTGTTCTCTACCCATGTTGATTATTAAATGGCTTGTAAGGTCACATAAAAACAATTTTCCACAGCTCTCAAAATAATCATTGGTGGCATTTGCTTTCCTTTTTGCTTTTTAACTGTATTAAGTATTGACTTCAGTGGAATCATGCCAAGTTATACCAGGTGAAGATCTGTCTCTATTCAATATTGTTCAGACTTACACGCTTAGAACAATGTGTTTATTAACTGGCAGCTAGTTTTTTTGATGTCAGTATTAAAATAATATTAAAAACTTTAATATTAAAAACCTTCTTGAGAAATCTATAGGCAGAGTTGGCAGTGTTATCTGTAGATAAGATTATCTACCTAACACTTTTTATTACAAAGCCATTGTTTTCAGTTGTTTATAACCAGGTCAAACTTCAGCCATTTGGGCTGGAACTTTCTATGCTTGGTCTCTGCTTCAGGCTGAAGTTTGTCTGGAAAGTTGCAGCAAAAGTATCTCAGCCATTTCCAAGAACGAGGTAGGGGGAAAGCAGGTAGTTTGACTAGTGTTAATTCTATGCCCCCCAACTGCTCCTATTGTCTGGAATAGGAAGTTTAAAATTTGACAGGGGTACAATTCAGGGGCAAGAAAGATGCCTTGTGCTATTCCCATGACAATATACCTAGACTTGGGCACCTTTTAAGCTGCTAAAAGTTGCCACTTGACATGCTCAGAGCTTTACAGAGGCCTGCTAAAATCTCTGAACAGTCTTTCTTCACTAAGGATGCACTTGTCTCCAACTGACCTTCCATCTACAGAGCACTCTAGAGAGCACAGAGCAGAAGCAGCACACATTTGGTCTAAGGGAAGTAGCGCTGGCGTAGGCGCCAGGAAAAGACCAGGGGTTCTATGCCCATCTTCTCCATTTAAAGTCATTAATCATTCTGTGCACTTTACAGCTGTTATTATTGAGCAAAGCCCAAGCAACCTTAATTCAGCCTCCTTGTGTGTATGCATTATGACAGCATTTAATTACATAATCACATATTATGTTCTTTCTCATATTATATATAAACTTATTTCAGTACACGTTACAGAGCAGATGATCTCTTTGTCGGCAATATATATTACTATCACTGAAAAGTTCACCAGTTGATATTGCTGCTGTTGCTGACAAGACCATCTATGCTCTATAATGCGTACTGAATTAAGTTTTTATGTTGTGTAATTAAAACAATCCATTCAAGTTCAGGCTCCAGATGAAAATAGCAGTCTTGCCTTGGACCCATGGACCTGGGTGAGTGGACTTTTATGCCTACCCCATCTTGTAGTCTCTATTAAGTCAGTGAGGCTCTGCATGGCAACAAAGGACTGCTCTCCCCATTGCAGTGAAACCTATTTTTTGTTGTTAAAACTATTTTTATTATTTTATTCAATTGTCTTTCTATACAGTACACGTGACATGCTTTAGTCAACTGACTTTTTTTTTTTCCACACTGAATTTGTTTGGGGTTTGCACCAGTTCCCAGTAAAGTCAATGGAAAGACCTCACTGAAATCAGTGAGATTTGGATCAGAGTCCATATGCTTTAAAAGCACCTTGCTTATATATCATATTTCTGTATTCCTTTACTTCACTTACTATAATTCTGCAATTATGAATGTTTCAATGAAATAAACTCTTCATGAAAAAATTGTGTATGTTTTACCTAGTCTCTTCAGAAGTAAATTAGGGATAGGAGGAAATAGAATGACCGGATGTCCCAATTTTATAGGGACAGTCCCAATATTTGGGGCTTTGTCTTATATAGGTGCCTCTTACCCCCACTCCCTGTCCCAATCTTTCACTCTTGCTATCTGGTCACCGTAGGAGGAAAGGACAATTTGGCCGGGTCAAGTTAATCGCAGCTATACTACCCTAAACAATAGCAAAATAACAGGCTTATGGAGAATATTACTTCTTCTCCTTTGATGTAAAGGAAAGTCTGGTCTTCTTCACTTAATCTTAGATGTACAAAATCCACTGGACTAGAATCAACTGACCTTACCTAAAGGGAAGATATTAGAATAATTCTAGAGTCAGGTTAGCTTGCTTCACATTTTATTCAAGCTTTGTTATCCCAGAAAATGTCACTTGTAAGAAACGGATTCATTTACTAGGCCAAGGATGCCTACTTTATAAAATACTAATAAAATTACACTTTACAACCTGGAATTTACAACCTGTTAAATTTTAAAAGGCAGATTTTTGCTATTACTCATCAAACATAATAAAGAACCTCTTTGCATCGCTGCTTGCAAAGAAGAGTAAATAAGATGTGATTAGCCTTCTTTCTCTCATGACATGTCAGTAGAATCCCAGCGCAACAAAAAACAAAGCAAAACAAAAACAAAACAAAACAGGAACATAGGAAGTTTCAGGTCGAAAGCAAGTCTGGCTAGCTGCTGTAACTCACAATAATTATACTTACCAAACTGTTTACACTATGTGTCCGATTGCTGTCCTTAGCTGTTTATCCCAGGAATTATCCATTTGCATTGTAAAGAATTATCCTGAAATTATTTTTGGTTAGATGTACAGACTTTTGTTCAGAATTCTGCACAGTATCCCAGATGTGGTTTCACTTATCTCTTTGGGCAGTGCTAAAATAATTCCCTCAGATATTTGAGACCTTTATGCATTCCTGAACTGTAGGGAAAGGTAGGAGAAGGCGTTACAATATGCCAAGGATTTCAGAGAATTTTATCTATTGAAGTCACAGACCCATCTGTTGGTGCTTGAGCTCTGGGGACATAATCTCTCTTCTCAGTTTTATTTTTGATTCAAACCTGAACATGACAGTATATTTGAGGTATTAGTTTTTTCTAAAACTTTCCTTCCAATATCTTTCTAAACAATCTGCATTCTTATCACCCATGGATTTTCATTTTCCCTTCATCTTTCAGGTAAGCCTAGAATGGAAAAGTTTTCCTCATTGGCATACAATTATAAACACACAAACACTTAGATACTATAGTGAGATAGACAAATTAGATTATAGGTAAAGTCTTATATTTCTTTGCCAGCCATTTGAATGGAGCAGGCACCTTCAGCTCACAATGAGTGACTGCACTCAGGTGGTTTAACTTCCATTTCCCCTTTTTAAATCTCTAACATTATTGCTCTTTCCCTTCTCTAGGTGTCTTGCTGCCCAGTTTATTGCAAAATTCTATTTCCCCTCCAGCAATACGTTCTGGTATCTGCTATAATGACTAGAACTGAGTGAACATTTTTGACAGAAACATTTTTCAGCCACAAATGCACATTTGGGTCAAGCAAAATATTTTGCAAAATTTCTGTCAAATATGTGAAATTGTTTTGCTTATAAAATAACAAATAAAATTTAAAATGTTTTGTTTTGACATTTTCTAAATGAAACAGTTCCCTTTTGATCCAAAGTGACTTTGTTTTGAATCTTTAATTTTCATTTATGAACTAAACATAAATGGTTTGAAATCAAAATGAAATATTTTGCTTGACCCAAAATGTTTTTTTTTTCTCTCATTTTTCTGAACTGCTGGGGAACTGATAAACCAGTTATTCTTGCAGTTCTAATAAAAACCTCCTCAGATACCTGTATACTTAAACTCCTCTGCAGACATATTGTGGCTCTGTCTATTATCTTAGTAACTGCATTGGAGCCTTTACTGCTCAGATGTTAGGTACTTACAAAAAATGACAGTTCACCACAATCACCTCTCTTCAATACCAACTTTTGGAATAAACTTTGGGGGAAAGCAAAGGAAGACTTTGAGCAAAACTCAAGCCTACCAGTTTTTTCAGGGACATGATTCAAATGATTCCCAAAGTGTTAAAAGCTTTTAATATCTATGCATTTCGTCTGGGAAATGAATGAGTGAGCCAAGTGCTAGACAGTTGTGATGGAATCAGGGAGGTGTGAGTTCATTGTGTTGTGGGATTCTGGGGATGAGTACAACACATGATCAAGAGTTCTGAGGTGACTTGAAATGAGATTGAGTATAAAATGGAAGTAGAATTCTGGGAGGAATCTAGGCATGATTAAGACCCAAGGGTTTCGAGGACAGAATGAGATAAAATGTCCTGGAACCCATAGCACAGAGGCTTTAAGAAGGACTGTGACCACTTGGAGATGGATGAGAGAAAAGGGGGATCAGAAACAGAAGTTAGAGAAGATTGTATTCTGACCTTTTATTTTGTGCACGTAATACACAAATTTTAGACTCTACTAGGCAGCTGAGCCTTAATCACCATCTGAATAAATCCATCAGAAGACTTCACAAAACAAAATGACTTTTTGACTTGTAAATCAAAATCTGGCACTGCTTTATGATTATCTCAAACTCAAGCCTTCGCAAAAGATTGCAGCAGAGGGGAGTGAAAGGGATAAAAGTCCTTATTGTTCACATTTTTGGAAAACGTCTTGTCTCGTTAAGTTTTTAGCTAACAAAAAAATACCCAATAACCCACTGCTATATTCATATTTTGGAAGGACACTAACAGAGGATTTAATTGGCTAGAAATAAAAACATTCAAATGCTAAATAATTTAGAATAGTTATTAATGTTAATAGTTAAAAATTGCAACAATTTTTTTCTGAAATTCTCTGGGGTTGTTAAATAAAATCTGATGACAAGGAGGCAATTTACTGAGTGAATGTTAAGGTTCCAAGAATAGATTAAAATAACTCTTGCCTTCCAAATGTATTCCTACTGTGAAAAACAAAAAGGATAAACACTTTCTATATAGTTAATGGAATAAGGGACTTATAAATCACGGTTCGTAAAATAAGTGCATGTATTCTTTAGAGAACTGAGGTATCAGTAAGAAACGACTGTTTCCGATAACATGTATCATACATTGTTAACATCTATATGTGACTCAGTCCTTTGCTTAAACCATAAAAGAGGATAATCTGCAGTTTAAAATTTAAAAAGGATAGAGGAGGGTGCTAACTAATGACACTTCAAATTTCCAAGTCGTATGGAGTACCCTAGCAACTGTAGTAAGCTTAATAATTACCTTGGAAAATTACCTGACACTCCAGCTGATGACTAATTTTGCCACCTATGGGTAAATGATCCTTTTCTTTCTTGTTACCCCTGCACATTTAGTAGTCAAATGTCAGGTACAATTACTAAAATCAGTTAAATTCAAAAGGGCTGATTTTCCACTGCTTTGCACCATTTGCACCTGTGTAAATGAGTGCAAAAGTGGGCATAAAAACCTAAAAGGAGAATTCTCCACTTCCACGGGTAGCATTTTACAACTACTCTTGCAATCTATTTTCCCAGGTGTAAATGGCACAAGGCAGTGGAGAATCAGGCCAAAGATTCCTTAAATATGCTCTGCAAGACTTGCCATTTCTAATATCGCTGATGTCATAGTTCCAGTGTGAACTCAGGGATGGCAAAGGAATATAGAAAAATTCTGAAACAGCCCAAACTGTATACAGTGTGCAGACCAACCTTAAGCTTGTGGGTTGTTAAAAGCTTTCGCTGGCTGGGGATAAAAGGAAAAACAAACTAAGCTTGATCCCTCTTTCCACCAAATTAATCATTAAATACTTTTCCAAAGATCCATTCTTTCAAGGGAACTTCCCCATTTACATCCTTCTCTCACATTCTTCTCCATCACTACTTTGACTAGACAGTTGCTAATGTTCAATCCAGCTATAGTTGGGTTAACCAGTTTAATCTACTGATAGCCAGAGCTGTGATATCCTAGACTGCTATATGGTCCTGTTGTTAACACAGTCTCATTTGATCGGTTGTTCTTTGCCATGAGAAAGCATAACCATGACTAGTTCTATGTATTTATATATTGAATACACTTCAACACTTCCTACCATTTCTTGTGATGTACTGATTTCCTTCTTAGAATGTGGACAGAGATGTGTTTCAGGGTGTCCAAAAGTTCCACCCCACTCCTTTACCTTTTTCCACCTTCCCTTTAAAATGTATTATGTACTAGCCTTTTAGACTCTTACATGTTTTATACTGTGGCAAATTGTCCCTCAGAAGCTCAGCAAATAGGAAATTCATTTAACATATCCAGTCCCTACATGTCTTCCTTCTTGAGGAATTAGAGAACTAAGACACAGATGGTACTGTAGCGTTCTTGCAGACACACAATACAGTCATGCTCCTTTCAAAGTATAACTGTAGAAGCACGGTATTGATTTTCAATTTCTTCAATTCTAAACTATACCCACAACATGGATAAAACTATCAACTCTATATCCTGCTTTTTCTTTTTATCAGAACAGAAAATTCTACTCAAATAAATATATGCACAGCATGTGAATTTTTCCTGAAGTCAAACAAAATGCATGGCACTGAAAGATCTTCACAAAGCAGCATATTGTGCATGTATTGTAATATAGCATTGTTATATTAATGTGCCCTGAACCAATACGTTACAGGAGAAGAGTAAACATATCTTCCTTTCATAGAACAGCACCTATTCCATTACATGCTACATAAATATCTAGATCATTGTTATAGACTGCAAATAGACTTTGCAGAATCTCATGAACCAAACATAATAAACATTGCCTATTACCTTTTGCTATCTAATTATAGGCCATATAGGATAGTAACATTACATTTTTGTTGAAAGGGATTGTGTTATTATATACTATCTTCAGCGAATTTGATTGTTTCAATGATTAAACTATTGCTTAGACCAAAAAAATAAACACAAACCAAAACGCTTGTTATAGACCAACAATAATCAGTAATATCTTAAAAGTTTATAACTCTGAGAAGCATTTTATAGGAAAGAATTGTGTTGTAGTAAACAAAATGAAACACCGAGGAACAAGAACCCTTGAGTTCCCAGCCCAGCTCTGACCATGTCTCCCTTTGTGGCCTTAGACACGTTCTTAATCTTTCTGGATGAAATTTCCCATCTGTAAAAATGAGGATAATATTTGCTTTACCTTTTCTCACAGGGGTTGTGGGACTCATTAAGTGAATTTTTGTAATGTGCTTTGAACACGAAAAGCAGTATATAAAGTTCTAAGTATAATTATGTTTATATAAGAAGACTGTAGGGGGAAAGAGGGACCTAGTTACAGTTTAAGTGCATCACTTTCAGAAACAAAAGAAGGTCCCTCTTTTTCTCAATGTCCTCTTTACATCATTGTGCCCTGCCAAAACTATGAAGCTGAGGTTATTTTCCCAATATTAGATATTAAATCAAAATCTATTTACTTAGAAAATATTTCTTGGGTTTATTTTCTGTAGAACTCCAGTTATTTTCATGTAATTGGATCATTCATTTACACTTAGGCCTAGTCTGCTCTTGGCCTAAATCATCTCTCATTAAAGTGAGGGATGGATGAACACTTTGGAAAATCTGACCTTTAATCCCCCAGAACACTATTTCTAACATTTCATAAGTATCTAGCATAAAAATATTCAGACTATGAGATATCTTTGTTAAGAGACAAGAGTATTGTCATTAGCTTTTCTATGAGTACTTCCTGTCAGTTTTTGTGATGGCACTGTGGAAGTTGGTGCGATCCTGGTCACACTGAAATCAATGGACATTGTGCCATTGACCTCAGTGAAGTACAGCCAGGCCTTTTATCATGATATTGTACAAATATTGGGAAAATGTGTATGTGAACACAGGCAGATGGCAGGAAGAGAGAGGCTTTCTATCTTAGAGTCATAGATATGTAGCCAGGTCTCCAGAACGGCAGATCATTTCACAAAGAGGAGTTGTGAATGAAGAATTACTGCTTAGGGGCCCGAGCCTTGTCTATAGTCAAGGATCTGGAAGCTGGTTAAACATACTGTATCACAATTGCACCACAGTACCAGAATATTGCTGTTTTTGAAAAATACATCAAACACAGCAATGACTCAAACCGTGTTTCAAGAAAAAAGGTCACTTTCTAATGTCGTACAAAACAGCAAGCCTCATTCATTTACAGTCCTGTCGGTTGCAGCAAAGGAAACCCCAGAGTTTGAATAGAATAAGCTCTGAAAGGTAGTGAAAACTCATTCATGAAGCATGCACTTCATCACATTTAATGCTATGTCTGCCTCACATATACTACCACTGAATTTGTGGGATGTTTTATATAGTAATAGCTGTATGACCATGTTCCCTGGATTTACATATGGTGGACATGCATCAACACGGCCTTCATAGTAAGAATCAACAGTACCAAAGAAATAAGATTAATATATTAATATATCACTCTATCCTATGCAAAAAAATCCAGTTGTAATGGATTTTTGTTAGGATTTATTAACTAGATGTTACTCTGGAGTCAGTCACTGTCAGAAAAATTATATAAGCTGGAATCCAGTTATTTCTATTCTCAGAGATATCCTAAGGGGAAAGTAGCTGAACTTGTTTTCAGGCCATGTACTGTAAAGCTAAATTTTTAAATCAGGCAAATTTAAAACAGACAAGTAACCAATCTACTATATTTTATTTACATCTCTGTATGAAGTCCCCTCCATTCTTATGAGCCGTCAGAAACCATGTCAGTAGCATTCATCTAAGAAGGAAAAATACTGTTATGTTTCTTTTTCCAGCAACCAAACTCTTGTGTGGGAACTTGGAAAACAAAGAGCAAGAGTATCACTCTGAAGAAGTGGAAGTAAGGATCTTTTCCTTTTTTAGGCAGACCTGCTGAGTGAGGCATCCACAACCACTCAGACAGAAAAGCTGATCTCATCAGGAAAGAATAACTAGAGAAAGTATGAGAAGATTATAGCAAATGAGGAAACCACAATGGTTCTCCTGGAATGAAATCCTACTGTATTTGATCATCATAATTCAAAACTTCACTTTTCCAACACATCCAGGGAGCATGAACCTGATGACATGACCCCAAACAGGCCCTGCAGTCAGGCTTCATGGAGTGGTGGTATACAGATGAAAGGACCTTCTCAGCACCTGTGAGACTGCTCCAGATAAATTACCAGCATGAGTGGAACAAGCTCAAGGGGACTTAAGTTGGGCATCCAAAAATGTAGGCACCAAAATTCAGGGACCTCCTTTGCAAATTTTAGCCAAGATTATAAAGTGACAGAGCCACAACTGCATTCTATTCTTTATAGGTTTTTATACTGCACTCACTACTGTAGTATCTGAGTGTCTTGCAGCAGTGCAGGAAGCAACGTGACTACACATCTATTACGTGTTGTTTGTTCTCTTATTTGCTCCCCAGTGGGAGAAGCACATGGAATGGAATGTCTTGATTTGGTGAGCGGTGGAGTTGGTTTTGTTGTTAAAAATACCTGTTGCTATGTGTTTATGTTAGAGAAAGCAAGGTCAAAGAAATGTGCCTTGCACTTGGAATGGAAGGTGGTGAGGTTTCTGACAGTCCTTAGTTCCTAGTTCTTAGTTCATTCTACAGTCTCAGACAACCCGCAGTGAAAGTTCTGTCTCCCACACAGATGAGCTTTACTCTTACTGTTGAGAGTTCCATGGTTCCAGAGGAATGAAGTTATGGACCACAGTTTTCATCCCAGATCTTTGAATGGTCTTTTAGATATACTGAGTCCAGATCATGAGTGCTTTGAAAACAAGGACCAAGATCTTGAACTTTATTTAAAATTCTATGGAGCGTAGAGTGGAGGACAAGTGTGATGTGCTCGCGGTAGCCTGTGTTGCTGAGGAGACACACTGCAGTGTTTCATACTAGTTGGAGTTTCTTACGTTCTGAAGGTTTCACCCCAGTTAGACTACAGCTGAGAGGTGATGAAGACATGAATAAATGAGGCAAGGTCTTTGTCTGCTGGGATGGGATGGAGTCTCCTAGCCAACTGAGATGTAGAAAGCATTACTTGTCACTATTGCAATGTGAGAGCTCAATGTCAGAGAGGAACCCAAGAGTACTCCAAGACTATGTTCTGAATTGATCAATTGTGGATGTGAACCTTCAATTAATGGAGACTGCACCAGGCTGCAAACTCCTCAAAATACTTTCCTCTGCTCACCAGTATCACCTCTGGTTTGCTCAGGTGCAGCTTCAGTCAGCTGTTCTTCATCCATGAATTAATGTCTTCCAACCACTGGGGTATGTTGGTAATGGTACAGTCATATGTGGTGAAAAATAGGCAGAGATGCCTATCATCTGCATGTGACCAGCACTTGAGTCCATGTCTGACTATTTCACCTAGTAGTTGCATGTAGATGTTGAAAAGGACTAGAAAGAATTAACCTTTGTGGAACCCCACAAATGAAAGGTCTAGGGGTGGAGGTGTAATTTCCCATCACAAACCTTTGGTTTTATCCCTGTCAGGAAGGATTCAAACCATTTTAGCACATTACTCTGGACTCCTGCCCCCTCTCTCAGGCAAGGCAGCAGTATCTCAAGATCAACAGTGCTGAATGCTACAGAAAGGTCCAGAAGGATGAGCATGGATGTCACTCCTCTATCCACTAAAGCAGTCTCAGTTATTCAGTTAGCCTGAATACAGGTTGTGTTGTGTTTTAAATGCCTGCTTCAATTAGAGGAGTTTGTAGACAGTCTTTGGCTAGCTTCTCTATGAGATTCCTCAGGAATGACATGTTTGACCATGGCGATAGTTGGCTAGAACTGAAGTATCCAAGGTGGGTTTCTTCAGACTTGGTCAGATTACTGTGTCTTTGAAGGAGGAAGGTAAGATTCCTTCTCTGAATGAGGCATGGGCTCTTTTGGTTAGGAGAGGCACCAGCTGTTCATGACTTTTTCACAAGTGAGGAAGGGCACGACAATGAGATCACAGGGTTTGCTGGCTCCCAGTATCACACATCCAGACCCCTGACAATTTTTATCCCAACCTGGGTTTGATGCCTAAAATCTGTAAATCATTTTGCATATATGATCTATTGGTCTAGTCAGTCCTGATTGTTTTTCCTTCCATAAAAACATATGTCCACACTCCAGTGGAGTCCACACTCCAGCTCAATTTACTTTTATTTTACAATATAGTAGCATTTTTCCCACTTCTCTCTAATGATTAAAAACTACTAATCAAGCTGATGAAATCAGAGCTGTTGATTAGTGCACTGCATAATTAGAAATAATTCAGTAGATGGAATGGGTGAAAAGGAGTTGTGTAAAAAGCTCTCCTTGATTAGTACCACCACCTGTTAAATATTTTTTGTTCATAAAGAGAAGAAAACTATTATGTACATGTACACATTTTAAAAATTCCCTTAGCTTCGCTATACTTCCTCTGATACCCTATCACAAACCAAATAATTAGCATTCTGAACCATAGTGGAAAATAGCAACCAGAATTATTTCTGGTTTAATGTTTTCTCTGGATGGATAATTCTGTTATGATTTTCAGAGGGTATACTTCATCTTTAGAACAGATAGATATTACTTGGGGTTATTGATGTTGAAATTGGAACAAGTGGAACTAATCTAGAATCCTGTGTTGCTTAATCTTTTGTACTGTAAATTTTAATTATTCTGCTATTTTATTACGCTTTCAGAAAGAAAGCTTTGGGCAGGAAGATTAGAAAAGATGTTTATATCCCTTAGTACATTTTGGGCTTGATGGAGGGTGCACATGTCAAAAGTGTTTTTTTTTTTCCCTGAATGAGCTTTGTAATGCATTCGTTACTTTTCAAAGTTGATAGCTAATCATCTAAGAAATTAATATCATGCTGGTCTCTGCAATTCTGAAGTTTCTTATCGTTTATTTTAAAAGTTGACTGCCATTTCCAAATCCCTTCCCAGAAGTGAAACCCAAATTAATTTATACCATTAAAAGTCCTCCTATTTAGTGTTCTTGTCTTTCCTTTTTAATAAGGTATAATGTTTTAAAAATAAAAGTTATTACTATTATCTAGGGAGATCAGTCCTAAAGCATGTAACCCATCCTCTATACAGAAAAGATAAAGAAAACATGTAGGTGGAGAAACTGACAGATAAAATAACTCACCATGTTTTATCCTTCTTTCTAAAACAGACAAAAATGTCCTTTGGCTAGTTTTATACCAGCCCTGAACCAGCTCTCATTGTGAGCATTTTGTTGACAATACATTTTGTTTGTTTTAGTTAAACACCTCAATTATGTTTTCTAATTGTTAATTTAATACATATGCAATGCAACTGAACAATGATTATTAATGTTTAATTGACTTTAGAAACTGTGCAAATAAATTTTAGATATATTTTTATAAAATTCCTTATTAAAGTTTTTGCTTTTTACAGCATCAGGGAAAAAAGCAATGAGTTTATTATTTCTCCTTTTGCACAGATAAACCAATCACTAATACAAAATGTATTTACAAGTTATTCTGACACTCACTTTAAAGGCTTCCAAAATGCATCAGTTCCTTCAGTCAAGTCCTTGCAAAGTAAATTCTTCATGATGCATAGATCCTAGAGCAATATTGTGAACTTGTGCAGCCCAGTTATTGCCTTATCACCAGTGACTTCCCCTAACAAACTATTTCGCCACATCATCATATCAGAACCTCTCTCTCCTTTCACATATGAAATATGAATGTGCATCCAAACACACTTTAAGGTTAATGTTAAGTCTCAAATGGTCTTAGATTGAGGTTATACTGTGTCTCAATTGTTACTCAATACTAAATTCCTTGAGAAATAATGGAAACCAGATTCTGGACAGATTCAAACTGCTAAGATAAGGGGTAGGGGAAACTCTCTTTCCTGTTAATTAGACATTTCAATATTTTTGCTAAAGGGGATTGGACTCAGCAGGGGGACTTAGGCACCCACTGCCACTTTAGGAACCTAAGTACAATGTTTAAGGCCCACTGGCATTCACAAAACCCATGCTCAGCTGCTGCCTAACCCTGTAGGCACTTAAAGTAGCTAGAAAACAAAGTTCACAACATTAAAGTTCTAGAGGCACCTAAGTTTCAGTGGCAGGCCATGTGCCTAGCCGCCCAAGTCCTGACACCGTCCAGCGGCTCAGCACCTAACTCTGAGGCTATGTACACACTCATGGTGAATAATTCGCCGCCGTCAGATTGATTTTTATGGTTCAGTTGAGCGGCAGAGAATATACACTCAGTCGATCCAGAAGTCGATCTAATAAGACCACCTCCACAAAAAGCATAGTGCTGCGTCGATAGGAATGCATTTCCCATCGGTACAGCACAGTGGAGATCGCACACTAAAAGGAAGTTACAAAGTCGACAGGAGTTACGCTAGCTACTCTGCGTAGCTTGCGTAACTCCCGTCGACTGCTTCTGAATTTTGCCAGCAGTGTAGACCTGCCCACAGCTAAGCCCCAGAGAGATTCACAAACTAGGCTTCCTACGCTAACTTGCTTTGGAGCCCAGTCCAATAGTATGCTTCAACCCACACAAAGGATGGAGGAAGAGGTGATTGTGCCTCCCCTTATAACTGTTAGCCTAGTGGTTAGATCACTCACCCAGGATGGGGAAAACCCAGTTCAAATTCCCACTCTGGTTTGCTCATCTAGACTTTGGAGTAAACATGTCAAGGCCTTGGTTTTAAGTGGGCTGGTTGAGCCAGAGATAATTAGGTTGCTCATCTATATACAGAACTTACACTGATGGATGTTTCATTCCTATGATAGACAGTTAGGTAGATGCTCATTTATATAAATAAGTTAAATTGGCAGCAAATTAGTCTTTAAAATAGTTAAGGCTTCAGTTAAGAATGTTACACTCATCACCAGGGATTCTAGTTTTCCATGATAAAAACCCCACAATTCTCCAATAAAAAGTCATAAAAATCCATTTTTCCCCACAATTAAAATGAAAGGCTGAACTTTAGTTTCCTTGGCCACAATATATATATAGGTATCAGTTGAACACAATGTTTTAATTGATATATTTACAATTTTTAAGCAAGCTCGAAGCCTACCAGTGTCATCAATCATTATAATAAAATAAGATTTATAGATTTGCAATTTGTATTGCTTACATATACCAAATACGTCTATGTCTGTATTTTATATTTTCAGAATTTTTTTTAAATGAACAAAAATAAAGCTCCCACTGTCAACTGAAATCTTATTAAAACATGTCGAATCTGTTTGACCCACCCAAGGTTGTGCTTAGGTTTATGTGGCCCTCCTGTGTAATAAGGCTGGGCACCACTAGAATAAGTGACACTGGTACTTTCAGTAAAATTTAGTTAATAGTTAATATATGGTTTTATTTTTTCACAAAATGTAAAAACTAAAGATTCTCTGTAAAAACACAAATTCCGCATTATTCCGTGGCAATGCATTTCTAGGATCCCTGCTCATCATTAATGTCTAACCTGGACTACTCTTTTACACATCAGAAACTAAGGTAGGTATAGATTTTACAAATCCAAATATCTACAAACATGTCAGTAGTTTAAATCATAACATGCACTGCTAATTAAAATAAAGTTTTCATAGGGATACTCTGCTGAAACTTGGTCATGACACAGAAATTTGTGCACCGAAAAGAAACAGGGCAATCTCACATGTAATGTAAGCACAAGATAAAGTAAGGTCAAAAAGAGAGCATTCCTGAACTACATGAGCCACTTTTCATAGAATCACAAAAGATTAGGGTTGGAAGGGATCTCAGAAGGTCATCTAGTCCAACCCACTGCTCAAAGCAGGACCAACTATTTATTTCCGTTCTTTAGGCCCAACAGGCTCATTGCACTGTATATCTGAGACTACAGTGTGTTGCAGTTAAGAGTGATATTGGCAATCATTTTGTGAGCTTGTTTACATTTCAAAATGTAATCAACAGCTCTTAACTGTCTCTTCTATGGACTAGTTGAAAACGAGGACCAATACTACAAAGGATAGCACCAGCTTTGGGATTAGTGATGACTGTCCCCAAAGAATTCAGAGAGAACTTGCTATTTTTTGCCTTTTTCCTTCCCGAAACAAACTTTTCTTAGGATTTCAGGATGACTTGATCTGGTTCCTGCTGCAGGTCCCCTGCTTTTAAAGTTGTTAGTTAGCATGCACAGCTGAGAACCATTTTCTGTATCGTCAAGATGTGTAAATTATTTTCTATAAAACAATTTACAAACTGGTTGTGTGTTTAACTGTTTTGGAGGTAGGTAGGGTGTGTATTTATGGATTTAAAAATAAATATCTCTTCACAAGCTAAGTAGTCCACTATCTGTATGGTTGTGGGTGAGAGCTAGTATGTGATCTGTGATATTTACTTCAGTTAGAGAATCTCCTGTCTACCATAAAGTTGGTTCTGTGTCACCACCCCTGCTACAGGGTGTGTGTTTATATAGCACCTAGCACAATGGCGTTCTGGGCCATGAATTGGGCTCCTAGGTACTACCACAATAAAAATAAACAATATCACCAAACAGAGTTGCAGCCCCATTAATTATAATCATTCCTCTGTGAACTGAAACCCAATATTTGCAAATATATATTGTCTCAATCATTTTTCAATCAAGCTTTAGATATCTAGACCTGAATCTTCTCTCATGTTCTGGCAGCGTAAAGCAGCTGGAAGCTGGCTACCTTAGGATTTACCTTGTGAAAGGAAAACACTAGGCAGCAGTGAGATACCACGACAGTTCTGTTCCCACCTGCTTCTAGTTCCCCTAGGCAGTGTAACTAAGGTGCTTCAATCAGAAGCAACATACTAGTTTTATTGATGGAGAGTCAGAAATGAAAAATCACAGAGGATTAAAATATAAAAGAATTATGTTCTCTACAAATCCCTTATAAAACTGCTCACAAATTTTAAAATGTAGTCTGTCAGATTGATACTGCTGCAAAGGGAATAAAAATGAGAGAAGGGTTTTTGTCTACTAGCAGGATATATAGGGGGAAAGAGGATTTCATTTTTAGTAGTTTTTTCGCATTATAATTATAATAATAAAAAACATTCACCGTTCATTTGAAAATCACAACCTTGATTAAAGTATTGTGTTATGTTGATTTTAAACACATCATTGTTAATTAATAGTGAAATTCATTCTCTGCAGAATATCAGCACAGACCTATGGATCACTTGAGTCCTCAAAACATTTGGGATCTATATGGCGCACAGATCTTTTGCTGGCTCTACACAACAATAATTTCACCCTAAAGGTGAAAATGAATCAAGTACATTTGGATGCACAGACAAATAATTCATGGCTAATTTGAGTGATGGGATTTTACATTTCAGCAGTGACCACACCTCTAGCCAGCTCATGACTGCTCAGAGAACCTTGCTTTGAAACACAGCATGTGAAAAATTGAATGCCTCTGCAAGTGCAACTTGTGTTCTCCTTTGGATTTGCAATGACTTTTTCTTCCCTCATATGCATAACCTCAGTACATCTTCCTGAAATTTCAGTTCTGTTTAATGTAAGACAATATCCCAAATCTAAAATAGATCACTGCAACTTCTATGTTGTCCCCAGCTCTTCTATGAGAGCTGCTGTACTAAATGAGCAATGTAAACAGTCAGTACCTTTCATTAAGAACCATCTTCTGTGCAAGCACTCAATCAAATGATCCTAATAAGCAAAAGGCATCAGACTAACAGCACAGCAAAGAAACCAATACAGACAAAACAAAAGCTCAAACTGCAGTCTCAAATATTGATGCCCAGTCTTATGTCATACAATTCCCTTTTAGTTTTGGGAAAGCTGAAAATGTTAGTTTTTGTTCTTAGTTCTGAAAGTTAATCTTAATGGGGAGGAGGGAAGAAACAAAACCACACAGTGCAAGATTACGCAGGAAATCTGCATTACTACAAGTTACCTCAATAATAGGCAATGCACTAAACTGTCACCACTAATCAGGACTCCTAAAAGAGCCACATAACCCACTTCACCTGTTTTTCATTTCTTCTTAGCATAAGTGAACGCCTTCATCTTTAATAAAGCAGGGAAGTAAATCAAAGTCTGGTGCATACAGGCAATCTCTCCGTAAAACAGGTTCATCAGTTAATCACTATGAGTGATTTTCCAGCTTCTTTGATGAGAAAAGTAATTGTATTAGAGCCGGTCTTCCTGATACCAGGCAGGCAGTGTCAGTGTAAGCCAGCACACATGCATATGTTACCCAAGCTGAGGCCGACACTTTGGGTGAAAAGTTTTAGGCTCTGTCATTACAAGTGCTACCGTGGCACAACTGCAGCACTGCAGCTATGCTGCTGTAGTGTAGACACCTGCTACAGCAACGAAAGAGGGTTTCCCATCACTGTTGTAAATCCACCCTCTTGAGAGATGGTAGCTAGGTCAACAGAAAAATTATTTGATCCACCTAACAGTGCCTATACCAGGGCTTAGGGGAGCTTAATTAAGTCTCTCAGGGGTGTGAATATTTCACTCTTGAGTGATGTAGCTAGATTGACCTAAGTTTTAGGTGTAGACAAGCCTTGAGACTAAAGCTATGTCTTCACTGACTGCGGCAAATTCGTCACCATCAGATCGACTTCTCTGGATCAACTGAGCGGTCAGTGAAGACCCACTCAGTCGATCCAGAAATCGATGTATTAAGGCCACCTTCTCAAGTGGCATAGCACTATGTTGACAGCGTTCCTGTCACTACAGTGCAGTGAAGACAGCGCGCAGAACAGAAGCAGAGAAGTCAATGGGAGTTATGCAAGTTTTTTGTGTAGCTTGCGTAACTCTGGTCGGCTGCCACCAAATCTCCAAGGTAAGTGAAGACAAGCCCTAGAGCAGTGGTTCTCAACTTGAGGTCCAATCAGCACACAGTTGCATCCCATGTGACATCCTCAGAACCATACAGGTAGCATTGGATGTGGCCCATAATGGTAAATAGGTTGAGAATCACTGGACTAGAAGGATTATTTCCACAAACCTTTGGTAAAATTCTCTACCTGTCAGAGCTTGTGATGGGTACTGTTATCAATGCTACTGTTAGAGGGAGCAGAGAGCCTCGTTTGATAAAATATGCTAATGCTTAGGAAATCATGGTGTGACCATACTTTTTCTATATCACACACATGCTCTTCAGATCTGGCTAGATTTTTTAAGTTTCACTGAGATCTTCAGAACAAACCTGAAGAAAATTAATTCAAATTCAGTAATTTTACAATTAGGATGACTTAAAATAAAATAAACAACTGAACTGTGAAGTGCTTAATTTTGAATTAATTTCATTGTAGAGGATGATTTAACTTGCTGAACACTGCAAAAAATTATTCCACAGATATCTGGGGTCATGGCATGGGACTAATATTTGAAGATTTGGACTTTCTATGTGACCTTGTGCACGTTATTTAACATCTACAAAGTTTTGTTGTGGGAGCAAAAGAGAAAACAGACATATCCTTCTAAAATTATTCATCTCTGAATTAGGAATACAACACTTGCCCACTTCAAATAAGTGTTATGAGGCTTACTTCATTAGTATTTGTGAAATGCTGCAACATCTATGCTAGTTCAAAAGCAGTAGGACAATTCCATGGTTAAAATTCTGGACTGAAACTCAAGAAATCAGTGCTCTGTTCTCATCTCTGCCACTAATTCACTATGTTCATTGGCAAGTTAGATAAGCCATTATTTTCAAAAGTGGTCATTAATTTTAGATGGATGTGAAACTTGACCTGCTTCTCAAAGATGTTCAGTATTTGTTGGTTTCAATGATGTCAATAAGGTGAGGGAGTCACAATACTCTTGGAGGTATCGTAATATATTCAATAATGTTCATGAGGCACTCTAACACCAGATAAAAGGCTATAAATAAATTATACTATTAAGTGCAGAGTATTATTTTTATTACAAATATTCCTCTGTGATAAGACAACTCAGCATTAAGGTTTTCTCAGATACAGTGAAGTCAAGTTTGAAGAGTGAGTTCTGCAGTTTTATAGTTATGACTATATAAAATCATCAAGTTGAAACTTTTTCATTAATTTTTAGATTCTTTCAAGGCCAGGGAAAAATTGTATGTGATCATGGAATTAAAGACTGTATCATAATGTATATTCACAAGAGAGGCAAATTAAGATGCCCAGACAAATTTAATTTGGTCATTTCCTAAATTTTGGGTGCTTGATTTTGTATCTTTAATAATGTTCTTTTAACATAGAGTTTCTGTGCAATTGTGTAGATCAGGGGTCGGCAACCTGTGGCACATGTGCCAAAGGTGGCATGCGCGAAGATTTTGAGTGGCATACCTCATTGCTCCTGGCCCCAAGCAGGGCTGCACAGTGTCCACTTCCTCCTTCTGGCCCCGTTCCTCTCCCAAGTGGGCCAGAGCACAGCGGTGGGGTGCCCCGCTGGTCGGAGCTGCGCCACTCCCGGCCCCAAGCAGGGCCATGCAGCAGCCGTTCCCCCCTTCTGGCCCCACACTTCTCCCATGTGGGCCGGGGCCCAGCGGTGCCCTGCTAGCTGGAACCACGCTGCTCCTGGCCCCAATCAGGGTTACGTGGCAGCCACTCCCCTCATCTGGCCCCATCCCTCTCCTAAGTAGGCCAGAGCTGAAGCCGTGCTGCTCCCAGCCCCAAGCAGGGCCGCACAGTGGCTGCTCCCACCTTCTGGGTACCCTGGGTGTGCAGGGGCCAAGCAGCTTTCCCCCTCTCACTCCTGATCCTCACCACCCCCGCAGTGGGAGGAGAAGGGGAACAGCAAGAAACGGGCCCGCAGACAGTCCCCTGCCACTGCCGCCGAACACCCGGCAAGTCACTGGCCAGGGTGCTGGGCCCACAGCACGTGGGAGAGGGGTGGGGGATGACTTAGCATGCCCCTTCCCAAAGGATGCTGACCCCTGGTTTAGATTTTTAAAGCAAACAGAAAGCCCATCATGTGGTATCATATCGACACCCACATTGTTCATCAGCAGGGATGGAACTTTTAGATTCACCGCACAGCCCTCAGCCACTTGAGCTAATGGAGTAACTGATACCAATAGTACCTTGTCATACTCCATGTGAACCAGCAGTAGAGGGGAATGGGACACCATGCCAGTGGGTTTCACAGATATGTACTGATAGCAAAGGAATGGTGAGACTCAGGAATCTTGGCTCTGGAGGGCTGTGTAGTTTAAGTAGGCACCACCTCTTCTGCCCATTTCTCCTAAACTTGACCCCTTCTGCTCTGTTCCCTCCAACCTGTCCCTGTCCTGTCTCTTCCACACCCCTACCTTTTCCAAATCCCATTCTCCTTTCCTTCACACATAAGTTCTCCTGTAGCTGATGGGAGTTGTGCAAGTGTCTTTAAGGATAGTAGTTGTTGTGTGGTGTGGTCCTGTGTTTTTAACAGTCAAATCCAGGGACATCAGATTATTATAATTTTGTAAAATCACTGTGGTTCCTGTAAGAAGAAAGTACTCAGTATTCAGCCCACTGGAAACCTGAGGGAGATTTCAAAGATGAAAATTTGTTGTAATTTTGTACCAGTTGAAATACATTTAAACATTTGCCCCTCAAGTCAGAATCAGGCTATGAGATAATTCCAATAACCACCAATTACTACAAAGTCACAATTATTCTGCTAACATCATTATCTTGCTTGGAATATTTTGTCTGTGCTAAAGAATCACATATATTTAAAAGAAACAACAACTGCATCTCCTTTTTTTTCAAATCTAAGAAAAAGAAGACAAATTATTATTATTAATATTTTTAATTATTTTTAGATTAGTAGAATTCTTATCTAGCAAACAGATTCCATGTTGGTCAGATTTTAATAGAGTGGCAGACTAAATTCATCTATCTAGTGCTGTTCTCTTGTGTTCGTTGCTCAACGCTGGTATGTTCTGATCTCTCTTGATGAGAGTTAACCCAACCACTGTAATTGTGAGCTTTCTTTAGCTAGAGAAAGATAAAGCAGGATTTAAAGACCATTTTCAACCAGCCTAGTAATACAGTAAAAGGTCACTTGCTTGTTCAACTAATTCTGACTTTAAGGTGATTGGCTTATTTTAAAGGCTCAGATCTTCAAACTGCTTTCATTTATAGAACAAAGAAAATAATCCAGATTTTGGAACAAATCCCAGGAAAGATCCTATAAATTTCCAATCTGATAGTGCTCTTCAATTAACCAATAGTAGTTGAGGTAACCTAAAATCACTGTAGATTTTTTTCCATTTACCTTTATGCAAGAGGCAGTAAAAAGAAACAAGCAAAATGAAGAAACCAAAAAAAAAGCAGCCAACAGTTATCTGTATACCATTTTAGATATTTTCTGTTTAAATATTATTCAGAAAGAGTAATAATGCAACAATATACTGTAATTTGTTTTATCTTGCCAGCAGATGTGGATAATAACTTTGGATATATAAGCTGCAGATGATAACTTTTTAATTTAACAGATTCCACTATCATATTAATATATAAATATACAAAAATATTCTTCTATTTAGTTACATTTAACTGTCATCTAAGTATCAGATCTGCTTCTATAAATTGAACAATATCTTTTTATTAATTATTATTAAATAGGACACTGAAAATTAGTTTCACAGACTAATTAATGTGTATTCTTATGACTAAGAAATCAACAAAGACCTATTATTGAATGAATTAACTTCATTTTGGAGCTGCTTACACCCTACAGTTTTTAAGATAAGCAAATACGTTTTCCCAATTTATATCAATTGTTTAATGGAATGTTATTGTTCAAATCATGGAACAGGTGATGTGAAAGATAGTGCAATGAACAAAACCCCACTGTGACAGAGCGCTAGGAGCTTAGAGCTGATCCAACACTCTGGTCACTAAGATACTAGATATCCCCTGGTGTGGATTTAAATGGAGATGGATTCTCAATTAGTAAGGGACTTGACAAGCTCATGAAAGCAATCAACTCATCAGCTGGGAACAGTTAAAGGTTAGGAAGAAAGTGAAAGAAAGGAGGCTGGCAGGGCCATTGGAGCAGATTCTCAAGATAAGGACATCTTACCCTCTTTCCTAAAGAATGGGCTAAGGGGGAAGTTTACTTCTGTACGTTGCTGCACGAAGCTGTACTGGTGTACTTACAAACACATAATTGTCCAGGCTTTTTGAGGTGATCCAAGGGGTAGGGAAGGCAGCCTTGTCACAGTCACTCATTTTAAAAACTGATATTCAAGTGTTATATTACGGGAGGTAGAGGGAGGAAGGCCACATAGCAAGACAAAGCTATGATTATATACATTTGTGTGAGTACATTATTAATGCACAAATGTATTAAGAATAAGATTAAGGCTACATACAGAGTTCACATTAAAACAGTATGCAAACTGAGCTACTCAAGTATGTCTGACCTATTTTGTGGAGTATATCTTTACATATATAATTTGGTTATGTTCCACTAATATCATGCTTTCCTCTACAACTGATTTATATTCATTTATTTTATCACATTTGAACAGCCTGTGTTAATCCCATGACCTGTCATTTTTGGATTACGGCAAATGTAGAACTTTAACACCATTTTCATTGACAGATAGGATTTGTGGGAACCCTAAAGATGTGGGCAGAAAGGGCTCCCAAGTGGAACCTTTTTTCCATCATGCAAGCCTATTAGTTACACTGTGAATCTATATTAAAAGGCCTGCAAACAAAGCTCTGGACTCCAAATATTCAAGAAGCAATACTTGAGCTCATTTCATGATTAATATTTGGAATCCAGCTATTAAATAGTGCATAAAACAGTGTTCACTGTCAGCCTGTTAGGTTGGTCAACACAATGGAGGCAACAGATGTTTATTCAGTAGAATGGCAAATACTGCAGAAGTGTGCTAGTATTTCTCTTTTATTGTTTTCATGGTAAGTGGCTATCACTGTGACTGCTGTTCTGAGAGTGCCATTTTCACTATTTCATGCATAAGAAAATACTCTTTTTCACAAAGAAAAACATTCTTATGAGTGCAAAACTGATTAATTGCTAAGAGGTTCTTTACATTCCTATAACAAGAGAAATGGCCAATTTCTACCTTCAGATTCATGAACATAACTGAACTCAATGAGATTTGTGTGTACATGTGTAAAGGATATATTTGGCCAAATGCTTTTTGCACCTACTACACCTGTTCATGTGTTATACATATTTTCCATATTACACACAAAAACTACATTAAAAGAAAATTTGATTTTGCACAGTCAAGTGCCCAAATTAAGGTTGTCTGTACAACCTTAAATTAACCCCCTTGGGGTTATGCATTATGATATAATCTTTAATTATGTGATCTCATACTACATGTCCCAAAAGACTCTTGCCTCATTCAGTGTACAAGATGGACAATGTTCACTGAATAAGTAGCTATTCAATGTTTTGTTTGCTCCTTATTGTTCAATATGTGGCCCTCTGTCTTATTTACTATGTACTATTCAAACCCTGCTCTGAAGACAGAATTATTAATTTTCTCATCAGCTTTTCTACAGTGCTCATCACTACAAGTATCTGAGAGCTTCACAAATTTTAATAAGGTATCTTCCTAGCACCCATGTGAGGTGAGGAGCTATTATTATCCCCATTTTATAGTTGGGATGCTGAGGCATAGAGAGATTAAGGTCAAAAGTATCCACTAATGTTGGGTGCCCAATTTGAGACACCTAGTACTTGATTTTTCAGACTTCTTAGCATTATATAGCATTTTATATGTTCAGAGCATGGCTTCCATTGACTTCAGTTGCACAGGTGACTTTAATTCTGGCATTTTCTACCTTTGAATGCTTGACTTTACTACTTTAATAAGGTTCTTCTAACATAGTTGTCTGTATGTAATTCATATGTTTAAAAAAAAAGCAAATTGGAAAATAAAGAAATTTTGTCATGTGGTATTGAACTGACACGCACATGGTGCCTCCACAGGGCTGGAACCTTTAGGGTCATCGCAATGAGTTGCGCTAACAGAGTAAAGAAATAATAATAAATAGTTTATTTATAAAGCATCCTTCCCCTGCGAATGTGCTCAGGGTGTAGAACAATCGTAAAACCAATTTCTCATTAACTAATTAAAAAAAACCCACCCCAACCTTAATAAAATTACAAACAAGGTGGTAAACTAAGAACAAAAGAACAGCAACCAGGGTAGTAATTTAAAAACACCTCTGAAGAAAGTAAGTTTTTAGGCATTTTTTTTAAGTGGGGAGAGACTAAATGAGGCTGACTTCATGAAGGAGTGAGTTCCCCACCTTCAAACCTGCCACAGCAAAGTCTTGATTGCCCACTGACTTCCAGAGTGATGACAGAACTGCTAAACATCAGGTAGTATGTGAGCACAAATACCCCGCAGGTGGAGGCTCAGTGAGGAGGTCTTGAATATAACCAGGGCCATTCCCATTCAGAGCTTTATAAGCCTCCAAGTAAATGATAGCATTGTGGAGGATTATGTTGTCACCCTATATTAATTAGCTACTAGAGCAGGATGGAACACATGTTTTGCTGGAAGATTTCATAGATATTTGCTGACAATAGAGGAATAGTGAGACTCAGGAATCTTGGGTTCTATTCAGGTTCTGGAAGGCACGTGGTTACAGACCTTTCTGCCCTGTACTTCTCAAGCCTGATCTCCACTGTCTTTGTCCCCTCCAGTCTTCTCCTCACACTTCCAGTCCCTTGTCCCTCAGCTCCTTGCCTCAGTCTCTCCCCTTCCTCACTCCTTGTTCTAGTCTCCTTATCAAGCCGGTCCCAGTATCCCCCTGAATAGCTCTTCCTCTAATCTCAACCCTCATCCCATGAACTCCAAGGCACTACTACCACCACTATGTCTCCAATGGCACCCCATTGCAGTCTTAATACCCAACCTAGTCCTAGCTCCTGGTTCCAGTCTTCCCTGCCCTGGCTCCTTATCCCAATTTATTCTGTCTCTGCCCTCATCCCCACCCTAGGTCCAGCTCTTGTCCCCTCTACCTCCTTCTCCACATCACTTGTGCACCAGAAACGGGAGGCTTGAGAGTACAAAAAGGCTGTCTCCCTGTCCTCATTTCCTGTGCCCAGTGCTACAACAGTCATCGGCAGCCAGGAGGAGCAATTCCATGGAAAGTCCTCAACCCCTGGTATGGCTGGCACCTGAACAGAGTGAATGGCACCTAGGAGCTGCAAAAGGATAAGCATGCTCCAGGCATACTGAATCTTCAGTGAATTTAGGTGCCAAACTCGAACAAGACTCTACTGAACATGTGTGAAAGGAGATTTTTTGAAGGCTTTGAACTTTATCAAAGTTGGTGGATTTTCACAGGGCTGGCAAAAGGCACATCACTGACACCTCCCTACCAAATTTCAAGTCCCTGCTCCAACTCATGGAGATGCTTCTTAATTAAATGGCAAGAATTTCTTTAATATGGGCAAAACAATGTATTTTCCCCAGTCTCATTCTTGGAAACAGCTTAACCATTTTAGATTAATTTAAAAAAAAAAAAAAGAGCCTCAGGTAAATATCCAGCATGGAAAATTTCAGCCTGAAATTTTGGCAAAGTTATAAGCAACTGAAGACAGGGTCTTATAATGGGAAGTGTCAGGAAACCTTAGCTACAAGTGATGATACTGACTCCACCTTTAATGCACACATACATAAACATATGCAGGGTCTGATCTTGCCTCCACTGAAGTCAATGGGAGTTTGCTATTGACTTCAGTAACATGAATGCACAGTATTCACTCTTACTGTACATGTTTATTAGAAATAAATTAATTGTATTGCTACCATTGTATTTCTTTATTTATATATAAATTAGAAATTCTCACTGTGGTCCAAATGTAATTGAATATTTTAATCTGCATCAAATATTCTAGAGTAAATGCCAAGAACAATTGAAGGGCCAAATGCTGTTCTCAGTTGCACCTATGCAACCTCACTACTAGGACTCTGACTGGAAACAGAATTTGACATACATTTATTTTAACAAATAATTGCCATCAATAATCAATTAAGCTGTTAAGCATTCAACAATTTGATCTCTCGTTCTAAACAAAAGAAATTTCATAGCAACCTTGATATTTGCCCACATACAACATTTTGAATTTGCAATGGTGTGTCAGTGGCAACCATGTAAGTATGTGGTGTGACAAGACCAGACCTGATGGCTATAGGAGAGTATTGGAGGGGATACATATTAGCCCCAGGATCAACAAATCCTTGTTCCCTGGGTGATTCAGCTGGGTTACTCCAAGTCAATTAGGCCAATTAGGCCAGCTGAGGTCAATTAAGGAGCTTGCCCCAGAAGTTAAAAGCCTCCCTGTCAGGCAGATAGGGGCAGCTGGAAGGGAGTTGAGAGAAGGAGTGGAGCTGCTCTGCTACAGAGCTTAGAGCAATTACTGTTCCTACCACAACATCAAAGACACTGGGGTTAAGGAGAAGCCCGTCTGGGCAGGGCCAAGGGTCATAGGCACAGAGGCCTGAAAGAGGACCTGGTCGCTCAGACAATTGAGCAACGGAGGAGAGGTTGGGTGACCTCATCCAAACAGAGGGAGGATCACAGGGACAGAGAGACCCATGGCGTGAAGGGGGAAAACCCCCATCCAGGTTTCAGGGAGTGGACCACGAGCAGTGGGGCCAAGGACAAGCGAGCCAGGGAAGGTAGTAGCCCTCATGAACTAAGCAGTTTGAGGCTACTCCTCACAGGGTCCCTGGGTTGGGGCCCAGGTAGAGGGTGGGACCGGGCCCCCCCGTCTGCTCCCACCCAGCCATAACACCAGCGTAGCTGAAAAGAGCACAGGACCCGCGGAGGGACACAGTGGTTATTATTGAACATTAAAATCACAACCAGACTGACATACTTTTGTAGCAGTAAACAGCACGGATCCAACTAAGTGAAGTCCATTTAACCAAAACTGTCAATCAACTTTTTTTTTTTTTTTTTTTTTTTTAAGTTCTTCGGGGTGTATCCTAACTCTGGATGAAAACAGCAACTGGCCAGTCTTTAAAAAATCAATTTGTTTTTATTTTCTTGTATTCAGATTTTAGGACCAGCAGAACATAATTAAGCATTCCATTCTTGTACTTCAAATGATCATCTCTTTCAATATACAATTCTCAGGTTCACAAAATACAATGTAGCTCTGGAATATTTGGTGTTTTTCTTAGTCTCAAGTTCCTGAAGTCATGTAATGATGTAAGAATATCAGCTTTGATTCACCAAAAAGGTTTCAAGTTCTCATGGTTGCACAAAAAAAAGAAAAAAAGGCCCCAAATTAGAAGACAAACAAAAATAACATAAATTATTTTTAAAACTTCAAGATTTTTAAGCCAATCTAATTTTTTTGCAGGGGGGGCAGGGAGGCATCTTAGTTGTGATTTTTTAACACTTGGGTTTGGTAATATTGAAAATGAGTGGTATTAGGTGGCAAGCACTTTTGAAAATCTGCCTCATGATCTCTCCAGCAGCAATCAACGTATGCTCTTGTATTCAAATAACTTCTAGAAACAATGAAGCACGAATCTTAAAAAGAAGAAAAAAAGTGTCACAAGCCAAAATGTTTTAACCTCCAAAATGTTATAGCCACCCTTTATCACATTCACAGTGCAATTCTCCTAGGCTTTCTATCTTGTGCCCATCCATCCTTTCAGAGGGAGGGAAGAGACCCAAAAATCCCTTCCTGGACCAAATCTTCAGAACTCTGAATATGACGCATATGGCTATAAAATATTATTTGTCTGAAGATTTAAATTCTCCACCAATACTCACTGATCACAGTAAAACCCATCATTATAATGTCATTTAGAATCATCATAACTGGTTTATGATGATTCCAGAGGACATTATAATGATGGGTTTTACCTATCAACTTGATAGGGCTTACCTATCAAACAGGAAAAGTAATCAGAAAAAGTTACGGATGTTCCTTCATTATTTTTACCCATATTTTCTATACAACGGGAATAGTTAGGACTACTAAAATTCTTTAGCATCCCAGTTTACATCACTCTAGTGATTGGGAACTTTGGAGCAATCCTTCTGGTGCAAGGCCCTGCTGGCAGGCATATCTGGAAGCAGATCCCCTCAAAGCTGAAGAGCTTCTGGAAACACCCATCTTCAACAGTCTCCTCTGCAAGTCTCATTCTCCTGAACCATCTAATGTCACAGCCTCCATCAGGAACCAGGACTACACCATCTAGTTCAGACAGTACTTTGAAATATTTATAACCTGGCCTCCTGCCCTTCAATTTTGATCTCCTTTTGTCTACCAGTACCTATACAGCAGACCCCTCTTTCATTTACTGTCCAGGCTACTGGTTCTTTTAAATAGCTTTACCTATTAATAAATATTTTTCCTTTTTCTTTCCATTTGTTCACTTCTTCCTCTATTACTGTTTTTCAGTTTCTCTTTCAGGTTCCAATCATAGTTTTTTGTTTCCTTATCATGTCACTTAACTAATATTTCCTCATTATCCTAACAGAACGCAGTTATATTATAATACTAGTTAGCAAGCTTTCTTTGACTTGTTTGATGCTTACTAAATCATAGAGGATCACTATCAGTTGTGTATGCTAGTTCTTTTTAGTTGGTCCTTCACTGTCTGCAGACTAATTTGCCTGTTGCATGCTTTCAGGCCTCAGAGCCAAATATAAGTGTCAATTTTTTTCCATATTTTATGAAGTGCTATTATAATAAGAGAGATATACAAGCTTCTAACTTCTGTAAAATGTAACACTATTCCTATTCTGTGATGGCTTTTTGTTTCAGAATAATTCATAAAGAAAGGTTTTGGACAACACTTTCATGAGATTAGATTGTTAGAAACTGAATTTAAAGGATTGAATTTATAACAAAAAAAAATCTAACTTTTAAAAACAGTGGTAACATGCTAGTAACACACTGGAATCTATGCTGGCTTTGTATAGTGAAACTGCTGAACTTTGGTACTAACGGGGTAGGCTGAACGGAACAGTTTCCCCATTTTTATTACCTGACATAAGTAAGCCTCAGGCACATTATAAAAGGGTTTATTCCCAGTGCATTTTCTGAAGGGATTCGCTAAAACTGTAAGGTTCAAGTAGATCATAAAAGGTAAGACAGTAAAGCTAGCTAGCTAACATCTCAAATCATGAGCAACGTGACAAGCAACAACATATGTCAGAATAGATACTGGCTGCTCAGTCATGAAGCTGATATATAATATTTAACTACATATTTCTTTATCTTTTGCATACTACTCCATGGTCTGCCATAGCAAAACTTTCAGTCTTTAATGAGACAAAAAAGAATTTGGTTCTTAAACACAAAGGTAGAGCATTACCTTCAGGCATCTTATAAGTCAAGGATGAGATGACTTGCATCTCAGTTCATTTTATTTTTTTCCAAAGATACAAAATGAGAAGAGAAAATATACTTGAACTTCTAAAAGTGCTTCCTTAAATATGATTCAATTTACTGAAGCTTCCTAGAGAAATTGCTGGCAAATATTCTTGCCTGTTTCTAGAGAGACTGTTAGGCCCTGGGGGTATTAAAAACGTGCTGAGAATTACTCTTCACTTGTGGTGCAACAAAACAAAACAAAACAAAACCTTGCCTATTTACTATTCCCTACTGAATGCCACAGGTCTTCTAATGAACTAAGGGCTTATCTTCACAAAGTGCACTAGAAGGGTGTGATTTGTAAAGCATTCTAACATGTTGTGTTCTAGCTCCTGTAGTTCATGTAGCTCCTGCTGGCACATGCAAACTATGTATCTTTTATTGCTCACCAAAAAGGTCTACTCAGGGCAATTAGAGTGCAGCATGTTAGCACTTTACTTATCACATCACTCTTGTGTAGACAAGCCCTATGTAACTTTCAATACAGTAAGTGCAATGGTTAATAACAACAACAAAACCTGTCAGACTGTTTTATAACTGGCTTGTTTAAAACAGATTTTTTCCCCCAGTATCATTGTCCATTAAGGATTATTTATGGAATCAAATTCTTGATATTGTGAAGTTTTCTTAGAACATTGTCACATCATCACTTCCTACATGTTTAAAGACACTATTCCTGTATGTTCTATTGTAACTGGAATTACCATTTAAACGTTAATGGCATGTATTCTGAAATGTGTTTTATATTAGGGATGTTATCATGTATTGTTTGTGGGTTACACAAGAAAGAGAATCACAGCAGTATTGTCAATCTCAAGATTTTACTGAAAGTCTTACAATATCTGGATGTTTTTCTTAAAGTACCAGCTCTTAAAGTCACATGATTACACCAGAATCTCATCTTTCATTTAAAAAAAATAATCTAGCTGTCATGGTTGTAGAGAAAAGATTGAAAATGTGACCCAAAACCATCCCCACATTAAAAAACAAAAACAGAAGGCAATTAAAAGAGCCAATTTAAAATATATATATATCTCATCTACTCTAAAACCCACTATAGCCATTGGGGATATGTCTACACTAGACTTTTTTTTTTACTTTGAGTTAACTGATTGCCAGTTAACTCGAGGTAGTTAATGTACTTGTAAAGACCCACGTGGACAATCTCTAACTGCTTCTTCCAGGCAAAAAATGTTTGTTCTTAACCTAAGTTTTGTTCCAGAATACAAACATTGGGGATAACCACACTACAAATGTTTAGTACAGGTTTAGCTGCACCTGTGTCCTCTTTATGGTCTCTGAATGCACCCTCAGGTGCCAGGCCTCATAGCTTTACCTATCCTGAGATGGAATTTAGCAATTGTCCCACTCTTAGATTGGGCTATAGGCTGAAGCCACTATGTTTACCTTGTTAAAAAAAAAAAAAAAAACAACCCTGACTTCAGGTACCCAAGGTTCTTCCTTTGGGAGTCTGTGACCAGTGGTATATAGTGACCAGTCAGCCTTCTTAAAACAAAAGTATTGTTAATTTTAACAATATGAAAAAAGCATTAAAGAAAAAAGAAAAAGGATTTTAAAACAACAGTTTAAAGGCATGTCTACCTTACCTAGAGTCTTACCACCTTTTAATTGTGACCTTGGCAAGCTTAACTTCTTCAGACACCCCCAGTGTGTCCCTGTGTCTAAGTCTTGTTCCCTTAAACAACTGCTACCTCTCTTGATAGAAAGTACCATTTAACACTGCCAGAGTTCCTTTGATTTTTTATGTTTGCAGGCCTTTTCCTGTCCTGGCACTGTCTCTTAACAACTATCAAGTGTCTGCTGAGAAGTGACTATCTTGAACTACTCTTTTTCTTCCTGCCTGTTTTTTCCAGACATTCCTTCATCCAGTTAATCCAATATATTCGTACAATAAACAGCCTCATAATCAAGTAAACATCCAGTATTAATAAATTATTACAGAGCAGCTCCAGATCCACACATCAACTACCTTGAGTTAATTAGCAATCAACTTGAGGTTAAAAATAAGTCTAGTGTAGACTAACTTCAGTGGACTTTGAATTAAGTTCCAGTCCAGCAAAGCTCTTTAGCACACGTTTAACTTTAAGCATATATGAGTAATCCCACTGCAGTGTATGACAAAGTCCCTAAATATAACACTAATCTCAGGTCATATACAACTATTCACATGTTTAATAGGTAAGGAGTTGTTCCATGTTTTACTGTATTGGGGCCTTCGCTAGAATACATTTAAGCATGATCCTACTATCTATCGATCAATCTATTTACATATATCGAGTAGATATTTCCAATAAAAGACAACTTATTTCATGAAAAGGTCAATCATTTTATCTCAAAAAAGTGTGAAAAGGGTTGGAGTTTATTTTATCTAATACGTATTATGTTGATTTAAAAAAACCAATATATTCCATCTTTGCATAAGTGATGGATTTTTTCCCCCAGCCTTGTATATTCTAGGAAAAAATGTAGCTTTACATTTAATCTTCCATACAACATATTTCAGCTACGTTCTAATTATATATATTATATTCTTATTTCTGATTGGCTGGGGAAGATGAGATAAGAAACTCAGCAGTTGATGAGAGCACAAGTTAGCCAACTTGTGGAACAAAAGAGAACTCCAGGGAAAGTTAACAGGAAGAAGCTATTTTAAAAAAAAGAAAAAGCAGTTTCAATCCACTTGGAACCATCAACTTTTCAACAACTACCAGGAATCAGTTCATTGCCAGTTCTGATAACCAAATCTTTTTAATCATAGTTGATACCTATTCAAAGTCATTGGGAATTTTGCCTAAAGAAGGACTGGAGAATTTGGACTGGATATTTTATTTAAACTCACACCTTTTGTATTTAGCAAATGTGAATTGTAATATTGGTGATGTTAATATTTAGATATTTTTATGTTGTTTGCCTCAAATAAAAAAAATAATTAAGTACTCTACCAAATCTAGAACTGACCTCAGATTACATTGAGCTTGAAATAAATATGCTCGAATTGTAAATTCTTTATTGCAGGAACTGATATTTTGTGTTGAGTTTGTAGAGCTTGTAGCACAATGGGACCCTGGTCCATGACTGTGGCTCCTAGATGATACCACAGTAATAAAAAAACCCTAATCTACAGCAAGGCTGGATAGGGTTCACCCATGAGACAAGCAAGAGAGGTACAAGTGCTAGTAACAGTTTTACTTGGTAATGTAAGCTTAATATTAAAAAAATAAAACTTTGAATCCTCAGCCGAATATATTTTATTTACTTAAGGTATGTCTAAAATTCCAAATTTTTATTTATTTATATATATATATATCTAATAAAATAAAAAGCTGATGAAATCAGCCTTTCAGATAGCTTTTCACAACTACATTTTACACAATCTTTTCCAGACTTTGGGTTAGATATTTGAACACATCTATGGTTTCCAGGCAAAGAAGAAAAAAATCTTAAATTGTTGCTCTCTCTTTTCCAATTAAGTGATCTTGTAAACATTTGACTGAGCTGAAAGGCACTCTACTGAAGCCTCTTAAGGAACATTTCATGTCATATGCAGTTTGTGTTTTAGGAGATGCAGAAATTCATTCAAGTTTGTAAAACCAAAGCATCATGCATGCAAATCAATGGTTGAACACCAAGTGAAATATATTTCAGATACAAATAAGAATGATGACAAAACTATTCACTAGCACACTGTTAGGTACAAATATTAGATTTTAAAGTATGAATGCATTACTTTAAAGTGCTTTTTCAACCTTACTAATACAGGTTTTTTAAGTGACCTGTAGATAATAAATATATATTAGTTGGTCAATACCCAATGAAATCAATTAAGTTTATTTCACAGAAAAGTAGAATTTGTGCATCTTTCTAAACTCCTCTTTATTAGTCAATAACATCTGGCTTTGCATTTCCTGCTTGAAGGTGGGGTGAGGCAAACATTGACAGAGCCTTGATCACCATTTAGATATCAGGTACCCTGATATTTATGGCAACTGATGCTGAAATTGATTAACCAGAATTTCCCCTACCTCCTATCAGATCCTCAGTACTTTTCAAGGCAAAACAGCAAGTTCTATGAATCAGAGAAAAATGTCCCTCAAGTACATTTGTGTTATACAAATCCAGAGTCAGTATTGGACTTGCAAATGAAGAAAAAATTCTACAGTGCAGTATTTGCATATCTGTTTATATTGTACAATATGTCCCTATGAAACGTTTCAAGCATTAAAAAATTCCTTAAAGAAGTTCTCTTAGTAAACAAAAGGCAATACCTCTGGAGTCTGATTCATTAATTTATTTTAGGGAAGGAAAGAGGAAGAATGTTTGAACTGATAGATATTTACATGGTCACCATCACTACAGAATCACAAAGTAACATAAGTATCAGTAAGACTTTCTAAAGCAGACTTAGCATCTTCTAGCACAACTAGTTCTTAGGTGGTAAAGTTACACATTTAAGGCCTGAATCAGTGCCTACTGAAGTCAATAGGAAACTTTCCATGTACTTCAATGGACCAGGCCCTTAGACAGCCAAAGTAAGTTTTTCCTTACCTATAGCAAGACTATCATAATGCTTTAATCCCATTGTACTTCAGCTTCTGCCACACATGAATGAAAATTGCCTTTGAGTGGAGCTTGTGCAAGGCCTGACCTTCAGAAGGTATGTGCTAGCACATAAGGAAAATTTGCCTTTTTTAAAGGTGTTTCAAGTTGGATACTCAAAATCACTAGTCTCATCAATAACAGTAATTTAGCATGCAGGCCTGCTATTTACCAATAAGAAATTGAGAAAGAGAATAATTCTTCTGAGCCTTTTTTTACAGGGCATCTACCTCCTATACTTGCCTGGAATGTGCAGGGAGGTCAATCTATTATGTTAACATTGATTAGTTCTCACCTTGCTCAACTTTTCTGAAACTATAGCAGTACAAGCAACAAGCTGCTCACTGCAGAGGCTTCTTGGATTATTTTGTGTAATTCCTTCACTGGCAGAAAGAAAGAAAAGAAAGAAAGAAAGAAAGAAAGAAAATCCTAGTAGCACACTAACCACATCTCTAGTTTGGGCAAATGACCCAAGGATATCTATTGAAAAAGCTATGAAGCATAACCTAAATGGAAAGGAATGATATATCACTACCTCCTATGATGTAGGGAAACTGGAATATAATGTGTCCACTTGTTGGCAGAAAAAGTAAACCCCTCACTCTCCTGCTTCTGGAGGGAAACATTACAACATGCTTAGGGGAAGGGGAATCCAGCGGTGCCTATTTAGTTTTACTAAAAGCAGAATAGAGAAATCATTTTGACCACCACAAAAAAGTGGATACGTATGGAAGGCTCACTGATGTCACCAAGTGACTTGAATGACTGCTTTCCTTGTAGGTTTACTGCTCATCATGGTAGGAAGTGGTAATCCTTTAATTCTCTTAAATTTCTTACAAATCACCTTTCAAGGAACAGGAAATGCAATTCTGAAGCACTCTTTTCTTTGGGCTCTTTAATACTGGATACCGATAAAATGACCTTAATCATTGGGAAATGTTGAGATCATGGGAGTAATGACAATATTTTCCATTTGGGACTTCTACTTTCTTTTGCAGCTATTTGCTGTGATAGCCATCTGAACCTATACATTTACAGATATTATTTTTAGCACTGTTGTAATATGGCAGAGCAAATGTATCTTTAATTCAGGAATGTATGTTTCTAAACACAAACATCTGGGCAAATAGATTCTAAGACCAAAGACCCTCAGTCACAGTCTTACACGCAATAACAAATATAACTCATGTTTTTTTCCCCAGTTTTAAGAAGAATAAACATATTTCTGAAATGTTTGCAGATAATCCTCAAGGAAACAATGTTAGAGTGTTCAATAGGAGTTAAACTAATAGGGGTCTATAGACATTTAAAAGGCATTTATAACCAACAGAATGTCATAGAGAATGATGTTCTCTCCATAGGCTCTTTGAAATGTCTCATAGAATTCTACACAAGGATATAGTTTATATTAATCTCTATCGTATTCTTTCATAAACAAAGATCTCGATAATGTGTGACCTGAGATTATCTTTAGCCAGAAAAACTACTTTGTGTCTCTGACTAAAATGACTAGCGATAGATGAAGGTTTTTGTTGCTTAAAGAATTAAGTCCACATACTGTAATGGCAATATCTTTAAGGTCTAATTCTGCAAGATGTTTTGTGTGGGTGAACCTCTTTGCTTGAACACTGACCTACTGACTTTAAGGGGATCTGTGTAGGTGTAAGGATCCATATGCACACAGCACCTTTCAGGATCAGGGTCTTACAATACAGGTTCAGTGCTTATCTACATTCTACAGTCACACTTTCAACATATAACCTCCTAGTGGGAATACAGTAGCAGCACTAAAAAATTCACTGTCTGAATCACAATAAAGAACACAGGGTCAACAATGTGGTACATAATCACCTTGTCTACTGTATTAATGACAGTTATTTTTTGATTATGTACATGGCACCTTTTGAGCCTTCCAGGATGTTAAATGTGTTTTGTCTATTTGGTTTGTAATCAAATTTGATTACTGCACCTCTATTCATTTCAGTGGAGGGGCAGGGAGGAAATCTGAGAGGGGAAAGGGTGGGAGCAGAGAAAACGAAGAAAAATGAAATATTCAATCTGGCTAGACATAATCTAGCCAGAGGCATAAACAATGATGGAATAAAACTGAAGCTGCACAAAAATGTAAGATTTGTTTATGTCTTTTGCAAGGATTAACCAGCACTTTTGTGGCCAAGCATGCTGAGTTTTTCTTTTCAGATCACAACTCCTCACCCCTTAGCATTTTTGATAGAAGTCCCTCACCAAATTTACAACCATTTAAATATTCTTTCTGACATTTCCTCCAATATGATGCTACATTTATAAACATTTCAGACATTTCAGTGGCAACACAATGAACAGAAATTGTCCACTAAGAAACCAAGTCCTGGAGCAAACTCAAAATGCCAGGTCACAGTTGTGTGGTGGCATGAACATATTTGGAAATAATAATTAATTCACCCTCTATAAAAAGCTGGTCAATGTCTCTGGATTTTTGTATTCCTTATCAGCTGAATCCTGGAGCAGTTTTATGAAACTGAACTACTCCAAAGCCTTTTAGATGGAAATAAAAGCCCATAAATGAAAATGTTTGCTAAGAGATGGGCTCTTGAAGCAGTCGGAAAAGACTAGCATGTCCAGCACCTAGGGCTTCCTTTGATGGCAGAGGCCTGCAGCTGAACAGATTGGGCTATATGTATCCCAGTCCTTGCATGCATAGGCACCATCTGGAAGGAAACAGCTCAATCATGAAAGCATAAATTTGAGCTCCCTGACCAAAAAAATTAACAATATCTGCCTATTTCATTGTGCCTGTTTTAAGGCTCAATGAAGATGCAGTATTGTATTTATCTTTCAAAACCCTTTCTTTTAACTTTAACAGCACCATTTTTTTTGGAAAAAAGAACAAGTAATTATGTCACGTCTGTTCCTAAGTCAATGCTGATTCTGCAATAGGAGGCATCATGGAAGAAGCAGACATATGGTCCAGCAAGATTCACAGATGACTTTTATAAGCTGATTTACAGAGGTTGATAGGCCCCACTTAATGTTAATCTACAGACTGTGACAAATTTCAGGCCAGATCAATTGCTCCCAGAATTAAACTCAAGGGAGAAATTGCTGGGGAAGGAAATATCATTTGAGATCTTTTCAATGGTCCATATTGTTCCATAGGGTCAGGATTTTGCTTCCTGGAAAAAAAGGCTGTAGGCCTCACCAACAAACCATACAAGTACTATGGGATCTATGTGAGGCTAAAGCCCCCTTCACAGAAGCTCTGTGCCTTTGCACTTGCTGTGCCTCCCACAATAAATCCATTGGCTCTGTAGCATGGTTCTTTTGAAGTTGTGCTATCATGGACTCCCTCTGACTTCAGCAGACCCTTGAAGATAGATAAACATAGAAAAAAAGCACAGCCCCTGATTATATTATTTTTCCAGGTATCCTCCATTGGGCCAAAGGAGGACAATTATGTGTCTTCCAGTAAACATTTCTTCCTCAACATTGACTGAGGACACAAGGTACACCTTCCTCCACAGGCTCTAGAGAAGGTAGAAAAGCAGGGTTTCAGAGGCAGCACAGGTGGAGATCAATGCACGGAAGACACCCTTGGGTCCACAATTTTCATAAAGAATGATCTGAGATTTCATTATTTAAATTAAATACTCAGACCAAAAAAAGAGAACATAAGAGAACATAAGCTAAACTTTTCAAGATTGTGTTTTACTGTATTTTTACAGGTGATAAGGATTAAAAAAAAAGAAAAGAAACTATTTCCCTTTAGTAAAAGGTCCTTTAAATCCCCTTCTCAATATTTCAACTAGTGTTTGGGCTCAGGTTTTTAAAATAATTTTTTTCTTCTGTCAGTGACAACAACTTCTGCATTATTTATACTATGGTCAAAGTATAATTGGCCTCTTTCAGATGGGTGCCTATCAAAATACAGAGGGGAAAGTAGGAGGGGGAGAGAAACCAGACGAATGAGAATTTCCATACTTATAGAGAAACTAGTTGTGCTGTGACAGCATGACTGATTTTCAGACCCACTATTTTACATTTATATGTAGTTGATTTCTAGCTTATAAAGGTTAATTTAACTACCAAAACATCACATTTAGCTTTTAGTTTGAAGGAGGATGGAAATAAGTGAGAATTTTTAGTGGCAAATGATATCAACAAGGACCACCATTTTGCTGTGATCTGATTTTTCACATGCTGTATTGAATTTCTCTTCCTAGACTGTTCTAATTTAACACTACACTTCAGACCTGATGTGAAAATATACTTTCTGCAATATACAATACTGTGAAACAACAGCCAGTCTCAGATTAAAAAAAAAAAAAAAAAAAAAAACTTTATAAGCCTAAAATATACATAATATCTTATTCTCCATGTTGCCAGCTTCTCTTTTATCTTTATATAGCGGAGTTCTTTTCCTCTGCATATTTTCCAGCACTGCATTGAAAACGTGTTTTCACACCCTGAGGCTTTAACATCACAGACTGTTCCCATTTAAAGAACTGTGATGCCATGACTTTGAGGGGGTCACAAGCTACCCAGATCTTCTGAAAAAGTTTCTACAGACAAATAACACAAAATACCTTGAATGGTTTTTATAATACAGCTCAAAAAACATAACTGCTTTGTCACAACTTAGACCAGCATTGTAGACTGCAGGGAGAAGGAGAAGTCGTGGTTCCATCCTCATCATTCTCACCCACTGAGGTATTTCTGGCACTACTGTTGGAGCTGAACTCCTTGGTTCCTTCAACATGACAAGCCTGATCCAAAGCTTAATGAAGAGCGTGGGAGTTTTTCTATGGATTTCAATGTGCATTGGAGAACTCCTAAGGAATCACAGTTTTTGATAGCTCTTGTGCAAGAGCAACAAGACTGGGGAAGGCTCCTTTTCACCCTTTCCCTATTGAACACTTGCAGACTGGCAGACAAAATCTAGTCTTTTGTCTTTAACTATTGCCCCATCACCTTGAAGACATAAATAAAACTTTTTTTCCCCAAAGCAGTGTGATAGGTCTTCATTTAAAGTTTTACTGACTCTTAACTTTACAACTTTCTAAGCAGCAAATTGTAAAGTTTTAATTACCATTCAAAATCCTGCTCAAGGATAGAAAGTTTGTTCTTTCCTGACAGGTCTGCAGGGATTTGGCAAACACACACATCAGTTCCTTCATAATAAGGCAAAACTGCACACGCACTCTGAGCTCTGAATAATGTGGTTTATTTTTAACTAGCTACTCCCTTACCTTGTCAAGGTATTTCAATGAAATCATCTGCCAGTGGTGGGGGTATGTATGACCTTTAAGGAAATAAAATCATCTAAACTCCAGCAAAGTAAATACATATATAATTGCTTTTATTTTAACCCAATTTTTAGCTTGACACCTCAATTATTAAAAAACAAACAAACACAACACAAAATAAAACCCACCTAATTATATAGCACGTGGTGGATTTGAAAGAAAAAAAAATTGTTTAGTTTGAAACGCTCAGTAGCATTGTATGAGCTAGCTTTATAGCCGGGGGCCTTATTCTCCTTCCCTCAGTGGTGCTGGGGTCAAGATCATGAACTAGGCCTCACGAGACCAAGGTTTAACTCTGCCACACATCTAGAGTGACCTTGGATAAATCACTTTAACTCTCTGTGCCTCTGTTCCCCACCTGTAAAAGGGGGTTTATACATCCCTACTTCAACAGGTTGTTTGTGAGGTTAAATTTATTAATGTGCTATGATGTCAGATATTGATTTTATGGAGGCCACAGTATAAGTGGCTACTGAGATAGACAGGTGTGTTGGCAGCATGTGCAGTAAGAGGACAAAAAGTGCGACAGCCCTGATGACAGTTAGGGACTACTCTAATCTATGCCAGAAAACAGCCTTCAATGGACCCTCAGCCAGTAGAGGATAGGCAGAGCAGAGAGTCCTGCTATGCCCCTGACATGTCCCCTCCCTCTCCACCACCAGAGATAGTAGGGGCTGCCAAAGCAGGAGCCACCTCATCAGCTTGACACCAGGTAAATTCCCTGCTAGCTATTTACAGACAAAATCCAGCCCCTTTGTGTTGCCTATAGTGGAAAGGAGCAGATCTCAGTTGAGAATCTGGCCCTGTCTATACTAGTTATCTTAAATAAACAAACAGTTCATTGGGTTTACACTGGAAACTGGCAAAGCAATATACTGGGAAACTGGCATAATGGGAAACTTGTGCTGCTTAGCCTAGAACATGGATTTATTGGTTATACTAGGAATCTGGTATTCTGGGAACCAAACAGAACTAGTTTCTAATTATAGTTAGTTAGTTAATCTAATGATAGTTAATAAATCCAGGATCCCAATTTCCCAGTATATCTCTTCCTCATCATAACGTGTATTATTACCAGTACTAGTATATCTAACCAATAATAGTATAACAAATAGAGACCATTCACTAGTTTTCAGGCACAATCACTATCCATAATATAACAGAGATCTCTCATGATGGAGAGGTTGATATAGTTACAGCAATCTACTGTTTAAAGTGTTTATTGATCTGCAGTTGCCATAAATGACAGCACCCTTACAGCACTTAGGTATATTAATATTTGTATTGTGGCTACAGGTAGAATCCCCAATCAGGGATTGTGCTAGGCATTATACGAACACATAATTAAAATCATGGTCCTGTTTTAAAAGGTTTACAATCTGAGTAAACACTGCCTCTTCCTGATATGGGAATATTTCTATTTTCTGAAACTGCTACCACTGATTGTAACTCACATTACAAACTCACATAGTTTTAATATGAAGACGGGGCAATTTGAATACCACCCTCTTCTACTTTTCCTTTTTGTGCAAAAGGGGAGAAATTTACCCACTATATATTATAATTTTTGTCAAACAACAAGGAGTGCATTTGTTGAGTCCTTGAAAGCAGGACAAGAGATGGGATATAAAGAAAAGTAATATCCGGTTCAGGCTTTTAGACCCGTGTTGTCTAAATCATGATTGACACTGGATGATTTGTTTTGTACAACTTTCTTCATAATTCACATGGCTTATTCACTGATGCTTTGAAATCTAAATTAAAATTTACAAGATGGAATTAAACTTCTCCTATGAAAGGAAATTACATTTTATAGAACTATGCTTTTTTTAAAAAAAAAAAAAAAAAAAGAAAGAAAGAAAGATGTGACTTAAATGCACAAAAGCAAAGACATTCAGACCTGAGTGTGCCATAAAGCATCAAGTTCTGCACAAACGCAATGCAATATGGGACAGCAGCCTGTTTTCTAACCAGAAACCTTCCATCAGTGAAGGCTTCCATTTCAGGGCTGCCTGTATGTGCTACAGGACAGTTGTCACTTTACCTGTACTGGGAAGCAGTTCGCTTGCTGCTATTGCTGGCAGCTTGCACTTATTCTAGATACATTTGCCAGGCTTCTGGCTGGCACTCTGGTGAATTTGTTGATTCCATTTGTTAGCCCTGTTGAAGCGATATTTTCACTTTGGCAGGTAGTGTTATGGTATATATCATATTTACGCCAACAGCACAGGCACAGATTTTTGTATCTTTGTATCTATCCTTGAATACTGTACTCACTTTCGCCCTCCTTATACATCCATATAGGCATGGACAGACCATAGACCATTATGTTTAAGCCCCATTATCATTTCAGATAGTACAAAGAAAAGTGAGCAGTCAGATCACATATGCAATAGCCACATGAAGACGCAAAAGGGTGATCCGACTGAAGATGGAACAACAGTTTTAAATTAAAATGCCTTTGCCTTAAAATGGCTCAAATCTGACCCTTAAGGATATTTCAATGGAAAGGTTTTAGTTGTGTTATAACTTTAAAATTACTGACACCATAGCTGTCCCAGACATTGTATTGAGAATTTGAGCAGCACAATTACCATTAAGCCTGCTTAAAGCAACTTCATTTAAGCAGCCCTAGTAGTATCGTGTGTGTAACTAGGGCAGGACTGGACAAAAGCCAACATTTTGCATGGCTACTTGTATCTAGGTGCTTATATTGCCACATCATTGTAGCATCTGAGCAATTCATCATTTCATCCTCAGAATAACCTGTGAGTTGGGTGACCAGATAGCAAGTGTGAAAAATCGGGACAGGAGGTGGGGGAAAATAGATGTCTATATAAGACAAAGCCCTGAATATTGGGACTGTCCCTATAAAATTAGGGCATCTGGTCACATTACTGAAGGTAGGAAATGTTTGGCCTAGCAGAGGGAATATATGTGCACAATCTTTTACACTATCCTACAAAATATAACGCTACCTTCAACAAGGCTCACTACTTTTTGCATACTCGTATCGAGACCTTTCTTCTACACTTGTGCAGCGGCAACAGATGTTCCTAACTCTACAATCCTTCTCCTGCTTGAAAAACTACAAAGCTAATACACTTCGAATTGTATATAAAGGTGTTCTTCGGAGGAGATGGCTTCAGTTCATCTCAGGAAGGTGTCTACTGTAGTGAAACTGCTGCGTGGGAGGAAGAACACCAGAGGGTATGGGAGTAAGTGGAGTCAATTTACAACAAAGAATTTGCCCTTGTATCTCTGAAATTAGCCCTTAAGACTGCTGAACTGTTTTATGTCTTTTTAAAAACCAAAAAATTATTTAAATAAAAAGCATTGCTTAGAGCCAAATTTCAACCCAATAAAAATGCAAATTGATTAGTTATACGCTTCTCAAAACTCATATTGATATTAAAAAAAAGGGAATTCCAGTAGAGCCTTAACTAGAGGGGCACTGTCGTGTTTCATTATGCTAGTACTGATTATCTTTCATCTCGCCAAGATGTGATACATGCATTTTAGAATCCAATTGACAGAAAAAGAGGTCCACAAGTTAGTCAGAAAGGCAGAAATAAATTTTGGCTTTAGGGATATGTTTGAATCCTTCAAGAACAGTCAGAGTAGACAGTCTCAATTATTCCTCAAGGAATCTGATTCACCACCTCTAGTAAACAATTGGTTGTTTATTGCTTTGAAAGCCAGATGACATCATTTGGGTAAATGGTGATCAATTTAAAACTCCAACTTCTTGTAGCTGCCTGAGCTAGAAATATTTAGTGTCACTATTCTCATAGATACTGCTGATTTTCATAGTGGGCTTTATGCCTTATTTGCCTTTAAAAGTACAAGATTTCTGTTCATATTTATAAAGAATAAATTAATTTTCATGTGTAAACAGCTCACAGTTATCTTAATTAATGTAGAAGTGGTAAAACTAACTTTGAAGATCACGTATTAAAATAAATCTAAGTCATTGTCAATGTCAGTAAAAATGGATATAAGTTTTGAAAATAACAAATGCAACAGTGCATAGAGTTAGATTAGATGCCTTGAAGCTTATTTTGTCCCAGCTTATTTTTCCTGAAGTACTTCTGTTTTAGCGTTATCCAAGCATGTTTAAATGGTACTAAATTTTAATACACATTAATATAAAAAAACCACATTCCAATCCCATTTTGCAAGTATTTATAAAAATAAAAGCAATACACAACATCAGATTACTCAAAGTTTTAAGTAATTCTAGTACTGTATATCATGAAGATATATTTGGCCTCTGCCAAGGTCACTTGGACATTTTTCCCTTGTGTGTCTGTATTAACCATCAGATACTCAGAAAGATCAAATTGAGGAATAAATTCATGATGTGTTCTGATTATTATTAAACGGGAAGCAACTATGATAATATGCAGTGCAGAAGAATAAAAAGGTGATCAATTTGCAGATTTATATCAAAAGCAATAGCTTTAGTGCTGTGCTTACCAAATGTTTTAATAATTAAAAACTTTAACCCTTAAAATAGAAACACCATATTTTAATTTCAGGGACCAGGAAGTCTAGAGAATTGATCTTGCTCCACCACACCCCAATAAGCATCTTTCCTTCAAACTTGCCTGAGTCACCTAATTTCCCATCTTCTACAACTCAGTGAGACATCCAAAGAGAAGAGCCCTTTGAACCATACCCTTTTCTTGTCAATTCACCAAAGCTGTTCACTGAAAATGAAGAGCACTCACTTATTAACAGTGGCAACAGTTTACATACACCAATCTGTGGTGGGGTGTATGCAAATATCATTTCCTAGCACAGAGGATATGGGAGGTGATACACACAAAATAACGTTAGCCTTGAGCAAGGTAACAATAAAATTCCCTCTGGTTCAGAGGTCTAGCACAATGCCATCCACGTAACACAAGACCACCATTGAGTTTGTACAGAAGAGGACCCTTGATGTAGCAGCTATTCTGTGGTGAGTCTGTATGCTAAAGAAGCCTTTCAAAGCCAGGCATGAAGAGTGGTGCTGGATGTTAGCATTTTACAGACTTACAAGATCCACCCACTGTGCAGATTCAGTGGCCTTAAAATCTTGCAGAATAATACAGGCTAAAGAACCACCTGTAGATTTATTTGGATTATCAAAAACACTTTGATAAAGTCCCTCACTAAAGGCTATAAAAAAAATCTTTAGAGAGAAAGAGACGTGATGCTGTCATGGACTGGAAACAAGATAAGAGATAGAAAGAGTAAAAATAAAGGGTTAATTCCTTTAGGATCAAAACTGATTCACACAGAATTTAATCTAACTTCTACCTGAAAAAGTGGGGCTAAGGAACATTGAGAAAGCAAAATACCTGTATGGCCTAATATTATATAGGAACACTAGAAGGACCTAACAAAGAGCCCTATCATGCCATCACTTTTTAAGCAGAATTTTCATTAATAAAATATTATTAGAGTCACCAAGAGACTTCCATATAAGGATAGTTATAGGGCTTTATCCAAATCCCACAGAAGTCAATAGGAAGACTTACAAGGGGCTTTAAATCAGGTCCCTAAGATTAGGGCTGTTACTTTAGGGATGAGAAAAATAAGAGGTGACTTCATATATATGTAAATAAAACAGTGAATGGTGTAGAGAAGGTCAAAGATATGTTCCCCATATTATAAGAATAAGGAATATACTCACCAATTTAACGGATAGCAACTGATTTAAAACAGATCAAAGGAAAATACTTTACTTTTTTACATAATCTGTGGAACGCACTGCCACAAGATATCAGTGAGGCTAAGGGGTTCACAGATTCATAGATTTTAAGGCCAGAAAGGACCATTATGATCACCTACTTTGAGTTCTTGCATATTCAGGCCAAAGAACCTCACCTAGTAATTTCTGCATAAAGCCCATAACTGCTGTTTATAGCTATAGCTACTATTTTAAAAAGACATTAAGTCTTGTTTTAAAGACCTTAAATGACCAAGAATCCCTAGGTAAGTTATTACAGTGGTTAATTATTCTCAGTATTAAAAAATTATGCCTTATTTCTAGCTGCCCATTATGTGGGTGTACATCTTTCTTTGGTACTGATACTGTCAGAGAGAGGGTAGTGAACAGGATAGACCATTAGTCTGACCTACATTTCTAATGGGTAGTGGTGACATTTCAACCCAAAGGGTGCAGAATCCAACACAGAGTGGCAGGGTGCCATCTCACAGCATACGCTCCTGGGGTAGGTGTGGCCCTACAGGTATGCCACCTCAATTCCCTTTTGCTTCTCCCCAATAACTTGTTCATAGCCTTAAGTACTTAGAGTAATATTCCCCATCCTATGATCCAATTTATTAAGTTTTTATAAAAAATAGTCTCCTTTGGCCCCTGAGGTGCAAACCCTTTCTCCTTGTCCAGGATTCCACAGTTCTCCTCCATGGGGCTAAGCAATGGCTCAAGCCAGTTTTCCCTGCCCTCCAGTAGCCAGGTACCAAACCTGCTGCGCAGAGCCTCCCTTCCTTCTCTCCTCTTGGCTCTCCAGTGACCTCTGTTTTTATATCTATCCCAGAAGGCTTGATTTTAGCCACATGACTTGCTTTGCTTATTTTTTTACACCTGGGGAGATGAGCTAAGTGTGTCACAAAGTGCATCACAGGTTAGGGCTGGACCCATCACCCCTTAAAGGGTCAGTCCCCATATCACAAGGATGAGGTGCTCTGCCGCAAACGTATGTCTTGGATCCAGATTCGAAAGTGGTAGATTTTGCCTCCCTAGGTCCCCCACACTACGTCGGTGACTTGAATTTCACCCTCAATACAGTAAAAAAAATTTTAGACAAAAAGTATCAAACAGAATAGGTAAGCAGCATTATAACCGACACTGTTAAATCACCAGTGAGCAGACAAAACAAATCTTCAGTTCTACTATTTACGCGCTATAACAAAAGTGACACTCAAACCACCAGAATAAAATTGTGCTTATCCATATAGCTTGGAGAGTCATTGGAAATTTTACCCTTAAAATGATTAAGTAATCCAAATTATTTTAAAATCACAGTTAACGAAAAGATTTTCTATTAATGTACAATCAACAACTGCTGAATGTTAAGACAATTATTTTAACTAATAGCTAATTTTGCTTTTTAAAAAAAATATATACAGCTTTTATGTCTTCAAAGGACTACATAAATATCAGTTGTTTAACTATTTTATTACATTGTATAACAATTATTCCAGATTTAATTATTCCCCACAATGCTGTTAACAAGTGCGGCTGAAAGAGAAAGTGACATCTTAAATTAGCAAATGTTTGAGAATCTAAAAGAGGTCAGCCCCACTCCCCAGAGATTAGAAAAAAAAAGACATATTCAATGCATTCAGTTTTGGGGGAGTTCCCAAAGACAAATAAAAACAAAGTATGAAAATACTAAATTCTTTGGTATGGATTTTTAATAAACCAATAGACTGAAAATCCATAAAACTGATGATAGCCTACTCATTAAATCCCTTAAATAAATACTAACTTAATATAAAAAACATTTTGATTGCATCTACTAACAACAGTATTAGAAAACAGTTTTATCGCAGCCGGTCTCATACTTTTAGTCATAAGTCTTGCATACAAAAATATGTTCTTTTTTAGAATAAAAATGTCTAATTGTAGATTTCCATATTGTTTGACTGGGCAAATTTTTCACGTATTGTTTATATAAACAGTCTCTCCTCAAATCCACATAAATCCTGAGTAAAGAGAAAGATTTAGAGACAGCATATTAGTCTGGTCTCTAGCTGTTCTTAGTCTTTCATCCAAAGAACCACTAAAAGCCCTATCCAGATGTCCTCTTTTTAATGCTGAATTCTCTACTGCTCTATCTGTTATTTTTTGTAAAAGATACAATATTATTTCCAGCATTTTGTAATCCCTCCCTTGGATTGGAGTGCATCACGAATAAGTAAAGCCTATTGTAGCAAAAAGGACTTTCATACATAACGATTCAGAAAATATTTGTTAACATAATGATTTGTTTATTCAGTTTGGCAAATGCTTTTATTTTAACCTGAAGTATCTTTTGTAAATGTCACTGGTAAATACAAATTCATAGTTGGCTAACAAGCTTCCCTTATGTGTATTTCTAATTAAGCTCTTCCAAGATACAGAATAATGTTTAAAACAAACATATCCTGTCGAGGATCAAAGTAACCCAAAGTGGTCAGATATTTTTCTTTGTAAAATTGCACATGAAGATGCACTGCACTAGCAGATCTGAGAAGAACATGGAATCTATAAGTAATGATGCCTCCATGTTTTTATTTGAGAACATTGAGGAATCTTTGCTTGCCCTTTACAATATTATTGTGAATTTTGGTCTCTCTCACACAGCAGGTAATGTCATAAGGATCCACTGTAATTGTTACTTTGATCTTATTTACCACTAACATTCTATATACCAGGATCTCCTAAACTGTAACATCCTATTTATTGTTGCATAGACAAGATACAGCATGACAAATAAAAGCTTCCATTTCATTTGAAGCACCACCAATTACCTCTGAGTTCCAGAAGGGTGAGTGGCTCTAAAAACTTGTGTTAAGACCCTGCACTATATTATATTTGATTTATCAAAAGATCATGAAAAAACTGAGTTCATGCTTATGGCCTCTATGGTAACTGGACAAATAATTTTTTTCCAGGTATCTGAAAGATAGTACCTTTTCTTCTCTTACATCCTTAAAACTATCAAACCAATCTTAGCTATTGGGTGCTTTCTAGATATTTGATTTACATTAAGAATAAGGTGTGAAAAAGTTTTATATTATAAACCAAATATTATTCCAATTCCATAATCATGATACCTTGGCATGATGGATTGCTAGTCTGATCTCATATGGAGATTCCTATATTCCATTTACCCTATACTTATACGTTGTAAACAACTATTTTAAAACTTATTAGGTGTAGAAAGAAACCAGGCTAATGCTTAAAATTCCAGTATAAATACCTTAAAATGGATTTAGCATCTTTTGTATCAAACATTAATAGGCTCACTTAGGCGCTCTTAATGTGGAGGAAAATTGGGTTTATATGAAATGGCTACACTAGAACATTTCATGCTTTTGCAAGTGCAGTAGTGCGATAATTTCCTACAGCATGTCATTATCCTCTGCCCTGTGGTTCTTTTTAAAATTATCTCTTCTCACTTAAGCTGTCTGCACTATGTTTTTAAGCTATATACTTTTCAATTTATTAACAGCATGTATTCAAATTTTGAGCAACTATATCACAATGCAAGTAATATATCATATTGAGGTATATTCCCTTTGGACACTACTAACTGAACTGCAACTGCAAAAACTTGGAGAAAAAAATCTCACAGACATAAAACCAGGTCAAGTTTTATTTCTCCCCCCCCCAATAAAGTTAAGAGAATGCCTTTCCAACCATATGAGGAAGAAATACAAGGAATTTCCTTATACTTTTCCCATCTGTCCATTTTGCCATGACTAATGCTTATTAATTCTTACATGCATACAGTACACTAAAGGCAATTTAATTTATTGCTCATTTGTCATTGTAGCCAAAAGCTGCCATTTCTTAATAAAGCAGGAAAGTTATAAGTATTGTATTTTTAAATACTGGTATGAGATCACCCCTAAAGTAATTACATTCATATAATTCTGGACACCACTCTACAGGGGAGAAAAAGTCTTCTCTTAAGTCTACAACTGCTTGTAGCGTCTGGTTTTGAAGAAGAAATAACTCTTACAGATAAAAAAGTGCTTTTTAAAATGCATACAAAAGATGAACATGAAACATGGATGGCAAAGTACGATATCTATTCAGAGGATCAATATATAGTTGACAGAATGAGAGTCTGGTTGCAGGCGACAACACATTAGTGTCTAAAATTACTGTATTGACCTTTGTATGGAAAAACAGAATTTGAAAGACAAGGAAATACTTTTGAAATACAGCATTTTACACTAAATGTACAAAGTCATAGTCATCTAAGCACAGAGATCCTTCTTCTTCACTAGCAAATAGATATTAAGTAAGGAAAATAAGACTTGACATGCCCCCTGACAATCAAAGGAAAAGATTTATTTGGATGCTAACATCTGTCTGCAGATTGTGGCCAAGTGCTTTTCTGTGCTCATTTAGGACTCCACTTGGAAAGCTTTCCAGTCACATTTACCTAGAGATTTCTCTCTACCACTTCCCAGCTGACAGAAATCACTCAGCTGGGTCTGATGAATAATGGTAAAAGGCAGCTTGTATCGGTGATGATTGAATTACACATTGTTAAAACTGCCATAAAGGCTCATTTCAATGAGTATTTAATTTACTCACTCTACTCGGGGCTAGAAGCTTGTAGTTGTTTGAGATCTTTATTTTACAAGACTTAAAACAAAAAAGAATGATTTCCTGTGAAAAATTATTAGACATTATTACCACTTTTTGATTATACTCCCTAAACTTTTTGTAAGTGGCAGGTGCCTAAGACAACATACATTTAACTTTTCAGCACACTTTTGAATCCATATTAGCGCCCCTGGGTCCACATTATATAGACTGTAATATATTAGAAACCAAGGCAAAGGATTAGTATAAAACGGAGGAAGGAGAGAGCAGAAAGATGCAAGTCTAAAGGTAGAAAGATGTAATTATATGAAAAATCTAAAGAAAAATCAATTATCAGCTTTTCTAAAAAGAAAAGGGAAGCAGGTGTCATGGCAATTAATTAAGATTTTTTAAAAAAAAACCCCACAACTTCAATACAAAGAGGATTAAACTAGTCCTCTACCATCAGAAAAGCAGGTCCTCTAGGGAACAGTGCTTTGAGAACACCACCACTGTTCCAAACAACAAGTCTTAATAAGAACACTATCTCTTCAAAGATTGCAAGTAAATCTTGGAAACGAATCCTTCTGTATTTGGTCACCTGAGGTTGCAAGTTGTTGATATTGAAACTCCTTTTCAGTGTCAAATAATCATGCAAGGGGGGGTAGGAGAAGGAAAGGGAAATCAGGTGGCGGACACTTAAAATCAACAATGAAATGTATTTATTTCCATCTGAACAAGTCAAATGAAAGGCAGATCCACTCGGAAGACGAATAATGTCAAGCCGCTTTCCCTCTCCGACAGAAGGAGCTCGAGGATTTGATTGTCACCGCTTGCAAGCAGTTTGATTGTTTTAGGTTCAGTTTTTTACCTCCAGTTTCCTTTAGTGGATAGCCTGAAGAATCCCTCCCCTCCGCCCCCACCTCCCCTCCGGCCCACCTCCACCTATTTCGTCCCATGCCACCTTCCAGATGACTGGAAAGCAGCCTTCTCCGAGAAGGGAGAAACACTTGGTGGGTGAGGTTTGCCAGAATTCAACCCAGCGTTCAAATCAGGAGACACCGGACAAACTGTTTTCCAGCATCTGTAACAGGAACATGTGCGCTCACATCGCCGCCCGCACAATAGACCACCTGGGTCTCCCTCCCTCTCTCTCTGGGCATCTCTTGATTCTCCCCCTCCCGCCCGGGTAAACACAAAATCCAAGTCACTGCAAGACAGAAAACGTTGCCGACAGATCCAGTTGCAGCAGAAGCACAGACACCACTGCCTTACCTGGTAACCAGGGCAGGAGGAGTCTGTTTGTCCTTCAGTGCTCTCGCCTCCTTGTCTAGTAGGATTCACACACGCTCTCTATGCCTCTCATGGGAGGAGACTGCAATACAAAAGGTGTGTTTGTGTGTGTGTGTGTGTGTGGCAGGCCTCCCACATACACCAGCAGGTTTCTATAGCCCCCTGCTCCCAGTGGGCTCGCTTTGTGTTGGGTGTCAAGTTTCAGCCGCCGCCGCTGGCTGGGCGGAGGAGGAGGAGAGATCCTGGGGGCTGTGCAGATTGTAGAGCATCACCACACTGCAGCTTCTCCAGGAATCCCTCCAGTGAAAGGCGGCCCATCATCTCCCAGCTCTGGCTGCCTGATTGGCCGCGAGGCGGGGATGCTGCCTCCAGTAGCCAATCAGGCTGCGCTAATAATAGGTGGCCCTGCTCAGCCGGCATCGCCCATCCCAGGGATCTGTTAGTCTCTATCCCCCCAGCGGGCAAGGGGGCTGGGAGGGAGTTCCCTGCGAATGACAATCAAGGACATCACATCAGTCCTCTGGACTGGCAAAGTGAATGACCCCCGAGCAGTGCTGCAAGCTGTGCGATGGAAATAGAGGCGGCGGTGTGACCTGATTCGCCTCCCACCCTCCGGGACCTCAGGCAATTTATAGTATGGCATTTACCGACCACAAAGAGAGGCACAGTGAGAGAGAAGCCGCGGGTGGGGGATGGGGCAGAGAGGTGAGCAGCAACCGCAGGCACTAATAAAAGTGAAAGAGCAAGATTCGGAACCAAAAACAGAACCGAGCAGGCGCCTGTTGTTGCTTCCCAGATGCAAAACGAGCTGGTGAACTTGTTCATTTCTCTGACCCCTTTTTAATACTTTTTTTTTCTTTTTTTTCTAAATTGCCTTCTGGATGTGCGCTTTACAGCCCTACAGCTGTGCGGAGTTCGTGTGCAGTAAAATCTAATCAATGGCTGCAAACAAAATTCGCCATAATTGGGTTCTTTGGTTTTTCACAGAGCAGAATTTATTGGTATTTTCAGGTAAGGAAATATAGCAGCTAACTTAATTCCCCAGATCCGTCCACTCTGAACAGGAGCTTTGATTAACATTGGTCTGCAAAATGTAACTGTAACACAAATTCAATTAACAGAAGCACATTTCTTCAACTTTTAATTAGATCTGTCCTCTTTGTCTAATGTGTAATATAACATAAAGAGCTACTCGGGAGTTCCAAAGGGAAAATGGAGGCAGATCTACATGTAAATTTAGCTGTTAAAATATAAATAATGGATAAAAATGAATAAGGTTCTTTCCTGCCTAAATTACATTATTACTGCATGTAAATCACAGGGTGTCAAGGTTTCTCAGTATTGCCAACTGGAAAATGTTATTTCATTAGCAAAATTCTATAAATAGTAATGTTGCATTAATATAACACCTTTCCTTTTCATTGGTCAAAGGTACCACTTCAGTTGCAAAGGTGAATCCTCAGCCACACTTTATACACCACAGTTTAGCCAGTACAGGCTATAACAAGATTGCAATTATTCTATAAAAGCTTTAATAAATGGCAATGTATTTCATAACTATTTGCCTGTTTTTATTTAGTGTGTATTAACATAGAAGGTGTAAATTCTGGCATCTAGCTTTGGGAGAAGAGGAAAGGATGAGGAGGCACACATCAGCAGTAGTGGAGGAGGGCATGATGATACTGGAAGTCATTATCATAATCATGATACGGGAAGTCATAGTCATAACAGATGTCCTGAGAAGTACAATGAGCAATGAGTCTTACTACATCTTCAGCAAAAAGTTTAGTCTGCTCTCCCCACACCCAACGCTTCCCTAGTGATGTTTGCCAGTGGAGAACTATGGCCCTGCCCCTGTTTAGTTCAAATACACATCCTTTGGTTCTATCACTGCTAGACAGCTTCCCCTTGTACTCCCCAGTTCTAGCAGCTGAAGTGTGGCTGGTTCTTGTACAGGTGTGTTAGACCGTGATGAGGGGGTCACAGGGAGAGGCTATTTGCACCCCTGAGGAACAGCCATAATTTAGCCCAAGAGGTCTAACTACAGTCTTGGGGAAATGTGGCATTTGACAAATTTCAGACCCAAAATGACACCTACTTCCAGAGTGTCCATAAAAACTGTTATTCTGTCTCCAGATCCAAAGACCCCACCCGCTGCTTTCTATACATCGTTTACTTGATGAGTTAAAATAAAGCTGACTATCTCAGTGCCAATAATTTTACAGACTCAAAGCTGCATCCTTGGCACACCCACACATTTCATTGTCCTACACAGGACTCCCTCCAATTTTTCCACATCCTGCCTGTGTTGGGGGCCCCAAAACTGGACACAGTACTCCAAATGTGACCTCACCAATGTCAAATAGAGGGGAATAATCACTTCCCTCGATCTGCTGGCAATGCTCCTACTAATGCAGCCCAATATGCTGTTAGCCTTCTTGGCAACAAGGGCACACTGTTGACTCATATCCAGCTTCTTGTCCAATGTAACCCTGAGGTCCTTTTCTGCAGAACTGCTGCCTAGCCAGTCCGTCCCTAGTCTGTAGCAGTGCATGGGCATCTTCCGTCCTAAATGTAGGACTCTGTACTTGTCCCTGTTGAATCCCATCAATTTCTTTTGGTCCAATCCTCCAATTTGTCTAGATCATTCTGTATCCTATCCCTACCCTCCAGCGTATTTACCACTCCCCCTAGTTTAATGTCAATTGTAAAGGATTTTCATCATGCTCCCCTTCTAGGCCAGTCAAAAGAGCCTTTGACTTTTCTACATTATATAAACAAAACATTATTTAGCCAAGGATTAATGTCTCCATTACTGTAGGCAAACCTCACTCCCCCACGGAACATCTACCCCCTACCCCTCCACTTCTCAGGGGAAGGAGGGTGAAAGAGTTAAATGAATTGCAACAAAGTTCCAAAGGAATTCTTACAGCCATAAGAAAAGACAAGTCCTGCAACAAGCACGGAGAGGCAATCCACAAGAATTGCTCTGGATTAAGGCTAAGATTTTGTCATGGTTAATTTTAGTAAAAGTCATGGAAGGATGCGGAGCCCCCACTGCCCGGGGCTGAATTTGCAGAGGTCACATAAAATCACAGAATTCGTGACCTCCATGACCAACTCACAGGATCCATGGAGAAATGTCCCATCTCACCAGAAGGGCTAGTTAGTGCTTCCCACAAAATTCATGAAGCATAGTCAGCTGCATTGTGGTTATTTTCTGCATAAATGCACCCATGCAGGGCCAATAATTATCTTCTAATATATTAAGTTAACTTTTCATTTTTTAAAATAGGAATTAGTCCTTTTCAGTAAAAGAAAATTAAATGGAGCCTAATCATGCAGTCATTGCATGGGGGACCCTGCCTGAATAGGCTGCAGAATCAGATCATATTTAACCTTGTATCACTTGGTCTTAATCTAAATGATCACTCAGCAATGAGAACTGTCACAATACAGAAGTTTTGGAATAGAAAGAGATATAATGGGCATCAGAGAAGTATCTGAAAAATCATGGCCTGTTTAAAAAATTAAACAAAAATAGGAAAAAGAGTGTTTTTTCCAGTAGTAGCACTGGAAGGGACTTCGAGAGGTCATCTAGTCCACTCCCTTGCACTTATGGCAGGATCAAGCATTATATACCGTCCCTGACAGGTGTTAGTCTAACCTGTTTTTTAAAATCTCCAGTGATGGAGATTCCACAACCTCCTTAGGCAATTCATTCCAGTGCTTAACTACCCTGACAGTTAGGAAGTTTTTCCTAATGTCCAACCTAAACCGCCTTTGCTGCAGCTTAAGCCCATTGCTTCTTGATCTATCCTCAGAAGTTAAGGAGAACAATTTTTCTCCCTCCTCCTTGTAACAACCTTTTATGTACTTGAAAACTGTCATCATGTCCCCTCTCAGTATTCCCTTCTCCAGACAAACAAACCCAATTTTTTCAATCTTGCCTCACAGATCATGTTTTCTAGACCTTTAATCATTTTTGTTGCTCTTCACTGGACTTCCTCCATTTGTCCATATATTTCCTGAAATGTGGCACCCAGAACTGGACACAATACTCCAGTTGAGGTCTAATCAATGCAGAATAGAGCAGAAGAATTACTTCTCATGTCTTGCTTACAACACTTCTGCTAGTACATTCCAAAATAATGTTTGCTTTTTTTGCAACCGTGGTACACTGTTGACTCATATTTAGCTTGTTATACACTATGACCCCCAGATCCCTTTCTGCGGTACTCTTTCCTAGCGAGTCATTTCCTATTTTTTGTGTGTTCAACTGATTGTTCTTTCCTAAATGGAGTACTTTACATTCATTCTACTGATTTCAGATCATTTCTCCAGTTTGTCCAGGTCATTTTGAATTTTAATCTTATCCTCCAAATCACTTGCAACCCCTCCCAGAGTGGTATCCACAACTTTATAAGTGTATTCTCTATGCCATTATCTAAATAATTTATGACAGTATCGAACAGAATGAGACCCAAAACTGATACATGCGGGACCCCACTCAGCATGCCCTTGCAATGTAATATGAACGACTGATAACTACTGACTGGGAACATATGATGGCTAGGATGATATCATTCACAGATAATAGCAATAGGTGCATTTGCAATGTTCTATTAGCACACATGCAGCTCTCCTTACAAGGTTTATACCAGGGTGCAAAAAGACAATGCATGCTACAGCAACACACATTCCTGTGACTCATTGTTAAAATGGTCCTTCAAAGCCTCCCTGATTTGTACAGCTCCCCATTGAGCTCTTTTTGGCAGCTCGAAATCAGCAGACAGCCGATCCATTTCTGTGCCCCACCCGGCAGAAATTTCTTCACCTTTGCTTTACAGATATTATGAAGCACACAGCAGGCAGCTATGGCCATGGGGATATTTTGTTCACTGAAGTCCAATCTTGTGTGTAGACAATGGCAGTGGCCTTTCAAACAGCCAAAGGCACATTCAACTGTCATTCTGCACCTGCTAAACCTGTTGTTGAAGCACTTCTTGCTGCTGTTCAGGTGGCTGGTTTATGTCTTCATGGGCGATGAGAGTAGGGGTAGGCTAGGATTCCCAGGATAACTACTGGCATTTCAACATCCTCAGTGGTAATCCTCTATTCTGGAAAGAGGTTCCTGCTTGCTGCTTTTTGAACAGTCCTTTATTCTTAAAGATGTAAGTGTCATGCACCTTCACTGAGCAGCCCACATTGATGTCAGTAAAGCGTCACTGGTAATCCGCCAGTGTTCGTAATACCATAGAAAAGTAGCCTTTTCTGTTGATGTACTCTGTTGCAAGGTGGTCTGGTGCCAAAATAGGGATATGCATGCCATCTATCACCCACCATGGTTCAGGAACCCCATTGCTGCAAAACTATCCACTATTTCCCATACATTGCCCAGATTTACAATCCTTCATGGTGGGACGCAATTAATGGCCCAGCATACCTGTATCACAGAAACCCCCACAGTGGATTTTCCAATTCCAAATTGATTCCTGACTGATCAGTAGCAATCGGGCATTGCAAGCTTCCATACAGCATTCACCACTTGCTTTTCCACCATGAAAGCAACTCTCATTTTGGTGTTTCTGCGCTGGAGGGCTCAGGCGAGCTCTGCACACAGTTCCATGAATGTGACCTTGTGCATCCAAATGTTCTGCAGCCACTGCTCATCATCCCATACCTGCTTGTGATCCCACCATTCACTGCTTGTTTCTTGGGCTCAGCAATGGCAGTCCAGTGTGTTCAGCTGCTCCGTGAATGCCAACAATAATCTTGAATTATTTCTTTCCATGGCACACAGCAAGGCAACCTGCAGGGCACTGTCATATTCCATCTCGCAGCTCTAGAAATACTGCAGGATCAGGTGTGCTGTGTTCATATCGCTCATAACAATACTGCAGAGCATGGCAGGATCCATGCTTCTCATAGAGCTGGCAGATGTCCAAGACTGTGGGGCGTTTGAGAACAGGCACGAAACATAATTGGATGCCCATGGAATGATGGAATGGAGAAAATGGCATAATGGGATGCTGAATCCATGTTCCCAGTCACCCCTGCATGACTCATTTGTCCCCATGAGGCATTTCAAACCCTTCCCAAAACATCCTGTGCTAGAAGGTGGCAAGCTGCAATGTGGGATAACTACCCATGGTATACTGCTCTCTGCATCAATGGAAACACTGCTAGTGAGGATATGCACTACTGACACAAGTAGCATAATGTGGACATGCAAAAGTGGTTTAATTACTGTGGTGGCTGTACGTCAATGTAACTTGAGTCAACTTAATTTTGTAGTGTAGACATGGCCTTAGTAATGCTACAGACAGAGTTAGATACACAAGATGGTGGATCTGCAGTGGAAGTGCCCTGAATGCCTCATAAAGTGAATGATATTGATGGTATTGTTAACTTATTTAGCAGATCATTTAGAATGGTAAATTAATAAGTATTCATCTCTGATTCAAAAAATGTCATTCAATCACTCTGTTACTTAGGATTACAAGCATGCATTTCTGTTAGTAAATTACATAGTTAGTTTCTTGCAGTAATCTTAGTTTATTTGTTTGATTTATTTTGCTTATTTGTTGTGACTTTCAGAAATGTTGGTTTGTGGGCAGCCGGGATAGTGGTGAAGGAGCTGGCAGATGGGGTTAGCTTTTGGTTAACAAGAATGGCAGCATTTCAGAAAAGTTCTGACGGCATGAGTACAAGCCCTGTTTAGCTATGCCATTTTTTGTGTTTCTAAAACACTCCACCTTCTATCCTCTTTTCTTCTCTTAAGTTAAATGCACACCCCCTACTGACAATTTATAGGGGATCCACTCACTGAAAACACTAAGACATCCTTAGCTAGTGGAAATTGGTGTCGCTCCACTGACTTCAGTGGAGTCATGTCGATTTATGCCAGCTAAGCATCTGGCCATGGTGCATTTAGGAAGTGTATTGTTAGAGATAGAAAGTGGAGTCTGTATCAGGAGAGCACTGTGAGACAGATGGAAACAACTGATGAGGGCAAGCCACAGAAATGAGAACCATCCTCTGAAAGACAAATGAATATATGAGAAGCTACGCAACTATACGCCGCTAATGAGAGCAAGTATCTGATAGTAGATCCCCCCCTGTCCAGAGACCTTCAGTTGAATTTAGGTACAAGGGAGTGTGGAGAGGGGAAAAAGAAAGACAGAGGTCAAGGGGATAGTAAATCAAATTAAATCTGCCCAAGGAGCCAGAAAAGTTCCAATGAAGGGAGTTCAGGTGTAGTTACACCAACCAGCATTTGTTTTGCACAGAAGTCAGCTGCACAATAAGCGGAAAAATCTCAATCAGTCTAAGGCTATTCCCCTGTAGACGGTGTCCCCTGTTCAGGGATTCTTCTTTGGGTTAACAGCCAAGTTTTTCTGAGATTTTTTTCTTTGAAAATCAGCCAGGGGGTAATGGCATGATTCAGTGCAGGATGGTATTTTAAATTAGGACAAAATCACCACTGAACTCCTGTTTTCCTTTCACTCCTTTAGTCAGACAGTTTGTTATATAAAATGATGAAGTGCTGAATTACAGATTCCAGTCTTCCCAGATGTTATTGCTCACCCTCATAAATTGTTGATGTGAATGTTATGGCTTCGCCCTGATTTATTAATTTCTGATCACTGCTATACACTACACTGATGATTATATATGCTGTATTGATAATGGAGTGTCATCAGATGTGGAAGGTTTGATTAGTTATTTAATAGCTGACCTTCAAAAATCCTACAACTCTCTCATATCTCACCCTCTCTTTCCGCAAGGCCCTGAAGAGGGCTCTGCTGAATCAATCTTATTCCTAAATAGAAGTCCAAGACTTAAGCAAGGTCTTTTCCAATGTAAGTACTTGCTCTAAGATCCATAGTACACATCACAGACTTCCTTGTCCCTCCATTTTCTCGTCTGTAAATTGGGGATACTAATAACTCACCTTTGTAAAGTGCTTTGAGAACTTAATGTGAAAAGGCGGTGTAAGCGCAAAATATTTGTGGCAATACAACCTTGAGAGAGGAACAAGAATATATATGTAATGAAGAAAGTTGGTAAGTCAGACTGAAAGGTAAGAGAAAGCTTGAGAGTTCCCAATATCCTGAATTTCATGCCTTTGAATCACAAGCCCCCAAAGTCCTTTGTCATGTGCCAAATATACAAGACACATACCAATGTAAAAAGCATAATCATAACACAAAAAGAGCTTGGTACTCTTTTGACTTAATAGCAAACACAAATAAAGAGTAGGATGAAGTAATTAGGGTTACTAGAGAACTCAGAAGACTAGAGAACTTTGCTTACTAAATTCTAAAGCCAAATACTTTGCAATACAAATACTCAGCTGCACAATCTGTAATCTGCAGGGAATTTTAAAAAAGCATTTAAAAATAATACATTCAAAACATTTTATTCTCATTGAAATGCCTTATTTATTTAGCTTATTCTTTGGGCTTTTAATTATAAATATAAAAGTCAGAATAATTACAATCTTTTTAACACCCATCATTATTTATATTTTTTGCCTTTTATTTTTTTGCACTTCTGTTTATGTCCCAACAGAAACATAACTGCTGTACAATTCCTGTGTTTATACTACTATTCAGTCCTGAAAGCTTGCAAAACATATGGCTAAAATGATCTGGAAATTAATATAATTAGGAGAGAGATATTTTCATTTCACTTTCTTTAAAGCAATGGTTTAGCATTTATATGTAATTGTAAACCAGCTATCTCCAGCGATTCTTTCTTTCAGAAGCATTTTGTTTGCAAACTAAGGGTACGTCTTCACTGACATCAGCAAATTCGGTTTATTAGCCTCTACCCTCTTCATATTAAAACTAATTCTCACATATAATCCTTATATGCCTTAATTGCCTTCCTGCTTCTTTATAGATTCAGTTAATGGTGTTGACCCTGACATTAAAGGCCTTTCACTCTGGAATGCTATTCTACCTGAATAATTTGATTTCTGAATCTATGCCCACTTAGAAACTGTGCTCAATTTAGGTCTCTTTCTAGAAGTTCCATTCGTACCATTTCTATGTTTTTAGTCTACACTGTCATTTTGCCAGATTTATATTGACTCATCAGTCAATTTTAAATCAAAGCCCAAAATGTATTTATTCTTTTGATTAACTTAAGGGGGTAAATGTTACCAGCTTTTTCAGCTATCTGGTTAGTTTTCACATTTCAGACAAAGATTCAGGTTTTTTGTTTTTTGTTTTTTTTGGTCAGAACTAGGTCAGACAGCCTTATTTAAAAATTAAGAAAAAGTGCTAAATTGTGTTTAAAATGCAATGCAACTATTTTAAAAATGGGAGTCAGAACAACATAAAGTGGGAGTCAGAACAACATAAAGTGGGAGTCAAAGTATCAAAAAATATATTATGTGGGCCTGGTTTTCAGTTGTATTGAACAGTAATAAGTACAAGTGAAGTCACTGGAGTTGCAGGTGCTCGATAGCTGAGTAATTTGTGAAAAATAGCTCTGCAGTTCTCAGATTTCTTAGCTGAAAGCACTCAAAATGGATCTTTTACAATGGATGCAACAGTGCATAATGATTATTAGATAGGTTCTAAGTGTTTCTACATTGATTTGCATGAAGCCTGGCTCAGTATCTGTCAGCAGTTCCTAGTATGGACTAAAACTGTACAACATCCCTCTCTCATACTGTAATCTCATTAAATATCTTCTCCTACCTTTAAAAAGCTAGTCATATTATAGTACAACATTTGCAGCATTAAAATTTAAGCATTAAGCTTCTGGACGTTTCTGATCTTGCTTCTCTGTCCTCTTCTTTTTGACTCTATCGTGATTTCAGCCTTCTCTTCCGCATTCTCTCTCTCTCTCTCGCTCTCTTTTTTTTAAAGAAATCCTGGGTTTCTATGTTTGAAAGCTGAAAGGTCTGCTTATCACTTAAAAGCAGTGAAATAAGTCTTCAGCTAAGAAGAAAAATTGCTGTATCAATATGGCAATGTGGCTGGGCTTTAGGCAAATGAATATTTACTCACAGAATTCAAATACTTCCTCTCTTTCATAAACAAAATTTGAAAGCCATTTTATCCATGACTATCCAAAAAAGATCAGTTGCCAAATAAACATCTTAACAGATTCTGGTAAGGAGCTGTTCTGAAAATAAGATTCATAGTATGATGCAATATGACATGAATCATATGATATGATTAAAATTATAATAATGGTGAGGACTAATTTGTATACCTGATTTCAGTCATCTGCTCTCTGCTGCTTCCAATGTACGTTCTTGTAACTCCCAGTTTAGCAAGCAAGGTAGCAACCATTCTGAAGATATGAAATGTAAAACAAAGTTGAGAAGTCACAGTGTTGCCAATATTTGGTGTTTTTCTTAAAACTCCATTTCTAGAATCTTATGATTATATGAGAATCTCAGCTTTATTTATATTTATTTATTTATTTATAGTAAGTTTTTAGTACTGATGATTGTGGACAACAGCTTGAAAACATTAAATCTAAAGCCTCAAAAGCCAGAGGGCAAATAAAAAGATCCCAAAATGTATCTTATTTTTAAGCCAGTCTTATGATTTTTTGGATCTAACTTACGATTTTTGAATGCTTTTTTTTGAATGATTTTTGAATGATTGAATGATTGAATGATTTTGAATGATTTTTGAATGATTGTGGACAACAGCTTGAAAACATTAAATCTAAAGCCTCAAAAGCCAGAGGGCAAATAAAAAGATCCCAAAATGTATCTTATTTTTAAGCCAGTCTTATGATTTTTTGGGTCTAACTTACGATTTTTGAATGCTTGCAGTTGCTAGTACTGAAGACATCCAAGGCACCACAACACACAGACAATATCCACCAATAAGTCAAGTCCATTTCACAATAAACAGCAATTTTTCCCCACCTACTATCTTTAAAAACTGAAACTCCACCTACAAGGAGTCATTCCTTCAGTCTAAACATGGGGTTTTCCCACAGAGAATAATCCCTCCTACCCAGTTTGAGACAAGGGACCCCACAAAATGCAAATGCTTAGATCCACTGCTAAAGATACATTTTCCTTTATTCAGAACACCTATATTTTCTTCTGCCATTTTAAGATACTAAAGCTGCGCCATGTAAAAGCTCCCAATTTCAGACAGCAAATTCCCGTACAATGAGGAACTTCATCCCAATTTGACATGAGCACCTCAAATCTCCCCCAATTAAAGACACCAAGCCCTCATCCCCCCCAAAAAAAGCAGCTCCCTTCCCTTTGAAACACAAAGGTCTCTCATCTCCTATGAAGAGCAGCTATAGCTTGTCATGTTCTGTTGTACCCAGTCGGTTGCAGGACTTCTACTAGTAGGACAAGCTTCTCTACCAGATATGGACAGGCTACAGAGCTTTTTTCTGGAGAGTGATACACCAGATTAATTAACTATAGGATCCATTAATGTTCTGCCAGGTATGGCTGAAATTAACTTGTTAAGGGATGTAATTTACTGTGCCACCTGCTGGTGGAACAGTATAATACAGTTTAGCATTCCATCACATCTCCCCATTTTAATTTTATATTCCTACTGTTTACAAAATGTACACTATCATGCTATGTTGAAAGTTCAGTATGGATTGCTCTAAGTTTCTCTGAATCATATTAGTTTTGTAATTAGGAAATAGGTTCTTTTCCAGAGTTGGAACAGTACTTCTGAATTGTCTTCCCACCAGGAGTTATGCTGGACTATATCCAGTAGCTGCTATTGGTGTTGATCTGTAACTCAGAAGAGCAAGGAATGAATCTTCTTGCTGTAGGATTTTCTTGGCTGACTGTACTGTTCTCTCAGCCTTTCCATTCACTTGTGGATAATGTGGGCTGTCAGTAATATGATCAAAATTATATTTAATTGAGAATTATTTAAATTCTTCTGCAGTGAATTGTGGTTAGTTGTCCTTCATTATTTGTTCTGAAATACCAAAGTAAGCAAAATGCACTTCAGTTTCTTCACAACACAATGACATGTTATGTCTTTCAAGTACATTATTTCTATATACTTAGAAAAAAACAGTCCACTACAACAACCAAGTAATGATGTCCTCTGAATCGGTATAAATCTTTAGCTAGCCTCTTCTAAGGTCTGTCTTGAGAAGTTTGTCAGCATTGTTTCTTGAAGTAATTTGTTCTGGATCTGCTTTCAAAAGTTCATTACCACCAAATATTCCATTGAATTTTTCCACCTTTCTCACTAGTCCTATTATGACTGTCATGCTTCAGCTGAGAAGGTTGTTGGTCTTTAATTCTTTGACCATGTGCACTCTGAATACACAGAAGTTGTAAGTTGTTTCTGTGGTGACCTGGCCCATAAAGTTCAGAATACCTCTGGTGCTAGTCAAATCTATGTCAGATAATTTCAGCTCTGTAGGTGTTGAAGGTGATTGTGAGTCCCTTCTGAGATGATGGTCACAACTACTCCTGAGTCAATTTTAAAGTAAATAGTTTTGCCACAAATATTCAGTTTCACTCTGAAGGTAGATTCTCATCAAACATGATAGATTCTAAAAGAAATGGCTTTTGATTGTCTGTAATATCAATCATCTACCTGACTGTCTTGGTATGGAAAACAGCAAAATGTCCATATTTTATGCATTTATTACACCTTGCGCATTTGACTGAACACACACACTATCTCTTGTGCAATGTAGTTTTCCACATCTTGTACTTTTAGGCTGAAAGATTTTCGACTGGTATTTGTCCCTCTTAGTTTGGGCATTCTCTCTCCTTGCCTCAGGGATTTTATGATAAATTACTTTTAGCATTCATGCTGTTTACAGCTTCTAAGCTATTTTCCCATTTTTCAGGTCTTTCCAAATTGTTCCTGTCTGTTTTTTTGCTGTTTTGACTAGTTCAGATTGTTTTGCTATCTGTAGAGCTGTGTCTAGGGTTAAGTCTGTCTTCATCTGTAGCTGCTGTGCAAAAGTTTTTGTCCATTAATCCAATAACCAGCCTGCCTCTGGTTTTTTTCATGTTTTGCCATCCCAAAATTATAATTTTCAGCTCATACATGCAGATCTTTTATAAAACAATCAGCATTTTCCCCTAGCCTTGAATTCTCTGGAGAAAACATGCTCTTTTATTAACCATATTTCTTTGATGTATAAAGGAAGCATTAAACATAGTCAGAACCTTTTCGGTCACCTTTGTGACCATCCTCAGTAAAGTAAAATGATTTAAAGATATGCTTTGCCTGCTTCCCCATAGCATAAATTAAAGAGCATATCTGAATGTCTCAGCTTTCTTGTGGAATTTCGTAGCAATGCAAAATCTTGCAAAACACTGCTTCCAGTGTGTCCATTCTGAAGGTCTATCAAAGATGAAGTTGTCTGGGACATGAAGAGTGTTGATGGAATCCTGCAACCTCTCTTGCCTTTGTTCTGTCTAAGTTTGCAACCTTTGTTGCTGTTCTCCTCAGGTACTAGTTTACGTCTGACATGTCATGTACACCCTGTACACTGAAGGTTGCAGGACTGCTACTAGTAAGATTGTCTCCAGAAGAAAGCTCTGTAGCCAGTCCATACCTAGTATAGAAGACTGATTCACCATAAGATCCTTTAATGTAGTGGCAGGTATGGCTGAGGTTAGCTTAAGTGAAGGTATGTTACTCCCAGCAAAACCTAGCTGCTGAACAGTATAATACACTTTAGCATTCTATTACACACACTTCCCACTAAAATGTCCTTATGGGCCTCCAACATTTGCCACGCAATCATACTCCCATTGTACTATGCTGCTAACCTAATACAGCACTAGAGACTTTCCTCCTTATTTTTCTTTATTGTAGAATAGACCATTCACCTGCAACAGTGAGAATTAGCTTCTTTTTAGGTTGAATAGTTTGCATTAAAAATAATTGAGTTTAAAAGGTCTTGCCTCCATTCTTGGTTACGGCACTGAAAATACAATAAAGATAGGGAAATACTATGGATGCTATTTCATTTCTGTTGTAAATACCCAACTGATTTCTTGAAAGACAGCAGAATAACAAAGTAGAAAGAAGTCCTTGGTGTCACAATTTATAAGTAATTGAGAGTACAACAACTTTGTCTATTGCACAGAAGATTTAATAACCACTAAAGAAAGTCTCATATCAAAGGAAATCATATTGTCACTTGTTTATTTTATAAGATTAGATCTGAAAGATATACTAGCTGCAAGATATTTTCTTAACACCTCTCCTCAATACAAGGAAGATTTATTACTCCTTTCCATGAATGAGATGACCTACATCAACACAGTGAAAAAACAGACTTAATGCTCTATGACTTAAGATAAGGTACCATCTCTGCTGTAAAGTTTAACATTATGCCTCATTGTAAAGATGCTCTTTCCATTTCAGGACCTTTTCTGGTTTCCCTACTTTATTTACTATACCTTGTACTCATAGGTTCATCATCTCTTACCTTTTAAAGCTTTCTTCATTGTGAACCCCCAGGACTTTCCAGACGCCAAGATTTTTTTCACTACCTTCCACTAGGCTGCCCCTAAGTACTCAGCAGCACTAACTCCAATGTTCCTGAGGTTGGCCTTGTTTTTCCCTCCAACTGCACCCACTCCCTCCACCTCATAATGCTGTTCTATTCTTCCACTACTGTTGGATTACCTAGATAAGTAAAGTGAATAACCACTTAATCCAAGCCCAGTCTGTCTTAAAGAGACAACCTGAGAAATGGAAAATTAAAAATTCCAAATGTGTGGTAAAATGCTGAAACCTGAATATGCCCCCTGTTCTCCCTGAATTTAAAAACTTCATTTTTGTCCATCCTATATAAAGAAGCATGGGCGAACTAAAGTGAGCCTGCTAAGTAGCCAAATTGTTTCTATTCATAGATTCCAAGGCCAGAAGGGACTACTATGATCATCCAGTCTGACATCCCATAAAATATCGGCCATAGAACTTTCCCAAAATAATTCCTAGAACATATCTTTAAGAAAAACATCCAATCTTGATTTAAAAATTGTGAAAGAAGGAGAATCAACCACAACCCTTGGTAAATTATTTCAATGGTTGATTACTCTCATTGTCAAAAAAGTTTGACTTCTTTTCAGTCTGAATTTGTCTAGCTTCAACTTTGAGCCATTGGATTGTGATATACCTTTGTCTGCTAGATTGAAGAGCCCATTATTAAATATTTATTCACCTTTTGGACATAGTATTATATTGGGAGCTGAATATTCACCATGATCCCCAAAATCTTTTTTCTGAGTCACTGCTCCCCAGGATGCAGACCTCATCTTGTTAGTATGGCCTACATTGTTTGTCAATGTACACATCTAGGAACAGTTAGCCATATTAAAACACATATTGTTTACTTATGCCCAGGTTACCAAGAAATCCAGATTGCTCTGTATCAATAATTTGTCCTCATAATTATTTACCACTCCCACTTACCAACTTGTGTCATCTGCTAACTTTATCAGTGATAATTTTATGTTTTCTTCTAGGTCATTGATAAAAATGTTAAATAGCATGGGGCCAAGAACCGATTCCTACAGGACCTCACTAGAAACACACCTGCTTGATGACAATTCCCTGTTTACAATTATAGTTTTTAATCCGTGTAATGTGTCCCATGTTAATTTTATATTCTAGTTGTATGTTGCCAAGTCAAGCACCACGTAGAAGTGAAGTATATGATCTCAACACTTATTTTATCAAACTAACTTCTAATCTCATCAAAACAGATATCAAGTCAGTTTGTTATCATCTATTTTCCATAAAGCCAGTGTCGATGGACATAAAAACATTACCCTCTTTTAATTTTTTATTAATCGAATCCTGTATCCACTCCATTACGTTGCTCAAGATCAAAGTCTGGCTGACAGGTCTGTAATTTCCCAGGTTATCCCATTTATTCATTTTAAAACTTGGCACAGTTGGTACAACTATCTCCCACAGATTTGCTATAAAGCCCTATTTCTAATTTTCTCTTCCCAAAAAGCATGCTAATCCTGATTTCTGAGGAATTTACAGTGTATTTGAGCCTACTCAGCACTGCAGGAGCTCACCTCTTTTTATAACAAAGTTTGCTTTCATGTTTGTTTGCATCTTGCTACATTGTGGGAACTTTTGAGATCCAGGATTATAATAGAATCATCTTCTCTTCCTGAAAGAGCCTCCAGGCATGTTCTTTTGACAACTGCTTCTCTGCACAACATTAGTGAATGCAGACAGAGTGAAGTTCACCACTATGAGAAAAATATCCCTCCAGTCCACTTTTCAAACAGTTTATTTTAGGCATGTTTCTTAATATTTATATATTAAAAGATGGGATTTGTTTTTTAATACAGAACCTTATTTTCTTGCTGCAAACAATATATGCTTCCCCGTCATTTCCACTGAATATGTGTGATCATGCTGCTTGTTTAGTTACTGTGTGTAGTTTCTAAAGCACACTCACGGTTCAAACAACAAATGCCATTTATTTACTTGGAAACATCATAAATCTGGCAGGTCAGGAACCTATCACGATGTTCACAAACTGCCGATTTGATGTGTGCAATGAATGAGATTTTCAGCAATCTGGTTGGCATGTAGAAAAATCAGGTGATTTCAGTTCAAACAATTTTTGATGTTCTGTGAGATGGGAATGGGTGGATCCACTGCTGGAGTCTCCTTGTGGTCAGGCCTGGCATAACTGTTTTCTCCTTGCTGGGTGTCTCCTGCAAACAGCCACTTCACCTCTGCAGTAACCTGCCAATTCCTGTGATTTGGCACTCCAGGTAGGTCACTTTAAAGTGTCTCCCCTTCAATAGTAGCCCATGAATAAAAATGCAGGTGAAATTAACACAAATAAACTGAGCTAATAATGAACAGAGGGGATTGACTCCCTCTCAGGGAGCATCAGGATCTGGCCCTCCCTTCCCTCAGGAAAGGGCCTTCAGGCAGTGGTTGCCTGGGAAGCTCTTGCATTCAGTCAGCCCTTTCCAAGTGAGCTATTCTGCTCCCCTTTTAAACTCCTTCTCCAGCCTGTGCATGCTTTGCAGGTCTGGTGGGGCGAAGCTGTCTGAGCCCAGAGCAGCTCCTTAACCCCTTGTTGTCTTGTGTTGGGTTTGTATACCTCATCATAGGGATGAGAAGAGGATTGGTTAGTTAGTTGGATTCATGGAACTCAAAACCTCAAGGGCTAATTCATACCAGATCCGCAAGTTCTGTCTGTTCACCAAGTTAAAATCATTACACAATGAAACAAGCACATTTTGATATTGAAACAAACTCCCTAGTGATTACAATCACTTGAGTGAGAGGGAAACCTTTCACCAAATTCCCAGAAGTTATAGGTTTGAACAAATCTTGGCAGGTGTTTTCAGAGCACCCAAAACTAGAAGAGTTCTTTAAGGTTATGCCCAAATCTATGAGAGAACAAAATTATTCAACATGCCAGGTCATTGGTTATCCTTGTGACAGGGTGTATAAACTCCACACTGGGATAGAAGGGGTTAAACAGCAACTATACACCCAGATGACCCTAGCTAGCCACAACTGCGGAGCATGTTCCAAATGGAGATGGAGCTTATAAGGGAGCCAGACAGCTCAGAATGGGGCTGACAATGTAGGAAGAAGGACCTACCCTGCCCTGCCTTGCCCTGCCCTGCCCTGCCCTGCAGTCTCCTGAGAATGGATGCTACAGAAGCCACTCTGGGCCCCAGACAAATGGAAGGTGCAGTTAGTACCTTTTCTTCAGTAACTTTTACTGTAGACTGCAAAGCTTAAACCATCCAGTGGGGGGTAGGAAGTGGCCCAGGGAGGCAGCCTTAGTGCACTTTTGGGTGTCTAGCCTTTGGTAACCTTCACAGGGCCCTGAGCTGGACCCTGTTGGAGTAGAATGGCCTGGTCTTCCCTATCACACCCCCTCGCGCACACACACACTAAAAAGGAACTGAGTCCCTAACCACTAGGCAACACTTCCAACAAGCACCAACCATCACAATCCTGATCCACTTGGTTTCTGAAAATCTGGGGTTCAACATTGAAAGATACAGTCTGAAGTATTAAGTTCTTAAATATGATAAGTACTGTCATTTGGCACCAATATAACAGCAAAAAGAAGAAAAAGAATCAAAATAAAAGCAGAAGTAAAAACATGTGTTGCAATTGCTGCTGAGAGAACGTGGCTGCAGCTCTTAATTTATGAGAATGAGCACAGTGTCTGCAATGGATGAGATTTTCAGCAATCTGGTTGGCATGTAGAAAATCAATTATGAGAGTTTAAATCATAGCTTGTGTTTACAGAATTCACAGCACATACTCCAATACTGATCCACGGAGTGTCTACTAAATAAGTATTTTCCATCTTCATCTCAATTCAGTTTGTCAAGAAGCTAGTGTAAAGAGTTGTTCTGCAGATAGATCAGCAGCATTCCTTCTGCCCAGTTTTGGAGTGCTTCTTTGTCTGAAGCAACAGACTTTAATTATTATTAATTATACTATGGTAGCATCCGAAAGCCCCATTTGGGATTGAGGCCCCCCTGCCATTGTGCTGTAAAAACACAGAAGGCAGACAATCCTTTGCCTTGATGGATGTACAATGTAAAGATGAAGGGAAATTGATGAGGATAAGCAAATAAATCTAGTGAAGAATCGGTATAGCTTTCTTAGTTACATGTATTTTTTTTTAAATTGGAGGATGGATCTGACTGAATGTCAGAGAGAAATAGAAATGGGTGCTGACAGTGCATAAAGAGAAAGGGATCTTGTCCCAGAGAAAATGGATCCTGAGTATTTAAGCGAAATTTCTTTAGGGCTGACTTCAGTAGGTAATCCAAAGCATCATGCACATCAGCTGTAGAAACTCTCTGTGGTAGCCCCAATGTTTAGAAATAACCAGAAGTTTCAAAATCTGTTTAGTTTCTCTCCACCACCAATATTTTAAGAAGTTCAGTAAGCCACAGAATTGAAACATCAGATTATTTTTTAAATCAACAGCCATTTAATTATGTACATATTTGATTTTTCTCTTCATAAAACAGTACATGTTCATATCCTATTTCTTGCTAAATGTCACCAAACAAAATTAATGTATATCTAGTTTATTCCTCAGAGACTCAGACTCAATGACTGCAAAGACTATTACAACAAGAATTCAAAGTACTCTGAGTCTGATTTTAATTTTACAATATTCTGGTTAATAATGTCTATTAAAACATCCATTAAAAGACCATCATGCTAATTTAACTGGGAGAACCTAATAGAATGCTGTTGGAATGCATCCATTAATTTAATGTTAGAGACATCTAACTGATGTTGTTATTACAAAGAGTAATGTGGCATTAATTAAAAGCAGGCTAGGACTTCATTGATAAGAAAAAACAGCCTTATGTAAAAAACATTAAAGTCTCAGTGGCAGAACATAAAATACTTTTCTTACTCTGTTTCAATGGGATCCATGTTTTACTACGATTTTTCTTTTGCTGTAAAATCTTGAATTGTACCACATTTTCATATGAAACTCAGATGAAATGGATATAAAAATCAGGTTTTCAAAGGACTGGAGTGTTTCCTATCTCTCTCTCTTTCTCTTTTTATGTGATAAATATAAAACTTGTAAGAAACTTCACAGATCTGTATGTCTGGATCCCCTTTGTTGCTGCTTTTTATGGATAAAATTATCTAAATCAGATATCTTCTGAAACTTTTGTTTTTCCAATTTACAGTAATTTATAACAACCCAATCTATCAAAAGGCAAGAAAAGCATGGTATTCTGTGCTGTTCATTGTTTGACTGATTTGAGAAAGACACATAAATATAGCTTGTCACACATTGTAGCAATCAAATTGAAATGATGAGAAGTGCCACCTAAAACGATACCTATGGTTCATTAAAAACACCGTCACACTCCTCAGCTTACAAGAAATTTTCAGGCCAATTTTATCAAAAGTATTTTCCTCCACAAGTAGTACAAGCCAAAATATTTCCTTACTAGTTTAGATGCCAGGGTCTGATTACCTGCCATCTAAATAGGTGTGATTTCATCTTTAACTTAAAAATAATCACTATTCACAGTCACCATGGAACTGGAAAAACAGAGCAGAAAAAAAATGCATGTGAATGCAATTATCATGAAGGTAATGTTCTTAGTCATTTCTCTGATAGGAAACAAGATTTACATCACTTTGTAGGCTCATATTTTCTGACATTTGTCCTATTGTATTATGATCAAAGAACTAAAGTAGTGAATGAGATATACCACAGACGGGATCAAATTAAATGATTATGTAAACTTCCAAGAAAGACAACTTCCATTATACATCCTGGCTGCTAGAAATCTTTTAGAAATTGCATATTTCTAAATATAACAGGTTCTCATCTAGAGATCCCTTGGAGATTTTAGCTTGTTTTATTAAATACATAGCGCCTTATGTCTGCAGTTGCTACTCCTTTAATTGAACTGACTGGTGAACTAGCTAGTAGCTTCAGCTTGTAACATGTCCAATACCAGCCAACAAAACAGACACAGATTATTTACTAACAAGTTGATTCTCAAGCTCATGCTAGCTACATTGAAATGACCTAGGAGTGATGATGCCATGTGACAAAACTTGAATATAAGAACATCATTGAGGTGAAATTAACATCTGGCATTCTATTTCGCCATGAGATTAAAAGGCAATATATGTAGAACAAATATTATTTGATACACCTTATAGTCTGTGTGTGGATTTTACTGCAGCAAGAGCTCGATTACTTACACACTGAATGGACTTGAAAACAGGCAGGATAATTTTTATAACAGTGTAAAATAAGAGCAATCAAATATTTTTCTTATGCCTAAACTGATTACCTACAGGGTTCAGGAAGAAATCCCAGCATTGCACAAGGGACAAAGTCACATTATGCTGGTTATTTTGTGTGTGTGAGGCGTGCGCACACATACACACACATTTGCCTTCCAGTGATTCAACACTGACTACTAAAGAAAGGGTGGCAAACTAGATGGACCAAGTTTGGTTCCTTATCCAAACAATTGGTTGAGTCCATTCCTTTGCAATGATATATTTTATCAAGTGAGACATTGGGGCATATATCAGTCACTACACAAAATAGCCCTACTAACGAAAAGCAGAAACAGATATTTTACTCTCTTCTTCTACTATAGCTCATCCTTTTAAGTACTATTAGGCAGCTTTAAAAGTGGAGATGGCTTGGTAGTGAGCAACAAAAGTAATATTGACACCCAAATCAACAAACCTTTTTTCTCAAACTGAAACTGAAGTTTATTTGATATTTTCTTTAACTAGCTATTTTTCATTGCCCGCTAGCCCATCATATTTTACAGAATCACAACCTCTGTAATCATCTAACATATAAAATCACTCCGAATGTGTGTATATTTTTGTAACATTGGACCTATCTTTCTAAAGAACCATTTTAACTATTAATTTATTGTGTTTCCCCTATGCTTATCTTCATTTGAGAAATGTATATGGTTTTTAATTTCTCCCTGTGCACCACAGGCCAAATGCTAAATGCCTACACCTTTACAACTGATCTAGAAAGCAATTATATGAAACTGAAGAAATTTGGATCCTGTTTCTAGATACATTTGGATAAAAATGTTGAGATGTTATACCTATTCTAATGTGTTATGTTTATATAAAATATTGGCTGTTTTTTTATTGGCTGGTCTTGCAGCTTTGAGAGGTTGTAAAATTGCATAATTCTATTGGTGATCCCATGAAGCATGTAGTATTTGGAAACAGATACAAGCTGTAAGTCATTTACCTTTTTGTACTTTTCAGTGTCTACTTCTTTATGAAAATCAATTAAAATTAAATCACAAAAAACAACTATGCAGAGTGAGTGCAAAGTTAATGTAAAATGCTACCATGCTGGTCTTGTAGTGTTTTTACTACCACTTTGCATAGGTGTATCTACTTGTGTAGCAAATTACTCCCACTGTCTCAAGACTCAAGTGAATCACCTGTTGTGTAATGCTTCATGGCAGGAGACCTGAAGACTTTTCCAAACTTGGATTTCCTACATACAGCAGAATGTTGCTAATCCACCAACCCATCTTTAACCTTTCATTTTAATTTGCATTTCACAAGACACAAGCTAATTTGGCATGGATTATTTCCAGTTTGGATGCATTAAGTAGTTTACATGTTCTTTGAACAGTCTGCCCACAGTCTCCAACTGCTCGGGAATCTGAAATATACTTTTTGTAAATCTGACTGGATCCAAGTGCAAGCTTTATAGTGCTAGTAGAGTCCAAACCATATGTACTGAGACACAAAGCCTGTACCAAATCTGATTTGACAGCAACAAAGATTGGTTTAGATACTGTAACAAGGCAATAAGGGTATTGACACAGCATCTGCCAAAGGGTATTTAATCTCTAAACTGGTGTGAAATTTTCCCTCAGACTAGAGGTATACAAAATATACAAAATCTTGCTTTCTCTGAAATTATAGAGCTTTATATATTAAAACATTTTATTAAAGAAATGTCCATATTATACATTTCCAAAGTAGTAGGCAGTTCAAATGATAAGCAGCTATTTAATCTACACAACTGAGATAACATTTTTAATGGTTTCAAGCTATATTCACAGCAACCTAGAATATAAGCCAATCATTTTGATCTCAGTTGTGAGCCCAGTAGTGGGAGTAAAGGGAGGAAAGTATCTTCATTACTTGCTTATGGAGGCTGTAGGCCATGGGTTTGGTTCTGTCCTGCATCACTAACCACATTTTGCAGCCTGTATGCTGGCAGCCTTTTAACTACTGACCACTTACATGCTCACAAACTAGCTGCCTAAATCAAAAAGCATTTAGGAAATGCAGCCTTGATTCTGAAGATCCCCCTGAGTAATATGATAGCCAAATAGTTTTAGCCTGAGAAAGAATGTTCTGTTCTGTTCTTATGATAGTAGTTTAGTTTTGATAGTATGAATAATGTAAATAATAATAAATAATTAAAGATTGATGTGGATGAGTTGAAGAACACTGGAAAAGTACGTGGCATACCTGTAAGGAACAGCCATGAGATGTCATCAGCTACTATGTACCAGCCACAGAGGTTGTGTACAAATGGACTATAAAAATAGTGCACTTGGGCTGTCAGGTGTGCGTTCTGTCACCTGAATCCAGCAAGAATTCTGCCAGACTGGCCATCTGACAGCCTAGTGGGTGAGAACTTATCTCTATGGGTTTTGTAAGTATAGCATTGTAATAGTATTGTATTAGCTATCGTGACTTGTTCTCATTAAATTGCATTACCAATCTGCAAATTGGGTGTTACTGTGTCTCACTGGTAAATTGCCACTGATTGCTGATACCAGCCCTGTGCAACATAGGTTTCCTGCATCATCAAAGCCCATTGGGGGATGAAAATACAGCCTGTAATGGACCGATGCTTCCCATCTCATACAGGGAGATGTGGAGTGGGTAGAGCTTTGGTTCTAGCCACCATCCATCAACCAGTGCACCTGAGCCAGTGTAAATGGAGATGTGTGCTGCATCAGCAAACGGGCTAATGCAGATCACTTGACTCAACTTGGAGCAAGTAACTAGAGTTGTAAGTCGGGTGTTGTCCCTCACTCATGTCCCGTCCACACACAAAACCCCTTAACTTGAAGGTGCAGGTGCTTTTAACTCAAGCTGTCTAGCCCATCAGGAGTATAGGCCACCTATCAAAGTCAGGACTCATTTGAGAGGGGATCATGCACGTTAACTCTGCAGCAAAGAAATAGCCTAAAGGTATATTGTCACTGCAGCGTTAAGTCAGGTGATCAGCACTGACATGTGAGTGGCCAAACTGCAAAATCTTATCCAGGTGTGTCTATTCAACTGTGTCCACACTGGTGCCATAACTCACTGGTGTGAGGTGCTAGGATTTCTGGGGTCACATCTCATGGTTCTTATCACCGCAGTAAGCTATATCGCTCTATTATTTTTCCCCAATGAATTGTGGAAGAACTTCTCTGTCCTGGGCAAACGGGAAATTATGGAAGATTATCAATACTTGAGTCGTTTAGCTTATGTAAATAGGGCAGGTTACCCACCCAAGTGTAAGCAACATTCAGGTTTTATCCTGTATCTCAAGCCTTCTAGCTGGGGTGTAAAGCACCATCACACTCAGGTGAGAGGATTGTGTATGTGGATGGGCACCAGGTTAGGGGCAACACGTGAGTAAAAGCTTTTGTTAATAACTCTGCAGTGAAGACAAGCCCCAAGAGTTAGTCTTGTCCCTATCCTACTCCTGGGACACTGCAGCTACATGCTGTGCCTCTCTCAGGAGAGATTCTAAGGGGACAATAAAGTCCTTAGAAAGCAGCCTCTTCCCTCCAGGTTTTTATTTCCACCTCTTGCACAGATTCTCTTATTTATAGCTTTTTAAAAAACAAAAACAAAAAAAAAAACAGCTGCCTGTTTCCCTTGCTCTTCCTGATTATATAGTCATACACAACACAAAGTGCAGAATAAATGATTACCTTATGAACGCAGCGCCCCAGAAAGTAGGGCTGCTACTTGCATAGAACATTTATTCATTGAGGGCCTGCAAGGCCACTGTGTGAGCAGTAATCTGACTGTGTCAGTGTATAAGTGAGGGCAGCCATGCCATGGAGCCTTACAGCGGCCTTCCTAGGGAGCAGTACGTTTACAGCAAGCCTCAGCAAAGCAGCAGAGCTTAGAGCTCATGGCCTTGAGTCACTTTAACAGCCTGTGGGGGTTTTAAACAGTTCACATTATTTATGCAGTGTGGTAGTCACTGGATAACAAGGCTGAGTTTGGAAATGGCAAAATATGAATTCCCACAGTTTTGCATTTATGATAAGGAACTGGCTGCAGCTTTACATACAACTACTGGCAAACTCATCATTCTCATTTTCAAGGTTCTGAATGGTGTTGCCCCTGCATACATCTTCTCTCTCCTCCTATTACATTTCTTCTTAGTGCACGATATTCAGCCAGATTTTCCTACCCCTTGAACTCCTACACCTCTCCTCTCCCATTCACAGTCTGTTCCTTTATTCATCTCACTCCCTACACCTGGAACAGAGTTCCTCTTCCAGTTCACCAAGCAACTTCATGCCTACAGCTCATGTGGTGAACCTGTTAAGCAGGAGACTGTGATTCTCATCAACCCCCTTCCCACTACACATCCCCTGGCCTGCCTCCTGGCCAGGTAGAAGGAAAGACTCTGACCCAGGAAATGACCAGGCAATTTTGGAGAAACAGCAGCTGTTTGGCAGCCAGAAGCAACAGAGAAGCCAGATATAGAAAGAGAACCCCATAGAACTAGACACACAGCAGGCTGTGCAAAAGCTGAGGAACAATGTGTGGCGGTCAGACATCACATGTGGGTGCAAGTTTATGGGAGAAAGCAACTGAGCCTGGGGAAGGAGCCAGCGCAGAGAAGCCCCACTGATTCACATCACTAAGTAAACCTCACCTGGAAACCTGCACCATCCTTGTTGGTTTGAAGAGAAGTCTGCATCGGGGAGGACAACCCAAAGTGCCCTAACTCTTGATGGGAGAGCCCCATCTCCCAAGCAGGGGATCAAATAAGAACCACTATTGTCTCACTGTGTTATAACTGTTGAAGCCACTGGACTTAGAGTATCTACATCCTTTCTCACCTTTCCCGGCATCCTAGTAAAATATCTCTTCATGAGTCTGAGTGGTTATTGGGACCCACCAAGACTAGTGCTTATAAGTCCTAACAGCTGAAGAGCCTGCAATGCTTGCCTCTGAGTCATGGTACGCCTGGCACACTACTAACACCCCAGAGGTTTGGTGTATCCCAGAATTGAGCAGCTACAATAATTGCTCTCACTTCTGTGACTAGTTTTCCACCTGTTACCCTGAACCAAAGCTCTCACATTCCTGACACTTTCAGTTAGCTCACCTTATAACACGGGCTTAAAAATATATATTTTAAAAATCCCAAACTAACAAGACCTGTTCTAAAAAATACGAGTCACTTTGCTTTTTGTGTTACCTTGATTTCCTGCCTTCTTGATCTGCATTTTGTCTAATTTAGTCCCTGACCCTACAGTCTGACCCTTATGTCAATGTGGAGTCCCACTGAAGTCAATGGGGCTCTAAAAGGGCCCATGAGTCTCTCCATGAGGATCTGATTGCAGGCTCAGTTTCTTGTGTTATACGCATGTTTCCTTCACCCTTACCTGCAGAATACCATCCCCATTAATGGAATATTAAAAATATTTACCCATTGACTCTTATTTTCAGTACAGTACAGTATGGACCTAGTGGACCACAAGCAACAACCAGGTTGAGCCAAATTTTAATGCTTTCATAATATAAGAATGTGAAGTATAGAAATATAAAAAGTTACAAAATACTTAGATAGGCAATTCTCCCCTCCTCACAACATTTACCCTTAGGTGTTTTTTAAAGAGCAACTTTCCCCCACTACCACCACCACTTAAAAATAAACACAGTTTGTTGAGGGAGGTGTAACTCACTCACCTTGGAACCCGGTGTAAGGCCTTGAAACTCAACCCAAGCCTGACAGGGCCCAATGACTTCAAGTGTCAGATTCAAGTTGGGTCAGATCTGAAAACAACTCAATCCCCTCAGGGTTGGGTCAGGCCATCTCTGATCACCAACTCCTGCCCGTGGGGTCAGTGCAGTAAAAATTGGGCGCCCCACTCCTTCTGGCTGCTGCCACCTTACTGTGCTATGTGTATTGCAAAATGTTTGTGTGCACACGTGCTAATGAGCCTTAGCACTTCACACTGCAGCAAGACAGCAGCAGCTGGCAGGAGCAGGGCATGCATTCACTGCGCTGACTCCTTGGGTGGCTGGAGATGGATCACAGGCATGGAGTGTCTTGAGTGGGAAATCCCTACCAGGCCAAGCCCCAAGGATGAGGTGGCAGTGGCAGCCCTGTCACAGGTTCAGGAAGAACGATCGGTGTTGGGTTGGTTCATAAAACAACTCAACACTCTAGGGTCAGGTTTGGGTTGGCTGTGCTCAGCTCAGGTTTGGGTGCAGGTTTGGTTTTTAAATTAGGCCTGGGCAGACCTCTAACCTAGTGCTCTGTGCCAGTTTTCACTCTTCTGGTGCCAGACACTTCAGTCTCCTGCTCTCAGATGGGTCAGGTCCACTGCGTCTAAATTATTTAGTCCTCAAGCTAAATCATAAAAATGCTAACAAAATAAAAAGATGTTTCCATTCTTCACCCTAAGCTCAGGGCTCCTCCCTATCCTTCTGGCCCTTCTCCAGGCTTTCCAACCCACCAGAGCTCCCTGGGTCATTTATACCTTACCCAGGGCTTCCAAGTTACCCTTGTATCAGGGATTCCTAGTTACTCTTTTTTCAGGGATTTGGGTCGCTGTCAGTTTCACAGAGTCCTCTGAACAAGGAAGGTCACTGCCACTCCCACGCTCTAGAGAGACCTTCCCCAGGTCTTTCCTAACTTCCTGTCTTCCCTTTTCAGCCCCTTTTGGCTTTTGCTAGGAGAAGAGTCTCCAAAGCACTTCCTGCCTCCACCAGAGCAGAGCATTCCTGCTCCCTACTGGTGTCTCTTATGACTGAACACGGAGCTTACCCTTTTATCAGATAATTCTGTTTGGTCATATGACCTCCTACCTTGAGTCATTCTGCAATTATTATTAGAAACTGTGGCCCTCCCTAGGCATAATGGTTAACAACAGTGAAATCCAGGGAGAGGAGTATCTATGCACCCTGGGATCACTTTGTGTGGGACTGCAGAATTCCCGATTTTAACCAATAAGAAGAAATAAACGTGGGGGATGCCAGGAAGTGAAAATCTGCCTCACACTAACAAACTGAGGCAAGACAACCTGATGATAGAAAAGCCATCTTCTCCTCCATGGTTTGTTACTGGTGGTCTTACAAACCAAACCCTCCCATTAATTAAAACTCTGAGACAACAACGTGGCAGTAAGGCTCCCACTAGTTGTTAGGACCCACAGGAGAGTTGCACAATGTCTCCTGGTTCTTTTTTCTGCTTTTTCTTTGGGCTAAAAGCTTCCCTGTTTCTGGCTGCTCTCAGCACCTGTAGAAACAATTAATCAAAAATGGCGAACAGGTGCTTTATAAAAGGACCTCCTCCTACAGGGCAGGTTACAATAATCAGAGGAGGAAAGGGGAGATATAAGCACACACAGCAAGAGAGAGCGTGAGAGTGACTATGAATGTATGCTTTGCTCTGACAGCAAGCTATTTGGTTTCCCTCTAGAGAAAGTAGAAGCTGAAGAGAGCCCAGTTATTTTCTACAGACAGTACACAGCTTTCTTTTTCATTTTATAGAAAGTCCCTGTGTACATAGCCTCATTTATTACCCAGTTTATTTTTTATTTGCCTGCAACATTCTGTCATCATCTTTGTGATCAAATAAGCACCATGGCCCAGATTCAGCAGTTCATCCTTATTCAGCAAAGCACTTATGCCCAAATCCTCAAAGGTATTTAGGTGCCTAACTGAAATTGAATTCAGTGATAGGTAGGCAGCTAAACACCTTTGAGGATCCAGGCCTAAAACACAAGCTGAATTTCCACTGACTTCAATAGCTATAGTAGGTACAGAATGATCTGGAAATAAATCATTTTTCTTCTGAGTTCTGTGATTAAAGTTGTAGTTGTGCTTTCATTATTCTAAAGCTAGCAATGATACTATAGAAAGTGTTTTTGTTTGGGAGAGGAAACATATTTTTGCCTTTGAAAAACATCACAGGGATTCATTTTGTGCCCCGTTAAAGCAATGGAACTGCATTTATACTTTGAATGAAAAGGGCAGATAAAAGGAGACAGAGAGCTGCTGCAACCCAAGAGCAAAACAGTCAGATACTTTAAAATGATTATTTTTTTCATTATAAAAAGCAGTGCACATCACCAGTCTAAAAACAGGAACAGAACACTAGTAGAATTCAACTTGTGTCATTTGTTCCAACAGCAAGTTGTGTTCCCTCCTTTCCCCTATCTTCTCAATTTCTTCCTTTTCCTCCTACTCTGATTGGGTAGGAGAATAGATGATGGTAGCAATGAAGGAAGATGGACAAACTTCAAGTCGCCAAGGAGTCAGTACCACTCTTCTGGAAATCTGCTTTAGCTGCCTAGGTTGATTCTGCACAATGATCTTATATACAGCACAAATCTTACTCCTTCATTTGCTTACTTTCAGCTTCAATGGATTATAAATGTTTAATAGACTACTAAAATCACTCTGTGGAAACATTAGTGGAATAGTCTTTAGTTCAGGAGCACATCTCTTTTTGTGTTTGTTTGATTTTTTAAGAAGATGAGTGTAAAATCTTGAGAGTTTACACACACACACACACACACACACAACATAACGATAAAGGTGGAGGACATCCTCCTCCTCTGGAGTTGAGGCCAGGAATCTTAAAAGGACAATTCTCTCACCTGGGAATAATTGCCACTGGAGGCACATATGACAGCTTTCTTCTAATGTCTCAATCCCTACTGTTTAGTACAGCTTAGCTTCTGACTTTACTCAACATACTCCCCAATTTCAGTCGGAGAATAGGTGGTGGCAGCAATGAATGAAGAATGATAAGCTTCTCCTTCCAGCATCCTAAGCACCATTGGTCATATTAATTTCTATAAGAAATTCTGTGAAGGCCTTGTCTTTTTTCCCAGATTTGTACAACGCCTAGCACAATGGGCAGTAGCTCCATGAATGGGGGGCCTATATGCTACCGCAATACAAATAATAAATAATATTTTCAGTGTACAGTTATATATGTCATATTTATTGAGCAAAACTAAAATGACTTATCTAAGTGGATTCAGAATGAGCAGAGGTACTAAGGAGCTTCTTAACTGCTTTGAAGTAAATTAGGTGGCATTCATCATTGACACAAAGTATTTACCGATTCCTGGTTGGGTTTTTTTTTTCCTGCAGACATCCTGAACCAAGAGATTCATGAACTCCTTATTGAATTTCAACACACAGTTCATGAATCGCTTAGATGCCGGCTTGATTAAATAATAACGAGACTATTTCCATAGAAATTGGCTCATTATTCTGCTAACTTTCAATGTTTTCAGATGGTACTTACAGAGAAAGCCACTCCTATTTTGGGATGCGGGACTGGGTTTTGGGGATACAATCCTCCAGTATTAAAATCCATTGAAATAGGTACCTACATTATTTAGTTATAAGAAATCTCCCCTTATTTTAAGAAGCCTTCCCACTGTAAAATAAATTGGAATAATAAATTTTCAAATTTCTTGTCTAGAATGAGCATTATTTATTTGATTGAGTGATGATTGTTAGCACTAAATGTTGTTGTTACAACTTAATGTCCTAAATTATATTGTGAGTGATTTATGGAAGTATTCTAGAAGTGATTGTATCACTGCTGTGCCTCCCTTGGCACCTTCATGAATATGTATATGGTCATAAACAAAAAAAGGGACTATCCAAGGGAGTACGAACAGCAAACAAACAACCAGGAGCCAAAACCTGAGCACCTCCTGCATGACATTGAGCATCCCGGTTGAAGCAGCACTTGACATCCCAAATAAACCACTTTAGAAGGTATTTTTTCCCGTGTGCATGATTTTCTAAACTAAACTAAAATTTATACCATAAAATGTGAACACGTTATTGGTGTTTCACTTTAAGCAACCTTCCAAATGACTAACAATTTACCAGTAATTTAAATAATCTTTGATATAAGGAGAGCTAAGTGAAAAATCCAAAATTCCAATATTTCAATGTTTGTTTTCATCTCAAATCTGGAGAAAAAGTTGAAATATCAACATTTTTTTTTTTTGAGGGAAATATTCTGAATTAATTTGATTTGGAAAAAACAAAACAGGTTTATTTTTTGACATCTTTTATTAAAACAGAACATTTTGATATTCCTGAATCAAAATGCTGCATTTTGATTTGTTGAACTGGCCCAAAATGTTTCAAATCAGTTCAGCAATAAATTGCATCTAACTACAGTGGTGCATTGCCTCAAGGGATTGGTAGGTTCAGAGTCTAGGGGTGTGGCAGGTGGGTGTGGCTTGATAAAGGCAGAGAGATTGGAAATTAAATTAAAACAAAACGTTGTTCTGAATTGTGTAGAGAGAGGGATGGTTGCTCTATAAAGAGACAGGCCCTGCTGTGTGAGGAGGGTTCTGACAGCATAAGTTTTTTTGATGTATTTTTGACAATTGTGGTCTCATCTCGTTTATTCAGAAACCCTTACCACAACAAAATATATATATTTAAAAAAATGTATTGGTGCTGGGTACATGTCAAAATGTCTGGATGCTGATCACAAGCTTATCTTTTGGTGGTTACTACAGCAAACTCTCAGACACATATTTCAGAATGTGGATTGTCCTAATTTTAACAAAGCCGCTTCCAGCAGAACTTCTTCATTCTTCCAGCAGGAGTACTAAAGTGGGATTCATGTTGCTGCAGCTTTAAGGATCATCACTCATGTACCTTAATCAACCTGACACAGTTTATAACATTTGCCAGCTGACAATTGCCAATAAAATAATAAAATAGCAAATCAATGTAGATTTTTATGGGGCCTACTTGTGGGTCTATGATGGACATATTTGTTTATGATACTCATAGACTATGCTGAGTGGATCCACAAGCTACCTAGATAGACACAGTAGATGGATTTGTGTACAAACAGGAACTGGTTTTTGTACTGTATTCTAAAATGTACAGTGCTTTTCTGTGACAATAAATGACGCTAGTTGGATTTGGCCTGTTGCCTAATCTCTGTGTTAGCAAACCATCCATTTAGCCTTAGCCTGAAAGGACAAAATCTTTCTTCATTGGTTTGTAACATTATTTGGCTATTGCCTGTGTTTGTATTTAATAATGTCCAGTCTCATTTCTGTTTCTTTTAAGAGTTCATTTCTGTGTTCAAATTTACACAAATGGATGCTCTGCATAGAACAGTTTGTCAGCCATAGCCGTTGGAAGGAAACAGTTTATTTGCAAATCTGACATTTATGACCTAGTGTGCTTTGTTAACCGAAATAGTCACTTACAATATAAGCTTTTTTTTTTTTTTTAAATCAACGCACTTTAGTTAGATACTGACTTTTCAGAGAAGATATTTTGGATTATGCATCTTTAAAGAGACATTGTCAACCTATTTAAACCCAAAATTTGACATACCTTGAAAAAAGAGAAATCTGTTGGGAAATGCCTGTTGGCTTCTAAATGAGCAGTTATCACTACTGTAATTGTGGAACTGTAACAAAAAGTGATCAGTCTTTATACATGAACTGAATAAAATTAAATATTAGTTTACTTGGCTGCTACAGAATTAGAGCATAAATACACAAACAAATCTATTCCCTATGCACCTGAATCACTGAAGGTCCTAGTATACAAAGAAGTGAACAAAATGTACTTAGTTCAAGTATTGCTAGAACCACAGAATAAAATCAAAATTTTCCAATTGTCCAAGAATGAAATTAGTAAGTGCTACATTTAAACAAAGGAGATTAAAATTAAAAGAGACAACTAAGTGAAATGACCTGATATTTTCTTTGATTGTAAAGAATTTCATTTTATGTTTTTAATCTCTGATTGGCCCCCTTTTCTTTTTAGATAGTCATTTGCCATGCTGTACTATCTATACCACAACAATATTTGTAAGCGTGCTTTTTTATGGCAGAGATCACCAAAGTAAAATAGCCCATCTCAAACCAAGAATATACCCGCTAAGTGTCCTGCCTTTCATGCTACTCTCTTCCATCTAAAGGCTACTTTTCTACCCTCTTGGTTGGAGGAAGCTACAGTAATTTGTCTACGTCTCTGGGAAGCATACAAGGGTAATTTGTGGCAAGTAGTCCCCTATAGGCCACCATAACATCCCTTGCTTCACTTTACTACAGAGGTAGGACATACTACTGAGACATCATCCATTACACAGGCCAGCAGTTGGCCAAGGTTAATAAGCACAGCCAAGTTTTGTCAAGAGGATTTCTCTTGCTGTGGAACTCTGCTGGTAAAGGTAAAGAATAAAAGGAAATAGGGCAGAGAGGAAAAAGAAAACAGGGAGAAGATAAAAAAATGGAGGAATCAGCTGAGAGATATTTAGGGGAAAACAGGAGACACTGGAGAAGAGGAAATAGAAAAGGGAAAATGAATGACATGAAGTGAAACAATGGTAAAAACAATGAGGTAAGAGAAGGGTCAGACAAAAGGAGCACAGGAGAAACCATAGAGTGGAGAGGTGAGCAAAGAGGTTGCATAAAACAGGAGAGGTGGAGATACATAAGATAGAGAACAAAGAAAACAAGAGATTGAGGCACCAGAGGAAGTTAAAAAAACCCCAAAACCCTGTCAGATCCCACCCTCATTGCAGAAGGGGAGCAGGGGAAGCAAAGTAAAGCTTCATTGAAGTCACGTGCTCAGCTGTCATCCCGTTGCTTTCCAGCATCACCTCCAATGGCCCTGCAGAAGCGAGTTGGGTGAGCAATACAGGAGAGTAGCAGTAGGCATTAGTAGCCTTCTGACAACCAACAGTAATTTTGGTTGTTTGCCAAGGCATCACAGGCAGCGGAAAGGAAATGGAAGTGAAATCATGGTGAATGAAGAGAAGAGCTATGTGAATGACCGATTTTTCGTTTCGGTAGCTGAACCAAAAAAAAACCAGAGAGAAAATATTAATTTTGGGTTAAACAAAATGTTTTGAGGGATTTTTTAACTTTTTTTATTTTACCTTTCTTAAAAACTATTTTAATAAAACCAAAGCAAAATAAAAAATTTGAAAAAATATTTAGAGCGTTTCAGAGTTTGAGAGAGTTTTTTTAAGTGAAAAAATTTGGAAAGTTTTACATGGATTTGTGAAATGTTTTGATTGACCCGAATCTGCATTTTTAGGCAAAAAAGGTTTTGTCTTAAGAATTTTGCCCAGCTCTTAGCAAAATACCAAAAATTTGAAGGGGTGGAATCACTTAGTTGGTTTTGTTTGTTTGAAGGTGGCACGTGTTAAGACAGACTCGGCAGAGGGTGGCCAGAAAAGATCAGGGTGCTAGAAAAGGGGGGAAAAGGGAAGGAGGCACATCCTAATTGTTATTGACTTGTGCTTAGTGGCCCCATCTGAAAATTGTTACAGTCCTGCTGGAGTTTCTTTTCTAACAATACTCTGTACCACTAGGGAAGCTGTATGGTTGTCAACACTGACTTATCCTTGCAATTGCCCATGTGTTTTCAGACAGAGTTTTTTGGCTACTTACCACCTTTTTCCCCCCATCGTTTTCCTGCTCCAACTCCATGGCTAGCCAGCACCCACTGCGCTTGCAGCTATTTGGCTTAACAAACTGCATTCTTTATTTCTAGCAGCTCGGCATTTGAAAAGACCTCTTTTGAAATCATAGTGGTGTGACCTGCTCCACTGGGCTATCTTCCCAGTCTAATATAATTACAAGACAAAAGACTATATATTCTTGTCAATGCTGTCAGTTGGAAACAAAACATCAGTTGCCCAAATGGATGTAGTCTGCATTCGTGTACAAATTAAACACTTGCTGAATTTTCAGCTGGAATTTTATTCTTGATCTCTGAGTCTTAAATGAATAGTAAGAGAAAACAAAGAATTCTAAACTAAAAATAGTTCCTGTAAGAGTGCTTGGGAAATCTTTACTTTATACACAAAAAACTTTTAATCTGTGCCTTTCTAAACAATTATAATGTTTAGTCATCCAACAGTAATGTACAAGTGACAAGGGAAATGATAGAACTAATGGAGAAAAATTTATTAAAATTATTACTCTATTGCCTAAGTTGGTGACAACATGTAATTTTGTTCTTTGTAGCCCTCACTATAATTTGCTTAATTTATTTTTCACAAAGAGGAAAGTTGTATTTTTTCATGCTCACTGTAGCAGGTTCAAAGAAATGAGCTAACCGTCTGGTGTTAAAAGTTTTATAATGCCAACCAAAATGCATATCTTCAACATCAGAGAAACTCTGAAAGGCTAAACTTCCATTATGATCATCATCATTATCTTTTTTTTTTTTTTTTTTGCTTGTGACCAGCTGAGTGATCCTGCTCAGATCAGACACAATATGTAAAATACCTTCCTACACTTGCCTACCTCTTATATGCAACCTCCCACAATATATCACTATGAGTGCAGTGTATTGTCAGTATAAATTCTATGTGGGGTGAAGAAGGACTCATTCAAGCAACATAAAATATCAAACCTACCTATAGGCATTCTAAAGGGAAAGGTGAACTTCCAAGAAGAGTATGGAATCAACAGTGATGCTCAAGCACAGTGGAATCATTGTGAAAGCCTTCCAGATTAGTAATTTAAAATACCTGACATACTTACAGGTCTTCAGATAAAGGAGAGTATCTTTCACTCAGAGGCTCGTATACATTGGAGAGGAAAAAGATGTATTATATATATCTAATATAAACATTATCTGTGGAACTTGTCTTGTATGTATTACTGACGTGTGCAAATTTCACCTGCATTAGTGAAGGGAATTAGACTTTGGCTACACACAAAAGTTGCATTAGTTTAACTTAAATCAGGTCTTAAACCAATTTAGTTAATGCGGTGCCTGTAAATTTACTGACTCAAGCTAAACAGTTATCAGCCAGGATTAAACCTATTTAAGAATGTCCACAGCCAACCTGAACTGGTTCAACTAAATCAATATAGAAATTGCACGGGTTTTAACTCAAGGTGTAAAAATGTGTGTTTAGACCAAAATAAATGCTAAACCCTGGGCATTAAAAATTTTCCATTAAGTCTTCTTTTCTAACACTAAAGTGACTATATGACCTGCCATCCTCAGAAGCATGGCAGTACTTACATCTAAAACACTTACTAATGTATCAGTTTGATTCTTAGGACTGTCAGAGGCCCCAGAACCTTGGAAACACTTTAGAAACCAGGCCCATGTCCACACTGTATGCTTTACTAATAAAGAGGAACTCCATTGATCTGGAGTTGTTAATGAAAGCATGGGAATGGGGAGTTATCACAGGCCTTAACAGATAATGGCAGAGCATATTACGAAATGTTAAAATACTTCTGTGGATCTTAGGCTATGCTAACACAGCAAGAGATTCTATTCAAAATGTATTGGATGCCACAGAATTGTGCAGGATGGCGGCTTTGTCCTCTGAGGTTTGTTGAGCTGTAATAAAGGAAAAGGAACGCTGATGCATATATTATGAAACTGTCCCACAATCAGGCAGCTGTGGAAAGAGGTGCACACAAGAGTGAAAATGGTGCTTGGATTCAGCAACCAAACCTCATCTGAAAATTATATCCTAGGTTATGTACCTACTACGTTGGATTTAATTCCACCATGAAGACTTGGGTTCTTTAGGGCTGCAACCATTACCAAGCAAATGACTTTACAAAATGGAGGAGTAGGCTTATGTTCAGCATAGAGCAGAGATATTTGGGTCTGTCAGAATTAGCAGCAAAAGAAAGACTAATTTATCACTGTAGAGAGCAATTATATGAATTTGAAGAAATGTGGACCATGTTTCTTGATACATTTGGATAAAAACACTGAGATAGCTCAGATGCCAGACTTTCATTCTACCTCACCTCTCCACTTTTTCCCTCCCTCTCTCCCACACTCCCTATTTCCCTTTTTGCCTATTTGTGTATGTCTTTTTTTAAAATATATTGTTAACCCTGCCCTAATATTTTATGTCTGGGTAATATTGTCTGATTTTGTATTGTCTGGTCTTGCAGCGTGGGCAAGTTGTAAAATTACATAACTGCATAATTTTATTGGCTATCCTGTGAAATATAGAGCACCTCTTTCTATTTTCTATCATTTTGTTTCTTTCTTTATGAAAATGAATAAAAAAATTAATCACATAAATGCCATTTCACCTATGAAGTTCACAGTTAATATTCTGGTTTGGGCAGGTCAAAAACAAAAATGTGTGCGCCAACTTCACTGTAGTCTTGTTTTTCTACATGCTTCACACCTCCACCCCTACATGGCAAAATGGGCTGGATTTACTCAAGAGAAACCCAGAGCCAACATTGTGTTAGGAGTAGTTTTGCAATTCAGGACACAGAAGCATTGGCAGAACACCATAGGACAGCTTTCACACAGTAACACCTGTTCGCATTATGCTTCACTTAATGCCCTATTATTAGTCATTTACTTTCAGGGACATTAAATTCACTCTCACTTTTTTAAAAATTTCCATTTAAATATATTGGGACTGTCATTTAACAAGTGAGAGAGCTTAGAGTTGCATGAAATTGGTACCAAAGAGCAGTGAGATGCCTTGGCAGGCATTAGCTCATTCGGAATTATTGAAACCACTCTTAAAAGCATTTTAAAAAATCTTTGAGGCAATGTCTCCTCAGTGTTGTGCTCTGAGAGTCTAGTGCTGCAGCCAGCACTAGACGGCCCAAAGGAGTTCTCAACAGAGCTGATCTGATGCAGTGGGAGAAAATACTACCTTGTTAAAAGAGCATTAACAGAGAGTATGTCTTCACTAAGGGTGGCAAATTCACTACCATCAGATCGATCTATCCGGATCCGGAGTGAAGACCCACTCAATCAATCTGGAAGTCAGTGCATTAAAACCACCCAAGCCAGATCTACACTTACCTTGAAATTTGGCGGCAGTTGATGGGAATTACACAAGCTACTATGCATAGCTTGCGTAACTCTTGCCGACTTCGTAACTCCTCTTCTACACGGTGTCTTCACTGTGGTGCGCCGATGGGAAATGCATTCCCGTCGATGCAGCACTATGCCACTTGAGGGAGAGGTTTTAATGCATCGACTTTCAGATTAATTGAGCAGGTCTTCACTGACCACTCAATCTATCCAGATAGATCGATCTGAAGACATGCCCTCTCTCAAGTGGCGTAGCGCTGCGTCAATGGGAACACATTTCCCGTTGGCGCAGCACAGTGAAGATGCCGTATAGAAGAGGAGTTACGAAGTCGACGGGAGCTATGCAAGCTACTCTGCATAGCTTGCGTAACTCCAGTCGACTGCCACCAAATTTCAAGGTAAGTGTAGACCTGATCAAAGTAAAAGAGCAGTAGCCACCCCTGTTCTGCCTCAGGTACAATGTCTTCAGGAACTCCTGTGGTTTGAAAGTTTCAATTAATTATAAAAAGGAGGCAGTGATCTCCAATCTTCTGACTGGCTCCACGCAGGTAAACCCTTTCACCTGCTCAGATACCCTTTAAAGTTGATAGGGCTGTGCGTACGTGCAAGGAACCACTTGCATGGAACCCACATGCCAGGCTTATTTTATGTATTTATCATTTTATTGTTGACAGGAGTGGGGCCTGTCCCTTTAAAACTATCACCAGCCCTGAGTGCTTTACTGCACTTTTCACCAATATGAATTCCTTTTAAAAAAACCATACAACATTCTTGTGTGGTTTTGGCCATCACTCCAGCCTACGCCTGCTGCCTACAAGTGTCAGTGTGGTACTATATTAGGGATTTATGTGGCTGTAACAGAGTATACGAGGAGGTTTACAAGTTCCTGGCTGCACTATGGGAAAGAAGCAGGACAGGCAAACATCAGGGTCATTAGAGGGAGATCCCACTGAGCCTGACAATGGCATGAGATGTTTATGCTGAACTCTCCCATGAAATTCCAGACAGGGCTTTCTGGGAATACGCAGATAATACCTGTGATAATCAGATGCTGCTAAATTACACTGGGATTGCATCCGAATGCAGAATCTTTGCCTGGTCTACGCTTAAAACTTAGGCTGACATACCTATGACATGCACAGGTGTAAAAAATCTGTAGCTATTCTGCTATAGCACCCATAGCATAAACAAGGCCTTTGATGAAAATCTTTAGCCCCCAAGAAAACTAAAATGACAACGTGTGAGCATGCACCGAATTCAGCACTGCTCTATATCTTCAGCAATCTCAGTGGCTGGAAGTCACCAGCCCACCCCTCCTCATTGCACTCATCATGCTACTGTACCCAAAGAACAAGATGCTGCCAGCCCCTCAATGCCTCCCCACCATCCTCTTCTCTCCATTGTACAGGTGGACAGAAGGCAGCGAAAGGAAGAAGAGTTTTGGCCACAAAAGTTTTTTGTTTTGTTTAAAGAAATAGAGGAGATTGAATTGAATTGATTGAACTTTGCCCCATTGCCCTCACTGCATACAGACTATAACAGTGTAGGTCGTTCAAGACTCAGTCTTGACTTCATTGATGTGAATGGCAAATCTCCTGTTGATTTCAATGGGAGCAGGCACAGGCCTTTAACGAAACATCCTAGGTACATATCACAGTTTTGTCAAAAACACACTTCCCTTTATTGTTACAGGGTCAGTACCTTGATTGAGCTGGACCAAATCTTAGCAATGATAATCTAATGGATAACAAAATAACTAGTATGAAGCCTTTCTTTTGGTTACTCCTTTCATCTTTAACAAGATTTCATTACAGATCTGAACACTTCATTAGTACACACAGACCCCTATAAAGATTGTTGTCATTCTGTTTTGCTTTTCATTAAAGTAAATTAATGATGGCTCTTAAAATTTATAAAGGATCTTCACTTTCAGCCGTCTAAGCCTATTAAGTTATCTTAATGGAAGAAAACAATAAGACTGCATCAGCAAGGTTGACATTTATTTCAAACTTCTACTCTAAAATCTGCAGTTAACAAGGTCAAAAAGCTTTTGGCGAATTATGGGACTGGAATTCTTAAAATGATTTGCAGTAAGGATTTATTAGAAAGCCAAAATTATATTGTCAGGAGGTAGCAGATATGTAGTGAATATGAGCAAAATACAGTCCATCTATTTTACACACTGTCAGGTACCAAAAAGAAGGAATGATTCAAAACAGTGTAAATGTGCAGTTTTGAAATTGTAGGAATTATTTCATCTTGTGTCATCATTTGGGATTAAATAGCTTTGCAGATGGCCAAGGTATGAAAAATAACTTTTTTTTCCCCCTTAGGTGGAAGTCTCTCACCCTTCATTTAATTAAACGTTGTGATCAATAAATTGATACAGGAATGCACTTGCTGAAAATGGACTAATAGATGAGATCTGTGCACAACTGGTCCCCTTTCTGGGACTTCCTCAGTTCTATTCAGAAGAGGCAAGGGTCAACCATCTCAGGGGCTCCATCTCCCCATACTTAGGACTGGAGAGTTCTCTACAGAATCAGGGCAGCTGCCTTCCTGGGAAATCATGTCAACACATCTCAAGGGACATATACTGACAGGAAATCAAAATAATGTTTGAGGGCATCATGGAGCAATAGGCCTTCAACACAGTGGCCCTGTACCTCTGGCAGATCCCTTGGGATCTGTGGGGTTGGACCTACTGCAGGGTTGCATGGGAAGCAAATCCTGCACTCCCAATGGAAGAAAACATTGAGGAAACTGCAAAAGGAACCTGACCCGTCCTGCAGGTTTTCCATAGAAGGGCATGATCTGGCCCAACGTGAACACAAAAATGTATTTAAGACAGACACTTAAAAGGCAACATTCAACATCAGAGCTGGCCCTAGACCAACTAGCAACCCAGGTGAGGAGCGTCTTTGGCACCCCCCCCGCTCCATTTATTAAATTTTTCAATACCTTATTTTTTATTAAATTTAAAGCCCATTTCATGACTTTGATGTACAGTTTGCATGCATAATTTATCCCTCTGGTAAGATGATAAATTTGCACACTAGGATCTGTAAAACTGTATTTATTCATGCCATATATAAGCAAATAAAAAAATTGTTTCCTCTAAGCTTTTAGAAGCTTTTTACATATTAAGAATAACTGAAATGTATAAAAATCAAGAAATTAAACTAAGCACCAACATTGGGTGAAGCAGTAGTAAACAGTGTTACAGTAATACTATAATAATAGGGGTTTGATAGATTTCTCTGGCGTCTTATTAAATATGTCCTTTATTAGTCATTACTAACACTTTTCAAGTCTTAAAACATATTTACACTTTCACAATTATACAATAAAACAAGGTTCACAATATCGCAGCTGGGCTTTCACTTCACTTCAGTTTGTTTTTATATTTCATTGACTGACTGGCAACACTCTGCCCCTTACATATCCCTGGGGGCATGGCTGACAACATTCTAGAAGGTTCGAGGAAAAGGTAGTTCTCAAAGTCTGGAACCTTCCAGATTCTACAAATGTCCAGAACATTCTAGGAGGTTAGTGAAAAATGAATCCACATAGGGTATACCTGACACATTTTAATTCACACATTCTATTTTCCCTTTTGTTAACAACAAAAACAGCACCCTGAGCCCATTGCCCCCCAATCCCAGCACCCCAGGTGATCAACTGGGTGACCTGCTCCTAAATCCGGCCCCACTCAATATGTTCTTCCTCATCTGTATTTTTACTCGGTGTCAAATAATCTAGTATCTTACCTGAAATGCTTTATAGCAAGTGACAAAAAATACTTCTAAGCACTACTTTTCATCTTCTCAGGGACTGCCTTCTATCTATAGCAATCCCTGTGCTCTGTCCCCGCTGAAAGGGAGATGGGGAGGGGTGGAGAGGAGGTGTGGGTCATACACTGGCATAGAATCATAGAATATTAGGGTTGGAAGGGACCTCAGGAAGTCATCTAGTCCAATCCGCTGCTCAGACCAGAACCAACCCCAACTATTTCATCCCAGTTAGGGCTTTATCAAGCCAGGCCTTAAAGACCTCTAAGGATGGAGATTCCACCACCTTCCTAGGTAACCCATTCCAGTGCTTCATCACTCTCCCAGTGAAAAGATTTTCCTAACATCAAAACTAGACCTCCCCCGCTACAACTTGAGACCATTGTTCCTTGTTCTGTCATCTGCCACCACCGAGAACAGACTAGTTCCATCTTCCCTGAAACCCTCCTTCAAGTAGTTGGAGGACGCTATCAAATCCCCCCTCACTCTTCTCTTCTGCAGACTAAACAAGCCTAGTTCCCTCAGCCTTTCCTCGTAAGTCATGTGCTCCAGCCCCCTAGTCATTTTCATTGCCCTCTGCTGGACTTTTTCCAATTTGTCTACATCCTTCCTGTAGTGGGGGGCTCAAAACTGGACACAGTACTCCAAACGTAGCCTCACCGATGCCGAATGGAGGGGAATTATAACTTCCCTCGATCTGCTGGCAATGTTCCTACTAATGCAGCCCAATATGCTGTTAGCCATCTTGGCAATAAGGGCAAGGTGGCATAAGGTTACATCCCTCCTGCAGTTGGAGACTATCCCTATTTAATCCTTACAACAGCCCTATGGGGTAGATAAGTATTATTCTCCTTTTGTACAGATGGTGAAACTGAGGCAGAGTGGGCCAAATCTTGCAGTACCCAAGATGCCTTTAACTGGTTAAGCGAGCATAAATTAGACAGCAGTGGGGTGTGACTGGACAAGATGTAAGATAGCGAGAGTTCTGTGGCATCCGATGAAGTGGGTTTCTGCCCACGAAAGCTTATGCCCAGATAAATTTGTTACTCTTAAAGGTGCCACAGAACTCTTGCTGTTTTGCTAAAAACAGACTAACATGGCTACCCCTCTGGAACTCATCAAGATGTTATTCTCCTGATGTGGAACAGAGCCTAAATTATCATAATCAACAGAGGGGAGTGTAAGACAGAAAATAGGTGCTCCAGCAAAAGTGGATCTATTGAGGGTAAAAGGAAGATATCATCCTGCAGGGTACAAGTGAGCAAAAGGAGTTTGGTTCTATTCTTAGTTATACTGGTTACCTGGGGAATAACTACACTGAGCTCAGCGAATTACTTTGGATTTCAGCCTGCACGAGTGAGAATCTGGCTAAGGATGTTGAAGTTGCAAGGTGTAAATTAAAACAAGTCTTTACCTTACTCATCCTAAGATTCATTTGCATCACAGGTGCCATCAGAAAGGCCTGTCAAAGCCATCATTTAGTGCTTAGCAGTTGCTGCTTTCAAAATTCACTGTGTGGCACAGAACATCCAAGGCCATGCAATGGATGTGCCTTCTACATAGCAAGTCAACTGAGTGTAGCGCTCAGCACCTCAGAGCCAAAAATCCACCAGGTCACCAAGATAGAAAGAAGAGACCATTAGCATGAAGAAAGTCACAGTGCAGCAGACAGCAACAGGCTGACAAGCCCAGAATCAATTAATAGATTATAACTGGTTCCTATAGAGATTCATGTGGCATGCCCAGAAGCTAGGGTATTGCCCAGCTAGAGTACAGTTTTAGACTCTCCACGTACAGGAGTTAAATGAATGAAATTTTCAGACTGTTGTATGCTGGAGAATGTGAATCAGCACTATTGACATGAGATAAACTGCACAGTTATCGAGCCGACAAACAATTATCTTCCCTAGGTCTCTAGCTACCAAACAATACCTAACTATTTTATTTTAATCCCAGAAATCTCCTTTCTCTACTTGTTGCTTTCTCTTTATTTTTGCCACTCCAGTAGCTGTAAAGAAAACCAAATAATACTAATAATGCCTAGTTCTTATATAGCCCTTTCCCCTAGTGGATCTCAAAGTGCTGAGTGCTGTACAAAAGTGGTCAGTATTATTTCCATTTTACTGGTGGGGAAACTGAAGCCCAGATAAAGAGGAAGTGACTTGCCCAAGGTCACTCGGCAGTCCAACAGTCAAGCTGGGAATAAAACATAGGTCTCCTGGGTCCCAGTCCAGTGCTCTATCTAATAGACCTTCCTGCTGAAATACCCAAACAGATTCATTTTACTGCTTTTAATTAAATGTTTCATGCTATCCCCCATCACATCACTCATAAAAGGTCTAAAGTGGAAATTTATTCTCTGAAAATAGCAAATTGCAGAGAGACATCCTGAAATATCGTTAGGCTTGCACCCATGCTAGAATACTCCTTCAGGACAAAGGTATTTTGTATGCCTTGGTTGCTAACTTGTGACATGCAGGGAATCAAGGCAATCAATCTTGATTAGTAACGGATAAACCTGAAAAAAATTCAGTGGATTAGTTTGGAAAAGCACCTATGAATCTGAATGCTCACCCAAACCCTAACCAAACTTCTGCGCCTACTGAGGTCCCTCCCACTAGGCCTACAAGATCCTCCTTCCTTCACAAGGCACATTCCAATCCTTGGTCCCCATCTGAATTGCTTCTCCCACCTCATCATCTGTGATATCTGGTAAGGACGCATCAGGATTTGTAGCTCTTCAGATCAGACTTTGCTGATGACATATCTAATTTCACTCTTGGGTTGCACTATTACTCCTGTTACCTGAACTTCCAAGTTTGATTCTGGGAGTTTCCCCATCACTGGTGCACAGTACAGCCTGGGAAACAAAACAGGAAAAGCCCAAAAGATGACATGTGAAAGGAGTGACATGTTTAGTCCAGCAGAAAGGCCACCAGATCTGTTGTACGCTCATTGGCTCTTAAAAAAGAAGGGGCAGCTGTGAGGATGGGAAAGGAGGTTGCACATTGGTTTTTAGGGATACAGGGGATGACAGAAGCATGGAAGCCAGCTGAAGTTCTGAGATGCTGTAAAATCTTGGAGACCGGCATGAATTTCTTTGTATCTCCAGTGAACGAACATACATCCCATAAACGTAGAGGAAAATCCTAAGTGAACTGCCTAAACTGCACTTTGCTCTGTGACTTGGCAAGGATTTTGAGGTTCTTGCCTTTTCATACACAGGTGATAGTTCCTTGCACCTTAAAGTACACTACAAGGGCCTTCAAAAGGAGGAGTTCTCAAGGTTAGAAGTCATGTAACTCATAAGTGGTCATACTATTTTTGGAACTATGAAGAAACTGATATAGTGGGTCATGCATTAAATGCATGTGAAAGAGATATGAGGGCAATATACAGTGATTTCTACACAAGGGAGGGAAGAAGCCTCCAGGAGAAGTAACTATTCCCATATATTGTCCAGAGGTTTTCAATCACCATTTACCATAAGGAATCTCTCCAATAGCAGTTTCACCCTGTGTTTTCCTGAAGATGGACAATGCAGTAATAAGATCCACCTGTTTCCCCCTAGAAATGATATCTTTTCCAGGTAGCAGCCAGAAAGCTTTCCAGGAAAGTAGTCCTTTCAAAATTTTATGGAGAGAGTTTACATCCCTAAATCCTTTTTAATATAAGCTAATATGGTTTTACAGTCCATTAAAGATCTAAGCGTCCCTTGTCTATGCATGTAGTTCATGCCTTTGCAGTATTTATCTGTTAGAAATGACTATGCTTCTCTGCCTGACTTTACTAAAATGGTCCTCTGATGTCACAGCCCTTTATGTTATTTCACTTACACCAGAAACAACATGCTCCCGCTCCCCACCACACACACATTACTTTACTTTTTTTTAGAACTGAGGCAGGCTTAAATTTAACCCATCTTTTGGTAGATAACCGAACCTCTGCATTTTCAGATAACTCAGGGTTTATCTTCAAGCAACATACTATTCTGAAAACTTAACAGGGTGTAGTTATTAATAGCAATCCCATCTGCCTGAGTTCCAGGCCATCACACATATTGTATTGGATCAGAGGTTGACTTTTTCCAAAATAAGGATATTTTCCAGTTTGGGAACTGTTGAGTCTTTGCTCTCTACACAGCTGTAAGAATAAGGGGATGCAGCTGAGTTTGTTTACTATGCTATATACAATATACTATGTTTACTAGTTATATACAAGGCATACCTACCTATGTACACTGCCCGTCTGGTGGGATTCTGGTGGCAACTGCAATAGAAGGCAGAGAGGCTCATAGAAGGCTCCCCAAACTATTTAAGGGAATACCATTCAATTCTTACACACTACAAGAACAGACTCAGTCCCTGGATTGACAGTTTCCAAATCCAGTTGTCTAATACAAGGACTGTTAATACAAAAGCATGGATATTTCCTAAAAGAATGATTTTAAAAATACTTAAGAGAAAATATAACCTTTACTGCTCAAAAGCATCAGCAGGTGATGCATTTACTTCAATCAGCAATGATAAGTAAAGCTAAAGAGCAAATGACTTCAGATGATATTTAGGAATGGTAAGAAGTTCAGGATTCACCAAATTTAAAGGTCAAAAAGAAATAAATAAAATAGGACAAGGCCATGGAATGGCTTTTAATAAAAAACATTTTGTTATTTGTATAGTGCCTGTTGACCGAGTACACTATAAACATGAATAAAGCATTACCACACTCATACAAGATAGGTGTTGTGATCTCTATTTCACAGATGGAGAAACTTAGGAAAAGGAAGGATAATTCCTACATTTTCAGAAGTAGCCACTGATTTGTGGTTGCCCAACCCGAGATAGCCTGTGCCTGATTTTGGTACTACAGGAATAACCAAACTTCCCTGATGTGTCTCAAGCCTCCTTCCTGGTGCTTGTTACTTGGGTATGTCTTCTCCTCTCCCCAAATGGGTTGGGTCCTGTGTATGTGTGTGGGGGGGGGCACCTTTGCCTCCTCACTGGTGCCTGGTGCTGTCCTTTAGGAAAATGAATAATGCTACCACAGCTGGCAAGGCATATAAAACTCAGTACACAAGACACAAAGTACATCAGCACAAACCCCAGAAATGACCCACCCCAAAACAACAATAAAACAAAGGGGGACTTTAATAGGAACAGGAAAATAGGATCTGGGGAAGAGGAGTGTTAACTACAAAGTACTAAACTTTGATAAATCAACAAATTCCCACCATCTCCCAACTTGCAATTTATCCCAACCCCCAGCTACTTCCCCGCACCTTCTCAGGCAGAGGGTAAGCTGAGGATGAGTCTGGAGATGAGTGCTGTGGTACTGAGAATGCTGGCCAGCTAAAACAAAAAGGGGTTTCTTTACAATGTCTTCACCCCTCTGAAGGGCAGGGTCCTCTCCTGGCTCTCTAGCATGGAGCTCCGTGTGGGTCTCGGCTGACTCTTGGTAGCCAGTGCTGGGTCCCATCTCTGATATTCTGGTTGATGGTCTCTGCAGACTACTGCTCAGTCAGTGCAAACCCCAGTTTGCCCTTCTCCATGTCTCTGGGTCTGCATCTGAGCAGCTATATTTAAAATAGGACCATTTATATGTGCACAACTGCTCTACTGTTACAGTTTAAAAATGGATTTATTGTAGGCTGCTGGAAATCTCTACATCAAAGCTTCGTGTTTCACTGCTTGTTGTGCCATAGAGCTTGACCATGCATTGACCCAGCACAAACCAAAAGCCTCACCACTTGAGACTAGTGATTGAACAGACTAAATAAACTTTTAAAACACAACTCCAGAATCTCTACATTTATTTTAAAACTACCTTGAATATATAAACATTTAATAAGGTCCCTTTGATTTTCCAGCACTTTGTAAAAACTTTAGCTTTTTAAATGTACATCATTTGCATGCATCACAATTAAAAGCGGACAAAACAGGTTTATATTCATGTGATGGGGTCCACTCATCACTAGTGGCGACTCCTTCTGGCTATCCTGGGGATTAGCTCTGTCAGGCATTGCATCGTCCTCTGGTGGTGTCTCACCCAACCTCTCTCACCCTCTTGCTCCAGGAACTGAAGCCTCCTTTTCGTGACTTGATTATCTGGCTGGTTTCCCCTTCCAGGGGGGGTGGAACAAAGTCTCTCTCAGACAAACCATCCAAGGCAGTCTGCTGTCCTCTGCAGGGCCTGTGCCACATCCCCAGTGGCTGGTAGGGGAACTCGGGCCACCCTCTACTTTGGGTCCCAGCTTAGAGGCCCTCTGATCAGCGTCCAGGGTGTGCACTGTCCTACCTTGCTGTTTTCCCCCGAGCCTTCCTGGCTTCCACCTCTCTGGATTTGCCAGCCTCCCAACTCCCTCCTTTCAGGGAATAACTGTGGATTAGCATCTAGCCCCTAAAGCACCACCCTGCCCTTAGGGAGTGACTGCAGCCTAGTTCCCTGCAGCCTCTTCTGTTGCTGGATCATGGGCTTTATACAGGGCCCCTCCTGTTTCTTCCAGCTGACCTGCTCCCAATCAGTTCCTTCCTCCAGGTGCAGCCTGTGGAGCTAATTCACCCACCTGGCCATCTTAACCCCTTCCAGTCTCGTGTGGGGTGGACACCCCATCACAATTCGACAACATTGATAACTGCTGTACCAAACAAACAGATACCTCAGGGATGGGGAATGAAGATATAATGGGTTGGATTGTGCTGGTGTAAAATGTGCACTGCAGTTTCTGTTCCATGGATAGTTCTGGGAGAACAGATGTGTGAATTTCAGCATCCAGTGTCTTCAGTAGTTTTTACCATAGAAATGCCATAGTGAGAAAGGATGGTCTAGTGATTGGGGCGCTAGACAGGGACTCAAAAGATCTCAATTCATTCCTTGTTTTACTGCAGATACCCTTTTTAAACTTGAGCAAGTCACTTAGGCCCATATCCTCATAAGGCTGGGCCACAGAGCTGCTTTGAGGCTGGCCAGCCCCGGGGCCGCAGAGCAGTCGCCTGATGGCCAGCCTGTTGGAGCAACAGACTGGAGCAGCTGAAGGCCCCCGGATGTTTGTTTTCCACCTTTCCCTCCGGGTATTTTTGGTAAAAATCAGTGGTGGGTCGCAACCTCCATGAATTTTTGTTTACTGCCTACAATCTCTCCCTGACTTTTACTAAAAATACCCATGACAGAATCTTAACCTTATTCATGCTTCTTAACATCAGAATACATTTTCTCAATTCTCTGGCTGATAGGAAATTTCACAGAAGTCTTCTCTCTTGAAGAACAAGAACAAGAACTTCTCTGCTTGGGCTAAGGGAGAGTTCCACCTCTGTGACATTGTTCCCCTGTACTGAAGTCCCTTTATTGGTTTTCTGTAGGGCTTGGGACACATGGGTAGGAAAGAGGTGGGGCCTGGCAGATGTATTGTGCTTTGCAGCATTGTCTCCCACTCCATTGTAGGATTTCCTACTTAAGATAATGCAGACATGCTATCCCCAGTCTGTGGTCTGGGGTGGTCTCCGAGCTGGAGTTCCAAGGTAGGAAAACTTAAGGGATAATGTTTGTATTAGAAATATTATGTATTAGAAGGCAACATAGACCTTTCACCTTGATCCCCTAAAATCCAGTGATTATATGGATTAAACTACTGCCAATTATATTAAGGGGTGAAGGATATAGGGGCCCAAATTCTGGACCTTCTGCACAGAATCATGGGAAGTAAACCTTTTGAGTACAGAGTTCTCTAAACGGGAGTAACTTTATGAAGGACACTGTGACCCAAAAACTCTCTTACTTTTTCAGTAACCCGGAAAAGATGGATTTTTCACTAATGGCAAAATTATTTCTCCGAGATTAAAAACAAGTGCATAAAATAATGTTATGAGGGATGTGAGAACAATCTGGGACCTCTGGTGCATTCTTCTCAAGGGGCATTTCTTCCTATTTTCCCTTAGTGGCTTCAAAGCATGCAAGCAGATGTCCATCATAATAAAATCATAAAAAGAGGAAACATTAGGAAATTCTATGCAGATGGTCGAAATGAGTAAAGATAAGATCGGCTTGCCATTATAAGTGCTTAGGTCTAGATTTCTTTTCCTCTACTGCAAGTGCCCACTTGAGACTGGCATCTCAACAGGCCACACGTGCAGCAAAGAAAGGCTTTATACTTTCCCTGCAGAAACCAGGGTTGGATGACCATCTGTTATTAAAGTAGGACACTGTGTCAGTTTACATTTAATAAAATTAAAGAGTCTCTGCACCAGATATAGAAATGCTGTTACCTTGGGTTCTTGTGAAATTGATTCTGATAACCTGACCTCAGAGTCACTATTAGCACAGAGGAAATCATGGAGTACATATTCAAAGTAACCTTTGACACAGTAACTAAATTAAATCTGATTTTGTAATGGGCTTGATACTACATTTCTTACTTAGGCAAAAATCCTACTTCAAGCCGAAAGAGTCCTATATGTGAGCAGTCAAGGAAATCAAATCATTTATAGGTGATGACACAGGATCACAGTGCAAAGGAACTACTATATGGAGCCAAGATTATCGATAGAAATAAAAATTTATTCTACACTATGTCTTTCTTGGTTGCTTGAATTGCCATTGCTAGGCAACTGAGAGTGGATTAATAATAGAAAGCAATATATATCCATATTCTTATATTAGCCTTCATTTTGATGAGCATGGAAAGGATTAATACAAATGTTCCCTATGTGGCTGATCAGAGTTCAATATGAACTATGAAGGAGGACAAGAGCATCAGATTGTTTCTATTATGCATAACTTTTATGACAAACACCAAATTGGACCTCAATATAAAAAATGCAGCCTTCTTCCTTGTGAACATTTTTTAATCTTCTGTTTAAGCATTAGAGCACTTTGCTCATATGATTTCTTGTGCTCTAAGGGCAATTTTTGTTATGGGTTATGTAGTAACATTCAAAACTGGGCATCCCTAAGGCAAAGAAATCATCACCTTTTTTGTTCAGTAAAGTTTATCACAATTAGTATTTCAGGTAGTACTACCAGAAAAGTGTTACATTTTAGGACCTGAGTAACCAACCTAATGACTCATCTGTCATTTGGCGTCTATTGCTACCCAACTCCCACTATACTTTGTGCATGCTTCACTCAATATTTTAATCCAGAATTATAACTACCTTGTAACAGTAGGGGAAAAAGACACTGCTTTGAGAGCATTAGAAATGCTTGATAATTCACACTTTCTCCATAGCCTGCTGGTTCTTAAAACCAACCAAACCAAACCAAACAAAATACCACACACCCTCCAGTCCCTTGATAATTAGTGCCCTTTGTCAAAACTTCAGTTACAGTTTGATGAAAAAATATTCCTAAATGTCAAGAACCATGCAGTCTGATAAATATGGATGACATTTAAAAAGCAAAGTCAGTAGTTTCTACAAAAGCAGAAGAGGCAAAAGGAAACAATGTGAATTTATGGAGGATTTTTTTTTAACTCCATGTCCCTCCTCACATATATCAACTAGTTTGCACTCTTGGTTCTTTCTCTTTTTCAGGATGGCTGTGACTCCTTTGTCTGATATTAAATGTCTCATCTACATTCAACAGTATGTTTACCAGAGCTTTTCTTCAGTGAAAAACTACAGATTTGAATCGTCCAGGTCCTTCCACTTATAATCATTCAGTACAATTGATTCTGAATCATCATATTCAGAGAAATATTTTAGTTCTCCAAGGTCATTTTAATTTAGCAAAAACACCACTGTGGGAAATGAAATATCACACATTCATAAACTGTTTTAAGGCATGATTTAAATCAATCACTGCCCTCAGTGATCGTTCCTTAAACAATTCTGTCACTCAAACCACTTTGAAGGAGTCATTGACATTCTAAATGATAGCCAACAGCAGCTGCAGATCTTTCATGGAACAACTTTTAAAATTCCCTTCTTGTATAAACTGATAGATGAGTAATTTTAACAGATCTAAGCACCAATCTACCTGCTGTATGTTATTGTTCTGTGTGTGGCAGAACCTCTAGAGGTCGTTGTTGTAACAACAGTAATTAATAACGCTATAGCAGAATAAAATATTCTAATTTAATAAACAACTAACTGGAACCTCATGCACAATTAAAAAGAAATAGATGAAGCAGCTTTTAAATTATAGGATAAGACACCAGTGGCTTCATAGCTAGAGTATTCTCCATTATGGAGGTCATGGGTTCAATTCCTCCACCAGGTTTTAGGTTCCTACTGGTAACACGAGCATTAGGATATGTATAAAGGGAATACACTAGAAAAATCAGTACCCATATCAGATTACCAGCAATGGTAGTAAGCGATAGCACAGTCAGGGTTCAGGTGTTATCACCACTATGTAACTGAAATTTGCTCAGAGTAGATTTTCAGGACACAGCAACAGAAATTCCTAAATCCTATCTATACTAGCAGCTTAGCACCAGTATAGTTGCACTACAATGTTTGTTGTTATAATAGTTACCCACTGTTGTATAGTGCTTTGATTGCAATGTTAAACGAAGGCCACTTCTATTTGACTCTTGGCTGTCCCAATCAGGGAGTCAACCAAGAACCAGAGACCCAGTTTAAAATGGTATTTTCACTTGAACAAGAACCAAACCTGAATCGTAATTTTGTCCTTCCCACTGAACCAGAATGGAACTTAAAAAATTTTGGGTCACTGGTTCAAATAAAGGTTCAGCAATTTTTTAAGCTCAAGATTTAAAAAAAACAAAAACCCGAAAACTATAGTACTGTGATCTTATTTTCATTATAAAACAAGACAACAAAATAACAAATAGGCATGAGATTGTTACCAGAAAGACCTGCCCCAGTGTAATGAGAAGAGAATGAGAATAAAAGAAGGCCAGCCCACAAGACTAGGGAGGGAGAGTGGATGCTTAGTAGCACACCACATGAAAAAGCAGGGAGCCCCAGAAATAGATGAACCCTCTCACATTCCCTACCCTGCTCTCTCATTAACTCTTCAAGACCATCGAAAAAGGTAATGGCTCCCCAACCCTTTTCACCTTTAGACCGATTTCCTCCCACCCATCCTCAACCTATGTGGCAGCTCCCTCCATCCAGTTGCCCCACTCAAACTCAAATATATTCTTTCATGGTAAAAGTCCAACATGACAGAGCAAGTATTGGAAGATGTTATTTTAGTTCATTCAAACAAATTCTTCATTGAAAAAAATTGTTTATTTGACAACACAAACACACTAGGAAAATTATGTAACATTAAAAAATAAAGAAATGGTTCAAAATCAAAATAGTTTCAATTTTAACTTTCAACTCTCTTCTTTGAATTTACTTCCACTGTGATGGAAATTTGATTTGAACTGGTAACTGAATCATATATTTTTTTTTGGTGGCTTGAACCAGAATTGAACTTGAACACACTTAATGCAACTGAACCCAAACCTGAACTGAAACAAAATAAAGACTAGTTTGACTCTCTGATCCCAATATGAGTGAAATATAGCTTTCCACTTTTAACTGCAAAAAGATAAGGGGACAATGTGCGTCTTGGTCAATATTTTCTCTATCATTAAAATAAGTTATAATGTCCAAGACTATGCTTGATCTCTTGAAGAGTGTAAAATATATGCCAAAAGAATTACTGCAACAACACTTTTTGTCCCTTAGTGAAAAACACTTTTGGGATATTTTTCATATGAAAGGAGATGTATAAAAGAAAACCCTCTGAAGCGTCAAGATAAATTTCCATTTTCACATACATGACAGACTCGGTTGCAGTTACTCTGCAATTCCTTTACAATATGAAAACTAGAAAGGCTTCATATATGGACTCCATTATATCTGCACATAAACATAAGTGTGTGTCATAAACATTAATTAATTTAACCTCAGAATACCTCTGTGCAGTAGTGGAATATTATCTGAATTTGACAGAGAAGAAGTAGACCCAGTGTGCTTTGGTCACACAGAAATACTGTGGGAGATCTAGTAAATGAACCCAGGTGTCCTAAATCCACTGCCTTAACCACAAGACAATCTCATCTTCCTAGTATCAGTGTCCAACTCAAGAAGATTCCATCTTCCTGCACGCACTTCTGGAGACACCCTGAAGTGACAGCACATTAGGGACCTACACAGATCTCTTTATCCATGCAGCGATGGGTGTGGAGGAATAATATTGTTTTAAAATTTCAATTGTATGGGTGAAGATTATTTGGAGAATCAGAGTCGATTCCCACAGTCTGGAATACTCAACTTGGCAGTGGCCAATGGCTAATGCGTCAGAGAGCAATTAATCTTCTGCCCATCTCACAGAGAACCTATCCAATTCTGTCATATTGGTCACATGAAAACAAACAATCAGTTTACATCCACAAGCATGGTCTGATTACCAAGTACATTATTTCATTCCCCTACATCATTTGCAGTTCTGAGTTCTTGCTAGAATAATGACAGACTCAACAGACAGTCTGGGCCTCATTCTGCTTCCATTGAAACCAGTGGGAACTTTGCCATTGATTTCAATGGGAGTGGGAGCAGGCTGTTTGTGATCTACCGATTACATTCTTCAGTTAATCAAAATTTGATGTATTCAGGCCATTGTAAAGCTCTTTGTGAGCATGCATGAAATGGCTATGTTAGTATTCCCTTAAGTACAGATTAAACATTTTCATTACATCTGTTGAAGGACCAACCAAAACACACATACGCTGATGCAGCTACCCGGAAGTAATGTGACCAGATAGCAAGTGTGAAAAATTGGGACAGGGAGTGGGGGTAACAGATGCCTATATAAGACAAAGTCTTGAATATCTGGACTGTGTCTATAAAATCGGGACATCTGGTCACCTATCCGGACGCCACATGATTTCCTGCATATTTTACTTCAAGTGATAACCTTCCTTATAAATACCTGTTCTGTACTTGTGTGGGCTGCTATTTTGATTGTGGGTGTTTTTGTCTGGTTTGGTGGTTTTGCTGCTGGTTTCTTAAATGAGCTTCTTCCCTTCATGGGGCTGTTTCATGTGTGCTGCACCGCACAGCAGTACCTGTAACCAGAATGATGCTTATATGAGGAGAAATGTGCTCTTCTCCTCTCCCTTCCCTCTGAGAGTGCTTAGCAAAAATTACCTTTCATGTTAGAATTCAAATGGCAAAACACCAGCCAGTGAGTTATTAAACCAGCCAGTGGGTTATTAAACAAACAAGCCGAAACAAAAACTGCCAAAAACATTGCTTTAAACATTCCAAATCCTTTCAAAGAAAATATATACAACACAGCGCTAGGTGTTTAAAAAATAATAAAACAACTTCTGCTGAAGAAACCAAATGGACATTCCAGTACCCCCTCAGGAGTCAGGCACTCAACTGCAGCTGCTCAGTATTTCTGATGTCCTAAAGAGCCAGCTAGACTGCCTGATGGACTGTCCTGCTTGATTGGCTGAGGAAGCCAACTAGCTGGTGCTTAAACTTTGAAGCAGTAGTAGCTCCCTATGCTCAATACGCATGCTGGTGGACTCTGTCTCCCTGTGCTTGTCTCTCCAAGCTCTACTCCTGCTTTGCTCCTCCACTGCTCCAGCCCAGATCCTGTCCTGCACCCAGCTTTGTTCCCATCCTATAACAGCCTTGTTCCTGCCTCAGAACCAGCCTGCTCTTAACCTCCTGGTAATCCAGTTCCAGTCTTGGTCCTGACTCTGCCTGTACTTCAACCTTTAGCTCTGGATTTTGGACTCTGACCACTAGGCCCGACTGCCTATGACCCAGTCTGCTGCTAAGTACTTCCTCATGTTAAAAAAGAAAAAAAACACTACCCAACTATTTGAGACTATTTTTTGTAACTTTGTCGTATTTTAAAGGTAAATGTAAGTATGTTTTTGTCTGCAATAAAAGCACTGATTGAATCCCAACCCCCATGCATTGACTTCTTCCTAGATTAGCTGAGTGCATTGGGTCTATTTAACCATTAGCTTTTATTGAAGGACAGATGAATATCAGTCCCTGAAGAATAGTGAATTAGCTACTGCCTTGTAGCAAAGCTTTTTCTATTTTCACTCGACAATAGGTCTACTATAAGCACAGCTTTTCATAATACAACCAGAGAGTAAAGCGGCAGGTCTGCAAAAGAAAATGGAAACCTTTTGAAATAAGAATTTAACATGCAGGGCTCATGCTTTCATTTTAGTAACCCTCAGTAAAATGATCTCTCTAGAATAGGATAGTATGCTAAAGGCATTTGGTTGGATACATAGCAGGTCTAGAAATATTCCTATAAACATAAAATAACACACACTAAATAGAGTATTGACAATTTATATCATCAATTCTTGCCAAATTCTTCGAACTAGAGAGGTCAAAAAACAAGCAGGGTTATTTAGTGTCAAAAAACAAAGTTGTTTGTTTATTTTTATCCCCCCACTTTTCTATGTTCACATTCCCCATCTCCAAATTAGAAATGGACATATCAGACTAAGAAATATAGCATAACTGACAGTAATCACAATCTTGTATCATCTTATTTAAAAATTCTGAAAACACATTTAAATGAATCTTAAAAAATGCAAGATCCTTTTGTAGTGTATTGTTCAGTTTTAATTCACATAGCGATTGGTATTATTCCTTTTAAACTTGAATGGATATTCTAATTCAGATCTGGATTATTGTAATTATAGTTTAAGGGCCAGATTATGATGCGTTTACTCACACTCATTAGTATCTGAAGCCATAAATAGTTCCATTCACATTAAGCAGATTTTGGAAAGACCATCCAGTACCACATACATTTCCAAACATGTTTTCTTCAATGTAAAAGAAACAGGGGAAAAAATAGCAGTTCCAGATGCAACTGCTGAAAGCCTGATAACCACAGTTCTGATAACCATAGAAGCAGAGGACAGATGCTGTAACGATAGTAGCAGCAGCTGATACTGAATATGAAAATCTTATTTTTTTCTCTCCCAGTAAGCATCAGGGCCTTTGAAATTTATCTTATTTTGATGGGGTGGGGTGGGGAAGAGAGGGTGTCACATCATCAGAGAGGTAAAGCTACAGCAGCAATAGGGGTTTGGAGAAGCAGAATGTGAAAGACAACTGCGAATTTCTCTGTTTCAGATTGCCATAGGGGTGAATTCTCTCAACATAACATCCAAGGCAATGGGACACACTGCACTTAGTTCTGGGGGGTTTTGTTGTTGTTGGGTTTTTTTGCTTTTGACTTGTCCCCACCCGTGAGCAAAATATAATTTTCATAAAAGTTATTATAAACAGGCTTTATTTATTTTTTTAAAAATTACAGAAGGGACCAATCTTTGTACAATTTAGTATATGTGGCTGTCTCAGGTGATCAGCGGTGTGTTCAGTGCTGATTTAGTTTGACAATTTGAGGCCATCTCAGGCTGGCTGGCAGAGCAAGTCATCCTATGAAGCTATTTAGTGGCCTACATTAACTAAATTGCTGGTTTCAGCCTATCTTCCATTGCACAGGCATCAGCAGAACAGTTTGCACCATCCTTGGCAGTCTCAGCAACCAAGGAAAGGACTGAAGAGCCACTGGTATAGAAATATGCTGTTAACCCTAGAGGTGGTCACTTAAGGGAAGATAAGACTGGCAGGCTGGTGCTGGGAAGACCACACAATGCTGTTCAGTGGAAGTGAAAAATCACCCCGTACAGAGGACCACACAAAGCCTATACACCAATTACAATTAAGCCCTTCCTTGAGAACTCAAGTGGGATTTGCATAGTGCGCAGACCTTTTTCCAGCCGTTTGCACAGAGATGAACTGCCATCTAGATGAATAGAGCATTTCAGTCTCTCTCTCTCACACACACAGTAACAGTATACTAAAGATATAGGTCATACAATGTGTCTAAAAATAGAGACAAATCAGAATTTTTCTGCACTGCCACTTGGAGTATTCTCTTACTATATATCTGAACCTCAGTACCTTCCCTCCTCTGCAGCATGCAGTAGTCCTTATTTCTACTTTCTTAACCATGGATGTTAATCATTAACTTCTCTCTCAGAGGTGTCACCTAGCTGAAGTCAGGCAGGAAAATGCAAACACTTTTTTTCTGAAAAGAAAAATGTTTGAATTAACATGTATCAATAATATATAAGTGATGGGAAGTAATCACAGCAAAGATGGGGACAAACACAACTGATGTTTTGTCCAGAGATGGGCCTGAGAACAAGCTCCAGATGTGAACTCTCCCTAACTTTGGGAAACTCTGAAGTGCATCTTATCTGCATGGATGATCCTTCTAACAGACAAAACCAAACCACTAGCCAAACACATCCAAACTACAAAGTCTGTACCAAAGCTCTGCAATTTGAGAATTGTTACAAGCCTAACAATCTGCTGAAAAACTTTTTAATAATTAGGAAGACTTTTCATTATACATTATTGTAATGGCATTTTTTCCCTCTTTTTTAACTTGAAATCCCTCACCCCACTATACATTTGCTTTAAATGGCAGCAGTAACAGCAGAGTGATAGAAAAGCTGCTGTCCTACAGTAGTGAGATATATTGTCCCATTTCTTCTCTGGTTTGAGGGCAGCCACAGGACCCAGAAGCTAAGTGGTGACAGAAATGTTTCTAGTGACATCTGGCATGTTGGCAGGCTCCCTTGGCAGTTAAGCTAGCAGCTCTAGAATCACCTTTAGTTTGTCACATGGTTAGTTTGTTGATGGGCTGCCTTGTAAAAAAATCATTACAAAATATCTGATGTACATGGAATTTTTGGAGTCATGTCATACCCTTTTGCCCAATTTTTCTAATGCTGCTATGAGAGTGTATATTAGAAGAGAATGTGTGCACAGTATGTCCCAGATCTGGTGAAGCATAGGCAAATTTTTATAAGTGCACTTTGGCTGTATACACCATTTGCTTCACATATCAGTTTTGTGTAGAAGCCAATATATCCGGTTGACAGACAGTTACTGTGTATCCAATTAGAGTATACACAGTATAATCAAAATTCTAAGCCTTTATGTAGATTCCAGATGACTAGCTTGTACAACTAGTCTTGGGCAAATGGTTCATAAGATCTGCCTATCTAACATACCCACAAATTTATTGCCAGAAGTGTTGACATAGAGTTATGCTCAAAGCAGTGTTGTTGTAGTCTGTTGGTCCCAAGATATTACGCTGTCAGGGACTACACGAGCTAGAACCAGCTGCTGGCCGGATCCCTAACTAACTTTGCTGCTGTTTAACCAGTGAGCCAAGCTGCACTGCCTTGGAACTGACAGATTGGCTGCTGATTTAGCAACCCTGCTTATAAGCATGACCTCCACAGCAGATTAGCGGATGCTCAACATGTACCATGGCCACAGCTGCACTTGCCCTAGTTCCAGTCCCTGCTCCAGCTTGCTCCCAGGCCTTGCTCCCCTCCAGCATCATGCCTCTGGCTTCAATCCCTGGCTCTGCCTCTGGCTTCTGACTCCAGGGTGACCCTCAGTTCTGGCATTCTGCTTCTGCCTTTCTGGTACTGATTCCTGGCTCTGCCTCTGGCTTACAACTCTGGTTTGCCCTCCAGCTCTGGCATTTGGCTTCTGTCCCTCTGGTACTGACCCTCAGCTTATTTCCTGGACTCTGCCCACCCTGGACCCAGTTCTAACTGTAGGCTGAACTCCCACTTCCACCATTTGGTCTGACAGCCACAACCCATTTGGCTACACCCACCTTGTCTCACTTACACTGAAAGGCAGCTGTCATGGTTGTAGGGTGAGTTTTTTTTTAAGTCCATCTCCAGTGCATCCCTTTGAGGACAGGTTTCACTACCTTCAGTGCTGGCCAAGCTACGGTCTGACCGGGCAACAGCCCAGGGCACCTGATTGTATGGGGCACCAAAATTACTGATATATCTATAAACAATAAGTTTTTACCTTCCTCTGTGGTGAGTCGCAGCTGGAGAAGGAGAAGGATCCAGATGGGTGCCATGACGTCCCAAAGGCCAGGTCCGTCTGTGGGGCCCCACCCCGGGGGCTCTATCTCCAAGGCCTGAGGTGGAAGAAACCGAAATACACCCAGCCGTAGCTGTCTCCAGAATGACTCGGGGCTTGGTGGCTGACTTATCAGGGACGTGCAGCAGCAGTGGAGCCAGGGGAAGGCGATGAGAGAGACAGAGAAACAGGAGGGGGATGATCCACCCCAGAGGTGGCCGCATCTCAGCGCCAGGCAAGCGATCCCCATATAACCAGCCACCCCACCCCAGAGGCGGCTGCACGGCAGGGCGGCAAAACGGCTCCCACGATCCCTCTCCAAAATGGGCGCGACGCAATTATAATGTCTGCCTGGGGCGCAAGAATGTCTCGGGCTGGCCCTGACTACCTTCACCTCTCTCTGGGTGGCACCAAGCAATTTTACCCACTCCTAGATTGGCTCTCTGATCTGCAGCCCCCCTCTTTTTACCAACAGTGTTAACACGACAGGCCCAGCTGTGTTTGGCACCTGTAAGCCCTTTTCCTCCAGGAGTGGATTAATGTGACTCAAAACAGCTTCTTTAAAACACAGCATTATTTGTTCATTCATCCAAAACTAGAGTAAAGGGTAAATAAAGAAAACAAAGAAGGGCTGCACGTATACTTCCATCACCTAATCTTTTTTTTGCAAGCTTTAGTAAGATCCATTCAGCACAGTTACCTCCATCTGTGGATTGGAAGAGCGCAACCAAGCTGTCAGTTCCTCTGTATCTCTCAGTCAGTGATTCATCTCCAGCCACTCACTCATTTAGCTTTAGAGTCACCTGTGTCTAGCAGCATGTGAGGCAACCCATTTTTCCCCACTATGTCTGTCCAAAGCAAAATGGCTTTCACTATCATAAGTTGTTTCCATGATGGCAGTATCCTGTATAACCATCCTGCAATAGGCCATTTTTTCTACTCCATGCCTTCCCTTTCCTCTAGGTGAAATTCCATCTAAGTAAGTTGTGCTTCCACCACAGGATAGCCTGATGACATAGCTGAACCACAGACTCCATCACTGTCCAATTACTGAGACCACTGTCTTCTGATCTGTGCGGCACAACACTTCCACATTGGTTACATGTTTCCAAAAAGTTCCCAAGATTCTTCTCAAACAAAGCTGATTGAATGCATTCAACTTCCTGTTGTGTACTTCCACAATCTGCCAAGATTTCAAAGCATACAGTAGTATTGGAAGGACAACAATATTTTACAATCTAATTTTAGTATGTAGATGTATCTTCGTACTTTTCAAAATATTTGACAAATGGGAAAACGATTCACTGCTTTTGCCAATTCTGATCTTAACTTCTTCAGTGAGCTGGCCCATTAACAGATATTAATAACTTCGAAAATAAACAAAGTAATCAACTCTTTTGTACTCTTTTCCATCAATCCACACATCCAACGGCATTCTATCCTATCTTCATGATCTTCGTTTTCTACTATATGAAGTCCCACTTTAGCAGTTTCATTCCATCAAAGTTAGTATCGAGTTGTCAGAGACTGCAGTCTTAAATGCTGGTCCACAAGGCTCTTAGGAACTAGGCCGCCCTGACCTGCCAGCCAGTGACCTGCTAACAAGTACTAGATTAGCAGCTAATCTCTAACAGAGCACTTTGGTCCTGGGATCTGATTGGTGGAACATTGGGGGTTCCTGATTGGTCCGCAGCTTTTATTTAACCCAAGCACAGGAACAGGAAATTGTGCATGCAAATGGGTTCTCCCTGCTTAGGACTGCTTCCCCTGTAATATCTGCTTCTACTGATTTCCTGGTAACCTGACCTTGCCTGCTTCCTGACATCTGATTCTTGGTTTTGTTCTCTGGCTTGCCTCGGACTCTGCCTGATATCTGACTTGGCCTGACTCCAGACCCCTGCTTTGACCACTAGGTGAGACAGCTCATTCCTCAGTCATGACACCAGTATGACTATGTCATCCAAAAAATTGAGGTGCTGCAACTTATGTCTTTCTCAAATAATACCAGTGCCCTCGGCAGCAGACGTCACTTTTCTCATCACAAATTCTATGACAATGTAGAAGAGAAGTGGGAATAGCACCCAGCCTTGCTTTTCAACAATAAGGATCTTAAACTATTCCATGTTTTCACTTTCTGTCCTGATGCAACATGCGGATTCATCATACAAAGTTTTGATCAAATTAACTATCTTTGCTGGAATTTCATAGTATCTCAGGAACTTCCAGCAGGGTTCTCTGTGGACACTATCAAATGCTTTTGTAAAATCAGTGACATTAAAATTGTCTTTTTCTTGTATTCTAGGCCTTTTTTAATAAGAGTTCTCAAGGTGAAAATCTGATCTGAACACTACCCGCCAGATCAAAATCCAGCCTGTTCTTCCCTGAGTACTTTGTCAACAGCAGTTTTCATCTTGTTCAAAATGATAATACAAAACACTTTTCCATGTATCACCCTCTCCGGTTATCACAAATAAACCGGTCCCTCTTTTTAGGCATTTTACAGGTAACACCTATTCTCCAATCTCTCTAGGACAGACCTTTCCCCAAATCATTGTATAAAAGATGCATATGTAATTCAACATCCCTTCCTTTCCAGCTTTTAACATTTCAGCATCTATTTTATAGCGTGGTGCTTTATCACTCTGAAGTTGTTTTATGGCCTTAGTTACTTCTGCAAAGGCAATTATTCCTAGTGATATAGGTAAGTCCACTATTTCTTCACATCTCTCAATGTATTAGTGGGTTTGACTGGTCAAGCACAGCCTGGAAATGTTCCATTCTAATGGGTCTCTGGCCTTCCTTAGTGGTTTAATATAAAAACATCCTGAGCCTTCACAATGCCACAATGGTTTAAGAATCGTGATATCAGTTGTTTGGATACTAAAAAAACAACTTTTTAGAATCCTCCTTCTTGCTTGCCTCCTTGGCCTGTCTTCCTTTGTTTTCCATCCATTCTTTATTGTCTCTTCTGTCTGATCTTTAACTTCCTTGTCTTTGTCCACATGTTCTTGATGCAGAATAGCTCTTTTACTGCTGTCTCATTCTTGTTGAATTTTCTTCCTTAAGTCTTTCCTTTCTTCAACAAGCCTCCATGTATTCGGTTAGAGTTATTCTTGTTTCTTAGATCTTCTCATCCTCTCTGTAGTGCAAGCTGCATCCACGTTTGCTTCTTTGAAGAGCTTCCGTGGTTCTTCTATTTTTTTCCATCAGTAGGTTTAACTCTTCAAAACTATTGCAAAGTTGCACCTTAAAATGTGCCTTTACTGCAAGATCTGCTAACTTTCTAACAACATACATATCCTCTGCTCAATTAATAGCTGCCCCTCCCCCTTATTCCCTTAAGGAGTCTTATATTTGTCATTATTTCATTGCCTTTGTTATTCCCCCTCCTCCATCCCAAGCAACCTCCTTTGATTTAACTCCATGCAGTCAAGCAGGATAATACAAAACAGTAAACTTAATATGTGGCATAAGATAATCAAACCCCTGAAGAATACAGTTTTAAATAGGAACAGTCATGTGAGCTATCCTGTAGGCAGATGGTCTTTTAATACAATTTTTTAAAGATTACTAAGGCCCTACTTGAATTGCGGGTTGATTGTCAAAAAATAGAGACTGAGTTGTGGACAAGTCATGGAAAATTGCAGAAAAGTAATAAACGGACGGTATTATTTGCGGTAATAAAATCCATTATTACCTTTTCCACTGTCAGCTGCCCAGGGCTAAGAGCAGGAGCTCCTGCTGTTGGCTGCCTAGGGCTGAGAGCAAGGATCCGGGACTGACAGCAGAAACATGGGGTTGAGAGTGGGGTCTCCTGCTTTCAGCCCCGTGGAGGGCGGGGCTCCTGCTGTCAAAATTGTGGTAGAAACCTAATACTGCAGAATCTGCAGTTTCTGCAATATTGCAAGTTAAGTAGGTCCCTAAAGATTACACTTATTGTACTGCAAAGATGTGTTTTTTTCTTCCCTAGAAAAATCACATAACTTGCATTTTATGGCTATATGAAACCTGTATGCTTTTTTTTTTTTTTTTTAAATAGGCATGAAATTTTGTAATCTTCTGCCCAACATGATTAGCTTAAGCTCACAGCCCAACATAACAACTGAGCAAATTGCAAAACAAACATTCAGTGCAAACTTGCTAGATATAATACCTTGTTTGCTAAGGTAAGAATACTGATCTGCTTACAAATTGCTTCTAAGCAACAACATCCTGCATCAATAACTATGATACTACCATGATGGCAATCTTTAGCTCTACAAATGTTTTCATTTTTGACTTCTTACTTTTCACAAACCAATTGAACATACTGGGCCAAAGTCATCAGTGGTGGCAAAACATTGAATTGAATAGCTTTGCTAAGTGACAAATCTGTGTGTGCGTGGGGAGGAGGAAAGCACATGTAAGCACAAAAGAGGTGCAGAAATTAGTTAGGGTAGCACAAATTTAAAGGTATACAACTAGGTGTAACAGACTGAAGTTAAAAGGGAAAACTTAGGCTGATTATCAGGACAAGTTTCCTTATGCTGACAACTATTAGTTGTGCAATAGCCTTTCAAGGGAATTAGTGCTACAAACATTTAAAATTATACTAGAAAAAGAACTAATAAATAACCAAGAGAACAATCTTGCATTGAGAGGAGAGGAGGATGGTCTAGATGAATTTAGGTTTCTTCAGTTTCTAACTTCTGCTTCTATGGTTGTATGAAATGACTCTCCCAGACATATAAATGAGCTACCATTTAATTTAATGCATGTGCATTCAATGACAACATTTGATCCACCGACTTATCTTGTGGGACAGTGCTTTAAATAATAAACCATGCAAGATATCTTCAATATATTTCTAAAATTTGAATTAAACCCAATTTTCAGTCAAATCTCTTACCAGTAATAGTTCAGACATGTGATAAAGACAACAGGGGCCCAGGTTTGAGGGCAAGACTTTGCAAGTAATTGAAATTTGACAGCAATGTGTTGTTGTTGGCAATCCCTCAGTGGTTGAGGATGATCTCATTCACATGTTTTATTTTATATGGGTCCTTTAGTGACTGAGGAGTCCTATTCTTGAGCCACCAACTCGTTGACAGACATTGCAAGTGGCGTTGGAAGGCAGGGTTGGGCCACAATTGCTGCATGACAGTTGTCTGTCTTTTATTTTCTGGTGTTCTGCTGCTACCAGGGCAAGGCAATTTCCTCAGAAGTGGTCATTCCTTCACTGACAAGTCTTCACCAGTTAGCCCTATCTTGGGCTATTGTCTCCCAGTGTGTGAAGTTGATGCCATAACTGTTGATGTTTGTCTTGAGGGTGTCTTTAAAGCATTTCTTTTGGCCTCCCTATTTCCTTTCTCCTTTGGTGAGTTGGACAAATAGCAATTGTTTTGGTAGGCATGCATCAGGCATACACACACAGTGCCCACTCCATCTCAGCTGGAGCTGTATAATCAGAGCCTCAACACTGAAGATATTGGCCTCTATGAGGACACTGATGTTAGTGCAGTGATTCTCCCACTTTATGTTGAGGATTTTCTGGAGAAAGTGATGGTGCTGGCTTTCCAGGTTTTTCAGGTGTTTTCTTTAGGTCACCCAAGTCTCACAGCCATAGAGGAGAGTTAGATGACCACTACTTCGTAAACTGAAAGTCTACTGTGTGTTCTGAAGTCATGGTTGTTGAACACCTGGTGAGAAGTCTGCCAAAGGCAAGGCTGGCACAGCAAATTCTGCACTGAATCTTGATAGATAAACATAGGCTATCGCACCACATCTGACTAGCGGGCTCTCTCCCAATGAGGTTGAAAAACAAACAGTTTTTTGCAACCTGGAAAGTCTGTACCCTGTTAGACGATTCAAAAAGTGAAAGACCTAAATGCAGAACAGCAATTATTGTCCAATAACTCTGAAAGTACAACATCGACATCACTGTCTCAGCAAGACAAGACATGCGGATGAAGGCCACTTTAGGGAAGAGGGTGCCAGCTACATTTTCTTTTGGAAAGGGAAACCAGCAAACAACAGGCAAATATATGGTGTTGGCTTTGCAATCAAGAACCTTCTAGTCAATCACCTGACTAAATTCCCCAGCGGCATCAATGAGCACCTTATGACCCTCTATATCCCACTGGTCACTAAGTCATTTGCCACCTTCATCAGTGCATATGCACCAACACTTGACATCAAAGAACAGAAAGAATACTTCTACTCTGACCTTGACAGAATTCTGTCATCCATTCCAAAAATAGACAAAATAATCCTTTTAGGGTACTTTAATGCAAGAGTTGGCCAAGGCTGTAACATATGGAGTGGCACCATTGGGAAGGAAGGAGTAGGCAAGATCAATTCCAACGCTACCATTTTACTCTGAAAATGTGCAGGGCACAGTCTTGTGATCACAAACACTATCTTCAGACAAAGCAACAAGCATAAAACAATTTGGCAACATCCCCATTCAAAACAATGGCATCTCTTGGACTATGTCACTGTAAGAACACAGAATATAAGAGATGTCTAAATTACCTGTGTCATAAGAGCAAATGACGATTGCTGGACTGACCACCGTTTGGCGATGTCAGTCATGTCCATCAGGATAGCACCAAAATGTAGAAAGCAATCCAAATCACTCAGATGGCAATACAACATCCAAAGACTTCAATCCTCGGCGCATCGAGAAAACATTCAAGCACGCCTCAGCGAAAAACTGACCATATGCACAGCTGGAAACTACAACACAAGTGTCATAGAAGATTGGGAAGCCCTAAAACAGACTATCCATGAGACTTGAGGGGAATCCATTGGCCTTGTTACCTATTGCCATCAGGACTGGTACCAAGACAATAAGCACTTTACAAATGCCCATAGATATAACATTCATTTTTTTTTTTTGGTTGATTATAGTACCACCTTTCTTATATTATTAAAGGTGTTAAAAACTTGATATGAGACACAAAACACTATCCTGATAACAAGAATAGAAACCTTCATGTTGTGTCTATAAAGAGGGATGTAGCATAGAAGGTTTTCCTAATTTATACTCAACTGGCTATAATCACATTTATTAATCAAAGCAGTAATTTTAATTAAAATGCAACTCATACTGGCAATTTGTAACAGATATACAGAAGCAATATAAATCAATCAATTGTTTGTAATGGGTCTTGTTCTCAGTTAATTGTTATGTAGCTCTCAATCATAAACATAAGCAAAAAAAAATCACAAAAATATAGTTACTCCAGTATATCATGCAGTCAACATATAGTGGGAATGGTAAAAAAATCACCAGGCCAATCCTACAAGCATTGATCCACATTAGTGAGTAGGGTAGTATGTGACTAATTTTATTTAGATCAGTGGGACAACTTAGGTAAATAAAGATTCCCAGGTTTGGGGCCTGGGCTGGTACGTTTTACCCTCCTTAATATAGTTATTGCTGAAAAACAAGGTTTAATGCTACATTATCTCAGAATGTAAATTTCTCCTGTGTTTCCAGGACAGATGAAGCACTGATCCTAAGATTTTGACAGTAGCTCTGGCTAATGTCAGAAGATGTAGAATTCGAAACTTTAACATACTTTAAATTTTTCTGCTTCTTTTATTTCTCCTGTGATTTCAGTCTTGATGATTCATGCTGAAGGGGGTGAGATAGCCAGGCAATCAAAATGGAGAGCCTTGAAAAAGGTCAAAATTAGTTTAGCACATTACAATAATTTGCAAGATTACATTAAACCTTCAATTCCTGATGCCCAGTTTGGTGAACAAGATTATTAATAGGAAATGCTCAACAGGACTCCAATCTCTTGATAAGGATTGTAGGCCACAGAACATTGGGAAATGATCCTACAATTACAGTGTAAAATTTCAAACAAAGTATTATATTAAGAGAACATTACATTTGGAAAGTTAAGCACTCAAAAAATAAAGTTACAGCTGCCTATTCTACCTTAAATCCACCTCCTTTTGCATAGGCCGCTAATTACAAGTTCTCACACTATTATTTTCCACAGGAACCCCACCTCATTTGGAGCCTGATCTTAAAGTCCATTGAAATCCTTGGGAGTCTTTCCAAAAGACTTCAATGGGCTTTAGATAAAAATCTACCATGGAGGATGTACAATGAATGAGGAAAGAGACTGACATTTTCACTTTGAAATAGTACTTAAAACAGAGGCAAAGAGCAAGGCTGCACAAAGTACAATTGCTGTCAACCAAAATTAAAATATAATTTATGATATGAATAGGAAGCACATTTTTTTAAAGAAATCAGATTAATTATTTTTATCCTTACTGCTCAATTAATCAGTTGCACAGATTCCTGTATTCTTGACATTACACCATCTCTCTATTGGGCCAAATTCTGAGTTACCTCAGTGTAAATATGAACTCCTTTGTCTTCAGTAGAATTACTCAACATTTACACGGATGTTAATGCACCAGAATTAGGCCCACAACATGGCAGGGATTGATTTTAGTTGTTAACATTAGCTTATGAAATTAAGATGAAATGCACTTCTATGAAGAGGTTAATACAAGGTCCATGAGCCATGTAAACCCACAAAATAGGGTTTTGTAGTGTACAAGCCTTCTGCTGGCCTCACTAAAAATGCCTAAAAATGATGGGGTTTTCCTTTATGACTTCTTACTTTTCCCTTCTCCTAATTATATTGCTTTTATTATCTCTTTGCCTTATACCCTCATCCAAAACCTTCTTCAGAATGAAATAAACTTTTGAAAAAAGCCCTCCACCCAGCTGTTGATGTTTTCTGATGTTACAGTTTTGTATTGAATTATATTCTCTCTCTCTCTCTCTCTCTCTCTCTCACACACACACACACACACACACACACGAATGAATGGGAAGAGAGGAGCTGTTGCATCCCTCTTCAATATCAACCCAGGATATTAAAGGAGGGTTATTCGGTCTTAGAAAATTGTTTCTCTTTAAGGGACCTCAGAAGGTTTTCTGACCACGTGAATTAGAGGCCAACTCATTGACCTTTGTTCATGTACATTTGTGAGCAGTTTGAGCACGGTGGGGAAAGGAGAAGGAGCCATTTTGTTGTTCTCCTCATCCCTCTTTTCCCCACCATTTGTTATACATTGCTCATCGGGACAAGGATTGCTGTACAAACACAACAGACTCTTAATCCTGATCCTCTAGGAGCTGATATAAACACAGATAAATAGGTGAAGCTTTCAGTTGAGTGTGCGAGACACAGAAGTCCAGGTTTGAAGGTCTATTCTCTGTTGGATCAACCACAGAGATTACAGAATGCTATTGCAAAGCCTTCAAAATATATTGCACAACACATAACTGTACTAAAAGCATATTATGGACTTGACTAACAAACAATTTTGCATGACCACAGTGTGAGGATACTGTACAGTTATGTGTTTGAGACCCTTAAAGTATTTTTCTTAGGGAGTCAGCATATACAAGCACTTTATCTCCATTATAATATAGCCAGAAGTAATGGGAGATTTAACGTTAGTGAGATTTTCTGTTGGGAGAACAAGTTTTGTTTTTTGCTTGCAGCACATATACTCCAGTGTATGTTATAACTGGGTCTTTCTTTGCAAAAAGTGGGAATGCTCACTAGTCTATTATGCTTTGGGGCACAGATGGAAGGATGTTGAAATGGAATTCCCTCAGTAACACTACACCAAAATTGTAACACATTTTAGTTTTAATGATATATCATATTATTTCAGTCGCCTCTTCACCTTATCTTCCTGGTGGAGCAATTGCCTTTTGAAGTCATATAATGAAAAGCAAGCTCCTTTTCTGCTTAAAGAGAAAGTATTTGAAACTGGGTTATACAGACTAGAAACGAGGCTATGAAGCAGGAATGTGGATCTGAGGGACAGTGAAATTCAAATAACTGTTCATTAGACACAGAATTAAACGATTTCTAAAATATACACAATACATTAATGTCAGTAATAAATTGTGTTTGTAAATTTAAATTTATCTAAGAAATTTTATGGAGAAGTTATGTATGTAAGCCTTTTCAAAAGGCTATTAGGTGATACAATTTCCTATTCTATCAGTATTTAGTTAAATATTTCCTTTAGGTAGCAAGGTCCACAGAGATGTTACAATGATACTTCACCGTCCTTACAGCTTGGGGTCAAAACCCAACCTGTCAGTCACTGGCAGCAGGGGAATGCCCACTCACCTGAAGTTCCTTCCCTCTACAGCCAGAATAATTCAAATCTGCTTTCTTAAATTACAGATTGTAGAAAAACAACAACACGTAGAAAAACAGAGCATGGTATATTCTACCTAATGACAACAAACTCAAATCTTTGGATGTAAATTTCCATCTCTATTCTGCATAATCCTTTTCTCTCTAGAGTAGGCTGGATCTGTGAACCATACTACTGAAAGAAAGAACATTTTCAAGCAAACGCAGATTAATTCTTCTTCATGCAAAGGTCCAGAGATCCATTACAATGGCATTTTCAGAGCTAGGTACTCCAGGGTGGTAAAATGAGATAAATATGGTAAAGGATAGAACAAAACAAGAGAGATTCTTGTAGCCCATAGTGCTAGCTTGCCTTTATTATATTCAGCAGTAATGCAAGGAATTTGCAGGCCTATAATCTGTAAGATATTAACTTCAGCAATTTTAGCGTAAGGCTTGAGGCCTATGAACTTTGGCACAGATAAACGTCCCAGTGGAAAATCCCAAGTACTGGGGACCTGAAAATAGAGTGTTTAAGGGGAACTTCCAACCACAGGAACGAGTCCAACCACAAGTGTGTCATGGTGACGAACTGACATACATAACAATAACAGACTTACATCTACCTAGCCACAAGAGAGCCATGCCAATGAAGTGACATGCTTGATAATAAGTTGAGATCATTGCTATACTAACCTATAGAAGGAGGACACTCCAACATTAGTAAGGGGAGGAAATACGAATAAGGAAATGGGGAGAAACCCCTACTGAATATGCATCAGACATAGTAGTGTCAGCGAAACATATTATAAAAATTGCATCCCAGCCTAGCGACAGTAGGAAAGATGTGGCCTTGGTAGGGCCAGAATGATGGCCACTGGTGATGTGAGGGAAAGTGATAATGATGAGGAAGATGATGGTGAACATTTCAGGTTGTTCTGCCAGGGATGGTGTGAATATATGGATGTGCAGATGTACATTCTGTGGTATCTCTATCTACCTTATTGAGTTGGGGTGTTTGGGATTGTGCTAACCATATTAATAAACTATTTGTAAATATAGAGGAGTTCCTATAGTGTGAGTGTTGCAATTGTGCACACCAGCATTCCCAACTATATAATAATTTGAATAATACTGGACCTGATCTTGGGACAAGGACCTGTCAACCCTCAAAGTGATAACTGGGAATTCTTAAGTAATCAATATAATTAATACATAATCTATAGATTGGGCTACATTATATAATCTATTTCCTCCATTGTCTCCTGGTCACTAAGGCATGATGAAGACTTCTGCCAAAAGGAAGGAAATGGCACTGGCTAAGACAGGATAACCAATGTGCAAAATTTGGTGAACTAAAGACCATCTAGCAGATCTCAATACAGGTGACATGATTTACTTTGCCCTGCATTGTCAGTACTCCAGAGGACTGGACTGATACTTAACCGAAGGAGGAATATTTCTTGAATTTACTTCAGCAATGATACTGTGACAATTTTGAGGAGTACCTGTCTGAATGAAGGGTAAAATACTGGGTCTCAGAGAAAGTTCCCAGCATCATATAAAAAACATTCATTTGATTGGAGGTAGTAACTTACTGTAATGGATAGGAAGTACAGAAAGACACATCCAGCAGGAGTTCATTCTAGATAGTGCTGTAAGGAGCAGAATGAAGTTCCAAAGTCCTGCAATAAGACTGGTGCCCTAAGGGAGCATTTAATATTGGGATTTGTACAAAACTTCACTTTCTTGAACATGCTGAGAACACTATACTACAGAGACTTGACCTTTTTGCTCAGACAGTTTTATAAACCCACAATAAAGCCCTCCTGGGATATGGCCACTCAAGACTATATTTCACTGGTTTAGCATGGTAGTTATACTACAAACTTTGAACTGCCACTTTTTTATTCCTATCTTTTGCACGCTCCTGGGGAGCAATGGAAAAGGTGGCAGGACATAGCAGGGACCTTGCTCAGCTTTGCAAGAGATCATATGTGTGCTCCTGCAGAGGCAGAGGGTTCTTATTTTTAGATCTCAGTGGTGAAGAGACAGGCGGACAGGAAGTGCCCATTTAGCAGTTTATTCAAGGTAGCACTTAAGTTACGAGAGTTACAAATTTTAAGCTATTGCAAGTTGGGAATCAGGCACTTACCAGCATGAGGGTGGGGAGGCCCATTCTCCACCCTATAAGTGAGTTGCAACCAGGAAGCCGACCCACCTGGGGCATCTGCTAGTACCTCCATGGAGAGCCCCAGGGCAGGGCACATCTGGAGGTCCTAAAATACCCCCTTCCCCAATTCTAGCAATAAGTTTATTGGCTACATTTCAATCCCCTTGGGGATTGGGCCTTAACACTTGTTTTCTGTTATTTTATTGGCAGTTAGCTAGGGGCCAATCTGCAATAAGGTGACGTTAATTGTTTATTACTAGAGTTGCTGATTTTACTGCTAATGCTGCTAATTTTTTGCTGACCCTATGGTTAGCTGGCTTCTATATTCGTTTTAAGGATATTTTCAGACCTGGAGACAGTTCCTCTTATTCCTTACAAGTCTGGTTCTTGAGAGGCCTAACTTTCGCTCATAAGCCTGCTGCCACTTTTAGGGCCTACCTCTTGCCATACTAAGCTGACCTCGCGTTACAAAGTCTTGCGCACCCTGACAATATGCCACCTCAAAACCAGAGTCCTGAAACAGAGAGACTGCAGGGAACTTTATTTACTGTTTTCAGACGGAAAGACATCAGTGTCCAGCCAGCCACACTGACTTGTGATGACAGATATTTATGGGTGTAGGAACCACTCTTCCAATCCGAGTCCTGGTACATAAAAGTCTTGGAGTTCATCTTCCCCTTGGTGAGCAGTGAACATTGAAATAGGAAACTTTACTCCATGCAGGACAGGAGACTAAGTCTTTGGGATAAGGCTGACAGTTTTCTTCACAATTATTGTGAAAACCCTGTCTTGCACATTGACTGTCACAACCAGAACAGATCTGTTATCCATGGAAGCAGCAATGCTCTGAGACTTCAGTGAATCATTTTGTTCTAGCTGGTGGATGCTGTGCTCTCTTTTTCTGGTACCCATTCTCTGAGCTGTTGACCTGTAAGTCCATGGCCGATATTATAGAAGTTAAGAGGCAATCTTAATTCCTATGTTATAGGCAAAAGTGCTTTTATAAGTGTTTCTGCTCTATAAGCATCACAAGTAGGGCTATATATCAGATAAAAAAATATTGTGATTGGCAATAGGCTGAGGCCTAAATATGGCCTAGTAATCACAAAAAGCCTATCTTAGCAGGAGTAGTTGACCAAAGGTCACAAGATTTAGTAACATACAACTTTTGACAAACAACTAAACCTCAAACCAGAAAAAAGAGATTTAAAAGTCAAATGCAGCCTGGGAAACCACTGGGAATTGACAGACATATTACTGAACCAAGATGTCAGTGACCGCTAGGTCTGGTTCTGCCCCCAAACTGCAAGCATGCTGAAGTGCCCATTGGAATGGATCTGTGGACCTTAGCATGAAGGAGAAATTAACTGTGAGGATGGCCTATGTTATTTGCATCAATTAAGAGACTTGAATGTGAGAAGGACCTGGCATTTGCTAGCCAAGTGGCAGTCACTGGCTTGCTAATGCATTACTTTCTCCTACCCCACAAAAGACAATGATTTTGACTTTTAAAGATGGTGAAATAGAACATCAGCTAATAGATTTCTGAGAAAAGGGTCACTTTTGCACAAATAATTTATGATGGGCCACACTCTTGCCTAGGTGTTATGTAGATATGCAGTGTGGAGAGGAGGGAGGTTGTGGCCAAATTAGAATAACCGTCTTTATACTATAGGGAACCCAGACACATGCCTCACAACACATAACCTGGGGAGGGGATCAGATGGGATGCACAGGGCCCTAAAGGGAAAAGCAAGATCATTTCTCCCTCTCAGTACACTTCAGAAAGCAGGACAGGCACAATGGAGAGAATAACCTGAAGCCCATAAAGAGGTGGCACAATGTTTATCTACTAGCAGAAGGATTACTGGATCTGCGTAGACATTATGTGGAACCGCCTTTGTCAGTGTCCCATGAAATACCATCTTAAAGAAAACACTAGAGAAATTCCTATTCTAATGCACATGCATGTTAAACTGTCAGATCTAATAGTCTTGAAGCAAAGGGAGAATCTAAAACTTTTTGGAGCTTTCCCATAATCCACCTAGCTGTAATATGCTCCTACTTTGTTGCTTAATGTGCCTTCCTTCTCACTCCATTTGTTACCTTAAAATCAGTCTACTCTCCTCATTTATTATGTTCATTTCAGCAGTGTGCAATGGAAAAAAAAAAGCAAACATGTATCAGTAACAAGCTCCTTCTCACCTGCCAAAGCCATGAAAAATGGCTTAGCTGAACAAATCTCAAGACCTTTCTGGATTCACAGCACAAATGCAGAGTTAATGCAAGCTGTTTTAAAGCCTGACACTGTTTAGATAAATGTGCACCAGGCATAATACAAAGGCATTACATTTATAATCTGAGCTGCTACCCTCACCTATTAAATATAAACCACATTTCAGTACAGAGAATCCTATTTCATGGTCATGGTACAATCTTTCCCTTGGTTTTGCATTAATTCATTTACTGAAACATTTTCAAAATATTTGAGCTTCTGGTAAGACCCTTACAACAACATTATGATTAGACCTGACCACATTTTTCAGTTTGTTGGCAATCTCAAAAAGTTGAAAAAATGTATTTCAAGTAAAACAAAATATTTTGTTTCAAGTTCAAACATTTTAAAAACATTTTTGAATTTTTCTAAAATAAAAGTAAAGGAAGTTGCCAAACAGACTGTTGTTCCAAATTGAAGTGTTTCAAAAATGTTGAAAGAAAACATTTAGATTTGTGTTTGTGGATGTGTTTTGTGTTTTATTCAAAACAAACAATTTGATAAAAGAGATTGAATATTTTTTTTTATTAATTCTGTGTTGCCAAATCTGCATGGTTCACAGAAAAAAAAGTCCTGGCTAAAAAAATTACACCCAACTCTAATTATAAGAAGAATTGGAAGAATAATAGGGGGCGGGGGCGTTAGTGAAATGCAATCTTTCACCTCTAGATCATCAGTTTAAATCCATCCTAGGTCAGTAGTCATGCAAAATTGTTTACCATTTTACAGCTATTTGGTGGCTTCATTACCAGAAGATGACTAAATCCATTTAAAACAAAAAATGCCACAGCTGCATTAATCAGTTTCTTTTTGTTGGCATCCTGAACAGAGACGTGAAGGAACTGAATGAGTATGGGAGCTGAACAACCTCATCTCTTGAAGTAGTCCCTCCAGCTCAGGAGACAGACACTTTAGCTGGTGGGGGAAGCTTGAACTTTGTACCTATTTTGTGAAGAAGCAGAAGCCTTCGGTCTCCTGGGCAGTCAGTCTGCTGGCATCTTTCACAAGACTGAGTCCAAACATGAACACATACTACATTCAAATGGGAAAGAGTAAAATGTAGATATTAAAGGCCTGATGCAAAACCCAGTTAAGGCAGGGAACAGATACCCGCTGATTTCAAGTGCATTAGATCACGCACTCAAAACATACTGCATTTTGTGTGTGCGAGTGTGGGTGCATGCGCATTGAATGGTATATTATGTTTAAAACCATAGAAATGTGACCCCAGGGTTTAACCTATTAACTGCTCCACTAAATTGCTGGGAAAATAATCCCTGTAAAAGTGACTTCTCATGTCAGAACCAGGTATTTATACAGAAAGGAGATTAACCAGATGCTACTGAAGTTATCGACTAAAACTTGTCTGGACTAAATCTGACCTCCTTTCTGAAAAATTACAAGCAGCCTCTTCCTGTATTTAATGTAGCTAGTGATAAATCATACCAGTAATATAGCTTACATGTTTTTTAAATGAATGATTATTGGGAAAACTCAAGAAAAACAAATATCATTAGACATTCCATGATTCTGTCCTAAAATATTTTTAAAATATAGTATTCTAACATAATATAAAATCAGGCAGGTTTAATACTGAATGCTTGTCAGAAAACTAGTAATTTTCTGTATTGGTTGTCCACTTCAGAAGCCATGACTCCAGCAAGATCAACCATTAGCACCAATGTTCACTGTGACCTCATGGGTATCGGACAGCAGGAAGCCAAGTAGCTAGTCACAGACAGCTGGCGTAGGCTAATGCATCCAATCTATACTCCTGACTATCAAAATGTAGAGTAACAGCTGCACGGAAGCACAAATTGTACAGCTGATTTGATTTTGCATATCAAATACATGCATCATATTATCACAGATCCTGTTAATTAATCCTGATAAAATCATAATGAAAAGAACATTGACAGTAATAGATGTGGATGAGATGAAATTTCAGGCCTTCCTGACATTCTCACTGTTGCACTTGCCACATTTCCAAAACTAGCTTTCCTAAAGGTGAACTTCAGCAAAAGGACATCTTGAGAATTCCAATTTCTACAAGGAATGAAGCGCCTTAATAACAGAGAACAAGTTCTAGCATTATTATTGTTTTGTACAGCTGTTGTGCAATGCACTATACAAACACATCTGAAGACATGGTCTCTGTCCCAAGGAGCTATGCAATAGTTTATTTTTCACAGCCTGTTCTTTGATTGGGAAGAAGTTCCACAATAGCTAGAGGTAATCATACTTTAAATATGCATTAAAGTCTAGAAAACATGATCCATGAGGGAAGATGGAAAAAAATGGGTTTGTTTAGTCTGGAGAAGAGAAGATTGGGTGGGAGGGGGAGACATGATTACATAAAATGTTGTTACAAGGAGGAGGGAGAAAAAATGTTCTACTTAATCTCCAAGGATAGGACAAGAAGAAATGGGCTTAAATTGCAGCAACGGAAGTTTAGGTTGGACATTAGGAAAAACTTCCTAACTGCCAGGGTAGTTAAGCACTGGAATAAATTGCCTTGAGAGATGGTGGAATCTCCATCACTGGAGATTTTTAAGAGAAGGTTGGACAGACATCTGTCAGGAATGGTCTAGATAATGCTTAGTTCTGCCCTGAATGAAGGGGACTAGACTAGAAGACCTCTCCATGTCCCTTCCAGTCCCATGATTCTATGTTGTGATGTTTCATAGTCCATTTTTCATCAGAAAATGGGAATTAATATAGTCCCGTTTAACATATAGGCTACATACATTAGCTGCACTATATCCAGAGAGGTTTATTTGCCATAGACAGTCTGCATCCCCTTGACAAATGAGGGCTGTGCCCCCTAAGGACTAACCACATAGGAGAGCATACCGGTTTCTGCAAACCTCCCATGGGGGTTTTGCTGAGGGCGGTTTTGAACAGCGAGCAATTGGAGCTTCATAAAAGTTCCACCAGCAAAGACTGCAGCCCACAGCCTTCCTAACCCTGCCCTCTTCCAAATTCTTCTCCAAAAGCAAGGGAGTGCAAAGTGCAGGCCCTTGGGTCACCACAGTCCCCTTCTGAGACACTTTCGGATGCCAGGAGCCCTGTACCTTGGGTTATGTCAGCAGAAGACGGCACAATCCAGGATTGATTCTAACCCAGGAGCTAAAGTATCCAACCATGAATAAGCTATTATGAAACTTCTCTCTTTTGTGAAATGACAAACATACATACGCAGAACATACTACTGTTTGTTTTAGCAATCTCTTCCATCGGGGCTGCTTGATATTTCTAAAGTTCCTTCTCTGTCTCTCCAACAAGAATAAATATTTCTACTAAAAAAGCAATTGGAAACAGCAATTTAGTTTATCCCAGCCTTTTCATATCTGCAATCCTGATGTTCCAACACCTCCGGTGGGATGAGTAAACCGATTTGATCACCAGAACAAATCTTCAGCGAGAAATGTAAAGGATGACAGTTTCAGTTTACTGAGGCACTTCACTTCTCATTTCAGGCAAGTCTGAAGTGAAAAAACATGAGAAATTAAATATCGGTCTTGGACCTAAAAGATAGTTCCCTGTAGTCATTTTAAGAGACTATAAGGTCCCCATACTGCACTTTGCTGAAGTATACATAAACAAGGGACTTGTCTCACAGTTTATCTTTCATTTTCTTGTTCATTTTTGGTTGTACTCATGAAGGATCTAAAATGAATATGGAGTCCAAAGTCTGTTTATAACCATGCCATAGAGTTAAAGGCAGCTGCATTTTAAATCACTTCACCTTACTGCTTGACAGTGACTCTGCCCTGACATGCGAGGAAATGATTCAGTATTAGAATCATAGAATCATAGAATATTAGAGTTGGAAGGGACCTCAGGAGGTCATCTAGTCCAACCCCCGTGCTCAAAGCAGGACTAACCTCTGCTATATCATCCCAACCAGGGCTTTGTCAAGCCGCAGCTTAAAAACCTCTAAGGATGGAGATTCCACCACCTCCCTAGGTAACCCATTCCAGTGCTTCACCACCCTCCTAGTAAAAAACTTTTTCCTAATGTCCAACCTAGACCTCCCTCCCTGCAACTTGAGACCGTTGCTCCTTGTTCTGTCATCTGCCACCACCGAGAACAGCCTAGCCCCATCCTCCCTAGAACCCCCTTTCAGGTAGTTAAAGGCCGCTATCAAATCCCCCCTCACTCTTCTCTTTTGCAGACTAAACAAGCCCAGTTCCCTCAACCTCTCCTCATGAGTCCTGTGCTCCAGCCCCCTAATCATTTTTGTTGCCCTCCGCTGGACTCTCTCCAACTTGTCCACATCCTTTTTGTATTGGGGGGCCCAAAACTGGACACAATATTCTAAATGCGGCCTCACCAATGCCGTATTCATGCTATCTTAGTTCAGTGTCTTTCCTCAGTATGGAGATGGCCAGTCACATACCTTCCTTGTGGTTGTTTTTTATGATTATTCACTGGGGACCAACCTACATTAATGAGCTTCAGTTAAAAGAGAAACAAACAATTATCAATGGTTCACTGTCAAATTGGGAGTATGTATCTAGCAGAAACCCACTTGGATGACTTGGATAATGGAGTGAAGAGTATGCTTATAAAATTTGTAGATGATACCAAGCTGGGAGGGATTGCAAGTACTTTGGAGGACAGGATTAAGAAAGATATGGACAAACTGGAGAGAGACCAGAGAAGAGGGACACAAAATGATAAAAGGTTTAGAAAACCTAACCTAGGAGCAACAGTTAAAAAACTGGGCATGTTAAGTTTTGAGAAGAGAAGACTGAGGGTGGGGGGAAACCAGATAATAGTCTTCAAATACATTGAGGGCTGTTATGGTGATTGATTTATCATTCTCCATGTCCACTGAAGGTAGGACAAAGAAGTAATACATTTAATCTGAAGCAACGGAGATTTAGTTCGATATTAGGACAAAACTTTCCAACTATAAGGGTGGTTAAGTACTGAAAGAGGTTACCAAAGGAAGTTGTGGAATCCCCATCACTGGAGGTTTTTAAGAACAGATTAGAGAAACACGTGTCAGGAATTATGTAGGTATACTTGACCCTGCCTCAGCATGGGTATTGTAGACTCCTCAATACCCGTCTTTTTATAGGGCACGAGACAAAGAAACTCCTTTTGTGGATAGAAAAGTACTTTCCCATGATCGGTTTCATGATGTGTTATGTTTTAACATTTTCTTTTACCTCCTGATTTATACAATTTTTTCTATAGAATCTTGTTACATGATTGATAAGCAAAAAAGGAATTCTAATCTGGTCACTATTACTAAGTGCAGGGCCAACTGGCAGATCCCCAAAACATCTTTTAATGGATACTCATTTCATCATTGCAGTCAGCATCGCCAATAACAATTGTTCCTGATCAATCAAGCAGTCCTACTTGTATCGCTGTAGACACTTTTGGTAGTTGGAGGGAGGTCTTTTTGCTGGAAATCTGTTTTCCTGCAGACTTGGAAGTGCCAGTCATGATGGATTATAGTCCAATATTCAATAATAAGAAATTCCTGGATATAGGTCACTCACAGGTTATGGACCAACACCCTGCCCATACTATCCAAACACACTCTTTGCTAATACCATAAAGATTTTTGGTGAATAGTTAATATGTAAATGAAATTAATGCTTAAAGAAGAGAGATAAAAGGGTCAATATTTACTGACAAGTACCAATGCCTTTCTCCAGTGTAATTTATGTGGCTGCTTTGCACCCTGTGTGAAAGATCATCTTCCTAATTTTATGGCTCTGTGGCTTCTTTTCCTCCTCCTTCCTCTAGTTTGAAAGTACACACGAAGGAAATCTAAGCAACTGATGTTCAGTAGTGGTGTATCTCCCAAACAGTACTCTGGTGTCCAATGGCCAATATCACAACTCATAGAATCACAGCAATGTAGATCTGGAAGGGACCTCAGGAGATGATATAGTCCATAATATAAAAGACGGGTATTGAGGAGTCTACAAAACTGCTGGCATCTTACCTCATACAGAGGAGTGAGACACAGAGATCAGCTCTTACACCAACAGTGGTAATGTATCTATTCTTTCTGTATTCCATACAGTGCTATACTAATCTCTGATTAAATAATTCCATTTGTGCCTGTTATTTGACAATCTTGAATTGTTATTAAATTCAAACACTCAGCAAAGGATTTCCTTGACTTTGCCTAATTTGCAATCAGACAGAACAACATAGCATTTTTCTTGCCTGCCCTTTAAACAGCTGCTTTTAAAAAGCAGATTTGTAGCACCAGAAGATTCAGGTGCTTTTATTAACAAGTATCTGGTCGATTTATAACAGAAGAATTCTACATATCCAAATTTCTGAGCCGTGCAGAAAGACTGGAGCACACAATCATTCCAGCAGGTAAGGAATCAAATTAAAGAATTTTTATTTCTATTGCAAATCAACATTTTTAGCTGAAAAAAATCCCCCTGGGTTAAGAAGGGCACAATGGTTTAGGGTATAAGAAAGTCCATTTTATTATGCCTGATTCTTTTTGAAAGGTCTGCGGTTTATATAAAGATGTTGAGAACTTTTAAAGCCTTTTCTTTCCCCCAAAAATAGTAGTTCAGGCCAGCAGTAAACACAGGTGAGTCAAAAGAAATTTTGGGGGGTTCATAAAATTAGTGAGAATTGTGATCTATTTTTTCCTGTAACCATTTTCATAACAAACAAAAACCAAGGCTGATATTGGTAGGCAGTCTCTATATCAACCCTAACTTAATCATAATTAGAATCAGACCATTTTAATAGTCTTGCAAGCGCAATATTACCACAGTGTTATTCGAGTCAACATTTGAAACCTAGAATGTTAGTGGAGTACCAAAAACTTAGGCAAAATAAGTTTGTGCATCTCTATCTAGTCCTATCATTCTCATACTGAAGTGTTACTACTTCCATTTGTTTTTTAAAAAGTCAAGATTGAGCCATAGGACTGCAACTGTCCAGTGTACTCATTCTGTTTATTTCACCTTATGAAGAAAAAGGCTGCTACAGTTTTCAATTACAAAAATAAAATGACCAAATATACATATATATTAGTTTTAAATGGTGTCCCGCAATTATTCTCTATCACTGATTTTTGTATGAAGCTTGCTCACTTTACAAGACAATATTTCTGACTGCCATCACGGCAAATTGAATCTGGTACCTCAAACAAAAGTGTTCTTCCTGCTGTTCTTTGGAATCTGAATTTAGTTGGGAGTTGCAGGTGTATGGGTGTGTAGGTGGGGGAGGAGACATGTTCAACAAGAATTTTAAAAGGCCCCCAATCTGATCTTTATTTTTGTGCATGAAAATCAATTGGGTATGCAGGTTTTTTCCCCCCCAGATTATCCTTTGTATCCACAAATAAGATATGATTTTTGCATGCATACTTATGAACTCTATGGACATAATCAAAAACCCATTAAAGTCAACGGAAAGACGCCCATTCACTTCACTTTGGATCAGGCCTTATTTTTGCACACAATTGGAATTTTGTGCACGTATATGCCCTCATTTGTGCTACAAATAATTTGTGCACAATATTTTGAAAATATGGCTTAATATCTATTGTATGTACTAAG